>NC_141693.1:243082726-244282726 GCF_964263255.1 Lissotriton vulgaris | reverse complement strand
TCCGTCACGACAGTCTGCGTGGGAATGTCCTTGTGAAAGGGAACCCCTCTGAGGAGATTCTCCGCCGAACACCACCACTTCAGAGACTGAAGAGCATGCAGCGACAGGCGAATCTTGTCGTCCCAAGATCCTTTCCTCTGATCCCACTGGTCCGCCAAGCACTCCTGCAGCGGTCTCATGTGCAGCCGTGCGTGTGGCGTCAGGAAGATACAAGAGGCCATCGATCCCAGTAGAGAAGACACCGTCCTCACTGTTGTAGATGGAGTCGTCATAAGAGCCTGAGCCTTCCGAAGGAGTGATAATCGTCGCTCTTCCGAAGGAGACACGCTTGCTGACAGCGTATTGATGGAGGCTCCCAAGTACTGTATGCACGGGACAGACTTGGCCATGTTGATGTGCAGCCCCAACTTGTTCAAGAGAACGCACGTCTTCTGGAAGTGTGCTCGCGCTTCCGAGAAGGAGGATGCCTTGATCAACCAATCGTCCAAGTACGGGTAGACGAACACCTTGTTCTTCCTCAGGTGCGCTGCTACCACCGCCATGCACTTCGAGAACGTTCTCGGCGCAGACTTCAGTCCGAATGGGAGTACTGTGTATTGATAGTGATTGGTGCCGACTTGGAACCGCAGAGTACAGACCTCTTCCTCTCTGAGACAGAGGTACGTCTTCTATCGCCCTTTTCCTCAACAGGATATCCGCTTCCGCCTGAAGCTCGCGCAGCTGAAACTGCGAGCTGACCGGTGGAATAGCTGGAGGAGGGCTGGTGAACCGAAGACTGTATCCATTGCAAACAATATTCAGCACCCACTTGTCCTGAGTAATTTTTCTCCACTCTGCCAGAAAAAATTGAATGCTTCCCCCTCCCGGAGTGGGTAACAGATCCGGGGGAAGTAGGTTCCTAGGGCCTAGACCCAGCCTGGCCCTTGGGCGCCGGGGCCGACTGCTGGCCTCCCCTGCCCTTCTGGCGTTTCTGGAACGGCTTACGGAACTGGTGTTGCTGTTGCGATTGCCCCGAAGCCTGTCCCCGACCTCGGCCTTGTCCGCCGAACCGCCGTTGGAAAGGGCGGTACTGCTTCTTGGTCTCTTTAGGCTTCTCCAGGCCCACAGCCGTCAGCGTCTCGGCCTCCGCCTTCATGCGGGCCATCTCGTCGTCCGCATGCTTCCCGAAGAGGGTCTCACCGGAGAACGGCAGATTGGCTACCCTCTGCTGAGCGTCCGGCTTCAGGGACGTAAGCCGGAGCCCAGCGTGGCGCCGTTGGTTGACTCCGTGGCAGAATCCGTGAGCAGCCAACAGGGAAGAGTCCGCTGCCGCGCTGATAATCTGGTTGGCCACCAGCATCCCCTCACTGAGTACTTCCACGAAGTCTTCCCGCTGCAAAGCGCTCGAGGGAGTCGCAGAGGGCGCGGTCGTAACGGCCCAACAGTGCCGTGGCACTCGCCGCTTTCATGGAGGTAGCGGAAGTGCCACAGACTTTCCTCCCCGCCGAATCCATCCACCTTGACTCCTTATCCGGGGGAACCGTGGAGGACGGAGTGGTGGCATGCTGCTTGCGGGCCGCCGTCACAATGACAGAGTCAGGAGGAGGTTCCGTTCTTAAAAAGGCCGGATCCGAATCGGGGGCCCGGTACTTCTTCAGTAATCTTGATGGGGCCGCCTTCGTCACCGCAGGGGTGAGGAACAGGGCCATAGCCGGTTCTTCCAGGCCCGGCACCAGAGGCAGGAGAGGACGAGACAGGTGTTTCTGATGTAAAGTCTCAAAAATGACTGACGTTTTCGGAGTGGGCACCGTCAGGGATATGCCCAGCTTCGCCGCGCCCCGTAAAAGGACGTCATGGAACGCCACCAGGTCATCTATCGGGGACACTCTCGTGTCCGGTGACCCCGATAGGGTTGGAGAATAGTCCCTGGTCCCAGAGGACCTCGTTTGTGAGCGAGACTCGCGCCTCCTACGGCAGTGTCTCGACCTCGTGGAAGATCTGCGTCGCGATCTCTCCTTCCTCCCAGAGCGAGAGCGAGACCTGCCTGCCCGTGGCCGCTCCTTCGGCTTTCGTGGAGGGGTCTTCCTCGGTTCCTCACGGGGTTTCTGTTTCGGGGTCCCCTTAGGAGGAACAGGCAGTGACGGCAGGGAAGTGGACCTCGGAGGAGGAACCTTCGGCTGCGGGGTGGGCCCATGTGGAGGGACCGGAGGCGGAGGAGGGTCTCCTGAAGGCAGTGGCGGTTTGGGTGGAGGGTCCTCCTTAGGAACAGGAGGAGGAGTCGGAGTCCTGGGCCGAGATGGCGTGTACACTTAGGCGAAGGGTGCGGAGAGCCAGCCCCATCAGCAGGCGAACGCTTCCTCTTGCGTCCTCCACTGGAAGCAGCGTGACTTCTGGGACTAGAATCCCTCTTGCGCCGTTTTGGAGAGGCTGACCGACTCCTAGACGCTGACCGCTGTCTGCTGGACGCAGAGCGACGCTTCTCCGGCGTCGAACGACGCTTCCTGGACTCCGGCGTCGATCGCCGTCTCCTCGGCGTCGACCCTCTTCTCCTCGGCGTCGACCGTCGACTCCTCGACGTCGACCTCCTCTTCCGCGACGTCGCACGTCGCCTTCTCGACGTCGAGCGTTCCGTCTTCGACGACGAACGTCGCCGTCGTCTTGATGCTCTCGACGTCGACGGCGATCGACGGTGTCGCCTCGACGGCGAGCGTCGGTGCCGCTTCGACGGCGAGCGTCGATGCACGTCACTTTGCCTTCGGCGTCGGTAGGAAGATCTCGACGTCGACGAAGACGATGACGTCGACGGTGGCTTCGACGGCGGCTTCTCCTTCGACGTCGAGTCGTCACGCCGTTTCGACCCGGAGCCCCGGGGAGAAGGGGAGCACACCGCCGTCATCCCTCTCGACGTCGTCGTCGATGCAATCGACGTCGACGGAGAATGGGACCGTTTGCTGGACTTCCTGCCCCCGGGGAGCCCCCCAGGGGCCTCAGCAGACCCACCTGCAGCCCGCAGACGCCTATCCTCCAGGCCAGCCAGCCTGATCTTCAATCTGTCCCTCAGAGTCCGAGCAGAGAGCTGCTGGCAGATGACACAATCCTCAGGGACATGATCTTCTGGAAGGCACACGATACAGACATCATGGGGGTCACTCTTGGCCTTCTTCCTCTCACATGCTGGGCACTTAACAAAAAGGCCAGGCATTTTAGAGCCCTAAAACGCCTAAAACAGCACAAAAAAAAGGAGAAGAGAACACCAAGAAGTAAACTGCAACACTTTTAGAATTCAAAAGTGCAAAAACAATTCCAATAAACCCTTGAAAAAGGGAGAGCTCAATGCCAGGGTCCTGTAAGCAGGAGCCGGAAAAAAGAACTGAAAGTAGAGGGACCTGCTATGCATTCTGGGATACTGGGAGAAGTTCTGGAAAGCTCTCTTAAAGGCACAGTATCCTATTTAAGCCACATAATGGCAGCCTATGGGGCTTGTCTGTCCCTACCTTCCTCTCTATCATTCCAGAGTCTTTCACTGGGGGAGGCAAGTTTCTCTATGGTAGAAACTGCAGGCTGTTTTGTGTGTGTTTTTTTTTGGTGGAATTTCTAGTTGAAGTACTGGACAGTGTAGCCTGTGGATATAGGCTGCATTATTTGTCTTTAAATTCTCTCTTAAGTGTCTTTGCAGTTTCTGCATTATTTTGACAACTTAAGAGATTATTTTTGATTGCCGGGGTCCACGCACATGGGCGGGACTATTCACTAGATTATGACTATAACAGAGATCCCCTACTACAGAACAGCAGATCAGCACAGGAGAAGAGAACAGGGAGTTAGAGAAGGAGGTGGGGAGGTGGGGAGAAAGAGAACAGCAGATCAGCACAGGAGAAGAGAACAGAGAGTTAGAGAAGGAGGCGGACTGAAGATAGCAGAAAGATCATCACAGGAGAAGAGAACAGGGAGTTAAAGAATGAGGCGGGAGGAAGAGAACAGCAGATCTGCATGGGAGAAGAGAACAGGGAGTTAGAGAAGGAGGTGGTGGAAGGGAACAGCAGATCAGCACAGGAGAAAAGAACAGAGTTAAAGAAGGAGGCGGGGTGGAAGAGAATGGCAGATCTGCATGGGAGAAGAGAACAGGGAATTAGAGAAGGAGGCTGGGTGGAAGAGAACGGCAGATCAGCATGGGAGAAGAGAACAGGGAGTTAGAAAAGGAGGTGGTGGAAGGGAACAGCAGATCAGCACAGTCCTCATACGCAACCTGGGCTTCATCCTGGACTTCTCCCTCTCCATGACCAGACAAGTCAACGCCGTCTCCGCGTCCTGTTTCAACATCCTGCGCATGCTACGCAAGATCTTCCGATGGATCCCCACCGAGACCAGGAAAACGGTCACCCAGGCCCTCGTCACCAGCCGACTGGACTACGGCAACGCCCTCTACGCCGGAACCATCGCCAAGCTCCAGAAGAGACTCCAGCGGATCCAGAGCGCCTCAGCCAGACTCATCTCCGGACATCTGAGAGACCTGCACTGGCTCCCCGTCAACAAGAGAATCACCTTCCGCCTCCTCACCCACGCACACAAAGCCCTACACAACCAAGGCCCGAGCTACCTCAACAACCGCCTCAACTTCTACGCTCCCAAACGTCACCTCCGATCGACCAACCACGCCCTCGCCGCCGTCCCCCGCATCCGAAGAGCGAGAACAGGAGGAAGGTCCTTCTCCTACCTGGCCGCCAAACCTGGAACACCCTCCCTCCCGACCTTCGCCTGACCCAAGACCACCTCTCCTTCAGGAAGAAGCTCAAGACCTGGCTGTTCGAGCAGTAGCGGTACCCCCCCCCCCTCCCCCCCAAGCGCCTTGGGACCCTCCGGGGGAGTAGTGCGCTCTATAAATGCCTTGATTGATTGAGAAAAGAACAGAGTTAAAGAAGGAGGCGGGTGGAAGAGAATAGCAGATCTGCACAGGTGAAGAGAACATGGAGTTAAAGTAGGAGGTGGGGTGGAAGAGAGCAGCAGATCAGCACAGGAGAAGAGAACAGGGAGTTAAAGAAGGAGGCGGGTGGAAATGGAACAGCAGTTCAGCAGAAGAGAAGAGACCAGGGAGTTAAAGAAGGAGGTGGGGTGGATGAGAGCACCAGATCAGCACAGGAGAAGAGACCAGGGAGTTAAAGGAGGCGGCGGTGGAAGAGAGCAGCAGATTAGCACAGGAGAAGAGAACAGGGAGTTAAAGAAGGATGCGAGTGGAAGAGAACAGCAGATCAGCACAGGAGAAAAGAACAGGGAGTTAAATAAGGAGGTGGGGTGGAAGAGAGCAGTAGATCAACACAGGTGAAGAGAACAGGGAGTTAAGAAAGGAAGCGGGGTAGAAGAGAACAGCAAATTAGCACAGGAGAAGAGAACAGGGAGTTTAGGAAGGAAGCGGGTGAAAATGGAACAGCAGATCAGCACAGGAGAAGAGGGCAGGGAGTTAGAACAGCAGGCTGGGAGGAAGAGAGCTGCAGATTAGCAATTGTTGCCAATTTAGCTCTGTCACTTAAAAGATTGTTTTGCACCTCTGTCATGATGTGCAGCCAGTAGTTTGTTTTCCTGCCGGGCTGTGTCTTCCATCCTTTCGAGGTTGGTATTTCAAGTATGATTAAAAGCTGGTGTTAGAACTGGCTATTTCTGGTAGGCTAAGGCTGATGCCAAAGCCAGGCAGAAACCACCATTCTAGTCAGGGCAAGGAAGTCACAAGCCAAGATAACCCCTGCTCACCCTCTAGGTAGCTTGGCACGAGCAGTCTAGGCTAAACTCGGAGGCAATGTGTAAAGCATTTGCGCCAGCGCACAACAGCAACAACATACTAGGCACACCACAAAAGAGACTCCACACAAGGTTAATATAAAAATAACTTTTGTATTGTAAAAACACATCAGATAAAATCACATATATACATGGTGCCAACTGGCACGGGCAATATTCCCATTGGATTATTCACAAGACAGGGCCACATGGGCCACTGTCATAATCAGCACTTAGTAGAAATGAAATACTGTCAGAAATTAGAATAAAAGAATATAAAATCACTGTAGCACAAAGTAACAGTTATAAATCACATCCAGTAACTACTGGGAACAGGTGAGTACACACTACGCAACCCTAAACACCTTAGGAGCATGTCACGCAGGGAACCAGGACCTTACTAGGACCACCTGTACTAAAAAGAACAACCACCTAAGTATCACACAGCATTTAGGGGTCTAGGAAAGAACACATTTCCCATGATGCATAAATATACATTCAGAGGAGTAATAACGGGAAACACATGACGCATAAACCTGCACATTCAGCGGTGTTTAAGAACAGAGCACATGATGCAATAAAATACATTCAGGGGTGCAGCGCAAGAAGACACATGATGCCTAAAACATTCAGAGGTGCAGCGCATGAAAAGACACATAATGCATAAAAACATTCAGAGGTGCCAGAGCCATACATTAGCGCAAGAATCACATGATGTCTAAAAACATACAGGGGTGCAGTAATAACATATGATGCAAGAGAACACATTCAGAGGTGCAATAACCATATAATTGCGCAAAGACTCACATAAGCCACTACCTGTGGCAGTCCCTAGGCCAACTGGCCTTGTTGGGGCTCAGACGCCCTGAGTCTCAATGTCAGGGTGCGCTGCCATGCAGCGCCAGTCTCAAAGTACAAAAAGCCTAAACGTGGCAGCTGCCCACAAAGTGCTGGGCAGCTGGGGAACAAAACTGCGCCAGGGCCCTCACTGGCCCTTAGGCGCAAACTGCGCCACTGCTGGAGCCACACAGGCTCTGGGCATATCGCACAAGCCCCAGACGGTGGAGCCACACAGGCTCTGAATACATCCCTCGCAGGCAGGCGGGGGCGGGCACCGGCAATGTGCCCCGACACCCCCTCTCACTAGAACAGGCTCTTAAACACAATATGGCCCCTCTGAGCCAAACAGGCTCTCTAACGTTGGGGCGACCCGCTGCCAATCAGGGCCGCCCTGACCAGCAACAACAAAAGGGCCCTCGAGCCTCGCCGGGCTCGTAAATCAAGAAATGGCCCCCTAGAGCCTCTTGGGGCTCACACACGTTGGGGCGACCCACTGCCAACCGGGGCCGCCCTTGAAGCCCTCATGGCTTCATACTACAAGAAGCGCGAGCTCGCGCTACTGGGGAGGGGCGGGCACCGACCATGTGTCCCGGCGCCCCTCCCTTCTCTTCTGCCCCCTCGTTGAAGCCTTGCAGGGCTCAACACAAACACTGGCCCCTAGAGCCTTCCCAGGCTCTACACACCGTTGGAGCGGCCCGCTGCCATACGGTGCCGCTCTGACGAAGGGAACCGCCCAGGCAAAGCCCTACTCACCGGACTCACGAGGCGGCTCCTCTGTCTCCCTGAGGCAGGCGACGACAATGCGCCTCGAGCCCCCTGGCTCTCACCTTCTCGCTGTGAGGCAGCCGCTCGCTTCCTCACCCAGGGCTTCACCGGCGGCGGGGGATGGGCACCAACAATGTGCCCCGCGCCCCCCTCCGCTCTCTCTCCTCTCGGCACCGGCCACCATCTCTCGGGCGCCTTCTTCCTCTTCTCCCTGCCTCACAGGCTGCGGGGAGGGACTTCCGGCCGGCCGCGCTGGGATTGGCCGGCCGGCCAGCCGCTTCCGGGTCGCTGCGGGCAGCGCAGCGGCCCTTCTCCTTAGGCAGGCAGGCGGGGGCTGATTTCTCTTGCGACCAACAATTAAACAGCGCTCTCAGCGCTGGGGGGAAACAAAGCGCGCCAAAGCGCTTTGAGCACAGCTAGAGCGCTCCCCGGCGCCGAAGGAGATTTAAAGCGCTCCATGCGCTAAAGGGCAAAACCACGCGCCCAAAAGTAGAAATCAAGCGCTATCAGCGCTCAGAATCCACATACAGAGCTAGAACCAAAATAAAGCGCCCTTTAGCGCTAGAGCACAATCCACAGCGCTCCCAGCGCTAGAACAGCAGGCAGAGCGCTCCCAGGCTCTCAGGGGGAAGCACAGCGCCTCCAGGCGCTAGAAATACCACTCCAGCGCTCTTCACAGGAAAATGCAGCTTCTCCATGCTGCAACGGTCCCAGAGCTTCCCAGGGGCAAAGCCAAGTCCCCCCCTTCAGCCCAGGCAGGGCAGAGGGGTCCCCCAGGAGTCCAGGAATCCAGGAATCCAGGCATCCGGGGGCTGGGCAGCGCCCACCCCTGGTAAATTCAAGTCAGCCACAAGAGCAAGAACAAGAACCTTTTGGAAGGGGAAACACCCCCTTCTTATACACAGAAAAGGCTTTGAAGTCATTTGAAGTCTTTGTGCTAGCGGGCCCTGAGCCCTGGGTGTATCTGTTTTCCCTCTCCTGTCAGCCTCAGGTCAGAGGTGACAGTGGGCCGTCAGGAGGGAGAGCCAGCATGGTGGGCAGGCAGGCACGGCCCGGCACCACCAGACGCTCTTTCCTCCCATCCCTGACAGCAGATGGGGCCTTTCAACTACGGCTGACTCAGACCCCCTCCTCCGGGGCCCTGCAGACCCTGTCCTACTCAAACCAGACAGTCCATCCACCAGCAGGCCCAGGCACTCCTGGGCCAGGCTCACCAGCCAATCACGTGCCAGCAGACTCACTACACAAATATGCCAACTTCTAAAAGTGGCGCTTCTAGACTAGACACAATCATGCCGCATATACCATTTTGCAGCATTCAGTCTCACGCGTTCGTACACACCAAACTCGACCCTGCACTCCCCACACATCAGGAACTACCATGGGCATACATATTCCCCATTCATTCCTATGGGAGGGCAGGTCACTCACCACTCATTCACAGAGAGCTCAAGCACTTTACACTGTACCACAGTGAAAAAGTGCGCAGAGGCCTAAAATCACCAACACCAGGTTCCATAAACAGGCTAGGAAAAAGCAAAAAGTCTAGGGGTGAACCTGCCTAAAGGTACGGGTCCAACAGCTGGTAATAGCAGTAATGGCTATTTACAGCGCTTACAATCTGCAAACTAGATGGTTTAGGGTTAAAACTAACACAGAAGGTTCTGTGGGTCCATTTTACACCCGGTCAGTACCACATATGTAGACCTGTAAATACTCATGACATAAAAGCAAAAAACAATTTCACTGGTCATGTTTTACAAAATTATATTCTCCTTGACATGTTAAAAACGGTCTTGTGAGTGAAGACGGCGCAGTGCTCAAAAGTGCAAGTGTGGAACAAAAGTGATACCCAAATGTATACACAATCATGGATCCATGCTAATTCTTTGTGAGTTAAATACTAAGTAATAAAGCCTCAGTGACATTTCAAACCTTTTCTAAGATTTTGAGGCTTCATCACGTCGCAAATTGTGCCATCTATCTCAAGTACCCAAGGGAGTACAGAAAGGCCTGTTGGGCACTCGTTAGTGCATAATAGCCCAATCAATGTGTGTGGCCTACCTCCAACTCCGTAATAGATACACTCCAGAAAGGAGGTGCCTTCAACGAAAGCACTACACAGTAAAGAAAGCACATTGTCTATTTTCCATCGGTATTAACCGCAACATATTGAACTAAGGGACCCGAATTCCTGCTATTTTTAAAATCATGCTACCGAGCCTCATGTTGACCACTAAGGCCAAATTGCAACTGTGTGCACGCAGTCTGTGCATGATATGTACCACAGCAAGTCCAAACTATACTATACTTATGTCTCTGTTGTGTTTATACTCTTGGTAACCAGGGCTATCCATGATTATGGAAGCAGCCACCCAGTTACACATGCCAGTTCAGTAATTCCGGACAAAAGCACAACTCAGCCACAAAATAACTTGAATTACAATTATACACTCAAATATTATATTGTTGCCATCAAAATATCCAAAGCAGGTTTAACAGTTCTGGATCTAAGTGCAATGAAATAAAACAAGCATTTGCTTACACTTAAGCTATTGGCATTGTAAATGACAAGGCCTATTTATTTATCTGTTTTGAAACACAATATATAAATAAATAAATAGCATTGTCATTTATAATGCCAATGGCTCAAACTTTCGCAAATGCAAGACCCCACTCCAAGCACACTGAAAGGGAGGGGTGGAGGAGAGGAATGCTGCGGGGGGAGGCCAATGTGTTTAAGGGAGGTGCTCAGCTGTGCAAGCAGTGCTGACAAAGTGAATCCGATGAGCTGCGACTAAAGGGAGGGTCACGGATGCCATTGAAGTGCAAGCACGGCATGGGGTGATTTCACAAAAAAAGCATTTGTTTAAAGAGCAGTTATGGAGACAGCCACAAAGTGCGCTATACACATGCAGGAGAAACTGAAAGCTTTGCGACAAACATGGAAAAAATGTAAATAGACTGGAACAGAAAGAAAGTACTGCTTGTTGACAGGATGGAAAGTTGAAGTGCAGGCAGAAAATAAACAAGCGTGAAAACCCACTAATTACTTGCAAGAACCAGAAAGATCAGAAATAAATGTGAACGGAGGAACACCAAAGCATGTGATTCACTCATGAATATGAGGGTGAGAACGTCGTGGCAGTGGTATTTGTCCACATCTGCTCAGGTCACAATCGAAGTTATCTGTAAATGTAAATGTACATGTATTTATATAGCGCAAATCACCGACCCGGTATCTAAGCGCCTGCTTAGGGAACCCGTCCTGGTATTCCCCTGTGAGATAACCCCGGCAGGGTATCCACAAGGTGAAAGCCAGGCATCCCACCGCGAGGGGCCGTTGTGGAGATTAAGCAAGCTATTGCCCAGAGTCGCAGAGTGTGAACCCGTGAATCGAGTAGGCACCGGAGCGAGAATTGTCGAGTCCGTGGACATTTTTTAGGACTCAAGACCCCGCAGAGCCGGGAATTGAACCCTCGTCCCGGGCTGACCTCTGCTTCCAAGTCTGCCTCCTCTAACCAATGAGCCACACTTCTCCACACTTCTTCTAAAAAAAAAAACAAGAACGGACTCAGTAACCAGCCTCCTGTGCGGACCTGGAACTACAGCTGGGGCAGAGGGTCCGGGGTGGACGAGAGGGGTGAGCAGAGGCAGAGAAAGAGGCCACTGGAGACGGGCAGAGAGAAGCTGAGACAGGCAGACGGTGGCAAAGACAGAGGAGCTAGCAGAGGCAGACATAGGTCACTGGAGACAGCTAGCAGGAGAGACAGACAAGGGCGGCAGAGACAGCGGGTGAACAGCGGCAGAGTGGCCACTAGAGACAGTCGGAGAGCAACCGGGACAGGCAAAGGGCATCTAAGAGAGAGGGGAGACCAGAAGCAGAAAGAGACCACTGGAGACAGTCCGAGAGCAGCTGAGACGGGTAAAAGAACGTTAGCGAGAGAGGGGCGACCAGCACAGTGGTGGTGCGTCCATTGGGGGTGTTGGGGTGTTGCCCCACTAGCCTGGACGACCGCTGACACCACTGCCAACAGTTGAATAAATAAGTATTTCTTTTATTTAAAATTTTAAAAAAGAATCGTAACCGAGCGCACTAAGGCCCCGGGAGAAGCCCGACAGGATCGGGCATCCATAAGGAAGTGGGCCGTGGCATGGGGGCGGGGCTGCGGCAGAGAGTGACAGCCAGGCAGGCAGCGCATAGGCAGAGGGTGACTGACTAGTCTGCGCATGTAAAATGCAGGAGTAGTCGAGATTTCGACTGGCCCGCGAATACGCACATTTGAGATCCACATGCCGCCCCCACCCACCAGTAGTCTATATAGTCATGGACCCGGGGCCCGGGTCTCAAAATGGGCAGATATGAGTCTGCTCTTAGCCAATCCTTGATTGGCTACCAGCAGGATGGTGCTGCGCGTGGGTGTTGGCTGCTCTGAGCCATTGTTGTCGGTGATTGGCCACACTGCGCATGCTGGAATCATGCCACGACAACAACAACACCAGTAAGTGAAAGTGGATGTAGTCGACTGATCATGATGAGTCATAGTGAGAGAGAGTCAGTGGGCGCGTGACTGTCTGAGTGACTACTCATTGTTGTTGCTTGTCGGACTCATCGTGACCAGACGTGTGTGTATGTCACTGGACTCGGACCGCCTGCCTGGACCTAGTGTGACATCGAGTAGCACAGCCTGACCGTGTCCCCCCCCACCCACGTAAGTAATGACCAATGAATTACCATTGAGTTTATTTGATGACGTTACGTAACGTTAATATCAATGTTCACCGTCTCGGTAAATTACTAGTAGTTCAAAGAAGGCCTCATGCAGGCTGGCCAGGGTGTGCAGGCCAGGCGTCGTCGAAGACTGCCCTGCACACACCCTGGCCTGCATATTGTCGTGCTGTGGTGGGTGGCGGTGCATCGTGCATGGGATAATGGGAGCAGCAATCTTAGGCGGCAGCCGCTGTGCCAGCAAGCAACTACACAGAAGCATTGCTCAGCTGAGGCCTTTTCAGCGAGGCCCCGGGTGTGCCGTGACCCACCTACAAGCAAACAAATACACTTTTGATCCCCTGCGGCAGCACTAGAGACAGAGAACTCAGGGGATCAAAAGTGTATTTTTTTTGCTTGTAGGTGGGTCACGGCAACTGCGAAACAGCTCTAGTAGCTATGAAAGTTAAACTGGCAGTGGCACAATGTGTATGCTGACTTGTTGCTAAAGCTTAGCTAATTGATTAGGAAGGCGGCTGGGAAGCCACTGCCTGTACGTGAGCAGACACGACGACACAACGTCCCATTCATGGCTGTTTGCTGCACTGGGGTGCATTTATTTCATTTGTTCAGAATCAGTTTAGAATTGATTCAAGACTTCTTTGCGTGCTTTTTTCCCCCCACATGATTGCATTTTTGTTAGTATCTTCTTTTTTTGAATGTCTGTGTTCGATTGCAACTGACAAAGCGTATCATAAGCCAGTTTCTTCTTATAACAGTTAACCAGTGAACCGGATGTGGTTGATTTATTTGCTGCTCCGGTTGAATAACATTACCCCGTGGTGAGGCTTCACACTTGGTGTGACAAATAACGTCTGTTCCTCGTTGTCACTTGCAAATGAGGATTAACATGCAGAGTCAATATTTAAAGCAGCAAATTCTGTATAGTTTGCCATTTTCCATGTCTTTCTCATGATAAATTTCACAGGGTTTGATAACTAGCTTCAGGAAAAAGCAAGCATTTATTAATCGCATAACTTGGAGTTCTGAGCCCTGCACAGAATCCTGTTTGAGCAGACATCGGAATTTAACTTGGAGTCAGGGCCTTCTTTTTATAATATTCAGTGGTTCTTTTGTTGTTTGCAGTTTAAAAAAAAAAGTTGTTTCAATAAAAACAATCTGTGAGGTTCTCAGCATTGTATCTTGCAGTCTGTTATGAAGCTCTGTGGTTATACTGAATAAGCAGCTACCTATGTTATATGACAGCTCTTTAATAATGTAATACCTGCACTTTCACAATTGCTTTATTAACCTTCCTGCTTTCTCAAATTTGCTTGAAAATGAACCATTTTTCCACGATTTTTTCAAACTTTTCTCGGGGGAAAATACCCCCGAACCCTCCTTAGGGGGTTCGGGCTCGCTCGATACGCACGCTCGCTACGGTGCAGTATGATTATCAGTTTCCGGCGCACCACTTTCAAATGTCACCAGCCGCCACTGCAGACAGAGGCCACTGGAGACAGTCGGAGAGCAGCCTAGACAGACAGACGGCGGCAGAGAGAGAGAGAGAGAGGAGCTAGCAGCAACAGGGAGATGTCAATGAAGACGGTCAGAGAGCAGCCAAGGGGCGGCAGAGAAAGAGAGAGAGGCAGGAAGACGTCACTGGAGACAGCCAGAGCGCAGGCGAGCGGCAGAGAAAGGGAAACAGCAGCAGGGACAGCGAGAGGGATGGAGGATGGCAAGGACAGAGGGCAGAAGAGAAAGAGCGGGAGATGAAGAGACAGAGGAGAGACGGCAGGGAGGCCAACAGGGGGAGGAGAACAGATATAGACCAGAAAGACAGGCGAGAAGTTTGCAGGAAGAGAAAAATTTAAACGTAACGGGATGCTTTAGCTCAGAGAATTATTTATGCATTTTTTCAATCTGTAGATTTAACATCATTCTATATACCGATATATTTAGTATATGAAAAGCAGAATAGATTCTGGTGTAGTCACTGACGTGGTCTGCATAATTAATCCGAAGCCGAAAGGAAATAGAAGACTACACGTAGGAAGACGCTTTAATCGATGTGCACGAGGAAACATACAAATAAATAAAGGCTCACGAGAGCGAGGCCAGCAAGTTCGGGAGCGCACTCCTTTGAAGTCTGATGGGGGGGTGCGGGGGAGCGGCTTCCTTTGAAGTCTGATGCCGAGGCTCAGACAAATGGTGGTGTGCGAGCGGCTTCCTTTCAAGTCTGATGCGGGGCAAATGGCTAGCGCGCACCAGGTGCACATGCACTGCCAATAATCCGCATTCCAAAGCCCTATTGGTAGGATTTTCTGGTGCCCCTCTATATCGCTCGCATAGGCAATAGCTAGGCTCGACCTAAATAGGAATGCCTAAATGTACGTGAGAGGACAATTTGGAGATTATTTTCTGCATACACAGAAAATGTTCCATTCACATGATGTGGGATACATCAGTTATCTCATCCTGATTACATAGAAAGCATCAAGCCATCAAACTGACAATACTTATGAGACAGAGAACCCTTTTTCTTTTGGTTTATCCTCTTTATTCTGGCTTCCCATTTTCCACAGCTTAGCTCTTTTTCCTCTGAAGGACTGAGGATACCGTTGGCGGCATCATCTTCATTTTGCAAACCATGCTTGTGGATTTTAAATGACAAAGCCAGGTTCATTGTTAGATGCCACATGTATTTTCTAAAGCTTTTAAGACAACTGTTTTGGAGTGAGCTGTCTTCACATGCATATTTTCAGGTACTGGCAAGTCAACACAGCATCCGGCGAGGTAGAAAAACTCTCCATATAAGCACAAGGGTTTTTAAAGGAAGAAAAATACAATTTTAAGAAATTAACAGCATCTGTTTATTCCCTAAGACTGAGGTGCTGCATGGCCCCAGCACCACAGGTTTAGGGGAAAAGATAGGTACTTAAAGCCCAGGGATGCAAATAGGGCACAGACATCGTAAAATTTAAATATTTTACAGAGACAGGACACAGCCGGCCTGTGCGCATTTACACATGGAAGTGTTGGACCATGTGGCACATTGAGCCAGACCATGTGGCTTTAATGCTTGTTGTCAGCATGTTTCCATTTCAATCTATGATTCAACATGGTGAAAGTTGGGATTTTCATAGAAATGAAGAAGCTGTCTGAACAATAACAAAAGAGGTAGTGATAGATTAGCATGTAATGTTTCTTTATGAAAATCAGGTCCAGGGTGAAGCCCATGTTTAGGTAGGGAAGAGCAAAGAGGACATTTTGTAGTATGCTGTATGAAAGGAAAAACATTTAATAAGGGATATGGGGTGGCTTACTCTTTCCCCAAGTGCAGGTTGAATTCGGCCAAGAAAATGTGATCATTGTGAAGGTGAGCTGATCTAAGCAATAACTGATTAAACCATCTATAAAGTTATTTTTGCAGCCAGCTGGGTGTCTTAAGGCACTCAACCTCAGTGGTATAGCGGTCAAGACTCATTACTATGTTGAATCACTGGAATTAAAAGTATTTTATTCAGTTACTCAGTCTGCATTTAAAAGACATATAGTAGATTAAGGCAATTATCTTCAATAGGTTTTTCTTTTCTATTGAGGCGGAGGATGTTGAGTCATGGGGCTAACATATTTGTGTAGAGAACCCTAACAGGGTTTTTGAGTGCAATAGTGTTAAGATCAAAGTCTTGGATGAGGGTAGGCTTGAAGCTCCACTACAGACAGCAAAGCCGCCATTCAGATTTATATATCACAAGGGAGATGGGTCACTATGTTCAAAGGATGCGATTCTCTGATGTTACATGGGCAGCTGCCCTGTAGACTGAACAGTCTGTGACAAGAGAGTGATTGTAAGAGGCAGATGTAGGGCAGGGTCTGCAGACGTTATGCATTCGGATGAGGATGATCCAGCTTTAGTCTGATGTCCAGCACTTCACTCTGATGAGTGGATATGAGATTCATACTCTGGTACGTATTACACGGTGGCATAATGGATTAAGAGGAGATTAACTGAAGCACACATATAAAATATAACTAAAGGTAGTTGAATACTTCTGCGAGATGGTGTCCTGTGTCGATGACACACACATACTGGCAAGTTATCTGACAGAGTTTAGCTGCATCAAGTGGTGGTGGCTACTGTGAGTGGAATGGGTTTAGTCCTTGGCAGTAGTTTGGATAGGATGATATATATCTCACATTTCTGTGTGCGCCTATAATATTGTTTACTGATTAAGTTTTCTAGGTTGGCTATCAGATTTACTGTTGGGAGAAAAGGGTGACTGAGCTATTGTTAGATACATTTTGGGGTTTATCGGATATGTAGCTTTCCTTCAACATCGGCTGGTGTCCATCACAAGATCACACAAAAGTACAGGTGGGCTATTGATCTTGGAAGGCACATTTAGTATGAAACAGCTTAAATATACCCCAATAGGAGATCACTGAATGCAAAGATAACAAGCATTGGCATAGCCAATATGTCTCACTTTTGGGACCTTATAAGCATTTAGTTATGCAACACAATAATCTTGGTGCAATAACATCAACTGTTGCAAGGCTAAAAACGTATAAGGTCCCAAAAGTGAGACCTATTGGCTGTGCCAATGCTGGTTACTCATGGTAACACTGTCTGGGCAACGATTTCACCACTGACGCACAAGTTACTTACCTTCGGTAACAATATATCTGTAAGAAACAGTAGTTCGTATTAGATTCCTTACCTTAGAATATCCCCAGGCGTCAGACTGGATCCGGAAACTTTTGCGTAGAAGTACACTTGCGCGTCGGTAGGCGTCGTCTGCGGCTCCGCGTCGGTCGTTAGCATCGTTGGCGCTAGGATGACGTCGCCGGAGTACATAGACGCCGCCCTCGCGTGCTGACGTCAGTTCTTATACATAGCTTTTCCGCACCAGAAACGCAGAGCCATGATAAAAACCAACACTAATGCCATGAAACTAGGGCCCTGAAAGGGGATGACCTTAACCCTAGATATCGGTTCGCAGAACGGGGAGGATGGGTGGGGCGGTAAGGAATCTAATACTAACTACTGTTTCTTACAGATATATTGTTACCGAAGGTAAGTAACTTGTGCATCTGAAAGAAACCGGTTAGTATTAGATTCCTTACCTTAGAATAGATACCCCAGCAATACCAACCCCGGTGGTGGGTCTGCGTACCAATGACTCTTCAGTCTCTGAAGTGGTGGTGTTCGGCGGAGAATCTCCTCAGAGGGGTTCCCTTTCACAAGGACATTCCCACGCAGACTGTCGTGACGGATGCGTCTCTTCTGGGATGGGGAGCGCACTCCGGGACTCTACAGATTCAAGGCACGTGGTCACCGATGGAGGCCACGTATCACATCAATTTCCTGGAACTCAGGGCTGTTCACTTGGCGCTGAAGGCCTTTCTTCCGTCCTTCCAGACCAATTCTCTGCTTGTACAGACGGACAATACCACCACGATGTATTACCTCAACAAGCAGGGGGGCTCGAGATCGCGCACTCTGTCACAGGAGGCGCAGACGATCTGGCACTGGCTCCTAGCCAGAGGACTGACGATAACGGCCACCCATCTACCAGGTGTGCAGAATGTTCAGGCAGACGCACTGAGCAGACTGGTTCAGGAAAACCACGAATGGGTCATAAACGACGAAGTACTAGGAGAAGTCTTCGCAAGGCGGGGAACTCCAGACGTAGATTTGTTCGCCACCGCCGAAAACAGCAAGTGCAGAGACTTCGCCTCCAGGTACTTCCAACAAGGGACGCTGGGGAATGCGTTATGGATCAACTGGACGAACAGCTTTCTGTACGCCTTTCCTCCCATTCCCCTGATTCCGGCGGTGCTCATCAAGCTGGCCCGGTCCAGAGCTCGGATGATACTCATCTGTCATGGATTGGCAGCAGCGCAGGCTCACACACGCCACTAACCTTAGCTCAGGGTGTCCGGCAGAAACGACTTCGGATGCTAAGCTCTCCTCCCCCCACCAGACACGGAACCCACAGTGGAAGCGAAACACACTGTGCGCACACGTACCTAGCCGGGAAAGGGGAAGTGGATAAAATAATAAATGGGTAGCGATGATTCCTTGGGATCCCCCGGGAGTCTGGTCACCAAGATGCGTAGGACAGCAGGAGAGGACCCACCTGATTAGGGAAGAGTAATGAACACAATCAACACTACACTTCATGTGTCTCGGACAGTATCTTAATCAACTCGTAGGCACCTCACTCACCGGAATCATACAAAACCCAGGCAGTGAAGAAAAGGCACCACAGCAAGCCTGCAAGGTCTATGACTCGTTCTGTCAAGAGTTCAGGACTGTGGCATGCAGTAGTCAAAAAGGATATGGAAAATAGCGGTTGTTTAAATGACACAAACCGCTCTCAGAGTTCAGCCACAAGTTGGGTACAGGGAACCAACAAGGAACGTCAATGGAATAATGTCTCTGTCTCTTGTGGCAGGGATTGTCCGTTGAAACAAAACAAAATAAAACAAAACAGTTCTGAGACTACGTCTCCCAGAAACCCTCTCTGGAGAGAACGAACAAGGAATATTAGCGCAGCGCGTCTTCAAGCAGAACGCTCCCTAATAAGAGGTGAATGAACAAGCGATACGTCCCAAGACTGCCCTAATCTGTCTAGCTAGGGACGTTCAAACAATAAAGCAGAAAACGAAAGCGAGCCCGCTTTCGTCTCTCGAGTACTTATCCGAAGAGCGCTGTATGTTCCAAACGCTGGGTGAATCACGGCTTCTCAAATCCAGGAATCTTCTAGCTTCTCGCTGGAATCCGGCGGGGAACACCTTCCGCCACTCCGATCTTCTCTACAATCAAAATTGACAAGCACCGTCCGTGAGGATGGGAGGGGCTAATATGCCTTAGGTCTCATGGCTCTTCCTGCTTGCCCCTTGGAATGCTGGTCAATGTAGTTCACTCTACCCCTTCTACAAACGTCCCCACACGCATACCATCTTCGGGATCTCGATAGTAGTACCATCCCTCGACCCCCGGGCACTGCAATCGCTACAGAACCCCCTCTCGAGGACTGCCGACTCGGCGGTCGACCTGGCTTGCCCGGATGCAGGGCATGGAACCGGTCAACAAGCTCCGGACAGTGCAGATTCCCCAGGGGTTCCCAGGATCGATCTTCCGGGCCATAACCCTTCCACTCCACCAAATACTGGATTCTGCCCCTCACCATACGGGAATCTAGGATGGACTGCACTTCAAATTCCTCCTGACCATCCACATCAATAGGAAGGGGAGCTACCGGGAGTCTCATACTGGGAGGGCAAGGAACCAGGAGGGAGACATGGAACACTGGATGTATCTTCCAACCCACCGGGAGCAGGAGTTTCACAGCAACAGGGTTGATCACTTCAACTATACTGTAGGGGCCCACGTATTTGGGTGTCAATTTGGTATTCCCTTTAATGTGGAGATTCTTGGTGGAGAGCCACACCTTGTCCCCTACCCCATATGTCGGTTCGACCCTCCTTTTCCTGTCAGCGAAGCGTTTCTGCGCGGACTGGGCATCGGCCAGGCTGTTTCGTGCGTCCAATAACACCGCTCTGAGATGGGCGTGGTGTTCGTGGATGCTAGGAACAGGGGAATGGACAGGCCACTCAAAGGGAAGGATGTTTGGATGGTACCCATGGAGGCAAAAAAAAGGCGAACAACCCAGTGTTGAGTGCACGGCATTGTTGTATGCGAATTTGGCCATCCAAAGTAACACAGTCCAGTCCATATCATTCCTCAGAGAGAAACAACGAAGATATTGCTCCAGGGTCTGGTTCAGGCGCTCCGTCTTTCCATCCGTCTGAGGGTGGTAGCTGGAGGATAGACGGGCATCAATGTTCAAGGTGGTACATAATGCTTTCCAGAATCGAGAAGTGAACTGAGAACCCCTGTCGGTGATCAATACACAAGGAAGACCGTGGGCCCTGACTATATGTTGAAGAAACACTTTTGCTAATTCCGCAGACGTGGGGACATCCTCCAGAGGTATGAAATGGCCCATCTTCGTCAAGTGATCGACGACAACTAATATCACTGTCATTCCATCACAAGGGGGCATCTCAACGATAAAATCCATGGAGAGAGTGTGCCAAGGTTGGGGAGGTATGGGCAAGGGTCTCAGCAGTCCCACCGGTCGAGCATGCACAGCTTTTCCTTGCGTACAGATGGCACAATTCCTCACATAAGACCGGACTTCCTCTCTTAGTTGGGGCCACCAGAAGGAACGTTCCACAATAGCAATGGTTTTGTACATTCCCATGTGTCCCCCCAGAACCGAATCATGAGACCAAACCAATACTCGTTGTCTTAGGGCATCGGTGGGGATAAACAGCGCAGTATCCTGGTAGGCGAGATCATCCTTTTCCGTGCGATGCTCCGGATCCTCTTGTATCCATTCAAGTACGTTCATATCTGCAAGGGCTATTTTCACGTCCTCAAGAAAGTTGTTTGACGACAGGAGAGCGACAGATCCCACGCTTGCAGTTGTTTCTTGAAGGATCAAAGGTGTTTCTATGTCTTCGGTCTTTCTCTGTTCTCCATCCTCCAAACGTGACAGAGCATCTGCCTTCCATTTTGGGGTCCGGGTTTGTATTTGATAATGAAGTCATAGTCAGAGAAAAACAGAGACCACCGTAACTGTCTGGGAGTGAGGGCCTTAGCTGTCTTCAAGAATAACAAATTCCGGTGATCAGTATAGATCTCAACTGTATGTACTGCGCCTAGTAGATAATGACGCCATTCCTCACACGCCCTTTTAATAGCTAAAAGTTCTTTGTCTGTTATGGCATAGTTCACCTCACAGGGCGTGAGCTTCTTAGAGAAGAAGGCAACAGGGTGTACTTGGCCTGTACTAGGGTGTCTTTGGGAAAGCACTCCACCCACAGCATATTGAGATGCGTCGGTCTCCAGTATAAACGGTAGTTGCGAGTCAGGGTGACGAAGAATAGGAGCTTGAGTAAACTGCTTCTTCAGGTATTGAAAAGACGCATCCGCATCTTTACTCCACACAAAAGGCATATTTTTTCTTAACAAACAAGAAATCGGATGTATGATCTTGGAGAAGTCCTTGATGAACCTACGATAGTAGTTTGCGAAACCGAGAAAGCTTTGTACGGCTTTCACGGTTTTGGGTGTAGTCCAATTGAGTATCGCCTCTACTTTACTCGAGTCCATTTGAAAGCCCTTCTCGTTGATGATGTACCCAAGGAAGGACACTTCCTGGACGTGGAACAAGCATTTCTCCAACTTGGCGTATAGAGAGTTATGTTGTAATCGGTCTAGCACAGACTTCACATGCATGACATGTTCTGAAAGAGTGGAGGAATACACCAGGATGTCATCGATGTAGACTATGCAATAGGTTTCCAGACAACCCCGCAGAACCTCGTCCATGAAAAACTGAAATGCGGCGGGGGCATTGCACAGCCCAAAGGGCATTACCCTATATTCAAACAGGCCCAGCTTCGTTCGAAACGCTGTATTCCACTCATCCCCTTTTTTGACACGCACCAGATGATAGGCTCCACGCAGATCGAGTTTGGTGAAGTATCTGGCTATTTTGAGTTGGTCCATGAGCACTGGTATCAAGGGGAGAGGGTACCGGTTTTTGATGGTCACACGGTTAATGGCTCGGTAGTCTATACAGGGCCTTAATTCTGCGCAATCCTTCTTGGGAATAAAAAACATAGGGGATGAGGCAGGAGATGATGAGTGCCTGATGAATCCCGATGCTAAATTCTCTTCAATGTATGTCCTCAGATATTCTGTCTCCTTCTCGGTCATGGCATAGACCCTACTACATGGAATATCTGCTCCTGGTATGAGGTCGATTCTGCAGTCATATACCCTGTGTGGCGGCAAATGGGTAGCCTGTTGTTTGTCAAACACAGGGGAGAACGACTGATACTCCAAGGGAAGAATCGTGGCACAACAGTATCGCTCGAGAGGACATGCAGCCGCCAGACAAAGAGAAGACGAGAGTTCGGTAGTGCAGGGAACCGAAGAAACCTGAGTACAATGTTCCTGACAATATTCGGATGACAAGGTGATAGTGCGTGCTGCCCAACAGACCTTTGGATCATGTAGGGTTAACCAGGGCATTCCCAGGATGAGCCGAAACTGGGGGGCATCAATGAGATCAAACTGGATGTATTCCTGATGATTGTTTCCTGTTTGCATCAGCATGGGACAGGTGTGGTAGGCCACTGGACCCGACGATAAAACAGTTCCATCCACGGCTTTCACCAACTCCGGTTTTTCTTTTTTCTCACAGGCAATCCCGATCTTCATGGCGAATTCCTGATCAATGTAGTTTCCGGTGGCTCCTGAATCTACTAAGGCATCTATATTCAATGATTTCTGAGGGGTGACCCAGAGGATGATTTGAAGGTTCATATGCGCCACTGCAGGATGCAATGTGTTTGCAAGACATGGGGAGATCATTTGCGGCAAACAACCCAAGACAGAGACCTCTTCCTGGTTTGGGTTCTTCAGTTTTCCGTCGGTTGATCGGACTGTACTAGAGCTTGTATCCTTGGGACGGGGTTTCTGGCTGGAACGGTATTCCGGGCTCTACAGTCCTTAATGAAGTGACCCCCTTTCCCGCAATAGAGACATTGCTTCAAACGCCGTCTTTTCTCCTTCTCTTCCTGTGTCAGCGGTCCACGGATACCACCGATTTGCATGGGTTCAGGACCTTCGGAGGGTTTGGAACGTTCTTCAATAGGACCCCTAAAGCGAGGGTAGAAAGGGCGATTGTCTCCTCGTGATCTATCCCCTCTTCTCTCTAGGAGCCTGTGATCCAACTGGACTGTCAAATCAATGAATTCTTCACAGGTGTCGGGTAACTGTACCACTTGTGCAAGGACGTCCTTTAATTCCCCACGAAGGCCTTGATAAAATAATGAGATGCGTTTTGCAGGAGGCCAATCGGTCTCTACCACCAACCTGTTGAATGAGGTGATATAAGACAACAAGTCCTGAGAACCTTGACGTATGGTGAGTAGTTCCCTATCCAGGGTCAACATATGGGATTTGCGATCAAAAAGTTTGCGCAACTCAACACAAAAAGCAGAAAAATCGTGCAGCACTGGGTCGTTCTTCTCCAGCAATGGGATGTTCCAGCTAGCAGCATTACCCCCCATATAAGACATCATAAAAGCTGTCTTTGCAGAATCGTCCTGAAATACCCCGGGCTTACATAAAAAATGTAACCTACATTGATTCAGGAATGTTTCAAACTTACGGGGGTCTCCGTAAAAGCGTTCAGGGGAAGCTAAAGGAACGCCTACGGTCTGCACCACATGAACGGTATGAGCGGCTTCAGCCGAGGGGGCACTAGAGGTGGCTATTTGAGGGGGAACAGAGAACCCACCCCCTTCCACTTCCATAGGTTTTTTTGCGCCAGGGGGAGGTAATGTAGCAGGTTTAATATAAGGACTCCCTCCTGTTCCTTTCTGGACTAGTCCTGCGACTTCCCTTCTTAAGGTGCCCACTTCTTTATACAGGGTTTGATTTTCAGCTCTGGAAGTGGCTACTTCCTGTTGTAAGGAGGCCATGCCTTCCACCAGGGAGGCCAAGACTGCCTCAACATTCATCGTTCGGGCCGGTGTGTTAACTTGGGCTTGTCAATCTGTCATGGATTGGCAGCAGCGCAGGCTCACACACGCCACTAACCTTAGCTCAGGGTGTCCGGCAGAAACGACTTCGGATGCTAAGCTCTCCTCCCCCCACCAGACACGGAACCCACAGTGGAAGCGAAACACACTGTGCGCACACGTACCTAGCCGGGAAAGGGGAAGTGGATAAAATAATAAATGGGTAGCGATGATTCCTTGGGATCCCCCGGGAGTCTGGTCACCAAGATGCGTAGGACAGCAGGAGAGGACCCACCTGATTAGGGAAGAGTAATGAACACAATCAACACTACACTTCATGTGTCTCGGACAGTATCTTAATCAACTCGTAGGCACCTCACTCACCGGAATCATACAAAACCCAGGCAGTGAAGAAAAGGCACCACAGCAAGCCTGCAAGGTCTATGACTCGTTCTGTCAAGAGTTCAGGACTGTGGCATGCAGTAGTCAAAAAGGATATGGAAAATAGCGGTTGTTTAAATGACACAAACCGCTCTCAGAGTTCAGCCACAAGTTGGGTACAGGGAACCAACAAGGAACGTCAATGGAATAATGTCTCTGTCTCTTGTGGCAGGGATTGTCCGTTGAAACAAAACAAAATAAAACAAAACAGTTCTGAGACTACGTCTCCCAGAAACCCTCTCTGGAGAGAACGAACAAGGAATATTAGCGCAGCGCGTCTTTAAGCAGAACGCTCCCTAATAAGAGGTGAATGAACAAGCGATACGTCCCAAGACTGCCCTAATCTGTCTAGCTAGGGACGTTCAAACAATAAAGCAGAAAACGAAAGCGAGCCCGCTTTCGTCTCTCGAGTACTTATCCGAAGAGCGCTGTATGTTCCAAACGCTGGGTGAATCACGGCTTCTCAAATCCAGGAATCTTCTAGCTTCTCGCTGGAATCCGGCGGGGAACACCTTCCGCCACTCCGATCTTCTCTACAATCAAAATTGACAAGCACCGTCCGTGAGGATGGGAGGGGCTAATATGCCTTAGGTCTCATGGCTCTTCCTGCTTGCCCCTTGGAATGCTGGTCAATGTAGTTCACTCTACCCCTTCTACAAACGTCCCCACACGCATACCATCTTCGGGATCTCGATAGTAGTACCATCCCTCGACCCCCGGGCACTGCAATCGCTACATCATCGCCCCGGAGTGGCCCAGGCAGTGGTGGTTCACGGACCTTCTTCACCGGTCTCTCCTTCCTCACATTCGGTTGCCGTGCAGGCCGGACCTTCTCACGAAGTTCGGGGGACGGATGTTACACCCCAGCCTCTCGTCTTTGAGTTTGGCGGCATGGCTCCTGAGATAGTGCAATATGGCCATCTGAATCTGCCCGATGATTGCATGGACATACTGAAGGAGTCTAAGAGACCTTCCACTCGGACTTCCTATGCTTACAAGTGGAAGAGATTTTGTATCTGGTGCCTGTCTAAGAACCATGATCCTACGACCTGCAAGGAGGATGTCATCCTTCCTTACCTTTTACATTTGGCGCAGTCTGGTCTTAATGTCCATTCCATTAAGGTACATCTTGCTGCATTGACTGCCTACAGGAAATGCCCTTCACAGACTTCCTTTTTCCAGATCCCTGTGATCAAAGATTTTCTGGAAGGTTTGAAGAAAGTATTCCCTCCTGTCAGGCTTCCCTCGCCTTCATGGGAATTGAATGTGGTGCTGTCCAGATTGATGAAGGAGCCTTTTGAACCTATTCATAAGGCTTCGTTGCAGCACCTGTCCTGGAAGGCGGCGTTCCTCGTGGCCATTACATCGGCCCGCAGGGTGAGTGAAATTCAGGCGTTGTGTTGTAATGAACCTTATACTGTATTTCATGCTGCTAAGGTTGTTATGCGTACTCACCCTAAATTTCTTCCCAAGGTTATTTCTGATTTTCATGTCAACCAGACTATAACTTTGCTTACGTTTTTTCAGAACCCTTCATCCCCAGCGGAGAGATCTCTCCATTCCCTGGATGTTAGGAGGGTGTTGAAATTTTATCTGGATAAAGCCAAGGATATTCGTAGGTCTGACCAGTTGTTCATCAATTATGGGTCGGTCAGGACGGGTCTTGCGACCTCGAAGCAGTCCATCTCCAGGTGGATTGTGTCCTGCATACAATTGTGTTACCAAAAGGCTAATAAGACCTTAGGAGGTAAGCCTAAGGCTCATCCCACCAGGGGCAAAGCTGCCACGACGGCTCTGCTCCGTAACGTGCCGATTGCTGAAATCTGCAAGGCAGCCACTTGGAAGTCGGTTCATACCTTTGCTAAGCATTACTGCCTGGACACTGACGCCAGGGCAGACGCTCAGGTTGGGCAGGCTTCGCTGCGGAATTTGTTCGCACAGTAGTGGCGTTATGTATTTATTCTCCACCGCCGCTTGGTGTGGGGATGGGCTTGCCATTCTATTCACTAGATTATGACTATACACAGAGATCCCCTACTACAGAAGGAGTAGTTTCTGTCCTGTAACTCCAGTTCTGTAGTAGGGGTATCTCTGTTATAGTCATAAGCGCCCGCCCTCCTCCCCGGTGGAGATTTTTCATCATGTAAAGAATGCGACAGGTCTGGCGTGCTTCGCCTTCAAAAAGAACTGAAAGTAGAGGGACCTGCTATGCATTCTGGGATACTGGGAGAAGTTCTGGAAAGTTCTCTTAAAAGCACAGTATCCTATTTAAGCCACATAATGGCAGCCTATGGGGCTTGTCTGTCCCTACCTTCCTCTCTATCATTCCAGAGTCTTTGACTGGGGGAGTCAAGTTTCTCTATGGTAGAAACTGCAGGCTGTTTTGTGTGTGGTTTTTTTAGGTGGAATTTCTAGTTGAAGTACTGGACAGTGTAGCCTGTGGATATAGGCTGCATTATTTGTCTTTAAATTCTCTCTTAAGTGTCTTTGCAGTTTCTGCATTATTTTGACAACTTAAGAGATTATTTTTGATTGCCGGGGTCCACGCACATGGGCGGGACTATTCACTAGATTATGACTATAACAGAGATCCCCTACTACAGAACAGCAGATCAGCACAGGAGAAGAGAACAGGGAGTTAGAGAAGGAGGTGGGGAGAAAGAGAACAGCAGATCAGCACAGGAGAAGAGAACAGAGAGTTAGAGAAGGAGGCGGACTGAAGATAGCAGAAAGATCATCACAGGAGAAGAGAACAGGGAGTTAAAGAATGAGGCGGGAGGAAGAGAACAGCAGATCTGCATGGGAGAAGAGAACAGGGAGTTAGAGAAGGAGGTGGTGGAAGGGAACAGCAGATCAGCACAGGAGAAAAGAACAGAGTTAAAGAAGGAGGCGGGGTGGAAGAGATTGGCAGATCTGCATGGGAGAAGAGAACAGGGAATTAGAGAAGGAGGCTGGGTGGAAGAGAACGGCAGATCAGCATGGGAGAAGAGAACAGGGAGTTAGAGAAGGAGGTGGTGGAAGGGAACAGCAGATCAGCACAGTCCTCATCCTGGGCTCCTCGCCCTCCGCCTGGGACGACTCCTGGTGGCCCCCCGCCCTGGGCACTGCACCCAAACTAACAGACCACGCACGCAACCTGGGCTTCATCCTGGACTCCTCCCTCTCCATGACCAGACAAGTCAACGCCGTCTCCGCGTCCTGTTTCAACATCCTGCGCATGCTACGGAAGATCTTCCGATGGATCCCCACCGAGACCAGGAAGACGGTCACCCAGGCCCTCGTCACCAGCCGACTGGACTACGGCAACGCCCTCTACGCCGGAACCACCGCCAAGCTCCAGAAGAGACTCCAGCGGATCCAGAGCGCCTCAGCCAGACTCATCCTCGACATCCCCGACGCAGCCACATCTCCGGACATCTGAGAGACCTGCACTGGCTCCCCGTCAACAAGAGAATCACCTTCCGCCTCCTCACCCACGCACACAAAGCCCTACACGACCAAGGCCCGAGCTACCTCAACAACCGCCTCAACTTCTACGCTCCCAAACGTCACCTCCGATCGACCAACCACGCCCTCGCCGCCGTCCCCCGCATACAAAGAGAGAGAACAGGAGGAAGGTCCTTCTCCTACCTGGCCGCCAAGACCTGGAACACCCTCCCTCCCGACCTTCGCCTGACCCAAGACCACCTCTCCTTCAGGAAGAAGCTCAAGACCTGGCTGTTCGAGCAGTAGCGGTACCCCCCCCCCCCCCCCCCCCCCCCCCCAAGCGCCTTGGGACCCTCCGGGGGAGTAGTGCGCTCTATAAATGCCTTGATTGATTGATTGATTGAGAAAAGAACAGAGTTAAAGAAGGAGGCGGGTGGAAGAGAATAGCAGATCTGCACAGGTGAAGAGAACAGGGCGTTAAAGAAGGAGGCGGGTGGAAAAGGAACAGCAGTTCAGCAGAAGAGAAGAGACCAGGGAGTTAAAGAAGGAGGTAGGGTGGATGAGAGCACCAGATCAGCACAGGAGAAGAGACCAGGGAGTTAAAGGAGGCGGCGGTGGAAGAGAGCAGCAGATTAGCACAGGAGAAGAGAACAGGGAGTTAAAGAAGGATGCGAGTGGAAGAGAACAGCAGATCAGCACAGGAGAAAAGAACAGGGAGTTAAATAAGGAGGTGGGGTGGAAGAGAGCAGTAGATCAACACAGGTGAAGAGAACAGGGAGTTAAGAAAGGAAGCGGGGTAGAAGAGAACAGCAAATTAGCACAGGAGAAGAGAACAGGGAGTTAAGGAAGGAAGCGGGTGAAAATGGAACAGCAGATCAGCACAGGAGAAGAGGGCAGGGAGTTAGAACAGCAGGCTGGGAGGAAGAGAGCTGCAGATTAGCAATTGTTGCCAATTTAGCTCTGTCACTTAAAAGATTGTTTTGCACCTCTGCCATGATGTGCAGCCAGTAGTTTGTTTTCCTGCCGGGCTGTGTCTTCCATCCTTTCGAGGTTGGTATTTCAAGTATGATTAAAAGCTGGTGTTAGAACTGGCTATTTCTGGTAGGCTAAGGCTGATGCCAAAGCCAGGCAGAAACCACCATTCTAGTCAGGGCAAGGAAGTCACACGCCAAGATAACCCCTGCTCACCCTCTAGGTAGCTTGGCACGAGCAGTCTAGGCTAAACTCGGAGGCAATGTGTAAAGCATTTGCGCCAGCGCACAACAGCAACAACATACTAGGCACACCACAAAAGAGACTCCACACAAGGTTATTATAAAAATAACTTTTGTATTGTAAAAACACATCAGATAAAATCACATATATACATGGTGCCAACTGGCACGGGCAATATTCCCATGGGATTATTCACAAGACAGGGCCACATGGGCCACTGTCATAATAAGCACTTAGTAGAAATGAAATACTGTCAGAAATTAGAATAAAAGAATATAAAATCACTGTAGCACAAAGTAACAGTTATAAATCACATCCAGTAACTACTGGGAACAGGTGATTACACACTACGCAACCCTAAACACCTTAGGAGCATGTCACGCAGGGAACCAGGACCTTACTAGGACCACCTGTACTAAAAAGAACAACCACCTAAGCATCACACAGCATTTAGGGGTCTAGGAAAGAACACATTTCCCATGATGCATAAATATACATTCAGAGGAGTAATAACGGGAAACACATGACGCATAAACCTGCACATTCAGCGGTGTTTAAGAACAGAGCACATGATGCAATAAAATACATTCAGGGGTGCAGCGCAAGAAGACACATGATGCCTAAAACATTCAGAGGTGCAGCGCATGAAAAGACACATAATGCATAAAAACATTCAGAGGTGCCAGAGCCATACATTAGCGCAAGAATCACATGATGTCTAAAAACATACAGGGGTGCAGTAATAACATATGATGCAAGAGAACACATTCAGAGGTGCAATAACCATATAATTGCGCAAAGACTCACATAAGCCACTACCTGTGGCAGTCCCTAGGCCAACTGGCCTTGTTGGGGCTCAGACGCCCTGAGTCTCAATGTCAGGGTGCGCTGCCATGCAGCGCCAGTCTCAAAGTACAAAAAGCCTAAACGTGGCAGCTGCCCACAAAGTGCTGGGCAGCTGGGGAACAAAACTGCGCCAGGGCCCTCACTGGCCCTTAGGCGCAAACTGCGCCACTGCTGGAGCCACACAGGCTCTGAGCATATCGCACATGCCCCAGACGGTGGAGCCACACAGGCTCTGAATACATCCCTCGCAGGCAGGCGGGGGCGGGCACCGGCAATGTGCCCCGACACCCCCTCTCACTAGAAATGGCCCAACGCTGGAGCCAAACAGGCTCTTAAACACAATATGGCCCCTCTGAGCCAAACAGGCTCTCTAACGTTGGGGCGACCCGCTGCCAATCAGGGCTGCCCTGACCAGCAACAACAAAAGGGCCCTCGAGCCTCGCCGGGCTCGTAAATCAAGAAATGGCCCCCTAGAGCCTCTCGGGGCTCACACACGTTGGGGCGTCCCACTGCCAACCGGGGCCGCCCTTGAAGCCCTCATGGCTTCATACTACAAGAAGCGCGAGCTCGCGCTACTGGGGAGGGGCGGGCACCGACCATGTGTCCCGGCGCCCCTCCCTTCTCTTCTGCCCCCTCGTTGGAGCCTTGCAGGGCTCAACACAAACACTGGCCCCTAGAGCCTTCCCAGGCTCTACACACCGTTGGAGCGGCCCGCTGCCATACGGTGCCGCTCTGACTAAGGGAACCGCCCAGGCAAAGCCCTACTCACCGGGACTCACGAGGCGGCTCCTCTGACTCCCTGAGGCAGGCGACGACAATGCGCCTCGAGCCCCCTGGCTCTCACCTTCTCGCTGTGAGGCAGCCGCTCGCTTCCTCACCCAGGGCTTCACCGGCGGCGGGGGATGGGCACCGACAATGTGCCCCGCGCCCCCTTCCGCTCTCTCTCCTCTCGGCACCGGCCGCCATCTCTCGGGATGCAGGCATCCAGGGGCTGGGCAGCGCCCACCCCTGGTAAATTCAAGTCAGCCACAAGAGCAAGAACAAGAACCTTTTGGAAGGGGACACACCCCCTTCTTATACACAGAAAAGGCTTTGAAGTCCTTTGAAGTCTTTGTGCTAGCGGGCCCTGAGCCCTGGGTGTATCTGGTTTCCCTCTCCTGTCAGCCTCAGGTCAGAGGTGACAGTGGGCCGTCAGGAGGGAGAGCCAGCATGGTGGGCAGGCAGGCACGGCCCGGCACCACCAGACGCTCTTTCCTCCCATCCCTGACAGCAGATGGGGCCTTTCAACTACGGCTGACTCAGACCCCCTCCTCCGGGGCCCTGCAGACCCTGTCCTACTCAAACCAGACAGTCCATCCACCAGCAGGCCCAGGCACTCCTGGGCCAGGCTCACCAGCCAATCACGTGCCAGCAGACTCACTACACAAATATGCCAACTTCTAAAAGTGGCGCTTCTAGACTAGACACAATCATGCCGCATATACCATTTTGCAGCATTCAGTCTCACGCGTTCGTACACACCAAACTCGACCCTGCACTCCCCACACATCAGGAACTACCATGGGCATACATATTCCCCATTCATTCCTATGGGAGGGCAGGTCACTCACCACTCATTCAAAGAGAGCTCAAGCACTTTACACTGTACCACAGTGAAAAAGTGAGCAGAGGCCTAAAATCACCAACACCAGGTTCCATAAACAGGCTAGGAAAAAGCAAAAAGTCTAGGGGTGAACCTGCCTAAAGGTCCGGGTCCAACAGCTGGTAATAGCAGTAATGGCTATTTACAGCGCTTACAATCTGCAAACTAGATGGTTTAGGGTTAAAACTAACACAGAAGGTTCTGTGGGTCCATTTTACACCCGGTCAGAACCACATATGTAGACCTGTAAATACTCATGACATAAAAGCAAAAAACAATTTCACTGGTCATGTTTTACAAAATTATATTCTCTTTGACATGTTAAAAACGGTCTTGTGAGTGAAGACGGCGCAGTGCTCAAAAGTGCAAGTGTGGAACAAAAGTGATACCCAAATGTATACACAATCATGGATCCATGCTAATTCTTTGTGAGTTAAATACTAAGTAATAAAGCCTCAGTGACATTTCAAACCTTTTCTAAGATTTTGAGGCTTCATCACGTCGCAAATTGTGCCATCTATCTCAAGTACCCAAGGGAGTACAGAAAGGCCTGTTGGGCACTTGTTAGTGCATAATAGCCCAATCGATGTGTGCGGCCTACCTCCAACTCCGTAATAGATACACTCCAGAAAGGAGGTGCCTTCAACGAAAGCACTACACAGTAAAGAAAGCACATTGTCTATTTTCCATCGGTATTAACCGCAACATATTGAACTAAGGGACCCGAATTCCTGCTATTTTTAAAATCATGCTACCGAGCCTCATGTTGACCAGTAAGGCCAAATTGCAACTGTGTGCACGCAGTCTGTGCATGATATGTACCACAGCAAGTCCAAACTATACTATACTTATGTCTCTGTTGTGTTTATACTCTTGGTAACCAGGGCTATCCATGATTATGGAAGCAGCCACCCAGTTACACATGCCAGTTCAGTAATTCCGGACAAAAGCACAACTCAGCCACAAAATAACTTGAATTACAATTATACACTCAAATATTATATTGTTGCCATCAAAATATCCAAAGCAGGTTTAACAGTTCTGGATCTAAGTGCAATGAAATAAAACAAGCATTTGCTTACACTTAAGCTATTGGCATTGTAAATGACAAGGCCTTTTTATTTATCTGTTTTGAAACACAATATATAAATAAATAAATAGCATTGTCATTTATAATGCCAATGGCTCAAACTTTCGCAAATGCAAGACCCCACTCCAAGCACACTGAAAGGGAGGGGTGGAGGAGAGGAATGCTGCGGGGGGGAGGCCAATGTGTTTAAGGGAGGTGCTCAGCTGTGCAAGCAGTGCTGACAAAGTGAATCCGATGAGCTGCGACTAAAGGGAGAGTCACGGATGCCATTGAAGTGCAAGCACGGCATGGGGTGATTTCACAAAAAAAGCATTTGTTTAAAGAGCAGTTATGGAGACAGCCACAAAGTGCGCTATACACATGCAGGAGAAACTGAAAGCTTTGCGACAAACATGGAAAAAATGTAAATAGACTGGAACAGAAAGAAAGTACTGCTTGTTGACTGGATGGAAAGTTGAAGTGCAGGCAGAAAATAAACAAGCGTAAAAACCCACTAATTACTTGCAAGAACCAGAAGGATCAGAAATAAATGTGAACGGAGGAACACCAAAGCATGTGATTCACTCATGAATATGAGGGTGAGAACGTCGTGGCAGTGGTGTTTGTCCACATCTGCTCAGGTCACAATCGAAGTTATCTGTAAATGTAAATGTAAATGTACATGTATTTATATAGCGCAAATCACCGACCCGGTATCTAAGCGCTTGCTTAGGGAACCCGTCCTGGTATTCCCCTGTGAGATAACCCCAGCAGGGTATCCACAAGGTGAAAGCCAGGCATCCCACTGCGAGGGGCCGTTGTGGAGATTAAGCAAGCTATTGCCCAGAGTCGCAGAGTGTGAACCCGTGAATCGAGTAGGCACCGGAGCGAGAATTGTCGAGTCCGTGGCATTTTTTAGGACTCAAGACCCCGCAGAGCCGGGAATTGAACCCTGGTCCCGGGCTGACCTCTGCTTCCAAGTCTGCCTCCTCTAACCAGTGAGCCACACTTCTCCACACTTCTTCTAAAAAAAAACAAGAACGGACTCAGTAACCAGCCTCCTGTGCGGACCTGGAACTACAGCTGGGGCAGAGGGTCCGGGGTGGACGAGAGGGGTGAGCAGAGGCAGAGAAAGAGGCCACTGGAGACGGGCAGAGAGAAGCTGAGACAGGCAGACGGTGGCAAAGACAGAGGAGCTAGCAGAGGCAGACATAGGTCACTGGAGACAGCTAGCAGGAGAGACAGACAAGGGCGGCAGAGAGAGCGGGTGAACAGCGGCAGAGTGGCCACTAGAGACAGTCGGAGAGCAACCGGGACAGGCAAAGGGCATCTAAGAGAGAGGGGAGACCAGAAGCAGAAAGAGACCACTGGAGACAGTCCAGGAGCAGCTGAGACGGGTAAAAGAACGTTAGCGAGAGAGGGGCGACCAGCACAGTGGCGGTGCGTCCATTGGGGGTGTTGGGGTGTTGCCCCACTAGCCTGGACGACCGCTGACACCACTGCCAACAGTTGAATAAATAAGTATTTCTTTTATTTAAAATTTTAAAAAAGAATCGTAACCGAGCGCACTAAGGCCCCGGGAGTAGCCCGACAGGATCGGGCATCCATAAGGAAGTGGGCCGTGGCATGGGGGCGGGGCTGCGGCAGAGAGTGACAGCCAGGCAGGCAGCGCACAGGCAGAGGGTGACTGACTAGTCTGCGCATGTAAAATGCAGGAGTAGTCGAGATTTCGACTGGCCCGCGAATACGCACATTTGAGACCCACATGCCGCCCCCACCCACCAGTAGTCTATATAGTCATGGACCCGGGGCCCGGGTCTCAAAATGGGCAGATATGAGTCTGCTCTTAGCCAATCCTTGATTGGCTACCAGCAGGATGGTGCCGCGCGTGGGTGTTGGCTGCTCTGAGCCATTGTTGTCGGTGATTGGCCACACTGCGCAGGCTGGAATCATGCCACGACAACAATAACACCAGTAAGTGAAAGTGGATGTAGTCGACTGATCATGATGAGTCATAGTGAGAGAGAGTCAGTGGGCGCGTGACTGTCTGAGTGACTATTCATTGTTGTTGCTTGTCGGACTCATCGTGACCAGACGTGTGTGTATGTCACTGGACTCGGACCGCCTGCCTGGACCTAGTGTGACATCGAGTAGCACAGCCTGACCGTGTCCCCCCCACCCACGTAAGTAATGACCAATGAATTACCATTGAGTTTATTTGATGACGTTACGTAACGTTAATCTCAATGTTCACCGTCTCGGTAAATTACTAGTAGTTCAAAGAAGGCCTCATGCAGGCTGGCCAGGGTGTGCAGGCCAGGCGTCGTCGAAGACTGCCCTGCACACACCCTGGCCTGCATATTGTCATGCTGTGGTGGGTGGCGGTGCATCGTGCATGGGATAATGGGAGCAGCAATCTTAGGCGGCAGCCGCTGTGCCAGCAAGCAACTACACAGAAGCATTGCTCAGCTGAGGCCTTTTCAGCGAGGCCCCGGGTGTGCCGTGACCCACCTACAAGCAAAAAAATACACTTTTGATCCCCTGCGGCAGCACTAGAGACAGAGAACTCAGGGGATCAAAAGTGTATTTTTTTTGCTTGTAGGTGGGTCACGGCAACTGCGAAACAGCTCTAGTAGCTATAAAAGTTAAACTGGCAGTGGCACAATGTGTATGCTGACTTGTTGCTAAAGCTTAGCTAATTGATTAGGAAGGCGGCTGGGAAGCCACCGCCTGTACGTGAGCAGACACGACGACACAACGTCCCATTCATGGCTGTTTGCTGCACTGGGGTGCATTTATTTCATTTGCTCAGAATCAGTTTAGAATTGATTCAAGACTTCTTTGCGTGCTTTTTTCCCCCCACATGATTGAATTTTTGTTAGTATCTTCTTTTTTTGAATGTCTGTGTTCGATTGCAACTGACAAAGCGTATCATAAGCCAGTTTCTTCTTATAACAGTTAACCAGTGAACCGGATGTGGTTGATTTATTTGCTGCTCCGGTTGAATAACATTACCCCGTGGTGAGGCTTCACACTTGGTGTGACAAATAACGTCTGTTCCTCGTTGTCACTTGCAAATGAGGATTAACATGCAGAGTCAATATTTAAAGCAGCAAATTCTGTATAGTTTGCCATTTTCCATGTCTTTCTCATGATAAATTTCACAGGGTTTGATAACTAGCGTCAGGAAAAAGCAAGCATTTATTAATCGCATAACTTGGAGTTCTGAGCCCTGCACAAAATCCTGTTTGAGCAGACATCGGAATTTAACTTGGAGTCAGGGCCTTCTTTTTATAATATTCAGTGGTTCTTTTGTTGTTTGCAGTTTAAATAAAAAAAGTTGTTGGTTTTGTTGTTTGCAGTTTCAATAAAAACAATCTGTGAGGTTCTCAGCATTGTATCTTGCAGTCTGTTATGAAGCTCTGTGGTTATACTGAATAAGCAGCTACCTATGTTATATGACAGCTCTTTAATAATGTAATACCTGTACTTTCACAATTGCTTTATTAACCTTCCTGCTTTCTCAAATTTGCTTGAAAATGAACCATTTTTCCACGATTTTTTCAAACTTTTCTCGGGGGAAAATACCCCCGAACCCTCCTTAGGGGGTTCGGGCTCGCTCGATACGCACGCTCACTACGGTGCAGTATGATTATCAGTTTCCGGCGCACCACTTTCAAATGTCACCAGCCGCCACTACAGACAGAGGCCACTGGAGACAGTCAGAGAGCAGCCTAGACAGACAGACGGCGGCAGAGAGAGAGAGAGGAGCTAGCAGCAACAGGGAGATGTCAATGAAGACGGTCAGAGAGCAGCCAAGGGGCGGCAGAGAAAGAGAGAGAGGCAGGGAGACGTCACTGGAGACAGCCAGAGCGCAGGCGAGCGGCAGAGAAAGGGAAACAGCAGCAGGGACAGCGAGAGGGATGGAGGATGGCAAGGACAGAGGGCAGAAGAGAAAGAGCGGGAGATGAAGAGACAGAGGAGAGACGACAGGGAGGCCAACAGGGGGAGGAGAACAGAGATAGACCAGAAAGACAGGCGAGAAGTTTGCAGGAAGAGAAAAGTTTCAACGTAACGGGATGCTTTAGCTCAGAGAATTATTTATGCATTTTTTCAATCTGTAGATTTAACATCATTCTATATACCGATATATTTAGTATATGAAAAGCAGAATAGATTCTGGTGTAGTCACTGACGTGGTCTGCATAATTAATCCGAAGCCGAAAGGAAATAGAAGACTACACGTAGGAAGACGCTTTAATCGATGTGCACGAGGAAACATACAAGTAAATAAAGGCTCACGAGAGCGAGGCCAGCAAGTTCGGGAGCGCACTCCTTTGAAGTCTGATGGGGGGGTGCGGGGGAGCGGCTTCCTTTGAAGTCTGATGCCGAGGCTCAGACAAATGGTGGTGTGCGAGCGGCTTCCTTTCAAGTCTGATGCGGGGCAAATGGCTAGCGCGCACCCGGTGCACATGCACTGCCAATAATCCGCATTCCAAAGCCCTATTGGTAGGATTTTCTGGTGCCCCTCTATATCGCTCGCATAGGCAATAGCTAGGCTCGACCTAAATAGGAATGCCTAAATGTACGTGAGAGGACAATTTGGAGATTATTTTCTGCATACACAGAAAATGTTCCATTCACATGATGTGGGATACATCAGTTATCTCATCCTGATTACATAGAAAGCATCAAGCCATAAAACTGACAATACTTATGAGACAGAGAACCCTTTTTCTTTTGGTTTATCCTCTTTATTCTGGCTTCCCATTTTCCACAGCTTAGCTCTTTTTCCTCTGAAGGACTGAGGATACCGTTGGCGGCATCATCTTCATTTTGCAAACCATGCTTGTGGATTTTAAATGACAAAGCCAGGTTCATTGTTAGATGTCACATGTATTTTCTAAAGCTTTTAAGACAACTGTTTTGGAGTGAGCTGTCTTCACATGCATATTTTCAGGTACTGGCAAGTCAACACAGCATCCGGCGAGGTAGAAACACTCTCCATATAAGCACAAGGGTTTTTAAAGGAAGAAAAATACAATTTTAAGAAATTAACAGCATCTAATGTTTATTCCCTAAGACTGAGGTGCTGCATGGCCCCAGCACCACAGGTTTAGGGGAAAAGATAGGTACTTAAAGCCCAGGGATGCAAATAGGGCACAGACATCGTAAAATTTAAATATTTTACAGAGACAGGACACAGCCGGCCTGTGCGCATTTACACATGGAAGTGTTGGACCATGTGGCACATTGAGCCAGACCATGTGGCTTTAATGCTTGTTGTCAGCATGTTTCCATTTCAATCTATGATTCAACATGGTGAAAGTTGGGATTTTCATAGAAATGAAGAAGCTGTCTGAACAATAACAAAAGAGGTAGTGATAGATTAGCATGTAATGTTTCTTTATGAAAATCAGGTCCAGGGTGAAGCCCATGTTTAGGTAGGGAAGAGCAAAGAGGACATTTTTTAGTATGCTGTATGAAAGGAAAAACATTTAATAAGGGATATGGGGTGGCTTACTCTTTCCCCAAGTGCAGGTTGAATTCGGCCAAGAAAATGTGATCATTGTGAAGGTGAGCTGATCTAAGCAATAACTGATGAAACCATCTATAAAGTTATTTTTGCAGCCAGCTGGGTGTCTTAAGGCACTCAACCTCAGTGGTATAGCGGTCAAGACTCATTACTATGTTGAATCACTGGAATTAAAAGTATTTTATTCAGTTACTCAGTCTGCATTTAAAAGACATATAGTAGATTAAGGCAATTATCTTCAATAGGTTTTTCTTTTCTATTGAGGCGGAGGATGTTGAGTCATGGGGCTAACATATTTGTGTAGAGAACCCTAACAGGGTTTTTGAGTGCAGTAGTGTTAAGATCAAAGTCTTGGATGAGGGTAGGCTTGAAGCTCCACTACAGACAGCAAAGCCGCCATTCAGATTTATATATCACAAGGGAGATGGGTCAGTATGTTCAAAGGATGCGATTCTCTGATGTTACATGGGCAGCTGCCCTGTAGACTGAACAGTCTGTGACAAGAGAGTGATTGTAAGAGGCAGATGTAGGGCAGGGTCTGCAGACGTTATGCATTCGGATGAGGATGATCCAGCTTTAGTCTGATGTCCAGCACTTCACTCTGATGAGTGGATATGAGATTCATACTCTGGTACGTATTACACGGTGGCATAATGGATTAAGAGGAGATTAACTGAAGCACACATATAAAATATAACTAAAGGTAGTTGAATACTTCTGCGAGATGGTGTCCTGTGTCGATGACACACACATACTGGCAGGTTATCTGACAGAGTTTAGCTGCATCAAGTGGTGGTGGCTACTGTGAGGGGAATGGGTTTAGTCCTTGGCAGTAGTTTGGATAGGATGATATATATCTCACATTTCTGTGTGCGCCTATAATATTGTTTACTGATTAAGTTTTCTAGGTTGGCTATCAGATTTACTGTTGGGAGAAAAGGGTGGCTGAGCTATTGTTAGATACATTTTGGGGTTTATATGATATGTAGCTTTCCTTCAACATCGGCTGGTGTCCATCACAAGATCACACAAAAGTACAGGTGGGCTATTGATCTTGGAAGACACATTTAGTATGAAACAGCTTAAATATACCCCAATAGGAGATCACTGAATGCAAAGATAACAAGCATTGGCATAGCCAATATGTCTCACTTTTGGGACCTTATAAGCATTTAGTTATGCAACACAATAATCTTGGTGCAATAACATCAACTGTTGCAAGGCTAAAAACGTATAAGGTCCCAAAAGTGAGACCTATTGGCTGTGCCAATGCTGGTTACTCATGGTAACACTGTCTGGGCAACGATTTCACCACTGACGCACAAGTTACTTACCTTCGGTAACAATATATCTGTAAAAAACAGTAGTTAGTATTAGATTCCTTACCTTAGAATATCCCCAGGCGTCAGACTGGATCCGGAAACTTTTGCGTAGCAGTACCCTTGCGCGTCGGTAGGCGTCGTCTGCGGCTCCGCGTCGGTCGTTAGCATCGTTGGCGCTAGGATGACGTCGCCGGAGTACATAGACGCCGCCCTCGCGTGCTGACGTCAGTTCTTATACATAGCTTTTCCGCACCAGAAACGCAGAGCCATGATAAAAACCAACACTAATGCCATGAAACTAGGGCCCTGAAAGGGGATGACCTTAACCCTAGATATCGGTTCGCAGAACGGGGAGGATGGGTGGGGCGGTAAGGAATCTAATACTAACTACTGTTTCTTACAGATATATTGTTACCGAAGGTAAGTAACTTGTGCATCTGAAAGAAACCGGTTAGTATTAGATTCCTTACCTTAGAATCGATACCCCAGCAATACCAACCCCGGTGGTGGGTCTGCGAACCAATGATCACACCAGAAAGTCCTGGAGAACGGAACGGCCAAAGATGCCATCTCTCCAGACTTGGCTGTTCAGGCAGTAGTGTCTTGCAAACGTGTGCAGCGAGGCCCACTTAGCTGCTTGACAGATGTCCTGCAAGAGGACTCCCTGGCCCAGGGCAGTATTAGCCGCCGTGGCCCGAGTGGAATGGGCCCTCAGCCCAACAGGAGGCTCCTTTTTAGCCAAAGAGTAGCATACCTTAATGCACAACATGACCCACCGAGAGATGGTCCGCTTGCGCACCGCCCGACCTTTCTTAGCGCCCACGTAACCAACAAAGAGTTGGTCAACCACCCCGAACTAGCGTGTGCGATCCAAATAGAATGAGATGGCACGTTTTGGGTCCAGATGGTGGAGCCTCTCTTCCTCTTTCGAGGGATGCAGAGGTGGAAAGAAGGTGGGCAAGGTGATGGACTGCCCGATGTGGAAGGCTGTGACTACTTTGGGCAGGAAAGAGGGTTGCGTCCGCAACACAACTTTGTCCGCATGGACAGAAAGGAAGGGATGTTTAGAGGAAAGAACCTGGAGCTCACTCATCCTCCTGGCAGAGGGGATGGCAACCAGGAAAGCAGTCTTCAGAGTAAGGCACGAAGAGGACAGTTATGAAGTGGCTTGAAAGGAGCGCAAATCAGATAGGTCAGAACAAGGTTCAAGTCCCACTGAGGCATCACAAAGGGAAGAGGAGGAAACATGTGTGTGATGCCTTTTAAGAATCTATTTTAAACAGGGGACTTGAAAAGAGAAGGCTGATCAGGAAGCCTTAAGAATGCGGAAATAGCAGAGAGGTAGCCCTTGATAGTGCCCAGAGCAGAGCCCTGCAGAGCAAGAGAGAAGAAAGAGGAGAACCTCTGAAAGAGGGGCAGAAAGGGGATCCACAGCCTTTGCTGTGCACCATGCCACAAATGTGTTCCACCTGCAGGCGTATACAGAGTTTGTGGAGGGACTCCTGGCTGCCAGAATCACATTACAAACTTCAGGAGGCAAGTCAAATGGCCTCAACTGCCGCAGCTCAATCTCCACGCATGTAAGTGGAGACTGGACAGGTTCGGGTGGAGGACCGTGTAGGAAGGTGGATACCGGACTATGGTTGCCCCTAACTTTTTGCCTAGTGTTTAGCTGGTTTTCGACTTAGTTGGCCTGGAATCCTGCTATTCAGGACCCCAGGCTATCTGCTCTCTCTGTAATATGGACTCCATGTACTCTAGGTACATACACAATTGGGAATTGGGTCACCTTGTCAGCCCTTGTAAAAGTGTACCCTAGGTACTCAGGGCATAGGTGTAACCAAGGCCTACCAGGGGCTGCAGCATGTATTATGCCACCCCTGGCTGGCCACTCAAATAGACACAACTGGCTGATCACTCAGCTGGGGCAAGGTCGTGTAATCACCCCTTGCTTAGGTGTAGTATTCTATACCTACCTACATATAGACACATAGTAACCTATAAGTCACTCCTATGTTAAATGTTAAATGTCGTATACTTGTAAAGCGCACAGCTGCCCCAGCAAAGGGGCGTCCCGGCGCTGTATACCGCTGGGGAACCCGTCCTGGCTTTCCCTGTGGGATGGTCCCTACTGGAAATCCCCAAGGTGGAGCCAGGCATCCCCGGCGTTGATGGGGCCGTTGTGGAGATTAGGCAAGCTAATGCCCAGAGTTGCCGAGTGGAACCCCAGGTTAGAGTAGGCACTGAGGCGAGAATTGTCGAGTCCGCTGACCCTGGTCCACGACCCTGCCGCGTCGGGAATTGAACCCTGGTCCCGGGCCGACTTTTGCTGCCAGGTCTGCCGCCTCTAACCAGTGAGCCTTAACAATCCTGAAGGCAGAGTGCTTGGTTATGTGTGAGATGGTGCTCTAGCATGAGCTGAGCCTGTATGCAGCTTTCGGAACCATGCCCTTATAGCTGTTCTATGATATTGCCATACCATATACTCTTAAGTGCATTATAATTAGGGCTCCCGGTTTTATGGTATTTATTTTTTTCACATTTCCGTCTGTATTTATCCATATTTATTTTTTGGTCATTTTATCTGTATTTATCCACATTTATTTTTGACGCAAGGAAAAAACGCTAAAGCTAGTATTTTTCCACATTTATTTAAGTTGGCATGCACACTTGCACTAGGTTGTTATAGCTTGTTAAAGCACATTAACCTCGCAGAATTATATCTCATGGATGCGTCCACATCTCTTCTGGTCCTCTCTCTGTCTCCATGGCACCGCACTTCCTCTGCAGCTGTTTCACTTTTGGAACAACGCTCCCTGAAGCTTTCTCTCCCATTGCACTCCACCCACTGCACCTCTCTCTCCCAAAACACATCATTGCTTGTAACAAATCCAGCATCTGGGGACATTCTAGCCAGCAGATGTCTCTACCAAGTCACCTCATAAATGCAGTTCTCTATCTCAGCCCACATACCAGCAAGCATGCCTCTCACTCCTCCACTTAGCACAACACCGCCTGCAGCTTTCTCCCATACCAGCCCCTCCATCCTCTATCAAGGAGCAAATTACTGTCTCTGAATGACACTCCCCCAATCCTATCACTGCTTTTAGCGTTTGCTCTTGTGTCATATTCACCTTGCACAACTCTCTCCAACTATTTAGCACAACAGTGCATATTTTCCAAGACATATTTTGCAAATTGCTCCCAGTGCACATCACAGTTCCTAAGAATCTCTTGCCTACGGCATATGTAAACCCCTGTGGATTTTTCTCCCTTGGCACATTCCCCCCTTGCGGCTCTAGCTCCCAATCTCTGCGTCAAACGGCGATGCCATAACTTTGCTCTTCCCTGCCTCTAGTTCCTATGTGCCACGTCACTTTGCTTACGTCCCCAGGCCTCCATTTACATGTGATCCTCCTTTCTTATGTTTAAATGCAGTGCCCCTCCCTAGTTACAGTTTAGACTACACCCACGGCCAACTCTTTCAAAAAACGTCCTGCCTTTCATTAATCAACCCACCATTCTCATCGGCCCACTCCGATTTGTGGCAAAATGCTCCCAATTCCAGTTGTGCCCTCAATCCCCCACACGCATTGGCAGCTGGTGACCTTTGAAAGTGGTGTGGCGAAAACTAAACTAAAAATCTGTGCTTAGCATAGTGTGCCCTCCGCCTGGTGTTTTACTGCTTCTGTCATCACATGCAGTTACATAATACAACAAGTAACAAGCCAGGACTATAGGCTTTGTCAATGGTAGTTAGTTGCATAAAATACCTAAGCAACAACTATGGCTTCGTTGCATATTTTGAAAATGCATCAGCTCTGAAATGATTAGGTTATTTATTGTTTTGTAAAGATACGCAAATGAAAAAAAGATTCATATTTCCAATGGTTATTTAAATGCTTGATGTGAATAAAAGTGACAGCAGAGTTTATTTTTTAATTTACGTGTGAAACAACAGCAAAACTACATGCCCCGCAATGCACCAAGCTGGTGTTTTGAAGGGGGAAAAAAACGATGATGAATTCTCGGTCCTAAGAAAGATGAGAGCTGGGAAATGCAAACTAAGCCTAGTGGGGGAAAGGGCAGACATCCTTTGCAGTCCAGATACATGTGAGTCTCTCACTGTTAATCGGCTCCTATAACACTCTTCACGAGCCTGCTATGTGCGTCATTTACCAAAACAATGCCAGCAGCAGCAGTTAGATGGGTCTAAGATCCTTCAGACAGGAAATATGTCCTGTCAACACTACGCGAAAATGTTCCCAGCCTAGAAGGTGGTGGGATTAAGGTGGCGTGTCCTGTGGTGTTTTCACACCTCTTAACCCCTCCCCTGCTGATGATGGAACCGCTCAGTCATCAGCTGCGGTGGCGCTGTGCTGACGACGGAGCGGTTCCGTCATGGCCCGCCCGACGCTTCTGCGCGGCACGAATTCCGCGCCTGCGCTGAGCGTTCTATTGAGCGGGCGGGGCCATGACGGAACAGCTCCGTCATAAGCACAGCGCAACCAACGCTGGTGACGGAGCGGTTCCCTCACCAGCATGCGCCTGCCGCATTTCCGCCCCGCCCCCTTAGCACTGCGGCGGAATAGCCGCCGCAGTGAAGGGGTTAATGGACATCGGCTGCTTGCACTGCTACAACAATTGGATTGTGTGAACTACTGTGTGAGGGGTGCTGGAGTGTCTCTGCAGACACAGTGCTGCCAGTTCCCCCGTCTCTGGAGCAGTTTCAGGGCAGCAGTTTCCCATTTATTTTGGCTGCCACTCTGTTCATCACCACCCCCTTTTCTGAATCTTTTTTGGCCACTATAGGTGTTGCAGGGTATACTCAGACATGAGTCCCTTTCTCACTGCACCATCAGGATTCAAGCAAGCCGGGCGGAAGAAGGCTGAAATGCCAGAAACCGGTCCCCGGTAGCTTGTCTCCTTTCTGGTGAAGAATTGGCTTGGTAGTTTAGTCTGCCCTGTTCCCATGATGCACAGGGCCAGGGACAGACTGATTTGCATATAGCCAGGTTCTGAGCTGGGATGGTGCAGTGAGATAAATAACGGTGATGGATCAAGCCCTGATCTTTGGACTGGGTAAGAGTGGTCTGCTTAATTCAGACACTCTGTTCATCACCACCCCCTTTTCTGAATCGTTTTTGGCCACTATAGGTGTGGCAGGGTATACTCAGACATGAGTCCCTTTCTCACTGCACCATCAGGATTCAAGCAAGCCGGGCCGAAGAAGGCTGAAATGCCAGAAACCGGTCCCTGTAGCTTGTCTCCTTTCTGGTGAAGAATTGGCTTGGTAGTTTAGTCTGCCCTGTTCCCATGATGCACTGGGCCAGGGACAGACTGATTTGCATATAGCCAGGTTCTGAGCTGGGATGGTGCAGTGAGATAAATAACGGTGATGGATCAAGCCCTGATCTTTGGACTGGGTAAGAGTGGTCTGCTTAATTCAGACACTCTGTTCATCACCACCCCCTTTTCTGAATCGACTGTGCACCTCTGACTCGATTTTACAGCGCACAGAGGCAGGAGGAGCATTGGTTTTATTAGTATTTTCCCGTTTTTATATATAAATACAGACAAAAACCAAAAAGCTTTCTGTCTGTATTTATATGTAAAAATCCGTTTAAACAGAAAACCGGGAGCCTTAATTATAATCCTCGCGGTTAATGCTAACTTTGGTTTGGCTTTATCAAAACATGTCGTGTAAGGTGTCATACACTTTGGAATACTACCCCCTCGCCAATTCTGGCGACGGGGGTAGCATTCCACCCTTCTAGAGGGAGAAGACATGTTAGTTCTGACTATCCCGGTTTAAGTTAACCAGAGCCCCAGCATCACAAAATGGATGCTGCTGCCACAGACACAAGTCTGAACTCCTACTGCTGCGAGTCCTTCTAGTCACGGAGGTTTGGACAATAGGTTTCCTGCTTGGGGAGGTGCGAGCACCACCCCAGACAGGAGGATGTGTATTGGGACAGGGAGGGCTGAATATAATCAGGCACTGCCTGGAGCACTCTAGGTGCTCCATGCATACCCTAGTTCAAACCGGTTGCTGGGGCACTCCAGCCCCAGCTCTGGCGCAAAACTGCTCAAAGGAAAGGGGGTGTAACCACCCCCCTTTATGGTCCCCCCCATAGGAGGGACTTAGTGACCAAACCAGCCCCCTTTAGTTGTATAAAGGTAGGAGCTGACCCAGGAGACATTAGATTAATCCTGGAATCGACTCAAGACGAAACTCTGGACCCTTCGACATTCACTGAAGACTGAAGAATCTCCCTTGTGGCCAAGGAGTTACCACCCTGTGCAACCAGGCACCATCCAGCAACTCGACGGCTTGCTTTGTCCCCGTTCCCGCCGTAACCCAAGCACAGAGCATGACAAGACCTTGACCCCCGGATCCCTCTGACCCCACTGCACGACTCCAGCACAGCTGAGCTCCGTGGAAGGCGTAGGACCCGTGGAAGCAGGTAACTTGGAAAGTCTGCAACTTGCTAACAGCGCAGCTCCTGAGGCCTCCTCGAAGCTGTGCCCTGGGGACTGAGACACCCCAACACCGAGCTCCACCTGCACCGAAGACAAGCCCTCCACACTCCACGAGATCTGCGTGGGGCCCTTCTGCTTGTGTTCTGCTCGACGCGTTGTCCGGTTACTGGCCCGTTGGCTAGTAGCCCTCTGACGACGATCCTTTTGAGAATCCACCACTGGTCTGGTTGCTCCAGACTGGCACTTACTTCCATGCTAAGGTGAAGTACCTCAGACCCTCCTGGTTTGCCCCAGAAGCTCTTTGTGTATCCTGCGTGGGTTGCCTTTGCGAAGGCTTGTTGGCTCCAATCTTGAAGCCGACCCCTCCATCTGCGAGAACCTTCGTGGCACAGCTCCTCTCCAGCACCTAGTCGTCCTCGACGCCTCCTGGTCCGTGTGGCTGCAACGACAAGCTTCACCCCAGCACCTGATTGCTCCTCGACGACGTCTGGTTCCTTCCTGGTTCCACCCGGTCACTGGCTAGTGACCTAGACTCTGTCCCCTCTGCTTTCAGGTCTTCTTCAACTCTGATCCACCCGGACATCTTCTTCCTGGTCGCCTGTAGCATCTTTCTTCACAGGCTCCATAGACTTCAAAGGCGAAACCCGACACATCTTCACGCCTATGTACCCGCTTCCTGTGGGTGAGGTAACGCGAGTACTTCGGTGCTCCTGTAGGGATTGACTATCCTAGTGTCCAGTTTTACTAGTTGTAACTTCCTAGTTAGACCGGAAGTGTCCTAAATCTTCATTTACTTACCTTTTACGTTCCTATTGACTTTCCACGTGCCGCCTGTGTGCCTCCTACTCCTAACCTAAGGGTCAGATAGTGTAGCCCCAGCGATTCCCTAGGCCCTAGGCCTTCTTTCCCGAGTCGTGGTTCTTATACCACTTACTTAGTATATGGTTTTACGCGCCCCTAGGGCCTAACTGTAAATTGTGCTATTTAAAGTATTTCTAAGTGGAACTTGTTATGTGCTTTTGCCTCTGATCTCAAAGAGTTCAGAGGAGTGTGTTAGTAAATAAATACATATATATTTTATATATATCCTGTGTGGTGCCCTTTCATTTGATGTTCAAGGGGTTACATATGGTAAAACAGCTGGCTTTACACGCCCTCAAGAGTCTTTTAGCCTAAGACTGTTCTGTCCACGCCACCTCTAGGATAGCTGGTCTATAAGGTTGTCTTTACAACCATCACCATGAGGGTTGTTTGGACTGGTGCATGGTGTTCACTAGGAAAGTGAACATATACCAGGCCAACTTCTCACAGACCGTCCCCTGCTGCTGCGACAGTAGGTCCTCCTGAAGAGGCAGACTAATCGGGGGATCGAAAGACATGCTGAGTAGCTCGGGATACCAGTATCTTCATGCCCAGTCCGGAGCACTTCTTCAGCACTCTGGGCAGAAGTGGTATAGGCGGAAAGGCATACAACAGACTACAGCTCCACTCGCGACGAAAAGCGTCCCTGAGCGAGTGGCGCCTTGAAAATTCCAACGCGCAGAACTGATAAAAAAAATTGTAAATTGATACTTGTATAGCGCACTACTCACCCCCAAGGGTCTCAAGGCGCTAGTACGAACACCGCTGTGGAACCCGTCCTGGCTTTCCCTGTGAGGCGTCCACTCCTGGGCACCCCCAGGTTGAAGGCCAGGCATCCTTAGCGGTTTGGGGGCCGTTGTGGAGATTAAGCAAGCTATTGCCCAGAGTTGCAGAGTGGGACTCTATGATTGGAATAGGCACCGAGGCGAGAATTATCAGGTCCGTGAAATTTTGAACCCAAGACCCGCCGAGGCGGGGAATTGAACCCTGGTCCCGGGCTCTAACCATAGAGCCACACTTCTCCACTGATGACATTGCGCATTCTCTTCGGTGGCGAATAGATCTAACCAAGGCTCTCCCCACTGCAGAAAGAGGCCTTGCACCACGTCCGAGTTCAGACGCCTTTCGTGATCCATTATGCACCTTCGGCTGAGCTCGTCCGCCCTGGCGTTCAGAGAACCTGCCAGGTGTTGAACCACCAGGGTCACGCCCTGATGTTCCAGCCACTGCCAGAGGCGCAGAGCCTCCTGGCAGAAGGTTCACGACCCCACCCGCCCTGTTTGTTGCAGTACCACATGGAGGTTGTGTTGTCCGTGAACACCTGCACTACACTCCCCCGGACAGAGGGGAGGAATGCCTTCAGTGCTAGACGAATCACCCGCAGCTCCAGAAGGTTGATATGGAGCCGGGACTCCGCCGGAGACCAGAGGCCTCTTATCTCCGCCTCTCCTATGTGGCCTCCCCAGCCCTGGAGGGACGCATCCAACACAACTACGTGCTCCGGTTAGGGAAAGGAGAGGGATCTGCCTCTGACCCAATCGCGGTCCGTGAGCCACCACTGCAGCTGTCTCGCAGTGCCCTCCGAGATCATGACATGGTTGGACAGGTTGCCCTGATGCTGGGCCCACTGAAACCTCAGGTCCCACTGCAGAGCCCGCATCTGCCACCTGGCGTGATGCACCAGAAGGATGCAGGAGGCCATCAGCTCCAGAAGCCGCAGCGTCAACCTGACCGAGACCCGGGATAAAGGCTGAAAGATTGGAATCAGAGCCTGAATATCCCGGACCCGCTGTTCGGGAGGATAACCCCGAAACTGCGCCGAGTCGAGGACCGCTCCGAGGAAGAGGAGCTTCTGAGAGGGGCAGAGGTGTGACTTCGGCACATTGATGGAAAACCCCAGCTGGTGCAGGAGGTCCACCGTTGTCTGGAGGTGGTTGACGACTATCTGGGGCAAGCCCGCCTTCAACAACCAGTGGTCGAGGTAGGGGAAGACTGAAACCCCTAACCTGCGCAGATGAGCTGCGACCACCGGCATCACTTTCGTGAACACCCATGGGGCGCTGGTAAGGCCGAAGGGGTGCACGGTAAACTGAAAGTGTTTGTGGCCACCGTGAACCGCAGGTAGCGCCGGTGGGCCGGCAGGACAGGGATGTGGAAATAAGCTTGGCCAAGAGGGCCGTAACTTCCTCTTGCAGAAGTTGCAAATGATACCCTGACACGCGGTGGTATTGCGGTGGCATGGCTGGAGGGGTCGTCTCGAAGGGGAGGGAGTAGCCCCTTCGGATGATTTGCAGCACCGACATGTCCGACGTGACAGTGCGCCAGTGGAAGTGGTGATGGCAAACCCTGTCCCCCACTGGCGTCACATGGGCCTGAAAGCACGGACTAGGAGGGTTTTGAGGCGGATGCTGCAGGGGAAGGTGTGGACTGGCCTCGCCGTTGTCCCCGACCACCGCCACGGCGGTTTCCACGGCCGCCACCGCACTGTGTATTAGTCTGCGGTGCGTGGCTGGCAGCACGTGTGGGAGCGCCCCTTCCTTGGCCACGAAAGGAGTGAAAGGCACCCGTTTGCTAGCGTGGGGCCGAGAGGCCCAAGGACTTGGCCGTAGTCCTGGAGTCCTTAAAACGCTCAAGCGCATGGTCTGCCTTCTCGCCAAAGAGGCGACGGCCATCAAAGGGCATGTCCAGAAGGGTGGCCTGGACATCAGCCGAAAAGTTGGCGGTGCTCAGCTAGGCGTGGCGTCGAACTGCCACCGTCGTTGCCATCGCTCTGCCCAGTGAGTCCATGGTATCTAGCCCACACCGGATGGAATAGCGTGCCGCATCTCAACCCTCCGCAAGGGATTGGGCGAGTTTAGTCCGGGCCTCCTCCGGACATTGTGGCAGCACGTCCGCGACCGTGTCCCACAGAGTTTGGCTGTAGCAGCCCAAGAGGCATGCGGTATTGACAGACCGCGATCCCAAACTCAGGGACGAGAACACCTTCATACCGTATTGTTCGTACCTCTTGGATTCCCAATCGGGGGGAGCCGTCGGGAATGCGGTCTGGGAAGTAGGGGCCTGGATAACCAGGCTCTCGGGGGTGGGGTGGGTGGACAAGAAGCAAGAGTTGCCCGGAGCCGGGCGATAGCGTCTGGCCCATTCCTATCTACAGGCCTACCTGTAGCGGGCTTTGACCAATTGCCCAAAAGAACGTCACACAAGGCCTCATTAAACGGCAGAAGAGGCTCAGCCGAGCTTGCCTGCGGTTTAAGGACCTCAGTGAGGAGGTTAGTCCTCACGGCCGCGACGGGGAGCTCCAGGCCCAATGCCTTGGCCTCCCGCGTCCACACTACACTGTAGGCATCCCCCTCCTCCGTAGCCACAGATGGAGGGGTCTGTCTGGCGAAGTGTCCAGTCCACTGGCATCCCCAAGCTCACATGTCCAGTCCTGCTGAGACTGGCACTCCTGTGCCAGAGGGTCAACAGACCCCTCCCAATCTCACTCGTCACCCATCACCTGAAATTCAGGTTCAAAGGATGGGGCCGGTTCATGGAAATAAAAGTCTCCATACGACGTCGAGAGCGGCACCCAGCGGCGCCGCTCCGGCGACAGAACCGAATCGAGGGCAGGATCGGGGACACTCTAGGGGCCGGCATCGGTGAGGTTGTGAGGTCGACCGGCGACGACCCGGATCCGGAAGCGGATCCAGTGGGGGCCTGAGGCGCCGGGTCCGAAGTCGCCGGTGGCGACGGGGCCGAAGCACCAGACCCGCTAGGCCCCCCAGCCGGGACCGCTGGGCCCGAAGGCGACACGGACCCCAGCGGAGGAGGGAGGGACCTCATGGCCATGAGGTACCGCTCGACCTCCTCAGGCGTCGCATCGTGCCCAGGGACCGAAAGGTGTGGGGCAGGTTGCGGCGCCCACGACTCCGTCGGAGCCGCGTGGGTGGTGTCACCCGAACCCCTGCCGCGTCGCTTGATCGTCGGGGTGGGTCGGAAGAGCGATGATGCCTTTCCGACCTCTCATGCTTCTTACCTGAGGATCTTGATCCCGAAGACCGATGCCGACTCTCGGAGCTACGAGGGCTCCGACCAAGCGACTGGGACCTTAAACGGCGCGGGCCGACTGCCGGATCTCAAGTCGGTTGCGGGACCGCTCCCGCCTAGCCTTAGACGTCAGGCCCGGCAGTCGGAGCAGGTTCGGTCGTCGTGGTCGAGGCCTAGACACTGAAGGCACCGGCGATGGGGGTCGGTAACCGACATCATTCGGTTGCACTTGGAGCAGGGTTTGAGCCCGGGCATCCCTACCGGCACCGTAGGAGTCGAACGACTCGAAAAAAAACAGATCAAAAGATCAAAAAAGTTAAATCAAAAAGTGACTACGGGGTAGAGCTTTTCCGGATCTGCGCTAGCTGGCGCGGAAAAAAGAAGAACTGATGTCAGCGCGCGAGGGCGGCGTCTAAGTACTCCGGCGACGTCATTTCGGCGCTAACGACGAGGACGACGGAGCCGCGGACGACGCCTACCGACGCGCATGGATATTGCTACGCAAAAGTTTCCGGATCCAGTCTGACGACTGGGGATATTCTAAGGTAAGGAATCTATCACTAACGTGTCTCTTTCAGGTAAGGAGTTACAATAAGTGTAAAAGGTGTACATCACTATGACTTCATACGGACAGCACACCGACTCCGGTATGAGTGTGTAAAACAACTAGGGGTACAAATTATGTTGAGCAGCAAAAATCATTTAGATACACAAACATAGTCGGTGCCAAATCAACCTCAGCAGGAATGTGGTAGCAGAATTAGGCTCAAAATCTCTTTATTACAGACTAGCAGCCAGCCAGACGTTGTCCGGGTATGAATTGCTGCCGGCCAGTAGTATATTGATTTGTAGGATTTCGTTTTGATAGCATTTCTTATCTGTGGCAGGCCTGTGAAACGCTCCGATTCACAGTGCACTGCTGATGCACTTAAGAGTGCTCGTTCAGTAGTGTGTGAACTCCAGTTTCCCTACTTTATTTTTCCTTGCAATATTATATAGTGCGAACTCGACAACATGGCATGAGCACAATTTACATTATAGAAGAACACATTCATTTGTGGTAGGCACGGGGAGACAAAGCGATTTGCCTGGAATCACAGGATGTTGGAGCTGATCCCGAGATTCGAACGTAGCTCCCCAGCTCTAAAGTTCGCAATTCTAGAACTTGTGGCAGGAGGTGTGTCTAAAAGTGTATGTCGGTGCTGGCCATCAATGAGAGAGACCTGTGCATTTTTCAAATGGGTGGTCAAAAAATATGAGTATGTTGCTATAGATGTGGGCTGCCGTGCCACCAATGTACTTACCGGGAGAGGGTAAACACCCATTATTCCGCAACTTTCTTTCCGCATACCATCACTCGGCATACTTTCATTACGAAAGTACCATGACTCCGCAATGCCATTATAACGCATGGCATTACATTTTATATGCTTTTACCACGCATCCATTTACAACGAAATTCGTTGTAAATGCATGAATGGTAAAAGCATGTTTTTTTTGTTTGGATAAGGTAGTATGGGTATAGGGGTATATGTTTTGGGGTACTGAGGTATATGTTTTGGGGTGTTTGGGTATTTTAATGGTTCAGATATAGTTTTGGGCTATGGTGTACAGGGGTAGTTTCAGGGTTTAGTGATAGGTATGGGTTTTGGGGTACAGGGTTATTTTTAGGGTTCAGGGCTGGGTTTGGGGTATAGGGGTATTTTTAGCGTTCAGGGGTAGGTTTGGGTTTTGGGATACAGGGGTATTTTAAGGGTTTAGGGCTGGGTTTGGGGGTACAAGGGTATTTTTAGGGTTCAGGGGTAGGTTTGGGTTTTGGGGTACAGGGGTATTGTAAGGGTTCAGGGCTAGGTTTGGGTTTTGGGGTACAGGGGCATTTTAGGGTTCAAGGGTAGATTTGGGTTTTGGGGTACAGTGGTATTTTTAGGGTTCAGGGCTAGGTTTGGGTTTTGGGGTACAGGGGTATATTTAGGGTTCAGGGGTAGGTTTGGGTTTTGAGGTACAGGGGTATTTATAGGGTTCAGGGCTAGGTTTGGGTTTTGGGGTACAGTGGTATTTTTAGGGTTTAGGGATAGGTTTGGGTTTTGGGGTACAGGGTATATTTATAGGGTTAAGATGGGTTGTTTAAGGGTGTTGGGGTATTTTAAGGAGTAAGGGTGGGTTATGATTATGGGGTGCAAGGGTATTTAAAGGGAGCAGGGTGGGATTAGCACACAATATGAGACATGGCATGAAGGGCGGAACGTACCACACGCCCCCAGTGCTTGTCACGCCCCAGCACACGCCCACAGCACAACGCAGACACACCCACAAGGGACTATTTTGCTGGCACGGTTCTTTTACCTTTTAAATGTATATGATGGGCGTCTGCATAGCCTATGTCCTTCTGCTGCAACTGCCCTTTCCAACGCTGTATTGGGTGTTGTGATTGGAGCTGTGGTTCCTGAGATTACCCGCCTCAAAGGTTTCGGCTCTCTCTTTATTATATTAGTATGGATGTGGATATGGATATGGATAGAAATGTAATAAGATGTCAGAGTAGGTGCAAAAGTAGAAAATCACATATGGTTGAAGGCATGATGAGGTACACTACTACCATACCTCTCATCGTGAGTGGGGTCAATATTTAGGAGCACAAGAAGTGGCGCAAATCACATTTACTGGTTAAAATCACCCTAAGCTCAAAGTAAGCAGCATTGTGCTAACAACCTTAGAAGTATGTTCACATTCAGTAGCATATACACCCTTGGGTTAACATCAACAGATATGTGGAAATACTTCAAGGAATGCAAATCATATTTAGGACTAAAACACATTTAGGTGCAAAATCACATTTGGTGCAACATCTATAGAAGTTTGGCAGAGCGTTTAGGTGCAAAAAAAATTTAGGAGCAAGTTTCACATTGCAGGTGCATTAACATGTATGTTCAAAAGTCACATTAAAGGGGCAAAAATCAACATTTGCCCAAAGTTAACAGCCCTGTGGTACATTCAGGTGCAAAACTACATTAAGATGCAAATGCTTCCTTGTTGCTACATTAACAGAAGCATGAAGCACTCAATGCAAAAATAACATTTAGGTGCAAAACAAATCTTAGGTGAAATATCACCATTGATGCAACATCAGGAGTATGTAGACATGTATAAATGCAAAATCACAGAGGGGAAAAAGTAACCTTGGAGCAAATTCAAGAGGAATGCGGAGACACATTTAGGTGCAAAGATTCACATCTGTTTACAAAAAACACATAGATGTAAAGGCTAGCACACAGAGAAAATGTGGGGTATGATTAAACTTACTTGCCTGCGCAATAATGTACAATATAACATTCAGGTGCAAAATCTCTCCCTACTGCAACAGCAGTAGGAGTGTGGAAACACATTTGGGAGTACAAATGTGCTATATTTCAGGGACTGATGCCTTCACTTCATGGTTAATTGTAGTGCAACAAGCACAACTTTTTACTCGGACATATCCTCTCTACCCTAATCAAAGATGCGAATGATACTTTTTGCAAGCAATGTCATAAAGGGGCAGAACTCAAAGGCCTTCTCGGTGTATGTTTTTGGTGCTGGCGACACAAGCTAAAGCACAAAACAATTCATCCTTAGCCAGACCTAGAAAGGATGAGGCTGATAATCTCATTTAACTTTATGAAATAGGGATTTAGAAGACCAGAAAGTATAAATAGAATTACACAAACATTGTGATGGAAGAGATGGGTGGTAGGACATGATCTGAGATTGGCCGTTACCTGACTAAACAGATCTTTGGTTGGAGGAAACCGGGTAAAAGCGGAGTGTGTTGTATCACAAATAAACAGTAACATAAAATAACTAACTGTATTACAGAGGCTTTAAGTGGGATGTTGGGGCTGCATCTGCAATCATCCACCACCTAAAACACCACAATCATCATGCTTAATTAAGCCTTGCCGCTCGACTGTTGGAAGAATTCCCTTACCGTCCAGCATAACATTTTCATTTATTGTTAGTCTTTGCACGTTGTCAAGTACACTTTCAGACCCATTTTTCTTTTCTTCTCCTTCCATCTTTCGCATTTCATAAAGTGTACGTCCTTTAATAGATTCAGACCTCTGCGTTTGTTCAGTCTGCTTCTTTTTTGAGGCAGTAGTTGTGCTCTGACTTACTGAATTTAGGGAAGGTTTCAAAGGAACTGGCAAACGAGATTTTTTATAACTCTGAAATGTATAAAAGAAATCATTATGACGACTTGGGTTACTCAGTACTTTTGTGACTCGTAATCAAACTCACAAATCCTTCATATTTAAAGAGGAACACATCAACTATGCCTTTCTTTACTGAAAACATGATTTTGTGTTGTTTTAAAGCTAGACCATAACATTTGGGTGATACTGTCCTATTTTTCACTGCTTTAATGACATGCAGTGGTATAATAATCCATATTAGAGATACCGGTTTAGTATGGGAAATACTTAGCTATTATAGTATAATCCACAACTCATTCACAAAAAGTTAAACACTTTTACATTCTCATTCCAGTCTGTTCCCATTATAAGCTGTATCAGCAGAGAACTGCTACAATCATCCTTCCCTTTTAGAGCTAGAATTAGCTTTTTAGCAAAGAAAAAGGCGACTGTTTATAAACATTTGACATTCTTAACTATATAAATTAAGTATCAAGCCTAGCATTGTAGTTTGCTCACTAAACACTAGCTGGTGAAATCCAAAGTTTTGTTTGAATTTTAAACAGAGTTTTTATCTTATTTCAACGCCTAACTATAAGGTCAATGAAACCTATTTTTTCCAGTGAATTTTTTATTTTTTTTAAACATAAGCTAAGTTCATGTTAATAACTTTGGCCCAGTTTGAGGAATATTCACAAAACTTTCCAGAACAAATGTTTATCCACCTTTGCTTCTTCGTGGAAAGGTTTGGGGTGACCAGCCAAGCAGGGGCAAAGAAAAAGTGGGGAGTGGTCCCAAAACAGGGTTCCCCATGCAAATTGCCATAGGAATTTTAGGAAGTTATACAGAAAAGATGGCTTCTGCAGAATTCCACCAAATTTGGCAGAATGCTAGACATTTACTGAGGAAGTGCCTCTTTTGACATGGCTAGCCCCCCACTTTTTGCCTGGAAAATTATGCGGTTTCAATTGACAGTGAACAGGGACTCTGCCAACCAGGTCACCTGTGCCAGAGCTCCTTCCATAAAACTGTATCACGATTGGCAAACTTAGACCCCCCCCTGTAAGCCCCTAGTAAATGGTAACCCTGGAAAATAGAGCATTGGGATGGAAGAGGGTCCCCTAGGGGCCACTCATCAGGGCCATGCAACCGGCACTGTAGCCTGCATGCTTTGGTCCAGACAAGAACAACAAAGTTGACATGGCACAGTGCCTGTGTGCCATGTCAAAGCAGCACTACCTAGGTATGTTTAAGTCATCCCTCTAGAAGTCCTTACAAGTCCTAAGGCAAGGTGCACCATATCTCAGGTGAGGGGAAATCTGCATGAGCCTAAATGCCCCTACAATATTTAAGTATATTCTTCATATTGGAAGTGCCAGGGAAGCCATAGAGAGTACATGGGCTGGAAACACGATAACTTGAGCACCATGATGGCTTCACTGAAACCACAAGTGTTTGGTACCAAACAACTCCTCTTAATAAGCCAACATTGATGCTAGGGTTGGAAGTATTAAAACATGTACCCAGAGGGCACCTCAGTGGTGCCCCCTGAAAACATACCAACCCTGGCTTTTGGCAGCCTGGCACCCCAGACTAGTTTCTGGACCCCTGAGTCGGAAGCCCTTTCTCTCTGAGACCAGAAACAAACCTCCTGGGCAGAGGAGTCACACCTCCTCCCCCGGGCAGGCAGAGAGCTCGAGAGGGAACCTTCAAAGGCCTTTCTGCCTTTGTAATGCAGCAAAGCTGTAAAGCAGCAGATTGCAGCCCCCTCCAGTTCAAACCACAACTTTTGGAGGCAGTACAGACAGGAAAACGAAGTGAGAATAAGAGGTGTGCCCCCCATCGCCAACTCCACCTCTCAGGTGCTGGAGGAGAAGTTAAGCACATTTTTCAGTGCCCACCATCTTGAAGATGGTGGAATTTATCCAATCAGGGCTAGGACTATACGCCCCTCTCCCACAGGAAGGTGGCATAATAGAGGATGTAGACACCCCAGGTAAAGATCTTATTGGTCCTTACCAGTCACTCCCCTGTAACGCCTGTAAATCTAGTATTTAGGTGACACCCCTAGACCCTGAAATCAGATTCCTGACGACCTACAAGACCTGAGACCGAAGAGCCACAAAGCAAGGAAAAAGGACCAGTGACTGACTTGGCACCAGCCCTGCCGGCCTGCCTGCTGCCTCAACCTCAAAATCACATACTGGAGCCACCTCTGCACCCGATGCCCACAGCCCGAGTCCAAGTAGCCCAACGGTCATGTAAAGGTTCTCCAGTGATTCTGAGCGAGAGTCCATCATGGGTTGACATCAACGCCTGTAGCCTCTGTGCGACAACACCCCGCAACCTGCCTGAGTAGCCTTTCCCAATGCAAAAGGACACCCCTGCACCCAAAGTCCCTGGGCCTTGGAGAGCTTGACCAACGGTGTCCCTATGTCCCCTATAATCAAAACTTACCTGAGCAGCTGTGGGTTTTCTTCTTCCAGCCTCCTGGCTACAGCCTGCAGCCTTTCTTCAAAACCGATCTCCACCATTAATTTGCATTAGGCACCCAAGTCTGTGTTGGCACTCTGCTTCTGAGGGTGTAAGTTTGGTGCAGCATTGGCCCCCCTTGCTTAACTTAACCTCTGGAGATTGAACCCTGACACTGCTTTTGTTACCCGTGAACAGTGCATCTTCTATCACCCCCAGTCTCTATTGGTTAACATAAGGAACTCGACTCCGAATGGGGCCTCTGCACCCGGCCGCCCCTGTGCTGCTGGTGGTGCAGTCTTGTTGCTAACTTGGGTCTTGCCTGGTGTTGACCACAGAACCTGAAGACTGGATTTGTAAGTCATGTACTTACCTTCAAAACTGTATTTTTCTTTTCCTCCCATAGGTAAATATTGCTGAAATGAAAAATTGCACTAAGTGTCCACTTTTTAAAGTGAAGAGTATGTTTACTGAAAATTGTCCTTACAGTTGAACATACCTCTTGGTCTTAAAATAAATCTAGAAAGAAGTATATATTTTTTTTAATTGGTGTCTATCTCCTTTGTGAGTAAAGTGTCATTTATTGGTTACTGTGAGTATAACAAATGCCTTACACTCTTCTGTTTTAGGTCTACGGCTGCTCGACCACAATACAACAAATAGAGCACTTTGGGTTTACAAAGGGCCCTGTACATCTCTGGGGAAATTTCTGAACTCTGTAACCAATATTACCAATTACTGGTATATCACATAAAGAACGCACTTCCTACATTCACTCAGACAAAATAAGCTTAAAAATATAGTGATATCTGGATAGTTGGTCCTGCGGAAGCAGGGATACTCCCACAGTACCGCAAATATAAAAAACAGAGCACTGTGATTGGCCGAGAGGGCTTTTTTTCTGTCAGCCCACTCAGTACAGTCTAACAGAATCTAGCAATCTGGTTGGCTGGCCGCAAAATCATAAGAATTGATGCAGCTGTAATTTTAGGGCTTGGGGACTCGGTCCCTTATCCTGAATTTTGATAAGAAAATAAGAGATAAAGGGGCACTGTAGGAGTACCCTGACCAACTGGAAATCTTTGAATGGGAGAGGGGGCAATATATATATATTTGTTATGCTGCACATCCTGCGGCGGGATGCAGCAAGGCCACTTGGGAGGTCCCGTGGGAGTACCGTGCAACTGTGAGGCATGCACTTTCCTGTGGTACCTTGTAATGACGCTTGTGCCGCGGCACTGAGGAAGTACCTCAGAGAAAAAAATGAAATATTGGGTAGGTGTGCAACCGTGGGCGATTGGGCATATGAGCAAGATCAAAGGACCTACGTGACTGGTTGCTCACAGGAGACTGGGAGCAGGGCCTGGCTGCAGACCAGGATCTCTTGCCAACCCCATGCCATGTACCGCCAAAGGAGGTGGGCAGTTGGGTGTTGACTGCCTGTGGGAGTTGGGTGCAGGACCTAGACACAGGCCAGGTTCTTAGCCCAATCCCCTTACTTTGCATGACCAAAAGTTATGGTAAGTGATGGAGATTGTTGAATATGATTTAAAAACCCTAGAAATTCATGGAAAAACAAAGGTTAAAGTGAAGATATGGCTAGGTTTGGTTATATTATCTTTCTGTACTTTAAAAAAAATTGAGAAAAACAAAGGTTAAAATTACCTTATATTTCGACCCTGTAACAATACAAAACTATGGTTTTAAAACCAAACATCACACTGAAAATCATGAGTACTAGTTTACTGAGCAAACTAGAACTTGCCATGCACAGCTTATGACATAACATATTACATCTCTCATGACATGTTAAATAACATTGATGACAACACTGATGATATCCTAATCGACTTCACTGATGACATTATTGATAACATCAAAGAATAATTGTGACACCATCATATAGGGTTTTGGCCTCGAAATAATTCAACACACTACAAGTGTGGACATTTTTATTCATCTTAAAGGTATTAGCCACTCAAATACTCTGCAGGACTAGAAATTATAAGTGAAGATGTTTATAGGTATACATTTGACACAGTAAAGACACTTATTTGAATGCCTAACGGACTACACCAGTGAGAGACAAACCACCTCTATGTGGGAGACCCCTATATTTTACATTACCCAACAATCACCAATGTCTCAAAATCTTTAGTGAAGTTCTGGAAATAAACATCCACATTTTATAAATGACCTTGCAACATAGAATTTGTCAACAGCACTCCATTAGAACTATTTATTAAGGGGAAGTGTTGACACATCCACTGGTGGATTGTCTATTGTGAACAGACGGTTTGCTCTTTGTTACCAATTTCTTTTTAAACCGGCTTTAGCTTCACGCCTCAACCTACCGTCTGCCAAATTTGGTGTTATTCCAGTCAGGCATTTTTTCTGTACTGCTTCCCAAAATGTCCTATGGGAAGTAATATGAGAAATGGTACCCTGCCCCTTTTTCTTGGCCTCCTCTTGATGGATCGGTGTGAAACTTTCTAGAAAGTAGCAGAGGTGGATGATCTTTTTTTTCTAGAAAGCTTCTTGAAGATTCGTCAAATGGTGCCGAAGTTATCAGGGAAGCAAAAAAAGCTCTTACTAAGGAAACTTCGAACTTACTACTGACCACTTGCAAAAGTATTTTTTTTACCTCATCCAGCAAAATAAATTCTACATTCTACAATGTGGAGTTCCTAACAAGAACACAATATATATTGTAAAGTTGCTAGTACAAGTGTTGTATATGTTATTTTCCCTTTTCATTAACCATAAGCGGACTGGAGTACTGTTTAAATGTATGAGATTTTTGCATAATTTGCAGTGCATACAGTGGCAGATTCTAGTTTATTTCTTTTAGCTGTTTCCAGTTTTTCAGGGTCATGTCTTTTGACATATGACAAGGAAGCAAAATATTGCACAAGGACATAGATTTTCTAAAGATAGCTTGATGTTTTGGCCTAACCCCTTTTTAGGCCTGGCATGCGCCAAGACCTTATCATTTTACTAAATTATATGTATAATATGCTTACTTAAAGAGGCTTTCAGCCACCTCTCCTCATTCATCTCCTCTTTCACCCATAGCATACAGCATGGGGCAGCGGGTCAGCCTACTTTAGTCACCGGCTAAATTCATTTCGAATGGCCACATTTAGCTCTTTAACAAGGAGCACATCCACATACAAGGCAGTTCCCTCCAGTACCAGTATCAGTATCCGTGTTTTTTGTTTTAATTTCATTATTACATTAATGTTGCCTTTGTTTGTAGAGCCTAATGTGATAGCAGGATGCTTTCTACCAGATGTGCGCACAAAGCACATTCTAGGATTATCAGCTCCTCTCTCCTGCCAATTCTGTTGTTATTTCCATTTGAAGTGGCTTTTGATTATCTGGGTGCTTTTTCATACCATACCAGCAGCTCAAATGAACTCTGAATATAAGCTCTTGAGAGTGCTCGCTCATTGCAACTGCTTGTCTGTCATTCCTTCTTTCTTTACTCATTCTTGCCATTTTCTTCCCTCTTTCTTTCCTTTGTCATTCCTTCTTCCCTTTTTCTTTCCTTATTTCCTTTTTAGGTTGCGGCCTAGCGCACACTGCGCAGCAGTGTCGCGCAGCCGAGATTTAATGTTTACAAGTATGGGGGCTTGAATCCGCCCCTTTTCTCCATTGGCTGGCTTGCTAAATGGAGGCCAGCCATTAGAGGAGAGGGGCGTCACTCCGACAAGCCCGGATTCGGGGGGGTGTTTTTTACATTCTCTCTGTTTTCTTCCTCTTCTCTTCCCATTGGCTAGAATTTTACATTCCAGCCTATGGGAAGAGCAGAGAAAGAAAACCACGCCCCCGAATGCGATAATGGCGGCGCTTTCCTGAAGCCATTTCTGCCCGACTGCCGCAGGAAGAAGTCGACAAGCTGCTGAGTCCTCCGGGAGTGCTCGCTTTTCCTGCCTCTCTTCCCTGATTGTGCCCGTGTTCTTGCCCCTTGTCTGTTCTTGCTCCACTGCCCCCTCGTTCGTTGTGCTTGCTCCCCTGCCCCCTCGTTGCTTGTGCTTGCTCCACGGGCCCCTCGTTCGTTGTGCTTGCTCCCCTGGCCCCTCGTTGCTTGTGCTTACTCCCCTGGCCCCTCGTTCGTTGTGCTTGCTCCCCTGCCCCCTCGTTCCTTGTGCTTGCTCCCCAGGCCCCTCGTCGCTTGTTCTTGCTCCCCTGGCCCCTCGTCGCTTGTGCTTCCCCCCCTTGGCCCCTCGTTCTTTGTGCTTGCTCCCCTGGCCCCTCGTTCGTTGTGCTTCCCCCCCTTGGCCCCTCGTTCTTTGTGCTTGCTCCCCTGCCCCCTCGTTGCTTGTGCTTGCTCCACAGGCCCCTCGAGCTTGTGCTTGCTCCCCTGGCCCCTCGTTGCTTGTGCTTGCTCCCCTGGCCCCTCGTTGCTTGTGCTTGCTCCCCTGCCCCCTCGTTGCTTGTGCTTGCTCCCCTGCCCCCTCGTTGCTTGTGCTTGCTCCCCTGCCCCCTCGTTGCTTGAGCTTGCTCCCCTGCCCCCTTGCTGCTTGTGCTTGCTCTCCTACCCCCCTCGTTTGTTGTGCTTGCTCTCCTGACCCCCCTATTTGGTTGTGCTTGCTCTCCTGACCCCCCCCACTCGTTGGTTGTGCTTGCTCTCCTGCCCCTGCCCCCTCGTTGCTTGTGCTTGCTGTACTGCCCCCTCGTTGCTTGTGGTTGCTGTCCTGCCCCCTCGTTGCTTGTGCTTGCTCGCCTGCCCCCCCTCGTTGGTTATGCTTGCTCTCCTGCCCCCCCTCGTTGGTTGTGCTTGCTCTCCTCTCCCCTCGTTGGTTGTGCTTGCTCTCCTGCCCCCCTCGTTGTTTGTGCTTGCTGTCCTGCCCCCCCTCGTTGGTTGTGCTTGCTGTCCTGCCCCCTCGTTGGTTGTGCTTGCTCTCCTGACCCCACCTCGTTGGTTGTGCTTGCTCTCCTGATCCCCCCCCCCCTCGTTGGTTGTGTCTGCTCTCCTGACCCCCCCCTCGTTGCTTGTGCTTGTTCTCATGCCCCACTTGTTGCTTGTGCTTGCTCTCATGCCCGACTTGTTGCTTGTGCTTGCTGTCCTGCCCCCTTGTTGCTTGTGCTTGCTGTCCTGACCCCTCGTTGCTTGTGCTTGCTGTCCTGACCCCTCGTTGCTTGTGCTTGCTGTCCTGACCCCTCGTTGCTTGTGCTTGCTGTCCCGACCCCTCCCCTCGTTGGTTATGCTTGCTCTCCTGACCCCCCCCCCCTCGTTGGTTGTGCTTGCTGTCCTGACCCCCTCCCTCGTTGGTTGTGCTTGCTGTCCTGCCCCCTCGTTGGTTGTGCTTGCTGTCCTGCCCCCTCGTTGCTTGTGCTTGCTGTCCTGCCCCCTCGTTGCTTGTGCTTGCTGTCCTGCCCCCTCGTTCCTTGTGCTTGCTGTCCTGCCCCCTCGTTAGTTGTGCTTGTTATTTTTCCTATTTATCCACCAAACATTTTTGCCTTACGCTACAGCTGTCTGCAGGTCACACATCTGGCCAGGTGTACAATAGCTATTTATGTAAAACAGCTGTCTGCCGTTCACACATCAGCCCAGGTGTGCAATAGCTATTTATGTAAATTACTTATTTTTTGACACGTCTCCAACTCTTTGACACCAATTTTCAAATAAATATGGTATACTTCAGTTTTTGGCGATTCATGTGGAAGTCATCCTTTTCATGTACGTTGTTTCATTTCTGCCTGCTTTGTAGTACACCCGAGCAGCTGCACGAAAAATAACCTTTAGCAATGATAATTTGGTTTCCTTCCCAAAAATCTACCCGTTAACAGAGTTCGTCCCCAAACCCTTCCATTGTGGACATGGTCTTGCGTGCTTCTGTTCCAGCACCAACCCATTACTTTCCAATCCCTAGAGTTTCTGCATGGAGATTCCATGGTTCTGTGTGATGCTGCCCAAACTGCACTCTTGGGTTTGGCCTTAAGCAGGTGCTGGATTGGTAAATTGAACTCTGCCTACTTTACAGTTGTGAATGTCCCTTGCGAGTGTGGTGCTGTCAGCGGTACTCCACCCAATGCCCTCCCCACTCGAACCCCTCCAACCTCTAAGGAGGGTGTGTCTCCCTTTCCTTCATGTAAGTAACAGCTGCTGCAAGATTGCTATCACAGGCGAAGACATCTGCTCCCCAGCCAGAGCTCTATGTCAAAGCAATGACTAGAAAATACCAACAGCACGAGTCGAGTGTCATGTGTGAAAGCCGTCTGAAGCATGTGAGTAGTGGCTAGTGTTGCTCTAGTCTATTCTGTTTTCTGTGCCGGCGAGTATTGTATTTCTATATGGAAGGGCGTGTATGTAAGAGAATAGTTTCGGCTAATGCCACAGCTGTTCGTTTTTAACTTTTATCTCCAGGTCCTTTTTTTTCTCATAATAACAATAATAAAAGACAGCAATAAATGTTGTTGTAGAACGTACAGCTTGCGAGCCGCGTAAATTACAGATATTATTTCTGAATTATACTCTGCGTGTGTGTTGGGGCTGTCTGTGTGTGTTGGGGCTGTCTGTGTGTGTTGGGGCTGTCTGTGTGTGTTGGGGCTGTCTGTGTGTGTTGGGGCTGTCTGTGTGTGTTGGGGCTGTCTGTGTGTGCTGGGGCTGTCTGTGTGTGCTGAGACAGTCTGTGTGTGTGTGTTGGGCTGTCTGTGTGTGTGTGTTGGGCTGTCTGTGTGTGTGTGTTGGGCTGTCTGTGTGTGTGTGTTGGGCTGTCTGTGTGTGTGTGTGTTGGGCTGTCTGTGTGTGTGTGTTGGGCTGTCTGTGTGTGTGTGTTGGGCTGTCTGTGTGTGTGTGTTGGGCTGTCTGTGTGTGTGTGTTGGGCTGTCTGTGTGTGTGTGTTGGGCTGTCTGTGTGTGTGTGTTGGGCTGTCTGTGTGTGTGTGTTGGGCTGTCTGTGTGTGTGTGTTGGGCTGTCTGTGTGTGTGTGTTGGGCTGTCTGTGTGTGTGTGTTGGGCTGTCTGTGTGTGTGTTGGGCTGTCTGTGTGTGTGTTGGGGCTGTTTGTGTGTGTTGGGGCTGTCTGTGTGTGTTGGGGCTGTCTGTGTGTGTTGGGGCTGTCTGTGTGTGTTGGGGCTGTCTGTGTGTGTTGGGGCTGTCTGTGTGTGTTGGGGCTGCCTGTGTGTGTTGGGGCTGTCTGTGTGTGTTGGGGCTGTCTGTGTTTGTTGGGGCTGTCTGTGTGTGTTGGGGCTGTCTGTGTGTGTGTTGGGCTGTCTGTGTGTGTGTTGGGCTGTCTGTGTGTGTGTTGGGCTGTCTGTGTGTGTGTAGGGCTGTCTGTGTGTGTGTTGGGCTGTCTGTGTGTGTGTTGGGCTGTCTGTGTGTGTGTTGGGCTGTCTGTGTGTGTGTTGGGCTGTCTGTGTGTGTGTTGGGCTGTCTGTGCGTGTGTTGGGCTGTCTGTGCGTGTGTTGGGCTGTCTGTGCGTGTGTTGGGCTGTCTGTGCGTGTGTTGGGCTGTCTGTGTGTGTTGGGCTGTCTGTGTGTGTGTTGGGCTGTCTGTGTGTGTGTTGGGCTGTCTGTGTGTGTTGGGCTGTCTGTGTGTGTGTTGGGCTGTCTGTGTGTGTGTTGGGCTGTCTGTGTGTGTGTTGGGCTGTCTGTGTGTGTGTTGGGCTGTCTGTGTGTGTGTTGGGCTGTCTGTGTGTGTTGGGCTGTCTGTGTGTGTTGGGCTGTCTGTGTGTGTTGGGCTGTCTGTGTGTGTTGGGCTGTCTGTGTGTGTTGGGCTGTCTGTGTGTGTTGGGCTGTCTGTGTGTGTGTTGGGCTGTCTGTGTGTGTGTTGGGCTGTCTGTGTGTGTTGGGCTGTCTGTGTGTGTTGGGCTGTCTGTGTGTGTTGGGCTGTCTGTGTGTGTTGGGCTGTCTGTGTGTGTTGGGCTGTCTGTGTGTGTTGGGCTGTCTGTGTGTGTTGGGCTGTCTGTGTGTGTTGGGCTGTCTGTGTGTAGCTTTTTTGTAGGTGGCTGTGTGGGTGGTTCTGTGTGTGTGTGGGTGGCTGTGTGTGTGTGGGTGGTTCTGTGTGTGGGGGGGCTCTCTTTGTGTGTGGGGGGGGGCTCTCTGTGTGTGTGGGGGCTGTGTGTGTGTGGGGGGGCTGTGTGTGGGGGGGGGCTGTGTGTGTGTGGGGGCGGCTGTGTGTGTGTGGTGGCTGTGTGTGGGGGGGGTTGTGGGTGTGTGGGGGGGTTGTGGGTGTGTGGGGGGGGGGGCTGTGTGTGGGGGGGGGCTGTGTGTGGGGGGGGGCTGTGTGTGGGGGGGCTGTGTGTGTGGGGGGGGACTGTGTGTGTGGGGGGGGGACTGTGTGTGGGGGGCTGTGTGTGTGGGGGGGCTGTGTTTGTGGGGGGGCTGTGTTTGTGGGGGGGCTGTGTATATGGGGAGGGCTCTGTGTGTGTGTGTGTGGGGGGGGGCTGTGTGTGTGTGTGGGGGGGGCTCTGTGTGTGTGGGAGGGGCTGTGTGTGTGTGGGGGGGGGGCTCTGTGTGTGTGGGGGGGTCTCTGTGGGTGTGGCTCTGTCTGTGTGTGTAGCTTTTTTGTAGGTGGCTCTGTGTGTGTGTGGGTGGCTCTGTGTATTTGGCTGTGTGTGTGTGTGTGTGTGGGTGGCTCTGTGTATGTGTAGGTGGCTCTGTGTGTGTGTGTGGGTGGCTCAGTGTGGGTGACTCTGTATGTGAGTGTGGGTGGCTTTGTATGTGTTGTGTTATGTTATGTTATACTAGTTTTATAGAGCGCACAGCTACTCAAAGTATCCCGGCGCTGCTACCAAGAAAAACCCACCACAATACCAGCTGAAGAATCAGAACGTCAGGAGGAAAAGGCATCAGAACAGCAGCGTTTTCAAAAACTGCCGAGACCATCCTGAGGGCAAGAGGGAGCTCATTCCAGGCTAAGCCAGCTTTGCGGGGGAAGGAACAGCCACCCAGCCGGTGGCGTTCGAACCGGGGGGGTCTGTATAAGAAATTGATCAGACGACCGCAATTGCCTAGGTGGCGTGTAGAAGGCAAAGCGCGTCTGAAGGTAACATGGGTCCAGCCCATACAGAGCCCGTTGGACAATGGACAACATTTTAAATTTAAGACGAGACTCGACTGGGAGCCAGTGTAAGTGGCGGAGGTGAGCCCGCACACTCTGCCTGGGAGAAAGTCCCAAGTAAGAGTCTCGCTGACGCATTTTGGACTACCTGCAGCTTACTGGTAAGATACCCCGGACATCCCACCAGGAGAGCATTAGCATAGTCGAGCCGGGAAAGAATAATTGCCTGGACAACCGTCTCTTTGGCACCGACTGGCAGGAGAGGGAGACATTTTCGCAGTGTTTTTAAGATGCCAAAGCAGGTCCCTGTGAGTTTCTTAACATGAGTCGCGAAACTGAGGTTCTCCTCAAACCAGACCCCCAGATTTTTTGCTAGACCCTTGTCTGACTGGGGGGGCGGAAATTCAGATGGCCAGAGGGTGACTCTAAAGTCCGCAGAGAACCGGCCAAACAAGAGCACCTCCGATTTCTCTTCGTTGCACTTAAGCTGTGCATTGGACAGCCAATGAAACACTGACGAGAGACACCGCTGCACAGAGCTGACCGAGTCCTCACCCCTTTTCCAGGTAAACAGTAACTGCGTGTCATCCGCATATGCCATCACCTTGGCCCCCAATGACTCCGCCAGGTAAACCAGGGGGGTCACGTAGATATTGAACAAAAGGGGGCTAAGGCAGGAACCCTGCGGGACGCCAGTGGAAAGAGGAGTGGGCTCCGAGGCGCACGGGGGCAGCCAGACCTGTTGTGACCTGTCCTCCAGAAAGGATCTGAGCCAACTCCAAGCAGTGCCAGCAATACCGATGTTAGTGAGCCGCTCGAGAAGGAGAGCGAGGGGAACCGTGTCGAATGCCGCCGAGAGATCCAGCACCACCAGAGCTGCTCTCCCGCCGGCATCCAAACAGTCATGAATTGCCTCCGCCACCTCCAACAGTGCTTACTCTGTGCTATTGGAGGCACGGAACCCCGATTGTGCCGGGTGCAGCAGACCCGCCTTCTCCACATAGTTGGTAAGCTGCGAGGTGACTGCCTTTTCGCAGACCTTAGCCAAACTAGGCAGGAGAGAAATAGGTTGATAATTGGCCGGAAGCGCCGGATCAAGGGTAGGCTTCTTGAGCAAAGGGAGTAAAGGTGCCTGCTTCCAAGAGAGCGGGACACATGCCTCACGAAGCGACTGGTTAATCAGGATATTGACTTCCGGGTTGATCTGTCGGCCAGTTCGGCCAGAAACCTGGCCACGCAGGGATCCTTCGGGGAGCCCGATTTCAGTGCTCCAAGGATTCTACGAGAGACCAAGGGGTCTATAGGACAAAACACTGAGAAGGAATATCCCGGATTCCTCTCCGGAACACTCAGCTGAGTGGTCAGGGTCGGATTAGGGTTTTTCGGGAAAGAGTCTTGGATATCACTAATTTTCACCCTAAAATGTTTGGACAAGGTGTTGCACCAATTGTCGGAGGGGGGAACCACCACCTCCTGGGCACCGCGAGTGACAAAACTCTGCACAATGGCGAAGATTTCTTTAGCATTGTTATTCGCCCGATCGATGCGGGTGGCAAAAGGCTTGCTTTTTGCCGAAGCAATGGCTAGGTAGTACATTTTCTGTTTGGCTCTGAGCGCCTGTTTGGCGATAGGACAGTAGTTGCTAGCCCGCCAAGCTCTCTCGAAGACCTTGCAGGCGCGCTTGACAGCCTTCAGCTCTGAGGTAAACCAAGGCTTGGAGGGGGTCTCTCTCCCGAGTTTACGGGGACCCGGTGGCGAAAGGGTCGTGACTGCACCGCCAATCCAACTTGAAAAGTGTGTGGCTCTGTGTGGGTGCAAATGCAATAGGTCTCGCATTTGCGAGCGATTAAGCTATTGGCATTGTAAATGACAATGCTATTTATTTATGTTTTAAAATCAAAAACATAAATAAAAATAATGTCATGAGCAATGCCAATAGCTCTAACTTTAACAATGCCGAGACCATTGCATTGTAAATGCTTGTTCTTTTATTCGTTGCTTTCTTGCTTTCTTCTTTCCTTCTTTCTTTCTTGCCTTCCTCATTTTCTTTCTTTTCTTCTTTCTTGCTTCCTCTTTCTTTCCTTCCTCTTTCCTTCCCCTTTCTTTTTCTTTATTCCTTTCTTTCTTGCCTCCCCCAGGTATCCTTCTACCCTCTTTCATTCTTTCTTTCCTTCTTTCTATGTTTCTTTCTTGCCATGTTTCTCAAAGGCAAGAGACTGGCATCTTGAAAAACAAACAACAGTCGGCAAGACAATGTCTCATGTCATATCTATATCTGGCTTCTGCGTACTCAAATATTTACTCAGATAATACTAGCATGCGCAAATTTGGTCTTCCTGGAAAACGCTTCTTTATAGCTTACTTGGGAGGGGAAAAAAGTTGTTTTCTAATGACTTCATTTGACTAAACAATTGACTCTCTCTCAGGAGGATGTTTGTTATTGTGGACCTTAAGCAGGCATTAAACACACAGGACTGTGAGATTGCTTTATTTAATACAAAAATGAGAGAAATTAAGAATATCAATTGTCCTCATATTACGTTATTCTTATACACGCCTAATCAATGAACATCTCATGATATTCTTGTATCATTTCAATACAATGTCCTTTACCTGCAACACAATAGAATTGCTTGGACCCTAAATGCCTTAATCGTTCTTCTTGAATATCTGCCGGCGTCAGACTGGATCCAGACAATTCTTCAGCTATGCTCCCTTATGATGGTACATGGTACAGTGTGTTTCAGCGGTGGAGACGCAAATAAGTGCCACCCCTACATGCAGGTACTCATTTCTTATATCTTGCTCCTTCCGTGCACCTAAGGCATGGCGCATAGGACACATTTTCTGAGACAGTGTGCAGATCGCTAACTTGAAACCTTTTTAGACAGTAAAGAGGCCACCCCACAGAACAGGTGGTAAAATAGTGAGGAATTGGAGGTCAGATAGAGTATTCACCAGAAAGAGTGTTATAGAACGAAGATAGGGGACTTCTTCTGATGGATACTTCTAACCTCAGATTTTCGCCACACCCTTGAAGAAATACCATAGCAGTGCTTCCAAAAGCTTCAGGGTCTGGAGAGCAGACAAACCAACACATTGTGCAGAACTGACCAGGTAAAGTGATCTTCCTTCAGGACCGACTGTCAAGGTATGTTTCATTAGGGTTTAAACTGATGCCCATGAGACAGCCTGGCAGATGTCTAGATACCCTTCTCGCCAAAGCCATTTGAGGGGCCCTGGTGGAATGGTACTGCTGAACTTCACAAGGCTGCTTCTAGGGCAGTGCCTAGTAGAACTTAATAAACAGAACGATCAATCTCGACAGGGTCCTTTTCTGAAGTAACATCCCTTTGTTTTCCCCAGAGAAACTGATAAACAGCCGATTATCTACATGATGTTTTTTTTCTGTGGTTGATGTAAAACCTCAGGGCCAAACTAGGATCAAGGCAATAAAGCCTTTCTTTCTTTTTTGAGGGACCAAAACCTTCAGTAGGAAGGTCACTCTAGTGCTCAGTATGAGTATGTCCAGAAAGGAGGAGGTGCACAACAGACTGCCTAAAAAGTGCCTGCACTTCATTTAGATGGTGTGCTGATATAAAAGCATAAGGAGGGCAGTCTTCAGTATTAGGAAACTTAAAGCACAGCTGTGTATAGACTATAAGGGCATCCACAAAAGAAATGTGAAGACAAAGTTGAGATTCTATTGAAGCATGGCAAACCGTTGTGGGGGAGAGTTAGACATGAGAGTCAAACATTTTACATAACGTATCACAACCGGCAACTTAAAGACAGTTGGTTAGGTAAACTCAGAAAGGCCGAAAGGGCTGACAAACTTTCCCTGTGCTCTAGCAAGGCCTTGCTGGGCTAATGAATAGACATCAGAAAGTCTAGCTTGCACACAATTTGTCCCAGAACACATCCCTAAATAGACTTTATGCAAGAGTGTTTGGCAGCGAGGATTACATCCACCACCTAGGCGGGTAAGTCAATTGCATTCTGCTGCAGCTGCTCAATCACCACACATGGATGTGTAGGTTGTAGAGACTTTGATGCAGGCCACACCCCTGTTGCTGAGACAGGAGTTCCTCCCGAAGCAGAGCCTACTTGGAGGGGCAATAAGCATGACTTGGGCTCAATCTTTCTTGATTTTCTGCAGAACTCTAGGCAGGAGAGATATCAATGGTAAGGTGTACAGAAGTCCTTCTCTCCATTCCTGCCAGACTACAACTGCTAACATGTGTTATGGAGGCAACATCAGCATGTATAATTGTTGACACTACATGTTCTTGTTGGTGGGAAATAGATTCAGCCAGGGTGTTACCCAATGCTTGAATGCACCCTACACCACTTTGGGACCAAGATGACACTCGAGATTCAACAAATTATACCTGCTAAGTTTGCCTTCTCTGGCATTCATAGACCCTTTCAGGTGGCTGGTGACCAGGAAGAAGTTTTGCCCATGCTGCCACCTCCAGACGAGTAGCACAACCGGTCACAAGATCCAGGACTCCACTCTACGCTGCTTGTTGTATTACCACAAGTAGTTGAGGTGTCTGTAAGGGCCTGTACCAGCCTCCCCTTTGATGGATGGCAAGTAAGTTTTTAGAGCCAGACAAATCGCCCAAAAATCCAGAAGCTTAACATGGAGCCAGGTCTCCACCGTAAACCGCCCCAAGGATTGTGCCTTGACGCAACTATCCTTGAATCGCTGTAGCACTGAATCAGCCTTTTCTCCAATAATCTCTTGAGCTATCAAATAGCATGTCTATTAAGAATGCTTGCAAGTCTCCCGAAAACCTGGTTGATGGCATCCAGGCGTGCCACCCAAGTACAACACTGGTGCCAATAACTGTGTAAATTCAGTTTGTAGTCTCCAGACCGGCTGAAGTATGTATCTGGCTGTGTCCCGCTCATACTGTATAGTTTGGGCTAGGGATGCCGTGGGTTCTCCAGAAAGGCCAGCAAAATACCCTCCCAGAAGATAAAAAGCATTAACAGATCAGAGTGTTGAACTCGCCAAAGAAAACATTCTCTTTTTTCAAAGCATTAGTTCTTTTCGATTTCTAATCTGGAGAGTAGTCAGGATTAACCTTGCTTGTCAAGGCTTGAATAATCAGGCTATACAATGTAGGATGCCTTGTTAGGAAGTCTGGGGTAACGGCCCAATAAGCAGGCGGTGTTTACCGACTGCAACCCCAAACTGGCCGAGGAGAACAACCTCTTCACATATTGGTCCAGCCGCTTAGAGTCCTTATCCGGCGGAGCAGTGAGAACGGCACTCTGCGACGTCGAGGCCTGAATGACCAGGCTCTCAGTCGTGTGGTGAGTGGTCAAGAAGGCAGGATCACACGCACAATCTCTTGGCCCCGTTATACAATAAGGGACTTCTGGCGAAACTCATGGGACCTACCAGGCACACGGTGGCGATATGGCACAAAGCGCAGGCGACACTGAAATGGGGGGGGTGTTATAACTAGACTTACGCCGCTATGGGACTCCAAGGCCTTGGGGCAGTTACGACACAGTAAAGGTTTCAAACAGTGGGATAACATAGGCATCTCCACGGTAGGAGACCTGTGGACTAGAGATGGAGTGATTCCCTTTGACCAGCTGCAGCAGCAGTACGGCCTGGGAGCCAATGAAACTTACCGTTACATCCAAATAAGGCACGCACTACTGACAACGATTGAAGCGGGTACGGATGTCCCAGAGTCATCCCCGCTAGAAGATCGTCTGTTAACGGACTACATGCAAACAAGCGCCACCTCCCTTACATATCGGAAATTATTAAATAATCTGCAAGACCCATTACAAAGCTTGAAGGAAAAATGGGAAAGTGAGATAGCGGAGATGGATGAGACGGAATGGAATGAGGCAATGGCCTCTCCAAAGGAAGCTGGCATCTCAGCGCGCTTTAGACTTGTGCAATTTAAAATACTACATCGGCTGTACTATACAAGGACCACATTACACAAAATGCATAGGGCGGATCACCCATATTGCCTCAGAGGATGTGGTGGGGAAGGGACACTATTACACACACTATGGGAATGTCCACTAATTGCAGAATATTGGAGGCAGGTACTGCGCACGATTTCACAAGCACTAGAGGTATCGATCACACCAGATCCATGCATGTGCCTGCTAAATATATGGGGGCCTAATGATCTGACACGCCAGGGACAACAATGGGCTGTTATAGGTTTCATGGTTGCCAAGCGAGATATAGCGCAGAAATGGGGGGCGATAGAGGTCCCGACCCGAGCACAATGGTGTAGGAATGTAGATATGCTCATGGTGATAGAGAGGGCTGTGTATAAACAAAGAGCTAATCCTCGAAAATGGAACAAGGTATGGCTTCCGTGGAATAGTTATCGGGGGGATATATGTGAAACACTGTCAGAGGAGGACACGGACGATTCAGAGGAAGAGGATGATATAGATTAGGATTGGAGTGCTGGAGTACCGGTTGGAAGGAGACGGAATAGGAGGGATGGCGGGAGAATAAGTTAACAGGAGGGGCCGAGAGCGACGGAATGTACAGAAGTACCGAACTGAGATTACTCATATAAGTCATGAAAAGTGGAATGCGAGGTTGTGAACTTCACAATTGATCTATCGAGTCACAAGTTACTTTAAGTTTATAAAAACCAAAAAAGTAAGGCGTCACTTAAACTTTTGGCACAGGCTGCTGTGTTACTGATAAATGTCATTAAACTGCTACTAATACTGCAACTTTTTCGCAGGAATGGAACTAAATTTGGTAAATGTCATTACGGAAAAAATAGCAGCCGGCCTCCGGGTTGTAGGCAAATGCTGTGTAAACTGCACAGATGTCAATAAAGACTTACACAAAAAAAAAAAAAAGGCAGGATCACCAGGCATTAGGTGATGATACCTAGCGACGTTCTTATCCACCAGTGCCCCAGAGGCCGGCCGCAACCAAGTGCCCAAGAGGACTTCGGTAAGGGCCTCATTGAAAGGGAGAGGCGGCTCCGACGACGTAGAGCACCTCCGTAAGGAGGTTGGTCTTGAGGGCCACCGTAGGGAGTTTGAGATGGAGAGCCTCCGCATCCCGACGCAACACCATAGTGTAGGAAGCGCCCTCCTCCATGGTAGGTAGAGGGGAGGGTACATCAAGAAGACACATCAAGTTCGCCCGCATCTTGAAGGTCGGTTACCCAATCCTGCTCGGAGTCACACTGCCGTGCGAGGGGGTCATCGTAGCCGTCCCAGTCCTCGTACGGCTCTGGAGTAAAGGGAGCCGGCCGAGCCGGAGCCGCATCCCAATGCGGATCCCAGGTCGGAACGAAATGGTCAGAGAACCGGGGCAGGGGTGGGATAATCGGCACCCAGTGTGGCGCCTGTGGTGGAGCCAGCTGCGGTGCTTGGGCCGGAGCCAACGGCGCTGCATCTTGTGGCGCCGGAGCCGAGGGCGCTGGATCCTGTGGCTCCGGGGCTGGCGCCGGAGACGGTACCGCCAGGCCAACAGGATCTGGACACAGGACCGCTGGGCCCACAGGCGCGCCGGCAGGAGATGAGGCCTAAAAGGGCGGTCCATGGCAGCAAGAAACTCTTGCATCTGTTCGGGAGTTGCCGACGGACCCGGGTATGGCGGGTAGGCCGCAGGACTCACAGGCTTCGGAGGAGCCGCAGGGGCAGAGCCCCTGTCCCTCTCGTTCGTCTCCGAGGAGCGATGGGGGGACGTCGGAGAGCGAACAAGTTTCTCCAACTTCTTTTTATGGCGTTGCTTACCGGAATCTGAAGGTGAAGACTTAGAGCCCGAGGAGCGACGGCTCCGGTCCCGCTAACGGCGCCTAGACCCGGAGCGGTGGTGAGAGGAGTGCCGGACCGCCAGCAACTTCCGGCGCCGATCCCGCAAGGCCTTCAGGGCCATGGCTCGACAGTCATGGTCGGTCTCCAGGCAGTAGAGGCAGACATCGTGGGGTCCGCCACCAACATGTTACGGTGGCACGACCCACAAGACTTAAGGCTGGGCATCCCTACGTGCACCAGGATACAAGAGAATCAGACAAAAGTCCACAAAACTAGTCAAAAATTGACTAAGGTACGTGCTCAATCTGGATATGCGCTTTCGGTGCGGAAAAACAAATAACTGACGTCAGCACACATGGGTGGCGCCTAAGTAGTCTCCGTGACGTCATGCCGGCGCTTACGACGCCAGTGCAGACGAGGAGCCGCCCAACGCCACCTACTGACACGCAGGGGTACTGCTAAGCAAAAAACTCTCCGGATCTAGTCTGACTCCTGGGGATTATTCTAAGGTAAGGAATCTATCACTAATGTGTCTTTTTCAGATACCAAGGGATCGATAGAAGCCCTGCGGGGCAGATAAAGCAAAAGACACACAGATGATGGATGGAATGCAGAGCAAATCAAACATTCACCCCAGTCAAGAGATCTGGGTTAAATCCATCATTCTTTTGCTCACCATGCCACCCAGGTTTAGACCCAGCCATATGCACATCCGTCTTGACCCGGTCTGCGGGGGCAGATAGCATTGGGGAAACTCTTGCCGAGAATCCCCTGCAGCTCCGTGGGGCCTGACGGCATGCCAGAGGAAGACGGAATCACACCAGAGACCTGCAGCTTGGCCTCTCTGAAAGCTGTTATTGCTGCGGTGTCAACCTCAGGCCAGGAATTTGCGACATTCAGGGATCAAGGTCAGACTGCCGAGACATCAGGGAGTGCGATATTTATCATGACACCCTTGTGTCTCTTTTGAAGTTGGTACTTCTGGATTTTGAGTGGCAGAATGGGATGGAGTCCTGCTTGGCCTTCTTGCCAATGATTTTGACTTGTCAGAAGACTTTAACCTAGAAGTGGATTTTTCATGGGTCTAGTATCAAAACCATGACCAGGCCTGCAGCTTGGAGTGGAAGGGGAACCTAGGCTTTGACTGTGACCTTTTCTTTGTGCATGACAGTGTAAAGTTTCACCTCTGTTACAGATCTTCTTCGGATGATTGAAAGCTCACTAGTCAAATGACAAAGAGCCCTGCCCAGAGCACAAGCATCACAGGCAAACCTTGTGCTAATCAGTGACCAATATGAGCTCCGCCCAGTCAGGGAACCGTTTGAATCCTATTGTCTTGGATGAAGACTTCTTGACTTGTCAGAAGACTTTAACCTAGAAGTGGATTTTTCATGGGTCTAGTATCAAAACCATGACCAGGCCTGCAGCTTGGAGTGGAAGGGGAACCTAGGCTTTGACTGTGACCTTTTCTTTGTGCATGACAGTGTAAAGTTTCACCTCTGTTACAGATCTTCTTCGGATGATTGAAAGCTCACTAGTCAAATGACAAAGAGCCCTGCCCAGAGCACAAGCATCACAGGCAAACCTTGTGCTAATCAGTGACCAATATGAGCTCCGCCCAGTCAGGGAACAGTTTGAATCCTATTGTCTTGGATGAAGACTTCTTTCCCTAGTTCAAAAATGCAAAACGTTTTGGTGTTCTCTCAGGAATTCTCTTTAGAGAGACTTATAGGGAAAAAGCATAGAGGTCTGTTGAAGTATCCACAAGACACTTGTGTCTTAAGTCTGACCCTGGAGGAGACATGCAAGTAGGTTAAGTTTCTCTGTGAAATGCTTATGGTCAATATTTTAACTTGTATCTATTTGTCTGTCTGTCTATCGTTCTCTCTCTCTCGGTCTTTGCTTGTACTGCTAGGTCAAGGGTGGCTGAAAATAAATGTTGCTGTAGTTACCCATTATTCATTGTCTCCATAAAAGATTAGTCTTGATGGACACTATGGCCCCTCTCCGGTTTTTGCGACTGATGCTGTGGTACACTTGGCTTTTCAACCCCACTTCCTTGCGACCAATCTTCCTATTTTAGACAGTGGTTATGAATATTAATCAAGATTCCATGAAGAAAATTGTCAAAGTTAATAACTTATAACACCATAGGCCTGAATAAAGAGATTGCATATATAATGTGTTTGTCTCACAGAGCTGATAAGAAACTTAGGCTAACTGGCAATGCAATTTATTGTGTAATTTCCGAACAGCTTACGGTCCAAGGCAACTGTTTTTTTCCCTCACTGTTTAAAAAGAGGGTTGAAAAAAAAGAAAAAAGAAGCATATTTCTTCTTTTAATTCAAGCACAGCAAATAAATCAAAAGTAAAGTCCAACAGGCATTTGCTACTTATATTGTGAGAAGAGTTTTCGCTCTGTTAAGTGTTCTGAGATAAGTCACCAAATCAGATACATTTAACACTTATGAATTTAAGGAAAATGGCGTCAGAGGATTACAATTAAGTAACCTTACATCTTTCATTTAGCAAGTCAGACAAAAAAAAATATTTGTAGACTTACTTTGTGTTTTACATTAGTCATTCCTTTTGAAGCCACAGGTACTTTATCCTCAATTACTTGGTGGTTCTCTTTTGAAGTGTGTACTTGTGGAATATGATCCCCTTCACCAGCAGGCTGAATTTGATTATCTTCCACATCCAATGGTTTTACTTGTGATTTTCTATATACAAATTGGTGATCTGGAGAAAAACTTTTGATTTCATTGAAAGAGGTCTGCAATCCGATTTCTTGTTTTAGTATTTTATCCTCATTTCTAAAATGGTTAAGTTCATTTCTTAATTGCTTAATCGTGTTTTTAAGATCTTCAATGAGATTTTTTCCTCCTTCATCAGCACTGGTGTGTATGTCAGACTGATTATCCAGCAAGCAAGTTTCTTCCAATCTGTGTTTAAATAAAAAGGTTAGATTTTTATTGACGGAAAAATAAAAACGATTTATTCCAAGAGCATCACATATGAATGCTTAACAAATTAACAGATGATGTGTATACACAATCATAAATTACAGTGATTGTTATCACTATCTTTAAAACATATTCCAAGATGAGAAATGTTTTACAAAGCTACTGTGATGAGAACACATTACCTGTAGCCCAGAACATTAGGATAACTAGAGCAATCTAATCAAACTGAAAGTCTATTGCCCCTCTTATAGACAGTCTTTCCAATATCAGACATAGCACATTTAATAAAGTGTGATAAAATACTTTTGAATTAAAAAGAAAACACAAAATAACATAGGTTGAAAAAAATTACAGCTGGAAAAATCCAGAATTGAATGAATGCCACTTATCGCTTACTATTTTAATTCTCAAGATTTAACAAACTCATCCGCCCAAAAATTCTGAGTAAAAACAACAAGCACTGGAAAAGCCAAATGGTCTTGGTTTTGAAAAGGCTGAACCATTGTATTTTCCAATGTTTTTGGGAGCACCAGTGGGGGCATTGAGAGAGCAAAGAAACACATGAACTCCTATGGAGTACAGAATGCTAAATAAAAACAAATGAGTCCACTAAGGTATGCTGAGGAAGGATACAAGTCATTAGATACGAGTACAGACTGAAATGCCTCTGGGTGGGACAAATACAATAATAGGGTGGAAATCATCAAATCAAGAGTACACAAATGAGACAGACAACAAAACTACCCCATTATAAGCCAGGGCAGACCCAAAGCGCACTCTAAGGATGTTTGGGATATTGTACACTATAAACAACAAGCTTGCCTAAAGACAACTAAAGCTGGCCGAGCCGAGACCTAAAAAGGAAAAAACACAGGTCTAGCCACCCTCAACCTTGAGTCTTAAAAATAGAAAATAAAGAGAGACATGTTTAAAGGCTGCTATAGAAACTAGAACAGACTGCACATAACGGAGGCCCTGCCTATGTCACAGTCCTTACATCTTAAGGAGGAGCCTGTCCCTAAGAAGTCAACAATGCTTGCCACAAATAACAAGCTTTAGGCAGCATCTTTAAGTTGGTAAAACTATACCCCATCCATTCACAAAACAGGCTGTTCATCTAACTTCTTGATGGAAGTTCACTTGTGCCACTGTTTGCAGTATTTTCATTGGTAAAGGGTTCTTTTCTCTGGGTTTTATGCAAGATGAACCAAGAGTAAATGTTGATATATATTAATTCAAGAAAGTAACAAAATCAAACCTCAATTAGCTTAACTAAACTGTTCTTTTTTCTAGTTTTCGCAACTGACTCTTACTTTATCAAGCAGACTGCCAGCAAAGCATGGAGAGTTCCATAACTCTACATTTTGTTTTGCGTGCCACTGGCTTAGAAGGCTTGCTTTTCACTCGTTGAGGAATAGGTTAATGTTAACCTCTTCGCACATAGGCCTTGTCGGAGCAGGAACGCATGTAACAACAACATAAGAATCTAAAATACATTTTGGTCAGAATGCCTATGTGTTTTTCTCATTACCTATTTTGAATATTGAGGAATTCACTGGGTATTTATGCAGAGCATATGTTAGGTTATTAGGACGGAGGGTGACGTATGCCTTGCTGGTCCTCCTGGAAAACCAGAAGGTTTGTGACACAGTCTACCACATGTTAGGCTCACCACTACATTTTAACTTGTTTTTTCAAAATTGCAAGGATTTATTTGCTCTACTCTGTTTAGCCTTATAGTGACTGAGCTGGACTGTGAACTAGAAGTTGAGAAGACAATTTGCTGTATTGTCCTATTGTTTATTTATGGTCAGAGAAGACAATCTTTTATATTTAAAAAAATGCCTAATTCTGATAGAAAGTAACTCAATTACTTCTTATCGTTAAAGCAAGCCAGCTTCTGTGTGTAAGCCTAAAAACCTTAATCACTTTAATATAGCTAACAATTCATCATTTATGGTGATATATATGGGCATATTAGTTTATTCAATGCAGGGGGACTTTTTTTTTAAGTGTTCTGAAAACTACATTCATATTAACCCAAAGTCTGTGAAGATCACAGACTAGAAAAATGGCAACTATTCATATGCCACATGATTCTTTTTCGTCCACTGCAGCCCAGAGTAGTCCAAGACTGTTCAAGGTTAGTATGGGCTATACAGAAGTTGCAGAAGAATTCAAGTATTTATCACAAACAGCAGTGCTCGTGGAATATCATCTTTTATTTTAATGGATGCCATTCCTTCTGCATATTATTTACATTTTACAACATTTCCCCAGCAATTCCAAACACATATGGATGTAACTTAAAAAACGAAATAACTGAATGTATGTTGAACTACTTATATTTCAAAGTAACCCTCTTATCAACTGAGTCTATAGCAAATGTATGTAAAGGAGAGGAGGGCCATCGCCTTGCAAATCTTCAAAGGTAATCGATTAAAAAAATAGTAGGAATATTTCTCACCTAGGTATTTGTTACAATGATGCACACATTGATGTATTAATCATGGCTGTCCTTTCAGTATTCATCAGGCCTTGAGACATAGCGATATAATACTTTTTGGGCATCATCGGTGTCATTCCCATCATGCGATAGATATGTGGGCGCTAGATATGTGGTAGCTAGATAGGTAGCTTTTTGCACTACCCCAAAGACGAATCGTTTATACCATTAGGAAAAAAGAAGATGTCACTTATTTTCAGCTATGCTCTTTCTGGTGGATACTTTATCTAACCGCAGATTCCTCACCTTGTGAATAATTCCAGGCACAAGACTGGAAACGTGGATTTTTCCATTTATTTTTTAACGTGTTCCCATGAGCGGTGGTGGCATGTAGTGCAGCTTTGAGTTGGCTGAGCCCCTGCCCAGAAGTGATGCTGTGCACATCACCCCCTTGTGCATTGTTGTCAGATTCTTTATTGACTCTGTACCCACTGTTGGACGTAAAGAACAAGTTACTTACCTTTGGTAACAATGTATCTGTAGGAGACATAGGTTAGTTATAGATTCCTTACCTTAGAATTACCCTCAGGCGTCAGACTGTATCTGTAGAATTTTTTCTCAGCAGTACCCCTGCACGTCGGTAGGTGGCGTCGGTCAACTCCGCATTGTGTTTGCCCGAGATAACGTTGCGGTGCCTATTTACCTGTGAGCTGACGCCGGTTCTGACACGACTTTCCACTGCAGAAGCGCAGAGCCATGCAAGACACTGACATTGGTGCGCAAAAAACGAGTGCAGTGCCCGGGAGTCCCTGTCCCTGGAAATCAATTCGCAGAGCGGAGAGGATGGGTGAGGCCGTAAGGAATCTCTAGTTATCAGCTATCTGGCAGCGCAGAACTGAAATGCTCTCCCTCTTTTTCTCTTCCAGAAAAAACTGAAAACATGGCTGTTCAAAGTACAGGTCTTCTCTCTGTCCTCTTTCCATGTAGAGTTTTGCTCAGCGCTGGGACACACTTTTTTTAGTGTAACCATGCGCTTAATAAGAGTCAATATTATTATTATTATTAAAACTAAACTAGGTCTCTTACAGATACATCGTCACCGAAAGTAAGTAACGTGTTCATCTGAAAGAGACAGTTAGTTATAGATTTCTTACATCAGAATAGATACCCCAGCAATACCAACCCAGGAGAAGAGTCTGCAAACCAAGTTCATACCAGAAAATCCTGGAGGACAGAATGGGCAAAAATGCCATCCCTCCGGACTTGGCTGTCTTGGCAGTAATGCCTGGTGAATCTGTGAAAGGATGCCCACCTTGCGGCCTGACAGATGACAAGGAGTGGAACTCCACGTGCAAGAGCAGTGATGGTAGCCGTAGTTCTGATGCAATGAACTCAGAGCCCCACTGGAGGTTCATTTTTTGCGAAAGCGTAACAGTTTTTAGTACGAAGGACAACCTATCTAGAAATGGTACACTTTTGAACAGCCCAGCCTTTCTTGGCACCTACAAAGCCAACCGGAAAACTTTTTTGCGATTAAAGTAGGACAGAGCACGTTTAGGGTCCAGACGGTGGAGTCTCTACTCCTTCTTGGAAGGGTGCGGAGGTGGGGAAATAGGTGGGCAAAGTAATGGTTTGTCCAATGTGAAAAGATGTAACCTCTTTTGGAAGGAACGGGGGTCTCGTCCTAAGCACCACTTTGTCCAGATGCACAGAGGAGAAGGGGGCTTAAAAGAAAGATCTTGAAGCTCACTCACTATGCGAGCAGAGGTGGTGGCAACAAGGAAAGCTGTCTTCAGAGTGAGGCGCCTGAGAGGACAGTTGTGAAGAGGCTTGAAGGGAGCTTGAAGGGAGGATAGATTGAGACAAGGTTCAAGTCACAGTGGAGCATTACGAAAGGAGATGTAGCAAAGAGATGAGCAATGCCCTTAAAGAATCTATTTACAATAGGGGACTTGAAGAAAGATGGCTGATCTGGTAGCCGAAGGAAAGCAGAGATGGTTTCAAGATAGCCTTTAAGAGAGCCCAGGGCAGGGCCCGACTGGGCCAAAGAAAGATTATACAAAAGAACCTCTGAAAGGAGAGCAGAAAGGGGATCCACAGCCTTTGCTGCGCACCATGCCACAAACGTATTCCATTGACAGGCGTATACTAAGATGACACTACAGACTTCGGGTGGAAGGTCAAAAGCGGTCAACTGTCTCCGCTCAATCTCCACGCAAGGATGTGGAGGCTGGACAGGTTCAGGTGAAGAACCCTCCCCAGCTGCTGCAACAGAAGATCCTCCCGACGAGGCAGTCTGCGTGGAGGATCGATGGCAATGCTCGAGAGCTCTGGGTACTGTCATGTTTATATCTAGGACCCTAATTCAATATTCCCGATTTATGCCCTTGTGAGGTTATAATCAATAATATCCTGATAAAGGCATAAGAATCAGATCCATATTCAGTAATAGCCCATGCAGTCCAAAGCACAGCACGGCTAAACCCATCGACTCCTAGAAAGCACAATGCGTTCTTTAAACAAACCAAGCCTCTAGCAGCCCGGGAAATACCCCCTCCTTTTGTTTTGATTTGAACAAGAACTCCTAAAGTCCAGAAAGAACTGTTAGTGCTTAGTGACGTCTTATGTCCAACCTTACGTCAAACTCGGCACCTTCCACGTATAAAATACCAACAGTTGCCTTAAGCAAACACAAAGTGGTTTGGAGAAGAGCGGCCATCTACTTGCCCGAGAGCCCAGCTGATGCGAGAAGCCCAAGGAAGCCGCCCCTCCTGTTTGACGCACTGAGACGCTGTCTTTTTCTCCAGCCGAGAAAATCCAGCTCCGGTGTTTCCAGCCTACCCTTGCGGGTTGCTGGAATATCGAGTCCTGAGAAAAGAGATACCAGACCTCCCACATTCTATTACCAAGGTACGGAGCTGACTAAACCCTTAAGAGAATTTGTGATGCAGATTCTTGGCAAAATAATCTTAACCAACTTAACTTAAAAGCTGCTACTTACTCATCCCCTCCCACGTTTTAGGCTTAGGTCAGGTACACCGGGGTAGGATTAGTTAAAAGCACCAGTTGAGTACGTTAGTCAATGTATTTATGTATGTATATATTTTATCCATTTTAAAGTATCATATGGCTAAGAAACCATATCAATGCTTTTAGAGTATTATTTCATAATACTACTTTTACTGTACGCACTTTACTTTACTTTAAGTATTGCAATTGTGGCAATTCATTTCTCTTGCATGAGGAAGAAGACTGCTCAATAAATAACACATTTTATTGAAAACGCCTGTCTCTCTATTTCTTTGCATTCTGGTGAAACTAAGTATGCACTGCTGACTGAGTGAAATTGCTGTCTATTGTTTTCACACGACTCTAGAGATACACTCTTATTCTGAGAGAGCAAAGTTGTCATGTTTATGCGGTTGTCGGAAACTGAAATCCTTCTTGTCTGAGCCAGGGAAGTTCATCCCTCCCTATTCATTCGAGAAAGTTTCCAGTGACCTCTGAGCTAGCTGGCGCAAACCTAATTAAGTTAAACATAGTCAGTAGAGACCTAGATGACCTCAGTCCTACGTCTACACTGCTGTTTATGTTATTCCAATGCGCAGAGCCTACTGGGAAAATAGGAACTACACTACAGTACCAGACTCTTCGTGCCCAGTCTGGAGCCACAAGGATAACTTGGGCCCTGTCGCGCCTGATCTTCTGCACCACTTGGGGCAGAAGTGGTACAGGCGGAAAGGCATACAGGAGGCCGCAGTTCCACTCGCAAGGAAAAGCGTAGCTGAGCGAGCGCTGCTTTGGAAATTCCAACGCGCAGAAATTGCTGACATTGCGCGCTCTCTTTGGTGGCAAACAGATCTAACCAAGGCTCTCTCCACCTCTGAAAGGGACCTTGCAGGACCTCCAAGTGAAGAGGCCATTCATAATCATTCATGATTTTGTCTTGTGTTGCCGCGCGAACCACTGCTGAATGGCGTTTTATCTTTAAAACTGTTTAATGCTCAGAAACACTTCAAAATCAAAATTGAATTGAATTGGGAACTTACTTTTAAACATTTTGCTAGCTTGCTCTTGCCGCTATCCCTGAAGCTCTGCTAGATCTCCACCCCTAGGCCTAGCCAATTGGCCGGAAGGAGGAGGAGTCGGAGGCGGGGCTTAGGCACTAATGCACGCCATCGCGCGGAAGCGCCGGCGGTGCGCCGAAGGCAAGCCCGTCTGCGCCAATCCACGCCAGGCCGGGCCCAGGGACCAGCCCCCATGCACGAACAACCACCTACTCCTCAGAGGATCTAAGAAGGCTAAATCAGGTAGACCTCTCGCTTTGCCCTGCCACTCACGCACACCTCAAAAATCTAGGTATCCGGGGAGGAGCTTCGCGGGCGCCCAAGATGGCCGCGTGAGCTCGGAGCTCCGAAGACCTCCCGATCCTCCGCAATGATCCTGCCACCTATCCTGTCCCACGGCGGTGGGAACCATCAGCTAAGCCGGTGCTGAAGCGGCGCCCGTTCCCGGATTCAAAATCCGATCTTCCTGGACCGAGATATGCCGTCGTGAAGTTGGCGGACAATATCTACGCCATTGGCTGACACCGTTGGGATCGAGAGGTGGCCTGCCACGGGACACCCTGTGCGGGCGTGCCGCGCTCACTGGAGCAGCTGGCCCGGGCAGTCTGTGTTTTACCCTCCCTCTGGTTGACTTTGGGGCGCTCGTTGTTGTATCTCCCGTGCCGACTGGGGGTGCGCTTGGTACCTGCCCCTCCCCCCGGACTATCCTGCCATTGCATCTCAATATGGCGGGCAGAGGGGACTCGGACAAAGGAAAACCTCCGAGGGTTAGCAGGAAGCCGACTCAGTCCCAATCTACCATCCCAGAATGATTCTCTCAATCAAAGGGGTCGCCGGTTATGACGGGTCGAACTAAAGACTCGTTGCGGGACGTGTCCCCTGAGGATCCTGAATTTACACTTCGTGACGTGATGGGCGCCATTGCTGGCGTGAAGGCGGAGATGCATAGTCTACATGAGGCACTGTCCAGCAAAGTGGATACCCTAAAGATCTTAATCTCATTAGGGCCGATCTTGGCAAGACAAATGACAAGGTGAAGTCGCTGGTCCTCAAAACGTCGAGTTTAACTAATGACATGTCGGACGTACAGACTGAGGTCAGAGACTTGAAGATGGCTAATGGGCAGCTGGCACGCCGGCTCGACGATTTCGAGGGACGGGCTCGACGCCAGAATGTCCGCATCACGGGAGTTCCGGAGAAGGCTGAGGAAGAGTCGGTGGAACTATTTGTGGAGGACTTGGTGGTCAAGAACTTGGCGCCGGGAGGATTGAGCAGGTTTTTCTCAGTCGAGAGGGCACACAGGATCCCGGGCGGCCCACCGAAATCGGGCGCATCCCCTCGCCCCATCATTGCGAGACTTTTTAACTATGGGGACCGGGACGCCATTTTGCAGGCATCGAGGAGCGCTGGCCCGCTACGGTTCCAGAACGCAGACATTAATTTTTTCCCTGACTTTACGCAGGCCGTCCAGAAACGCCGGCAAAGTTTTAATGGTGTGAAGCGACGGCTTCGGGAGTTGGGGATGCGCTACTCCATGCTCTATCCTGCAAAACTAAGCATCGAGCATGGTACCCGGACAATGTTTTTCGACCTTCCAGATGCGGCAGGGGACTGGCTGGACACTTTGCCTCAACGACGGACCGAACCAGATGATCAGACGGAAGATGCAGCAGGAGAGTCAGGTTCCAGGGAATGAACAGTTTGCCTGTGACTTTTCTCTGGGGGGGTCGCTGCGGCTGGCATCGACTCTGAATATTGCTTCTTTTTCTTATCACTTCTGCACTTTTGATATGGAGGGTGACGGGGGGGGGGATAGGATGTCTCTATTCTCCTCTAGGGGCTTCTTGTAGGGTAGTTTCAGGGGCGACAGGCACACTGCTAGTTGGGGTGGCTTTTAGTCTAATGCAGGGGTGCAGGGTGGGGGGTAGTTGGGACGTGTGTTTACTATTTGTTCTATTCCTTCTAAACTCTTCATGGCTGGGGTTTTATTGTTCTGGTGCTCTTGGGCTGCATTCCGGGGGGGGTTGATGGGGTGGGATGTCATCAATGATGGGGGGTAAGTCATTGAACTTGTTGAGTTGGAACGTCAATGGGTTGGGGGATCGCATTAAACGTGGGGTTGTTCTGCAATTGCTTAAACGCTGTGCCCCTGATGTCGTTCTTTTACAGGAAACCCATCTTGTTGGTAACACTTGCAAAGCTTTGAACAGGAGAGGATTTAAAATGGTGGCCCATTCTGGGTTCTCTACGGGGTCCCGAGGGGTGGGCATCATGGTGCGCATGTCACTTCCCCTAGAGGTGGAGTCTACTTTGGTCGATGATAGGGGCCGATACGTGGCAGTGGTGTGCAGGTGGGAGGGGCGCACCTTGGTTTTGGTTTCGGTTTACGTCCCTCCGGGACTGCAAACATCCACTTTTCAAGACCTTGGTGGCGCCATTTTGGGTCTCCCGGAGGGACTGCTAATTCTGGGGGGGGACTTTAATTCTGTGGTTTCAGGTGATTTTGATTGTTTCCCATCCAGAGATCTACGTAGTGCACAGTCCTGGCTCCCAGACTTCCTTAACACCATGGGCATGGTTGATTGTTGGCGACTTTTGCACCCCGCTCAGAGACAGTACACTTTCCACTCGGGGGCTCACGGTAGTCTTTCCCGTATTGACTATGTCCTGACCCCCGCAGCCCAGGCGCAGTCGGTTTCTAGCGCTCGTCTTATGGCCAGGGGTATCTCTGACCACTCTCCAGTTTGTCCTTCGATTTTAACATAATGGCTACGTCGAGGGTGGCACCTATTAACCCCTGGTACTTTCGCAATCCCAAGACCCGCGATCTCCTAGCGAAATCCATTGAGCTGTACTTTGCTGAAAACTCGGGCTCAGTCGCCTCGGCCGTCTCTCTTTGGGAGGCCTTCAAAACTGTTCTTAGAGGGGAAGCCTTCTCCTTGATAGCCGAGGCGCGCAGGAGACGGGATGAAGACATGGTTCGGCTGGAGTTGGATATTGCGGATCTAAATTCCCAGCTGGCCCTGGGACCGACTCCGGATTTGCTCCATGCTCTTGCCCTGAAGCAGTCGGAATGCAGGGCTACTGCTACTGACGCAGCTAAGGCGATGAGCAGGGAACAGCAGGGCAGGATCTACGACGCCGGTGATAAGGCGGGTAAGCTTCTTGCCTGGCTGGACAAGAAGGAATTGGCATCCCGAGTTGTTCAGGAAGTCCTGGGCGACGACGGCCTGGTCGTCACTGACCCTGCTGCAATAGCCGAGACGTTCGCAGACTACTTTGAGACGGTCTACACATCTGTTTCTGCCCTGTCCGAATCTGACTCGGCCTCTTTTCTGGAGGAGATCGAGCTCCCTTGTTTGTCTGATGCTGAGCGGGAGGATCTGGACCGGGGCATGACGGTGGACGAGGTGGCACTGGCGATCAGGTCGCTGCGCTCCGGGAAAGCACCGGGACCCAATGGCATTCCGGTGGAGCTATACAAGCTCAAGGCTGACACTGTCGCTGCACCTCTGAGGGATATGTTCCTGGCGGCCCGTGAGGCCGGCGAGCTCCCGCTTGATCAACGTTTGGCCACTATTGTGGTCATTCACAAAGAAGGGAAACCTCGAGACCTGTGCCGGTCGTACCGTCCAATTTCCCTGCTGAACGCCAAGCCGAAAATCTTGGCAAAGCTACTGGCTAATCGGCTTGTGGGAGTGATCGCGGACTTGGTTCACCCGGACCAGTCCGGTTTCATCCCGCATCGTAACACGGCCCTTAATCTTCGTAGGCTCCACGCGGTTATGGCGCGGGCGCATTTGCTCACAGAACCGACGGTGCTTGCCTCACTTGACGCAACGATGGCGTTCGACTCGCTTGAGTGGAACTACCTCTGGGCTGTGCTTGCTAAATTCGGGTTTGGGCCTGAGTACATCAGCTGGGTCCGGCTCCTCTACTCTTCCCCGCTTGCCAATGTGACTGTGAACAGTCGTCTGTCTGCCTCGTTTGCCTTGCGCAGGGGTACTAGACAGGGCTGCCCGCTGTCGCCGCTCCTGTTTGCTCTAGCACTTGAGCCGCTGGCTGCGTGGATCCGGGTGCATCACATGGTATGCAGGTATCACATGGTCGCCGGGCTTTGAAGATCGCGTATCGCTCTATGCCGACGACATCCTTTTATATCTTACCTCTCCCTGCCGGTCCTTGATTATGGCATTTGATGTACTGGGCACTTTTGGTGGTTACTCGGGCCTGGTCATCAACTGGTCCAAGTCCTCCCTCTATGTACTGTGTGGTGACACTCCGCGCCTCCCTCGCGGCTGTACTATACAGATTTCGCAACAGGGATTCAAATACCTGGGCATCTATATTTCAAAGGATGCCCGTACCCGTTACGCTAATAACCTGCTCCCTCCTTTGGCGCGGCTGCGGCGAGACGCGGAGGGCTGGAAGAGATTGCCGATATCCCTGCTGGGCCGGGCGGCATTGTTTAAAATGATGTCCCTGCCTCGGTTCCTCTATGCGCTCCAGAACACACAAGACCCAGTGCCGGCCAAATACTTCGGAGAGGTTGAGAGCCTGCAGCGTAACCTGTTGTGGGATGGTAGGCCGCGGATCTCCATTGCCAAGCTGACTATACCGTGGTACGATGGCGGCATCGCACTGCCGGACATACGTCGTTACTACTAGGTGTCCCAGCTGGCGGCAGTTAACCACGGGTTTTACGGGCCGGCAGTCAATCCTGGATACGCCATGGATCGCTGGCTCATGAATGATGGGAATTACTACAGGGCGTTGTACTCTAGATCTCTGGATCGGAAACTGACTGGACCCACTAGGACGGCGGTGCACCTGTGGAGGGCGGTGACCAAAACTCTGGGTTGGCAGGGTAAGCTCACCATGGCAACTCCCCTATACGATTCTGACCTGCTTGGGAAACTGTGGCACTCCAAGGAGTTTGACAGGTGGGATCTCAGCGGTATCTCTAGGGTTGTAGATATGATGGCTAGAGGAGATGTTAAATCTTTTGAGGCACTGCAGGCCGAGTTCCAATTGGATAACACGGAATACTTCCGTTATGCACAGCTTCGGCATGCTCTCACATCTTCTATGCCCGTGGGAGAGAAAGTGCCTGAATCATCTCCGCTGGAAGATAGGGTACTGGACGGCCATATGCCAGATAGTGCCATCTCCTTGATCTATAAAAAGCTTATTAATGCGCGGACTGACCTGCTGGTGAAACTGAGAGACCTTTGGGTGAATGACGGGATTGAGATGGATGATGAGGAGTGGCAGTCCGCGGTCTCCTCCCCTAAGGAGGTAGCGATCTCGGCCAGGCTAAGACTTGTTCAGTTGAAGATACTCCACAGGGTTTATATCACAGGCCCAAGCCTGATTCGTATGGGACTCTCTCAAGATGGACTATGCAGGAGAGGATGTGGCGTATTGGCCACCTTTATGCATATACTCTGGGAGTGTCCGGCAGTTGCCTCTTACTGGGGACGCGTGCATGAGGTAATGAGAGCTGTTACCGGTGTGACCCTGCATGCGGAGGCCCGGCGCTGCCTCCTGAACGTGTGGGGCCCGACTGACTATAATGTGGCTCAGGCCCGTTGGGTCACCCTGGGCAATATGATAGCCAAGAGAGACGTTGCCCAGAAATGGGGTGCTTCAACTTCCCCCACCGTTGGCCTGTGGAAAACCAACATGGATTGGTGCATGCTCCGTGAAAAGACTGTTTACATGGCCCGGGGCAAACCCAAGATGTGGGGGTTGATCTGGGGAGCATGGAACTCGTATAGGGGAGACATCTGTGCACCCCCTGAGACGGCACAGCCTGAGGTCCGCCTTTCCCCGTAGCTCCCCCTTCCCTAGGTTCCATGTGTTGTATCCTGAGTCTTTGCTCCCCGTCCACCTTTCTGTCATGCGACCTGTTGTTTGTGGGATGTGCGTACCCTGCCCCTCCCCGTGATATGTGCCTAGAATATCCTTTTGGCCCTCAGCCTTGTTCTTCTTTTCACTTTCTTCTTTCTGTTCTTTCCTCTCTTTCTTTAGCTACATTTCTCTTTCTTGACTCTGTTTCTATTTATTGTTATTTTAGTATTCTTCATTGTAAAATTAAACCGGACCACTCCTGTGCCTTGTTTTTGTACTTGTTCCCGATTTGAGATAAGATGCTGCCTGGCCTCCGGGATGTACGGCTAAATAGCGGTGTACTTTGTTTTGATAAATAAAGGTTTTCCAAAAAAAAATAAAAAAAAAAATCTAGGTATCCTTCATAAGCACAACACACGTCAAGGACTCCGGCCTACCATCCCCCGCCAAAGTCAGAGGCCCACCTTTGCGCTGGCCAGAGATTCCACGTTACGCATCTTTTATCTCAATACTCGCTCCTTAGTCAAACATCAATTAGATATCTTTCTCCTTCTTCTATCTGATAAACCAGATATCTTCTTCATCACCGAAACATGGCTGAACGCTGACTCCACCCCTGATATCCTGGCAGCCCTCCCTGACACTTACTACATTTTACATGTCAATCGGGCCCCAGGAAAAGCGGGAGGCGGAGTAGCAGCCATTATTCACAAAAACCATGTCTTCACCTCCATTACCCCCTTAAACCTCCATGCAGCAGACAATATGATTATTAAACTTGACTCCATTGCTGGCTCACTAATCTGTGTCCTAATATACAGACCCCCTCAACATATGCCCTCATTCCCTCTCTCACCGAGTGAGCAGCTGGCCTCTTTGGTCACGGATTACGCTAAAATACTTTTACTTGGCGACCTTAATTATTGGTGCAATGCTGACTCTGGCGGCCCCCATGCCACCGAATTAATGGAACTCCTTCTTAACCTCAACCTTAGTCATCATATTTTCCCTGCTACACACACTAAAGATATATGATATAAGATATATGCAATGCGTGTTATTAGTCACCACTGCACAGAGCATGTGTTAAATTCGAAAATTGAACATACGCTGCTTTAATACAAACAGTAAATTCTGCTCGAGACTGCATAACAATGTTTGCTAATACCTGTATATATGCATTGTGTGTTATTATTCACCACTTCACAGAGCACAAGATAATTTCGACAACTGAGCACTAGTGTTCTTCACTCCACTATGACCGCTGCACTAGCGACCCAGCCCCTAGATGGCTCCCAAACTCAAAACCAAGCGGATTTCACCACTCCAATATGGCGACCATAGCTGCGACCCTGTTCCAAGATGGCACCCACGCATAGGCCGGTCACAAACCTTAATCCCTTTTCCATTTCCTACACAACTGGATATAACCACCATGACCGTTAGTTAGCCCAGTTCCAGCCATAACGCTGTCAGGGACGGAATACCTGCTGCGGCCCTCAGGAGACTCGTTTGAGGTAAGCCGCATTTGCAATTCCGGAGTGACCGGCTCATTGCGGGCTGATCTGCCTTTCAGCCTACTAACCAATTGACTGTTTTACCCCTTGCAGCTCCTCCTTAATCCTGCAGCCATCGCTTGCTACTTTCACCCCCAGTGGTACCGTGAACCATTTGCCCGGCTGGGCACTGGGACCAGTTGCTGGTTGAACCCGACCAAGTACCTAACGGACACCGTGCAGGTAAATTCCCACTCCTGCATCCTCACCGTCCACATATAGTGACACACAACTCTCACCATCACTTTCCTTTCCCACAGATCGACAAACCACCAAGGATTGACTGTACATATATACATATATCGGGCTTCCCAGTGTAACGAGCCTCTAATCAAGGTCTGTTGGTTTCACAGCCCCCTGCCATCACTGTTCGCCCTCTGTAAGCCATCTGCCAGAATCACTCGTTTTTTTTAAAAGCGTCGCATATTCTATGCCCATATAGCGTCCTATTCACGCCACCCCTGCATGCGTGTGGTTTTGTCACACTTGATCGTTTTCCACTCAAGGCCAAACCCATATTCCTTGTGTGCGTACTCGCTCACTTGCATTGTTCGGCCATTACACCACCATGCCTCAAGCACTTCTTAGAGACCAACATACCATTTTAACCAAATGCACCGCACCCCACGTGTCCATCGCACTTTCGTATTCGCCGCACTCCCCTGGCCACCCTCACCATGGTCTCACTCCGCAGCTTCCTGAGTGTAAACCATGCAAGTAACATCAGCTTGGGTCACTATTCTTAATTTAATTGCTCAAAACCCTACAGCCCAGCACGCCGTTTCGACGGCACCGCACGACCTATCACAAGGCAGAACGCACCGGCAAATGCATGAATCATTGAGAGTTCGCCGGGTACTCAGTTACTTGTTGTTTGTTACTGGCTAAGACCATGTCCATGTTCTTAAGTAAAAATGTTGCTGATATGTTGCCTCAACTCCAACAAGGGTTTTTATTATGTTTCCTATTTCTCCCATTTTTCCCCCTGCTTCATTCCCACAGGCCAATTAACTAATCAGGCAATTGTAACTGTTAGTCCTGAAGATGATCCCAATGTAACAGGAGCTAGGGATCGAAACGTCGACTTTCTAAACAGTACCACAATCTAGCCATTGTGTAAATTGTTGTGTTGATACTGCTTGGTTGCGCTTACTGAAGCTTATATTGTATTGTAAGCCACCATTGGTCCAACGTTTTGCCTAAGACTTTATTTTCCTCCCTATTTTCCTCTTTCACGCAAGGTACAGGATTGTGCCCTTTCTTTATCTGTTTGGTGCTCTCACTCTTGCTTATTCATTTTATATTCATTTTAAATAAATATTCCTCCGTCCGGCTGGACATTGGATTACTATCCATAGGTCTCATTGAAGTCTATGTGAAAATGTGTACATTATCAATCTCTAAGCCAAGGACCTTTGTTCTTGAAAATAAACACACACTAAAGGGCACACTCTAGACCAGGTATGGTCCACTAACTTCACAGTATCCACACCCACTATATCTCCCTGAATTTAGTCAGACCCCCATTTAATAAATGTTACCATTTCCATTTCTACCTGTAGCAAGCCCCCGGCGCCCGAAGGGGGTCTGGTCAGAAAGTGGAGCACCCTTGACACACCCGCTTTTCTGGACAGCTTAGCCAGCTCCACCCCTTAAGACACTCTGGATGTGGACCAAGCCGAAGCTAACATCTCGGACTGGCTACTAGCAGCAATCAATACACATGCCCCACTTAAAAAACTCAAAATCGCCTGTTGCTCGGAAGCCCAGAAATGGTTCTCCCAGAACCTTAGGGCTCGAAAACTAGACACCCGCCAAAAAGAGCGGAAATGGAGGCAGGCCTATGCCCCGGATGCTAAACTCCTATATTTGGCCGCCCGCACAGACTATAAAAAAGCCATCATCTCAGCTAAAGCCACCTACTTCTAGCAAAAAATCAAATAATAAATCAAAATACATCTTTGCTATAGTCAACGAGCTAACCAACACGGAGAGAATCCTCCCTAAAACCGCGGCCACTCAACAACTGTGCAATTCCCTCAACAAATATTTCTTAGACAAAATTGCCACCATCAAAGCCAGCATCCCAGTCGCCGGTCCTAAGACGGATTTCCTCGCCACGATACCCAAAACTCACATTCTTGACCACTTCCCACACATATCTCTCATTCTTTACAGGCCCTACTGGCTAGGGTAAAGTCTGGCTCTCCCATGGACTGCTGTCCTCCGCACATCTCAAAGGACACCTTCTCGGTCCTTTCGTCTCCCATCCTGACCCTCCTTAATGAATCCCTGTCCCAGGGCAGGGTCCTTTATTGCCTTTAAGGAGGCAGTTGTTGTGCCCCTTCTGAAAAAACCAGGTGCAGAGCCCTTAAACCCCTCAAACTACAGGCCCATTTCCCTTCTCCCTTATTTGGCTAAAATCCTTGAGGCGCATGTAACCACTCATCTTTCCAACTTCATAGAACAGTCCAATTACCTAGACTCCCATCAAGCTGGGTTTCGCCCTGCCCACTCCACCGAGATAGTCATCACTGTCAGCATTTCCTCGGAGGGCATCCATGACTGCAAAGGAATCCCACATGCCCTGGTCCTCCTGGACTACTCGGCCGCGTTTGACACGGTCGATCATACTATCCTATTGGACCTTGTCAGACAGGCGTGCAACTGCAACTCGGCCTATAGTTGGATCAGGCCCTTCCTCAGCGACCGCACTCAAGCGGTCCGCTTAGCCCCTTTCACTGCTCCTAAACTCCCTACATCCTGTGGGGTTCCTCAGGGATACCTTACTGTCCCCCTTATTGTTCAATTTGTATCTGTTTCCCCTGATCCAGTCCCTGAAGGAATGTAAGGCCATTACGTTCAACTATGCCGAAGACCTTCAACTGATCTTTACAACTTCCCTGAATCCATCCGGGAGTTCCAGGCCACTCTGCTTCATATCCGCCAATGGATGGATCTCTAAACAGGAAGAGTCAGACACTCTGGGGCCCACACTATTGGCCTCCAGAACTCGACCCTTCCCCTATTCGCTCTCCCTCGGTAAAAAGCCTAGGAGTGATCATTGACCAGGATATCTCCCTAAAAACCGAAGTAGGCACGGTTGTGTCCTCCTGTTTTTTCCAGCTCCGTAAGATCAGTCAGATGCTTACCCAATCGGCCGTGATCCAGGTGGTTATAGCCCTGGCACTATCACACTTGGACTATGCCAACTCCATCTACTTAGGCCTCCCACTCTGCTTGGCAAACGTCTCCAACTGGTCCAGAACGAGGCGGCCAGATTGATCCATCGGCAACCGCGTTGGCAATCAGCCAGACCTCTGCTGAAAAAACTTAACTGGCTCCCAATTCCCCAACGAGTTTCTTTTAAGACGGCCTGTATCATCTTCAAGTCCCTTCACGGCCCCAGCCCCCAATTTATCAATAACCTTCTACCTAGGTATATCCCCTCCCGCAACCTCCGCTCCGCCAACCTCCATCTCCTGGCCACTCCACTCCTTCAAGCTTCACCGCCAGGGCGGAGAAGGTTCGCGACTCTTGCCCCAGACTTTGGTACTCCCTTCCTTTGGCGATTCGGTCCTGCAACAACCTCCTAAATTTTAGGAGGCTGCTCAAAATGTGGCTATTTACACAGGCCCACGTATAATCCTCTGTTGACCCTGGCACATGCTAGACTTAGCGCCATGAAACCTCTTGGTGTACGTGCGCTTTATAGGAAATTACTAACATAACATGATCTACCAGGCTCCGGCGGCTGAGTTTGTCCGCCCTTATTCAGAGAACCTATCAGGTTATGCCCTGATGTTCCAGCGCTGTCCTGAGACGAAGATCTTCTTGACATAGAGTCCACAACCCCACCCCGTCCTGCTTGTTGCAATACCACATGGTGGATGTGTTTTTCGTAAACAACTGCACCATCCTCCCCTTTAGGGAGGGGAGAAATTCCTAGAGTGCCAGGCAGATTGACCAGAGCTCCAGAAGGTTGATATGGAGCCCGGACTACGCCGGAGACAAGACACCTCTGATCTCAGCCTCTCCCAGATGGCCGCCCCATGCCAGGAGTGACGCATCTGTCCTTACTGTGACATTTGTTTGGGGAAGAGGGAGGGATCTGCCTCTGACCTAAGCTTGGTTTGTTAGCCACCACTACAGTGGTTGCTCAGTTCCCTCTGAGATCTGGACATAGTTGGAAAGATTCCCCTGATGCTGCGCCCACTGGAACTTCAGGTCCCACTGCAGAACCCGCATATGCCATCTGGCATGATCCAACAGAAGTATGCAGGAGGCCATAAGGCCCAGCAGCCTCAGGGTCATTCTCACAGAAATCCGGAATAGAGGCTGAAACATCAGTGTCATAGACTAAATATTCCGGACCCACTGCTCAGGAGGATAAGCCTGAAACTGCACTGTGTCCAGAACAGCTCCCATGAAGGGGAGCGTCTGAGAGGGAGTCAGGTGTGACTTCGGCACATTGATAGTGAGCTCCAGCGAATGCAGGAGGTCCGCCGTAGTATGGAGGTGGGAGATGACAACCTGAGGCGAGCTTGGCTTCAACAGAGTCGTCGATATAGGGGAAGCCTGGAACCCCTGATCTGTGCAGGTGAGCTGCGACCACTGCCATCACTTCCGTTAACACCTGAGTGGCACTGGTAGGGCCAAAGGGGAGCACGGTGAACTGAAAATGCTCGTGGCCAACAGTAAACCGCAGGTAGCGTCTGTGGGCTGGCAGGACAGGAATGTGAAAATAGGCGTCCTGCAAGTCCAGCGCCACCATCCAGGGTCGAGTGTAGACAGGACCTGAGCCATGGTTAGCCTTTTGAACTTCACCTTCCGGAGGCAGCGGTTGAGGGCCCTGAGGTCTAGAATAGGGTGCAGGCCTTTGTCCTTGTTGAGCACAAGAAAGTAGCGGTAATAGCAACCACGACCTACTTCTGGCATAGGAACCCTCTTGAAAGCTCCCTTGGCCAAGAGAACTGAGACTTCCTGGCACCAAATGATTCTCAGATATGCGATCGAAAGACGGTAGCATGGAGAGAGAGGCAGTCTCAAAGGGGAGGGAGTAGCCCATTCATACTATCCGCAAACCCACCTGTCTGACGTGATAGTTTGCCAGTGGAGGAGGTGATGGCGAATCCTGCCACCCACTGGCCTTAGTTGGTCCTGAAATATCAGACTAGGAAGGTCTGGAGGCAGTTGCAGGGGGGGGGGGGGGGGGCTGGACTGTCTCGCCGCTGGCTCCCAGACCCGCGTCACAGAGTCCCGGGTCCGCGGCAATGCAGAGGCTGGGCAGCTTGTGTGAACCAGTGGCTGGACTGGGCCTGACTTGGTGGGGTGCCCCTTCCATATCCCGGAAAGGGGAGCAAAGAAGACGGAGTTGGACGAGACAACGCAGCGAGGTCTAAGGATCCGGCCGTAGCTTGAGAATCCTTAAAGCGCTCCAGCGCGGAGTCTGCTTTGTCGCCAAGAAAGCGATGGCCTTCAAAGGGCTTTTCCAGCAAAGTTGAGTGGACATTCCCAAAAAAGCCAGACATCCTTAACCAGGTGTAGTGCCAAAGGGCTACTGGCGTTGCAATCGTTCTGCCCAGTGAATCGGTGGTACCCAGTCCACAGCGAATCGTGAATTTTGCTGCATCTCTCCCTTCTGCCACTGCTTGGGAGAGAACAGGCTGGGCCTCCTCAAGGCACTGAGGCAGCACCTGCATGACCGTATCCCGTATGGGAGTATCGGCCCAAGAGGCACAAGCTATTCACGGACCACAGTGCCAAGCTGGAAGAAGAGAACATGCGCTTCCCAAGATGATCTAGCTTCTTGGATTCCCTATCTGGGGGAGCAGAGGGGAATGCACTCTTGGAGGGCGAGGCTTGGACTACCGGTGAGGAAAACTGGATCGCCCGGAGTAGGGCGGTGGACCTGTGCTGGGCGTGGATCAGGTGCCCAGAAGGAAGTCATTGAGGGCTTCATTGAACAGCAAAAGGGGTTTAGAGGAGGTTGCCGCCGGTCGAAGCACCTCTGTCAGGAGGTTAGTCGACTGTGATTGAAAGGAGCTCCAGGCCCGGGGCTTCAGCTGCCCTTCGCACCACCACAACTTAAGGCGCTCCCTCCTCCGTAGCCACGGTAGCGGAATAAATCATGCCTTGGGCTGTTAATGGGCTAGGTGACCCTTCCCAAACCTCATCACCACCTTTTGTCCCATAGGGAACACCAAGAATGAAAAGGGGAACAAAAGCACTGTCAGGCGTCAGATTCGACATCAATCTAGCTCCTGTTCCATCACGGGGTGAGGTTGTGGACGGCGTCAGGGGCATTATCGCTGGGATCAGCACTAGGGAAGGTCGAGTAAGGTTGAACAGTGTCGATACGGATCCAGGTCTGAATCCCTGGGGTCCGTCGGGTCCAGAGCCAGCGGCGGAATCGGGTTGTCCAAAGATGGAATGGTCTTGGTAAAATGCACAAAGCTGGGCAGGGGACGCTCCGGCTCCCGGAAATGGAGGGAGGTGCGGAGTCGTCCCAGAAGTAGGCACCAAAGATAAAGCCTTAGAACAACGACGCTCGGGGTCTCGCGTCACGTCAGCATACCGACGGGGAGAAGACGAATAGCACTGGTGCTTCTTAGTCTTCTTCTTGTGCTTCAACTTACCCGAAGACTTGGAGGACTTTGAGTGTGACGAGGTGTGGGGGTTCCACGACCAGTCTTAAGGCCTTCCTCTGAAACGAGACCAGGAATGAGGCGGAGCCGACTGCTGGGCCTCCAAGAGCTTTCAGGACCGCCTCCGCAAAGACTTTGGATTCATGGCCTGGCAGTCGAAGCATGACTTCGGATCTTGGTCGCGCTCCAGGGACCAGAGGCACACGAGGTGCGGCTCCGTCTTTGACATCGGGTTTGTGACAGGCCTCACAGGGCTTGAAGCCGGTCTAACGATGGGACAGCCCTCATGTGCCAGGAGTCGAAGACTCAAAAAAGTAGTCAACAAAAATCCAAAAAAGCTTTGCCAAAAAGTGGTAGCTCTCTCCGGATCTGCGCTAGACTGGCGCAGAAAAAGGAAGAACTGACTTCAGCGCGCAGGGGCGACGGCTAAATAGGCACCATAACGTCATCCCAGCAAACATAACGCGGACGAAGGATGACCCACGCCATCTTCCGATGTGCAGGGGTACTGCTAAGAAAATATTCTCCGGATTCAGCTTGACCCCTGGGGGTAATTCTAAGGTAAGGAATCTATTACTGTCTCTTTCAGATTCTGGAGCGGGAGGGTGGACAGGAATCTCATTTGTTTTCATTTTATTTTCAATCTTGTTCCAGCGTTCAGCGTAAATAGATTTAATAGAGATATGAATGACAGAAGACAGAATTTCTTTAGACAAAAAACTCATCAACAGGTGAATAAAGTTGAGAGAGCAAGCTCCAGATCTGTGCCTGAAGACAAGCAAAGACATGACGTAAACGAGTTGGGGTGGTGCAGATATAGGTCTCCGGTAGAGCATATATACACAGCTACAGCATCACTTCTGAGTAGCAGTGAAGTCTCCGTGGAGCTGCACATTGCCACCTACCAGTGAACAGGAGCAATGCTGAGAAAAATCCTCATAAACAGTTTGGTACTTGGGGTATTTACAAGGTGAGCGATCTGAGGTTAGTAATATCCATCAGAAAGATAGTTTCAACCAATAAGGATTTTTTTATACTTTGAAAACATACTAAAATGTTAAGTCACTGGATGGGGCTTGCAGCTCATTTACTTTCTGAGATCGCAGCCACATATACAGCTTTTACAAGGAATTTTGAGGAACAAGTTGCTAACCTTCAGTAATGCCTTATCTGGGAAAGTACACCTACATGCCGGTAGGTAGCGTTGTTTGGCTCTATGTGGCTTAGTTGACGTCATCTGCGCCGTAAATTAAGTTTGCGGTGCCTATGTAGGCGCCATCCAGGCGCACTGGCGTCCGTTACCATTTGCGACTTTTCACGCCAGAAGCGTGGCGCCACTGACCACTGGTGCGGAGAACTAAGGCTCTGAAGCGGGAAAGTCCTCATTTATTTTTTATTTGAAGAGTTTTATATAGCGCTGGCTAGACTCGGAGGTATCAAAGCACTTTACAAGAGGATCAACGGGATAGCAAGTTCCCCAAAAATTGTATATAACTTACACAGTGTTACAAAGTAAAAACACGAGTTACTAGAGAATGGCAAATAAAGACACATAATGAAACAACGTTACACAGTAGTATGACATTACTAGTGCATGGCGAACAGAGACAAAACATCCTAAGGGGCAAACAAGGTAAGGAGAAAGGAAAGCAGATCAGGACAGGAAAGTGAGAGATAAACAAACCAGTGTTGGGACCTGAAATTTCAGCAACAATATTAGGAATTGTCGACAGTAGTAGGTGAGAGGAGTGTAAGAGACCAGGGGGAGGGGGGGAATGGGGGTTACAGGTAAAGGTCAGTCAGTCCTGTCCCTAGAAATCCGAGAGCGGGGAGGATGGGTGGGTCGGTAGGAAATCTGCGGGTAGATACAGTATCTACCAGTAAGGTGTTACTAAAGGTAAATATAGATAGACTTCTAGACGCTGATTCCTCACCTTAGAATAGATACCCAAGAAATTCCTCACGGAGGTGGTTCTGTGTACCAGTTTCACATGTTGAAGTCCTGGAGGACCGAACAGGCAAAATGGCCTTCCCTATGAACCTGACTGTTCAGGCAGTAGTGTTTGGTAAACGTGTGAAAGGAAGCCCACGTCGCCGCCTGGCAGATGTCTAGGACCGGAACTCAGCAAACTAATGCAGTGCTTGCAGCTTTAGCTCCGGTAGAATGAGCCCATAAATCCTAGAGTTGCTTCTTGATCTTTATACAGAACACTATACATCGAGAGATGGTTCACTTTTGCATGGACCGTCCTCTCTTCGCTCCGACATACCCCACGAAGAGCTAGTCGTTCACCTGGAACTCTTGTGTGCAGTCAAGGTAGAACAACATCGCTCTTTTTGGGTCAAGACTGTGAAGTTGATGCTCTTTCCTGGAGGTTTGAGTCAGAGCATAAAAAGTAGGCAGAATTATGGTTTGGCCTACATGTGGAAGAAAGGAAGCCCTCATACAAAGCACCAGCTTGTCTGGGTAGAGGTTCAGGTAGGGAGGCTTGGATGACTAGGCCTGAAACTCACTGATCCTCCAGGCAGATGTTATGGCCACCAGGAAGGCTGTCTTAATGGTAAGGAACATGAGGGGACAATTGTGTAGGGCTCAAACGGAGCGCACATCGGAACGTCAGGACCAGATTAAGGTCCCACTGAGGCATAATGAAGGAATAAGGAGGAAATATATAAACCTTTCAAACACCTATTTACAATAGAGGATTGGAAAAGGAAAGATTGGTCAGGCAACCGTAGAAAGCAGATATTGCAGAAAGAGATCCCTTAACAGTGCCCAGAGCAGAACCTGGGCAAGAAAAAGAACAAAAATAAGAACCTTAGATAGGGAAGCAGAAAGAAGGTCAACTTGTTTCTCGGCACACCGTGTCACAAATTTGTCCCAACGGCAGGGGTACACTGTCTTAGTGGGGGCTCTTGGCTGCCAAAATAACATTGCAGACTTTGGATTGAAGTTTGAAAACTGTCAACTGTTGCCGCTCAATCTCCACGCAAGAAGGCTGAGCATTGAGAGGTTTGGGTGGAGAACCCCTGCACCCACCAGCTGCGACATAGGATCGAAGGACCAAGGCCAGGCTCATGAGCTCAGGATACAAGAATACCCGTGCCTAATTAGGAACCACAAGAAAGACTTGGACCCGGTCGCTTCTAAACTTATTAACAACTCTGTGCAGGAGTGGTATGAGCAGAAAGGCATACAGGAGGCATGTGCTCCACCCAAGATGAAAGGTGTCTCCGAGCAAGAACCGTCTCAGAAACCTCCAACGCCTAGAACTGTTGACATCACGTGGTCTAATCTGTGGCGAACAGATCTAACCAAGGCTCTTCTCACTGCTGAAAGACCTTGCACTACCTTTGGATAGAGAAGACATTAGTGATCCGTGAGGCATCTTCGGCTTGGTTTGTCAGCTCTGGCATTCAGAGAACCCGCCAGATGTTAAATCACCAGAGAAATGCCCTACTGTTGCAGGAATGTGCAGGGAAGCAGGACCTCTTGATGAAGTATCCACAATCCCACCCTGCCCTGCTTGTTGCAGTACCACATGACGGTGGTGTTGTCTGTGAACACCTGCACTAGCCTTTCCTGGATGGAGGATAGAAAGGCTTTGAATGCCAAACGGACCGCTCGAAGCTCCAACAAGTTGATGTGGAGTCTGGATTCCACCGGAGACCAGAGTTCTCTGATCTCCACCTCTCCCAGATGGCCGATTTATCCCAGGAGTGGTGTATCCGTCACTACTAAGAGATCTGGTTGGGGAAGGGATAGAGCCTTCTGCTGACCCAATCGCAGTTCTTTAACTAATGCTGCAGATCTTTCGCAGTTCCATCCGAGATCTGGACTATGTCACAGAGATTCCCCTGAAGGTGCACCCACTGGAACTTCAGATCTTACTGCAGAGTCCGCACATGCCAACAAGCATGTGTCACCAGCAGGATGCAGGAGGCCTGAGGCCCAGCAGCCTCAGAGTGAGTCTCACCAAAATCCAGGATAGAGGCCGAAACATCAGTATTATAGCCTGAGAATCCTGGAATGGTAGGCCCGAAACTGAATTGTATCCAGAACAGCTCTGATGAAAGGGATTGTCTAAGAGGGAGCCCGATGTGTCTTTGGCACTTTGATTGTGAACACAAGCGAATGCAGGAGGTCCAGAGGTGGAGGTGGGAAATGACAGCCTAGGGCGAGCCGGTAATCGAGATTAGGAAAGACTATCACCTCATATCTCCGCAGATGAGTTGCAACCACCACCATCACCTTGGTGAACACGCCAGGGATATATGACCGGAACAGGTCCCGATCAATCTATGGATTGCTTGGGGCCAAGCTGGCACTGGGGTGAATCTGGCAGAGACCCCTTCTAAACAGCAGGGCACTAAGGAACGTCTGTGGGAACGACCGCCAAAATCAGAGGTACATGCCCTCATAGAACTCTTGCAGTTGGGCAACAGTCATTTCGAGTTGCAGAAACTCATGAAGGTGCGAAGTCGGCGCAGGCCCTGGCTCAACCGCAGAGCCAGGCCTGGAGTGGCAAACACTCACTCGTCTCGCCGGCCGACGGACGAGATGAAGTCAAAGACCGCTTCGACTTCTTGCTTTTTTTCTTTTTGCGTGAGTTACCTGAATGGCTCAATGACTTCAAATGAACCGACGACCTCAGGCTCTGCGACAGTTTCCGGGACCTCTCTCCCGACCGGGAACTTCGATTGTGGAAGCACTGCATATCAAGCCACCAGGAGCTTGAGTAATGGCTCCCTCAAAGCTTTTGGGTGCAAGGCGCGGCAGTTGGAACAGACCTTCTTGTTCGTCCCAGTCGAGGCACCAAGGCAAACAAGGTGCAGTTCCGTCGGTGACAGGCACTGCAGGGCTAGAAGCTGGCCTTCTTGGAGGAAATCCCTGCCACACCAGGAGGTAAGACCTCAAAAGAGTTCAAAAAGACGTGTAAGTAATACTTTATTTGATTTGTGAAAATCATTTAAAAAAAAAGCGTGGGTCTTACCACCATGGGATAAAACTTTACATTTTTTTTATGCCGGAAAAGTGAAATGAAGGGTATCCATTAAGAGATTGAGGGAGAGTCTGGGCCCAGCCTTGGGGTGAGGGTTGGGGGGGGGGCAATTGGCACTGGTCGTCTTTAATTGTTTCCTTGTTTTCCAGCTCTTGGGCAGCGTGGGCCAAGAATTTTATAGTTTTGCAGGAAAGTTGTATCCAAGACCCGCTCAACAAGACGCAGAAAAAGCATAGCCAAAAACGACTAAGGAGTAAGCTCTTCCTGAGTCTGTGCTGACTGTCATGGAAAGAAAAAAACTAACGCTAACGTATATGGGTGGCACCTATATAGACACAGTGAACGCCACTGGCACACAGGGGTACTGCTCATAAATAAATTTGGATCCAGTCCAATGCCTGGGGATAGTTCTAGGTAAGGAATCTGTGGCTAGAAGTCTTTATCAGATTAATAGTTATGTAGGGCTCTAACTAGAAGATACAAAATATGTATAACTTGATATGAAGGATACTGACTTCTACACAGTGACCAAATTATGCAATGTATTTATAAACTGCTGACCATGAGTGAAGTGGTTTGTTCCCGTCTGTAAAAAGAGGGAGAGGAAAACTAGTATTCAGCAGTACCTATTCTGGTTGTACAGAAGAGTTGCATGCCAGCCCCTCCCTTATCCAATGCATGTCCTGCAGAGTGAGGGCTTTTTAAAACATCCTGAAAATGTTGAGAACCAATTGCATTATCAGAAGCAGCAAAAGAGTATAGACCAGACAATGTCCAGGAAATTAGCATGGCATCTCATATTTTACTCTGTTGAAGTTAACTGATAATTGCGCCCTTGCGAACCACACCTACACAAAAGCAGCAGCACACTTTTGTGCTACCTAGATTGCTGCAAAGGATGGCAATGCGGAGACACTATGCCCTAGATAAGCCTCAAAAACTTATTTTACAGCTGGTGGAATCGTTTTACAGGGGTAGACAGGCACATGCTTGCAGCATGCCTTGACTGTGGTTTTTGAAGTGCTTCAACGAAAGGCATGTACATGACGGTCGCCTGGACACCTCCCAAGAATACAGTTGAATGCATCCAAATTGTTTTTCTAGGTTGGCAACCATGCCAACAGGTCAAGCCAATGTCCAAAGAAGCGTCCCAACCATTCTTGACCAGAGAAAACCATTTCTAGTGGTGAGGCACACTTATAAAACTCAATCTTGCCAACTCTCACATTGAATGGAAATAGTGATCCACATGCCACCTGGCATTCTCTGTGCAGACAGCAAGACTACCAGAAGGCCTTTTGGCTGGTAGATTCCAGTCTCTTAAATCATCAGTTACAGAGAGGACCATAAGTAAAGGCATTTGTGCTCAATTGTGGACAGCAGAGCCAAAGATGGGTTACATTGGTACATTCGAAGTCAGTGGTGGGCAAGTTTAATCCTAATATTCAGGAGCATTTCATACCACTGACGAAAACTAGGACACTAAGGTATTTTATACCCTTCTTGGGATGCATCCATGTCACTTGAGTTTTTCAAAACAAAGAAAAGGCTTGCATCTCTGTTGTAAGAGAAGAGAATGTTGCCTGCCTCCAAGCCACCATATTTTGTGTGGCCATTATCACTTATGAGTGTGTCAGTCAGATGCAAACAATTCTACAATCAGAGCAAATCTTTGGGCTCAATAGAGGCCTGAACATTTTCTTCTGCCATTCAGATAATGGTCGTTGACTTCAAGAGTTTTTGAGGCAGCTCTAAAATTTGATACAGGGGGCAGCGCTGGTGTTGTAGGTGACACCAAGTGCCAGGGGGGGTCATCAAATTTGAGGGCACTGGCTTCGGTGGAATATGCACCAAAGCCAGAGCCTCTTGATGTTTGAGGATCAAGCTGCAAAAGTCACTATACCTGCAACAGAGAACCGAACCTTGAGGAATGACAGAGAGTAATAGGGCAGTCTTGAACATATTAAACATGGCCCTGCTATAAGTCTTCCTCCAGCACAGTCTGCCAACAGTCAGGAATTCTCACACCCGAACAGTTCTGGCAGCTGACCAGTTTCCATAAGGAAGAGTAGGATTTCTAATTCCTATAGTGTTTTTTGGTATTTTGTGAGAAGACATCTTAGAAGACCGGTTGTAAGACTTACCTAAGGGGGAAGCAGATCACTTGCCCTATCCCTGCAGGCCTTGGAGAAAAATTAATTGGCCTCCTGCTAAGTCGTAGCTCGAAGGCTCATGTTGTGATCCAAGACACTGCTTGCAGATATTGTGTGGCTCTGACAAGGACAACTTCTTATGTTATCTGTAATAGTAATTTAACACCAAACTCTTAGGAGGAGAAATATGATCAGCCTCTGTCAAATGCTAAGAACGTTTTATCGTCGAAGCAATAAGACCTTTGGACCGGCATCAAAGGGGCACAGAAAATTAGGAACTGACAGCACTGTGCCCATTGCCGTATTATATCATTCGATTATGTTGCATCATGGGTGGGTAGAGCCAGGCACCTTCTAGTGGCTCTGAACAGCAATCACAGGGGTAACAGAATCTGAATTCAGTTTGGTATCTAGAGGATATTGTTAAGGTGCCAAATCTGTAGGAAGAAGTATTCATCAGAAGCCAAGTGGTACTTCATTGCATCAATATGGCAAACATGTCTTCCTTAAAGACTTCCTTAGAGGCGGATTTCCACCCCAACCAAGCCTCAAGGTTTCCTATTGGTAAAAGGCACCCATTTCCTTGTGTAACCCGCATTTGTATGTTCAGAAAATCTGAGCTCCCCGCTCAATCTAGATTATCTGTCTTTTGGTTTTGGCAACAGTCGTAATGATGTACCTGTAAAGGATGTTGTACTCCGATAAGCACTAGTGTAGTGTTGTTTCTATATTCCTAATAGGCTTTGCGCATTGGAATAATATATCCTATAGATTAGACGTAGGACTGAGGTCTACTAGGTCTCTATCAAATATAGGCGTTCGTTTCTGACAACCGCATAAACATGACAACTTTGTTTCCCCAAGATAAAACGTATCTTCAGAGTCGTGGAAACAATAGATAGATATTTCACTCATTCAATTGTGCATGCTTCGTTTCACCAGCGGTGAAGAGAAATAGATAGACAGGCGTTTTCAATAAAAGGATTTATTGAACAGTCTTCTTTCTCAAGCATAAGAAATGAACTGCTACAATTGTAAAACTGGTTGTAAAATATAACGCATACAGTATAAAAAGTAGAGTAGAATAAAATAATACTGTAAGAGCATTGTATGGTTCCTAAAACCATAGATAAATACATACATAAATAACAGAAGCTAGAAGTACTCAACTGGTGTTTCTAAAAATACGCCTACCCGGTGTACCTAACCTAAGCTTAGGACGAGGGAAGAAGTAAGTGAGGTGTAGCATAAATGTAGTATTCTTTTGCCAAAAATCTGTTCAAGATCTCTTAGGGTCTAATCAGCTCCGTACCTTAGTTTAGAATGGAGAAGGTCAGTCTCGGGACTCGATTTCCCCAACAACCCGCAAGGGTAGCTTGGAAACACTGGAGCTGGATTTCTCGGCAGGAGAAAAGACAGCGTCTCTCTCAGTGCGTCTGCTGGAGGGTCAGCTTCCTTCGGCACTTGCTGTAGCAGGATGCGTTGGGCAAGTAGATAGACGAACTGCTCCAAACAACGATGTGTTTGCTAAGGCAAGTGTGGGCGTATTGAAACCTCGAAGTTGCGGAGTTTGACGTAAAGGTGTACATAATAACGTCATCAAAGAGCCTCAGTTCTTTGAAAACTCTATGAGTTCTTGGACAAGTCAGTTCTCAAGCAATGGAAAGTCCCTAACTGCTGAAGCCGAGTTTTCCAAGAAATCGTTGTAGATTTTCAGAACTAGTGGATGTAGCCCTGCCGTATTAGGACTGCATGAGCCATACCTAAATATGGTTATTATTTCTATGCCGATTTAAGGATATGGTGATTTATACCTATATAAGGGCATGAATCGGGAAAATTACAAGAGGGTCCTAAAATGATACATAACACCCACTCCACAATATCATGTTCATCTAAGTTCAAGCACTAAAATATATAATCTAGAGCATGTGTTTACAACCCCCAAAAGGCCATATAAAATGCATTCGAAATGGTTGCATACGGAAAAAATTAGCATTTTGTACAGTACATATTTAAAAGCAATGATTACATTGTAAGCGTATGATATGATATAATTCTAACCCAATGAATCACAAAATGTACATTTATGAAATGGCTCTAGATACAGAAAAAAGGTTGAGACCACCCCATAACAGAATATATAAGCTAGTCTGATTTGTGTATTGGGTGAATATTGTTTCTAAGAAGTACTCAAAGAATTCTTGTTTTCTAAGAATAGTTCTACTTCAAGCAGATTACTTTGTGCCAAAATTCAGTTTGTTTTGGAAAAAAGTCAAATAAATCTGTAGTGGAATTAGATTTTCAATCTTTGGAAGCTTTTGTTTTGAGAAAGTGAAGATCTAATTTCAGAGTTCCAAAAGAACGCTGTGTGATAATTTCAAAAGTGATTTTCGGTGTCAGGAGAAAACATTAAGTCATCAAGGCTGGCAAAGAAATCGTCTACCACGGTAGGTGAAAGTTCAACCACTTCATTAAGAAGGTCAATTCTATCTATAAGTATTTTGACGAAGTAAATCTCCCCATTTTACCTGGTCCATCTTCCGTACAATTAAAGAGCGAAATTTTAGCTTCGGAAGTTTCAGAGATAGTGAGATTAATTGCTGGGGCAAAAGCGTGTGGCTCAGATGGGCTCCCAATCGAATTTTACAAAACTTTTGTTAAAGAATTGACCCCTTTTCTGGTTAAGTTATTTAATTTTGTTCGATTGGGAGGTGCGGTTCCTTCGAGTTTTAAAGAGTCCATTATTGTTAGTTTTGTTAAAAAGGGAAAAAACGAGAAGGATGTCAATTCATATAGACCGATCAGTCTTCTTAATGCCGATTTTAAGATTCTTATGAAAATATGGGCACAGCGGTTTACACCAATTGCTCAGGCGTTAATTCATTCTGACCAGTCAGGTTTCGTTTCAGGAAGGTCCCTGTCAACAAACACCGGGTTTTTAATTCAGGCGTTAGATTTTGTTTCGATTAATAAAATTCCATCTTTAATTTCAATGGTTGATGCAAAAAAAAAGCTTTCGACCTGGTGAATTGGGAGGCACTCTTTATTGGTTTGTTAAAATTTGGGTTTCCAGACATGATAATAAGCATGTTAAAAAACATATATCAGAATGCGCAGGCAAAAGTGGTAGTTAACGCCAACTCGATAGGAGTGATTAATATCAACCGTGGCACCAGGCAAGGCTGTCCGATGTCCCCTATCTTGTTTACCTTTTTAATTGAGCCCTTGGCAATAAGAATACGCAGCAACCCAAATATCAAGCCACCTATAGAAGGAATGTCAAAAGTTAAATTATTCGCAGATGATATTATTTTATACCTTCATCCCGATAAATTTAATTTTGATAATGCTCTCCAAGAGTTTAATCAGTTTGAACAAATTGGTGGTTACAAGATCAACCAGAATAAAACCGAGGTGCTAGTACTGAATTCGGACTGCAATTTTTTAACATCCAATTTAAGATTACAAGCACTGAATAACGAACCGATCAGATACCTAGGCATTTATGTCTCCAATCAATTCGATCAACTATATAGCTTGAACTATCTAGCAACTCGGAATAAAATTAGAACTCTACTGGAAAGATGGACTTTACTGCCCTTAACTTTGATTGGCAGGGTCGAACTTATTAAAATGTCGATCCTGCCTTTGTTGGTTTTTCTTTTTTTAAATGTTCCACTAAAAATCAATTCACGCTATTTTAGGGAAATTGACTCAATGGTCAGGGATTTTGTTTGGAATAAGAAAGTTGCAAGGGTGAAATTAAGCACACTACAGCTGGGAACTACACAAGGGGGCCTAGCGTTACCAAATATACGAACATACTACACGGCCGCAATTTTGGATCTTGCAGCTCGCTTATTGGCAAATAGTAGACAGCCTGACATGTTTTTTTATGAAAAAATGGTCGAAGAGGTAGTTTTGCAAGTTCCGATATTTTTAAGAACAGCAAAGTTACCAAAGAAGACCAGATATAAGACCATTAGAGATATAATAAAAAGATTACAGTCCGTTCTTAATCAGGAAGTGGGGGGTGGTTTGCGCTATTTGAGAATAGAGGAGTGCAAGAGCCTCGGTCTTCAAATCCACTCAAGTAAAATTCAAAAATGGATGGAGACAGGCTTTGGGGATTTGGGGGCCTTCTTTGTTTCAGGGAGGCTCATTACTTGGCAGGAGGTTCTGGCCAGGTCCGATAATAAACTAAAAACGGGTTTTTTGGAATTTTTTCAAATCATAAATTTTATACATAAATATAATGTGCCGGCAGGGGAAATGCCACTGGCTATTGCCCTATACAAAGTAAAATTAACAGGATTAGGGAATTGGTATAAATTCCTTAGGAAGGGGGAAGCTTCTCCTTTAGTCGACGGAATCCTGGCAAAAATATCCCTGGAAACCAACTGTTCCTTCTCGTGGCAGGAGTGGGAAAGGATCTCAGAAGTGGGTCGTAAGTCTCTCAGAGCGGCCAATTTTAAAAGAATGTCGTTCCTATCCTGTTGGCTGGCGTACCTCACTCCTAAAGCATTAAGCAAACGCTTTTTGGGAGTAGAAAACAAATGCTTTAGATGTCAGCTTCATGAGGGGGGTGATTGGTTGCACATTTTTACACATGCCCAAAGCTGTTCGATTTTTGGTTTAAGATCTTTTCTTCAATCAGCAGGGCCATAAATAAAGTAATTGAACCCGAAGCCGAAATAGCCTTGTTTGGCATTTCAACAAAGAGAAGGGATTTGCTTAGTGCAGAAGTAACTTTCACTGCAATCTGCACTTAAGTCACCCGTTCTCTAATCCTTCAAAACTGGAGGTCAGAGGAGGTACCATCTTATTTTAAATGGGTAAATAAAAAGCGACGGACGAAAACATTTGAAGAGGCGTATGCTAAAAGAGTAGGGTCCACGAGAAAATTTATGAATATTTGGAAATATTTTCCTATTCGTGCATCTACCACCACCTCATAGCATTTCACATGAGAATATACTAAGAACACACAGGGTCTGAGGTATAGAAACGAATACTATTTACCGGAAAAAAAAATAGCACTTTAATAAAAATTATACGGCACGATTGCACTTTAAAGATTTTTAGCACTTATGCACTTTAGCACTTGAGCACTTTAGCACTTTAGGTTAAAGGCTCAATTGGAGGACAGTATTCAGTTTTTTGCACTAGCCGTGTGTCAATTATTGAAGCTGCTAAACTGTTTAAGTGTAACTGAAATTGAATGTTCTTGGTTCTTTGGTTTTAGCTGTGTTTCTTCTCATGTGCTTGATTTTATTCTGATTTTATTCTGATGATGTGTATAATAATCCCTGCTGAAGTATGTTCGTTAAATAGGTACTTTTTTGTATTTCTTGCACTGACCTCTGCTCAATAAAAAAAAAAAAAGAAGGTCAATTGCGCACTGATGTGCAGCATCGCCGTCAGTGTCAGTTGCGTTAGCAATGCAGATGGTACCTGCGTGCCTGTTGGTCCGCGTATCTCACCTCCTGTTGGATTTGCCTTTGAGATCTCAATGAATGCCGTCATCAGGATTGGTAGCCGTTCGGGGCAACACAACACATGAGCCGTTACCGGAGCCAGTAATGCCTCAGCATCCGTTGGCATAACCAATGGTAGTGTTAGACAGATATCCAAAACGCATTCCTCTCCACAAAGCAGGCATCGTAGAACAGGTAAGATGCAATCTTGCCAGATTGGTCTGAAGGACAGGAACCATGTGGTATTCAGATCTCTCAAATGAGCCAAGCCAAGAATCTGTGTTATGCGTTCACGATACCTTATGGCCTGGAGCGCATCCTCCATGCTGACTTGGGTATCGCTGGTGGCCGGATTTGCCATAACAGAGCAGGAGGAATAAAAATAACATCCCTGCTATGAGTCCCAAAATGAGAGGCAGGCCGCCAAACACAGTGTATGAAATTCCGAAAAATGTCCAGGACTGCTTCAAAGGGTGCCAACACTTCTGAAAAAATCGTCTTAAATACATGTTAAAGATACGACTTAACATTTCTGCTAAATGTATTGGGCAGTTTGTTGATAATAATGCATGTATCTCTGCAGAAGTCCTTGCAGATCATACGTCTCTTTGGACAAGGTCAGTGGCACAGTTTTTTGCAAAAGAATGGCTTTCATTCTGCTTAAAGTATCAATTTGTATAGAAGAGATGTTTAGTGAGGGCCATAGTGGCGACTCCCCGTCTGTCTCGGTTTTAGGAAACAATACTTGCATACAACAAGTGACCCTGGCTGACACACTAACGAGATAGCCTATTCCTGGCCTCATTCCACTGATGACTGATGCGTGCGGGCTCAGCTTTGAAATAGACAGTGGAGTACAGCATGACCTGCCCCCCTGCATTGCACCTGGAGTATTACCCCCCCTCACACCCCAGCGGGGTCTGTATCCAACGTCCTCCCTTACAAACCCGGTATTGACACCCCTCTGTGTCAGTACTCTGCAGAGCAGGTTGGACTGCTATATTTTCACTGAGAGGATGCAGCAGAGGTTGCCTACCCCATACATTTATTTATTTATTTATTTAGTGTACTTGTAGAGCGCAGTCCTGTCACCCAGAGGGCATCCTGGCGCTTAACATAACAAAAGGTGTACAGTGTACACCCTTGAAACCACATGTGAGCCCCCTGGGCTCCCAAATTCACTGAGCTTGCTCCAGTACCACGACTAGCTTCAAGGCTACACTAAGAGCGCTAATCACTTCCTAGAGGCAATATGCAGGTCTCTGAGACATATTGAGAGGAAGAATCGCTCTCAGTAATGCCCTTTGACAATGAGTTCTGTTAGGCAGTGGATGCATAAGGTTTTCCCAGAGGTCATGGTAGAGGGCGCTCAACCAGTGGATTCCATTCTCAAGACCCAAGCAGAGGGCAAGGCTCCAAAAGTGGTCAATGGCAAGAACAGCATCACTTAGGGGGCGTCTTTCCTGTAGAGGTTGCCAACATCACCGGGGATCCCGGGCGGATTCCGAGGATATTCACGAACAATCACTGCTGGTTTAAGTGTTCTCCTTTCCTCCCAACTACAACTAGGAGGGCAGCTGGCAGGTTTTATCCACAACTAGATTCTAGATTAGAGCTAGAATGCTATGGCACTCCCCAACGAGCAACCAGACTAGCAGGCCTCAACCTGCTTGCTTTTCTGACCAAGGATCAGCTCTCATCTCCTGAAAGCATCTTCTTGAGAAAGACACCAATTCACCATTGGCCCTCCACCCGAATAGATTAGTCAGCAGTCTTTTTCTGGTGTATAAAAGAGATGGGGCCACTGCCCCATCATAAACCTGAAGGAGTTCAACAAGTGGCTGGTCTATTGCCATTTCAAGATGGAGAGTATCCGTATAATAAGAGATCTTCTAAGGCAACACCACTGGATGGTACCCCTGGACTTGAAGGCCCCTACTGTTCCTCCACACCAACAGTTTCTGCAGTTAGTTTCAGTGGCAAGGCCAGGCTTACAAATTCATGACTCTTCCTTTTGGACTCTCTTTGGTTCACTGGAGGTTCACCAAGGTGCTAAGGTTGGTCATTAAGAGCTTACAGGCACTGGGAATACGTTTGATCGTCTATTTAGAATACATCCTTTTGATGGACCATTACCAGAGGAATTTATCAGGTTATCTTTAATTGATGGTGGACCTCTTTCGGGGCATAGGGTTCATCATCAACGAGAAGAAATTTCACTCCAGCCCAGAGGTCAACATTCCTGGGATTTGTAATAGATCCCACGTAGGCCACAATGAACCTTCCACTGAGGAAGGAGGCAAATATAAGGCAGGATCTTCGGAAGAAGCTTTGACAACAAAAGACCTCCTTGCACCAGATCGCCAATATAGTGGGTCTGTTGTCATCATCGATCCTGGCAATATTTCCTAGTCCTCTTCATTACAGGGGCCTTCAAAGTTTAATAGCATATCATCTGCGAAAGTGTCTAGCATACTCAGTCAGTTGAAGGGTAAGGACAAGGAGGAAATGGAGTGTATGGAACGGATGAGCAATCTTCGGTTTGGATCAAGATATCATCATAGAGCCAGATGCTAGCGAGAGTGGCCGGGGTGCAAGATGTGGCAAACTGTCCTCAGAAGGACAATGGTCTGCACAACGACAACAGTTACATATCATTTGCCTGGAACTTCCAGGAAGACCAAGAAGAAGGTGGATTGCTGTGTCCTGCTGAAAATTCCCCTACTTCAGGATCTTCTCCTAGACCGCGTAAGAAATCCACGCACCCCGGTGATGGCAGAGAAACTTCATTTCATGTCAAGGAGAATTAAAAGGAAGAATAGAAAGTCCCTCCGATTTCACGGAAATTGACGCTTACACTGTCTATGATGAACAAAACAAAGATAAGAACTGATGCAGGATAAGCGTACCGTTGTAGCAGCAGAGTCTGCTTATTTTTCAGTAAAAAGCAGGTCGGTATTTAGCACTGCTATGGAACTTTTCAGAGTGATGCACACGTTACTTACTTGTGTAACAATATATCTGTAAGAGATATTAGTTAGTGATAGATTCCTTACCTTAGAATATCCACAGGCGTCAGACTGGATCCGGAAAGTTTTTCTGCTTAACAGTACCTCTGCGCGCCAGTAGGTGGCGTCCTGTTGCTCCGCGTCCATCACTGGCGTCGTAGGCGCCGAGATGGCGTCACAGAGAGTACTTAGGCGCCACCCATGCGCGCTGATGTCAGTTCTGTACACAACTATTCCGCGCCGAAAGGCAGAGCCATGCAAGAGACTGACAATTGGTGGATAAAACAAGGGCCCTAAAAGGGGGATGACCTTAACCCTAGTAACCAGTTCACAGAACGGGGAGGATGGGCGGGGTGGTAAGAAATCTATCACTAACTAATGTCTCTTACAGATATATTGTTACACAAGTAAGTAACTTGTGCATCTGAAAGAGACCAGTTAGTAATATATTCCTTGCCTTAGAATAGATACCCCAGCAATACCAACCTGGTGGAGGGTCTGCGAACAGGATTACACCAGAAAGTCACGGAGCACAGAACGGCCAAAGAAGCAGTTTCTCCGGACCGGACTGTCAAGGCAGTAGTGCTTTGTAAACGTATGCAACGAGGCCCACGTAGCTGCCTGACAAATATCCTGCAAGGGGACACTGCTTCCCAAGGCAGTAGTGGCTGCAGTTGCCCTGGTTGAATGGGCACGCAGCCCCACAGGAGGCTCCTTCTCGGCCAAGGAGTAACATGCTTTGATGCATAGAAAGACCCACCAGGAGATGGTCCATTTGTGCACCGCCCGACCTTTTTTGGCACCCACATAGCCAACAAAAAGTTGATCATCCATCCAGAACTGCTGTGTACGCTGCAGATAGAATGCGAGCACACGTTTTGGGTCCAGACGGTGGAGCCTCTCCTCTTCCCTTGAAGGATGCAGAGGCGGAAAAAGGTGGGCAAAGTGATGGGTCTACCCGATGTGGATGGGTGGGGCAACCTTTGGCAAAAAAAAGAATGGGTCCTGACCAGATGAACAGAAAGGAAAGGAGGTTTGGAAGAAAGAACCTGGAGCTCACTCACTCTTCTGGCAGAGATGATAGCTACCAGGAAAGCCGTATTTAGAGTAAGAAGACATAAGGGAAAGTTATGAAGGGGCTCAAAGGGAGCGCACATCAGAAAAGTCAAGACAAGATTCAAGTCCCACTGAGGCATTATGAAGGGTACTGGTGGAAACATATGCATAATGCCTTTAAGAAAACGGTTAACAACCGGGGACTTAAAAAGAGAAGGCTGATCTGGAAGACGTAGAAAGGCAGAGATGGCCGAAAGATAACCTTTGATAGTGCCCAGAGCAGAGCCCTGCTGGGCCAAAGAGAGAAGGAACAGTAGGACCTCGGAAAGCGGGGCAGAAAGGGGATCCACAGTTTTAGCTGTGCACCAGGCCACAAATCTGTTCCACCTACAAGCGTACATTGTTTTGGTGGAGGGACGGCTGGCTGCCAGAATGACATCATAGACTTCGGGAGGAAGGTGTCAACTATCGCCGCTCAATCTCCAAGCATGGAAGTGGAGGCTGGACAGGTTTGAGTGGAGAACCTTCCCCTGCTGCTGCGACAGAAGATCCTCCCGGAGAGGCAGACGGATCGGGGGGGTCGATGCTCATACTGAGTAGCTCGGTATACCATACTCTTTGAGCCCAGCCCGGAGCCACAAGAATGACTTGGGCGCGGTCGCGCCTATTCAGCACTCTGGGCAGAAGTGGTATAGACGGAAAGGCGTACAAGAGACTGCAGCTCCACTCGCGACGAAAAGCGACGCCGAGCGAGTGCCGCGTTGGAAATTCCAACGCGCAGAACTGATGACATTGCGCGTTCTATTCGTAGCAAATAGATCTAACCAAGGTTCACCCCACTGCAGAAAGAGACCTTGCGCCACGTCCGAGTACAGACGCCATTCGTGATCCACCATTCACCGGCGGCTGAGTTCGTCCAGCAAGGTGTTGAACCACCAAGGTATGCCTTGATGATCCAGCCATGTCCAGAGGCGCAGAGCCTCCTGACATAGGGTCCACGACCCCACCCCACCCTGTTTGTTGCAATACCACATGGCGGTGGTGTTGTCCGTGAACACCTGCACTACACTTCCCCGGACAGTGGGAAGGAATGCCTTCAGTGCAAGCCGGATCGCCCACAGCTCCAGAAGGTTGATATGGAGCTGGGACTCCGCCGGAGACCAGAGGCCTCTGATCTCCGCATCTCCCATGTGGCCTCCCCATCCCAGGAGGGACGCATCCGTCACCACTGTGTGCTCCGGTTGGGGAAGAGAATCTGCCACTGACCCAATCGCCACCATCCAGTCTCCAGGGTCCAGGGCAGCCAGGACCGGAGCCAGAGTTAGCATCTTGAACTTTTCCTTCCGGAGGAAGCGATTGAAGTCCAGGAGGTCCAAGATGGGGCGTAGGCCCCCCTTGTCCTTCTTGGGGACCAGGAAATAGTGGGAACAACAACCACTCCCTACTTCCTGACCGGGAACGCGCTTGATGGCCTCCTTGGCCAAGAGGGCCGTGACTTCCTGATGGAGAAGAGCCAAATGATCCCCCAACATGCTGTGGTACCATGATTGCATGGCTGGAGGGGAGGACAGAAAGGGGAGCGAGTATCCGTGACAGATTATCGACAGCACCCACTTGTCTGTGGTGATTTCGCGTCAGAGGTGGAGTTGGAGACGTACCCTGCCACCCACTGGCGTGGGGGGGCTCCCTGAAGCTCAGATTAGGAAGGCTTAGAGGCGGAAGCAGCGGGGGTGAACTGACCCACTTGCTGGTTACCAGACCCGCCCCTGCTGAAGCCACTGCCGCGGCCACACTGGGGCTGGTTCTGCATAGGCTTAGTGGAGGAGCGTGCGTGGGTGCTCTTACCCTGGCCACGAAAGGAACGAAACCCAGACATGGCAGAGGCCTTCGTGGAAAGACCCAAAGACTTGGCCGTGGCGTGCAAGTCTTTAAAATGCTCCAGGGCATTGTCCGCCTTGTCACCAAAGACACGGTAGTCATCAAAGGGCATGTCCATGAGCAAGCTCTGGACATCGGGTGAGAACCCAGTGGAAAGCAACCAGGCGTGGCACCGCAATGCCACCATCGTGGAAATAGCTCTGCCCAACCCATCAGCGGTGTCCAAACCACACCTGATGGCAAACTTTGCTGCATCCTTGCCCTCCGCAATCGATTGGGAAAGGATAGCCTGCGTGGGAGTAACGGCCCAGTAAGCAGGCGATATTAACCGATCTCAACCCCAAACTGGCTGAGAACAACCTCTTGACAAATTGGTCCAGCCTCTTAGAGTCCTTATCTGGCAGAGCCGAGGGAAAGGCTCTCAGGCGTGGGGTGAGTGGTCAAGAAAGCGGGCGCTGGATGATGTCCAGTGGATAAGAACGTCGCTAGACATCATCCGGTGCCCGGTGATCCCGCCTAGCGACGTTCTTATCCACCGGTGCCCCCGAGGCCGGACGCAACCAAGTACCCAAGAGGACTTTGGTAAGGGCCTCATTGAAAGGGAGCAGCGGCTCTGACGACGTAGACGCCATCTGGAGCACCTCCCTAAGGAGGCTGGTCTTAAGGGCCACCACAGGGAGGTCGAGATGGAGAGCCTTCGCGGCTTGACGAGGCACCATAGTATAGGAAGCGCCTTCCTCCATAGTAGGTGGAGATGAGGCAAACCCCAGGTCAGAAAACACATCAAGTTCACCCGCATCTTGAAGGTCATCCACCCAATCCTGCTCGGAGTCACACTGCCACAAGGGTGTCCTCGGAGCTGTCCCAGTCCTCGTCTGGCTCTGGGGTAGAAGGAGCCGGCCGCGGTGGCAGGGCCGGAGCCAGAGAGGAGACCAGCCGCGCCAGCCGGGGCCGCGCCAGAGCCGCATCTCACGAGGATCCCAGAACGGAACAAAATGGTCCGGGAACTGGGTCAGGGACGGGATAAATGGCATCCAGTGCGGCGCCTGAGACGGAGCCAGGGGTGGCGCCGGGGCCGGAGTAAAGGCGGCGCCGGGGCCGGAGCCAGCGGTGCTGCACCTTGTGGCACCGGGGCCGGAGCCAAGGGCGCTAGATCCAGTGGCTTCCGGGCTGGCGCCAGAGGCGGTGCGGCCGGGCCAACAGGATCTGGACCCGGGTAGGCCGCGGGACTCCTGGGAGCGACGGAGGGACGTCAGAGAGCGAACGTGCTTCTTTGACTTCTTTTTATGGCGTCGCTTACCGGAATCTGAAAGTGAAGACTTAGAGTCCAAGGAGTTACGGCTACGGTCCCGTGAGCGGTCCCGCAAACGGCCCCTAGACCCGGAGCGGCGGTGAGAGGAGTGCCAGACCTCCAGCAACTTCCAGCACCACTCCCGTAATGCCTTCGGGGCCAGGGCACGGCAGGACGTTAGCAGCTTGAGTCCTATTTCTCTGCTGCCTGCGAAGATCCTTGACAAATATATTAAACAGGTACTGATGGAGACGCTGATTACGCTGCCAGGTGGATAAGGGATGATCTGCTATACAAGTACTAATGGATCTCTCAGCGTCATCTGATATAATGTCCCTTTCCCGCTTGGTTCACAGATTGCGCCTGGTGGGTACTCCGCTCTGGCCCTGCTGGAGTCATTTCTCACAAATATGACTCAAACAGTGAGTTGTGGGCATTTCAGATCAGACTCTTACCAGCTGGCTTGTGGGGTTCCACAGGGCTCACCCCTCAAACCAACTTTGTTTAATCTGTATGCTGCCCCTTTGGTGAAACTGATCAAATCGTTTGGCTTCCAAGTATTGTCATATGCGGACAAAACCCAAAGTATTGTCTCTATTACAGATGACATATGTGAGGTAGCGGATAATTTCAAATGCTGCGTGACAAAAATTAGTACCTGAATGAGAATTGGATAAAACTGAATGTCAATAAGACAGAGATACTGATCTTTGGTGACCAAAGATCGGTATGGTCTGAATTGTGGTGGCCAGAGACTTGTCGCCCTTTGCCATGCAGAGTCACCGAAGTAAAAACTCAAAGGAGTAATCTTTGACAGTACCTTCTCTTTCGACTTTAAGGTCAAGAGGACAGTGAGCGCCTGCTTTCTTATCATTAGAATCTTAAAGAAGATCTTTCTTTGGATTCCTGTCGAGCTAAGGGTAGCAGTGTTAGCACCCTGATTACTTCTCAGTTAGACTACTGCAATTCTCTGTATTTAAATCTAAATAAATCTACTTTCAATAGATTTCAGATCATCCAAAATGCGGCTGCTTACTTGATTCTGGATGTCCCTAAACGTCTTTCGGATAGATAAAAGCATTCCGTTTCTTCAACGGCTGCCGATCAGGAAGCGAGTGACGTTTAAAGCTCTGCGTTTGGTTAGGATTGCCCTAAGATTGGTTTTGCAATGGTTTACTCCTAACAGACTGTTGAGATCGTTCTCTCTTAGGAAGGTGAATACCTCAAGATTTCAAAAAGTCAGGTGGGGAGGACGCTCCTTTTTGGTAGTTGCAGCTACGTTATGGAATTTGCAGCCTCCCGGTTTTGCTAGCATCACTTCTCATACAGTTTTCCATAACAAACACAAAACCTGACTTTTTTCCTTTCTGTGATGGTTGGTGTGATGTCCTTCTAACGTTACTGATTCTTCCATTATTTCTAGCACTTTGACACCCCTAGATATAAGGCACGCTATAAATTCCAAAAAATAAATGGAAATGATACTGTGTGAAAAGCTTGGGCAGATGGGACGGTTAAACAATACACATACACCTAGAGACAAAAGGCTTGTGGAGTGGGGGGAGGTTTGGGGGACTTAGTCGCTCGGAGTTCTTGTGCTTGCAGTTTTGACAACTTCAACAAAGGTGGCGAATCAGATTTTCTTGATGTGGATCTGAACCTAATCTTGAGTTGATGTTGTAGCTTTGGGGCGCATACTCCCAAAGGAACTAACCTGTTTCTTTCAGATGCACAAGTTACTTACCTACGGTAACGATATATCTGTAAGAAACAGTAGTTAGTATTAAACTCCTTACCTTAGAATATCCCCAGGCGTCAGGCTGGATCCGGAAACTTTTGCGCAGCAGTACCCTTGCGCGTCGGTAGGCGTCGTCTGCGGCTCCACGTCCGTCGTCGGCGTAGTTTGCGTCAGAATGACGTCGCAGGAGTACTTACACGCCGTCCTCGCGCGCTGACGTCAGTTCTTATACACAGCTTTTCCGCACCAGAAACACAGAGCCATCATAAAAACTAACACTGGTGCCATGAAACTAGGGCCCTGAAAGGGGATGACCTTAATCCTAAATATCGGTTCGCAGAACAGGGAGGATGGGTGGGGCGGTAAGGAATTTAATACTAACTACTGTTTCTTACAGATATATCGTTACCGTAGGTAAGTAACTTGTGCATCTGAAAGAAACAGGATAGTATTAGATTCATTACCTTAAAATAGATACCCCAGCAATACCAACCCCGGTGGTGGGTCTGCGAACCAATGATCACACCAGAAAGTCCTGGAGAACGGAACGGCCGAAAAAGCCATCTCTCCAGACTTGGCTGTCCAGGCAGTAGTGTCTTGCGAACGTGTGCAGCGAGGCCCACGTAGCAGCCTGACAGATGTCCTGCAAGGGGACTCCCTGACCCAGGGCAGTAGTAGCCGCCGTGCCCCGAGTGGAATGGACACGTAGCCCCACAGGAGGCTCCTTTCTAGCCAGAGAGTAACGAGCCTTGATGCACAAGACGACCCATCGAGAAATGGTCCGCTTGTGCACCGCCCGACCCTTCTTAGCGCCCACGTAACCAACAATTAGTTGGCCATACACCTGTGCGCTCCAGATAAAATGAGAGCGCACGTTTTGGGTCAAGACAGTGGAGCCTCTCTTCCTCTTTCGAGGGATGCGGAGGCGAAAAGAATGTGGGCAAGGTGATGGACTGCCTGATGTGGAAGGCTGTGACTAGCTTGGGCAGGAAAGAGGGTCGCGTCCGCAACACAACTTTGTCCGGATGGACAGAAAGGAAAGGAGGTTTGGAAGAAAGGGCCTGGAGCTCACTCAACCACCGGGCAGAGGTGATGGCAACTAGGAATGCAGTTTTAAGAGTAAGGAGACAAAGAGGACAGTTATGAAGTGGCTCGAAGGGAGCACACATCAGATACGTCAGAACAAGGTTCAGGTCCCACTGAGGCATCACGAAAGGAACAGGAGGAAACATGTGAGTGATGCCCTTCAAAAACCTATTTACAACTGGAGACTTGAACAAAGAGGGCTGATCAGGGAGCCTTAAGAAGGCGGAAATGGACGAGAGGTAGCCCTTCAGAGTGCCCATAGCAGAGCCCTGCTAGGCAAGAGAAAGAAGAAAAAGAAGAACCTCTGAAATAGGGGCAGAAAGGGGATCCACAGACTTTGCTGTGCACCATCCAACAAATTTGTTCCACCTGCAGGCGTATACCGATTTTGTGGAGAGACGCCCGACTGCCAGAATCACATTGCAGTCTTCAGGAGGCAAGTCAAATGGCCTCAACTGCCGCCGCTCAATCTCCACGCATGTAAGTGGAGACTGGACAGGTTCGGGTGGAGGACCGCCCCCTGCTGCTGCCACAGAAGGTCCTCCTGAAGGGGCAGACGAATCGGGGGATCGACAGACATGCTGAGTAGCTCAGGATACCAGTATCTTCATGCCCAGTCCGGAGCCACAAGGATGACTTGGGCCCAGTCGGGCCTGGTCTTCTTCAGCACTCTGGGCAGAAGTGGTATAGGCGGAAAGGCGTACAACAGACCGCAACTCCACTCGCGATGAAAAGAGTCTCCGAGCCAGTGCCGCCTTGGAAATTCCAACCCGCAGAACTGATGACATTGCGCGTTCTCTTCTGTGGCGAATAGATCTAACCAAGGCTCTCCCCACTACTGAAAGAGGCCTTGCGCCACGTCCGAGTTCAGACGCCATTCGTGATCCATCATGCACCGGCCCTGGCGTTTAGGGAACCGGCCAGGTGTTGAACCACCAGGGTCATGCACTGATGTTCCAGCCATTGCCAGAGGCGCAGAGCCTCCTGGCATAGGGTCCACGACCCCTCCCCGCCCTGTTTGTTGCAGTACCACATGGCGGTGGTGTTGTCCGTGTACACCTGCACTACACTCCCCCGGACAGAGGGGAGAAATGCCTTCAGTGCAAGCCGGATCGCCCGCAGCTCCATAAGGTTGATGTGGAGCCGGGACTCCGCCGGAGACCAAAGGCCTCTGATCTCCGCCTCTCCCATGTGGCCCCCCCCCCCCAGCCATGGAGGGACGCGTCCGTCACAACTAAGTGCTCTGGTTGGGGTTGAGAGAGGGATTTGCCGCTGACAATCGTGGTACGTGAGCCACCACTGCAGCTGTCTTGTAGTGCCCTCCGAGATCAAGACATGGTCGGACAAGTTGCCCTGTTGCTGGGCCCACTGAAACTTCAGGTCCCACTGCAGAGCCCGCATCCGCCAACTGGTGTTATGCACCAGAAGGATGCAGGAGGCCATCAGCCCCAGAAGCCGCAGCGTCTACCTGATCGAGACTCAGGATAACAGCTGAAAGATCTGAATCAGAGCCTGAATATCCTGAACCCGCTGTTCGGGAGGATAAACCCGAAACTGCACCGAGTCTCCGATGACGAGGAGCTTCTGAGAGGGACACAGGTGTGACTTCGGCACATTGATGGAGAACCCCAGCAGGTGCAGGAGGTCGGCCGTAGTCTGGAGGTGGCTGACGACTGTCTGGGGCGAGTCCGCCTTTAACAACCAGTCGTCGAGGTAGGGGAAGACTGAAACCCCTAACCTGCTCAGATGAGCTGCGACCACCGCCACCACTTTCGTGAACACCCGTGGGGCGCTGGCAAGGCCGAAGGGGAGCACGGTAAACTGAAAGTGCTCGTAGCCTACCGTGAACCGCAGGTAGCGCCAGTGGGCCATCAGGACCGAGATGAAGAAATAAGCGTCCTGCAAGTCCAACGCTACCATCCAGTCTTCCGGGTCCAGGGCAGCTAAGACCTGAGCCAGTGTCAGAATCTTGAACTTCTCCTTCCGGAGGTAGCCGTTGACGTTCCGCAGGTCCAAGATAGGGCCTAGGCCCCCTTTCCCTTCTTGGGAACCAGAAAGTAGTGGGAGTAACAACCACACCCTACTTCTGGCTCAGGAACATGCTCGATGGCCCCCTTGGCCAAGAGGGCCGTAACTTCCTCTTGCAGAAGATTCAAGTGATCCCCCGACATGCAGTGGTACTGCGGTGGCATGGCTGGAGGGGTCGCCTCGAAGGGGAGGGAGTAGCCCCTTCGGACGATTTGCAGCACCCACCTGTCCGATGTGATGTTGCACCAGTGGAGGAGGTGATGGCGAACCCTGCCCCCCACTGGCTTCACGTGGGCCTGAAAGCTGGGACTAGGACGGCTTTGAGGCAGATGCTGCAGGGGTGGATGTGGACTGGCCTCGCCGTTGTCCCCGGGCAACGCCACGGCGGTTACCATGTCCGCCACCGCGCTGGATGTTAGTCTGCGGCCCGTGGCTGGCAGGACGTGTGGGGGCGCCCCTTCCTTGGCCACAAAAGGAGCGAAAGGCAGCAGTTTGATGGCGCGGGCCGACAGGCTCAAGGACTTGGCCGTAGCCCTGGAGTCCTTAAAGCACTCAAGCGCACTGTCTGCCTTGTCGCCAAAAAGGCGACAGCCATCAAACGGCATGTCCAAAGGGTGTTTTGGACATCACCTGAAAAGTTGGCGGACCTCAGCCAGGCGTGGCGACGAATCGCCACCGTCGTTGCCATCGCTCTGCCCAGCGAGTCCATTGTATCCAGTCCACATCGGATGGAATACCATGCCGCATCTCGACCCTCCGCAAGGGCTTGGGCGAGTTTAGTCCGGGCCTCCTCCGGACATTGTGGCAGCACGTCCCTGACCGTGTCCCACAGAGAGTGGGTAGAACGGCCCAAGAAGCACGCGGTTTTAACTGACCGCAACCCCAAACTCAGTGAGGAAAACATCTTCTTACCATACTGTTCGTACCTCTTGGATTTCCAATCAGGGGGAGCCGTCGGAAATGCAGTCGGGGAGTTAGAGGCCTGCATGACCAGGCTCTCGTGAGTGGGGTGGGTGGACAAAAAGCAAGGGTCGCCTGGAGCCAGGCGGTGGCGTCTGGCCACGTTCCTATCTACAGGGGGACCTGTAGTTTACTTGGTGCCCAGAAGAACGTCAGACAAGGCCTCATTAAACGGCAACATAGGCTCCGAAGAGCTTGCTTGCGGTTTAAGGACCTCAGTGAGGAGGTTAGTCCTCACGGCCGCGACGGGGAGTTCAAGGGATAAGGCCTTGGCCGCCCGCGTCAACACCACAATATAGGCAGCCCCCCCCTCCGAAGCCACGGTAGGAGCGGAGACAAAACCAGTGTCTGGCGAAGTGTCCAACCCACTGGCACCCCCTAGCTCACCTGCCCATTCCTGATAAGACTGGCACTCACGTGCCAGAGGGTCCTCAGACCCCTCCCAATCCGCCTCGCCACCCATCTCCTGGTACTCAGGGTAAAATGATGGGGCCGCATCATAGAAGAAAAAGTCTTCTCTCGACGTCGAATGCGGCGTCGAGCGGCGCCGCTCCGGCGTCAGAACCGGGTCGAAGGGGGGACCGGGGACGTCGTCGTCCGTGGACGGCGCCGGGGACGACACCCTAGGGGCCAGCGAGGTCGTAAGGTCGACCGGCACGACCCGGATCCGGAACCAGATCCAGTGGGGTCATGCGGCGTCGGGACCGAAGTCGCCGACGGCGCCGGGGCCGAAGCACCCAACGACGCCAGGGCCGAAGCACCCGGCCTGCTTGGGCTCCCAGTCGGGCCCGCTTGGCCTGAAGGCGCCGCGGAACCAGACGGAGGAGTGAGCGACCTCATGGCCGTGAGGAAGGCATCGATCTCCTCCGGCATCGCGTTCTGCCCAGGGACCGGCGGGTATGGAGCAGGCCGCGACGCCTGCGTCTCCGGCGGAGCCGCGTGGGCGATATCGCCCGACCCCCAGACGAGTCGCGCGAGCGCCGATGGGGAGTCGAAAGAGCGATGTCGCCTCTTCGACTTCCTGTGCCTCTTATCTGAGGACTTGGAGCTCGAGGAGTGGTGTTGACTCTCCGAGCCGTGATGACTCCGGCCCTGCAACCGGTCCCTCAACCTCCTTTCGGACTGGGACCTCGAACGGCACGGGCCGACTGCCGGAGCTCGAGGCGCTTGTGGGACCGCTCCCCCCTAGCCTTTGACGTCAAGGCCCAGCAGTCGGGGCACGACTTGTCATCGTGGTCGGGCCCCAGGCAATGATGACACCGGCAATGGGGGTCGGTAACCGACATCAGTCGGTTGCAGTCGACGCAAGGCTTGAACCCGGACATCCCTACCGGCACCGTCGGAGTCGTTCGACTTCGAATAAAGATCAAAAATGATCGAAAAAGTTTAGTCAAAAATTGACTAAGGGTACCACTTTTCCGGATCAGCGCTTGCTGGCGCGGAAAAAATAGGAACTGATGTCAGTGCGCAAGGGCGGCGTCTAAGTACTACGGGGACGTCATCCCGGTGCCAACGACACTGACGACGGACGCGGAGCGGCAGACGACGCCTACCGATGCGCAAGAGTACTGCTACGCAAAAGTTTCCGGATCCAGCCTGACGCCTGGGGATATTCCAAGGTAAGGAATCTAATACTAACCTGTTTCTTTCAGATAAACCCACACTGATGCCAGTGTGGGGTATAAAGAAAAATGCACTCAGAGGGCATCTTAGAGATGCCCCCTGAAAACGACCAAACACTAGTGTCCCGGCTGAGTGGCTGCTCGCCAGCTGCCACTACAGACATGTTTATGGACCCCTGGGTCGAGAGCTTGCTGCTCTCGGGGGTCTGAAACAATGCACATCCTGTGACAAGGTGCCAAGACTCCTGCCACAGAATGGACAGGGTTCACAAAGGGGACGCTTCAAAGGTTTGCCGTCTTTGTGAGCTACCCCAGCCATTTGCTGCTTCCAGCAACTGGCCCCCACCGGTTCTGACATCCACTTTGAGTGGGAGAATTGGCAGGAAAACCAAGTGAGGAAGGGAGGTGTGCCCACCTTTTGCCAACCCCTCCCTCAGGTGAAAGAGGTGAGGTGAAGCACAACACTCACTCCCAGCCATTTTGCAGATGGGCGGACGCAGCCAACAAGAGAGAGGAATATGCCCCCCTCCCACTGGAACGTGGCATAATAGGGAGTGTACCCACCCCAAGGCGGGACCATTGGTCCTGAACTTTACTTACCTGTAGCGCCCCTAAATCTTGTATTTAGGGGCAACATTGAACCTTGCCTGCTCAGACAAGAACCAACCAGAAGGAGGACCGAAGAAACCGTGCTCAACTAAGAAGAGGAGAACGCCTTCTGACTTGGCCCCAGCCCTACCGGCCTGTCCGCACCTCGAACCTGCTCCAGCAAAATCCCGGTGTGTCCTGCAGCCAGCAGCCCTCAAGAACCTGAAGGACCTGCCCTGCATTCCAAACCCAAGACTTTGTCTCCTGTGAGCACCAGATTTGCTCATCAACAAACTCTGGCTACAGCCAAATCCGTAAGTCTGCACCACTCTGCACCTGACGCCCACAGCCTGAGTTCGAGTGGCCCAACACCACAACGAGGTCTCCCCGGCGATTCTGACCTGAGTTTTGGTGATCTCTGACCTGCCTCGAATCTCCAGCCCCTTTCTGGAGGATCCCCTCCTACAACAACCGGAGCGGGTAAAAAAAAAACACCTAAAGACACACCTGCGCCAGATGTCCCACGGCCTTGGGTGGCCCAACCAATGGTGCCCCAGCATCCCCAGGCATCCCAACTTACCTCTCCAACTGGTGGTCACCTCCAGAAGATCTACTTTCCCGAGCCTGCAGTCTTTGTTGCAACTGGAGAATCCCGATAGAAATCAAAAGGGCACCAGATGCCAAAACAGCACCCTGCACCCAGCCGCCCCTGCAGGTGTACTTTGGGTGCTACCTCAGATCTCCCTTTGCCCTGAGCTTAACACCAGGAGCTTTGCTCCCACAACCTCATGGCTTGCCTGTGAGAAGCACCAACTGGAGGCCCCCTATCCCTTATGGATAACATTGGGCCTCAGCACTCTGCACCCGGCAGCCCTAGTGCTGCTGAGGGTGCTTTGAGAGTACATCCTTGACAGTGGACGAACACTGGTTCTAACCCCAGAAGACCTAACCTGAGTACTTACCATGAATTTCCTCCCATAGGACTGCAATGACTGGTTTCTTGTGAAAATGTGTTTTAAGGGTGGAGTTTGTTTTGTATGAGATGTTGAAAAACAGCAAATATCTAAAAACTGCTGTACTTACCTTTTCTCTAGGAAATGTCCCAGTGTGATATCTAGGCATATCACACTAAGTACAAAAAGTAACTCATAAAGTAATCTGAAAAGTAATCAAACAGTAATTTCCACTGTATTGAAAGTATTTACAAACCTGTAACAGTCATTTTCATTCAGCTTGCTAGTATTGTTAATCCTGCCTTGAAAAGTACCTTTTACACTTACCTGTGCCAGGTTCGCTTTGTTTTAGAAAAAAAATACAACTAAATTATTTTTTTTTATACTAACAAATTGGTCTGAGTTCAGTCTTTGAGTGTGTGACACCATTTGCTGCCTGAGAGTGTACAAGAAACGCTTAACACTACCCTTTGATAAAGCCTTACTGCTCGCCCACATTACCAAAAATAGAGAGTAAGGTGATTTGTACTTTTACCGCTGCCTTCCTTTGGGGATCCACTGGACTCTGTGCGCACTATACCTTATTTTGGTATAGTGTATACAGAGCCAGCTTCCTACACATCTGGGATGTTCAAAAGGTGGTGCATAAGTATCCATCATATATAACTTTATTTCAATTAAGTCAACCCCTCAGTTTGTATCAGCATTATGTTCTCTCTATGGAAAACACTTACGGGTCTTTGAAGACCGAGAACATATATCTCACTAATTCATCTTCTTAAGGTAACATCAAACAACATTATTTCCATGCTAACAGGACGCCGTTACAAGATCTACAGGATTGAATAGTTTGTCTGCCGAAGAGGCAAAACAAATTCAATTGGGAGCCGGGTCTTTAATGATATAAGTGGATAAGAATGTTGTTAAGTCTTCTAATTGCCTTATTTATCAAACTCAAATGGTATCCAGAAATGCAGTGACAAATAGGTGAAAGTATTTACAAGACTCCAAAAATATTCTTAAATTAAATAGATTTAGCATGCATGTTAAGACAGTGTATAAAGGACTATAAAGGCTTAATGACATATTCAAGAAAACTGTGGGAAATGTGAAGCCATTTTCTTTTTAGACTTATTGGAGGAGTCTCTCCAGGAAGCACACATGATCAAAATGTTTGTTTCTGAAACGTCCTAGGAGTTCCTAAACTAGTTTTCCTAAAACCAAGCTCTCACATTCAGATACGGTAAAAGGGATAAAGAATCCTTCTCCCACTGTTGAATCAGAAGACCCAAAACCAGAGGAAGTGCCAGTAGGAAGACCGAATCAAGACTAAAAAGTATTTCTTTCTCAGCTACAATGGGGCTGGTTCAAAATCTTTGAAATGCTCACATTTTTGAAAAGCCCTGTGAATTATGGGTGATTTTGGGCAGGTGTTTTTGGATGGAGCAAGTGTTTGGGACAGGTGTTTAATCTAAAAGAACTACTTTTATCCGAAAATTCTGGCATCAATCAGGTCCTCCTGGACCAAAAGGAGACATCCCCTGCAGAGAGGAATTTGCCTGCTCAACTTAGCAGGATTACATCTCACATGAAATATTTTCCTTTTCACAAGCTTTATGTGAATTAAGGATCCACAAGTTTAATGCTAAATAAGGACATTGATGAATGGCCTGTGGCATAAAGACTGGCAAAAAACAATCTTACTGATTCAACTGATTTCTCTTCTAGTCACGAGGAGCTCAGCAAAATTAGCTCATGATGTCTGTCCAAATGCTCATTCTCCCCTTTATATAAAAAAACATTTAGGAAAATGTTCTTAATCGCCAGATTCATAAATGAACAGCCTGGACATGCAGGGGTCCCTTTGTTCATCAAAACATTACTGCTGCAGTACCTTTGAAGCCTTCAACAACTTTCTGTTACAAGAAAGGAAGAAACCACTTGAGTTCTAGGTACACAGTTTGTAACATGGGGTGATTTAAGTTGTGCTCGGTTTCCTAAATTGAACATAATATATGGCTGTTCAGGCCCCAACAATGAGCTTACATGACGTAATAAAAATAATTTGCTATTATTGTTTATGTGACTGATGATGAAAAGCGTCAACGTATAAATAGGTTCAAATCATGAAGTCAACTTTGAAACAATAATCCACTAGACAACATAACCGCATCAGAATCAACAAGAAAACTGAAAATTCAAGTCCACCAATGTGGTACGTATATTGTACCATAAGGGGGAGTGGATATTCAATGCAGAACATTTAACTCAAAAAAACAAATGTTTTATGGGACCTTTAGTATATAAATACTATGGTCACATAAATATGAATGAAAAATTATAGTCATGTTGGTAGTGTGTTAAAATTATTACAATTTATAATTTCAACTTAAATTCAATATGTTTAAATTTACTATTTGAAAAAAATGGCAGGTTAACTTTTAAATAAAATTTTACCAGGCCAAACAAATTTGAAAAAGAAAAATGCATTTGCAGTTTACCACTAACCTTAGCTGAAGAGCACAATTTGCACTTTGATCTATTAGAGCGGCATGATTTTGAAGTAAGTCCAGTTCTTGTTTTTCGAAGATCTTCTCATCATTGTCATTTGAGGATGTAGGTTCTGTTTCTTCACTTAGAAGTCCATCTTTAGGCACAGCATTTAAATATGCAAAAGGAATAAACTGTAATAGGCAAGAAATGGTTAATAATAAACTGAAATGTATTTACTAAACGCACAAGTTACTACTTGTGTAACGATATATCTGTAAGAGACATTAGTTAGTGATAGATTCCTTACCTTAGAATATCCCCAGGCGTCAGACTGGATCCGGAAATTTTTGCGTAGCAATACCCCTGCGCGCTGGTAGGCGTCGTCTGCGGCTCCGCGTCCGTCGTCGGCGTCGTGAGCGCCGGGATGACGTCGTCGGAGTATATAGACGGCGCCCATGCGCGCTGACGTCAGTTCTGATAACACAGCTTTTCCGCGCCAGATACGCAGAGCCATGATAGAACTAACACTGGTGCCATGAAACTAGGGCCCTGAAAGGGGATGACCTTAACCCTAAATATCGGTTCGCAGAACGGGGAGGATGGGAGGGCGGTAAGGAATCTATCACTAACTAATGTCTCTTACAGATATATCGTTACACAAGTAGTAACTTGTGCATCTGAAAGAGACACGTTAGTGATAGATTCCTTACCTTAGAATAGATACCCCAGCAATACCAACCCCGGTGGTGGGTCTGCGAACCAATATCACACCAGAAAGTCCTGGAGGACGGAACGGCCAAAGAAGCCATCCCTCCGGACTTGACTGTCCAGGCAGTAGTGTCTTGCGAACGTGTGCAGCGAGGCCCACGTGGCTGCCTGACAGATGTCCTGCAGGGGGACACCGCGGCCCAGGGCAGTTGTCGTTGCCGTGGCCCGAGTGGAGTGAGCCCGCAATCCAGCCGGGGGCTCCTTCCTCGCCATGGAGTAGCATGCTTGGATGCACAAGATGATCCACCTAGAGATGGTCCTCTTGTGTACAGCCTTCCCCTTCTTCGCGCCCACGTAACCAACGAAGAGTTGGTCATCCACCCGGAATTGGCGAGTGCGGTCTAGGTAGTAGGAGAGCGCACGTTTTGGATCCAGACGGTGGAGCCTCTCCTCCTCTTTCGAGGGATGCGGAGGCGGAAAGAAGGTGGGCAAGGTGATGGACTGCCCGATGTGGAAGGCCGTGACAACCTTGGGCAGAAAGGAAGGTCGTGTACGCAACACCACCTTATCAGGATGAACAGACAGGAAAGGTGGAGAAGAAGACAGAGCCTGGAGCTCACTCACCCTCCTGGCAGAGGTGATGGCAACCAGGAAGGCCGTCTTTAGAGTAAGGAGACGAAGAGGGCAGTTATGAAGTGGCTCAAAAGGAGCACACATCAGATAGGTGAGAACAAGATTCAAGTCCCACTGGGGCATCACGAAGGGAACAGGAGGGAACATGTGCGTGATGCCCTTCAGAAATCTACTTACAATAGGGGACTTGAATAAAGAAGGCTGATCTGGTAGCCTCAAGAAGGCTGATAGAGCAGAAAGGTACCCTTTAAGAGTGCCCAGAGCAGAGCCCTGCTGGGCAAGGGAAAGAAGAAAGAGCAGCACTTCCGAAAGGGGTGCAGAGAGAGGATCCACAGCCTTTGCTGTGCACCATGCCACAAATCTGTTCCACCGGCAGGCGTATACCGACTTTGTGGAGGGACGCCTGGCTGCCAGAATGATATCTCAGACTTCGGGAGGCAAGTCAAATGGCCTCAACTGCCGCCGCTCAATCTCCAAGCTTGTAGGTGGAGACTGGACAGGTTCGGGTGCAGGACCGTCCCCTGCTGCTGCGACAGAAGGTCCTCCCGAAGAGGCAGACGAATCGGGGGATCGACTGACATGCTGAGTAGCTCGGGATACCAGTATCTTCGTGCCCAGTCCGGAGCCACAAGGATAACCTGGGCCCGGTCGCGCCTGATCTTCTTCAGCACTCTGGGCAGAAGTGGTATAGGCGGAAAGGCGTACAACAGACCGCAGGTCCACTCGCGACGAAAAGCGTCTCCGAGCGAGTGCCGCCTTGGAAATTCCAACGCGCAGAACTGCTGACATTGCGCGTTCTCTTCTGTGGCGAATAGATCTAACCAAGGCTCTCCCCACTGTCGAAAGAGACCTTGCGCCACGTCCGAGTTCAGACGCCATTCGTGATCCATCATGCACCGGCGGCTGAGTTCGTCCGCCCTGGCATTCAGAGAGCCTGCCAGGTGTTGAACCACCAGGGACACGCCCTGATGTTCCAGCCACTGCCAGAGGCGCAGAGCCTCCTGGCAGAGGGTCCACGAACCCCTGTTTGTTGCAGTACCACATGGCGGTGGTGTTGTCGGTGAACACTTGCACTACGCTCCCCCTGACAGAGGGGAGGAATGCCTTCAGTGCAAGACGAATCGCCCTCAGCTCCAGAAGGTTGATGTGGAGCCGGGACTCCGCCGGAGACCAGAGGCCTCTGATCTCCGCCTCTCCCATGTGGCCTCCCCAGCCCTGGAGGGACGCGTCCGTCACAACTACGTGCTCCGGCTGGGGTAGGGAGAGGGGTCTGCCACTGACCCAGTCGCGGTCCGTGAGCCACCACTGCAGTTGCTTCGCAGTGCCCTCTGAGATCAGGACATGATCGGACAGGTTGCCCTGATGCTGGGCCCACTGAAACTTCAGGTCCCACTGCAGAGCCCGCATCCGCCACCTGGCGTGACGCACCAGAAGGATGCAGGAGGCCATCAGCCCCAGAAGCCGCAGCGTCAACCTGACCGAGACCCGGGATAACGGCCTGAAGACAGGAATCAGAGCCTGAATATCCCGAACCCGCTGTTCGGGTGGGTAAACCCGAAACTGCGCCGAGTCGAGAACTGCTCCGATGAAGAGGAGCTTTTGAGAGGGACACAGGTGTGACTTCGGCACATTGATGGAGAACCCCAGCAAGTGCAGGAGGTCGGCCGTAGTCTGGAGGTGGCTGACGACTGTCTGGGGCGAGCCCGCCTTCAACAACCAGTCGTCGAGGTAGGGGAAGACTGATACCCCCTGCCTGCGCAGATGGGCTGCGACCACCGCCATCACCTTCGTGAACACCCGTGGGGCGCTGGCAAGGCCGAAGGGGAGCACAGTAAACTGAAAGTGCTCTTGGCCTACCATGAACCGTAGGTAACGCCGGTGGGCCGGCAGGACGGGGATGTGGAAATAGGCGTTCTGCAAGTCCAACGCTACCATCCAGTCTCCTGGGTCCAGGGCAGCCAGGACCTGAGCCAAAGTGAGCATCTTGAACTTCTCCGTCCGGAGGAAGCAGTTGACGTTCCGCAGATCCAAGATAGGGCGTAGGCCCCCTTTGCCCTTCTTGGGTACCAGAAAGTAGTGGGAGTAACAGCCACGTCCTACTTCTGGCCCAGGAACGCGCTCGATGGCCCTCTTGGCCAAGAGGGCCGAAACTTCCTCTTGCAGAAGTTGCAAGTGATCCCCCGACACACGGTGGCATTGAAGTGGCATGGATGGAGGGGAAGACTCGAAGGGGAGGGAGAAACCCCTTCGGACAATTTGCAGCACCCACCTGTCCGAAGTGACTGTATGCCAGTGGGAGAGGTGATGGCGAACCCTGCCTCCCACAGGCGTCACATGGGCCTGAAAACTCAGACTAGGAAGGTTTTGAGGCGGGGGCTGCAGAGGGAGGTGTGGACTGGCCTCGCCGCTGACCCCGACCACCGCCGCGGCGGTTCCCACGTCCGCCACCGCGCTGCTGGACATTTTGCGGCGTGTGGCTGGCGGTCCGTGGCGGGGCGCCCCTTCCGTGGCCACGAAAGGAGCGAAAGGCATCCGATTGCTGGCGTGGGGCCGTAAGGCCCAAGGACTTGGCCGTGGCCCTGGAGTCCTTGAAACGTTCCAGCGCATGGTCTGCCTTGTCGCCGAAGAGGCGACGGCCATCAAACGGCATGTCCAGGAGTGTGGCCTGGACATCGGCCGAGAAGTTGGCGGACCTCAACCAGGCGTGGCGTCGAACCGCCACCGTCGTTGCCATCGCCCTGCCCAGTGAGTCCGTGGTATCCAGCCCACACCGGATAGAAAAACGTGCCGCATCTCGGCCGTCCGCAAGGGTTTGGCTGAGTTTAGCCCTGACCTCCTCAGGGCATTGTGGCAGCACCTCCGCAACCGTGTCCCACAGAGTGTGGGTGTAGCGGCCCAAGAGACAGTTGGTATTTACTGACCGTAGCCCTAGGCTCACAGACGAGAAGACCTTCTTCCCGAACTGCTCATATCTCTTGGATTCCCTGTCGGGCGGGGCCGACGGGAATGCGGTCTGGGAGTTGGAGGCCTGGATGACCAGACTCTCGGGGGTGGGGTGGGTGGACAAAAAGCAAGGGTCGCCCGGTGCCGGGCGGTAGCGTCTGGCCACGTTCCTGTCCACAGGGGGGCCTGTGGCGGGCTTGGACCAAGTGCCCAGAAGAACGTCACACAAGGCCTCGTTGAACGGCAGGAGGGGCTCCGCGGAGCCGGACTGCTGTTTGAGGACCTCAGTGAGGAGATTAGTCCTCACGGCCGCGACGGGGAGCTGAAGGTTTAAGGCCTTAGCTGCCTTCGTCAACACTACACTGTAAGCAGAACCCGCCTCCGAAGCCACAGTCGGGGGCGACGTAAATCCAGTGTCTGGCGAGGTGTCAATACCACTGGCCTCCCCAAGCTCATATGTCCAGTCCTGATGTGACTGGCAATCTCGTGCCAGAGGGTCCTCGGACCCCTCCCATTGCTCCTCGTCACCCGGCTCCTGGAGACCAGGATTAACAGCCAGGGCCTCCTCGTGGAGATAGAACTCTCCGAAGGCCGACGGAATCGGCGCCCAGCGGCGCCCCTCCGACTCCTGAGGAGGACCGTAGGAAACATTGGGGGCGGCAACCACATCGGCTGCCGGGGACGACACCTGAAGGGACGGCGCCGGCGAGGTCGTAGGGTCGACCGGCGAGGTCCCAGATCCGGAGCCGGATCCAGCGAGGTCGTGCGGCGCCGGGACCGAAGTCGCCAGCGGCGCCGGGCCCGAAGTACCCGACGTCGTCGGGGCCGAAGCGCCCGACCCGGAAGGACCTCCAGACGGAGCCGATCGGCCCGAAGGCGCCACGGGAACCGACTGAGGAGGGAGGGCCCTCATGGCCATGAGGTACCTCTCGACCTCCTCCTGCGACGCGCCGTGCCCAGGGACCCGAAGGTGTGGGGCAGGCGGCGACGCTTGCGACTCCCGCGGAGCCGCGTGGGCGGTGTCGCCCGAGTCCCCGGTCGCATCGAGCGAGCGACGGGGCGGGTCGGAGGATCGATGGTGTCGCTCCGACCTCTCATGCCTCTTACCTGAGGACTTGGAACCAGACGATCGGTGTCCACTCCCGGAACGTCGATGACTCCGACCTCGCGACCTGTCCCTCGACCTCCCGTGGGACCGGGACCTGGAGCGGCGCGGGGCCGACTGCCTCAGCTCGAGACGCTTGCGGGACCGCTCCCGCCTAGCCTTCGACGTCAGGGCCCGGCAGTCGGAGCAGGTTCGATCGTCGTGGTCGAGGCCTAAGCACTTCAGGCACCGGCGATGGGGGTCCGTGACCGACATGAGTCGGCCGCACTTCGAGCAAGGCTTGAACCCGGGCATCCCTGGCACCGATAGTCGAGAATCGACTAAATAGAGGATCAAAAAGATCAAAAAAAATTTCAGTCAAAAAGTGACTGGGGGTAGAGCTTCTTCCGGATCTGCGCTAGCTGGCGCGGAAAAAAGAAGAACTGACGTCAGCGCGCATGGGCGCCGTCTATATACTCCGACGACGTCATCCCGGCGCTCACGACGCCGACGACGGACGCGGAGCCGCAGACGACGCCTACCAGCGCGCAGGGGTATTGCTACGCAAAAATTTCCGGATCCAGTCTGACGCCTGGGGATATTCTAAGGTAAGGAATCTATCACTAACGTGTCTCTTTCAGATACATCTAATCATCTCTTAAGAATGTATTCATCTAGGATTGACATACTACAACTTGGATCATCTTGGCCAATTCAACAGGTTGGCCTCAATTGTTCCACTTATATGGAAACAAAATTTGCATCATATGGATCACTGGTGAGTTGGGAGTATGCAAGCCGACAGTGGGGTAAATTTAGCAATCCACTGGTCTCATGACATACATGTTCTATTTTTTCCTATATCCAAGAAGTAATCTACGGAAACTACTTCTAAGCACCTCATCAATCCAGTCATCTATACTACAAAGGAGATTGTTTTGTAACCCTGGATTGATCACTTTTCAGTAGATTTTGCCTTTATTCTGATGCAGCAGAATGAAAACTACCATTTACCCCCAGCCCTTCTGTTTTCAGTTGTATTACTTCTCCAGCACTCACAAAAGAGCTACAATTCCGGTATTTTTTATTTTCACATTTAGCTTTGTAAACTCAGACCACAGATGTGTTCATTAACAAGACAGGAGAGACTGTAAACTGCATCTTGGTCTCTATCTAAGCCCTCACTCTTAAAAACAAACCTACTTAGTCCTCCAACAATTGGGGTCACTTCTACATGTGTTTAAGTGGTGAAATGCGACACCTGGTATCCTGAGTTGTGTGACTGGTGTTCTCCCAGAGGCCAAACCAAATGTAATATAAAGTGGAGACCCTTCTCTAAGCTAAGTTGTGTACTTGGGATTCCTCATATAATGTCCTCTAGCTTATTTGGGAGAGCTAATGGAATACACAATTTGTAGGTGTCGTAATTCCAATTATAAAGACATTATGGCCCTTAACAGGACAGCAGCAAAGTCCAGGTGGTCTTCCCTATGAAGTGAGCTAACTGGTGGATGCAAGGGCCATGCAGCCCAGCTGACCAGAACCAAACCTTAGACAACTGATTTGTTTTACAAGAGGGTTGATGACCTACAGGGAAAATTACAGATCTGCAATTGTGGGAAGCCTGCATTACTCATACCTACCCATAGCTTACCTGGTTTTGTGAGAGAATTTAGCACTATATTTCAAGCCCAAAGGAATAGGTTCCCTAACTCTTATCATAGAGCCCATTAGTTGTGGCCAGTCAAACTTATTCTGGAACCATCTAATCTATCTTTATGCCTCTTTTGATGTCAGAGACGGCACAGTTTTCAGACATAAGTTAACCCGTGATGCTAAATGCCAGCTCCACCATTTGCTAGTGGTAATCCAAGGGTTTAGGACAGGGCTCAGTGTCCTTAAGGGCCCCCACCACCCAAATCCGCCTCAAGGTATTAAAGAGATACAACTCCTTCAAAATACATTACTGACATTGCCCTGTATTCTGCGACAGATTCTGAAATCAGGAATGTCTACATTTTTCTATGATAAGGGTGGTCTTTGAGGACTATTTCTTGTTCTGTGCTTTCCTTTGTGAGAAATAACTGAAGCTGACTTTAGTGAAAATTATATTATAACAACAGCAAATAAATCTAATAGCTTTGTAAACATAATAAATGTTGCATCCTTCTGGCATGATTTTCAATAAAAGAATTTTTCAAAATATTTACTTTTCTTTTGAAATGTGTTCTGGAAATCTGCACCAAGGCAGTGATATCTTTGTTTATGAACATCAAAAGCAATTGTCTGATGAACAACAGGTTTGTTATTTGAGGCTGAGATTATAGGCAAACAAGAATTAAAAACGTTATATCCTTAATAGAACCGAAACTGTGTTACAGGTGAGGATCATGAATCAACAATTCATTATTTCTTATCCATCAGCATTCACAGCTAAACTTCAACCATCATGTATACAAACAAAACAACATAACCCAGAAGCACGACATTAGGTCATCAACAATACAAAGTGCCAATCACAAGACATAGTCCCAAATATAATCTCTCTCTCCACGTGTCAATCTCTCTATCCTTTGTGCTATCAGCTTTTGAAAAGGAGATTATTCAGACTAAATAATTTCAGTTTTTGTCAACACCTGCCTCATAAAGTGAATGACACCCATGTAGAAACCTCAAACAGCAAACTCAGTCATTAGCGGAAAACAAGAGATCTGTAAATATAAAAAAAATCCAACAAATCATCCAAATTTGAATCCCTACGACTCAACATTGTTCCTAGGATTGGGAGTATCAGATCATAGATAGGAGCTTGGAGGATTAATGCTCACCTCCATGTGCTTAATATATATATTTTTTTTATTAAGGTAGTTGGGGAAAATGTAATTCTACATCAGGACCAGAGGTGAGGATTATGCATGTTTGAAGTGTACTCACTATCAGAGAAGGCATGCCCATCACCAGCTTACAATTTCATGTCTGAAAAGTAGAGACTGTGGAACAGTCTGCTGTCTCTATAATGTTCTCCAGACTGCTGTCCAATAAAAAGGCCCTGGAAACCATGGCCTCTCTCTCTCTCAGAGTGGTCCCCATAGTGGGACACATCAACAACAGCATCGGCCAGCAGCTATCAAGCCCATTTGGCTACATTCAGAGAGGACACTGCTTTGGCGGGTAACCTATCTGAGATCAAGAGCAGTTGCATCCCCAATTGGCAGAGCTCTGCCTTCATAAATTCCGATGTCCACAACCATTGTGCTATACAAAGTTTTGGGAAATGTGTAAAGGCCAGATAAGACAGGGTCCAAGTTTTAGACATTGTTCATCTGGCATCGGTAAACATTACTGCATCTGGGGTAAATATTCTACCAGACAAATTCAACTTCCTGACCTACGCTCCCTTTTACAAGAGATGAAGAACAACAATGCAGCTAATTGTGCTTACAGCTCCTTACAAGACAGGAACTAATTCTGAGGCCAAGAAATAAACAAGTTCAGCATCAAATTGACATCCTAAAACTGTGAGTACTCAGGTCCAGATGCCTCAATAATCTGATCCCCAATAAAGTTTTGCAAAGGGCCTCAGCTTACCACACAAAGATTGTTCACAGATGAGTCACCTTGCATCAGATGGTGTCCCAGTGAAATCCCTATACAGTAAGTAATGGCTCTATATGCCAGGTCCACCATTGCCAAATCTTACCAAAAAAATCACAACATTGACGCACAAGTTACTTACCTTTGGTAACGATATATCTGTAAGAAACAGTAGTTAGTGTTCGATTCCTTACCTTAGAATATCCCCAGGCACCAGACTGGATCCGCAAAGTTTTCGTAGCATTACCCCTGCACGTCGGTAGGCGTCGTCTGCGGCTCCGCGTCAGTCGTCGGCGACGTGATCGCCAGGATGATGTCAGAGTGCTTAGACGCCGCCCTCGCGCGCTGACGTCAGTTCTGTACATAGCTTTCCGCGCCAGGAACGCTGAGCCATGATAGAAACCGACACTGGTGCCATGAAACTAGGGCACTGAAAGGGATGTCCTAGATATCAGTTCGCAGAACGGGGAGGATGGATGGGGCGGTAAGGAATCTAACACTGTTTCTTACAGATATATAGTTACCGAAGGTAAGTAATTTGAGCATCTGAAAGAAACAGGTTAGTGTTAGATTCCTTACCTTAGAATAGATACCCCAGCGATGGGTCTGCAAACCAAGATAACACCAGAAAGTCCAGGAGAACAGAACGGCTGAAAAAGCCATCTCTCCGGACTTGGCTGTCCAGGCAGTAATGCCTAGCAAACGTGTGCAGCGGGGCCCACTTAGCTGCCTGACAGATGTCCTGCAAGGGGACTCCCCAACCCAGGGCAGTAGTAGCCGCCGTGGCACGAGTGGAATGGGCGCGCAGCCCAACAGGAGGCTCTTTTATCGCCAAAGAGTAGCAAACCTTGATGCACAAGATGACCCACCGAGAGATGGTCCGCTTGTGCACCGCCCTTTGCTTCTTAGCGCCCACGTAACCAACAAAGAGCTGGTCATCCAAACCGGAACTGGCGTGTGCGATCCAGATAGAAGGAGAGCGCATGTTTTGGGTCAAGACGGTGAAGCCTCTCTTCCTCTTTCGAGGGATGCGGAAGCGGAAAGAAGGTCAGCAAGGTGATGGACTGCCCGATATGAAAGTCTGTGGCCACCTTGGGCAGGAAAGAAGGATGAGTCCTCAGAGCAACCTTGTCCGGATGGACAGAGAGGAAAGGAGGTTTAGAAGATAGAGCCTGGAGCTCACTCACTCTCCTGGCAGAGGTGATGGCAACCAGGAATGCAGTTTTAAGAGTCAAAAGACGAAGAGGACAGTTATGAAGTGGCTCAAAGGGGGCGCACATCAGATACTTTAGAACCAGATTCAAGTCCCACTGAGGCATCACGAAGGGAACAGGAGGAAACGTGTGTGATGCCTTTCAAGAATCTATTTACAACAGGGGACTTGAAAAGAGAAGGCTGATCAAGAAACCTTAAGAAGGCTGAAATGGTTGAGAGGTAGCCCTTGATAGTGCCCAGAGCACAGCCTTGCTGGGCAAGAGAAAGAAGGAAGAGGAGAACCTCTGAAAGGGGGCCTTTGCTGTGCACCATGCCACAAATTTGTTCCACCTGCAGCTACATTTTTTTGGAGGGACGCCTGGCTGCCAGAATCACATCACAGACTTTAGGAGGCAAGGCAAATGGCCTCAACTGCCACCGCTCAATCTCCATGCATGTAGGTGGGGACTGGACAGGTTCGGGTGGAGGACCGTCCCCTGCTGCTGCGACAGAAGGTCCTCCTGAAGAGGCAGACGAATCGGGGGATCAACTGACATGCTGAGTAGCTCGGGATACCAGGATCTTCGTGCCCAGTCCGGAGCCACAAGGATGACTTGGGCCCGGTCTCGCCTTATCTTCTTCAGCACTCTGGGCAGACGTGGTATAGGCGGAAAGGCGTACAACAGACCGCAGCTCCACTCGCGATGAAAAGCGTTGCCGAGCGAGTGACGCCTTGGAAATTCCAACTCGCAGAACTGATGACATTGCGCGTTCTCTTCTGTGGCGAATAGATCTAACCAAGGCTCTCCCCACTGCTGAAAGAGACCTTGTGCCAAGCCAGAGTTCAGATGCCATTCGTGATCCAGCGTGCACCGGCGGCTGAGTTCGTCCGCCCTGGCGTTCAGAGAACCTGCCAGGTGTTGAACCACCAGGGTGACGCCCTGGTGTTCCAGCCATTGCCAGAGGGGCAGACCATGCCTTGTTTGTTGCAGTACCACATGGCAGTGGTGCTGTCCGTGAACACCTGCACTATACTTCCCCGGACAGAGGGAAGGAATGCCTTCAGTGCAAGCCGGATCGCCCGCAGCTCCAGAAGGTTGATATGGAGCCAGGACTCCGCCAGAGACCAGAGGCCTCTGATCTCCCCCTCTCCCATGTGGACCCCCCCCCCCCATCCCAGGAGGGACACATATTTCACCACTACGTGCTCCGGTTGGGGTAGGGAGAGGGATCTGCCGCTGACCCAATCGCGGTTCGTGAGCCACCACTGCAACTGACTCGCAGTGCCCTCCGAGGTCAGGATGTGGTCGGACAGGTTGCCCTGATGGGTATGTAACTGTTACCACGCATCTTTTAGCACGAAATACTGTTACAACGAAACTATTACAACGCAGGACCCTTTACAACGAATACCTTTACAACGCATTACACTACAACGCAGATACTATTACAACGCATACCATTACAACGTAAGTATAGGTAAGTTTATCTTTTTTTTAAAACATTTATTAGGGGTATTGGGTTTGGGGTACAGGGGTATTTTTAGGTTTCAGGGTTGGGTTTGGGTTTTGGGGTACAGGGGTATTTTTAGGTTTCAGGGCTGGGTTTGGGTTTTGGGGTACAGGGGTATTTTTAGGTTTCAGGGTTGGGTTATGGGGTACAGGGGTATTTTTAGGTTTCAGGGCTGGGTTTGGGTTTTGGGGTATAGGGGTATTTTTAGGTTTCAGGGCTGGGTTTGGGTTTTGGGGTACAGGGGTATTTTTAGGTTTCAGGGCTGGGTTTGGGGTTTGGGGTACAGGGGTATTTTTAGGTTTCAGGGTTGGGTTTGGGTTTTGGGGTACAGGGGTATTTTTAGGTTTCAGGGTTGGGTTTGGGTTTTGGGGTACAGGGGTATTTTTAGGTTTCAGGGTTGGGTTTGGGTTTTTGGGTACAGGGGTATTTTTAGGTTTCAGGGTTGGGTTTGGGGGTACAGGGGTATTTTTAGGTTTCAGGGCTGGGTTTGGGTTTTGGGGTACAGGGGTATTTTTAGGTTTCAGGGTTGGGTTTGGGTTATGGGGTACAGGGGTATTTTTGGGGTTAAGGGCTGGGTTTGGGTTTTGGGGTACAGGGGTATTTTTTACATATATATTTACAATTTCTTTAATTACATTTAATTTAAATAATTAAATTATTTAAAAAAATTATTAATTACATTTTAAAAAATTATATACTTACCTATATGAACGTTGAAATGGTGTGCGTTGTAATAGTATCTGCGATGTAATGTCATGCGTTGTAAAGGTATGCGTTGTAAGGGATTTTGCGTTGTAAAAATTGCGTGCTAATGGTATGCGTGGTAATAGTATGCGTGCTAACAACATATATCCCCCTGATGCTGTGCCCACTGAAACTTTAGGTCCCACTGCAGAGCTCGCATCCATCACCTGGCGTGATGCACCAGAAGGATGCTGGAGGCCATCACCCACAGGAGCCGCAGCGTCAACCTGAACAAAACTCGGGATAAAGGCTGAAAGATCGGAATCAGAGCTTAAATATCCTGAACCCGCTGTTCGGGGGGGAAAAATCTGAAACTGCACCGAGTCCAAACCCGCTTCAATGAAGAGGAGCTTCTGAGAGGGGCACAGGTGTGACTTTGGCACGTTGATGGAGAACCCCAGCGAGTGCAGGAGGTCGGCCGCAGTCTGGAGGTGGGAGACGACTGTCTGGGGCGAGCCCGCCTTCAACAACCAGTCGTCGAGATAGGGAAAGACTGAAACCCCTAATCTGCACAGATGAGCTGCGACCACCGCCATCACTTTCGTGAACACCCAAGGGGCAATGGTAAGGCCGAAGGGGAGCACGGTAAACAAAGTGCTTGTGGCCTACCGTGAACCGCAGGTAGCCCCAGTGGGCTGGCAGGACAAGATGTGGAAATACGCGTCCTGCAAGTCCAATGCTGCCATCCAGTCTCCTGGGTCCAGGGCAGCTAGGACCTGAGCCAAAGTCAGCATCTTGAACTTCTCCTACCGGAGGATGCCGTTGACGCTCCGTAGGGCCAAGATAGGGCGTGGACCTCCTTTGCCCTTCTTGGGTACCAGAAAGTAGTGGGAATAGCACCCACGTCCTACTTCTGGCCCAGGGACGCGCTCAATGGCCCCATTGCCCAAGAGTGCTAAGCCTTCCTCCTGCAGAAGTTGCAAGTGATCCCCCGACACGCGGTGGTACTGCAGTGGCATGGGTGGAGGGGTCGCCTCGAAGGGGAGGGAGGAGCCCCTTCGGAAGATTTGCAGCGCCCACCTGTCTGACGTGATGGTGGAGGTGGTGATGGCAAACCCTGCCCACAACTGGTGTCGAATGGGCCTGAAATGCCGGACTAGGAAGGCTTAGGGGCAGATGCTGCGGGAGCGGGTGTGGACTGACCTTGCCGTTGTCCCCCGGCACTGCCGCAGCGGTAACCACGTCCGCGACCGCGTTGAGACTAGTTCTGCGGTCTGGCTGGCTGGACGTGTGGGGGTGCCCCTTCCCTGGCCACGAAAGGGGCGAAAAATTGAAGTTTGCTGGCGTTGGCCTAGGCCCAAGGACTTGGGCATAGCCCTGGAGTTCTTAAAACGTTCCAGCGCACTATCCGCTTTGTCGCCAAAAAAGTGACGCCCATCAAAGGGCATGTCAATGAGCGGGGCCTGGACATCCCCCGAAAAGTTGGCGGACCTCAGCCAGGCATGGCGGGGAACCGCCACTGAGGTTGCAATCGCTCTACCCAGCGAGTCTGTGGTGTCAAGTCCACACCTGATCGAGTACTGTGCTGTATCCCGCCCCTCCGCCAAGCTTGGGCGAGCAGTGTTCGGGGCTCCTCCGGACACTGTGGCAGCACTTCTGCAAACGTATCCCACAGAGAGTGGGTGTAACGGCCCAAAAGGCAAGCGGTTTTGACAAACCGCCGCCCCAAACTCAGAGGAGAACAGTTTCTTCCCAAACTGATCATACCTTTTGGATTACCGATCCGGTGGAGCAGTCGAGAATGCGGTCTGGGACGTAGAGGCCTGGATTACCAGACTCTCGGGTGGGGTGGGTGGACAGAAAGCAGGGGTCGCCCGGAGCCAGTCAGCGGCGTCGGGCCACATTTCGATCCACAGGGAGGACTGAGGAGAGCTTGGACCAGGTATCCATCAGAACGTCGGAGAGGGCTTCATTAAACGGCAGTAGAAGCTCTGAGGCACTTGCCTGGGGTTTGAGCACCTCAGTGAGGATGTTAGTCCTCACAGCTGCCACAGGAAGCTCAAGAGCCAAGGCCTTGGCCGCCCTGTTTAACACCAAGCTGTAAGCAGGCCCCTCCTACAAAGCCACGGAGGGTGGAGAGACGAATCCAGTGTCGGGCGAAGTGTCCAGACCACTGGCCTCACCCAGCTCATTTGCCCAGTCCTGGTTCAACTGGCACTGCTGTGCCAGAGGGTCCTCAGACCCCTCCCAGTCCTCATCATCCATCTCCTGATAAACAGGCAAAAATGATGGAGCCGGATCGTAGGTGAAGGCTTCACCCATCGACGTCAAGTGGCGCCGGTCCGACGCCAGACGTCGTCGTCGTCCGAGGACGGCGCCGGGAGCGACACCTTTGGGGCCGGCGCCAGCGGAGGAGTCTTTAGGTCGACTGGAGACGTCCCGGATCCAGGCCTGGATTCTGCGGGGCCCTGCGGCGTCGGGACCGGAGGCGCAGGGCCGAAGCACCCGACGGCGCCGGTAGGGCTCCCAGTCGGACCCGCGAGCCCCAAGGCGCCTCAGCAGGTTCAGATGGAGGGAAGTGCGACCTCATGGCAGGGAGGAGAGCACTTATCTCATCCGCTGTCCGTGCAGCCCAGGGACTGGCAGATATGGAGCTGGACGCGGCGCCTGTGGCGGAGCCACGCGGGCAGTGTCGCCCGAACCACCGGCCGCGTCGCGCGAGCGTCGGGGGGGAGTCGGAAAAACAATGACGCCTCTTCTATTTCTTTTTTGAGTGCCCCGACTGCACGAGCTCGAGCAGCCTAAGGGACTGCTCCTGTCTAGCCTTCGAGGTCAAGGCCCGACTTGTCATCATGGTCGGCCCGGGGCAATAAAGGCACCGACGGTGGGGGTCTGTCACCGACATCAGGCGGTGACAGTCCTCGCAAGGTGTAAAACCAGGCATCCCTATCAGCACCGCGAGTCAAGAGTTGACGCAAAAAGTGAACAAAAGAGATCACAAAAGTTAATAAAAAATTGACTACAGTACTGCTCCTCCCGGATCTGCGCTTGCTAGCGCGGAAAAAAGAAGAACTGACATCAGCGCGCGAGGGCGGCGTCCAAGTACTCCGACGACATCATCCCGGCGATCACGACGCCGACGACTGACGCGGAGCCGCAGACGACACCTACCGCTCGCAGGGGTACTGCTACGCAAAACTTTCCGGATCCAGTCTGACGCCTGGGAATATTCTAAGGTAAGTAATCTAACACTAACCGGTTTCTTTCAGATAACCACAGCCCCCATGGGATCAAAACACTGATACAGATACCAACTTATACCACAGTCTCCAGGTAGATCTTTATCTTTTTGTGCTGTCCATCCAGAATTGTTGGATAAAAATTGCAGTGCGTTCTGAAAGTCACAGAATCGACCACCTGCAATGTAATTTGTCATGCCACTAGGCGCAGGTAACCATCCAAAAGTAGCCAGTGTGACTATTCAACACAGTCTGTGAGAATGGACGGAGATTGGGGAAGGATTGGATATTCCCAGGACAATTCTATCAAACCTGGAAACCAGTCAACAGGATCACATCTATTTCCTATCTCTTCACCGGATCCATCACTCTTGTGGTAAACTTGGGACAAGTGTAATTGCAAGCTCTCCTTACATCTTGGAGGAACACATCCACAACCAGGATTGCACGCCACATCAAATAAGAGGCAAACGGATACACTTTGCAGGGTCTCCACCACCTCATTCTTCATCCCTAAAAGATTTTCTTCTATCAACAAAATGCAGTTGTCTAGACTGAAAAGCCAAAAAAACTTGGCAAACTCAGCAAGCAGATAGGACTTAGTCCACCTAGGCAGTTGATCTAGCTTACTGCTTACACATTGTTTATTCTCAACAGTACAGAGCAGGTAACCTCGTCTTTTGTCAAGCATTTCACTGCAAAAGAATCTACCAGTTGCTCTAGACAGATTATGTGCAATGTCAACTCATCAAATGGACATTCTCCTCCCTCCTGTAGAGATATATCCGCATTTGGTACACCATCGCTTCTGGCTTCAAAGGCATGCCGCTTTTGTGAGCTTCTCCAGGCCATTTGCTGGACTCAGCAACTGGCCCCCACCGGTTCTGACCCCCACTTTGGCGGGAAAACCTAAGTGAAGAAAGGGGGTGTGCCAGCCTCTGCCAACCCCACCTGACAGGAGGGAGAGGCGAGGTGAAGCACAACTCCGGGCTACCGCCATCCTGAGAATGGGGAGCCCTACCCAATCAGAGCTACGCCCCTGCCCCCCTCTCACTGGAGAGTGGCAGGATGGGGGGTGTACTCACCCCAGGACAGGGACCCATTGGTCCCTGCCCTTGCCCTATCTGTAACGCCCCTAAATTTAGTATTTAGGGGCACCCTGAACCTTCCTTCCTCAGATCCCGATTTGAAAACAAGAAAGAAGAACAAGAAGAAAGAAGACCTGCCGTGCAGCTGCTAATAAGAGGACGACACCAACTGACTCGGCCCCAGCCCTACAGGCCTGTTGATCCTTGAACCTGCTCCTGCTAAAACCCCGGCGTCTCCTGTGGACAGAAAACTCGAAAACCCCGGAGGACCTGCCTGCCTTACTCATCTAAAGACTGGGACTCCCATGAGCAGTGGTTCTGCTCAAACAGCAACAAACCCTTGTGCCAGCCAGGAACCCCGAATCCAGCACTCTCTGCACCCGCCAAGCTGGCACGTGCCTGAGAGGACAAAGACCATGAGGACATCTCCCCGGCGACTGTGACCCGGAATCCAGTGCCCAAGGACTCTACTCGACGATCCTGATGACGCCTGCAGCCTCACAAGGGACCCTCCAACTGCGACCAGTTGAGGGTAAGATTTCCTGACTTCAAAAGACACCCCTGCACCCGGCACCCCACGGCCCCCTGTGCCCAACTCCTGGGTGTCTACCTATCCTCCAAAACCCCAACTTACCTCTTCAAGTGGTGGTCGCACCTGAAGACTCTCCGTCTCCGAGCCTTCAGTCTTTGTTCAACTTCCAAGTCCCCCATTGAATAACATTAGGCGCCCGGAGGCCCAAAGGCACCCTGCACCCAGCTGCCGGAGTGCCGCTGGAAGTGCAGCAACTACCCAACTCTACTTCCCCACTTGCCCCGTGTAAGTGACCAGGAGCTCAGCTCCCACAGCCGCGTGGTCTACCTGCTAGCAGCCACCAACCGACGGCCCCCTATCCTCCTTAGGATAACATTGGGCCTACTCACTCTGCACCCGGCTGCCCCTGTGCCGCTGAGGGTGTAACAACTGTACTTACCTGATTCTGGGAAACCCCTGAGTCTACCCCCAGAACCTTAACTTTGCCAGCCGAGTACTTACCCAAAGACCAATAACTTGATTTTCTCCATAGGGTAACATTGGCTGGGTTTCACTCAGAATATTTTGTCTAAGTGTCGATTTCCCAAACTTACAAATATTCCTTAAAAATCGTCCGAGCTTCAAAAACGAATTTACTCACCTGCAATCAGGAGAGATCTCAGTGCTGTACCTTTCATCCCAGCACTGAACCTAGAAAGTAATTATAACCGTGATTTACTGTTAACCCAATTTCCTCCATAGGAATACATTGCCTGGTTTTTACCAGAAAATCTTCTAAATGTCAATTTTTCAAACATGCAAATATACCTTAAAAGTCGCCTGTATAACAAAAACTATTTCTTTCAACTGTTTACAGGGAATGAACAAGGGCTGAATCCAGGATACAGCCCTGAGTTAGAAAAACATACGTAAAGTGATATAACTGCATTCATTAAAAAACTTCCATTGAGCTCAATATTAAATTGTGTTTAAATTTGTGTTGCATTTAAAAGTCAACTGCTATTTGAAAGTATTCTATTGCAACATCTCATTCTGAGAAAGTATGTATGATACCTACTGTGGTTCTAAAATAAAGTAACTATATATTTTTATATACAAGACAATTGGCCTAGAGTTCAGTGCTTGAGTGTATGAGACAGTTTGCTGAGTGTGTACAACAAATGCTTTACACTGTCCTCTGATACTGTCTTACTGCTCGACCAAGGTACCACTTTAGGGAGTAAGGTTATATCTAACTTTAGCCTCTGCCATACCTCTGGGGACTGTGGACTCTGTGCACACTGTACCTTACTTTGGTCCAGTATATACAGAGCCACTTTCTTACAGTGGGCACGGCACTGAGGCGCATTGCCCCTTGGTCTTTGCAGTTCAATGTCCTTTCCCAAGAGACATGCTTGAAACACCTTACACAAGCTTACATCTGTTTACTAAATATGTAAAGGTGTTGTGGTTTACTTTTGTTGTACTCTGACATCATCATAATCCTAAGTGCAACTAACCCTAAGCTTTTGCCTAAAAGCCCCCTGTGTGTTTGTATCTATGTGCCCCACTTTGTGTATTATTGTATAATACCTCCGCATTGATTTATAAGTAAATATCAGACCTCTGTCCGGCTGGAAATGTCAAAACAAAGATAGCTACGATTCTGTCTATATTTTATTCTTCTCTACCTTCTTCATTCAAAGGGACCACTGTTGTTTAAAAGTAACTGCTCCCATGGTCCTTGGTTGACTTGATTGGTTTCCCTTGTTGTCTTCACACAGAAATGTAATTGTAACACAAATAAAAAATATATAATCTCACCAACTTCTTTCATTTATATTTGGGCGTTGTTTGTAGTTTCTTGTATCACTTCTTTGAAGCTCACAAACAATGCAGTGTTAATCCAAGATGGTCACTTTTTTCCTTCGAACTTGGAGGAGGCAGGAAGAGGCGGGGGCTCTACACACCACATCTTTCTTCTGTGTTAGCATCTGATGGCTCCAGGCAAGGGGGGACTTTACCGCAACGTCCAGGGGATATAAAATCCAGTGGGCTAACAAGTCTTTTATAACTCTTACGCGAAAGCAAGTTAAACAAGCATTTACAATGCAACGGTTTCGCCTTTGGAAAAGTTAGAGCTATTGGCATTGTAAATGACAACATGTTTATTTCTGTGCTGGCTTTGACAACATAAATAAATGGCATTGTCATTTACAAAGCCAATAGCCTAATCTCTCGCAAATGCGACACCTATTGCATTTGCACACACACAGTGGCAGAGACGAAATGGAGGCAAGTTATAATAAAACATCAAAAGAATGTAAACTTCAGCAAAACAACAAATTGTGAAAAAAAAAACAAGTGTAGAACTCTGTGCAGAAATGGACTTTAGTCAAACCTCAATAGTCCTTAAGCGAAATTCTAAGACATTTCCTGGACTCGAAGAAGAGAATTCCACTGCTTGGTCCAGCCATGCTCAAAAAAATGTCAGCTCCATTCTCAACTCACCCCTCCACAAAACGTCTTAACGCCAGCTGACCATCCGCAATAAAAGCAACACTTACATACCTTTGACGATCCAGGCGTCTCAACGAAAGACAGGCTGCAGGTACACTGGTGCTCATTCTAACCAAGAATGAGGCCACTGACCTTACAACGCTTGAAGCACTAAGATGAGACAGTTAATAAAGGATGTGTCAAGCTGTGCATTCACGGTCTGGCCACTGGAGCCAAGACGTCAAGTCGGTATGCAATTATGTACGAAAGGGAAAAACTCAGAGCAGGCACCTACATAACTGGTTTATCACACACCAAAATGCACACTAGGAGGCTACTAGATATTTCAGATTCCCATAAGCCACAAGCACCTACGTTGCAAGCTTTCAAAGTTCACACTTGCATTGTTTATCAGGAATTTCCATTCTCTTGAACAACATCAAAGGCATCACGCACCCAACTACTCACATTCTGCAGGAGCAAGCCGGAAACCCCGTCGCCCCTGTAGGTTCTGTGTTTATGTTTCCTTTAATGCACAGCTGACAAATTATGAATTCGACAATCCACTGCTAACGGACAGGGGGTTAAACGAGATAAAAGGGATAATTGGCGGGTCAAACCAAAGGACCGAAGAAATAAATAATAATTGTGCAGGAATGTGGACCTTGAGAGTCCTTGCATTTGTGCATGCTCCGTATTATATTATTCTAAAGCACGGGAGACCCTTTATATCGGTGGTCAGCTAGTGAATAGTTTGAAAGCTGTGAGCAAAAAAAGGGGAATTCCGATCACAAAGAGCTCCGAGCTGGCAAGCACCTGAGCTAAATCCGCCGCTGGCTTTTAGTTATGCAGCACAGGCGGATACAAACAGGAGATCCTGGTCTGTGGAAGTCTGTTACCCTACAATGGCACTGCACGAACGCCGCAGGCGCGACCCTCTGTGCTTTATTTGAAGTGTCAATAAAATGTACAGAGGTGGTATTACTGCACTGTATATACTAAAGTAGATGGCTGCCGGATGTGCACGTGACAACTTTACATATGCAACTGTGTGTGGGTTGTTGTGCTTCTGAAATTTGGTGCACAAGACACAGGCAAATTCCTAAGCCTCGCTGGACGCCTGTTCCAAACCAAAAATCACGAGATAACGAAAAATGTACACGACGAGCCCCGCTAGCTTGTAGGACGTGCCATGTGTGGATGAGATTCTCAACACAAACATGAGCCATTGTTAGCCAGAAGTCACACATCCTTCCATAAATAAACACAGGGCACAAGCGATCCCGTATACCATGTCCTCTCTGAAAGAAAAGTGACTGCCTCGACCGAGCACTGCACCCCACACGCTTAAATAGATGCAATACCGACAACGGCTTCACTCCCACGGAGGACACACAATGTTAGCAAGCCTCTACTTTTCAAGAGCTCCTCTGTGTCGAGTCGCCGAGTTTCAAGAAGCCCACATGATCACAGCACAAACACCGACATCCTGCAGCAAGCATGGGTTGCTGTGGCAGGAGCACACTTCTCCAATTCTTAAACCAATCAAATCTCTGGTTTTTACTGCCATTTTAAAAGGGTTATTTTTTGACACAGGAGACACATTTTTAACGTGGTCTGCCAATGTAGCAGAAACATAACTCTACCTAACCAGTCTTGCAGCACCAACCATCGCCTTTAAAAAAAAGTCAGGTCCCGGGCCGGCAGCCAATCACAGCGCGGCCTGGGAAATGACATCACGGGGTATCCCGGGCCGGCCAGCCAATCACAGCGTGGCCCGGGGAATGACGTTACGGGGTGTCCCGGGCCGGCAGCCAATGACAGCGCGGCCCAGGACAAAGGGGCGGGACTTAAAAAAAGAGAGAAAAACGCCCCCCAATCGCGTCAAGGCGGGCCCTGAACTCAGTGACGCTCCTCTCCAATGGCTGGCCAGCATTTACGAGGCCAGCCAATGGAGAAGAGGGGCATGTTCAGGCCCCCATACTACTAACAAAAGATTTCGGCTCCGCTCACCCACTGCTTACGCAGTGGGACGGTAGCCGAAACCTAAACAAGCATTTACAATGCAATGGTTTCGGCATTATTAAAGGTAGAGCTATTGGCATTGTTCATGACATTTTTTTTGTTTTTTAAAAAAAAAATCATAAATAGCATTGTTATTTACATTACCAATAGCTTAATTGTTAAATAAATGGCATTGTCATGTACAAAGCCAATAGCTTAATCGCTCGCATATGCATGACCTATTGCATTTACACCCACACAGAGCCACACACATACACAGCCACCCACACAGTCATTCACACAGAGCCACCCACACACACAGAGCCACCCACACACAGACAGAGCCACCCACACACAGACAGAGCCACCCACACACAGACAGAGCCACCTACAAAAAAAGCTATCCACACAGAGCCCCCCCACTCACACAGAGCCCCCCACTCACGGCGAGAGCCGGGGGAGGAGGGTGGAGGGAAGGGAGAGAACCCAAGAGGAGAGCCGGCGCGAAGAGGGAGAGCAAGCAGAGGTGGAGGAAAGCAGCACCAGCGAAGGGAAAGAGCACCGCGAGAAGAAGGGGAGGCAGTTCATGTCTAGGGAGGGCAGACAAGTGATGGAGGAGAAGGAACAGACAGGCGGAAGGAGGGTGATTCGAGAGGCAACAGAGAGGGATTGGAAAGAACTGAGACGTGAGAGACGAGACGAAGACGAGCAGAGGCGACCAGACCAGTCGGAGAAAGAATAGAGAAAGATGGCTTATCTGTAAAATTGCCATTCATTTTAGAAGCGTCGTTAATTATTATGCAAACTTGTAAATGATGTCGATTTTTATGATAAACTGAGAATATATGCTTTTTATGTTTATAGTGTTTAATAAACTGATGACAAACTATTATTTTGATAAACAGTAGATCAGCGGGAGCAAGCAAGAGCCGAGAACTGCGGGGGTAGAGAGCCGGAAGTGGGTTCTAGGTCATGGAATGGAGAGATAGCAGAGGTGTGGAGAACAAGAACAGATTGAGAGTGAGTGTGAGAGTATGAGAGAGTGAGAGAAGGAGAAGAAAAGAAGTAGGCGAAAGAGGGAGCAAGGAAAGTGCAAAAGCGGGGGGGGGGGCAGTGAGCAGAGGGGGAGAGGGACAGGTCTGACCGGAAAAGAGAGGGCAGACAGAGACAGAAGAGGGGGAGTTGAGGGCAGCAGCAAAGAGGGGAGGGGGAAGGGAAGGCTTGAGGGATGGGTACAGGGCATAAGGAGGGACATGAGAAAGCGAAGGGGAGATGGAAGGGGCGAGGGTACAGACAGAGCAGAATATATAGAGGGGGTGGAGGCGAGTTTAGGAGAAAGAACGAAGATAGGACTGAAGAGAGGGAAAGAACGGAGGGGTGCGAGGGAGAAGAAACAGCAGCGACACCAGGAGAGAGGAATACATCCAGGGGAGCAGGGAGAGGATAAGAGTGTGGAGAAGCGAGATCAGAGGGATGGAAGATGGGGGAGAGGGCTGGGGACAAGTAGAGAACAGGGGAACTCCAGAAACCGGAGGTGAGGAGGGATGCGTGCACTCTGAGGAGAGAGGGCAGAGGGAGCACGTGGAGGCGAAGGGAGAAATCTGAAAGAGGGTGAAAGAGCGGGCGCTGTGATGAGATATGAGGGGCAGAGAGGAGCGGATGAGGAGATAAAGTACCGGTCTGAGTTCATGAATGAGAGCTGGGCTGGTGGGGAACTGGAGGTACGCCTTGTAGAAAATACATTGATTCATATCCTGGATAGAAATGAATAACTAGGAAAAAGTTCAGGAGAAAAAACAGACTCATGAGCAAACAACAGGCAGCTGTACCCTACCATCTCAGACACTCTTGACCCTGCTTGAAATACCTGGAATTCGTCGAAGAGAAATTGCACTTTACTTCTGGAAGTTTGTGTCGCATCACGAACACACAGTAGTACGTAGCAGTTACGGAAACGTGTGCTTTAAGACACACAGTTTCTAAAAGCAGTTTAAATGGAGTTAAGGACATCCAAAAAGTGCCGTCCAAAGTTAACCGATGTATAAATCTTTTTTAACATAGTAGTATTAAATTAGGGTTCAGATCTACAAAATTAAAAACCATGATGCATAGCAAGATGCACAGCAAGATGCTCAATTCCCCTCAATACTGTAAGCACAAAACAGAAGGCACAAAAGGTGAGTACTAGAGAGTGTTTTCGAAGTCACAGGACACGCCATCACTGAGTCAACCAAATTGTGAAAGGGTAGGGGGTACACCAAGGCCATCACATGACCTTACCTGTCATCCTCGCCATCGACCAGAGGTAAGGACTTCAAGGGAAGCCGGACCCGCTAGACTGCCACCCCTCCCTTCCAAAGAAGTTGAACCACCTATTCCTGAAATGCCTTCAGCGATGATGGACTGTGGCAAACTGGCCACCGAGTGCTCCATGAGACGCCTTGCATCTGGGATCCGATTTGCCACTGACTGGATGAGCGAGGGCGCAAAGATTTGAGCAGAACTTAAGAGGTATCTGGTGTGGTATGTGCTGAGACACCGGTACACTGGCAGGATAGTGAGCAACACCCTGAGCCCTGTTGTGTACAGTGGGGGGTGTACAGTGGGGGGCTGGGACATGACAGGTGCGGGGCCCAGACCAGCAGAAGCTGTCAAGCTGATCTGGCTAACAGCGGCTGAGGCAGGGGCAATTGGGCCAACAGCCGGGATCTGCTGATTATTCATTCCTTGAAGCACGGGTTCCAATCCTTGAGCCTGGGGTTTTGCGGGAACGGGGGCCTTCTGCGCTGCCATGACCAGTTACTGAGGAAGGCTCCGCGGGCCCATCGGCACCCCCTGGGGCTGAAGCGGCTGCAGGAGAGGTGCAGTTAGAGTGGGGGCACTCTGCTGCATGACGGAGGGCATTCCTTGGTTAATAGCTGCTGGTGCTCGCTGCGCCGTGGAGGGCAGATTAAAGTGCTGACCCACTGCCACATTATGACTGGACTGCGACGCAGTGGGCAGATTTAAGGATTGACCCACGCTGTGACTGACGGGCGTTGCAAGGGGGAGATTTATTTGCTGGGGCACATTCTGACTGGTGACCACTGACGTGGGCATCATCGTGGGTGCATGTGCAGCAGTCATAGCAGAGGCCGTGGATTGTGCTTGTGCGGCTGTGGATTGCATGTGTGCCAAAAGATTATGCCCAGGAGCCCTGGCCCTACCAAGGTCTGCAGCTTATGGGGGTGCTGCAAGTAATCAGCCACGCTCCCTGTAACAGTAGTCTGAGTAGCCGGCATGGCGATGAGGGCGGAGAGAATCTGCTGCTGGGCTGCATAGTGGAGCTGCTGGGGCAGAGTCTGTACAGGCTGTGAATAGGGGGGTTGTTGGTGCACTGAAGGCACGGCCCCCATACTATGACCAGCCGAAGGGTTCAATGGAGGTTGGTAGCCTTGTTTTTGCTGTCCACAGCCGCCTTCAGGCGGGTGCGATTGTGCTGGCAAGGTGGCACTCTGAGCCCCGGGCTCCGAGTACCCCTGCTGCAGACCGGGGCCTGCGCACTCCGTATAGTGGCTCAGAGTGCTGCTGGCCGAGCTCTCGCTGGTGCTTTTCCTCTCCTCGGCCGCCTGCCTGACACTCTCCACCACCCTGTGAGGGGCCTCCACAGGCTGCCCCCGCTCGTAGTACTCGGTGCAAGTCCAGCAGCCCTTGCGGAAGAGCTAAGAGCTAGAGTCCAGTTTCACCACTCGGAACCGTGATGCGGCTGCCCCACGGCCGACCCCAGCGCGGCGGCCGCCACCGCCGCCTGTGCCACCTGTGCGATGGAGCCCCCGGAGGCCGGATGGGGGGGCTACGTGCACAGCTCCAGGGAGGTTGTTCATCATGTTCACTGCAGCCATGCCCCTGGGCAGGCCAGCGGCAGGAGGCTGCAGGGGCTCGGGGTGCAGGGGCCCGGCGATGCCATTTATGAGCAGCGGATGAGGCTGAGGAGGGGGCAGGCCGGGCAGGCGCGGCTGGTTTGGGGGACAGCGCCCCGCAAGTGCTGCAGCTGCTCCTCGTCGCTGCGCTCGTCACCGGACAACTCCGGCGCCGCTTTCTGTTGGGAGTCCTCGCTGCACGGCTGAGGGAATCCCGCCTGCTCCTCATCAGCTCGATCCTCCAGCTGCTGTTGAGCGGCACTCAGGATGCCTGAACGAAGGCGCCGCGGCCTGGATTACGCCGTGCACCTTCCATGATTGCCGCAGAGGATTAGGCTCCCGCACACCAGGAAGTGAACGCGGACGCTTGGGTGCGGTCTGCTCTGTCGGTGGCCGGTTACTAAAGGTTTCCTGGCGCTACAGCCGGACGTCAAAAACGGGCAGCGTAAGAGCCTGGGGAAAAGAAACCCAAAAAACACCTAAATATTAACTTGGGACTGCTGCCCGAGCAGAGCAGCCATACAAAGAAGTACTTGTCCGTCACAAAACGCAACGTGACATTGCAGGCGGTGGTGCTTGTGAGTCGGAAGCCCGTGGCGCAGTTAATTTTCTCGCAGGTGGCAGCAGTTGGAGGAGAGCAGAGGAAGCGGCAGCTGTTCGTATCAGCTGAGGAAACTTTGACAAGAGAGGAGCCCTCCACGACCACGTTTCTCCGAGGCAGAAAGGCCTCGGAGAAACCACTGCCATTTTCGTGATTGGGGGGCGTGTTTTCGTTCTCTCCTCTTCCCATTGGCTGGAAGGTAAAATTCCAGCCAATGGGAAGAGGAGAGGGCGTGACTTAAAAAAAGGCACGGAAACGCCCCCGAATCGCGTCAAGGCGGGCCCTGAACTCAGTGACGCTCCTCTCCTCCAATGGCTGGCCAGCATTTACGAGGCCAGCCAATGGAGAAGAGGGGCGTGTTCAGGCCCCCTATACTACTAACAAAAGATTTCGGCTCCGCCTACCCACTGCTTACGCAGTGGGACGGTAGCCGAAACCTAAAAATGGTGAGTCGGGGGGGGATTCGGAGTCCACCTGGCACCCTCCCCAAAAAACATAAAAGTAAAGTATTTTATTTTATAGCAGCCAGGGCATTGGAAGCAAAACACGAGCGAGTGGGGGAATGAGATTAGAGCTAAGCAACAGGAAGGGGGCAGAAAAGGAATTTAAAAAAAAAGCTGGCATGGGAATAGCAGCGTACATGGGGGGGCAAAACAGAGTGCTTGTTCAGAACGGCAAAACCTGCAAATGGGGAGAGCATGGCTGCAGGAGAGTAACAAAGAGCGCAAGAGCATGGTTATATCGGAGGCAGAGAAAGCAGCATACGAGAGAACAATGAAAAACACATGTTCCCTCAGAGAGTGCCTAAATACAGAAAAACGTAATTCCCTAAATGTGAGCAGTGGAAGGAAACAAATCAACTAGTCAAAAAAGGTGGTAAAGAAACTAAGATGCAGTCGAGGGTCAAAAACAGGAGGAGGAAGGAAAGCCATTGATTGACCAAGCAAAGTAGAGTGACGAGAAAGCCATCCAAATTGGATGCAATAGGCGGGCTCTATGCCCCTCTACGTTTTTGGTATGGTCATTAAAAAGTCTTTCAAAAACTGAGAACTAAAAGCTGCCTGGAGGCCAAGACTTAAAACCTTCCTTTGGTTCAGGAAGCTTTATAACTCCAAAAAGCTTTGGTTGTCTGTAAAACCTGAGAATGTAGGTTTAATACACACCAGCACCTCCCTCGCCTCGCCCCCCCTACCCCCCCCCCCCCCCCAAGCGGGTAGCGTGAAAAGGTCAACTTTACCCAAGTACGGAGTTGGGCTTGCCCAAAAAACAAATTACCCACTCTGATAAGATCTCATCTAAGATCAGATAGCAAGAAGCCTCAGCCGGCTTGGTCACATTGCCTAATCATGTTTAGATTCCTAAAGTATAACTGAGCAATTCATTGTAGCTACAGCAAAATTAGAAGGAAAAAAAACCCAAGAGCTCGCAGCATTAGAGTTAGTGCTTTTAGAATTGTTTATGGGTTTTTTTGTAAATCTTTAGCATGAGGTTGAGGGTGAGTGAGGGTGAGTGAGGGTGAGGGGTTGAGGGTGAGTGAGGGTGAGGCTGAGGTGTTGAGGGTGAGGGTGAGTGAGGGTGAGTGAGGGGTTGAGGGTGAGGGGTTGAGGGTGAGTGAGGGTGAGGGGTTGAGGGTGGGTGAGGGGTTGAGGGTGAGTGAGGTGAGGGGTTGAGGGTGAGTGAGGGTGAGGGTGAGTGAGGGTGAGTGAGGGTGAGTGAGGGTGAGGGTGAGTGAGGGTGGGTGAGGGTGGGTGAGTGTGAGTGAGGGTGAGTGGGGGTGAGTGGGGGTGAGTGTGGGTGAGTGTGGGTGAGGGTGAGGGGTTGAGGGTGAGTGAGGGTGAGGGGTTGAGGGTGAGTGAGGGTGAGTGAGGGTGAGGGGTTGAGGGTGAGTGAGGGTGAGTTAGGGTGAGGGGTTGAGGGTGGGTGAGGGTGAGTGAGGGTGAGTGAGGGTGAGGGGTTGAGGGTGGGTGAGGGTGAGTGAGGATGAGTGAGAGTGAGGGTGAGTGAGGGTGAGGGGTTGAGGGTGAGTGAGGGTGAGTTAGGGTGAGGGGTTGAGGGTGGGTGAGGGTGAGTGAGGATGAGTGAGAGTGAGGGTGAGTGAGGGTGAGGGTGAGTGAGGGTGAGGGTGAGTGAGGGTGAGGGTGAGTGAGGGTGAGTGAGGGTGAGGGTGAGGGTGGGTGAGGGTGAGTGAGGGTGAGTGAGGGTGAGGGTGAGTGAGGGTGAGTGGTTGAGGGTGAGTGAGGGTGAGTGAGGGTGAGGGTGAGTGAGGGTGAGGGTGAGTGCGGGTGAGTGAGGGTGAGGGTGAGTGAGGGTGAGGGTGAGGTGTTGAGGGTGAGTGAGGGTGAGGGGTTGAGGGTGAGTGAGGGTGAGGGGTTGAGGGTGAGTGAGGGTGAGGCTGAGGTGTTGAGGGTGAGGGTGAGTGAGGGTGAGTGAGGGGTTGAGGGTGAGTGAGGGTGAGGGGTTGAGGGTGGGTGAGGGGTTGAGGGTGAGTGAGGGTGAGGGGTTGAGGGTGAGTGAGGGTGAGGGTGAGGGTGAGTGAGGGTGAGTGAGGGTGAGTGAGGGTGAGTGAGGGTGGGTGAGTGTGAGTGAGGGTGAGTGGGGGTGAGGGGTTGAGGGTGAGTGAGGGTGAGGGTGAGTGAGGGTGAGGGTGAGTGAGGGTGAGTGAGGGTGAGGGTGAGTGAGGGTGAGTGAGGGTGAGTGAGGGTGAGGGTGAGTGAGGGTGGGTGAGTGTGAGTGTGGGTGAGGGGTTGAGGGTGAGTGAGGGTGAGGGGTTGAGGGTGAGTGAGGGTGAGTGAGGGTGAGGGGTTGAGGGTGAGTGAGGGTGAGTGAGGGTGAGTTAGGGTGAGGGGTTGAGGGTGGGTGAGGGTGAGTGAGGGTGAGGGGTTGAGGGTGGGTGAGGGTGAGTGAGGATGAGTGAGAGTGAGGGTGAGTGAGGGTGAGGGTGAGTGAGGGTGAGTGAGGGTGAGGGTGAGTGAGGGTGAGTGAGGGTGAGTGAGGGTGAGTGAGGGTGAGTGAGGGTGAGTGAGGGTGAGTGAGGGTGAGGGTGAGTGAGGGTGAGGGTGAGGTGTTGAGGGTGAGTGAGGGTGAGTGAGGGTGAGGGGTTGAGGGTGAGTGAGGGTGAGTGGTTGAGGGTGAGTGAGGGTGAGTGAGGGTATGTATGTATGTATGTATGTATGTATGTTGAGTTTGAGGGTGAGTGAGGGTGAGGTGTTGAGGGTGAGTGAGGGTGAGGGGTTGAGGGTGAGTGAGGGTGAGGGGTTGAGGGTGAGTGAGGGTGAGTGAGGGTGAGTGAGGGTGAGGGTGAGTGAGGGTGAGGGTGAGGGTGAGTGAGGGTGAGGGGTTGAGGGTGAGTGAGGGTGAGTGAGGGTGAGGGGTTGAGGGTGAGTGAGGGTGAGGTGTTGAGGGTGAGTGAGGGTGAGGGTGAGGTGTTGAGGGTGAGTGAGGGTGAGTGAGGGTGAGTGAGGGTGAGGGGTTGAGGGTGAGTGAGGGTGAGGGTGAGTGAGGGTGAGGGGTTGAGGGTGAGGGGCTGATAGTGAGTGAGGGTGAGGCTTACATTGTCTAGTTCTTCGGTTCGGTCCTCGTGTTTTCTCCGCTTTGCCAAACCGTGTGATCTTTGGCGCGGCAGCGAATGCCTCTGTTTCTGTTGTCGTATCTGCTGGTGCTACCACGGTCGGTGCTTAGAATGAGGGCGGACATCTTAATGCCAAAGCTGCTTTAAATGACACGTCGCTGACAGTTTCCACTGGCCCTTCTTTTCTTTTCTGTTATTTTAAATGCACGGTGTTGTGTAGACTAAAGTTGACCTTGTGTCTCCAACGCTGGACACAGTTTTTACAGATGGGCGTTTCTTACAGCGGTAATTTTTTTAACTAAAATGCACATTTCTGCCGAGTGCCCGCAAAGTCCAGATGTCCTTCGTATGCCCTTGTAAAAGCTTCACTTTAATCAACTTGTAACTGTCCACGGATAAATAAAAAAATAGAAGAATAAGGAAACATTTACGTTTATAAACACCATATTTGCTGGTTTCTCGCTTTAAAAATATGAAATAATAAAAACAGAAACGCTTTCGAAACAACCCGAGAGGCAGCGCACATAAACCGGCGGTTGACTTAAAAGTAAAATGAAAACAAGCCTTTCACCGTAACACGGCGGGCAGGGGAGGGGGCGGAGAGGGGAGAGGTGCGACACGGCAGGCAGGCAGGGGAGGAGAGTAGGAGGAGGAGGGGGGAGGAGAGTAGGGGAGGCACGGCCTAGCGGCAGGCAGGCAGGGGAGGAGAGGAGGAGGGGGGAGGAGAGTAGGGGAGGCACGGCCTAGCGGCCGTGCAATCAAGTAGTGAGGGGGCGGAGCTGGGGGAGGCTGTGAGAGAGAGTAGGCAAGGCTAGCGGCAGGCAGGCAGGGGAGGAGAGGAGGAGGGGGGAGGAGAGTAGGGGAGGCACGGCCTAGCGGCCGTGCAATCAAGTAGTGAGGGGGCGGAGCTGGGGGAGGCTGTGAGAGAGAGTAGGCAAGGCAGGCGGCTGGGGGCATGTGCACGCGCATTTAAGCTCAATGCGCATGCGCATTGAGCTTAAATTTCTCGTGCACTGCAAGGAATCGCCACGATTCCTTGCAGTGTGGATAAAGAGCGGATAAGTGCCAATACTCTCGCCTTGCTCGATGCGCATGCGCATCGACAGGCGAGACCTAAAAAGGAGTGACAAATTCACACAAATATCTGTGGCCCCTTCTGTTATACCAAAGTACCTACAGGCCGCAAAAAGTGGGCACGCACCCATGTTGCACCCTCTGGGCACTTTTAATAATACAGACTCACATGACCAGGCAAGAATGGGGCTGCATGAGCTGGATGCCTTCTACTTGTTGCCAGATTTTTAAACCTCAAGAAGCAATTGCTGAAGTTGCATAGCACTAATAGGCCGAAATAGTGTTTGCAATTTAAGCCGACAGGAAATGAATCAGACTTTTAAAACCTAAACTTTTGTTAGTTGGGGCTCACAACTCCTGTATAAGATACATAAAAAACACACACATAAAAAAATATTGTCTTGCTGCATCAATAATCATAGCACAATTTGCCAAGAATGTAGGAGTGGAACCGTTATGTGCCCCTCAAAACATGTTTTAATTTTTTTAGGTAAAACGTACCATGTCCTCGCTAATTGCATTTTCAGTTTTGTCATCATCCAAATTCTCAAAACAATGGTTGCTCTGCTTATTCGTATGATCGTAATTCCGCGATTGCAGATCCTGTACCAGCAACAACAGCTCTTTCACCTAAGAAATAGAGTTTACACGTATGATTGAACTTTGATCCATATGTTATGAACACTTTTTATGAATTTTAACACTATAATGAAAAACAAAGAAGTGTTTGTATTACCGTCATTGTAGCATTGCCTTCCCGACTTCAAAATGAGGCGATACTGTGTTTTAATGTAAATGACCTCACAGTCTTCACTGCTGCAAAGCCACATGTGCTGTCCCTACTAACTAGAGAAACATAATGTGTGGTTTGGCTTGTCACAAAATGCTAAATGCCATACTACGTGCCACAAAGGCACACAATGAGAACATGGTGATGTCAGGAGGTGGAATCTGTAAAGCCATCATGTTGTCTTTGCTAGCCCCTAATATATGCCCAGGGTAAAACATGGCTCCCTTTCCCAATAGGCACAACCATGGGTTACAAAATCTGTACATGACAACAGGAGTGCCTTTTCAGGGGCTGTGCACCAGAGACCATCAGTGGGATTGGCGTGGTGTGTGCTGATCCTCCCATATCTCTATGGTTTATTTGCTGTGCACTTTGTACTTTTCCATGGTGGCTATGTCACCACTCCCCCAAGTATTTACAGACATATCAGGTAGGTTTTGTGGCATATTACCATGGCTCCTTTATAGCATACCTTGCACAGACCATTATGAATTATGTATAGAATATTCCTCTGCCGGCTTAGTGTCTGTCTCCCGCACTCATTTAGTTTTTTTTAATTATGGCTCTTTCCTTTAGAGGTCATGTGTGTAATTTGTAGTACATTGGCTGCCAGGTTCTGTTTTCTAAACATTGCTTTGACGCATGTTCCTTTTTGGGTCAGATGAGCAGAATGATGGTATAATTCACCTCAACTCTTCTCCTATTATTAATTTCTCTAATTTCCTATATTTCTTTATCAGTTGCTATAATTCTGTCCTGAGGAAGACCCGGTTAAAGGACTTTACGGGGTCGCATCGCCAACTTCACAGGCTTAACCATATTTGGTTTGATTGTAGGACTTTGAGAAACCTAACCAATTTATTGTTCGTGGGGTTCCACTTTGTGATTAATGTTCTCATGGTTAAGGCAGTTCTTTGTTAGGCGCACTGTATATTTTTTCATTCGCACATTGTTCACTTATTTTCACTCTCACTGCACTGTCGCACCTCTCCACATATTGGAATTGTCTTTCTACTCATGTAATATACAGAGTGATTACATTTAAAAAGCCTGTTCAAATCTGCATTACATTAGTGACAGTAGGGTCAATAAATCAAGAGGCACAAGGTTTGATAGTTGTCGTCATTCACTCGAAACATGGTTTGTATACTTTTAATATTTCATAGGTAGCAGCACTGGTATCTGTGGGCACAATCCTGCCAGTTTCTGGTGCTTCTATGATTTACTAGAGACAAGAAACTTCAATATCCGTGCTAATAATGGATAGAGTTGTGTTACCTGTGTACTGAAAAGTGCATGCACGAAATTAACATGCTAAAAATGTTTTAAAATGTGTGGGGGTCCAACAGTTTCTTTTATTGCTGCCTTGTGTATAACTGACTATTTTATTAACATGTTCAGCAACAAGAAAGCACAAGTCTATGTATGTTATCAGGTGTGAATGGGCTACTGTGGCGGTGTGACGGGGGATGCTTTTGGGGATAGGGTCTGTATTATGCCTTTAACACTTCAGTATGTGAGGAAGCATGCACTGTTTTTCTCCATGCTGTACCACTTGTGTCTCAGATTTGCTTTATTCGATTTTACTTTTAAAAATCATAAAAGCATACATTTAAAAACACTTGTGATTAAAATTACATGCAAAAGTTACATACAAAAACACAGATTAACAAGGAGATAAAAGCATTTGCCTATGCTACTCGAATAAGTCCCTTTATAGAGTTCATTATTTTCCGTACCCCTGGCCTATGTCGATGGTTAGGGTAATTGGATGCTGAAAAGCCAGGGCCACAGAGTGCACAGGTGTTTCTGCCCTTCGGGTTTGCTGACTCTGACCTTGGTTTTGGGCAAGGGGTATATACCATGCTTGGGTAAAAGTCACATAAGTCCCAGACGGATATAGGGCCAACACCTTCAGGGGGGTACAAAGTTCGCAGATAGGGGGCAACTAAACTGCTTCTAAATTTTATTAAAACAAGGTCACCGTCGATATCTTTTTTTAAAGGGCCTAGCCAACCCACCCTTCTAACAGAAATAATGGTACCGTCCAAACCTAGGGGCAGGGGCCTGTTTTTAGTTAGCTAGTGTATGGTTTTGTTAAGTAAATCTTGTTCCCGCTCGATTTTTCCACGTTTGAGTGTAGGGACTCCTGCAAGAACACACACAAAGGGTACAGCCTCCGGAGGTAGCTGTATGTGTGTAGTATTTTTGAGCTCTGCTTTTGTAGCAGTAAATTGTAAAGGGCCGGATTGGGGTTCACTGTAGGGACATTAGGGAGTGGAAGGATAGGAACTGGGAGGTGAGTTTGATTGATACTGCTTGCGCCAGGTGGGTTGGGACAAGTTGTTGTTACAGATTTTTCAGTTTGTCTTTGGTTGGACGTAATACATTTCTCTATTCCCAACAGCCTGTCCTCTAGGGTGGAAATTTTAGCCAACAGCGGAGAAATGAGTGAGCTAACCATTTGTTCAATCTGGGACAAAAAGTTCGAATTAAAAGATGATACCAGTTGATCTATTTTTTCTTCCAGTTTAGAAGAGGGGTTAGTTGTAATGAGTGGGGAGCTAATAGATAATTTTTGTTGTTTTCGTTTGTTCCCTGAGGGCTTAACCCCATCCCATTTCCTTTTGCTAGATGAGGACTGGGGAGAAACTGCGTTTGGTGTGATGACATTTTTGGGTTGCTAAAGATGTACCAGGGGGCTGGCTATTGGGGTTACAGTTGGGGTTAGCATACTTGTTCTTTTGACAGGGCCAGGGGAGGGTGTTATGGAATTATTTCTAGGATCCACGGTGGCATAGCTTGTTTTACAAAGGAAGTTTAACTCGTCCAGCAGCGAGAGTTGTTGCGCTATACCATTTGATAGGTCAGGCGATTGGTTAGTGGATGAGCCAGTTTTAGCAGGATCAATTGCTAGGGCGATAGGCGGAGATGGGCTGCGAGGAACTTGTGACCCTAAATACAGACCTCTCTGGCTAATAGAAATGTTGGTCTCTCCCCTGTGGGTCATTGTGGAAAGTGGAATGTGCAATGTTAGGCTATGATAAGACAGCAAATAAGTTCTGGGGGTATTAGGAGATGTTCAACTTAGTCCAGTGGGTACTCCCTTGCCATAATGTCAAGAAGAAAATAACGTAGATAACTTGGGAGATTTGTAGGGTCAAGGGGGGTGGCACCGTCCGTCTTCCTCAGACCTCTGAGGCCACAGAGGGCCCGCCCTTTGCCCAGGCTTAGCCCGGCTAGTCCTGCGCGCGTCCCGCGCTGCGGGAACCGGATGTGATGATATAGCCCGGTGAGCTGGGGGCGGGCCTCCCCACAAGTGCAAGCACGCACGGGCTCCTGGTCCCTGGAGTCCCGTGCGGCGTGATCTTTGCAATTTTTAACTCCTCAGTGGCAGCTCGGCACGTCTTGGCAGGACCCCTCCCTGGCCAACAGCAACGGCTATCCGGAAGGTGCGGCGATGCAGGACCCGCGGCAGCGGGTCCGGAAAGCAGTTTTGTGCGCCCGGTGGGCTGTGGGCGGGTCTCCCCACAGGTGCAAGCACGCACGGGGGCTCCTGGTCCCTGAAGTCCCGTGCGGCGTGATCTTTGCAATTTTTAACCCCTCAGTGGCAGCTCGGCACGTCTTGGCAGGACCCCTCCCTGGCCAACAGCAACGGCTATCCGGAAGGTGCGGCGATGCGGGACCCCACTTGTGTTATGAGAGAAGTTTTCACAGCGACCAACAAAGCATTGGGGGTGCTGCAAGCGAAAGGGAAGCGTCTACTGCTAATGCCTGCATGCTTGAGAGAAAGTCATAGAAAAAGAAAACCACAATCACTCCTTCAAAATCTTACCTTTTTTCTCAGTTCCAGCAGTGACATGTTTTCTACGTCAAGATTCAGAGGATCTTTTTCACCCAGGCAAATACTAAGATAAGTGGTCTGATCCCAGCAAAACGAAAGTGTGTCATCTGCATGAAAAAACAGTGAGTCCAGTTAATACTGTGACTATCAAATACTTTTAGTTAGTATGAAAATGACAATGAAAAGATGGGAAATCATAAGCTTAAAAAATATTTGTTGTCGATTGCAATACAACAAGCAAAGAAATGTTAATGTTTAAATGTTCATTTACGGATTTGTTGATTAAATATACCTACAGGCATTCTATTTGTGCAGCATAGGATCTTATAAAACAATAACGACAGAGAAAAGAGGAAAGAAACATAAAATGAAGTGAAAGAGATATTCCAGTTGTTGCTGTTGTGTATCCTTATCTAGCCTGTTTCTAGAGAAGGATACACATGTATGTTCTCACACATTAAATGTGCAGTCATTAGAGCCAGTCATTTTCTGAAAAGACTAATTTTGATTTGGTCACTAGCCATAGCATCTTGAAATGATAACGCACTACTTCAAAAACCCGAAGAGCCCCTGATTTTATGGATGTGTGGGGACATGGAAGTATGCATCTTTCAAGGTCTATGGTTGCCAATAAGTAATTTCTAAGAAATTGAATGCCAAATATGGCCTTAGTATTAAGTCTGTAAGAGGAATATGGAAAATACAGACTAAACTTCTTGATTTCTCTCAATGTGTAGCAACTCTTCTGTTGTTATCTTGAGCAGAAGTTCATTAACCTCTTGATGAAGGACAAGGATATGATCTTCTTTGCAAAGCTGTGTTTTGGGTGTGACTGTAGGTGATATTCCCATCAACTATATACAGTACTCGTGATGATGCCATTTTTCACCCACCTGTCTGAGTTACAGTTCCACGGTGGCTGGCAATACCTCAGTGTTCCTCCATCAGTTCTAAGTGGTATGAAGCAGTCATTTACTGCCAGAGGCAGAATTTCTTGAGTATTGTCCTCTCCCTTATCCTTTATCACAGTTGAATGATACTATGATGTTTTTGCCTGTACACCACCTGTAGCTTGTGTGTACTGACTTTCTAGCTATGGTTGTTTGACTTGCTCTCTTCCTTTGTGAAAATGTTCCCTTCGTAACAAATCTCTTGTATGAAAGCAACACCAATAAAAGAGACTTTCTTCTATCACACAGTGCCTCACCCACACCTGCTCATTAAGCTTGAAACACCCCCATCACTGAGGATGAGGACACTCAATGAGATAACATATTAAAAAGGCATGTAAAGGAAGCTAGATAGGGTTTGCTTGCACAAAAGCTTTTTTAAGACAGGTATATCATGACATAAAAATCTGGCTTTTCTGATATTAATTATGTCTGTAAAAGCCTGTGTTGTTAGTACCCAAATAAAGTTCAAGAAGAGAGGAAATAGCCCAGAAGCAGACCTATTTCACAATTCGCATCAGCACAGCCTAAACAAACTCCAATTATAGAGACTCATTCAGTAGCCTTTGTGTCCAAGTCTGGGCTGTCAATCGAGAGTAGCAGAAAAAAAAAAGGATAGCTGTTGCAGGTATGCTCACAATGCCAACCATACTGTCCATGAAAGAAACAAATACTTTAGACCAGATGCTTATCCAATCCATATAATTAAATTATCTGCTTGACTTGGCTGAAGCCCTCAATATGGTAGCACCAAGCAAGGGGAAGCAGAAAAGTTACCTGTGTAGGTCGCAATTTCTCTAAAAACTAGACCCCGCAGGGTCTAGTTTTACCATATGGTGCCTCAGGCCCATTCTGTCCACATCTGAAGCATGAGAGTCTCAATTGTCCCTGCCAGCCACAGACAGGGTTGTGCTAAAATTGTCCAGACTGCATCGAGCATCTACAGAGGCAGTAGGCCTCACACCCTCATGTGACCTCAAATGTATCTCTCCTATGAAGGCCAATAACCTCAGGTCACTGCCTTTCTGATGAACAAGTCTTCGAGCCCCTGCCCTCTACATGTACATCTTACTGAACGTTAAGAAGATGGAGCAATAACATGATGCATTGGTCATCTAGAAGACAAGATGGGCTAAGAGTAGGAGTGGGGGCCAACTGGTACTTTACCCAGCTTTGGAAACTAAAATAGCAAGAGGGCTGAAAATAAACAATAGCCTTACAAGGAGCTTCCACCTTAAAGCTTCCGAGAGGTGACAAAAAGTGTTTTTGATAAAAAAATTCAAACTTTTGTTATGTTCTGCGGGCAAGCACCTGCCAAAATTAGATCTTGCGGTCAATGGTTCCTCATTTCAAATGTATAAATGGGCTACTTATTTGCCCATTCATTGAACACCTTGTGCAGTGTATTTTTTCACACAATGATGGTGCTCCTGATTAACTGTTTTATTTAGCATTTTGATTGAGGCTGTAATGCTTCATGTTACTTTGATATATATATATATATATATATATATATATATATATATATATATATATATATATATATATATATATATATATTATTTATTCTCTCTCTCTCTCTCTCTTTGGATTGCTGTGATTTTAAACTTAATAGAATGCATGTTTTTGCTCATGATCTGCGATGTGTCTTTGACACTTTTAATTTACTAGATTGAATAGTGTTATTTTTGATTAATGATGTGTCTGACATTTGTGTCTAAATTGTTTGAATAAAGAGTGTCACTCTTGACTCAGATCCTGCATTTCACATGTGTTTTGTTATTTTAGATAGAACATTTTTGGGCTAAATTATGAGGTAAAAACAACCCTCTAACAAGATCATCAGGAGAAGACTTTAAATTCACATACAGACCTGATGTCCTAGCAAGCAACAATTTCATGTTGACAAAGATATTGTAAATTGGAATTGCTTATACTTCTTATTCCTTTAAGCAGAATATGAATGGTATTGCATATTCACCAAAATAACACCTGTAAATAGAACTTTGCAAACTGGTTCAAGGAGGTGTATGGGACAAAGAAACTCCCTTTCACAGGTGGCCAAAAATATTTAAGCGACTCCTCCCACACAGTCTTCCAGCACATCTGCTGATAGATGTGGCAAGTAGGAAAAATGGACATTCAGGGAGAAAGGCAACACATGCATGCATTGAGCATTCCACATCCATTGTTATCAAAACTGTACCTCCAAAATATGCTGTAGCACTGGTTCCACTTGATGGCATGCCTGAGCGATATTCATTCTTTCTGAGTCCAGGGTCCTTTTGGGGACAGTTCTTTTTTTATTTGGATTTACAATCCAAGTAGATTACCAACTGTGTGACAAAGTGCCATCTTTCTTGCATTGAAATGCCCCCACTTTTTTCTGAACTGCTGATGTGCTTTGACTGAGTGTGCCCTGGGTTCCTGCCAACCAGGTACCCAGGGCCTGTGTTCCTTCCCTAAAACTGTGTTGAAACTAAAACCCAATTGGCATCTCTAGCCACCTGTCAGCCCCTAGTAAATGGTACAATATGTAGAAATCACACCTCCAGAATTAAGATTGATAGTTGTTTATTCTGGATACAGGGAGATCCTCAGCACAGCAGTCCTTTTACTCAGCGCTGCTCAACAGTAATGACAACCAGAATTTCTGGGACAATACATTCCATCTTCTGCCTGGACATTCCAGTTCACAGTCTAACCAATGTATAATGTATACACAATATCTTAAGCTACATTAACTCTACATTTCTCCCCCCTTAAGGAGCATTAAGGATTAAACAAGAAGAATAGGAAATTAAACTTTGAAGAACAAACATAAAAAGAAATATTCAAACAATAACACTATGACATTTGACAAATTATATTATTGTACATTGGAAACTTTGCAAACATTTCCAAAACTCAAAACTGTCCCATTCTCCAACACCACAACATTTCTCTTTACTCCAATTACTTTTAAGGGAATGGAGAACTTACTGTCCCCTTTTATTACCACACCACTTTTTTGTGTGATAACCCAATCTCCCACTTTAATGTTCGTTATTTTCACACCTTTTCTCAACCTTTCAGCATCCTTTTGCTTCTCAGAAACAGTTGCTTTAATTGCATGATGATCTACCCATAAACTATCTTTGGCAACCAAACAACTGGGATTGTCTTTCCTACCTGGCTCTCTCCCTTTGAGAGAAACAAAAGGAGAAACACCTGTGACAGCATGGGGAGTAGTGCTATGAGCCCAAACCAACTTCTTCAGCTCCTCCTTCCAAGAAAATCCATTAGCTAATGACAATTGGATGTTGTCCATGATAAGACGATTAATCCTCTCTACCATTCCATTAGCTTGTGGTCTGTATAAAGCTACTTTTTCATGTGTAACTCCCCATCTCTCCATAAACTCTTTCATTTCTCTTGATATAAACTGCACACCATTGTCTGACACAATTTTTGGTGCACCCTCTTCAAAGAAAGTTTCTTCTAAGAATCCTATCACAGTTCTGGTGTTAATCACATTCGTCGTTGTGTACACAAACCATTTTGTGTGATAATCTGCAAGTACAAAAATAAATCTGTCAGCACCACCTAACTTGTTAATAGGTCCCAAGAAATCCATCGCCAATTTTTCCCATGGTCTGACAGGTAATTCAACACACTTAAGTGGGGGTTCTCTCAATGTCTTCACCTTATCACTGTTAGCACATGCATAACAATGTCTGATCACTTCCTCAACCAAGCTATCTAATTTAGGCCACCAATATGTTTGCCTAATCCCTCTTTTCGTCATGCTTCTTCCAGGATGTCCTTCATGTGCTAGTTCAATAATCTGACTCCAAAGACTTACTGGAGGTACAATGCGATCTCTCCTCATTGTGTTATCATCAATTATACTCAATTCCTCTTTGATGTTCCAATACTCTTTTATATCACCATCACAATTCACACAGGTTTCCCATCCATTCCTAATGTATTCTTTTATCTTCATTAAGACTGTATCACTGTCCATTGCAACATCCCATAACTCTTTTCTCAATGCTACACATTCATGGATCTTGCATTCTTCGTTCTCCTCAGTCTCTAAATCATTAATTTCTGTAACTTCATTTCTGGTAGGTAGACGGGATAGACAATCTGCTACTACATTCTTGAGTCCTTTTAAGTATTCCACTTCAAAACTATATTCTAAAACGGACAACAAGCATCTCGAAATTCTAGGAGTAACTCCACCTTCTAGACCTCTTCCTCCCTTGAATAAATATGTCAGTGGTTTGTGGTCTGTCCTAACCTTGAACGGCAAACCCCAAAGAAAGTATTTAAAATGTTTAATTCCCCAGCAACATGGAAGAGCTTCTCTCTCAATTGTCGAATAACTGTTGTCAGCACCTTGCAGTCTCCTGGAGGCAAATCCAATAATTCTTTCATTACCTACTACAAATTTAGATAATACCGCTCCTAAGCCTACACCACTCGCATCAGTGGTCAGAAAAGTTCTCCCATTGATCTCAAAATGTCCCAATAAAGGAGCCTTCATGATACAATCTTTAACTTTCTCATATGCATTCTCACACAACTCATTCCATTCAAATGTCACATCCTTCTTCATTTGTAACCTCAAAGGTTCTACAATTTCAGTAAAGTTCTTCACAAACTTCGAACAGTACTCAGCTAACCCAAAAAAGGACTTCAACTGATCTTTACTCTCTGGACGTGGTGCTTCTTTTATACCTTGAACAATGCTCTGTTTAGGTTTTATACCATCCCCTGAAATAGTATGACCTAAATATGCTACAAATCCTTTCCTAAATTGGCATTTCCTTTCCTAAATTGGCATTTTTCACATTTGACAGTCAATCCATAATCCTCTAAACGCTTCATCACCTTGTCCAACAATTCATCATGATGATTTTCATCCTTCCCAGCTATCATAATGTCATCCTGAAAATACCAGACATTTTCTAGACTTTCAATACCTTTGTCATTACCCTCTGAAAAACTGCAGCCGCAGATGCTAGGCCAAAAGGCATCCTCAAATAAAGAAATGCCCCTAAGGGAGTGACAAAGGAAGTCAAATGTCTAGAATCGACATGAAGATTAATCTGATGATAAGCTGACGTCATATCCACAACTGAAAATACTTTCCCACCAGACATAGCTGATAACATCTCCGAAATATTGGGGAGTGGTTGTCTGTCAACCCAAATATTCTGGTTCAAATCTCTCAAGTCAATGCATAACCTAATCTTTCCCCCTTCCTTGGGGGCCACAACAATTGGAGCCAACCACTCGGACAATTCTATCGGCTCAATTATACCTCGACTCAAAAGTTTATCTAATTCTTTTTGTAACAATTCTCTCATCATAAGGGGTACATTCCGTACTTTATGCACAATTGGCAATGTACATTCCCTACTTTATGCACAATTGCCACTGTTGAAATTAAATCTTGAAGTAACAGGTTTTAAAAGATGAACCAGTAATGTGCTTGTTATTCAATCAGCTAGGCTATAAATCCAAGTTATGAGTCATTGTATTGTTTCTTCCTCTTTCTTTATGCCTCAATGCAGCATCATGAAAAATAAAACTTTTAACTCACAGCATTAATACATTCCATGCTGTGACAACAAAGCTTTCAATGAAAGACTTCACGCAGCTGCTATTCCATTATGTCAGGCACTCAGGCTAACAACGTCATAATGGGGTGATTGATGCTTTCCTTTTAGAGCTTGCAGCCTCCCACAGAGATAATTAGAGGTGGAATGCACTGAAACTCGAGTCAATCAGCTGGCGCTGGCTTCCCACAGGGATAATGGAAGCTACCTCGCACTGAAGCTCGAGATTGTTAACACTTGCTGGCTCCCTACAGAGATAATGGGAGTTGCCTCGTGCAGAAGTTCGGGCTGCTCTTGTGTTGACTTTTGAAAAATCACAGTCACAACGAAGGGGAAATCAATTTAAACACTGCGAGTTCTTTTAAGAAAACGAGGTGAACACTGACATTTAGATTATTCCAGATATCTTCCTCCTTTTAGAGTATTCATATGAATTGTAGTACATGAAGCAAATAAAACGATCTTACCAGTGTATAGATCGGTAGGCAACAATTTTCTTTTAGTCCAAGGGTGAGGAAATCCGTAGTCTGTCCCTCGCACAGACACAGCCCGTCGCCAAAATATGTAGAAATCACACCTCCAGAATTAAGATTGATAGTTGTTTATTCTGGATACAGGGAGATCCTCAGCACAGCAGTCCTTTTACTCAGCGCTGCTCAACAGTAATGATATAACCAGAATTTCTGGGACAATACATTACATCTTCTGCCTGGACATTCCAGTTCACAGTCTAACCAATGTATAATGTATACACAATATCTTAAGCTACATTAACTCTACATTTAGGTACCCAGGGCATGGTGACCAGAGAAGACCCCTGAGGGCTGCAGCACTTATTGTGCCACCCTCAGGGGCCCTGTAACCTGACACCCAAACACTGCCTTTGCAGGCTGAGTGTCTAAGTACAGAACTAAACAAAGAGTCGATATGGCACACATCCCTGTGTGCCATGCCAGCAGAACCCACTGCCCTGGCATTCTTCAGTCACCCCTCTAGCTGGGTGCCCTATTCCAGAGGTGTGGGCACAGGTGCATGAACCCTGTGCCCATACAGTACCCAGGGCCATTCCTGGGCACTGTAAGCGCAGTGATGCCATTAAGAGTATATGGTGCTGGGAGGTTGTCATTACGAACTCCACAGAACCATAATGGCTACACTGAAGACTGACAAGTTTGGTACAAAACTTCTCAGCACATTAAACCCGCACTGATGCCAGTGTGGGATTTAATGTAAACTGCACCAGAGGGCATCTTGGAGATGCCCCCAGAAAACCTAACCTACAATAAACGTCTGGGCTGAGTGGCTACAGAGGCTGCCACACAGCAGACATGTTGCTGGACCCCTGGGTGGAGAGCCCAGCGCTCTCCTGGGCCTGCAACAATGCACATCCTGGGCGAGGTGCTAAGTCTCCTCCTCCAGGATGGGCAGGGGCAAGCTTCAAAGGCACTGCCTCTGTGAGCTTCTCCAGACCATTTGCTGTACCCAGCAACTGGCCCCAACCAGTCCTGACACCCACTCTGGTGGGAAGACTGGCAAGAAACACTACGTCAGGAAGGAGGGTGTGCCAGCCTGTGCCAACCCCACCCCTCAGGTGGGGGAGACGAGGTGAAGCACAACCCCGGGCTCCGGCCATCTTGTAGATGGGGAGCCCTGCCCAATCACAGCTAGGCTCCTGCCCCCCCCCCCCCTCCCACAGGAGAGGTACCCACACCAGGACAGGGACCTATTGGTCCCTGTCCTTGCCAATAATGTCCTTGTCCTTACCTGTAACGCCCCTAAATTCAGTATTTAGGGGCTCCCTGAACCTTCCTTCCTCATATCCCGATAGGAAAAGAAGAAAGAAGATCAAGAAGAAGAAGACCCGCCATGCAGCTGCAAACAACAGGACGACAACAATTGCCTTGGCCCAAGCCCTACCGGCCTATCGATCCTGGAACCTGCTCCTGCCTAATCCCGGCGACTCCTGCGGACAGCAACCTTGGGACACCCAGAGGACCTGCCGGCCTTGACCCTCCTAAAGATTGGGACTCCCATCAGCAGAGGATCTGCTGCAACAACTCCCCTGGTGCAAGCCAGGCAGCTCCGGACCAGCCCACTCTGCACCCGCCGAGCCCGGCCCGTGTCCAATTGAACCAAGACCCCGAGGACGTCCCCCCAGCAACTGGGACTTAAAGTCCAGTGTCCAAAGACCCTCCTCGATGAACCAGACGACGCCTGCAGACTCAGAACCAGGAGCCCCCCAACCGCGACCAGCTGAGGGTAAGCTATTCCGACACCCAAAGACACCCCAGCACCCGGCGCCCTACAGCCCCCTGTGCCTCCCTTTGGGGTACCTACCTGTGCTCCAAGATCCCAACTTACCTCTCGGAGTGCTGGTCGCCCCTGGAGAGTCTCTATCCCAGAGCCTGCAGCCTTTGTTCCCTTTTGACCTTTCCCATTGGATAATATTGAGCGCCCGATGGCTCAAAAGCACCCAGCACCCAGCCGCCCGAGTGCCGCTGGCTGTGCCACCTTTGACCTATCCTACTTCCCCCCTTGCACTGAGCAAGTGACCAGGAGCCCAGCTCCGACAGCCGCGTGGCCTGCTAGCCACCAACCGGAGGCCCCCTTTCCCTCATTGGATAACATTGGGCCTAACTACCTCTGCACCCGGCCGCCCCTGTGTCGCTGAGGGTGAACCAACTTCACTTACCTGACACTGGGGGACCCCTGATTCTATGCCCAGAACCCTGACTTCACCAGCCAAGTACTCACCTGGAAACCGGTAACTCACCTACCTGCCATTGGATAACATTGACTGGTGACTCGAAAAATCTTCCTAAGTGTGAAGTTTTGGAAACTAAAAATATTCATATAAAATCACCCGAATTCCGAAGTACTCACCTGTGATCAGGGGAGAAGCCAGTACTGTACCATGTGGCCCAGTACTGAATCGCTAAAGTCATCCTTACCGGGTTTACTAGTAACTTGTATTTTCTCCATAGGAATCCATTATCTGCTTTTCTATGAAATTGTCTACTTTTGAAAACTAGAAATATTCTTTAAGAATCATACGAAAGAGAGGAGCTTCGCGGGCAAGCAAGATGGCCGCGTAAGCTCGGAGCTCCGCAGACCCTCCGACCCTCCGCATATATCCTGTGAGAAATCCTGATCCACGGTTGTGGATTCCATTTGGCGAGTGGTCGTAGACACGGGACCCGTTTTCCGTTTCCAAATCCGACATTTCTTGGCGGAGTTATGTCGTGTTGAACTCTGTGCCAGGGATGCGCCATTGTCCCGGGGACGGCCGACGGTCGAGACGACGCATAGCATGATCGATATGCTGAGTGAGCGCCTCCAGCTTCTGTTGGCGGAGTGAACGTAGCGGCGGAGTTGCCTACTGTTGACTTGCATTCTGTGTGGCTGCGCTCCGCGCCCATCTGAGGGCTCACAGCGACATCGTCCCGCTGCCCTTTGTTCTGCCCGGACCCAACATGGCTGGCAGAGGTGATCCCGACAGGACGGCGAACCGTGTCAGTAGGAAGACGATCCAGCCCCAGACCAACAAAATCGACCGGTACGCCCAGCAAAGGACCTCACCCACTGTGGTCGCTCAATCTAAGGACTCCCGACGGGCGGGCTCACCCGAGGGGTCGGAACCCACTCTTCGCGACATCATGGGGGCGATCGCAGGCATCAGGACTGAGATGCATAAACAACATGAGGTCCTGACACACAAGGTGGACACCCTGGCTATCGATCTCAATTTGATCAGGGCCGACCTGGGCAAAACGAATGATCGAGTGAAATCTCTCGATATCAAAACCTCCAGCCTCACTACCGATGTCTCAGACCTGCAAGCGGAGGTCCGTACCTTGCGGTCGGCTAATGGCCTGTTTTCGAGGCGGCTGGAGGATTTCGAAGGGCGTGCCAGGCGGCAGAATGTTCGCATTATTGGGGTGCCGGAGGGAGCGGAGGAAGCGGCCGTTGACCTCTTTGTCGAGGACTTGGTTAAGACCCCTCTCGCTCCAGCAGGCATTAGTCACTTCTTCTCGGTTGAGCGGGCCCACAGAATACCGGGCGGCCCTCCGAAGACGGGCGTCGCACCGAGACCCATCATCGCCCGATTATTCAACTTCAGAGATCGAGATGCGATTCTCTAGGCCTCGAGGCGACATGGGCCTCTCAAGTTTCAAAATGCAGACGTGAACTTTTACCCGGACTTCACCAGGGCTGTTCAGAGACAGCGTCAAAGTTTTGCGGGGGTGAAGCGGCGCCTCAGGGACTTGGGGCTGAAATACTCTATGTTGTTCCCCGCTAAACTGTGCATTGAACGCGATGGCCGCGCCCTGTTTTTTGATATGCCTGAGTCTGCGAGCGATTGGCTGGACGCTTTGCCGCATCGGCGGGAGGAGCAGGAGGAACATTCTGAAGGCGCATCTGGTGGCCCTGATCTTCAGGAATAGTACTTCTCGCACTACCCTTGTCGGTTGGTGTGCCCGTTGACTATGACCGATAAAGCCACTGCTGTTGCACTTTACTGGGACTATCCTTTCCTCACATGGAGGGTGGCAGGGGGGGGACTGCGGGGGTTCCTTACTCCTCTAGGGTCTTTTTGTAGCTTAGTTTATGGGGCGACAGGCACACTGCTGGTTGGGGGGGCTTTTTAGTCTGCTGCAGGGGTGCAGGGTGGGGGGTGGTGTTGGGGTTGGTTTTGTGTGCTTTCTTTGTTTCTTTCTTCTTTCTCTTAGGCAATGGTTCGTAGGCTATGCTTTGTTTCATGTATCGGTGGGGTCTCTGAGGGCTGGTGAAGGCTTGGGACACGATGATGGGGGGTAGGACATTGAAAGTTCTTTGTTGGAATGTCAATGGCTTGGGTGATCGTATTAAGAGGGGGGTGGTATTGCAGCTGTTTAAAAGACATATGCCTGATGTTGTTCTTTTGCAGGAGACACACTTGGTGGGGAACACGTGCCGAGCGCTCAACAGAAAGGGTTACAAGATGGTGGCCCATTCGGGGTTCTCTTCGGGGTCCCGGGGGGCGGGAGTTATGGTCCGCACGTCCCTTCCTTTCGAGATTGAGTCCACTATTGTGGACGAGAGGGGGCGGTACGCAGCCGTCGCAGGGAGGTGGGAAGGGCGTGTCTTGACACTGGTTTGGTTTATGTTCCTCCGGGTTTGCAAAATAACACCTTTCAGGACCTTGGAAGCGCCATTTTGAATCTGCCAGCTGGGTTGCTTATTGTGGGGGGTGACTTTAATTCTGTATGTTCTGGATCCTTGGACAGGCACCCGTCCAGAGACCTCCGTAGCTCGCAACTGTGGCTGCCCACTTTCCTAGATACTATGGGGTTGGTTGACTGCTGGAGACTCCTCCATCCCACCCAAAGCCAATACTCCTTTCATTCTGGCGCACACGGTAGCCTCTCAAGGATTGATTATGTTCTCGCCTTGGCTGCTCACGCACCGGCGATCTCTGAGGCCCGATTTTTGGCGAGAGGTATATCGGATCATTCCCCGTTGTGGGTCTCATTCGATTTTAATATTGTTGTAACGGAGCGACCGGTGGTGGTCAATCCGTGGTACTTCCGGAACCCAAAGACGCGTGGTCGCTTGGCCAAGGCGATCGAGCTCTACTTTACCGAGAATGTGGGATCGGTTGCATCGGCTGCCACCTTATGGGAGGCGTTTAAAACGGTCTTGCGGAGTGAGGCATTTGCCCTCATAGCGGAAGCTCGTAGGAACAGGGACACCGACATGGTGCACATTGAGGCAGAGATTATGGAGTTAGACTCTCGATTGGAGGAGGGCCCTGAGCCCGAGCTGCTACATAATCACTCCCTTAAGCAATTGGAGTATCGAGACCTGGCCGCCGACGCTGCTCTTGTCATGGGCAGGGAACAACAGGGCCGGATTTACGACGTGGGTGACAAGGCGGGCAAGCTACTAGCTTGGCTTGATAAGAAAGAGAGGGCCAGCCGCGTCGTCCCGGAGATATTGGGCGCCGACGGTTTGTTGGTTACTGACCCGAGCGCCATCGCTCAGTCCTTCACAGAGTACTTTCGAGGCGTTTACTCCTCGGTCTCGGACCGATCTGAGGCCGACTCAGGCGCTCTCCTGTCGGACATCGACCTCCCATGCCTGTCGGAAACGGATCGAGGCGATCTAGACAGGGACATAACCGTAGACGAGGTTGCACTCGCAATTCGCTCCTTGAGATCTGGCAAGGCGCCTGGCCCTAACGGTATTCCGGTAGAGCTTTATAAAATCAAGCCGGATGTGGTTTCCCCGCACTTGCGGAACATGTTCCCTGAGGCGCGGGAGACTGGTTTACTTCCCCACGACCAGAGGTTGGCCACCATTGTGGTTATCCATAAGGAAGGGAAGCCAAGAGATTTGTGCCGATCATATCGCCCCATCTCTCTGTTGAACGCGGAGCCTAAGATTCTAGCCAAAATGCTCGCCAACCGTTTGATTGGCGTCATCGGCGACTTAGTGCACCCGGACCAGTCGGGCTTTATTCCACACCGCAACACTGCTCTTAACCTACGTAGACTTCATGGCGCCCTGGCCAGGGCCCATACGCTCGAGGAGCCGGCTGTCCTGGCATCGTTGGATGCCACAATGGCTTTTGACTCCCTTGAGTGGAATTACCTGTGGGCAGTGTTGGCGAAGCTCGGTTTTGGCCCGGAATTTGTAGGATGGGTCAAACTCTTATACGCTGATCCGCTGGCTAATGTAGCGGTCAACGGTCGAGTTTCAGCATCCTTTGTTCTTCAGAGGGGCACCAGGCAGGGCTGTCCTTTGTCGCCCCTCCTGTTCGCTCTTGCACTCGAGCCGTTGGCGGCCTGGTTACGCAGCCACCCCGACCTGCATGGTATTCGGTGGTCCCCGGACTTCGAGGACCGAGTATCACTGTATGCAGATGCTATTCTTCTGTACCTCACTTCCCCCTGCAAGTCCCTCATTGTAGCCTGTGACGTATTGCGACTTTTTGGTCAGTACTCCGGCTTAGTTATTAACTGTTCTAAGTCACATTTGTACGTCCTGAAAGGGGGGGGAACGCCTCGCCTCCCGAGAGGTTGCGGCATACAGGTGGCGAGCCAGGGCTTTAAATATCTAGGGATCTACATCTCCACTAACTCCAAAGCGCGCTATGAGCGTAACTTGCTTCCCCCTCTTCTCCGCCTTCGGCGAGACATGGCATAAACTACCGCTCTCTCTGCTTGGGCGCGCGGCGTTGTTTAAAATGATGTCCTTGCCCAGGTTCCTTTACGCCCTCCAAAACACTCAAGATCCGGTCCCAGCCCATTACTTCAGTGAGATCGAGAGCCTATAACGCGCCCTGCTTTGGGATGGTCGCCCTCGCATCGCTATCACGAAGCTCACGCTGCCGTGGTACGATGGGGGGATAGCTTTGCCTGATGTGCGGAGGTACTATTGGGCCTCCCAGCTAGCGGCCATTAATCATGGTTTATATGGTCCAGTGGACAATCCGGGGTATGCCATGGATCGGTGGTTGCTGGGTGGAGGGAAGTACCATAGGGGACTCTACTCGAGGTCTCTTGACAGGCGGATGTCTGGTCCAACGAAAACCGCCATCCATATCTGGAGGGCGGTTACAAAGGCACAGGGATGGAAAGACAGGCTAACAAAGATGACCCCACTCTACGACTCGGACATACTGGGTAGACTGTGGCATACCAAGGGCGTTGATAAGTGGGATCTGACTGGCATCTCCAGGGTGGAGGACATGTTGTTGCGTGGCGAGGTAAAATCTTTTGCCCAGTTACAGGCAGAGTATCAGCTGGGTGGAACGGAATTTTTCCGGTATGCTCAGCTGAGGCATGCACTACTGTCCGCCATGCCGGAGGATGAGGCGGTTCCTGATAGTTCTCCCTTGGAGGATAGGGTGCTAGATGGCCACATGCCAGACAGTGCCATTTCATTGGCATATAAGAAGCTTATCAACGTCCGTACAGATCTCCTTCTAGGAGTGAGGGACCAGTGGTTGCGAGACGGGATAGAGATTGACGACGAAGATTGACAGAGTGCGGTATCTTCTCCTAAGGAGGTCGCTATCTCTTCCCGTCTTCGGCTGGTGCAGCTTAAAATCTTGCACAGAGTCTATGTCACTGGCCCCAGACTTGTACGTATGGGACACTCAGTTGATGGTCTCTGTAGGCGCGGCTGTGGTGCCCTCGCCACATTCATGCACATTATATGGGAGTGTTCTGCAATAGCTTCTTACTGGCGGCGTGTACACTCGATTATGAGCGAGGTAACTGGAGTGGAGGTGCATGCTGAAGCCAGGAGATGCCTTCTGAACAAATGGGGTCCGACGGACCATACCGTGGCACAGACCCAATGGGTGACCCTGGGTAATATGGTCGCGAAACGGGACATTGCACAGATGTGGGGGGCTACAACGGCTCCGAAGGATGTACAATGGAAGGCCAACATGGATTGGTGTATGTTCCGGGAAAAGACTGTGTATGTTGCCAGGGGTAAACCTAAAAAGTGGCAGAAAATATGGGGGGCTTGGAACGAGTACAGAGGGGACATTTGCATACCTACGGAGTCCGCTCCACAGTAAGAACACTTATCACCGTAGCCTATGACTCCAACTGGAGATTTACTATTCTGCTATCCTGTGTTTCCCTCCCCCCACATTCCTAGTGTTTCTACTACACTGATTATTACTGTGTTCACTGTGCTTCCCGGCCCTTCTACTACACCTCACTGTAGTCTGAATTTCATTGCCTTCTCCTCTGCGCCAGTTTCGGCGCTTCTTCTTCTCTTTTTCTCTTTCTCACATCTGTTTAAAAAGTTAAAAATTAACCTTTACTCGTTCTGATGTAATGATTCTTGCACTTTGATTTACTTTGCTCCGTTCTGCTGCCTCGCCTCAGGGATGTAAGGCTAAATAGCTGTGTGCACTGCTTTGAAATAAAGGTTTTAAAAAAAATTTTTTTTAAAAATTAAGAATCATACGAAATACTGAAATGTAATTACTTACCTGTTTTAAATTGAGACCCCAGTGCTGGCCTCAGGAGACCAGTACTGGATTACAAAAGTAACAAGATTGTACTTTACCTGCAACCTGAATTTTCGCCCATTTGATAACATTGCCAGATTTCTGTTGAAAAGTTTCTAAGTGTGAGGCACAAGTTACTTACCTTCGGTAACGATATATCTGTAAGAAACAGTAGTTAGTATTAGATTCCTTACCTTAGAATATCCCCAGGTGTCTGACTGGATCCGGAAAATTTTGCGTAGCAGTACCCCTGCGGGTCGGTAGGAGTCGTCTGCGGCTCTGCGTCTGTCGTCGGCATCTTTGGCGCCGAGATGTCGTCGTCAGAGTACTTAGACGCCACGCTCGCGCGCGGACGTCAGTTCTTATACATAACTTTTCCGCTCCAGAAACACAGAGCCATGATAAAAACCAACACTGTTGCCATGAAACTAGGGCCCTGAAAGGGGATGACCTTAACCCTAGATATCGGTTCGCAGAACGGGGAGGATGGGTGGGGCGGTAAGGAATCTAATACTAACTACTGTTTCTTACAGATATATCGTTACCGAAGGTAAGTAACTTGTGCATCTGAAAGAAACAGGTTAGTATTAGATTCCTTACCTTAGAATAGATACCCCAGCAATACCAACCCCGGTGGTGGGTCTGCAAACTAATGATCACACCAGAAAGTCCTGGAGAACGGAACGGCCGAAAAAGCCATCTCTCCGGACTTGGCTGTCCAGGCAGTAGTGTCTTGCAAACGTGTGCAGCGAGGCCCACGTAGCTGCCCGACAGATGTCCTGCAAGGGGACTCCCCGACCCAGGGCAGTTGTAGCTGCCATGGCCCGAGTGGAATGGGCCCTCAGCCCAGCAGGAGGCTCCTTTTTAGCCAAAGAGTAGCATACCTTGATGCACAACACGACCCACCGAGAGATGGTCCGCTTGTGCACCGCCCGACCTTTCTTAGCGCCCACGTAACCAACAAAGATTTGGTCATCCACCCGGAAATGGCGTGTGGGATCAAAATAGAATGTAAGCGCACATTTTGGGTCCAGACGGTGGAGCCTCTCTTCCTCTTTCAAGGGATGCGGAGGCGGAAAGAAGGTGGGCAAGATGATTGTTCTGACCGACTTTTTCGGCCCTCCTTTGAGGGAGGATGATTGGATGTGACTCTAGTCTATTATCATTCTAGTGCAGGGATTAGAACTGCAGACAGGGCCTATTCATAAGGCACAGTAATGCACTTTCGTACCCTTTTCCTTAGAACAGGGCTTATAAACTTATGTTAGGGGATAGATTCATTAGTATTAGTGATAATCCGTTCTTTTGCAAGAGTGTTAGTATACCTTCTATGGAGTTATGCTTATTTCGGGGCTTGTAGGCCTCAAACGGGAGAGACTCCATCTTGCTTTCTGCCCTGGCAGCTTGAGATGCTTCTAGGTCAAGTGTAATGTTTTAGTTTCGAAGTGTTGTTCGCTTGGAGAGAACCGGCTCAGGCTGGCCCTTATCGAAAGACTGTATTTTTCTCCACTCCGAAGACACAATATCAGGCCGGCCGGCTGGGAACGTGTCCTTGGTACGGGGAGGTACAAGAATTTGGTGGGCGGCAGGTTACTGGCCGTAACTTTCCATGAAAGGACAAGCTTCCATATTAGCAAAAGCATGAGGCAGTGAGTCAGTCAGTCTATAGGCGGCAGCTAGCCGTTAGCATCAATGCCATTAATTATTTCCAGGCAGACAGTCGCCATTTTGAAGTCTGAGAAAGATCATGAAGCTGATACTCTCTAAGAAAGATTGAAGAGGAAAGAGAAGTAGTGCAGAACGGCCAGAGAGAGAGAGAGAGACAGCAGTTAATTAAAGGAAGGTTCCAGTGACTTGGAGGAAAGCAGAGAAGACAGAGCATAGCGGTGCAGACGTGTACTCGTGACTGCTGAGGTGTGATTCTAAGACGAGACAAGGCACAGACAAGAAGGGAACCTAGATGACTGCCGAACCCCGACTTCATATCCATAAGGTGACGTCTGCCCATAACCTATAATGTGCACATTCTAACCTTTCACTTTTCTTTGCAGGATATATGTTATAGTATAGTATTGTGTTTTTATGATCATTGTAATAAAATACCCCAGTTCTTAGTGAACCAACATGTGCCTCGTATTTCTTGTTCAATCAGGGTAACCTGGTCTTCTAGTCAGGCATTGTTTTCATGAACGGATGTAATTCCCGGTCAGGTAAGAGGTGATTGAGCAATGAGGGAGAGAGGGACCCCTTACTGTAAAGAATAGATGGTACACGCTTTAATTTGGGAAGTTATGGTAATTCCTGTTATTGTAGTATCATATCCCGAGTAGCCAATGAGAGATTCCTTCCAAAGGTATTCATAGGAGAGTGATCGTCGTTGGTAAGCGGCGTTAATGAGAACACCAGGTGGGAGACTGGTGCATAGATCCGCTGGATTGCGGATCGGGCTGTGAGTGAGAGAACACTAGGGGGGACACTAGTACTTAGGTCCGCCGGATTGTGGACCGGGCTGTGAGGAAGAGAGCACTAGGACTGCAGACTAGTGTGTAGGCACGCAGGATTGCGACTTGCCGAGTGAGCACTGACTGTGGTCAGTGTGTAATGGTAATTAATCAGAACTGCCCCAGGGTAGACTAGTCTGGGCCTAAGTTGCCGTGAGACTAACTGGTATGAGTGGGATATTGTAGAAAACCTATGCATGTATATGGCTATTTCCCCATCCTTAGGTACAAGATATATATATATATATATATACCTATTGCAAATACGTTCTAAGGAGGGAGGTGATTACGTTCCAACTGGGTTGGAGGTGCTCTGAGGAGCTGATCCCATCTGGTCCAAGAATCTGGTCGTTACATCTGGCGTCACGAACTGTTTACGAAGCCTGTGTGCGTTGTATTGTTTTAATCTTGTTGGTTTGCGCTCGGCTCGTACGTATTTTCTTTTGTATATTATTTGTTTATAATTGTGTATATCTTTTTTGTGTGCTAAAATGTTTTCGCGAAAATCGAAATCTACTTTTAAATTGCCTGTTGAAATTCCCGGCTGGGAATCAACGCCTTACGAGGCCTTGGCCCGTGAGTGGGCCGATTCTACTGGTTTGAGTGAGAATTGGACTTCTTGTTTGGAGCTGGCGGAGCCTGCTGATGTGGTTTCTTGCTTGCAGAAGGCACCTGTAGTGAAGGGTGATGAGCTTCCTATTTTAGGACGCAGAGGTTGGATTGTTTTGACTGCATACAGAATTCTTCATGAGAAATTTGTGAAATTACAGCAACGATTTGTAGATATGGAGGAGAAGTTTGTTGAGGTACAAAATGCGCATACTCTTTTGCTATGTCAAAATAAATTGCTTGCCGACAAACTTGAGACTTATCAGACTATAGCCGAAAGGGCTGCTGTTCGCATTGCGTAATATAAGTATAGACACCGTCGTGGTCGTGTTTGTAAACGGAAAGTGCGTCTAGTCGTGGCGAAAGCCGGACTGGATTGGAACCCCAACGAGTGGGATGGTAATATCTGGGACTCGAATGATTCTGGCTCCTCGGCTGAAGAGGCTGATAGGTGCGAGCCTTCTCGCTCCGGACGTGATTGTAAATCTGCTTCTTGTGATAAAAATTATGATTCTAGCGGCCGTGGTCGCTCTTCCCATTCTGATGACGTATCTCGTCCTGATTGTTCCTCTAAATCTATGGATAGGGCTTCTTCGGATGCTCGTCCGGAGGTTTCTGCGCATCCGGTTTTTCGACGCAAATTACAGCAAGCTCCTGGTAATCCGAATGGTATTGCTTTGGATAGCTTGGAAGACTTTACTCAACAAGAGGTGAGTGATATTTTAAAACGATTTCGACAACGGCCTGGTGAGGCCTTACTTACGTGGATGGTGCGCCTTTATGAATTGGGCGCTGCAGGTATCATGTTAGATGCAGGAGATGCCTTGAAATTTTGCTCTTTGAGTTCCGATTCCACTGTACAAGATCATTTTCGAAATTTTAATGGTGCTGGCCAGATTAGTCTGCTCCAGTTAGCGACTGATGGTTGTAACCATAAATACCCTACTGAATCTGCCTGGCCTATCAATGACAAGCCGTGGTACACTTTGCTTGATGCGGCGCAGCGATTAAAAGAGGTGATGAAAACTGCGATTTTTCTCAGTACTGCTGACAGGTTGTTGGATGGTTTATTGACATCTTCTGTGCGAAATCGCATAATCCGTTCTTCCCCTGTTGCTTATAAGCAGGTTATGATGACTTTGTTAATTAATCAAACTGGCAATGCTTTATCTATGGTGCTTGAATCTGTTCGTCAGCTTGGTGAGTTGGGTGACTGGTTTAAATCTGAGAGACAGTCCAGACCGGAGGGTCGTACTGCTGGAGATTATAAGTTACCTAGACGTGATATGTTTCTTGCACTGTTGGATGATGGTGTGAAAAAGGAGGACATTGATGGTGAGCCTAATAATCGCTTATGGGAGATGTTTCGCAAGCGTGGTTTGGATCAGAAGGAGGGTGCCCGGCGTGTGCGTAAAAATGATTGTGATCGTGGTTATTCTGATGACAGTGGTGATGACAAACGTCGGGTTGATTCTGATCGTCGTGCTGATCGGCGATATGAACGTGATGTGTCCCCTCGTCGTGGGAAGGAGAGGGGGTGAGAGGGGGAAAAAGAAAGGGGGAGAGATGATCGTGGCTACAACAGATATAGAGATGAAAGGGATCAGTCCCCTGAGTTGAGGAGAAGGGAGGATCGACACAGGCTTTCCGATCGTAACTCACAGTATTATGCAGATGACAAGAATCCATTTCGTAATGGAGATGGATATGAACAAGATGTTTTGATACCCAAGAAACATGAGAGCATTTACCCTGATTTGTCCTGGTTGACAGAACGCAGTAAGAATGACTAGGAAATAGGTCAAGCTCCAGTACGCAGGTGGGCTCACCAAGACAATAGACCCTATGTAGATATTGAAATTTTTTGGAAACATCGTAATATCCAAAGGGCCCGAGCATTGGTAGATACAGGAGCGGATGCCACTCTTATTCATGGTAAATCAAAGAAATTCAAAGGCCAATTTTTCATAATTACTGGTTTAGGTGGAAAGGAAACTCCCGCAGTGCAAACTACACTTGAAATGAGAATAGGCAGAATTCCCCGAAAAGAATATTCTGTATTAGTTGTACCACTCTTGGAGTACATAATTGGAATTGACATTTTAAAAGGAATGATTTTGCATTTAGATGACGGCTGTTATCAATTTGGAACTAAACACTACATATCGTCCAGACCCGTACCGGTTGGGCGTTTACGAATGCCCCCCATGAAAATCCCTCAAGCTACAAAAGTTGTTTTTCAGAAGCAATATCGTATTCCAGGTGGCCATGAAGAGATTAGTGCCACTATTCAGGATTTGGTTGATGCAGGAGTTATAACTCCGGTTACTTCTGCTTGGAATAATCCCGTCTGGCCCGTGCGCAAGAGTGATAATTCTTGGCGCATGACTGTTGATTATCGAGAGCGGAACAAACACACACCCCCTTTGACTGTTGCAGTACAAGACATTATTACCTTAATTGAAAGAATCCAAAAGCATCCAGGTACATGGTATGCGTCCATTGATATTGCTAATGCTTTCTTTTCAATTCCGATTGCCCCCGAGCGTCAGGAACAATTCAGTTTTACATGGAATGGACGTCAAATGACGTTTAGAAGTCTTCCTCAAGGTTATGTACACAGTCCTACGATCTGTCACTGGCTGGTGGCGGAACATTTGTCCGAAGTATCTGTACACCCACAAATTCAGGTGTGTCATTATATTGACGACATTTTAATTCAAGGTGAGACGCAAGATCAAGTTCAGACCCAATTAGATCAAATCCTTGAGTGCTTACGTGAAAAAGGTTGGGAAATTAATCCTGATAAGCTACAAGGTCCATCCCAAAATGTAAAGTTTTTAGGTATCAATTGGCATGAAGGTCACAGAGAGGTGATCCCGCAGGTTACACAAAAAGTTTTAGATTTTGCAGTCCCAAGGAATCGGAAGGAAGCCCAGAGCTTCATTGGCCTGTTCGGCTTTTGGCGTCAGCATATTCCACATTTGAGTCAGATATTGGCTCCTTTATATCGAGTCACTCGCAAAAAGAATGTGTTTGAATGGGGTGAACCACAACAGAATGCATTTAATTTGGCAAAGGAAGCCATTCAGTACGCTTTGGATCTGTGGCCTGTGTGCGAGGGTGATGTGGATTTGAATGTGTCCGTGCAAGGTCTTTATGCAAATTGGAGTCTGTGGCAAAAACAAGGCAGACAAAAAGTACCATTAGGTTTTTGGACTAAAAAGTTACCTGAGGCTGGTGAGCGTTATACACCTTTTGAGAAACAGTTGCTTGCATGTTATTGGGCTCTGGTGGATACCGAGCAATTGACTTTGGGTCATGATGTGATTTTGAGACCTGAAATTTCTATTATGCAGTGGGTTTTGAGTTCGCCGAAAACTCATCGAATTGGACATGCTCAAGAGGCGAGTGTGATTAAGTGGAAATGGTACATTCAGGACAGGGCACGTGTGGGTCCGAAAGGTGTAGCAGCATTACATGAGCAAGTGGCGCTGGCGCCATCAAATGAGACTGGGAGTGATTGCTCCGTACCTGCAGCACAGGAATCTCCTGCCAAGTGGGGTAAGCCATTTGATGATTTGTCCGCGGAGGACAGAAAACATGTGTGGTTTACAGATGGTTCAGCGAGGTTCATTGGAGAGAACCGGCATTGGAAGGCAGTGTCCTATAACCCGATCACACAGAAATTGTTGAGTACAACTGGTGAAGGAAAGAGTAGTCAATTTGCTAAGTTATATGCAGTTTACCAGGTTTTGAAACAGGAATTACCTGGCACATGTCATATTTTTACTGATTCCTGGTCCACGGCTAATGGACTGGCGGTTTGGTTACCAACTTGGCATTCTCATAATTAGGAATTGCATTCGAAAGAACTGTGGGGAAAAGAATTATGGCAAGAAATTTGGGAAATGCTCCCACAGAGTACTGACACAATCTTTCATGTGGATGCTCATACTCCGATAGACTCCCTTGACAAATTCTCTCATAACATTGCAGATGAGAAATCTAAAAATTGCTGAGGCAGTGGTGGACATGCAAGATTCTGATTTGGCGGGATTGGCGAGGTGGGCCCACCAGAAAGCAGGACATTTTGGAGAAAAAGCCACTAGCAGGTGGGCCGCCGATCGAGGAATTTATATTACTTTAAATTACATTAAAGATACTATTCTGCATTGTCCCATCTGTCAACATTCTAGACAACGAAAAGTACCACAAATTGTTAAAGGTCATTTACATCGAGGAAAATTGCCCACTCAAATTTGGCAAATTGATTATATTGGTCAGCTCCCTATGAGCAAAAATTGTCAATATGTTTGTACAATTGTCGACACCTACAGCCTTTTGGTGGCCTTTCCCTGCAAACAAGCTACCCAAGTGAATACTATTAAAACATTGGAATTAATTATATTGTATTATGGCACTCCATTTCAAATTCAATCTGATAATGCATCCCACTTTCGTGGAAGATTGGTACAGGAATTTTGTGTGGAAAACAATATTGAATGGGTGTTTCATATTCCATTTTATCCACAGGCATCAGGCCTTATTGAAAGAATGAATGGTTTGCTTAAAGAACAATTGCGAAAATTAACTGACAATAAGTATGAAAATTGGAGAGATCATTTGTTTCAAGCATTATTGATTCTGAACAATCGTCCTTTTCTGAATGCTGAATCTCCTTTGATGCGTTTGTTTCCCCCAAATGTTAATGCGAAACCTAACAACATTGGCGATACTGTTATGTATTGGGAAATTTCTCCCGGAGCCCTGGCTCCATGCAGAGCAACCCCAGGTTCCGCAGGCTTGGACCTGCATGCCATGAATGATACTGTGCTTAAGAGTAAAGATCGAATCATTATAGAAACAGGCGTTGGTGTCTGTATACCAGCTGGAAGTTTTGGACTGATTGCCCCTAGATCAGGCCTTGCCTTAAAAGGTGTTCAAGTACTCGGAGGAGTGATTGACAGTGATTATCAGGGAGAGATTAAGGTCCTCCTGCTGAACAGCAGTGAGGTTGATTTATCGATTCAAAAGACTGACCGAGTTGCTCAATTGTTAATTATGCCTGTTTTCAGTGGTGAGATTCAGAAAGGCACTGCCGCAACATTGCTAACTGTGCGAGGCCAGAAAGGTTTTGGCTCTACAGACAATCCTGGAGCGAGAATATGGGTGCAATCGCCTAAAAATCCCCCTGAACAAGCTGAAGTCATTGCAATCGGTCATGACAATACCATATTGGTAATGAGACCAGGGAAAGATAGCTGGGAAGCTGTCCCGGCTGACAAATGTTACTTACGAGAAAGAATAATGCCTGTATTTGATTTTCTTTCAGATCATTCTCTGGACTGCTGCTGCAGGATGTGCCGGCGTTGGACTCCTTTTGGTCTGCTACGTCGGGAGAGGAGGGAACCCACAGACTTTGGTTGATTCGAGAACCCGAGTACCGCGTTCCTTCGCTGCGTGGGATTCATCATCGAACTTTTGGACAACTCTGGCTAAACGAGTTACTAATTCTCCGCATTTCTGCCTGACACCTATGCGTTCAGTAACTGATATTCTAGCGACCTATTTGGTTGCTGTCCCTGCCTCAATAGAGACTTTGAAGCATATTTTTAATATATCAAATGCCCGACTCAATGTAATTCTCGGCGATTTTGCCGCTCACGAGTATTGCCCTTTATGTACTATTCTTTCAGATTCCATTCCCCAATTCATTCTCAGATCACTACCTATAATATCACGCAGGGCGACTTGTGCTTTTTCTTGACTTGTGATCCTAATGCAATTACTGAATGTGTAAAACTGAAACTTAAAGCAGCCACCTCTTTTTCGACTCATGAAGAACTTTGTGTTCCCGAAGACCCCCGAAATCATGTACTTCTGTTAAAAATATTATGACCTGTAAAAGTATAGTAGTTGCCCCTAGCCATTACCGTACAATATTGTTACCTTCTGGTTGGCTATTTTCTTGTGGCAACACCTCTTGGCCCTATATTCCCGCAAACATTTCTGGAGGCCCGTGTGCCATCACTAGACAGAGTTTATTAATGTTTTCCTCACATCCCAATACCTATTCCCGTAAAGCTCGTGATGCTATGATGTTACATGAGGACTGTGATTCTTCCCTACATCTTTATTCTAAATCGGAATACCTTAGTTTAGCTATTTCGATTATTGGTGTCCCAGCATTGGCTGTTTATAACGCCAAATCAATTGGGAAAATGGCCTGTTGGATGGTCAAATCAATTAATCAAACTTCTACCATTTTATCGGATATGTTATTAGATGCCCAGGGTGAACGTAGAGCTATTTTACAAAATCGTGCGGCCATTGATTACCTTTTGTTAAAACATGGACATGATTGCTCTGATTTTGAAGGTCTTTGCTGCTTTAATCTTTCTGACCATACCAAATATATTCAAGCTCATATTGACAAACTTCATGACTTGACTGAGGAGGTTAGAAAACACATCAGGGTTGGTTCTACTGGCTCTACAATTGGTTACCTGACTTACATTCCCTACGACAAATATTAGGGGGTATTATGATTTCTATTAGTGTTTTAGTAGCTATTTGCTGCTTTATTCAATGCATTCCTTCCCTACTCCAATACTGTAGATTCGGCAAGAGGAATAGATCAGTTAGTTTTGTTTCCTATTACTCTTCCACAGATGTTAGTTCCATATAACGAATGATTAATAGACTAAAGTCAAGGGTGAAGTGTTCTGACCGACTTTTTTGGCCCTCCTTTGAGGGAGGATGATTGGATGTGACTCTAGTCTATTATCATTCTAGTGCAGGGATTAGAACTGCAGACAGGGCCTATTCATAAGGCACAGTAATGCACTTTCGTACCCTTTTCCTTAGAACAGGGCTTATAAACTTATGTTAGGGGATAGATTCATTAGTATTAGTGATAATCCATCCTTTTTCAAGAGTGTTAGTATACCTTCTATGGAGTTATGCTTATTTCGGGCCTTGTAGGCCTCAAACGGGAGAGACTCCATCTTGCTTTCTGCCCTGGCAGCTTGAGATGCTTCTAGGTCAAGTGTAATGTTTTAGTTTCGAAGTGTTGTTCGCTTGGAGAGAACCGGCTCAGGCTGGCCCTTATCGAAAGACTGTATTTTTCTCCACTCCGAAGACACAATATCAGGCCGGCCGGCTGGGAACGTGTCCTTGGTACGGGGAGGTACAAGAATTTGGTGGGCGGCAGGTTACTGGCCGTAACTTTCCATGAAAGGACAAGCTTCCATATTAGCGAAAGCATGAGGCAGTGAGTCAGTCAGTCTGTAGGCGGCAGCTAGCCGTTAGCATCAATGCCATTAATTATTTCCAGACTGTGGAACAGTGAAGGTAATGGATCCTACGTCTGGCCAGCCCGGATCTCAACAATTGGAAAAACAGAATAGGTTGGCTGGTCAGGATCATTGACAAACAACTCTAGGCACACGCAGTCAATATATACTACGTGACCAATGGAAATATATTCCAAGAAAATTTATTTACATTTAAACTTAGATTTCATAAGTTTCCAAAAACAACAGACATAAACGGAAGACTGTCAGTACAGTTGGTTCAACGACATGCAATCATGTATACAATATCTAAAAATATACAATTTTACAAATGTACAAACACTTGAGGTGAAAAGTCGGACAAAAAACATATTAACACACCAAAAAACAGTAAAACACATACTATTCCAAATAAATTGCAAAGTACAAGTGCTATTAGAAACAGTGCATTGTTTGTGCATGGAAGGAAAAGACGAAAGGAAACCAGTCCTTAGAACTAACAACCACTGGACAGGCGTAACTGAGATGGAAAAAAGGTGCCTGCCTGTCTTACACAGCCTGTGGTCGAATATTTTTTAGGATTACACTGCTAGGGCCCAATGGAGTGGTATGATTTACACCCTAGTTGCACCCTTTGATCTTGCCACAGGTTGGGGATGTCGACGCGTTTCGAACCTTAGATGTAAAAGGTTCTCCTCAGGACAGGGACTGGGAACGGTTTAATCTGTAAGGGAATTAGGGAATGGTGTCAGATATTTACTACAAAATATTGCATGGACCTACTCTAACTCAAAACAATGGGAAGGCAAATATTACCTGCACAGCGGGCACGGAAGTTGCCGTAGTGTAGCTGTACCGCAGTAAAAAAATGGAAGTCTAAAAGAAAGTGAGACAGTGCACAGGATGGTCAAACACCGTAGTGTCGAGCAGATTGTAGTGACATAGGGCCTATGTAAGTGCAGATCCTACCTGTACGTCACAAAGTGGGACACTGAAGGCACGGTGCCCGCGACGCGGTGCACACCCAGATGGAAGGGCAGCTCACATATTTAGGCGCCGGTATTGTTGGCTGTAGTGGATAATGGCGAAAAAGCGCCTGTAAGTATTTGAAATAACCAAGTCATAAAATGGACAAACAGTCCCCTGACACAGGGCTCACAACAAGCTCCTACCTGTATTTGGACAGGAATACAATTACGAGGGGCGGCTGGTCACAGTAATCAATACGAGCCAGCGAGCGGGAACGATTCAACCGGGACCCGCTGAAAATTACACACAATGAGAATCCATATAAGCTAGGGCGTCTGGCTGCAAACACCGCGCTGCAAAGGAGCCGAGTTTTGTCAGCACCGCCGGGGCACTTACTCTTATGGGCGAAGTCAATTAGCTGCTCCAAGAGACATCAATCAGTTAAGCGGCCGCGGACACCGCCGCGGTGTATTTAAAATGGAAACTGGTCGGGGTTGCGAGGGGCATCGTGATCGAAGTAGGACACCATTCCTGACTAAAGGATGCTGGTAGATGTAGTCTGCACTTACATAGGCCCTATGTCACTACAATCTGCTCGACACTACGGTGTTTGACCATCCTGTGCACTGTCTAACTTTCTTTTAGACTTCCATTTTTCAACTGCGGTACACCTACACTACGGCAACTTCCGTGCCCGCTGTGCAGGTAATATTTGCCTTCCCATTGTTTTGAGTTAGAGTAGGTCCATGCAATATTTTGTAGTAAATATCTGACCATTCCCTAATTCCCTTACAGATTAAACCGTTCCCAGTCCCTGTCCTGAGGAGAACCTTTTACATCTAAGGTTCAAAACGTGTCGACATCCCCAACCTGTGGTAAGATCAAAGGGTGCAGCTAGGGTGTAAATCATACCACTCCATTGGGCCCTAGCAGTGTAATCCTAAAAAACATTCGACCACAGGCTGTGTAAGACAGGCAGGCACCTTTTTTCCATCTCAGTTCCGCCTGTCCAGTGGTTGTTAGTTCTAAGGACTGGTTTCCTTTCGTCTTTTCCTTCCATGCACAAACAATGCACTGTTTCTAATAGCACTTGTACTTTGCAATTTATTTGGAATAGTATGTGTTTTACTGTTTTTTGGTGTGCTAATATGTTTTTTGCCCGACTTTTCACCTCAAGTGTTTGTACATTTGTAAAATTGTATATTTGTAGATATTGTATACATGATTGAATGTCGTTGAACCAACTGTACTGACAGTCTTCCGTTTATGTCTGTTGTTTTTGGAAACTTATGAAATCTAAGTTTAAATGTAAATAATTTTTCTTGGAATATATTTCCATTGGTCACGTAGTATATATTGACTGCGTGTGCCTAGAGTTGTTTGTCAATGATCCTGACCAGCCAACCTGTTCTGTTTTTCCAATTAATTATTTCCAGGCAGACAGTCGCCATTTTGAAGTCCGAGAAAGATCATGAAGCTGATACTCTCTAAGAAAGATTGAAGAGGAAAGAGAAGTAGTGCAGAACGGCCAGAGAGACAGAGACAGCAGTTAATTAAAGGAAGGTTCCAGTGACTTAGAGGAAAGCAGAGAAGACAGAGCATAGCGGTGCAGACGTGTACTCGTGACTGCTGAGGTGTGATTCTAAGACGAGCCAAGGCACAGACGAGAAGGGAACCTAGATGACTGCCGAACCCCGACTTCGTGTCCATAAGGTGACGTCTGTCCATAACCTATAATGTGCACATTCTAACCTTTCACTTTTCTTTGCAGGATATATGTTATAGTATAGTATTGTGTTTTTATGATCATTGTAATAAAATACCCCAGTTCTTAGTGAACCAACATGTGCCTCGTATTCTTGTTCAATCAGGGTAACCTGGTCTTCTAGTCAGGCATTGTTTTCATGAACGGATGTAATTCCCGGTCAGGTAAGAGGTGACTGAGCAATGAGGGAGAGAGGGACCCCTTACTGTAAAGAATAGATGGTACACGCTTTAATTTGGCAAGTTATGGTAATTCCTGTTATTGTAGTATCATATCCCGAGTAGCCAATGAGAGATTCCTTCCAAAGGTATTCATTGGAGAGTGATCGTCGTTGGTAAGCGGCGTTAATGAGAACACCAGGTGGGTGACTGGTGCATAGATCCGCCGGATTGCGGATCGGGCTGTGAGTCAGAGAGAACTAGGGGGGACACTAGTGCTTAGGTCCGCCGGATTGTGGACCGGGCTGTGAGGAAGAGAGCACTAGGACTGCAGACTAGTGTGAAGGCACGCAGGATTGCGACTTGCCGAGTGAGCACTGACTGTGGTCAGTGTGTAATGGTAATTAATCAGAACTGCCTCAGGGTAGACTAGTCTGGGCCTAAGTTGCCGTGAGACTAACTGGTATGAGTGGGATATTGTAGAAAACCTATGCATGTATATGGCTATTTCCCCATCCTTAGGTACAAGATATATATATATATATATATATATATACCTATTGTAAATACGTTCTAAGGAGGGAGGTGATTACGTTCCGACTGGGTTGGAGGTGCTCTGAGGAGCTGATCCCATCTGGTCCAAGAATCCGGTTGTTACAGTGATGGACTGCCCGATGTGGAAGGCTGCGACTACCTTGGGCAGGAAAGAGGGTCGCGTCCGCAACACAACTTTGTCCGGATGGACAGAAAGGAAAGGAGGTTTAGAAGAAAGAGCCTGGAGCTCACTCACCCTCCTGGCAGAGGTGATGGCAACCAGGAATGCAGTCCTGAGAGTAAGGAGAGGAAGAGGACAGTTATGAAGTGGCTTGAAAGGAGTGCACATCAGATAGGTCAGAACAAGGTTCAAGTCCCACTGAGGCATCACGAGAGGAACAGGAGGAAACATATGAGTGATGCCCTTTAAAAACCTATTTACAACTGGGGACTTAAGAAGGCGGAAATGGCAGAGAGGTAGCCCTTGATAGTGCCCAGAGCAGAGCCCTGCTGGGCAAGAGAAAGAAAAAGAGGAGAACCTCTGAAAGACGTGCAGAAAGGGGATCCACAGCCTTTGCTGTGCACCATGCCACAAATTTGTTCCACCTGCAGGCGTATACTGATTTTGTAGAGGGACGCCTGGCTGCCAGAATCACATTACAGACTTCAGGAGGCAAGTCAAATGGCCTCAACTGCCGCCCGACAGAAGGTCCTCCTGAAGAGGCAGATGAATCGGGGGATCGACAGACATGCTGAGTAGCTCGGGATACCAGTATCTTCGTGCCCAGTCCGGAGCCACAAGGATGACTTGGGCCCGGTCGCGCCTGATCTTCTTCATCACTCTGGGCAGAAGTGGTATAGGCGGAAAGGCGTACAACAGACCGCAGCTCAACTCGCGACGAAAAGCGTCTCAGAGCAAGTGCCGCCTTGGAAATTCTAACGCACAGAACTGATGACATTGCACGTTCTCTTCTGTGGCAAATACATCTAACCAAGGCTCTCCCAACTTAATAAGACCAAATCTGGTTCCCCCCTGGATACTTGCCCACTAAAAATCATCAAGCAGTGTAGGGAGACCTTCCTACCACCGCTGCTAGAAATAATGAATCTAGCCATGAGAGACGGTATCTTCCCTTCGGAGTGGAAGAGCGCAGTTTTTAAACCCCTGCTAAAGAAGGCCTCCCTTGATCCGGAGGTCCTAAAAAACTTCCGTCCAATCTCGCTGCTTCCAGCTCCAGCGAAGATGCTGGAGGCACATCTAAACAAGCATCTCGCTGCCTTTGTGGAAAGCTCGGGCTGCTCTGACTCCTCCCAGCACGGATTCAGGAGGGAACACAGCACCGAGTCGGCCCTCACCATCGTGCTTGACAGGATCCGCACGACAGTGGATGGGGGCCAGACCACCCTCCTGGTCCTGCTAGATCTAACTGCGGCCTTCGACACCCTCTCCCCCTCAGTACTTACATCTCGCCTGAGGGATGTGGGGGTGAAGGACGCAGCTCTAGATCTATTGACTTCCTTCCTTGATGGGAGGGAACAAAGAGTCAAGCTGGGGGAGTTCCTATCTCCATCCCGACCAGTGCTATGTGGTGTCCCACAAGGGTCGGCTCTTAGTCCGACCCTATTCAACATCTATGTGACCCCACTAGCCAGACTAATAAGAACTTTCGGGATGGAGGTAGTCTCTTACGCAGATGACACCCAAATACTCGTCTCTCTTTCCCATTCAGATGTGCAGACCGCCTCCAAGTTTAGATCTTGTATGGAGGCGGTTGGTCATTGGATGATTCAGAACTCACCCAAACTGAATGGGGAGAAGACTGAGGTGATGGTGTTTGGAGGGAAAGAAAACATCTGGTCAGCCAGCTGGTGGCCTGACTCGCTAGGAATGTGCCCTTCCCCCACAACATCTGCTAAGAATCTTGGGGTGATGATAGACCCTGCCCTGGATATGGGCAGGCAGGTGAGTAGAACCATCTCCACCTGCTGGGGCTTAATTCACTCCCTGCAAAGGATTAGGAAATACCTTTCTTTGCAGTCCAGAAAGCAAATAGCTGTTGCACTCATTGGCTCACGTCTGAACTACTGTAATGCGCTGTATGCGGGGCTAAACAGGAGCCTCCTGCAGCGCTTACAGGTAGTTCAGAATGCCACAGCCAGATTTGTTCTGGATGTTCCCAGACGCTCCTCGGCCACGTTGGCCAGGAAAACGCTGCACTGGCTACCGGTAGAACACCGAGTACGGTTCAAAGTCCTATGTATGACCTATAGAGCCATTGCAAAAAACAGCGACATGGGAGTTGGTTCCATCATCTCCCACTACACTCCTGGAAGGAACTTGCGTTCCTCCGGGAAATCGCTCCTGACAGTTCCCCGGATACGAAGAGCTAAGTGGGGTGGCAGGGCCTTCTCTACCCTAGCTCCCAAATGGTGGAATGATCTTCCTCTGGATCTTAGGTCTCTACCTTCCCTACAGAAATTCCGAAGTGCCCTTAAAACTCGCCTCTTTTTGCAAGCCTATGTGTAAGGATGTAAGTTTCAATTTTCTGATGGTATTGTTAGGCGCCTTGATACCTGCGGGTTATTGTTTTGCGTGTTACAAATTTTTATCAAATCAAATCAAACTGCTGAAAGAGGCCTTGCACCACGTCCGAGTTCAGACGCCATTCGTGATCTATCATGCACTGACGGCTGAGTTTGTCCGCCCTGGCGTTCAGGGAACCTGCCAGGTGTTCAACCACCAGGGTCATGCCCTGATGTTCCAGACACTGCCAGAGGCGCAGAGCCTCCTGGCATAGGATCCACGACCCGACCCCGCCCTGTTTGTTGCAGTACCACATGGCGGTGGTGTTGTCCGTGAACACCTGCACTACACATCCCCGGACAGAGGGGAGGAATGCCTTCAGTGCAAGCCGGATCGCCCGCAGCTCCAGAAGGTTGATGTGGAGCCGGGACTCCGCCGGAGACCAGAGGTCTCTGATCTCTGCCTCTCCCATGTGGCCCCCCCAGCCCTGGAGGGACGCGTCTGTCACAACTACGTGCTCCGGTTGGGGTAGGGAGAGGGATCTGCCGCTGACTCAATCGCGGTCCGTGAGCCACCACTGCAACTGCGTTGCAGTGCCCTCCGAGATCAATACATGGTCGGACAAGTTGCCCTGATACAGGGCCCACTGAAACTTCAGGTCCCACTGCAGAGCCCGCATCCGCCACCCGGCGTGATGCACCAGAAGGATGCAGGAGGCCATCAGCCCCAGGAGCCGCAGCGTCAACCTGACCGAGACTCGGAATAACGGCTGAAAGATCGGAATCAGAGCCTGAATATCCCAAACCTGCTGCTCGGGAGGATAAACCCGAAACTGCACCAAGTCTAGAACCGCTCCGATGAAGAGGAGCTTCTGAGAGGGACACAGGTGTGACTTCGGCACATTGATTGAGAACCCCAGCAGGTGCAGGTGGCTGACGACTGTCTGGGGCGAGCCCGCCTTCAACAACCAGTCGGCGAGGTAGGAGAAGACTGAAACCCCTAACCTGCGCAGATGAGCTGCGACCACCGCCATCACTTTTGTGAACACCCGTGGGGCGCTGGTAAGGCCGAAGGGGAGCACAGTAAACTGAAAGTGCTCATGGCCTACCGTGAAATACAGGTAACGCCGGTGGGCCGGCAGGATGGGGATGTGAAAATAAGCGTCCTGCAAGTCCATCGCTACCATCCAGTCTTCCGGGTCCAGGGCAGCTAAGACCAGAGCCAAAGTCAGCATCTTGAACTTCTCCTTCCGAAGGAAGCCAATAACGTTCCGCAGGTCCAAGATAGGGCGTAGGCCCTCTTTGCCCTTCTTGGGAACCAGAAAGTAGTGGGAGTAACAACCACACCCTACTTCTGGCCCAGGAACGCGCTCGATGGCCCCCTTGGCCAAGAGGGCCGTAACGTCCTCTCGCAGAAGATTCAAGTGATCCCCCGACACGCTGTGACACTGTGGTGGCATGGCTTGAGGGGTCGCCTCGAAGGGGAGGGAGTAGCCCCTTCGGACGATTTGCAGCACCCACCTGTCCGAAGTGATGTTGCGCCAGTGAAAGAGGTGATGGCGAACCCTGCCCCCCACTGGCGTCATGTGGGCCTGAAAGCTCGGACTAGAAAGGCTTTCAGGCGGATGCTGCGTGGGTGGATGTGGACTGGCCTCGCCGTTGTCCCCGGGCAGCGCCACGGCGGTTACCACGTCCGCCACCGCGCTGGATGTTAGTCTGCGGCCTGTGGCTGGCAGGACGTGTGGGGGTGCCCCTTCCTTGGCCACAAAAGGAGCGAAAGGCAGCAGGTTGCTGGCGCGTGGCCGACAGGCCCAATGACTTGGCCGTAGCCCTGGAGTCCTTAAAGCGCTCAAGCGCACTGTCTGCCTTGTCGCCAAAGAGGCGACGGCCATCAAACGGAATGTCCACAAGGGTGTTTTGGACATCAGCCGATAAGTAGGTGGACCTCAGCCAGGCGTGGCGACGAATCGCCACAGTCGTTACCATCGCTCTACCTAGCGAGTCCGTTGTATCCAGTCCACACCGGATAGAATACTGTGCCGCATCTCGACCCTCCGCAAGGGCTTGGGCAAGTTGAGTCCGGGCCTCCTCTGGAAACTGTAGCAGCACGGCAACGAGTGTCCCACAGAGAGTGGGTATAACGGCCCAAGAGGCACGCGGTGCCAACTGACTGCAACCCCAAACTCAGTGAGGAGAATATCTTCTTGCCATCCTGTTCGTACCTCTTGGATTCCCGATCGGGGGGAGCTGTCGGGAATGCGGTCTAGGAGTTAGAGGCCTGGATGACCAAGCTCTCGGGGGTGGGGTGGGTGGACAGGAAGCAAGGGTCGCCTGGACCGGGCGGTGGCGTCTGGCCACGTTCCTATCTACAGGAGGACCTGCAGCAGGCCTGGACCAGGTTCCCAGAAGAACGTCAGATAAGGCCTCATTAAACGGCAACAGAGGCTCCGAGGAACTTGCCTTCGGTTTAAGGACCTCAGTGAGGAGGTTAGTCCTCACGGCCGCGACGGGGAGTTCAAGGGATAAGGCCTTGGCCACCCGCGTCAACACCACATTATAGGCAGCCCCCTCCTCCGTAGCCACGGTAGAGGGGAGGGGGGGGGGGGGGGGGGGACGGAGAGACAAAACCAGTGTCTGGCGTAGTGTCCAGACCCCTGGCATCCCCAAGCTCACCTGCCCAGTCCTGATAAGGCTGGCACTCATGTGCCAGAGGGTCCTCAGACCCCTCCCAATCCTCGTCGCCACACATCTCCTGATACTCAGGGTCAAATGATGGGGCCGGGTCATAGAAGTAAAAATCTTCTAGCGGCGTCGAATACGGCACCGAGCGGCGCCGCTGCGGTGCCGGACCCGAGTCGAGGGTAGGACCGGGTACGACGTCGTCCTGGGACGGCGTCGGGGCCGACACCCTGGGGACAGGCACCGGCGAGGTCGTACGGTGACGACCCGGATCCGGAACCGGATCCGGCGGGGCCCTGCGGCGCCGGGACCAAAGTCGCCGGGGCCGAAGCACCCGGCCCGCTTGGGGACCCAGTCGGGGCCGCGGAACCTGACGGAGGAGCGAGCGACCTCATGGCCATGAGGAAGGCCTCGATCTTCTCCGGCGTCGCATTCTGCCCAGGGACCAGCGGGTATGGAGCAGGCCGCGACGCCTGCGGCTCCGGCGGAGCCGCGTGGGTGGTGTCACGCGAGCGAGCGTCGGGGGAGTCAGAAAAGCGATGTTGCCTCTTCGAATTCTTGTGCCTCTTACCTGAGGACTTGGAGCCCGAGGAATGATGTAGACTCCCGGAGCTATGATGACTCTGGCCCCGTGTAATCTCACAAGTAATCAACTGTGTTTATATAAGGAAATCCATTGAGCTCAATGCAAAATTGTGTGTAGAATTGTGTTGACTACTGCAACCCCTGTACCTATTGTCTTTACAAAGTGTATTGCCTTTCTGCAAGGTACTCATCTGAGACCTCTCATATTGAGAACAGTATATTTTGATACCTGTTGGTTCTAGAAATAAAACAACTATATCTTATGATATAAAACAATTGGCCTGGAGTTAAGTCTTTGAGTGTGTGAAACCTTTTGCTGACTGAGTGTGTACAACAAATGCTTTGCACTGTCCTCTGGTACTGCCTTACTGCTCGACCAAGCTACCACTTTAGAGAGTAAGGTCACACCTGGCTTTAACCCCTGTTATACCTCTGGGGTTTGTGACTCTATACACACTGTATACTGGTCCAGTATAGAGCCACTTTCTCACAAACTATACTTTGAAATTCATGGACCACATCCTCCCAAAATGCCTGTATGTTGCACGGTTCCACGGAAGTTGTTATAACATCTAACCGCTCTGCTCCACATCTCTCTACAATAACAAAATGTGTTAGAATATATGTATCCATTTCAATTAGGCGACACTCTGATCAGAAATGATAAAATACTGGAGGAGAATTTTCTGTTTCGCTCTCTAATTCCTCATTTCCTAGGGTAATTTCTGGGTACATCCCTTAATACCCAGTAATACACCCACCATAGAGTTACGTACAAAACAGTCATCAATTAGATTAGTTATGGTCAATGTTGGAAGCCGGAGTCCCAGTTTCGCACCACTGTCACTAAATGTGAGACCCAGGATTCTTCACTCAAAGTTAGGCCAAGTAAGGACACTGTTTGAGATAGCCCTGCTCACCCCCTTAGTAGCTTGGCACGAGCAGCCAGGCCTATCTCCAAGGCACAAATTTATAGTATGTGCAACCACACTCACAGCAACCCACTGGTGACACCACAAATGGACTCCATACGAGTTTGATAATAAGAGTATAAACTTTATATAAAAAGATATACAATCAGATCACACGATACAAAAGCCAACATATAATAAAGGGTAATATTCGTTCCGGTTGGCTGGTAGGTTCCAACCCCAACCACAGCTTTCAAAATGCTATGCTGGTCGCAATGCTAGAATCACACACGTTGCAATGGACAAACAATAGTGTGCTGCGTAAAGATACATTCCTGTGCTGGGCATAGGAGGAATAATACAATGCGTAACGATACAATCATGTACTGCGCAATGAAGGATTAATACAATACGTCACACCCCAATCACGTACTTTGCAATGAAGAAATAATGCAATGCGCACCGCTACAATCATGTACTTTGCAATGAAGAAATAATGCAATGCGGGCCGCTACAATCCTGTACTTTGCAATGGAGAAATAATGCAATGCGGGCCGCTACAATCCTGTACTTTGCAATGGAGAAATAATGCAATGCGTAGCGCTACAATTGTGTACTTCGTTTTGCAGAAATAATGTCAGGCGTCATAAGACAGTCCGGCAGTTCGTTAGCAGCAATATTGGCAATGTGTATTCCGACAGTCAGCCTCTTCGATAACAGTTGCCTCCCACACATATCAACGATGACAAAGTACAGCTTCTCACTCTGGCCCCAGTACTGCCACTACTTTGGTCAGTATGGGCCCCAATCTGAGCCGAAGCAAAGGCTCACGTCGTCAGAAGGAATGAGAGGCCGAGAGAGCGTCCCTCGGAGCCCGCACCCCGCCCAGGTAATGATCCACGTTACCTGGGGCGGGACCCCACTCTGCTCTCCTCCTTCAGCAAACTGGGCCTTCCGTGCAGAACTTTCTCAATGGGCCTCAGCGGCTCGGCCTGGCAGCTCAGCTCCTCTGGGGCTGCCGGGCCGTGCCGGTTAGGAAGGTCCCAGGCGGCCGGAGGGCACACGTACCCCACGCCTCTGAGATTACATTATTCCGGGTGCACGTTCACCACAACACTCTTCGGGTCTCCTCTGGCACGCAGCCACACACACAACGCTGATGGGAATTCACGTCAACTCAGAGTGCACGTTCACCAGGCACTCCTTCCGGCGGTTTCAGTTGGCACCAAGACACGCACGCCACGCTGCAGAGACTCACTTTCTTCTGGTGCACACAGTGATCAGCCGATCATCTCCACAGTTGCACCGAAGCACACAAACTGCTTCCCTTAGACTTACTCCAACTCCGGTGCCCAATATCCAGACGCTCTTCACCACCGCCTTCGGCCGCACCCTAACACGCTCACCGTGTCCGAGCCTCACTTCTCCTCCGGTGCACTCGATGACCAGACGCTCTTCACCAGCGCCTCCGGTACACCCCGACATGCACCCTGCGCTTCCCCACTCACTCCACTTCCAATGCACACGTTGACCAGGTGCTCCTAACCGACACCTCTGTGCACCACAACACGCACCCTGTGCGTTGGAGACCTCCAATGCACATGCTGAGCAGGCGCTCTTCACCAGCACCTGCGGTGCACCATGACACGTACCTTGAGAGTCCGAGTCTCACTTCACCTCCGATGCACACGCTGACCAGGCACTCTTCACCGACGCCTGCAGTGCACCACAACACACACCTAGCGCGTCCGAGACTCCCTTCACCTTTATTGCACGCGTTGACAAGGCGCTCTTCACCAACGCCTCCTGTGCAAAACGACACGCACCCAGCGCGTCCGAGCCTCACTTCTCCTCCGTGTGTCCAAGAGCACACCTTTCGAGGGTCTCAAGCTGCCACAACATACGCCCACAGCTTCGCTTGAAACTTCTCCGGAAACCTTTATGTTCCACTGTTTCCAAACAGGGAGACAGCTCATCTCGGGCCCTTGGTCTAACAAGACACAGCACAAAGCACTGTCTTCTTCAAGCAAGGGGACCCAGCGCACAAAGCACAGTCCCAACAGCCTCTTCCTTGGTTAAAACAGCGAACTGCAGACCAGCCTCAGATCACGGAGCAAGGGTCAGTCCTTCCCAGCAGTCTCTTCAGTTGTTCCTTCCTTAGTAGAGGTTCCTCTTGACCACGAAATAGGTCCAAGCCTTTTCAGTCTCAATCCATTTCTATTCCAACATTCAGGGGTCTCAGCTCTCATAGTTATACCTCTAAATGTCTTTGAAGTTTGTTGCGCTCAGGGGTCCCTGACCCTTGCCTAAATCAGTTCTGGGTGTTTCCCTCCCAATGTCAGCTTTCTCCCTTTGATACTGGGGGTCTGGTTCCTTAATCACTCAGCAGGAGATAGGTCAGTTGTTTTATTGCCGCGACCCAAGCCTCTTCACCTCCCGGGGCATCTCCTTTGCCTACTCTCCAGATACAGGTCAGCCTGGTGCCATCTCAACCTCTCCCTGGGTCAAGATCTCCCCCAGCTCCTCTCACCTCTCAGATCCAGACAGTCAATCCAGATTCAGCAGTGACACACAGAAATACTTAAAGCACAAAACTCAGCCACTTTCTAAAAGAGTGGTTTCTGAACACACAGTGACAAAACCACTTTCATAGAAAGATGTGTTATGACACTGGGTTCCTACATAATAAACTTCACCTCTTCAATTTAAACTTATGGGGAACTAGGCTAACAAACACATTACCCAGCCTCCCCCAATCTGTCCTATTGGCAGGATGGCCTTTCACCAGTGAAAAAACGAAATAGAGTGTTTTTCACTGTCAGGACATAGCACACACCTCAGTATATGTCCTGCCTTTCACTTACACTGCACCCTGCCCAGGGGTTACCCCAGACCTACCACAGGGGTGCCCACTGTGTATGCAAAAGGGAAAGTAAGGCCTGACAAGTGGTTGCACTTGTCAGGACAACATTCTAGCTTAGCAAACTGCGCAGGCCCTACACTGCTGGCCTGAGTTCCCTTCTCCGCGCACCTTTGCATTACTAGCCCTGGCACACACAGTACACATCACTAGGGACTTTACTAGTAAGGCAAACATACCAATAATGGCCAACCAATCACCATTACACTTTACACATGTAACACTTGTACTTTGACACTGATCAGCAGTGGCAAAGTACCCAAATCATCTTAATTGGCGACTCTATGTCAGGAAAACGGTCTAGGGGGAAAGCAAAAAGTTTAGGGAGCTTTAGCCAAAAAGGCCAAGTCCTACAGTCAACATAATATATTACTGTAGAATCTGATGAAGAAAATCTAATTGCAGGCCAACATGAAAAAGGTGGTCTAAGTCTACGGTCTGTGATAGAAGTACTTAAAATAGGAATTACTTAAATAGATCGAAGAAGTGCTGGAAGCCATGAGTGAGAACAAAATATATATGCAGTAATATTGTAAAAATGTGTCAGAAAAAAACATATTTTAAGACTCTTCGCTCAGGTCTTAGCCAAAAAAAGAAAAAAAAGTGTTTCATTGATACACTTCAAAAATAATAATAATTATTCACATACCATCCTTTTTGCTCATTTTAATCTTTTCCTCCAAAATCTTTCGAAGTTCCTGATTAGCCTGGATATCTTCTTCAAGTTGTTTACGTAGTGCGTATATTCTGTCCATCTCTGCTTGCATGTTCCTGATTCATACACAAAAGACAGGTTATTCAAAATGTGCATCAAATAAATACCTTTCCATTATAAAGCACAATTTTCTCTTTCAATATCCACCTGCATCTGTGTTGAATAACCACTGTCTGCCTAACTGGTCTAGCCTGTAACATCTATAGAATCTTCACATTTTTTTTTTTAACAGGATCTCAACATATATGAATTGTTAGCCACCAGTAACATTGACAACACATGCATGAAAATGTGCTTTTGTGTTTTTCTCACTCAGGACCCTCCAAAGTGGTCTTTAAAGACTAGTTGGTATTAACAAGAAATTAATTTATTGTCATTTACAATCCATTGAACATTATCAGTTCGAGGGTTAAACAGGGTGGTTTGGGATTTTCAGGTGCAAGCTCTCTAAAGCATATATGCTTAGGCACTCTCATTTTTGGTTTGTAACTGTGTTAGTGGTTTACTAGACGGGTGTCGGATCGAGCAAAAAGCTGTCAACATGTGACAATGAGCTGTCTATATTCTATGGAGAAGACTATGTTGGTTTTGCAAAGTACTTCTGGAAGTGGGTCTTACAGTGAAGCGATAGACAATACCTTTCTGAGGTTGATGGTTAAAAGAAACTGGTGAAGTTTGATCACAACTGGTAGTTGGATAATTGACGATGTGTTGTTGGATGTATGGTTTCTTCATTTAAATTTATGATTTCCAAGTATAAGCTAGGTAGATATAAAAGAAATCCATACAATGCTACAAAACGGTTTTCAAGAAGATCCTAGCCCGTGAGCATGTGTACAAACACAGAAAATACTAGTTACACTAGAAACATCTGTTTCTAGTGTGTAGTGCTATAGATCCACATAGTTTAAACTCTCCTGTAAGCTAGGTAGATATAAAAGAAATCCATACAATGCTACAAAACGGTTTTCAAGAAGATCCTAGCCCGTGAGCATGTGTACAAACACAGAAAATACTAGTTACACTAGAAACATCTGTTTCTAGTGTGTAGTGCTATAGATCCACATAGTTTAAACTCTCCTGTAATCTAGTGTTGGGTTTGGACTTTGCAAGTTCTTTTTGCTTGAAGAAGTCTGTTAGGCAGGGGTGTGGGATTTAATAAAAATATCTACTTGTCCATGGGGCAGGTTCCTTCATAAATCTACTTGTCCTGTAACAAAATCCACATGTCCCTTTGGTGCCATGTAGTGCGGTGACAAATTATGGCAGCAATCTCATTATATGAGAGCTCTGATATAGCCTCTCTGATTGTGCCAGGGCTCATACCAAAGTAGTGTTTGAGTACTTGCAATCCCCTTATATTGCCACGTTTCCGCAAATCTACATACTGGGACTGAAGGTAGTGGTAAGCAGTAGTTCCAGGGTTTGAATGCCCTTTCACTAATTTGCATGTTTTAAGGGTTTTCCAAAACTCTTCTCTAATCTTTTCCCATACTGAGAAATGTTGGAAATTTACTCATGACAATAGCAGACGTAAACCTTCTTCCAGAGTTGGGAAAAAAGTGGTTCCAGGGAAAGTGAACTTGCAAACACTCAAGAGTTTCGCATGAGCAAATCTGCACATGCATATTTGCTCATGCAAAAATGCAGTTCACAAATATTTTCTAGGAGTACTATTTCTTGTCTTATGTCTGTAGATTCTTGGGAATTCACGAAAGTCGTATGGCTACACTGTAATAATGGTGAAGACATAGGTCTGCGTTGCAACCAAGTACTTTTATTCAGGTACAGACTGGAGCAAACCCGACCAGCACAGAGTGGGGAAACCGTCTCTCCGCACGGCTGAACACGTAATGCTGGACTCGAAGCACCGTGCATGGTCTGTCCACGAGCCTAGACAGCCCGTGAGCCACAGCAGAGAGAGCGCGGAGGCACCCGAGTATTACACATCCCCCTTCCTTCCACCAACAGCAGAAGGGAAGGTGGAGAAATTACATATCAATGAAATCACAAACAGAAAAACGATGCTCCAAGATTAAAATTTAAACAGTGAATAATGCAAATTCAAAATCAGGACAGTGAATTAAAACTGTGAATAATGCAGATTCAAAAACAAGATAGTGAATAAAAAATATCCCAGTCTCGTAGCCAAACTATAATAATGGAGAAGACAGAGGTCTGCGTGGCAACCAAGTACTTTTATTCAGGTACAGGCTTGAGCAAACCCGACCAGTGCAGCCAGGAAAAACCGTCTCTAAGCAACAGCTGAACACGAAACGCTGGGCTCGGTAACACTGCGCACAGTCCATCCACAAGCCCAGACAGCCCCGCGAGCCACAGCAGAGAGAGGACAGAGTCATGTGAGTATTACATACACTTAATACAAGGACATATACCATAGGTGCAGTTCTGAGACTTTCTTTAATAATTGTGCCCCTAATTTGGTCAGGCATTGACCATGACCTTTTGCGTTTATTAAAAGTAGGGCTGGGGGTGCGCTCTACTCGCGCCGCCCTCCCACCCTCCTCACACACCATATAATGTGCATCCCGGCCAGACGGCGCAGCGGGCTGGCGCAGCGGGCGCGCCGGATGCGCGCCGAAGCCGCGCCTAAGCCAAGCCCGTCTGCGCCCGTCCGCGACCGGACACGGCCCAGGGCCTCAACCCCTGGCCCGGCCGGCAGACTCACCTGGAGCAGGAGCATACTACTACGCTGTGCTACAAATATTTGCACCTCTGGGCTCCATAGTGTTAGAGTAGGGGAGAACGAAGGGTGTCGGCACTGCCAATTCCGCTTCAGCACAGCGACAGTAGACAACAAGAGTTGCAACCTTTTACTGTCTTGTGGCCTCATCAATGTCAGATCGCTGAGCTGTCATAAACATGATGTTTATGATCTCCTCATCGATAAACACCCTGATCTGCTGTTCATCACAGAAACCTGGCTCGACACCAACTCCGAGCCAGATATCGTACAGGCCTTACCAGAGGATTATCAGATGGTGCGCCTGGACAGACCGACAGGCAGAGGAGGCGGAATTGCGATCGCCTTTAAACGACATTGGGCTTGCAAACTAGAGCCAATTAGTTTGGCAAACTGTGAGGCGGGCTCTTTCACCATAACAATTGACGGAAGCATGACTATAAAAGGTCTGCTTGTCTATCGCCAACCTGGACCCATGGCTAGATTTAAAGGCAACCTTCTAGAGTGTGTCACTGAAACAGCAATAAGAAGAGACAAGTTTCTGCTGCTGGGTGACTTAAACACACATCTGGAAGATCCGCAAGACAAAGGAGCGATGGAGTTCCGGGAAGAACTTCACACCCTACAGCTAGAGCTCAAGGGGCAGCTCCCAACACATAACCGTGGGCATCTGTTAGATCCTATATTTGCCAATTGGGAGGATGTCCTGGTGGCCTCCCCAGAACCCCTACCCTGGACAGATCACTTTTATGTCCCATTTGTTATACACCTGCCTAAGCATAAAGTAACTGCTCCTGCCCCTCTCAATTACCCCCGTCGCAGGTGGGCATGTTTTTCCTTGCCAGAGTTCAACAAAGCTCTCATCGAGGGTGGGCCCCCAGGAGGCAATGATGTGGCAACGGCCAGCAAATTACTTAATGACCGCATCACTGCTGCTCTGGACTGCACAGCCCCATTAGGCCGGCCAACAAAAGATGTCCACAGACATAGAACTGCTCCCTGGTTTAGCGATGCGTTGCGCTGCGCCAAAAGGGAATGCAAACGAGCAGAGAGACAATGGAGAGTGGCTTACGACGATCGGTCGAAAGAGGCCTATCTCATTAAGAGGCGCACCTATCATAATAAAATCCGGATAGAGAAAGCCACATATTATGCAGACAGAATTCAGGGGGCAGAGAACTCTGCCAGGGAACTGTTCAGCATATATAAATCCTTGACCACTCCTAAAACCTCCACTCAAGAGGATGATTACTCAGTAGCAGCTTGCAACCGCATTGCTAGCTACTTCGGAGATAAAGTGTCCAAAATTTATTCTGCTTTTCCCGAAATCCCTCCTGCAGCGGAAGAGCCTGCAGACCTAGCAGAGATGGAAGACGATCTAAATCTGCTTCTCAACTTCACCACCCCCTCACAGGCAGAGTTAGTTAAAATCTGCAGATCTGTTAAATCCGGTTCCCCCCGGGACCCTGCATCCCCAAAAAGGTTGAGTGACAGTCTGGAGACCCTTGAACCCTATATCAGGCACGTGCTGGATGTCTCTTTCCGATCGAGCTCTATACCTGAGGACTGGAAGCAGGCTGTGGTGCTACCCCTCCGCAAGAAGCCCAACATTAGCTTCGAGAAGCTAGACAACCTACGCCCCATCTCTCTGCTGCCTTATTTTTCTAAGGTAGCGGAGAAGGTGGTAAACAAACAGCTTATGAAGCATGTGGAGGAAGGCAACATTCTTCACCCTACCCAATTCGGGTTTCGGCCCCGTCATTCTACGGAATCTGCCCTTCTTAGGGCCACCGAATCCCTCAGACAGGGTGCAGACGAGGGACAAACCATGGCTCTAATCCTATTAGATCTCAGCGCTGCATTCGACACTGTAGCACATTCCATCTTGCTACAGTGTCTGAACAAAGGAGGGGTGAGAGGAGCAGCGTTGAAATGGATTTATTCATTTCTCACTGGCCGAGGCTTCCAAGTGAGGCAGGGCGACCACTACTCTGAGCGAATTTCTTTGGACCAGGGGGTGCCGCAGGGCTCGTCCCTGAGTCCAACACTTTTCAATCTTTATGTCGCTCCTATCGCCACCTTAGTAGAGAGTCACGGCCTCCGCTTGGTGTCTTATGCCGACGACACGCAGTTGGTGATCTCCCTGTCGCGTGCACCCAGTCTCTCGGCGGACATCTTCAGAGCTTGCATGCAAGATCTAGCTGCCTGGATGTCCGCCAACTGCCTCAAGCTCAACGGAGGCAAGACTGAGGTGCTGGTCGTGGGGGGCTGCCAATCAGCGTGGACGTCGGCATGGTGGCCATCCTGCCTAGGTCCAACACCCTCTCCGTGCCAGAAAGCAAAGAATCTGGGCATCTGGTTTGACACTGATCTCACCTTTGGCCCCCAGATCAATCAGGTGGTTGGATCATGTTTTGGGACCCTTAAAAGCCTCAGGAAGACTTTGAAATTTTTACCCGTGAAAGCCCGTCAAACCCTGGTGCATGCACTAGTCACATCAAAGATGGACTATGGCAATCTTCTCTATTTAGGGACTTTGGAGAAGAACTTCAACCGCCTACAGGTCCTACAGAATGCCGCTGCCCGCTTAGTGCTTAAACTACCCAGAAGAGCTGCATCGGCCGCGGCCCTCCGATCTCTGCATTGGCTTCCGGTCAGAAGCAGGGTAGAATTTAAAGCTCTATGTACGTGCCATCGGATCATCAATGGGAGATCCCCTCTTCCACTGCAGGGACTTCTGACTACTTATGAGCCGTCCCGCTCGTTGAGATCCTCTGGCTCTGGAATCTTGTAAGAGCGGCATTACCATCCCCAGCCCTAAATCCCACTATTGACCTACTGTGGGGACTGCCCCCTATTATAGGACATGTTAAGTGTGGTGGTTGTAACGTCTGCGACTTCACGGTGGAGGGTAAAGATTTCACCCACAATAGTATCACGTATGAGAGGCGGTCATTGTCAAACTGTAACACGCAGAACGTGATTTACACCATTGAATGTCCTTGTCCTAAAATGTATGTAGGGCAGACCACACAGAAAGTGAAGACCCGCATCTGCCAACATCGGAGTAGAATCAGGTGCCATACCGCCAATGCACCACTTGTGGATCACTACATTGAAGCAGGGCACAATGAGAATGACGTCAAATGGACTGTTTTGAAAGTCGTCAAACCGCCACCAAGAGGCGGCAACCTGACCCAGATGCTCAACAGAGAGGAGCTGAGGATTATGATTCAATTTAACACTATCCGCGATGGTCTAAATCGCGCTGAGGACTGGACAACATTATTATGAATGGTGTAATTTGAAAATTATGAACTCTCAAAATCTCAATGGACTGGAGATTATGTATTTATGAATGAGAAAATGAGTCTGCCTTAATGACCACTAAATCTTTACATATGAAAATTAATGAATTGTACCTAATGTAAATATCTCATGTTTAAACTTTTAATCACTCTATCACTGCGCCGATAATTATAGTCACTTTTGCACAATTTCACGCTCATAACCCTCGCTGCAGCATACCCCAATGATCATTACCCCACTCCAAGATGGCGCCCATGAGCGTCTTGTCCTTTCTCCATTTTTTATGCTGCACGCTTATCAAGCGTTCTGACCGTCTGGCCCCAGTGACTGCGACCCGGCAGAGCACCCAGGGACCCCAGACACTAAGGAGGCATTGCCTCCCACTGGTAAGCAGATTGAGCGATTGGCGATTAACGCTATGCTGGCCCCCCGCATTCTTATACTGAAACTGAGTTTCTATTGCAGACTCGTTTTGAGTATTACCGGACCTAACAGGCCAATCCCCTCCGCAAGGTAAGCTCGCCTTCCCTTTTTTTAAAAAAACTACGGTCTTAGTTGCAAATCCCCTGACTGATAGCCGCCCCTGTAATTATTTATCCCATAGACAATTCTGCCCTAACGGAAATGAGGTGGACATAACGGAACGACCTGTACCAAACAGGTAATAGCCCTTGCTGCTGCACGTGATCTTTGAATTTAATGCAAATGAACCCGCAGCGCTCATAATTTGCTTATAATTTGTCATCCCCCACCATTCAGGCGAATATCAAAACGAGGACCTATCTCAATTTATTAAAATTCCCTGAAACCCCCCGACCCATATGGGTAAGTGGTCACTCTAAGAGGTGGTGAATGTGTGAGCACGAATATGCATGATACAAAAGCGGACATGAGTGCCCCCAAATGCTGAATAAATGCGGACGCTGAGTGAAAGTGGCTTAGTAATATCTATGTAATTCTAAGCAATTTTGTTGATTCCAGTAATCAAAGTGAAGTATTATCTCTCACATACACATGTCACGTACCTCACCATTTGTATGACTCAAGGCTATAGACACGGACTGCAACAATCACCTGTTCCAAGGCTAATGATACCACTTGCATGGATTTAACGAACACGATAAGTCGGTTCCGATTACAGTGCATTGTCAGTTTTTTCAGAGTACAATTAAGTGGGTTCATGCATATTTCTTTCTTTCTTTTGTTTCCCAACCTTCTTCCTTATTCTTTGTTCCTATTAGGCGGTTGTGTGTTTAACTGTTTATACCAGGCAAGCAAATGTATGTATTGTTAGTCCTGATGATGGTCCCGCAACATTGAGCATATGGGATCGAAACGTCGACTTGTTTTAAGTGTTTTCACAGCCCTACTATTATGTCTGATTTACGCTGCGTCTAGCACTTTTATTGGCACTACTTTCAATGTCTACTGAATTACAAGTGGCCAATCATGCTCCTTCTTGCCTATAAAACTCTCCTTGTTTGTTCCTGAAAACGGTACAGGATTGTGCCCTTCCACACCCCAGTATTTGTTTCATTGTAAAAAATAAACTACCCTGTCCGGCTGGACAGTGGCCAATATAGCTCCCATTGTGGACTATTGTTTATCTGATTTTGAATTTATATACTCTTGGGGACCACTGTTGTTCTTAGACTTCACTGTGAGTGAGAGCATTCTACTCTTTCACAAGGAGCATATCGGCGCACATAGTACTTTTGTTCAGTGTCAGTAACTACTATGGCAATGTGTGCTTTTTGGGACCAAAAACTTATATAAGTTATAATGTTGAGGGCCCGGCAGCTCCCACACCAATAAGGTTTTACAAAACCATGCCAAAACAAGTCACACATTGGCAAAACGAAAAAGCTAACGACCAATTTCAGACCTACTGGCTTTGCCAATGCTTGTTATTTTTGTTTCTCATAATCTTATTGAAACTGGTTACACTGATTTTCCATTATTAATATTTTTGGGGAAATACTAGCATGCATCAACACGTTACTAAACAATGCTGCAAAGAAATCATACCTGAAACTTTACAGTAGGTTAGTGAGATTTTTTTCCTTGCTTTAATTTTTTATGACCATTTTATTTAGAAAGCAAAGAATCATCAATCTTGCTTTCAAGCTTCAGCAAATATCTGCATCAAGTCAGAGATCATTAAGCCTGATACATAGTCTCGAATTGCTAAACTTTAAAAGCGTGTATACACCTTTTTATACTGGAACCACTGTCAGTAGTGCAGTCAGAGCTTACAACGTTTACTTAGAGCGCTCACCGTAATAATAAAGGCTTCCAATTAATGAACTATAAATACAAGCTTGAACAGCATGGACAAAAATATTATCTTAACTTCAGAGTGCCCTTCCTGATCCATAATGTGGTACTGCAAACTGGCAGCCAACGGGTTTGTGCTGCAGGGGGTTGGACCTACTTGTCCCAAGGACAAAATACACATGAAAATGTGTTGCCCTTGACCCCAAACAATATGTCCCGGGAGTCGAATGATAGGAATTCCACATCCCTGGTTGAGTCACAAGATGTGGTAGGACTCCTCTTGGTAAACATTATGCATGGTCAATGACTCCAAGATGGATTGTTTTTTACACAGTGGGAGAGAGTAAGTATGGAGTGTGAACATAGTAAGGTGCATGAAGTGCATACTTATAGCACAATAAATCTGCAATAGAGACAGGCTTTCGGGGGGATGGTGGAAAATCTAAAGCATTACACACTACAAGCAGATGCCTACAGGATAAGTAGAATTTTCTGTTCATAGTATCTGTGGCTGTAAACATGCATCATAGCATAGACTGTAAAGTGGTGCTCCCTAGAAGCTGTGGCTACCATGTGAATGATGCAGATATATAAAACAATGTTCTTAAAACCGCCTGGTCCACCATGGCCTGTTGATAGGCTAAGATGTCCACACAGCAGTACTTGGTAAAGGTATGTGACACTGACCAGGTGACTGCCTAACAACTATCCACTAATGGGATGTTTCATAGGAAGGACGTGGCTGCTCTTTTCTTGCAGTTTGAGAGCACCCTGAGAGGAGCACGTGGAGCCCTCTTCACTTTTATTTCTTTATTTATTAGCAGGGCTTAATACATATTAGTATCCACCAAGCTATTCCTGCCTTGGAGATGATGTCCACTCTCAGAGTTTGCAAAGGTGACAAAGAGCTGGTTCAATTTAGGAAATGGCTCAGTCCTGTCAATGTGGTACATAAGAGATCTTTTGACATCCATTGGGCGGAGTGCTCTCTCTGCAGCAGAATCGAAATTTGCCTAGCTTACGTAACGGTAAGTTTCAATTCTATTAAGGACACGGAGGCGAGGATTATGCTATATCTTCCTTCGCTTTATTAACATAAAGAAACCACAGCAGCTTAGGAAAAGATATAATAAGAACAAAAAATGCTTTAAACATAAAGCATTGACGTAATGTTCAACAAAAAATCAACAACAACTCCCAAGATTCTCTTTGCTTGTAATAATAGTCCATAGTCCTTTGTCTCTGTCCATCATCACTATATAACCGGACTTCCCATCATCTTCCTCCTCTTTCTTCGCGCAGATCACGCTTAAGCCTCATTGGTCCTGTTTAGCACCGTCGTTGCCTGCCAAAAAAGGAACAGTATCAGCGAGGTGGCCCAGGAAAAAGCGACAACAAGGCGAGGAGCATTCAGTGAACAACACAGCACTGACAACGTAAAGGAAAACGCTTTACTTACTGCCATACGGGTGGGTAGAGACACCACTGTAGTCCGGGTGGGATAATCCTCGCCTCCGTGTCCTTAATAGAATTGAAACTTACCTTTACGTAAGCTAGGCAAATTTCGATTCTATGTCAGGACCGGAGGCTTCAGATTATGCTAGTTTAAAGCTTACTTACCACCAACTGAGCCAAATCCACCACCGGCTTAAAATAAAACCTCTTGAAGGTGGAATCCGAGGACCAGTCCGCTGCTCGCATAAGGTCCTCCAGACGAGCACCCACCGAGAATGCCTTAGAGGCCATGGCCCCCCTGGCGGAGTGTGCTCCAAAGAGAGAAGTATTGATGCCCGCTTCCTGCATGACCCAACGCACCCAGCGAGCAATAGTGGGGGAGGAGACAGCTTTGTGTGGCTTCCGCAGGGCAATCAACAGCTGACGCTCGCCCGGAGGGCGCAGATCCAAGGTCAGGTCCTCATATGCTTTGAGGCATTGCACGACACACAACTTAGGAGTGTCAGTAAAGGCTGGATAAGAAATGGAACGCGACGACGTCTTAGTGCGTCGGCCCACCGTAAAAGTAACCCCATCCGGGGAAAAAATGCGTGCAGAAACATCCAGCGCGCGCACGTCCGAGACGCGCCTACAAGAGACCAGACATAACAACCTGGCTAATTTCGCCGAGAGCTCCTTAAGAGACAGATAAGAATTCGCTGGCCACGACAGGAACAGATTCAGAACCAAATTGACGTCCCAAAGGACGGAGTACCTGGGTTCTGGCGGCAGTGCGAGGCGAACCGCCCGCAGAAGCCGGCACACCAAAGGGTGTTCCCCTACCGGGTGGCCATCGATGTTATCGTGGCCCGCAGAAATCGCCGACCGGATAGCATTGATCGTCCTATACGCTAAACCCTTGTCGGCCAAATGAGCCAGGAAATTCAGCACGGGAACAAGGCCGGCGACCATGGGATCCAAATCCCTTCGTAAACACCAACGCATCCACTTAAGCCAAGTGGATCTGTAACGCTTCGTCGTACTATCGGCCCATGCTTTGGAGAGCAAATGCGCAGCTGACCCCGAAAGGCCCGGGAGCGTCCAGCGTCTTCTGAGAGCCTCCACGCCACGAGGCGGAGAGTGTTCTGCATGACGAGAGGGTGAGGTTCCTGATCCGGGCTCGTCAGGAGCAGAGGAAACAGGGGGAGTAGGATTGGAAAATCCCAAGAAAGTTCCAGAAGAACCGGAAACCATACTTGAGACCTCCACAGCGGTGTAACCAACACCAGTTCCGCACCCTGGCGGCGTATTTGGGCCGCCGTTCGCATGATCATGGAGAACGGGGGAAACGCAAACGGCTGTTCCCGACTCCAATCCTGCAAGAACGCGTCCGTGGCCTCCGCCAGAGGGTCCGGCCTCCAGCTGTAGAACCGCGGCAGCTGGTGGTCGAGACGGGACGCGAAGAGGTCCACCGAGAAGGGGCCCCAAAGGGAGTGTAGCCACCGGAAGACTCCCGGATCCAGTTTCCACTGGCTGGCATCCCTGAGATGTCGAGAGTGCCAATCCGCTACCTGATTGCACTGGCCTGGCAGATACTCCGCCGTCACCGCAATGTGACGAGACAGGCAATAATCCCAGAAGTCCTTCGCTAAGTCCGCCAAGGCGCGGGACCGAGGACCTCCTAGGTGGTTCACATACCGGACCGCCGAAATATTGTCCATCCGTAGCAGGACACAAGCCTTCACCGAATCTTTGGTCCAACAGCGAACCGCGAAGGAGCCCGCAAGGAGCTCCAAACAATTGATATGCAATTGTTGTTCTTCTGACGACCAGGCGCCGCCGGTGGAAAAATCCCCGCACCGGGCGCCCCAGCCCGACCTGCTGGCGTCTGACTCTATGATCAAGTCCGGAGCCGACCCGAAGATCGCTCGCCCATTCCATGCCTCCATGTGAGACAGCCACCATGACATCTCCTCCTTCACTTCGTCCGTGAGGGGGACCCACTGATCGTAACACATCCCACGGCGCAAATGCTGCGCCTTCAGGCGCTGAAGAGCCCTGTAGTGCAGCGGGCCTGGGAAAATCGCCTGGATGGAGGACGATAGAAGACCCACCACCCTGGCGACATGGCGCAGTGACGTACGATCCCTCGCGATCGTCTGCCGAAGCAGGTGTCGTATCTTTGCGACCTTCCGACCCGGTAGGCTCAAGACCGCCTGTACCGAGTCCACCACGAAACCTAAAAAGGTGATCTGCTGAGTGGGAACCAAAACCGACTTGGAGCCGTTGATGACGAACCCCAGCCTCTGAAGCAGGCCGACAGCTTGACGCAGCTGTCCTGCCAGTACCTCTGGGCACTGCCCCATGAGGAGGATGTCGTCTAAGTATACTATCATACGGACCCCCTGACTTCTGAGAAACTCCACTACCGGGTGGAGGACCTTCGTGAAGCACCACGGGGCCGACGAAAGACCGAACGGCAAGGCGGTGAATTCGAACACCTTGCCGTCCCACAGGAATTGTAGGAAACGACGATGAGGGGGGTGGATGGGAACGACCAAGTAGGCATCCTTGAGATCCAGTCGCACCATCCAATCCCGAGGGAGGAGCACGTCTCAAAGGAGGTGGATCCCCTCCATCTTGAAGTGACGGTAGACCAACCACCCATTGAACTCCTTGAGATTGATCACAGGCCTCTTGCCCCCATCTGTCTTGTCTACCAAGAAGACGTTGCTGAGGAACCCATGTGGGTGGCGCGTTGATAGACGGATGGCTCTCTTGCGCAGCAAGTCTGAGACCTCCTCGTCTACCAATCGCGCGTCGGATTCTGAGAAAACCATCGGGCGCGGGGGCCTCACCTGAGTTGGTTGGTCGTGAAACTCTATATGGAAACCTCTCACAGTTTGCAAAACCCAAGCATCGGCAGTGAGCAATTCCCACTCCCCGTAAAAGCTTGCCAGCCGCCCCCCAATCGGAACTAGATCCAAGCAAAGTACACTTACCGGGGGCATTTCCTTGTCCGGAGTTCTTCTTGAACCCTCTGCCACCACAGCGTTGTCCCCTCGTGGGGTAGAAGTTGGTGTAGTTGGCCGAGGTCTGGTACTGACCTCTTCCGGAGCCTTGTCCACGGTTGTTGGTCTGCTGACCACGGCCGATCGCGCGGCCCCTGCCGCGACCGGCCCCTCCAGAAAAACGCTGGTGGAACACCCTCTTGATGCTGGACTGGGCCTTGTCCAGCGACGTGAACGTATTCACGAACTTTCCCAGCTCGCGGATGAAAGGCTCACCGAAGAGGCCACCCTGGGCCACGGCACCTGCCTCCGACGAGGCCAGGTCCCCCAGCTTCGGATCCAGCTTGATAAGGAGCGAACGCCGCCTCTCCGTGGACAGGGCACAGTTGGCGTTGCCCAAAAATACGATCACCCTCTGGGCCCAGTTGGAGAGCACCTCCGGTGAAATGGCGGTGCCATTCGCTCGAGCCTCCTCCGCCATATCGAGGATCTTCGTGGCGGGCCCGACCGCATCCAACAACTTGTCCTGGCAAGCCCGCCAGGACCGGTCGATCCCCTTCCTGGGGTCCTTCATGAATTTCGCCAGGAAGGTGGCCATCTTGGGGTCCAATTCTGGTGTCATGGCCACTTTCCCTTCCAGAGTAGGCCGAGGGCATTCCCCGCGCAGGCAACCCCTCGCCTCCTTCTCCAGGGGCTTGCGCAGCCTGCCCGCGACAAACTTCGCCACCGTCTCCCCCGGGGCCCAGGCCGCGGATCGGGGGTGGACGATCTCGTCCGGGTCCAGCATGCCCGACTCGTCTCGGGGCATCTCCTTCGCTGAAGGTGTCGGGAGCCAAGAACGGGTCGACTCCCCGTCGTCATCCGTGTCCGGAGAGTCGTAGATCGGGGAGGCGGGCGCCGTAGACACGTCGCCCGAAGTGCCAGGGTCCACCAAGGGCGTCGGAGGCACCGCCGTCGCCTTGGCCAGGAAGGCGTCACGAAGTCGCTCGAAAGCGCCCTTGTCCACGCCCTGGGCCTCCGATGAAGGTCCCTCACCACGGGGTCTCTTCGGAGCCGGTGGCAACCCGCCGGACGTCCCTGGGAGTTCGGGGGACGGAGGCACCTGCGCCGCTGCCAGCTTCGCACACTCCTCCACGATGCGGGCAGAAAGGCGGTCCTCCATGGGCCCTACCACCTCCGTCACGCAACGATAGATGGAGTTGTCCACCGCCTGATAAAACTCATCATCCTGCAGATAGGGGCAGGCCTCCTCATCGTACTCCCCTTCCATCTCGGAACCAAGGGGCAAATGCGGGGCACCCAAGAGGGCGGCAACCGAGAAAGTTCTCGAATGTGGGCAGGCCCAGCGGCTGCAATCACGTTTTGGGCCAGCTGACGTGGCAGGTGGGCTGCACCAACCCCCAAGCGCGCAGAACCTCCTCGCCGGGACCGGGTCTACGTACCCCTCAAGCGCGCTAGGCCACACACGGGTAAAAGAGGTGCACAGATCTCGCCCGAAGGCGATTCACGCGGTCAGAACCGCTATACAGACCCCAGAGGGCGTCAAAATTGGTAAAGTACAGACCCGGAACACCAGGCGTCAGAGGGGTACGCGAGGGTCGGCCCCTGCGCAAGCAGACCCCACGGCGTGGCTCCTCGCACTGCGGAGGCGCGCCGGAGGGTCGGCGAGACGACAGGCCGCCCCCTTGCGGTCTATGTACACACCGCACACAAGTGGGAATAAAGTCGCGTAGGAACGATAGAACGTTCCCGCAACCGGGGACTCTGAAAGGGAATAAACCATGCAAGGAGTCCCCAAAGACCGCACACAAGACAATCAATCACAGTAAAAGAAGACAAAATAGAAAAGCACTTATCTGGCTGCGGGAGCAGCGAAGAAAGAGGAGGAAGATGATGGGAAGTCCGGTTATATAGTGATGATGGACAGAGACAAAGGACTATGGACTATTATTACAAGCAAAGAGACTCTTGGGAGTTGTTGTTGATTTTTTGTTGAACATTACGTCAATGCTTTATGTTTAAAGCATTTTTTGTTCTTATGATATCTTTTCCTAAGGTGCTGTGGTTTCTTTATGTTAATAAAGCGAAGGAAGATATAGCATAATCTGAAGCCTCCGGTCCTGACATAGAATCTGGTTGTGGAAAGAAGACTGATAGCTTTAAGGTTTGGTTAAGTACCTTCTTACAAAGGAACAGAGAAGTGGTCCTAAGAATAGCCTTTCTCTTCTGTACTTGCATGAAGGGTTCTTGTAGGGTGAGAGCTTGCAGTTCACCTATCTGTCTAAGCAATGCAATGCCTCCCAGGAAGGCAACCTTCCAGGAAAGGAACTGAAGAGGGCATGAATGCATGAGTTCAAATAGTTTTCCAATGAGCCTATTGAGGACTACACTGAGATTCTAAATGGAAGAAGGAGGCACCAATGGGAGTATTCCCCTCTAAAGAGACTTCTGAGGAGGGAGGAGTGTTACCTGTTCTGCATGTAGACTGCAGCTAAGTATAGGGGAATAGTGGAGTAAGCAAGGCCTGCTTTCTGCTAGTGCAAAGGTTAGGCAATGACATCCTAAAGAAGCAAGTAACTTGCCTTTGGTGATGATGTATCTGGTAGAGACATATTCTAGTAGTAGTTTTCTTACCTTAGAAATTCCCCAAGATGTCAGCCTGGATCCTGAGATTTTTCATTAGCAGTACCCCTGCATGTAGTTAGGTGGCGTCGGTCGGCTCCACATCCGTCGTCAATGTCGTGCAAGTCGGAAATGACGTTGCAAGACCTACACAGATGCTGCCCTGGAGGTCTGATGTCCAGTACTTAACACGACTTTCCACGCCAGAAGCGCAGAGCCATGAAAGACACTGACCACTGGTGCGTCAAAACTAGGGCCTTTTAAAGGAGTCCCTATCCCTAGAAATCAGTTTGCAGAGTGGGGGGGTGGTAAGGAATCCACAACTAGAATATGTCTCTACCAGGTACATCATTACGGAAGGTAAGTAACTTCTAATCTGATAGGGACTTGTAGTTGTAGATTCATTACCTTAGAATAGATACCCCAGCAATACCAACCCCTGAGAAGGGTCTGTGGACCAAGATCACACAAGGGAGTCCTGGAGGACTGAAAGGGCAAAGTACCTGCCCCTCTCAACTTGGCTGTCCAGGAAGTAGCGTCTGGTAAACGTGAGCAGGGATGACCATGTTGCCGCCTGACAGACATTCAGGACTGAGGCTCCGCGTGCTAATGCAGTGGTTTCCGCTGTTGCTCTAGTAGAGTGAGCACGTACCCCACAGGAGGTCCTTCTTTGCCAATGCGTAGAACTATTTATTGCAGAGGACAACCCAGCGAGAGATGGTCATTTTCTGTACTGCCCGACCTTTCTTGGCACCCACGTAGTTAATGCAGAGTTGATAGTCTACCCAGAAGTCTTTGGTACAATCAAGATAGAAAGACAACGCACGTTTTGGGTGCTGGTGGTGGAGTTTCTCCTATTCCTTGGAGGGATGCGGCGGTGGGTACATGGTGGGCAGGGCAATAGATTGACCCACATGAAAGGGCATGACCAGCTTAAGGGAGGATGGATAGATCGACAGATAGGGAAACTTGGAAGACAGATCCTGGAGCTCGCAAACTCTGCGAGCAGAGGTGATGGCAATGAGGACAGCAGTCTTAAGGGTTATAAGCCTGAGAGGGCAATTATGAAGAGGCCCGAAGGGAGAAAACATAAGAAAAGTCAAACCCAAATTTAAATCCCATTGGGTCATTATGAAAGGACACGGAGGAAACAAGTAAGGCCCCTAAGAAATCTATTGATAATGGGAGACTTGAACAAAGAGGGCTGATCTGGAAGTCTCCGAAAGGCAGACATAGCCAAAAGATAACCCTTAAGGTTGCCCAAAGCAGAGCCCTGCTGGGCCAAAGAAAGTATGTAAATAGAACCTCTGAAAGAGAGGCAGAAAGGGGATCAACAACCTTTGCTTTGCATCGCCTTACAAATTTGTTCCATCAACAGTCGTACACCCTTATAGTGAAGGGATGCCTGGCTTCTAAGATGACATCACAGACTTCGGATGGAAGGCTGATAGCCGTCAACTGCTGCCACTCAATCTCCATGCAAGGAAGTGGAGACTGGACAGGTTTGGGTGAAAACTGTCCCCTGCTGCTGCGAGAGAAGATACTCCCGAAGGATCAATGGCTATGCCCATGATCGGCGCAGATGAGCTGCGACTACCCCCATTACTTTTGTAAAAACACCCGAGGTGCACTGGTAAGGCCAATGGGGAGCCTGATGAACTGCAAGTGTCATGGACCACCGTCAACCTCAAGTAACGTCTGTGGGCAGGCATTTGGGGGATATGAAAAAAAGAATCCAGCGAGTCCAATGCTACCATCCAGTCTCCTGGGTCGAGGGCAGAAAGAACCTAGTCCAAACTGAGAATTTTGAACTTCTCCTTCCGAAGAAAGAAATTGAGGGTCCGGAAATCTAGAATAAGACGCATGCCTTGGTCCTTTGTCATTTTTGGGCACCAGAAAGTAGCAGGAATAACAAGCATGTCTTACTCTGGCACAGGGACCCTCTCTATGCCCCCATTGGCCAAGAGAGCCGTAACGTCCGTGCAGAGAAGCTCAAATGATCCGCTGACATGGTCATAAGAGCGTGGTATGAAGGGAGGGGCAGTGTCGACGGGGAGGGAGTAGCCCATTTGGACTGACTACAGAACCCACCTGTTCGACATGATAGACTCCCAGCAGAGGAGGTGATGGCGAATCCTGCCTCCGACTGCCCGATGATGGGCCTGAAACGTCAGACTAGGAGTGTTTGGAGGCAGTGGAAGATGGAGAAAGAGTGGACTGGCCCGACCGATGGCTCACTAGCCCTCGAAGACGCTAGGTCCCACGTCCGAGGCCATGTAGAGGCGGAACAGCTTGTATGACTAAGTGTCTGGGCTGGAGAGGACGAGGCAGAGTCTGACTTCTCGCCAAAAAAGGTTGGTGCCATCAAAGGGCATGTCCATCAGAGTAGATTGGACATCCCCTGAAAAGCCAGAAGTCCTCAACCAGGCGTAGCATTGTAATCCTATCGATGAGACAACGGTCCTTCCCAGTGAGTCAGTGGTGTCAAGTATACAATAAATGGTGAATTTCGCTGCGCTGCTACCGTCCGCAACTGCCTAGGAGAGAACAGCCCAGGCATCCTCTGGGTACTGAGGCAGCACCTGCCAACCCGTATCCTAGATGGTATGGGAGTATTGGCCCAAGCTGGCAAGCAATATTCACCCACTGCAATGCCAAGCTGGAGGAAGAAACATCTTCTTTCCAGGATGGCCCAGCTTCTTGGATTCCCTATCGGGGAGCAGAAGAGAGTGAGCCCTTGGACGATGAGGCTAGGATAATCAAGCTCTCAGAAGAAAGATGTTGCGTAAGGACTGCTGGGTCACATGGAGCGAGCTATGGCAGCAGGTGATTTTCCTGTACACAGGAGCCCTTGTGCTGTGCCTGGACCAAGTGCCTTGGAGGACATCAGTGAGGGGTTCTCGAGATGGGTCGACCGACATCGGTCAAAGTCAAAGTCACGTGATTTATATAGCGCGCTACATACCCAGAGGGTCTCAAGGCGCTTGAGGAAGGGTGGGAAATTACTTGTCGAATATCCAGGTTTTAAGTTGCTTTCTGAATGTTAGGTGGTTCTGAGTGAGGCGAAGGTGAGTGGGAAGTGAGTTCCAGGTTTTAGCAGCCAGGTAGGAGAAGGATCTGCCTCCCATGGTGGTTTTGTTGATGCGAGGTACAGTTGCAAGGGCTTGGTTGGAGGATCGTAGCTGGCGGGTGGGGGTGTAGAAGGAAAGTCGTGAGTTGAGGCATTCGGGTCCAAGTTCGTAGAGTGCTTTGTGTGCGTGGGTTAGGAGGCGGAAAGTAATCCTCTTGTTAACGGGGAGCCAGTGGAGGTTTTTCAGGTGTTCAGAGATGTGGTCTTTACGCGGGATGTCTAGTATGAGTCTGGCTGAGGCGTTCTGGATGCGTTGGAGTTTTTTCTGGAGTTTTGCGGTGGTACCGGCGTATAGGGTGTTTCCGTAGTCCAGGCGGCTCGTGACGAGTGCGTGGGTGACCGTTTTTCTAGTTTCGGTGGGGATCCAGCGAAATGTTTTTTTGAGCATGCGAAGAATATTGAAGCAAGATGATGAGACAGCGTTGACTTGTCTGTTCATAGAGAGTGAGGAGTCCAGGATGACACCTAAGTTCCGTGCGTGGTCCGTCGGGATGGGTGCTTTTCCAAGGGCCTCTGGCCACCAAGAGTCATCCCAGGCGGAGGTGGCGGTACCTAGGATAAGGACTTCAGTTTTGTCTGAGTTCAGTTTTAGACGGCTGTGCTTCATCCACTCGGCAACTTCTTTAATTCCTTCATGTAAGTTGGTTTTGGCGGTGTTAAGGTCTTTGGTGAGTGATAATATCAGTTGAGTGTCATCAGCGTAGGAGATGATGTTGAGGTTGTGTTGGCGTGCGATGGCCGCGAGGGGGCATATGTATACGTTGAAGAGGGTGGGGCTGAGTGAAGATCCTTGTGGTACGCCGCAGATGACTTCGGTAGCTTCTGATTTGAATGGTGGGAGGCGGACTCTCTGAGTTCTTCCAGCAAGGAACGAGGTGATCCATTCCAGTGCTTTTCCTTGATTTCCGATGTTTCTGAGGCGTTGTATTAAGGTGCTATGACAAACTGTGCCAAAGGCTGCGGAGAGGTCGAGGAGGATGAGGGCGACTGTGTCTCCATTGTCTAGCAGAGTTCGAATGTCGTCTGTAGCTGCGATGAGTGCGGTCTCAGTGCTGTGTTTGGCACGGAAGCCGGACTGTGAGGAGTCGAGGGATTTTTTGGTTTCGAGGAAGGCGGCGAGCTGGTTGTTGACAGCTTTCTCGATGACTTTGGCCGGGAATGGAAGGAGCGAGATGGGGCAGTAGTTTTTGAGTTCGGTGGGGTCAGCTGTGGGTTTCTTCAGAAGGGCACTGAGTTCGGCATGTTTCCAACTTTCCGGGAAGGTGGCGGAGTTGAGGGAGCAGTTGATGACGTCTCGGAGGTGCGGTGCTATAATGGAGTCTGCTTTGTTGAAGATGTGGTGAGGGCATGGGTCTGTGGGGGATCCTGAGTGGATAGAGTTCATCAAGCGGATGGTGTCCTCAGTGGAGATTGGGTTCCAGTCATTGAGGATGTTCAAGGGGGGTGGGGGTCCTGCAGCGGGTTGGGTGGGTTGGTCTTCGGGTCGGTTGTCGAAGCTGTTGTGGATGTCTGCGATCTTGTTGTGGAAGAATGAGGCTAGGGAGTCGCAGAGGGCTTGAGAGGGGGTGATGTCGTTGGAGTTGGCTGAGGGGTTGGTAAATTCCTTGACGATGTTGAATAATTCCTTGCTGTTGTGGGCGTTGGTATCTAGTCGGTCCTTGAAAGCGGCTTTCTTGGCATTCCGGATCAGTTGGTGGTGTATACGGGAGGCGTTTTTGAAGGCGTCCTTGGTGCTGGTGTTTGGGTCTTTTTTCCAGGCCTTCTCGAGGGAGCGACAGAGTTTCTTAGATTTCTTAAGATCATCGTTGAACCAGGAGACCTTCTTGCTGACTAGTTTGATTTGACGTTTTTTCAACGGTGCTAGGATGTCGGCGCTGTTGGATAGCCATTGGGTGAGGTTAATGGCTGCTTGGTCGGGGTTTGAGGAGTGGGCGGGGGGGTTTTGAAGAAGCGATGAGGAGATCTGGTCGATGGTGATTTTGTTCCAGTTTCTTCGCAGAGTGGGTTGAGGATGGTTGTGGGTTGTGGTCTTATTGTAGGTAAAGTGAACGCAGCTGTGGTCCGTCCAAAGGAGAGCTGTGGTGTGGCTGAAGGAGACATGTTTACTGGAGGTGAAGATAGGGTCGAGTGTGTGACCTGCGGTGTGGGTGGGGGTAGTGACAAGTTGTTTGAGTCCGAGGTTGGCGAGATTGTCCAGAAGGGTGGTGGCGTTGCGGTCGTTGTTCTTTTCCAGGTGAAAGTTGAGGTCTCCCAAAAGAATGTAATCCTCGGAGGGGAGGGCGTGTGGGGTGATAAAGTCTGTGATGTCCTCACTGAATTGTGCACGGGGTCCTGGTGGCCTGTAGAGGAGGGTGCCTCTGAGTGTGGTCTTGGGGTCGAAGTGGATCTGGAAGTGAAGGTGTTCAGCGTTAGCGAGATTGACGTCTGAGCTGGTTGAGATGCGGATGGATTTCTTATGGACGATAGCGATGCCTCCTCCTGTTTGGATGATGCGGTCCTTACGGATGATCTTGTAGCCTTCCGGGATGGCAATGCTGATGTCTGGGGCTGATGTGGCATTCATCCATGTTTCTGTTAGGAAGGCGACGTCTGGAGAGATGGTGTCAAGTAGATACCAGAGGTCGATGGCGTGCCTGTGGACCGAGCGGGTGTTGAGCAGGATGCATTTTAGGTGGTTTGTGTCAGAGAACAGTTTTGTGTCAGAGGATGAGGAGTTGTTCTTGGTGCCGTCGAACTTGCAGGAGTTGCAAGAGAAGGGTCCATGGATGTGTCCAGGAGCGGCTTGGACGCAGTTGGGGAGACGGCCGGGGTTTAGGGCTAGGAGGGTGGAGGCGTCGTATGTGAGGCGGGTGGGGAGGGTGGGACGGGGGCCAGGAGGTCTGGCGCTGGGCGCGGTCCAGGCGCGGACGGGCGTAGACGGGCTTACCTTTGGCGCACCTTCGGCGCGAATGGGGCGTGGTCGCTGCGCGTGAACGCTGCGCGCGACAGCATCAGTCATAAGTGGGTGGGGAGGGGGGAGGGGCGAGGGAGGATCCGATGGGAGGCGGGTGCGTGGTGGAGGGGGCGGGCTCAGGGCAAGACAACAACAACACAGCAAATGGCGGCTGCAACGCGAGTGCAGACCGGGTTGGGGGGAAATGCAGAGGTTATTGGCAAAAGTATTTTAAAACAGTGAACAAATGCAGGTACAGTCGAGCGCACAAGCAGGCAGGCACGTTCAAGCGCTTAATGAGGCCAGCAGCGCTATGCAGGCTAAAGTGAAGATACAGTGCAGCAAGCAAGATACAGAGCCGTCAACAGATCCCCGGGGTCGGTGCTGCCGGTGTTGGATGCCTGAGGCCCCAACCGACTCAGTGGGACCCAAAGGCGCACCAGCGGAGTCGGACAGCTCAAAGATGAGGTGCAAAGCCTTATAAAACTGTTAGAAAAAACATTGACGGAAAAAGGGTAGCCAAAAAACAGCTAAGGGCTAACTCTCTCTGGTTCTGCGCTTAGGCTGATGAGGAAAAAGAAGAACTGACGTCAGCGCCCCCAGGTGGCACCTATGTAAGTTCTGAGACATCATATCCGGAGCGCACGATGCCGGCGACAGACCCGGAACTGACCGACACAACCTAATGCAGCACAGGGGTACTGCTACTGAAAAATCTCGGATCTAGACTGACGCCTGGGGGAAATATAGCTCTCCACACCAGAAGTTTCTATCAGATAGTAGGCTTTAGGGAGTCCAAGTCCTTGGAAACACAGTGGTGAACAAACCTTTCCAATCTGCACCATAACAGGAGTGTATTGCGGGCCATCAGCCTTCTTTTAAGATGGTTTTACATTCCTGTGGAATGTTGAGGAACCCTAATTCTAGGACCTCTGATGCCAAATCACAAGGCTGGGATGTCTGGGATTCAGATGCCTCACTGGACTTGCCTATGCATCGGAAGTTCTGGCCTGAGGTTGGCAGACATATTTAAGAGAACCAGAGCTTTATGTCACATTTCAGTACTGCTAGATTAGTGATGTTTGCCCAAGTTTCCTAGCCACAAACGGAAGCAGAGAAAAGGTGGCAAAGTGCAGGCAAATATCCCAGACTAAATCACCCATAGTGCATCTAATATGGAGTGTAGGTGTGGGTATCTGGCTGCGAGGCTGCGAAGCTTGGGCATTTTGTTTTTCTGGGTGAACAGTTCTTTCTGTGGGGTGCCCTAATGCTGGAAGTATGGATTAAGGACACAGGATGGAGTTTTTGATGTGGCCTGAATAGCGGGTCTGCAAATGCCCTGAGTGCCCAAGGGATATGCTCAACCTTGAGATTAATTTTATGGCGGAGTGCCAGATTCCAAATCCCCGGGGCTACATAATAGAGCTTGGGAAGTGTGTGCCGCTCTGCTTCTGATGTCTGGGTATGTAGTCTGTCTAGATGAGGCCCACTTTGACCTGAATGACTTGTGACTACTAATCTTTCACTTAGTTCTGAAAGCCTTCTTACAAGTAATTAATGTAGCAACCCTATTATGAATGTGGCCACATTCTCTGTACAGTCATGTTGTTGAGGTGCGCTCACCAGTCTGTAAGAGAGATGTATATGGTAATGTTTACTTGCGGCATTGGGTCTGAAGTAGGTCTGACTTGCTTCAATTTGTTACTGTTCTACCATTGCAGAGAGCAGTGCACCTTCGCAAATACCAACACTAGATCTTCTCAATAACCCCCCTCCCCACCCCACTGTAGACCATTGAACTGCAAATTACTTTTAGAGAGGATGCATGTAGAGCCTTATGAGATGAATAATATTGATGCAGCTGGCAAACATTCCTAGAAGGTGCATTATAGTGCGCATTGTGAGCTGAAGACTGGGCTGAATAAGAGAAAGATTGGGTTGAAAAAGAGAAAGATTGGGTTGAAAAAGAGGCAGATTGGGCGCATTGTGAGCTGAAGACTGGGCTGAATAAGAGAAAGATTTGGTTGAAAAAGAGAAAGATTGGGTTGAAAAAGAGGCAGATTGGGTTGAAAAGAGGCAGATTGGGTTGAAAAGAGGCAGACTGGGCTGAAAAAGAGGCAGACTGGGCTGAAAAAGAGGCAGGCTGGGCTGAAAAAGAGGCAGGCTGGGCTGAAAAAGAGGCAGGCTGGGCTGAAAAAGAGGCAGGCTGGGCTGAAAAAGAGGCAGACTGGGCTGAAAAAGAGGGAGCGGGTGCTGAAAGTTTGAGACTGTTGATCAGGATAAGCTTTCCCTGTGACTGCATCAAATATGGGCTGTAGGAAGGGTTGGATTTGAAAAGGGTGCAAGTGGAACTTGATAGCATTTATGGAGAAACCCTTGCTGTGGAGCAGGAACATCGCTGCTTGAATGTGCACTTGGCCCTGCAGATTTCCGCTGCCCCTTATCATTCAGTTAGGGGAAAACATGAATGCCATCCTCCTTAAACACACAGCCACCACTGCCAGGCACTTTATAAACAACCTTGAAGCCATGGTATCCCCGAAAGGAAGCACTTGGAAATGATAGTGTGTCCACTTATTGCAAAAGTACTGTTGATGGGCAGGGTGGGTGGGTATGCAGAAATAGGCGTCTTTGAGTTTGAAATCACCCTTTCGAACACGACATCCCGCTTTCCAAGATTGGAGCCTTGACGTCCTTTCGCCAGGCATTGATGGCAGCCTCAAGTTCAGCTTTGCCATTGAGGAAGGTTTTGGTGCCAAAGGGGTCTTGACCACCAGTGCAGATGGAGCATTTGGTATAGGCTTTGGGTCGGACCTATGATGTTAGTGCCCTTGGAGTAACTCAGGCTCCACAGCTGATGGGCATTGATGCCCTTGGCTGAATGTTTGCCCAGCTCCGAAGCTATTGGTTGGTATTGACTAGAGGCTGAAAGCAGCAGAGGCCCTTGGCTTGCCTTGTCTCAGCGTTCATGCTTGAAGCTAAATGCCATACTTTCTCGGAAGAGGTGCTCTGTCTTGGCGTTAGACTTCTTCTGGGTGCCCAGTTAAGGATGTGGAATTCACGACCAAAGGTATACTCAGGGCTTTGGACTTGACCTTCATGTATGTCCTATGCACCAGTTTAAAGTGGCAGCCTGGCTCACTCTACAACACAACTCTGAACTGGGTGCCATTTTGCGGGGGGAGCCTGTTCTTCGGCACCAAGGAGATCATCTTCACCAAAGATGTCTAGGGTGCCTGAGATGTCCTGCATCCTTCTTCTGCAAATCATTGCTCCCTTCAATACTGGATAGTCTTCTTTGATCAAAAAGTGAGTACAGGAAGAATTGTTGTGGTTGGGGACAGGCAGAGATTGCACACCTCACGTTGGTCTGCCCAGGGAAACTTCGAGAGTCAGCAAGGGCGGTTCTGAAAGGGTTTCCATTGCATCACCCGTGCAGCATTCTCTGGTGAGGAAGGACTAAATTCAGTACTTGGTTCCAGAGGAGCTCAAGACTTTTGATGTCCAGAGGCATCTGCGATCGATGATGGTCTTCGGTGCTGCTGAAGGTACTGAAACTTGGTCTAATCAAACAGAATAGGAATGAAAGGTAAACAAACGCGCCCAATCACAAATGTGGTCTGGACACTGCGAACTGTCAGCCCACTCGGCGTACGGACCAGATGGTTCAAAAAAGCTATCTAATAAGGAGTAAGTGCCAATGGGAGTCATCACACCATATCATGTTTGCTTTTGCTTGGTGGGACAGCGACGAACCAGTTATATTAATTTATTTCAGACTTGGGGAGGTGGTGATCCCCTGGGCTGCGGGGGCACTTTAGTCCTGAGGCCCTCAGACGTAAAGTGGAATTTATTCCCAAACAAGCAGTGCGCCAAGATGCGCGTTTGAAGAGTGATGGAGAAAGGGGGCGTGGCCTCTGAAGATATCTCAGCAATCCCGCTCTGTGGGACTTGCTGAAAGTAGCAGGAGGGCTTGTTGGCCCCCAAGGACCCTCTGGACCAAAGGGGACGTAATCCCCCCACCTGCTTTGCACCAGGAGGCGCATTTGCAGAGTGGTAGTGAAGGGGGTGTGTCCTTCGGTGACTTGCTGGAGTTTTTTCCCCCTTTTTTCATTATTTTAAGGGAGGGGGCTGCGTGACCCACTAACCTGGGCCATTTTCGGCCTGGGGACCTGATCCTAAAGGCCAGACCTATTTTCAATGGGTGAGGGGCCACATGCATCCCCCCCCTTACCCAGGTTGATTTTGGCCCTGGGGACCCCATCACCCATCACCGAGCCTGACCTTTTCTTTTATTAGTATTTATAGGGAGTGAGGCGAGCCTTCCTCCCCTCCCCCAGGTTGATTTTGGCCCAAGGGACCCCATCCCCCCGGGCCCGTCTTCTATACTGGATGCCCCATTCCCACTCAGTTGTTTTCGTTGGAGACCACGGTGAGCCTGAAGGCCCCAGCGGTCTCAGCCGGCTCCCTGAGTCCTAAGGGAGCCGGCATTGCTTTTCGACCGAGGGAGCTGCTACCAGGCATGTACCCCACCCCCTCGCATTTATGTCATTTTTGTCTCGAGAGGTGGCAGTTTCCCACCACACCCCTACACATTAATAATCCATTTGCCCTGGGGAGGCTAAAGTCCCCAGGGTGCAGGGTTTGCTGTGAGGGCAATCCTTGAATAAACTATGAAAAATGTCCTGGGGCTTTAGGGATCCTAGGAGGGAGGCCCTACGCACCCCTTCTACATATGTGGACATGCCCCCGGGACCTGGCCCAACCGGGGGTCGATTAGAAATAAAGCATGGGAGACCGCCCTTTGTTTAAAAAAAAAATTCTGCGAGAGTTGCAGATCCAGAGTGACTGCTGACGAGTTCTTTAAAAAAAATGCTTTTGTGGCCTAGCGGCGTCCCTGTCGGACCCCCCTAAAGGCCTATTCAACCAAAGCACAAGATGGCGAGCAACTTTCCTGGTTTGAAGTGTTAGCGGCTAATCAGATCTCAGCACGAGATAGGGAGGGGTCTCGGATCCACAGCGTCCCTAAATATACAACTGGAAATTTCTTTAAATAACTCAGCAAATACTGACCGAATTTACACCATTTAACAAAAAGGTCACTTTCTGCACCAACAGCTACCTTTCTGCCATATTTTGTGGAATTCCAGTAGTTCAAGCTGTAGTCTTATTTAATATTTCCTATGGAAATTATCGTGGGGAAAACGTGTTTTGGGACCCCCTCTTTTTCTCGGCCCTCGCTTGTCGAAACACCCCGAAACTTTTAAGACAGCAGCTGAAGTGAGCGGCGAACTAGTTTTCAAAATGTTGCTAAGATTCGTCAAACGACGTAAAAGTTACAGATCAAACATCTTCCTAGGGAAACTACATCCTAACTAGAACTACCTACTGGCAACCGCCAGTAAGTAATATCTATGGATCAGGTTAACAAAGTGGTGGTTAATTAATGATGTTGGGATTGTTGGTGTTCGGCATTAGGTAGGTTGTCATTTTGTTATGCTTGTACTAGGGTTAGGACAGTGAAATTACATTGTTTTTCAATTGCTCCAATTATTGTGTCATATTACGCTATTCTATCTGTATTCTACAAAAACAGATTATTTTTAAAAGCAATTTCTATATCCAACAACACTTCCTTTCACCTATTCACACACTGGCACCCAAAATGACCATCCATGTAACCACATACATACGTAATCAACAATTATCGCAATATTTCCTTTTGTTTAAAAATAAAATAATTGGTTTTGTTACTCATCACTTCAGTTTGCTGGGCAAATGCTCTGTTTCCCTTCCATAGAAACTCTTCCATCATAACACAGGAAGGATGTCGGCATATGATTTTGTTAATTTTATATGCTTACACACTCATCTTATTCTCTTTGATACTTACAAATCCACAACAAATACAATGTGCAGTAAAAATTACATATATATGCCAATCCAGTTTATTTTTCATCATCTCTTCTGATAGTATCTACTTAAAAGTGCTTCTCAAAGTCTAACACAGATTTGTAGCAATAAAAAATGTAATGCTCACCCGGCCGGGTTCTCTACGGATTCCTTGAACGAAGAATATATATGATGCTCTGATTTTAAGGTAAAAACCAGCTCTTCATATTGGGCTTGCATGTTGGGCTGTGTTAAACAAAAAATACATTTGAAATCAAAAACTGTAATTGAATATACTCATGAAATGTGAACAATGAAATATTAATTACGGTTGAAAAAAGGGGGTAGCTGGTGATACCTGGTGATACTTGAGTAAATCAAACACTTTGTCACTTCCAGGTCTTGGGAAACGCTGCCACTTAGGGCTCAATTATGAAAAACTCACGGACGTTGATGCTCTTGTAACAGACATTATCAGGATTACAAGTATTATGGAATTGGATGCCTTCAATGTGATTTCCTTCAATATTCCCCATTTCTAAATGGACCCTCAGGGTCCAATTCGAAATGTACTGGCTTTTCATGCCCCTGGAAAACCCGTTTTGAGCAATAACGTTGTCTCAGAGGGCTAGAATTACCAAAGCCACAAACGGGCAACTCATAATGAGGATTTATTGAGTGAAAAATATGCCATGAGGCAGCTCATTAACTAGCTTAATGAACAAAATGAGATTTATCTAGCGCGCATCTACTCCAAGGAGTGTTAAGGCTACCCGCTCACAGATAGCTTTACAGGATTTGACAGGGCCTCTATTCTTGTATGAAAAGCAATGTTTTCAACCTTTTTCTGAACAGTGGGATAGAGTCCACAGAGCGTAACTCAAGTGAGAGCTTATTCCATGCTAAAGGACCCAGATAAGAGAAGGCCGCCCCCCTCCTCCGGTGTGGCGAATCTTAGGAATCCTAGCCTGAAGGCTGTTGCTGATCGCATGTTTCAAGTAGGGAGTTAAAAACTAATTTTGCCCTTAGGTAGCTAGCACCTGTGTGATGAAGCGCTTTGTTGACTAGGATCAGCACTTTAAACAGGATCTCCTTATTAGACACCAGTGGTGAGCGTGAAGGTGTGGGGGGGGGGGGGATTGGGGGAGGGGGACGGCTATCTCGGTGGAAGGTTAAGAAGAATGCGGGCTGCTGTGTTCTTGACCAACTGATCAGAGTTGGGGAGCCCAGATACATGTCATTTGCATAGTCAAGCCTTGATGTGATGAGTACTTGGATGGCTGATTCCTAGCAGAGATTGAGAGGAAGTGTACAGATGTCCACTTATTGTTTTTAATGTTTTTAGATAGGCTTAACATTTTTTGGGGACTACCCATTTGGGCCATGCACAGTGAGGATCTTACATTTGAACTGGTTCTGGTATTCAGATATAGGCCAATACAGACTGAAGACTACTTGGTGGTCCACATGGATAACAGATGTAAACGTTACTTGCCTGTAATATTAGTTAATTTTCACTTCTTTGAGTATGAAACTGATTGTTTTTCAACATATAGAAACAGATATATAACATATATTAACATATATAATTGAAAAGGATAAACAAGATCCTCTACGGGGCAGAACTTTGGGGCTTTAATAACCTGTCTAAATTGGCTGTAGCGGAGAATAGCTTCTTTCGAAAATTAGTGAATCTTCTGCAAAGCAACCCGGTAAAGCCCATGCTCCATGATCTAGGAAGGAATGCACTCACGGATAGTGCTAGACTACGCCCCTTGATGTACTGGCGGAGAATCTGGACAACCCCGGAACTGGCTCACTATGCTAAGGGTTTTAAAGATCTGATGCGCTGTGACCGTTTTAAAAAGATCTCATGGTTACAGCAGGTTAGATCACTTATGCTAAACATTGGTTTGGTGGCCCTGTGGGAAAACCCTGAGGAAGGCAGGTTCCCGTCCAGAGAACAAATGAAGGAAATATACTGGGGATGGGTGGATACCAATACATATAGGAACAGTGACCCCTTGACTTGGACGGGCCAATTCCTTGTAGTTAAACCAGTCCAAAATTTAGAACCTTACTGGGATGCTATCACAAAGCAACAAGATAGAAAGCTCCTGTTTCAATTGAGAGTAGGTACGCTCCCAGTCAAACTGTTTACAGCAAGGTGGGAGGCCTCAATGGATACTCTTTGCCCTAGTTGCAAGGAAACCTCTGAGTCTTTGGTTCATTTTTTATTTGCCTGTCCCGCCTATATTCGCCCAAGACAAATATGGCCTGCCCCTATTTGTCGAGTCCTGGGGACAAGGAAATGCGATGAGGCGCTAAGATTGCTTTGCTCTGAAACATGGCTGCCACTTAATATCGCTGCAGCCAAATATTTAGGCTGGGCATGGACTATAAGAGGAGAGGCCCACCCCTAACCACAAATTGGAGAGGCCCACCCCTAACCAACAGATACGAATGTCTTGATATGGTTGACTGACCATCAGCTCCCTCCACCAATGCTAAAGGTAAAAACAACATCCAAATTCAAACTACTTATATCTCCAGAGGAACACTGATGGCAGGAGCAATCCCCACATCCCCTCCTGGCTCTCTCATAGAGCCTTTTACCCCCCCGATGGAATTACCCCCCTACCCGACAACCCTTCCGGATCAAGATCTCAAACACGATCACCCATACCTTCCTGAAGAGCCACATAAGAGGCAACCAATTAACACCTCAACCTTATGTGAAATACATCTCTCTTCTCCCACCCTTCTCCCAAACACCCCGCCCGAGACCCATCACCCCTTGCTAACTCACAGAATTTAAATCCCACCCTACCACTAACTTGGGATCTCCCAGTTATTTACTGGAATGTAGCGGGCCTTAGATCTAAGACTCACCTCCAGTCATGGATTGATGTGATTAACAAGCACAAAATAGTCTGCCTCCAGGAAACCTGGGCTATTGACCCTATCCACATCCAGGGTTACAAAACTTTCCACATCCCCGCCAGTCCGTCCATGCATGGAAGACCCAAGGGTGGCTTAGCAATCTATCTCTCTAATAAAATCTCGTCCACGACCATAGAGGTACCTTTAGCGTCTCCAACTGCTCAAATCCTAAAGCTAGTCTTTGATAAAAGTTCTATCTACTACTTTATCAATATGTATAACAATTCCTCCCCCGCTGAGTGTGTAAAGTCATTGTCAGAAATCACCCAATATCTTCACGAACAGAAAGCAAAAAACCCGCAGTTACAATGTTATGTTGTGTGGGGTGGAGATTTTAATGTCTATTTGTGTAGCAACTATAAAAAAGGTATCTGCGGGCTCCAAGATGAATATGATTCCCCTATCACTCATTTTATTCACTCCAGCATTGGTACCACTTTGAATGACTGTCTTTTTTCATTAGAACTTGAGTTTGCTAACGAAACAGTGTATCCCCCTGTCGAGTTTAAGCCGACCTTTCACGGTAGAGGTCTTTCCACCACCATTGATTACATCCTGTGTTCGCAAACCCTAAAGAATCTCTTAAACACTTCATAACTGGTACTGATCCTTCAAGTGATCACTATTCTAACAGTATTACCATTATACTTAATTCAGCTTCACCAACCCACAGCAAGACCAGTCTTTTAACCCAGCAATCTCTGGCTATGGACAAAATCAACGGCTACACAGTAAAATGGTCAAAGATAAACCCCAATGAGGTTACTAAAAAGATTATCCAAAAAACTCTTCCCCTAATAAACATCTGTCTAGCGGAGACTTCATCTCCTCATATGATCCTCTCTAGTTTTGTTAATATCCTAAAAGCTATCCAGCAGGAGCTCACTCGCCAACATTAGGCCCACGACAAGGACTCCCGGGGGTGGTTCGACACCCATTGCCGCAAAGCCCTCTGTGTGCTAAAAAGAGCACTTCATAGTCAAGATAGGGACGTGGCTTTAATAGCCACATTAAGAAGGAACTACAAACTGGCCCAAAAAACCTGAAAACGGGAAATAAAAAATAATCTTTGGGCCCAACTACACGAGAGTACAAGGAGTAAGGATAGCTCGCTATTCTGGCGAACAGTTAAGTCCCCCTTCTTAGCGGATGCTACAGCTGTCCGACACCTAGATGTGGCAGTATCTGCTGAAAAATGGGTGGCTCATTGCTCACAGATTTTTGGGGATCCCACCTCTGTAACCTTGACCTCCCAAATCGAGGAGGAAGTCCTTATCATGGATAATATTTATCCTATCGACCTCCACTTCGACCTCGCGGAGGTCATAGTTGCACTGACTTCCTCGAAGACCGGGAAAGCTCCTGGCCCCGATGGAGTTCCCCTTGATATCTTTGTGAGTAACTTAGACCTATGGTCCCCAATTGTCACGCAAGTTATGTCCGCAGCCTCACAGGCCGGCCTAATTGACTCTTGGTCTACATCTGTGCTTTTACCCATTTTCAAAAAAGGGAGAACGCGATAACCCAGCCTGCTACAGACCCATCTCCCTCTTGGACTCACTGGGTAAGGTCGCCGGGAGACTAATCCTGGAGCGTCTCCAGGATTGGGCCAAAGAGAAGAAGATCATAACCGACCTCCAGTTTGGGTTCCAGGAGGGATTGGGTACTGTAGAACAGGCCCTTAATTTGACACTATTAATGGGTAAATATGCTAGGGCCAAAGGCGGAAACCTTTATCTGGTCTACGTGGACCTAAGTTCCGCATTTGATTGCGTAATACACTCTAAGATGTGGGAGATTCTGAGCAACCTGGGAGTAGACCCTCCACTCCTGAAATTCCTCCGCGAGCTCTACACGGATGCTAAAGCATGTGTGAGGTACGGCATTAATGGAGAGCTATCGGATTCATTCAGCATAGCAAAAGGCGTCAGACAGGGGTGCGTCCTCGCTCCGTTTTTATTCAATATCTATACAAATGGTCTGGAGCAAGCGATGCTGGAAGGCAGCAAGGATCTCCCCTGCATAAACACCCGGCCTATCCCAGCACTATTATATGCTGACGATTCCGTCATACTGGCGAGAACCCTAAACCAGCTCCAACTCCAACTGGACAAGTATTGCCAATATATGCTTTCTCTTGGTTTAAAAGTAAACAAGTCCAAGACTTTTGTGATGTACATAGGCAAGAAAGCTCAGAAACGCAAACCTCTTTATATAGACAATGTCAGATTAGAAAACGCTAGGGAATACCCTTACTTGGGGATCCTTATTGACTATCATATCACCTGGAAACCTGCCATCACCAGTAAAAAAATGCAGTTCCAGCGCACAACTGCGGCGCCGACTTCTTTTTCCAGAAACTTGGGCAAGCCCGCTCCCGCTGAGTTACTTAAAATCTATCAAGCCAAATGTTTGAGTGTGGCTACTTATGGAGCGGGCGTATGGGGCTATGCTCCTGCCGGAGAGCTCCAAGTAACCGAAAATGACTTCTTGAAATATGCATTAGCCCTCCCTCGAAGTGCTCCAAATTACGGTAGTCATATCGAGCTCGGTCTGGATTATCTAACTGACACCATTAGATACCAACCGATCCTCCTCTGGCACCGTATATTGACCAAAGAGCAATGCCATCTTACTCGGTCACTAATAACCGATTGCCTATCCCTGACCCACTGGAAAAAGATCCCTTGGTTACTTTAGGTGTTTAACTTTCTGAATGATTTGAATTGTCTAGCTTTTTTTACTAACCCTCCCTCACTTATGGACATACCCAGAAAGACTCTGAAGAATCTATGTGTCACCCATCTAAGAGATCTTCGCATGTGCTCAGAAATCGGTAAACATTCAAACAGCCAACTAATGGCGATTAAATCCACCCCTGGCATCCAACCATATCTGTCCTTTTATTTGTCAAACCATGATAGATATGTTTTAACAAGATTTCGTTTTGATTCCTTTTATAGTCTTGTCTCGTTCCCCGAGGCTTCAGACTGGTCACGTGAATTAACTAGATGCCCCTGCGACGGCAAAACTCTTCAGTCTACTTTGCATGTAATTTTATTTTGTAGTTTCTATGAGACCCCGCGTAAACGCTGGTTGGTCCCACTTCTCCGCCAAACGGGACTGAGAAGATGCAGACCTGCTCTCTTGGCACTACAGTTTTTAGACACACAATTTGTTGCTAAGTGTATAGCTTGCTTTTTAAAGGCATGTCTGAAAACCCGATCTCAATTGGCGGTTTCTGCATTGTAAACTTTTATATGCACAATTTACATTCAAACTGTCTACCAGTGTCACATTGCATAGGCGATACTCTTTTTAAAGACTAATTTACTGTTTTGATCATGTATTAGTTAACATTGTAAATATGAAATTTTTTATTAATTTGATGCAAATATTTTTTTACAATGCACTTTTATGATTGTAAAATAAATCGAAATAAAGTTTCTTTTGAACTTTGACTATAAGAGCCAAAGCTACTGTGGTATCATGATTAATGTGCTCAGTGTATATGTCTTTAATTGTTATAGAGACTTGTATATATATGAACTTATACATGTCCACGGCTCCCAAATTAGCAACATTGTACTGCTTCTTTTCTATTGTTACTATGAGCTGGGTTTCCATGTGTGTTTATTGCTCTAGTTGCACTGTTTTATAAAAACAAATTTATAGATGTTTTTTAACGGAGAGATGCTACTCATTTTACCTGATTTTATCTGTTTTATTGGGAGCTGATGTAATGGTTTATGCTTTTATGACAAACTGTCGAATAAAGCTTAATTGATGATGATGATAAACAAGATCTTATTCAAATGTATTCAAAAGGTCACTTTTTGAGACCCTGTTGATCGAAGGTGAATGCAAAGTCTCAGCAGAGGCTTAAAGCGCGAATGAGTCCATAACTGGTGCTTCATATCAGTCAAACATTTTGAATCATACGGGCAGCTTCCAACAATACAGATGTTTAACATCAAGGCGTTTCAACTGACAGATACGAGAGCACAGTCCAGGTAGTATTTGACCTCCGTAGAGCACAGAAGAGCAGATCTTGGTTTATAGCTACAATATGCAATGTATAGCTATCGATCTACAATATTCAGTGTATAGCTATCGATCTACGATATGCTGCGATTAGCAACCTATCTCCAATAAACTGTATTTAACTAACCATCTACAATATGCTGTGTACAGCTATCCATCTACAAATTGTTGCATTGAGCTAACCAAGTACAATATGTTGTTTAGCATTTACAATATGATGTGCATAGCTATTGATCTACAATATGTTCTGTATAGCTATTCATCTACAACATGCTATGCATAGCATATAACATATGCTGTGTACAGCTATTCATCTACAATATGCTATGTATAGCTATCCATCTACAATATGCTGTGTACAGCTATTCATCTACAATATGCTGTGTATAGCATCTAAAATATGTGTGTACAGCTATCCATCAACAATATGCTGTGTTTAGCTGTTCATCTACAATATGCTGTGTATAGTATCTAAAATATGCAGCGTACAGCTATCAATCAACAAAATGCTGTGTATAGCTATTATTCTACAATGTTCAGTGTACAGCTATCCATCAATAATATGATGCGTATAGCTATCCAAAATTCAATTTAATTTTAAAAAAAAGTTTATCCGCTCCTAAAAAGCAATAGGCCATAAAAGTATATAAAAAATCATGCGCTTAACTGTAAACACACAGAAAAGTGAAAAATAGTCATAAAATGAGAATATTTTAAAAAAGCTAAAATGACTTTTAAAGTACAAAACAAACATGTCAGATAATACATAAGATATCCATGCTTGAATGAGCAACATGACCATAAAATTACATAGAAATATTGCACATAGCTGTTCGGAAAGATATGCCAGGAAATGCATCAAACATCCAGAATTAAAAGGGTAACGGGGAACTGGATCAGATTGCAGCGCACTGTTACAGAATGGGAGATGAGCGCTACAATTAAAAAGCAGGTAGAGGGGATAGCGAGAGAACAAAAACCTCCAATGCGGTCCGCCATGCGCTCCTACTGTCCCTCGCTAATGGACACAATGCATCTATCATGTTCAGTGTACTATGCCATGCTGCACATAATGATCTATTGGATTAGCCCAACTTAGTGCGTCTAGGCCTAAATGCTGCTTTCAGAAAGGCATAGACCGAAAAGACAATTTCAGGGGAGCACAGGGATTGTAAGTGGAGGAGAGCAGGTCTGCAGCTTTCCATCTACAATATGCTGTGTATAACTATCCATCAACAATATGCTGTATACAGCTATTCATCTACAATATGCTGGGTATAGCTGTCCACCTATAACATGCTGTCTATAGCTACCCATCTAAAATATGCTGTGTATAGCTACCCATCTAAAATATGCTGCGTACAGCTATCCAGCTACAATATGCTGTGTATAGCTATCCAGCTACAATATGCTGTGTATAGCTATCCAGCTACAATATGCTGGGTATAGCTGTCCACCTACAACATGCGGTCTATAGCTATCCATCTACGTATGCTGTCTATAGCTACCCATCTATAATATACTGTTTATAGCTATTCATATACAATATGCTGTGTACAGCGTCTACAATATGCTGTGTATAGCTATCCAGCTGCAATATGCTGTGCATAGCTATCCATCTACAATATGCTGTCTATAGCTATCCATCTACAATATGCTGTGTATAGATATCCATCAACAATATGCTGGGTATAGCTGGTGATCTACACTATGCTGTGTATAGCTCTCAAGCTACAACGTACTGTATATAGTTCGCGATCTATAACATGCTGTGTTTAGCCATCCATCTACAATATGCTGTGTATAGCTCGCAAGCTACAATGTACTGTATATAGTTCACGATCTACAACATGCTGTATATAACCATCCATCTACAATATGCGGTGTATGCCTACTTGCAGACAATAGCCCTACTGCACTCTTGACTCAATCTACAGGAAGTGCTCCACACTCAATCTAGCTCGCTCCCCCTTAAAACAATTATTACATTAAAATACAATACTTGTCATCCTACAATCAACATTAACCTTTCCTTATTAGGCCCTTCTTTCTCCTAAATGATTTTACATAAAAAGAATACCTTGTGTGTTGCAACACGCCAGCTCTGCCTCATATATTACAGAACATTATCAGGTGCCCCCGTTGTGCTCTAGTCTACACTGTCAATGCAAGCGTAGAGAGTAAGAGCGTTGTGAGCAGAGGAGCTGCATTCCCCTGCCTCCTGTAAGACTGCACAGACACACAGTATGCAAGGGAGATGGCAGCTGGCTACTCTGAGACATCACGAGCATGGCCACACATCCCTCAGGTCTGGGTAGACTGTCTTTGGCCATTTCACTGCCTCCTTCAGGTGTGGAAGTACTGAATCAGAGCAAGCATCTGCTTCTGAACCCAATCTTCCCTACTACAGAAACGGACTACTCTTTGAAATATGAGACAGAGTGGTACATTCCGAGAGTCTGGAGTTTCCAGCAGCAGGGTTTTAAAGCTTGTCCCACGTTCCTTTCTAAAGAAACACATGGCCTTCAAGGTGGCCTGCCCAGAAAGTTTCCTGTGTGCTTATGCACTCATAGATGTGAATCAAAAGCCAGATGCACTTTTCTAAGCACAATCACTTTGGGATGCACTGCAAACTCGTTTAGTGAACAGGGATAGTTCAATGGCTAATATTTTGCATGTGTTGCACAACTCAAAATCAGAACTAGTGATACAGAAGGTAAGGGGCATATTCTTCTTGTGGCTACTTCTTACCCCCAATTGCTAAACTTGAGAAGTAGTACTAAAGCATGCCCAGTCCAAACAGGAGGATCTGAGGAGTGTTCTTGAACCAGAAGTCCTGCAGGATTGAATAGGAAAAATAGCCCTGCCTGAGGACTTGAAAACTGACGCTGTAGTGCCTGGTGAAAGTACATATGGACGCCCACATGACTGCCTGGCACAGGGTTAGTTTCTGTACCTTAATTACCTTTTATGCCTGAGCGAAATCCACAAACAGCACATCATCAACTCAGTACTCCTTACCCTTATTAATATAAGAAACTAAGGACACGTTGTGGACCCAGATGGTGTAGCCTTTATTCTTCTTTCAATGAATGAGGAGGAGAAGAGAACATAACAATCATGGTGAACTACACCTTATAGAAAGGTGACACCACTTTCGGGAGAAAGAATGTAAGGGCTCTAAGCACCAGCTTCATAGGGAAAAAAGGTAGTATCCAGAGGCTGAACTGATAATGTGTGCAGCTCACTGACCCAAAGTACTGAAATGCTTCCAATGAGAAATTGTTTTCAATGTCAAAAGTATCAGAGTACACCTCTGAAGATGCTCGAAGGGAGCACACATGAGGAGACCTTAGAAGGTTCCACTGTAGCATAATAAAGAGAGCAGGAGGAAATCTATGTGAAAATCTGTTTAAGAAACAATTACTTATTTGAATAAAGAGGACTTAGCTGATAAACTTGAAAAGGCCAAAAGGGCAGACAAGTTATCTATTACTGTGCCCACGACAAATCCTTGCTGGGCCAACGACAGTAAGAACATCAGACAGTCACACCAAACAACAACATAAGTCCTGAATGATAGCTTCTTGGAAAAAGTTCGGGATAGAATTCACAGTCTAGGTCCATGCTGGATTTTGTGACAGTCTGTTGGCTTTTCCTGTCCAAGCCTATTTCTAGAAGTGCCTGCTCATTCAGCTCTGAGGCATGTGATCACGGATTACTTCAATCCTGCATTATTGGTTGTAAGAAGTACTCCTGTTTTGCTCACTCTTTGTTTCCACAGATCCTGATGCCAGAGAAAAGGCTAATCCTTGTTTTCAGAGTTTTCGCATTCCTGAAATATTACTATTCCTTATTTCCTTAACCTGCACTTTTTGTAGATTTTCCTTCCAGTCGAAAGTTGTTGGGTGTTATACTTGCCACTAGTTCACCCAGTTTTTCAGAATCTGCATTGAAGGATCCCATAGCTTAAGATTTACCTCCAGTCGTCCAATGCCATCATTTTGTCATGGGTACCCCTTATGCCAAGAATTAGATACAATACACCAGTTTCACAATGTCGCCACTGATACTGTCCCTATATCATGGGTGACTCATGTGTGAAAAGTTACCTTCAGTATTTCAGAGCCAGTATTTTATCATAGTTTGTTTCCCCCAAGCTGACCCCCATCCCCAGTGTGACATGGATTTACTCTACGAGGCCAAGAATTTCCTCACACACTGCTCTATGTTATACTAAGAATTACTGCGAATATGCCAGCAACAGCCTCTTACCTTGAATGCCCAATAAGCCAATAGTTTTCTTGAGCATTTCATGATCAAGGGTAGGCTCACAAGCATAAAGCACACTAACAAGCACAACCTTATGCACACTCTGTCGCTCATACTCCCTCCCTCTCTTATTCACTTTCTCTGCCCCAAACAGAAATATAGAGCAGCTGGTACTTTTTTCGTTTTTAAACAGATTTTATAGAGAACCTGGTACTTCTACGTGGAGTGTTATGCACAAGTCAAAGGCAGTCACCACACAGGTGGAAGAGGGTGGGGTGGGAGGGGGGGGGGTGAGAGAGGCCTGTTTAGTCTTTGTTATAATACAAGGTTCCCATGGAATGGGCACACCTCGATAGCTAGCAAGGGATGGGCCTCTGCCCGACTGCTACACGTCGTACGGGAATAGGGCTAGCAAGAGCTGGTCTACAGATTGCAAGCATATAAATACCGTGAATATGTCGATGGGGGGCAGTGAGTCTCCTGACTAGAAGGGCAGTTGCCATGATGAGTACGGAGTATGAGTAATGCTGTATTAAGTGCTTGTTGTAGTGTGGGAAAAAACAATAAAACATTTTTTTTAAAACAAGTCAAAGGCAGTCACTATAATGGATACATCCCATGAAGAGACTGAAACATGACCTGGCATCTAGAAGGTATGCTTTTTCCAAAAAGACAGAACGTTATGAGTTTGTGGCCGATACAATAGCCTTAGTAGGAAAGGTTGAAGAGATACTAGACGGTAGTTTGAATACATTGTTGGATAAGCATAAGGCTTTTAAGGAAGGAGTTACTAAAACCTGCTTCAATGCCAGGAGAAACCAAAATGTTACACATATAGGAGCAATTCTACAGGTGAAAAGACTGATATTTTTCCCATGGCTGGGATTAAATGGGGAGCTTAATCCGACAGACAATCAAATGGAAACATTAATATTAGTTGACAAAAAGAACTTGGAGATAGAGCAAAAGGAGCAGAAAAATTAGAGTTCTGAAGGGAGGGGTTGAGAATTTCTAGAGCTAGGGCTAGTCAAAAGGATCACTTATCTCATCAATTTTTATGAAGAAGTGGTTTGGATAAAGGAATAATATTCCGTCTACAACTGTGCATACATACTTATAATGACAATTTTCAATACCACCTTAGTGAAATTCATTAAGAATCCTATTCTGATAATCTAGCGATTGTGCAATTTGAATAGCAGCAATATTAGTTCGAATGAAGGAGGCATTAAGACTTTTGGTTTGATCACAGCATTCTTTGCACTACTTATGCCCGACTGTTTTACAAGGTTCCATCATGTCTGCTAGGTCATCATTCTAACAAGGATCATTAGGGTAAGAGCTTTTTGGTGTGGCATTTTTGGTGCTGCATTTTGATCAGAGCTGCAGTAAACTCGAAAGAAAAACTCCAGAATAGTCTCAAGAATGCTCAAAGAAAGTAGCCATGTTCCTTCACAGAACGTTAGTCAAGTCTGTGCTAGTCATTTTTATAAGACAAGCCCCCTTTGAGAGGAACACTGACCTAGAGGAGAAATTTATGCTGAAGCTTATAGACGGGTGATCTTTCCAGGTAAATAAGAACTTCGGGTTAGACATGAGAGATGGTGAGGTGTTAAAATAAGATTCAGTGAGTGGCTGGCACAGTAAGCAAATCGAAGTAACTAATTGGGTAATTTCTAGAGCAAAGCAGGCATTTTGGATGAAGTAGGTCTGTAGGAAACCACTGTCATCTAAGAATATCTAAAAAACGATAAGGAGGGCACAGCTAGAAGTCAAGAGTAAAAAAAAGCAATAAACCAACAAGAGTCAGGAAAAAGTTCCACGGCCAAATACCCAGAAGGGCACACAGGTGGGTATACCCCGAAAAATACATACAGTAGGTGGAAAGAAAACTTATCTTACCTATATGAAGTTCCACCATGCAGAAAGGGTGCATGGTTGCACTGGCATTCGTCGGCGGGTCGACGCACCGCCCCAAAAACTAACGACGCTGGTGTGTGGTGAGCGCTGAGGCTGGAAGTTTCAACCACTACTGCCTCATTAGCTCGGCAGCACGGCCAGCGTGGTGCCCAATCATCCTTGTGCCACCCGGATAGACCGTAGCATGGCACGGCTCCACTCGGCCCTTCTCCCCGACAGGGTTGGGAGCTGGACTTTAGCAGCAGCATACGTTTTGGAAAAAACCCAGCAGGAGCAGGCAAACAAGCGGGCAATTAGGACAGCATCTGAGCATCATAGCACCAGAAAGTTGAGCGTTTACTAAGCCAGCAAACCACATCTTATTACTTGCCATTGGGGCCTGGAAAAAAAAAGGGAAGGAGGGTGCATAGCACGACCCAAACAACTATTCACAATTGTCTACAACTGGCACCATTGCAGTGAGACAGGAGAGATGGGGGCTGTATCGTTAGAACCACCAAATCTGGTTCAGCCCCCTGGATGCGGAAGCGGCCAGGCTAGATTGGGTGCGGCTTGGGGTGAGCTCCCGCCCCCACTCTCTGGTGTGACTCTGGTGTGAGTGCCAACTCAGCATTTGTCATCATCCTTCTTTTTTTCAATATTAACACAACAGCCAGCTTGGTTAGCTCAAGACTGCTCAACACCTGGTCAAAGACTACAGAAGCTTACAGATGCCTCAATTAAAAAATAAAACTTCCGATGAGTCCAGGAGCTGCCTTTTCAATCTTCAATGAGCAGTAAGGATGCACCGGGAGTGAGCCTAAGAGATCTTGTTGGGAGCTTACGGGAGGATCACAATCGAAGGTGGGCATACACTACCTCGTGGAAAAGAGAGACCTCTTGTTTAGTGGAGGGCTGGAAGATTGCCCACAGAGTATTTCTACAAAGAAGATCAGTTGCAATGATGAAGAGAAATAAGCAGGAGCAACAAATAAGAACCCGAAAAAGCACGGCAACGGAAAACATGGTGGCTGTCTCAGCTAACTCGAAGGCTAGCGCATGCCCTCTCACAAAGGCCAATACGCACATGGAAGGTTCAGGAGAATATTAAGCCCCAGGCACACCTATACAATACAAAAATATAATTTCAGGGCAAAGGAAGAAATGAGGGTGGCAAGGGGCAGAAGCTCAAGACACTCACTGAGTACTTTCCTACTTTAGGGTGTCTCCAACTTCATCGGTGGGTGCCCTCCACCCGGTTTGACAGTGACCCCTCTTACAACAGTTATGGATACATTGGAGAATCAGTCTACCAGCATTATTATTCAAAACAATATAGCACAAGCATTTACAATGCAATAGGTCTCGCAGCATTAAAGTTTGAGTTATTGGCATTGTGTATGACAATGCCAATAGCTATAACATTTGCAAATGTGACACCTATAGCATTTGTAATGCAATATGAGTTGTATTTACATGACTTAGATGTATTGATATTACAAATAACAATGGCTTTTCATTTTTTTAATACTTTAAATAAAAGTTATTGTAATTGAGTTGGTGGAAGGGTGAAGTGGGTCGTGTCCCCGAGTGATGTGGTGGTGTCCCGAGTGATGTGGTGGTGTCCCGAGTGATGTGGTGGTGTCCCCGAGTGATGCCCCCGAGTGATGTGGTGGTGTCCACGAGTGAAGTGGTGGTGTCCCCAAGTGATGTGGTGGTGTCCCCAAGTGATGTGGTGGTGTCCCCAAGTGATGTGGTGGTGTCCCCGAGTGATGTGGTGGTGTCCCCGAGTGATGTGGCGGTGTTCCCGAGTGATGTGGCGGTGTTCCCGAGTGATGTGGTGGTGTCCCTGAGTGATGTGGTGGTGTCCCCGAGTGATGTGGTGGTGTCCCCGAGTGATGTGGTGGTGTCCCCAGAGTGATGTGGTGGTGCCCCCAGAGTGATGTGGTGGTGCCCCCAGAGTGATGTGGCGGTGCCCCCAGAGTGATGTGGCGGTGCCCCCAGAGTGATGTGGCGGTGCCCCTAGAGTGATGTGGTGCATGGCAGTGGTGGTGTCTGTGTGTGCATGGCAGTGGTGGTGTCTGTGTGTGCATGGCAGTGGTGGTGTCTGTGTGTGCATGGCAGTGGTGGTGTCTGTGTGTGCATGGCAGTGGTGGTGTCTGTGTGTGCATGGCAGTGGTGGTGTCTGTGTGTGCATGGCAGTGGTGGTGTCTGTGTGTGCATGGCAGTGGTGGTGTCTGTGTGTGCATGGCAGTGGTGGTGTCCGTGTGTGCATGGCAGTGGTGGTGTCCGTGTGTGCATGGCAGTGGTGGTGTCCGTGTGTGCATGGCAGTGGTGGTGTCCGTGTGTGCATGGCAGTGGTGGTGTCCGTGTGTGCATGGCAGTGGTGGTGTCCGTGTGTGCATGGCAGTGGTGATGTCCGTGTGTGCATGGCAGTGGTGGTGTCCGTGTGTGCATGGCAGTGGTGGTGTCCGTGTGTGCATGGCAGTGGTGGTGTCCGTGTGTGCATGGCAGTGGTGGTGTCCGTGTGTGCATGGCAGTGGTGGTGTCCGTGTGTGCATGGCAGTGGTGGTGTCCGTGTGTGCATGGCAGTGGTGGTGTCTCGGCAGAAGAAGGCGGCAAAGATCAAGAAGCACCAGCCATCAGGGAGATAATAAAAAAGATAAGAAAGGATGGGGGACCTGGCCTAAATGGACTCCAAGGAGGGATATTTAAGGATGACTTGGCTTATTGGGAAGAACTTTTATCCACCATGTACACAGAAAGCCGGTTGCAAGCCAATGTTTTGGAATCATGGCAAGGCTCGCTGTTACGAACAATTATTAAGAAGGGAGACAATACAGATCTGAAAAACTATAGACGGACTACCCTTCTAGACAAAGAAGGGAAAGCATATGTGAGCACCCTACTAGCAGAACTGAACAGATTGATCGGGTAAAAAGATAAACGTCCCCAGTATCAAACTGGGTTCTGCAAAGGCGGGCCAACAATTGATAACATTGTTGCACTATCCTATTTAGGCCAGCAAGCAAACATCAATGACAAAAAGCCAGTGTTCGCCGGCTTTGTCGACCATTCAATAGCGTTTGACGGGGTCTCCCGCAACGAGCTGTGAAACAAGCTGAGGAAATGGAACATTCCAGAAGGCCTCTTGAATGCAGTAATTTCCCTATACAGTAAAACCTGGGTAAGAATTAAATTAGTAGGTGACACTGTTTAAAAAAAAATGCTACACAGATGGAGGCCTAAAGCAGGGCTGTGTCCTTGCCCCGAAATATTTCAATTTACATAAACCAGATTTAGGGAAGACGCTTCAAAACAAAGGGGATTGGACGCTCTTAACATCTACAGCGAAAGCAATGAACTGGTAGTTAACCAAAATAAGGCCAAACTGGTGGCTTTTGGGCATTGCACAAACAATGCTTTACATAAATCAAGAGTGAGCACCCTAGTAATCGCCACCACAAGAACGTATTACTACCTCGGGCATGGCTCAGTGACACTGGGAAGGCAATATTACATCAACAAAGAAAAAAGTCCAAGACTCAATCAACAATCCACCCTTTATGCAAACATCAGGGGAAGCTGTGCAGCCCAACAATGGTGCCAATCAGGAGGGTTATAAAATGTAAAATACTGGCAATCGCTGGCTATGCACAGCAAGCATTCCCTGCCAAATGGACAGCTGGCTTGAAAAATCCCAGTGTCAGGTGTACAAACGTATTTCTAAATGACCAAAATATACCCGCACCACTTTGATTCGCCTGGAGTTTGTCTTCTCCAACAAAACTATGAATGTTTGGGATCACAGGCAAAATGCTATTACCAAGTTCTTAAAGCATGCACAGGATGCTTAACAAACGTGCTCAAAGCAAAGCACCTATATGAAGGAATGGTCAATACGTAGAACACTTATATATACAGAAAGTTGTAGTGGTCCTTGGCTTGGCAATGGAAAACTGGCTCTTGGAAGGGACGAGCTATGCTGCAATTAAGAATGCTCCAAACAAACAAATCCAACAATTATCACGGGAAGCAGACAAACAACTATCTAGCCAGGGGAGGGCAGCCTGGCTGAATTTCATCATATGAGGAAAACAGAATACAGCTTTATCCGAACCATGCACTGGGAAGGAAGTGGCTAAAGGATATTCAATGGGCCAGGCTGTCCCTGCCAATAAAAGAGCTAAATCCCAGTTGGAAATATTTGGCACATATAATCAAATATAGACTTTGCAAGTACAGAGAGAAGCCCCTGCTTCACCTGCTTTGCTGCTGCCCAGGCCTACTCCAGCTACACCGTAAGTTGTTGAAAGCCATGTTTCTGTCCAGGGGCCCGGACATGCAAAGAAGCCCTATCAGCATTGTTCTCTTGCACCATACCATCGGACCTGGCTAAATTTGGGAAATCTATAGCAGAGTTGCGCGCTCGGTTTTCCGAACAAGAAGGGCTTGATGACATGACCGCAGCTAGTACGGACAAACTATAAGCAACAGTGAAGTGAAGAGATCCTTAGGCAGCCATAACACAAAATTTACCATGCCATAAAAAGCGCACTAGCACTTTAATGCTTAGAGTGTTTAACCAGGACCGAACTGGCGTTAGGAACAAAAGGAATGGCTGCCATTCGTTATTTTTTTACTGTTTGCTTTATGACTAGGAATTATATGTCTCTTTTAAACTGTTGGCTGTAAAGAGGTGTTTTTATGGGGGATATACATTTTATGATTTCTTCTGGAATATTAGACAACGTGAACAATTCTAAGTGGGACTTTGTATGATTGCACTATCTTTGGAATGTTACAAATGATTGTAAGTGGGGGGCGGAGCTTGCCGGCGGCTAAGATGGCCGCATAGTCCCGTAGCTCCTGCCCGCTATTAAACAATCCTGCAATTATCCTGCATCCTTGAGGCGAACCAAGGCCCTCACACGGACCACAGTGGAGGTGAGGAAACGGGCTACCGGGCGATCCATCTCACCAGCTGTTTGGGTCCGTGAACGGGGATCCCCCCGAAACTGCGTAGCGGCGAGGCGGAGGGCCCAGAAGCAGCGGCCTCGAGTGCTCGCACTGCCCGTGCGACGTCACAGTGCGTGCGGCGATTGCCAGAGGACTGACCAGGGCCCCGACCTACTGAACACCGCAGAGTTCCGGAGAGTGAGGACTAACGGGCGCCCGACCCCCGCATCACCGGAGGGGTGGTGGTCACTGCAGCTGTCCCCCACCCGGACTCCCCTGAGCTCAGAGAAGCGGCTGGGGCCTGACCGCGAGTCGGGAGAAGCACACCTGATAACGCAGTGCTTCGTGGAGCACCGATCATTACCGGAGGCGCTGGGGATAGGTGACCTCCCCTGGATCAACGGGATAAAGTGCGACGGGCCCCCTGCTTCACAGGGAGGCACTATTGGCCCTAACTGCGGGAGTCGGACTGCCCCTGATTGCGCTCCTGGGCCTCGGTAGACAACGCGTCTGCAGGCCCCCACAAGACCATTCGGCACCACAGGTCCTGGACATCGCCCTACATCATTGCTGTGCCACTCGTGGAGCGGATCCGCCCCTCCTTGTGGATCAGATGCAAAATTGAGTGTGGGTCTGGTGGGGGCATCCACAACAAAGATAGAGTGGCACGTGGCGCTCCGGGGGCCTCCTGTTGCATGCTTGGGGTGTCCGCCCTACCCAGCTCCTCGTTGAAGATCCCTTGGGCGAGACAGCTGCCGCAGGAGCCGGTTCTGATAGCAACCTGAGTGGACTGGGGGGACAGGGCTGCTCCCAATTGATCGCCTCTGATCGCGGGCCCTGTCGCGGGGGTCTCCGAGGCACTAGGACTGTGACGGGGTGCTCCCACTTGGCGATATATACAATTGAGTGCAGTTGGCGACCCTGGCTGAGCTTCGGTGAAGAGCCTGACCAGGACCTGGAGAAGCACTATTTGCACCGAAGCGCCTGGAGTGTGTATAATCACGTAGTGAAATGGGCAAGGGCGACAAGACGCAAAGCAAGCTCACCTTTGAGCACCGGCGCTCCAGGTCTCAGAGAGCAACGGGCACGGTTAAAAACGCTGAGCAGGAGGATGAGGACGCAGCAGGGGGCGCAGAGATCAAGAACATGCTCTTAGCAATGGAGAAAGGCCTTCAAAGTAGCATGTCGTCGCTGGGGTCAAAGCTGGACGCCCTCACCTACAGAATGGACAGAAAGGCAGAGAGCATTGATAAGCACGCAGAGCGCCTTGACATGTCTGAGAGAAGGCTAACTGAAGCAGAAGAGGCGCAGACGGAGTTGGACTCTGACCATAAGAGATTAGACAAGATGATGCAGATGCTGCAGGATAAAACGGAGGATTTAGAAGCCCGCTCCCGTCGCTGTAACCTGTGAATAACGGGCCTACCGGAAACAACACAAACTGGCAATATGGAGCTCTTCATTGAGAAACTGCTGACCACCCTGCTTGGGGCCGACACCTTCTCCCCGATGTTTGTGGTGGAGCGTGCCCATCGCTCCTTTGGCCCTTGACCGCGCCCAGGTGCCCCACCGCGCCCTATCATAGCCAAGCTGCTTAATTATAAAGACAGGGACGCTGCCCTGAGGCAAGCTAGGGAAAGAAAAACTTTGCAATATGAGGGTTCGGAGATATCACTCTATCCTGACTTTACCGCCAAGGTACAGGAAGCCCGCTAACACTTCGCCCCGTTCAAACGCCAGCTGCGAGACCTCGGACTCGACTATGCCATGTTATATCCTGCAAAGCTCCGTGTCAATCGGCAAGGCCACTTGCATCTGTTCACCGACCCTAGAGCGTTGAAGCAACCCTTAAAGAACTGGTCCAAAGAGAAAAGCAAGGAGGCGAACGTTCCTGCAGAGGAAGCGGAAGGTGGCGAGCTGCTGGAGGAGCGTGAGTAACTGTCCACTGCCGGGTGACTGATTGACTTGGTAAGGTTTGGATGCTGCGGGTTGCAGGGAACACTGCTCTCCAGCTTTCGGCCTTTCTGCCTTACAGTGGTCTATTTCACATTTAAATGCGCTGGGGCCAGACTTTACGCAGACTTGATGTGTCCTGCCGGCCGCTTCCATATAACACTGCAGGAGCTTGGCCGGAACCCAGAGGGTGGGAGGCTCAGCATTCTTCAGATGCGGTGGTACGTGGCCCTTGTGAAGTCCATTTCCATGTCCTGAGGACCTGCACAGTCCTACTGGGGGTCGAAGTAGCCTCATTGATGCTCACTATAGACGGCTGCGGGTGGGGGCAAGGGAGGTCCTAGAGTAGTGCGCACACCTAGTTGGCACCCAGGCAACCTTGGCCCCCGCGTGCATACCACCTTATTTGGCTCTATGGAGACTACTTTGTTAGAGTTGCGGGGGGGGGGGGTTCCGCACGGCCCAGTTGGGGGGGGGGGGTCTGCTGTGGGTGGGGGGGGAGACATGTTTGTCGTTTTGAGTGGTATGGGGGGAAGGGGGGAGGTTCTTGCACACAGATTCCGCACACTGCTCATGCTGGACTTACACGAACACTGTACAATCATACACTGCAACAACTGTACCGCCACTGAGCACACCTAACACTGGGGACCATTCCTCCCCTTTGACGCTTAAAGCTCGGACGTGGAATGTGAGAGGGCTGAACGACTTACGCAAGCTGCGGAAAGTGATGAACTACTTAAATCGTCTTCATGTGAATATAGCTCTCTTACAGGAGACGTATCTACCACTCACGAGTAGGATGCTACACAGCAGGTGCATGGAGGGTAACACTATAGCTGCAGGTTTTACGACTCACGCCAGGGGGTCCTTATCTGGGTGAACCCAAAATCCAAGCTCACTTTAACCTCCCTACGTGTTGATACAGAGGGCCGCTATGTGGTTGCGCGCTGCAAAGGCCTTGGCGTGGACTTTATTGTGGTCAACGTCTACGGTCTGAACTATGACTCCCCAGAATTCTTCCAATCTGTAGCACATATTATCGGTGCCCACAGTACTGCACAAATCCTTTGGGGTGGTGACCTTAACTTAGTACTGAACCCAGATCTGGACAGGTCCGCAGGCCCGCATCACAAGCGGTCGGCTGCCGCACAACTGCTAAGCACACTGCTCATAAGCTTAGATATGGAAGACGTATGGAGGTACAGACATCCAACGCAGTGGGGATACACCCACTACTCGGCCTACTATGATATTCACACTAGGATTGATTATTGGCTAACTACCTCCACCGTGATGAGCCGTGTTAGGGAATGCAAAGTACTGCCACGCACACTTTCGGTTCACTCGCCACTTTTGCTGGTGGTAGACACCCCAAAGACGGCGATTCCCCCCTTTGCGTGGCGCTTCCCGCCATTCTCGCTCTTAGACCCGGTGTTCAGGGGTGAACTGGCGGAGTCTATAGAGGTCTTCTTTGAGACCAATGTGGGATCGGTGGACAGTTTTCAGACAGTCTGGGAAGCCTTCAAGGTATATATCCGAGGAGTAGCCATGTCTAAGCACTCTAGCGTGCTAAAGTCCATCAGGCAGAGGCTTTCAGAGTTAGAGAGGCAACTACAGACACTAGAGGGGCGACAACTGAGGAACCCCAGCACAACCGTCGCGGATGAAATAAAGTCCCTTCTGGCAGAATACCATGAGGAGGCAGACAGGAAGGTGAAGCATATGGGTAAATATGCAACTGCACGCTCCTATGGTGAGGGTGAGAGGCCTGGTTCTGTTCTTGCTAGACTGCTGAAGGGCAGAAGAGGGAGGTCGCAAGTAACTGAGCTGAAAACTTCTAACGATCGGACCACCACGGACGAACTAGAGATAGCAAATACCTTCCGGAGCTATTACGCTGACCTTTACGCTTCAAAGAGTGGTGGTCACACGGACAAAATCAAGGAATATCTGGAGCATATAGACCTGCCTATGCTTTCTAACACTCGCAGAGAATTCCTAATGCTCCCCATAGGTAAGGAGGAAATAACAGAGGCCCTAGCATCCATGCGCACTGGCAGTGCCCCAGGAGTGGATGGCCTAACGGTGGAATTCTACAAAGCTTTTCGGGAGCAACTTCTCCCCCACTTGTCCGCACTCTTTGATGATATATGCGTGGAGGGTAGCATGCCTCAGTCCATGAGGGAAGCATTGCTAGTCACGATACTGAAACCGGGAAAGGCACATGACGAGTGTAGTTCATATAGGCCATTATCTTTGTTAAATGTGGACACTAAACTCTACGCTAAGGTGCTGGCAACTCGCCTGGCGCTGTTGGCCCCCAGCCTGGTTGCTCCAGAACAGGCAGGCTTCATTCCCAGCCGGAATTTAACATATAATATCTGTACGGTTTTGGGTACAATGCAGCATGTCAAACAGGACACGAAGGCCATCGCCGTGTTCCTCGACATGGAGAAGGCATTCGACTCCATTGAATGGCTCTTCCTGAGACAGGTCCTACAGCGGATGGGTCTGGGCGAGCCGTTTCTCCAAATGATAGGAGCTCTTTACAACAAGCCCTCGGCTAGGGTGCGAATCAGTAACCTGGTGACTGATTCTTTCACTATTTGCAGAGGCACTAGGCGGGGCTGTCCTCTCTACCCATTGTTATACGCTCTGGCGGCGGAGCCACTGGCGTGCGCTCTGAGAGAATACCACGGCGACGAGGGTATCTGCTTCCCCACATACAATATAGTCGTCTCCATGTATGCGGACGACACTCTGCTATATGTACATGACCCCGAAAATAACCTTTCACCGATGCTCAGAGAGGTAGTCCACTTTGGTGCCCTTTCGGGCCTAAAGGTAAACTGGCCTAAGTCATTGGCCTTCCCCTTAACGCCGGTTACTCACAAATTCGACATGGACTACCCTCTTCAATGGACCGAGGACCCTGTAAGATATTTAGGGGTTCGCCTACACACTGACCCAGAGCTCCTGCTTAGGAAGAATTACGGGGTAGTGGGGAGAAAACTGGAAAACGACGTAGCCGCCTGGAGCAAGATTCCACTTTCTCTGCTGGGGCGCATTGCCATAATGAAAATGGTTGTCTTGCCAAGACTTTTGTTCCTCTTCAGCGCCATCCCGATTGTGCTATCCAAGTCTTTTTTCCAACGATTGACACAGATGGTGGTTCATCTTGCCTGGGCGGGCAAGCAGCCCAGAGTAAAGTGGACGACCCTTACACTTCCATACGCCATGGGGGGCCTCAGTGCTCCTAACTTAGAACTTTACTATCGGGTGGCGCAGGCGTCGCATCTACACACGTGGGTGCATGGCGATCAGTGCATCACACATGTAATCATGGAAAGACTGTTTGCGAAGCCACTTGCCCTCCCGGTCACGATATTCCAGCCATTGGACCGCAGAACTGGGATACTTGACTCCATCACATCCACTAACCACGCGTGGCACACGCTACTGTCTCGGCGGGGGATGGTGCTGCTATACTCGCCGCACATGCCTGTGGAATGGACAGTGTGGCTGCCCCCTATCCGCGAGGGGGGGAGTGGTCCTGGCTATGAAACAACTCGGCATCCACCTCGCTGGTGATTTTTTCAGTGATGGCACGGTTAAAACTTGGAAGCATTTGACAGGTGAGGGAGATGTTCGCACACTGCTGCATCGATTCCAGTATCACAGAGTGCGCAGTGCTTTTCTAGACTTGCTTTGTCCTGACCTGGCGGAACCACCGGGGGTTCCGGAGTTTACATATATCATCAAAACGGAGTCTCCTCGTAAATTAGTGACAAATTTGTATAAGAAAGCATTGGTACAGGAGGAGCATCAGTTTGTCAAGGCTAGAATGGATTGGCAGAGGGATTTAGAAATTACTATAGACGGTGCTATGTGGCAATACTGCTGTGTCAACACTAAAAGGATCTCCTTAAATGGGAAGCACAGATTAATACATTTCAAATTCCTCCAATGGGTATATTATACCCCTGAGAGGCTGCACAGATATGGTCTACAGCCCATTGCGGCTTGCGAGAGGTGCTGCGCACCACTAGCTGATTTCCTGCACTTAGCCTGGAGCTGCCCGGGTGTGCGGACATATTGGGAAGAGATTTTTAACGAGATGAGTCAGATCCAAGATGTGGAGCTGGCTCCGGACCCAGCACTGGCGCTCATTGGACACTCTCGGAGACTCCCAGTTGCAATCCGGCGATTAGCAGACATGGGCATGTTAATGGCACGAAGAGTGGTAGCTCTCTGTTGGATGCGAGGACTGCTCCCCACTGTTGCCCGTTGGGCTCGGGACATGCTTTATTGTTGTACTCAAACTGAACATTATAGTGAGCTCTTACCCCCCACAAGTCGCCCCAAAACCTTCTGGGGATTGTATAAAACTTACTTAAGTGATGCCACTCGAGGGGGGGAACACTGACTCAGAAGAAGACACTGAGGCGACCCAAATAAATCCCGCGGTGGGAACGGCGGACTAGACACTGATGAGGGGTCACCACATACCAGACATGGGCACCATCATGAATTCGGAAGGGATGAGCAAGTGTGTTTGAGTGGTGAACTGCACAGCGGATACGGCCTCCCCACCTTAACTACTGGTGAGATCAGTGGAGTCTTAGGGAAGAATCCAGTCACGAGCGGAGGATGCTAGTGAAGTGTGTGACATTACGGTGCATGGAGTACACTTGCGCGCAGGTATACCTGGCCCTCTCTAAAACAGTTTTCTATAGTGGTTGGCCTGAGCATGGCGCTGTGTGCGTGAACTTTGGGGGGGTGGGGGTGGGGGGGACGACATCGGGTTATGTTACATCTAATTCCGGCATAATTTGTAAGGTATTTTTTGCCAAGTTGAGCTACCTTGCTAGGGTAGATTATAGCGTGCCCGCAGTTTCCATTCTTCGATGACGTAGCTTGAATCATGTACATCTGTATTCGCAACGCAGCCGGACCTCAGGGCTGTCGGCTGATGGGCTGTATAATTATTGAAGGTATTTGCTAAACGATGGATGCCTGCCGCCGGCCCCAGGGTTGTAGGCGCTCTGGCTGTGTCTCCACTTTGGTAGGAATAAAGGTTTTTTTGAAGAAAAAAAAAAAAAGAATGATTGTAAGTAATCAGGCAATAAAAAAGAAAAATCATTCATTCGAATGAGCTCCATACAATCCACCACAGCTGCCACCATCCAGTTAGGAATGCAGCTGGCTAGTGTCCTAAGAGGGAGGGATGTAGCACTTACCAGGGATGACTGATTTATGGAAAAGTTCTCCTTGGTCCAAAGAATGAGTGATCATGTTTGGAATGTTGGTTGGTGAAGCCAAAAGCACCCTTTTTGATCTTAGTGGGACCGAAGAGCATTTAGAAGCCTTGGAAAAGTTAGAACAGAACAATGTATATGTGTTTTCCAACTCTGTCATGGTTGGGATATTGTAGAGATGATTTGGGGACTTCCTACTTGAACAATGCTTTAGGAGGATCCTACCACAGTCCACTGCCACTTGAACTAAACAGATTTAGCTTTTTCAAAGCTCACATCCCATCTTGGAACTGGGCTACTTTGGTTATGGGTGAAAGAGTGCCAGCACCAATTCATGCACAACATGCTTTGTTTTTCTGTCAGTAGAAACTGACCCTTACAAACTCCACATTGCTTTTCAAAAGAGTATGTATTCTGTGGGAGTTTTGATTTTCTGCAAAGTGTACACATGTTTATTCCCAGCTACAGCCTATGATAATTTAATTTCCAAACAAAACATATCCACTTGACTCACATGGCTATATCCATAATGCAAGGTCATAGATTTCCTAAGACTTGTAAGACATATTTTATAACTCATCATCAAATGTATTGTTCATCATGGGGGCAATTACAATCCATAAAAGGAAAATCTTAAGTTATTAAATAACATAGATAAAAGAATGGAAATAGTTAAAATCCCAGTTAAAAGAGAAAGCAGGACCAGCCTAATCGTCCTTATTGGAAGTTCTGATGTGACCCCATTCTCAGTCTGTGGAGTAGCACCTGGGATTGGTGGAGACTCTTATTCTTACCCTTGATGGTAGCAGAAGCGGCAGCTCAACCAGAGAGAGTCCCTGACTGTTCAGAATGCAAGGGAAACTGAGGAAACCAGGGAAGATTGCGGGCCCATTCCACATAACCTAAGGTTAAGAGAGTAGGGTTCAGGGAAAATTCCTGAAGCATCCTGATCCTGTAGTCAATGTATGTGAGCTGATTGGTGGGGCCATGCTCTGTGGAAGCAGAGAGGGTGCCAGCATTCATCTGCTGGATGTACTGGCGCTCACAAGATATATCTCAGCTCCCTCTTTGGTTATGGAACAGAGGATTGGGAAGGGAGCAGGCTGCTTGGCTGGTGCAGGCACAGCAAGGGGTGTTGTGGAAAGTGTATGTGGTGAATGATTGTGGCCCTCTTATTGTGAACTGAGATGTATGATGCCTTCCAGGAAAACCTGAACCACGATTTGCATAAAAACTGTGCTGTGTCTTGACCTCGGCCTTTAACCCAAAATCACTGGCAGGTGTACTCGTCCAGATCCAGGTGTGTGGTGCACCTAGGTCAACACTGTCATTGCGTCTGCTTCCACATTTGGAGAATGCTAATAAAGCTGTCTACCATAAACTAGGAAGATCACCCAGGCCCTCACCACTAGCAGACTGAACTATGGGAACTCACTCTACATAGGGATCACTAAACATCTCATGAAGAGACTGTAGACCATACAGAATGCTGCAGACAGACTCATCCTTTACCTCCCACACCCGTCTCACATCACACTAAACCTTACCGAGCTCCATTGGAACGCAATACACAAGCACACACATTTCAAATTCCCTCACACACACATATAAAGGACTGCTCAACATGGCCTACCTGAACAACCTCCTTCACTTTCATGAACCCTCCAGACACCTTCGCTCAGCAAGCCTTTTACTAGCATGCATACAAAATATTCACAAAAGCAGATCCATAGGTTAAGCTTTCTCTTACATCGCTCCTAAAGCGTGGAATGACCGCCTACTACACATTAGAGGTGCCTCCTTTTCCCCAAGAAGTGAAGACCTGGCTCTTCAAGTAAGTCCCACCCCATTCCCAGGGCTAGTAAGTCACACCTGCACAGCACCAGGACAGAATAGCCCCATAGGTGACAGTGGTGCTATACCAATGCATATGACATAAGATATCCCCAGTGATGTTAAGATCCAACATGTGTAGGGGAACATTCTGTGGCCCGCTCATGATCGGATGCACTGAGTTATCCATGTAGCAATGCTAAACCTTTTCCACTTGGTAGTAAGTGCAATTAATTGAGTTTGCAGTTTAAGAGTTCAGCACCTCCAGGAAGTCCAGGAGTAGGTTCATGTATTCAAACTACAGGGGACCCAGGAGTCACATGTGGGATGCATTAAGTAGGGGCATCTGTAGTAGGGAAGGGAGTTAGATATCCACCAGAGCCAGATACCATCACAACCCTTCACTAAATGCATTCCTTTAATCTCCTCACCAAGAGGCAAATAAAACAGAAAGGGTGATAAAGCACATTGGAACTCACAAAGCCTAATAATGGAGAATGCTTCATCTACCACCTTTCCCTATGTATCTGGAGTCATAAAAGGTACATTTTCTGTTTTTGACAACTATAAAAAAATTTACTGCATGGGTGGCCCACTGACAAAAGAAGGAACCTCCTACTTATTGGCCTACTTGTGACATGGGTTTGTGCACTGGAAATTCTTAGATAATCCACTAGTTCATTCATTATCTCTCATTGAGATAGCACAGTGAGGGACATCTTCGTTTCGCAGCTCCTGCCCACAGCACCTTTTTGACATTACCAGCCAATGGGTGCCCCCTTGCTTGGAAACATTTGCTATTGACTGCTGAATCGTCAGTTTACATGAGGACATTCTTCTGTCGGACTGAATGGAGGGATGGCCTCAAGTCGCACTATCATGCTAATGAGCAGTTGTTGCTCAGTCACCGTACTTTGACCATAACAGGTTCTTCCAGACTGCCTTAATACTTTCTGCAAACATTACTGGCTATTGCGGTCTGTGAGGACAGGTTGGAAGGGTATGCCGCACCATGGCACATTTGAAATAAGGGTACTCAGGTTAAGAGCTAATTTCATTCTGTCCATGATCTGAAGAGAGCTATGCAAGTTTTGCACACCTGTGTCCGTTATAGATTTAACCATTCTCACAGAACACTCATCCAAAGGATGCAGATCGAAATTATGATGATAAAGGATCTGACTTGGCTGTGATACCTTTCTAAAAACAACCCCTTCTGTTATAGATGTTTTAGGCACCATGCTGGTAGCAAAATCTCAAATCCAGTCAAGCTTCCAGAGAACATTTTTTAAAACGCCTTCAATATTGGCTTTTCCAAGTTCGCTGACAGTCCCAGACCACGTTGTAGACTATTTTGGACACAAGACCTTGCTCTGCTATAGAACTGCATTATTCTGAGTCTGTGATCTACATAGCAGTGGATGTGAATTCCTTGCCTGAGCAGAGGTGCAATCACTGGCACCATCCACTTTGTGAAAATGTGTGGTTCTGATGAAAGAACAAATGGCAGGGTCTTGAACTACAAATGGTCTTGCCAGCAACATACAAAAAGTTTGCAATTAGAAGACTTACAGTAGAAAATAATGTTTGGGAAAAACAGCATAGAGGGAGACTGAATTAAAAGAAGATCAAGTGGAAAGACTAAAAATAATTTTACTGTGTTGACCCCATACTGAATTCTGACCAAGGAAACAGCATGTTTAATAAAACAGGAGATACAACATTTTAGTTTTTAGGGAGGGTTTTTATATTTTAGTGTTTCAAGGAAACTAAAGAGGGGGGTTTCCCTATTAAGACGTTCTTAATACTGTATTTTAAGTTAAGACTATTTGAAGAGGTTTATATTCATCTTGAAGTAGAAGTACTGCTAGAACGAAGGGATTGTATGGGTCTCCGCCAAAGAACAAGTAACTTACTTTTGATATCTTTCTGATGGAAACTCTAACCACAGACTTAACACCTTGTGAATATCCACAAGCGCCAGCAAGGATCTGGAAAATCTTAAAGCAGTGCTCCTGCGTGCCAACAGGTGGCACCATGTGAATCCATGCCAACTTCATCCCACTCTGGAAGTGACAAACTGAGAATCATACAAGTGCCACACATGCACGCTGACATCAGTTTCTTTCAGAAGCTTATCTGAACCCTCAGACATGGAGCCCATCAGCAGACTATAAGGACCAGTGTGCAGATTCCTAAATTGGGACCGTTTTGGAAGAGGATACGGTTACAGAGGTAAGACGACGATGATGATGAATTTGCAAATAGATATCCATCAGAAAGAGTGTAGCGGAAGGGAAGTAACTTGTTATTTTCATAGTTCTAACTACACATTCCTAATCTTGTGAATAGATACTAAAGCAGTACCTCGCAACGTAGTGGATGTGTGGAATGGCTCGGACCAGTTGAAATGCCCATCCCTGACTCTCAAGGCGACAGTACTTCATGAACCTGTGCATTGATACCAACGCAGCAGCATGACCGCTATTCTGGACAGGTAATCAGAGTGTAAACAGGGTGTTAGAGTACAGGACTATCCACCATGGGTTTGTCCACATCTACATTGCCTTGCACTTCTTTGCCCCAGTGAACATCACAAAGAGATGATCATCCACTGATGTTCCTTGATGCCAGTGATGTAAAAGCTCAGCACTGTTTTGGGGTCAAAATAAAGTCACTCCTTCTCTTTCAGGGGATAAGGCAGAGGAAAGAAGGTCAGAAGAGTAATAGCTTGTCCAACATGAAAAAGCTTCACCACATTCAGCAGGACTGCAACTCATGTTCTTAACACTAGTTTGTCTGGAAAAATGTTGTATGAGGCAGCTGGCCTGAGAGACCAGTAGCTCACTCACTCTACGTGCTGATGTTATTGCGACTAGAAAGACAGTTTTTAAGGTCAGGAGGCACAATGGACAACTGTGCATTGGCTCAAAAGGGTGACACGTGAGAGCCAAATTTAAATCTCACGGTGGCATCACAAAGAGCTTTGGCAGAAACACGTGTTGCAAACATTTACAAAAACTGATCATAACAGGTGATTTGATTAAGGAAGGCTGGTCCGGGAAACATAAAAAAAATGAAATGGCTGATGAGTAATCTTTGACTGTACAAACAGTAAGTCTTTGCTGGTTTAAAGATAAAACAAACAAGACACATGACAGTTTGGCCTGCAACAGGTCCATCTGGTGTGTGCCACACTAAGTCACTCATACCTGCGCCTAGCATACACTGATATTGTGGAAGGGGCCTGCCTGCCAGTATTACATCAACAACTTTGGAAGGGGATCAAAGGAGATCAACTGCCGTCACTTAATCTCCACTCATGGAGGTGCAGGTTGTGCAGTCCCTGCTACCGCAACACAAGATCTTCCTGAAGCAGAAGTCTGACCATAGGACAGATGCTCAGGCCCAGAAGTTTTGGGTAACACTTTCCTGGCCTAATACAGAGCCACTAATTTGATGTGGGCCCGTTCATGTCAGAACTTCTTCAGAACTCAGGGCACAAGTGGTAGTAGCAGGAGTTCTGTGCACTAAACTATGCAGAATACATCTCAGAGAGAGAGCATTCTTGGGAACTTCAGCACTAAAAATGCTAACATTGGGCATTCTCGCTGGTGGCGAAGAGACTATGTCAGGGTTATACCCACTGCTGAAAGACGCCCTGTGCCACCTCCAGGTGTAACTGCCATTCGTTATCGTCAAGTGCGTTTGGTGGAGTTTTTCTGCCCAGGTGTTGAAATGTTCTTCCAGGTGGTGGAGGATCAGGGAGATGCTCTAACAATTCAGTCAGTTGCAGAGGCGAAGAGACTCCTGGACACAGGACCCATGGCGCCACTCTGCTCTGCTTGTTGCAGAGGTGGTGTCTGTGAGAACCTGCACCATCCTCCCTTTAATGGGTGGTAGAAAGGCATTCAACACCAAGCAAACTGCCCCCACATCCAGCAAATTGATGTGGAGGGGGGTCTCTGCCATAGACTAGAGTCCTCTGATCTTCAGCTCTGACAGATGGTCATCCTAACCAAGTAGTATTAGTCAGTGTTCACCATTACCTCTGGGTGCGGTAGAGAGAGGGGTATGCTGCTGGTCCAACTGTGGTCAAGCAGCCACCACTGCAGATATTTAGCAATTTTCTCAGAAATACTTTTCTGGTGCTTACCCAACTTGGACTTCAGGTCTTACTGCAGGGCTTGCATGTGCCATCTGGCATGGACAGCACGCAGAATGCAGGAGGCTATCTGGCTAAGATGCGACAGAGCCATCTTAACTGAGACCTAGGACAGAGCATAAAACATCATTGGCATAGTCCAAATGCCCTGGACTCGCTGATCTTGAGGAAAGGCCCGATAGTACACTGTATCCAGAATGGCTCCAATTAAAGGCAGGAGTAGCTGCAACCCGCCCCCCTCCCAATCAGGGCCTTGAGACCCTCACGGGCGAGTAGTGCGCTTTATAACCCCTTGATTGATTGATTGAGCCTGTGCAGGTAAGAGCGGTGGGACGGGGTGGGGAGGGAGTAGACAGGCGAGTGAAAATAACATTTAAAAAAGAAAACCACTTACCTTAAGCCTGGAGCATCACCGAATTGGCAAGTTATTTTTTTATTTAATTTTCCCTCCTGATGAAAGGAAGACTCTGTGAAGGAGTTATGTTATGTTATTGGGTTCTTGTATAGCGCATGAATCACCCAGGGGCATCTCGGCGCTTTAACCTGGGGGAGGACATCTGGCGGGTCAGGTGAGTAATTTCTCAGAAGCACTGTTACATTTAGAACAGGAAGGTTTTCAGTAGTTTCCGGAAGAATTGGAGAGATGTTGATTTCCGCAGCGCCTCAGGTAGCGAGTTCCAAAGTTTGGGGGCAATGTATGAGAAGGCTCTGCCTCCTGTACGGCTCAAGCGAATACGTGGGACCTAAAGGAGGGCCTGGGAGTTTGAGCTGAGGTTACATTCAGATGTATACTTATGTAGCTTCTCTTGTAGGTACCGGGGACCATCCCCCTTGAGGGCCTTGAAGGAGAGACAACAAGTCTTAAAAAGAACTCTTTTTCACTGGCAGCCAGTGGAGTTCTCTAAGCAGGGGAAGAGATGGAGACCCTGAGGGGCAGTTCAAGACCATCCTGGCTGCAGTATTTTGAATCACCTGCAGTTTGGCTAACGCTGTATCTCCTACTTCGGCCAGCAATGCATTCCCGTAGTCTAGTTTGCTCATAACCAAAGCCTGAACTACGGTTCTGCGATGTTCTAAAGGTAAATAGGGGAGAGTTTTGCTTAGCAGCCGGAGGCTGTAGTAACATGACACTGCTATGGATTTGATGTTATCTTTCATAGAAAGTTTGTGGTCTAGTTGGATACCCAAGCTTTTTACTGAGGAGGAGGGGGTGGGGGCCTCGCCCAGCTCTGCTGGCCACCAGTCGGCTGACCAGTAGTGGGCGGCTTTACCCAGGAGCATCAGGTCCGTTTTTTCAGGGTTAAGCTGGAGACACCGTTATCTCATCCACTCTGAGATAGCCAGCATTCCTCTTGAGAACCGAAATTTCTCATCCATGTGGTTTGAGCTGACCGAGAATAGCAGTTGAGTATTGTCGGCATATGATACAATCTCGAAGCCAAAAGGTTGCACAATTTTCGCTAAGGGGGCCATATAAATATTAAAGAGCGTAGGGCTCAAACACGAGCCCTGTGGATCGCCCTTATCTAGCAGGAACGTTTGTGATGCGAAAGAGCCTAAAGTGGTTGTTTGGCATCTGTCCATAAGGAAGTTCCTTAGCCATTTCAGGGCCATACCCCGATGCCACACTCCTGTAGTCTCTCCGCCAGCAATTGATGCGATATAGTATCAAAAGCTGCGGAGAGATCTAATAGGATCAGAATCATAGAGCCTCCGGCGTCAAGGGTAAGTCGTAATGAGTCAGTAACAGCCAGAATGGCTGTTTCTGTGCTGAAGCCGGGTCGAAAGCCAGACTAGGAAGGATCCAGGAAGTTATTCTGTTCCAGGTACTGGCTAAGTTGCTTATTTATTAATGATTCTAGCGTTTTTCCCAATAGTGGCAACAAGGATATGGGTCTGTAATTCCCCAACTCCTGGGGGTCTGCAGATGTTTTCTTCAGAATGGGGCGCACAAACGCTTCCTTCCAGGTGGGTGGAATACAGCCCGTATTGATGGAAGAGTTAAACATTTTTTGGATTAAGGGGGCACATATGGGAGAGAGCAAGGCCATGGTGCTTGGGGGGCATAGATCTACTGGGGAACCCGCTTCCTTCCAGGTGGGTGGAATACAGCCCGTATTGATGGAAGAGTTGAAAATTTTTTGGATTAAGGGGGCACATATGGGAGAGAGCAAGGCCATGGTGCTTGGGGGGCATAGATCTACTGGGAAACCTGATTTCGCAACCTGAAGTAGGTGAAAGCTGTGGCTTTTAAAACTTGCTTCACCTGCACCTGGAAACCTATGGACTTGGCTGGCGCAGAGTGTGCCCATTTTTCCATCTGCATTAATCAGCATCAATCATTATCAGGTCTTTTGATTTACCGCCCTCCGGGGAGTGATAGTGCCTTCAGGAAAGCCCTTCCTGAGCTGGTAAGCGCTCTCTCTTTGCTCTCCTCTAACTTTACCAGCATCGGCGATCTTAATATACACTTCGATGCCATTGAGATACCAGTGGTTAGAGGTCTGCTGGACGACCTTGAAGCTGTACAGCTACTCCAACTGGCCCGTCATCCGACCCACGAGGGAGGTCATATCCTCGACCCGGTCTTTACAAACCTTCAACGGGCCTAGGTCCCTCCCCCCAGACCCATGGGATGGAGCGATCATCACCTTATTGAGCTTTCTGTCACTATGGTGACACAATCCACTGGGAAGCATGATAAAACATCTTTCAGACGGCCCTGGAAAAAGCTCAAATTGGAGGATTTCCATTGTCTCCTGCGCACCACACCTCTGGCTCACTCGGATGACGTGGCAACCGGGTACTCCATCTTTTGCGCCTGGATTGTTAAAGTCCTTGACTTATTAATCCCAGCCGGTTGGAGTAGGAATCGACATTCTCAGCCTAATCCCTGGTACACGGAGGCACTCAGGGGTATTAAAGCTACCTGCCGACAAGCTGAAAGAGCATGGAGGAAGAACTATGATAAAGACCTGAAAGTATGCTACCTGGCTAAGGTAAAGACATATCACAGAGCTGTCTGCCGGGCCCGAGCTGATTGCTATGCACGGGAGTTCCAGGCGAGCTCTAACCCGTCCAAACTGGTTTTTAAAGTCTTGAAGGAGCTCACAGTAAACAGACTTCCTATTACGGAGATCTGTTCCCTTGCCCACTGTGAGTCGCTAGCCAGCTTCTTTGTGGAAAAAGTAAATGCCATCTACCGCTCTTTTCCCAAAGTTGACTCTGACAGTACGACCTCGACATTGCGTACCTCTCAATGCTTGGCCTCCTTCCCTATACCATCGGAGCAGGAGTTTAATCTCCTGGCAGCCAAGGTCAAGTCTGGCTCACCAGATGACCCTTTGAGATCTGCCCAGTTTATGGACTCGGCGTCCTTTTGCCTTCCTCCTATCCGCCATCTGGTGGAGCAATCCCTTACCATCGGTTCAGTTCCACCTAGTTGGAAGGCTGCCTGCGTCATGCCCATCATAAAGAAGCCTGGATTGGATCCGTCGAAGCCGGAGAGTTATCGACCTATCTCCCTTCTTCCCTGGGTGGGAAAGATTACAGAGGCCCATGTTAATAACATCTTAACAAGCCATCTGGAATCAGCACATCTACTAGATCCTACACAGAATGATTTTAGATCTGGACATAGTACAGAGACGGCACTCTTATTCATGGTCGAACATCTCCGTTCTGTACTAGATGCAGGTCAAACGGTGGCACTGGTCCTCCTGGACCTCAGTGCCGCCTTCGACACTGTATCTCACACCATTCTTATTCGAAGGCTTGGTGAGGCTGGTATCTCAGGCAGGGCGCTGGATTGGTTTCAATCGTTCCTTTCGGAACGAACCTTTCAGGTTGTAACTCCACCGTTTAGATCCAAGTCCCATGCCATCACTCAGGGAGTCCCGCAGGGCTCGGCGTTGAGCCCCACTCTCTTCAACCTCTACGTTCAACCTTTGGCGGAGGTTGAGAAGAGTTGGGGTCTCACTATGGTATCATACGCCGATGATACCCAGTTGGCGGTGGCTCTTAACGGGGACTCTGCCCAACTGGCGTTGAGCTTTGCGGACCGTTTGAGGGCCGTTGCTAGCTGGCTTACGTCCAACTGTCTACAACTCAACGCCCTCAAAACTGAGGTGATGGTGCTGGGGAAACATCCTGATCGATGGGGCGCCAGCTGGTGGCCTAAGGAGTTGGGACCTCCCCTTAACCGGTCTCTGAACTTAAAAACCTTGGCGTCTGGCTGGATTCCAAACTAATCTTCTCGTACCACACTAAGAAGGTGGCATCCACGTGCTTCGGCATTTTGCGTGGTTTGAGGCCTATCCTCAAATTTTTTGATGCCCCCACACGTCAGATGGTAATCCAAGCCAGCGTCCTATCGAGGCTCGACTACGCGAGCTCACTGCTCTTGGGCGCCAACCAGGCGGAAGTCCTGCGACTTCAACAGGTACAGAACGCGGCAGATAGAGCCCTGGTGGGCCTGCCGCGCTTCTGTTCAGCCCGTAGCACAATCTCCAACTTGCACTGGCTGCCAGTAATCAGGCGGATAGAGTTCAAGGCCCTATGTTTTGCCTTTAAAATTCTTAAATTTGACACCCCCATCATCCTTCTGCATCTTTTGTCTTTGTACACCCCTTCGCGCAGTCTTCGCTCTGCTGGCCAAAATCTGGCACTTGTCCCCCGATTTCAGAGATGTAGACTGGGTGGCCGATCGTTTACGGTCTTAGCCTCTAAATTATGGAATGCACTTCCTGCCTACATCCGCACCCTGGATGATCGTTTTGCTTTTAGGAAAGCTGTTAAAACCCATTTCTTCCCCCTGCCTTATTAATTAACAATTTTCTGTGTTAGTTATGTTACCTTTTCCAGCTATAGCGACGGGACGCCCCTTAGCTGGGGCAGCTGCGCGCTTAAAAAAATTCAAATAACATAATATAACATAACATATTAATCTCCTCGATCGAAATGTCCGCAAACTGATTGAAATGGCCCGTGGTAGTTGTCTTCGGACCAAATAGGGTCTGTGATGGGAGGGGTCACAGTCGGGAAAGTAGAATAGATTGTGGCTATTTTGTCCTGTAAGAATTTTGCTATCGAGTCAAGGTGAATTTGTCAGGTTGAGGGCAAGTGCCAGCGATGTCTGTAGATTCGCAGTTGTCTGGAGGTTATCCGTGACAAAGTGTGGCGAGTATGCCTTTAACAGCCAGTTGTCACAAAAGGTGAATAGTCGAAACCCCCAACATCCAAAAATGTGCAGTGACCATCGCCATCATCTTTGTGAACACAGAGGCACTGGTGAGGTCATAAGGAAGCACAGCAAACAATGTGCTTGTGGTTTACATTCAACTGCACGTAGCACCTGTGGCAATGGAAGTGATAATGGGCATCCTGCAGGTACAACACCACCATCCAATATCCAGAATACAGAATACAGTGGCAGCTACAACCTGGCCAGCACGAGCATCTGAAAATAGTCCTTTTGCAGGAAGGCATTGAGAAAACGAAGATCCACAACAGTACAAAGGCTTCCTCCTTCTTTACCACAAGGAAATTGTAGTAATAACATCCAATTCCTACTTCTATGCCTCTCTGTGGCTCCTTTGACGAAAAAAAGCCTGCATCTCCTGACGCAAAACAGACAGATGGTCCTCTAAAAGCTGCTTTGATGTAGGTGGCAGGTGTGATGGATCGGAAAGGAATAGCAAGGCGTAGCCCTGTTAGAAGATTTGAAGAGCCCACCTGTCAGATTGGATGCTCTGCTACCCCTGAAGGAAGTGGTAGACCCTGCCTCCTACCGGATAGTTGTGTGCCGCAAAAGGCACACTAAGGGGTTGTGAGTTGTTGCCGAAGAGGGGGATCACTGGGATATACGTATACAATGGCTAATGACCTGGTCTTTGTCTGTTGGGCCCACAGCCCTGACCTCTGAAGGGCTGTGAGGTCTGCTGTGTGAATGGCAGTGCTGGTGGTTCCAATATGCAAAGCCCCTCTCATATCCCCAGAAAAAGCTATTGTGGTAATTGCCAGACTGATCGGGCAGTGTAGTAAAGTGGGTTTCTGTTGCAGTAACCCCCTCCACTTTTTGCCAGACTACTGATGCACTAGGTCCCTGCCAATCAGGTTCCCAGGGCGTGTGTCCTTTACCCAAAACTAACCCAATTGGCATCTCTGGTCACAGGTCAGCCCCCGGTAAATGGTACCACAGGTACCCAGGGCAGTGTGACCAGGGAAGACCTCTAAGGGCTGCAGCACTTATTGTGCCACCCATTAGAAGCTCTGTACCTCTACATACACTCACTGCCTTTGCAGGCTGTGTGTTTTGGTGCAGAACAAAGTGAAAAATCGACATGGCACACACCTCTGTGTGAATGAATGAAATGAATGAAAATATTTATAGAGCGCACGATGGCCAAACGGCTTCCTGGCGCTGAGAGCTCTAGAGAACAGAACAGACATGCCTACAACCCACTGCCCTGGCATAGATCAGTCACCCCTCTAGCTGGGTGCACTATACCAGTGGTGAGGGTACAGGTGCATGATCCCTGTACCCCTAAAGTGTCTAAGTCCATTCTTAGACATTGTAAGTGCAGTGCTGCCATTAAAAGTATATGGTGCTGGGAGTTTGTCATTACGAACTCCACAGCACCATAATGGCTACACTGAAAACTGAGAAGTTTGGTATCAAACTTCTCAGCACATTAAACCCACACTGATGCCAGTGTGGAATTTAATGGAAAATACACACAGAGGGCATATTAGAGATGCCCCCTGAAAACGAACCCACCACTAGTGTCCAGGCTGTGGGGCTGCTTTCAGCTCCCACCACCACACATGTTTCTGGACTCCTTGGTCGAGAGCCTGCTGCTCTCTGGGGCCTGAAACAAAGCAAATCCTGGGACGAGGTGCCAAGCCTCCTCCCCCAGGATAAGCAGGGTTCACGAAGGGGAAGCTTCAAAGGCCTGCCGCCTTTGTGAGCTTCACAGGCCACTTGCTGCTTTCAGCAACTGGTCCTGACCCCACTTTGGGCGGGAGAACCAGCGGGAAAAATAGGTGAGGAAGAGAGGTGTGCCCACCTCTGCAAACTCCACCCCTCAGGTGGGGGCGGCGAGATGAAGCACAACTTCCTTTCCCTGCCATCTTGCAGATTCAGGGACTCAGCCAACCCAGGGACAGGCTCATGTCCCCCTACCACTGGATTGTAGCATAATAAGGGGTGTACCCACCCCAGGGAAGGGACCCATTGGTCCCTGCCACCTACCTGTAACACCCCTAAATCTAGTAATTAGGGGCACCCCTGAACCTTGCTTCATCAGACAAGAACCTGCAACAAGAATAGAAGAAGAAGGATCGAGCAGCCGTGCCGAAGCCAATAAAAGGAAGACGCCCACTGTCTTTGCCCCAGTCCTACCGGCCTGTCTCCACCTCGAACCTGCTCCTGGGAAATTCCAGTGTTTCCAGCAGCCAGCAACCTTGGAGACCCCGGAGGACCTGCCTGCCTTTAACCCCAAAGACTTTGTCTCCAGTGAACACCGAACTTGTTCATCAGCAACCTCTGGCTCCAGCAGGACACTGCAAATCCGCTCCACTCTGCACCCTCCGTCCAAGGGCGGAGCTCGAGTGGGCAAACACCACGAGGAGGTCACCCTGGCGATCCTGACCCGAGATCCGGCGACCCCTGACCTGCCTCAAGCCTCGAGTTTACACCTGCAACCTAAATCCAGAAGGCCCCCCTAACCGCGACCAGGAGCTGGTAAGAAGATCCGACCCCAAAAAGCACCCCTGCCCCGACGCCCCACGACCTTGTGTGCCCAAACCGATGGTGCCTAGCAAACCCCTAACTTCCCAACTTACCTTTCAAAGTGGTGGTTGCACCCAGAAGACCTTCGTACCCGAGCCTGCAGTGCCTTTGCAAACCAGAGGTTCCCCATTGAAACCAACAGGGCACCTGAAGTAGAAACTGCACACAGCCACCCTAGTGCCGCTGAGGGTGCAACTTTGGTGCTACTTTGTTTCCCCATTTGCCCTGAGCTAATGTCCAGGAGCTTTGCTACCACAACCAAGGGGCCTGCTTGCCAGTAGCCACCAACCGGAGGCCCCCTATCCCCCATTGGATAACATTGGGCCTCAGCACTCTACACCTGGCCGCCCTAGTGCCGCTGAGGGCTTAACTAGAGTGCATCCTTGACCCCGGGGAAACCCTGAGTCTACCCCAGAACCTCAACTCCCACTACCAAATATTTACCTCAAAACCGATAAGACTATTTTCCTCCATAGGATAACTGACTGTTTTTCTGTAAAGTTTTTAAGTGTGGAGTTTGAGAAATTAAAGAAATTCTTTAAAATTGCATAATGTAACAAAAACGATTTTACTTGTATGTTTTCAGGAAAGGTCCCAGAGTAGTATCTAGGTATACTACTCTGTGTAAGCCTAGTAATCTCAAAAGTTACTGACCTGCTATTTTACTAAAAAGCCTATTCAAGTCTATGTACTGCATTTAGTAAGTATTTGCATTTCTCAGCATCCATACTGTAAATTAAACCAAAGTGCAATACAATTATCATTCAAACTGTAATTCAATTGCATTACTATTGTAAAGTATGTATTGCGTACCTGTGCCAGGCTTCCTTGGTTCTAGAAAACGAAATAACTAAAAGAATATTTTGATAATTGGTCTAAAGTTCCGTCTTTGAGTGAATGAATTCATTTGCTGACTGAGTGTGTACAACACATGCTTAACACTGTCCTCCGATACTGCCTTACTGCTCAACCACACTACCACAAACCGAGAGTGAGGTGCTATCTAACTTGACCTCTGCCTACCTTTGGGAATCCACTGGACTCTGTGCACACTATACCTCACTTTGGTATAGTATATACAGAGCCAGCTTCCTACAGCCAGTGGCTTGGCTCTCTTTAAAATACTCAAGGGTCAAGTTTTCCTTTTTTGCATACCCCGGAGTAGCCTGTGGATCTCATGCATTTGTGGTGCACCAACACCATGCCTGTCCCAAAAGCACTTCTTAGTGAATCAGTGGTATTTCGGCCTGATCGGGTGGAGTACTTAGCTACATCTCAGCTTTCCTGAATGGTTTGAGCCAAGGAAGCCTGTAAGTCTTCTGGGACTGCTGGTAAAATCTCATCAATATTGTGCATAGGTATTTAACATCATAAGCTGCCGTTGACTGACCTCAGGGCAAAGCTGGCCATTGAAAGCATGCTATCGGCAAATGTTTCCATATGTTTGACACTGTCTGAAGTAGCCAGAAAAGAGTTAGAGGTCACTCTGCTGATGGACGCCTGCAATACCAAAATTCAAGGACCTGTATGATAGGTTAAAGAAATCTGAGCCACTTGGTGCTGGTCAATGGCGGAGTGTGACCTGGTGACTGACCAAAGGGCCAGAACATGGCTTAGCCCACATGCTCAAGAGCACATCAGTGAAGGCCACACTGAAGGGTAGAAGGGGTTCGCTCGTTGACTGACCAAGCTGAAGCACCTCAGTAACATTAGTTTTGATCTTATGCAGGTGCCCCCCTATACCTAATTGACCGCCTGCAAATTGTCCAGAACGCGGCAGCTCGGCTCATTGGTAATATCCCCGCTCGTACCTCGGTCAGGGCCTACCGGGATGAGCTCCATTGGCTTCCCATAGCCCGTCGCATTGATTTTAAAATTCTGACTCTGACATTCCGAGCAATCCATGGAATCGGCCCTCTCTATCTGAGAAAACGTCTTATGATCTCTTCGTCAGTTAGACACCTGAGATCTAATAGCTTGCGTCTTCTGACGGTGCCACGATTTAGGCTTTCTCGTAGTGGCGGCAGATCTTTCACCGTCACTGCTGCCAAGCTCTGGAATAGCCTTCCTCTTGATCTCAGGTTCTCTGATTCCGAGCCAGCCTTTCGACGCCAACTCAAGACCTGGTTGTTCACTATTCATTAGGGCTGCAGTTCTCTTAGGTTCAGTATTTTCTTTTTCCTGATTGTGATGCATCCTTGGTTTACTCTTCTTGGGGACTCTTATGTAATCTTAGCGCCGGGACACTTCCGCCGGAGGTAGCCGTGCGCTTTATAAGCTTCAAATAAATAAATAAATAAAATCTTCATCGTGGGTGGGTGGAGGTCGAGGATTTCAGCAGGCCTCCTAATGACTGTCGTAAAGGATGTACTTATCGCAGTTGCTGGTGCAGAGGAGGAGGAGACCAAGCCAGTATGAGGTGGGGGGTCCAACCCACAGGCATATTTGAATTTGAATGTACAGGTATTTGTATAGCGTGCGTCTACCTGGCGGTTTCATGGCGCTGAAGGATGCCTAACCGAGGGCTGGAGCAAGAAGGATCACTGGGAAGGGAAAGCACATGCAAAAAGAAAAGTCTTAAGGGCCCCACGAAATTCAAGATAGCAAGGGAGAGATCTAATCTGCAGGGGTAAGGTGTTCCAAAAGATAGGGGCTAGAACAGCAAATTTCAAACCCCCTGATCGGCTTTTCTTGAACCGGGGAACAGAAATTGAGTCGAGGAGCGAAGGTCTCTGTTAGAACAATAAACCTTAATGGCTGATGAGATAAACGCTAGGGCAGCCCCTGCATTGGCCTGGAAAGTAGTGCAGCCTAGTTTAAAGAGAGCCCGTTCCTTAACAGGCAACCAATACAGGGATTTGAGTAGTGGGGTAGAGTGATGGAATCTGGGCAGCCCATAAATCAGGCGAGCGGCCTGATTTTGGACTAGCTGGAGACGGTGAAAAGCGCATGCGGGGGAACCATTGTACACTAAATTCCCGTAGTCCAGCCGGGAGAGGACCATTGCCATTAGAATTAATTTCAAGGCGGGGTAGGAAAAGAACCGGGAAATTTTCCTAATAGTGCGGAGGGCAAAGAAGCAAGAGAAAACAACTGAACTAAACTGGAAGTGGGGAGTGAGGTGTTTGTTAAGTGAAATCCCAAGTGTTTTAACTGAGGGGGAAGGTGTAGGGGGCCAGAAATTGGGGCACCAAGGGCGAGGGGTGCTACCATTGACGACAAGTTGAGTCTTATCAGGGTTTAATTTGAGGTGATTACAATTCATCCAATCACTGATGAATAGCATGACAGATTGAAAATTGTGAATACTGACAGGAGAGTGTGAAAGATGAAAGATGATTAGGAGGTCATCGGCATAATTATACACGGTGACCTCCATCTGCTGAAGTGCAAAAATGAGCGGGAAGATATAGAGGTTAAATAATAAAGGAGAGAGAGAAGAACCCTGGGGGACACCACACTGGACCGGGCGAAGGGGAGCAGAGAATTCGGCGAGATGGACAGCCTGGGTACGACCCTCTAGAAAGGAGCTGACCCAGGTAAGGGCTGGGCCCCCGATACCGGCCGCCTTGACAAGGGCAAGAAGGATGGAATGGTCAACCGTGGCCTGGGGAGTGTTCGTATCTAGCCCCACTCTAAGCTCATCCATCACTGAGATGACAACCTTCTCGGTGGAGTACCGGGGTCGAAAGCCAGCGTGGCGGGAGGCACAGCCCCCGCCAGGCCGGCTTATTGTAGGGCTATGGACCAGTTAGCCGCATCATGGGTTGGGGAAAACTCTTCTCCAACACCCCACTCCATAGGGCTCACTCCGGTCCGAGCCAAAAAGTTAGTGTAGTGTCTGTGTATGAATGTGTGGTAATGTAATAGTGTCTGAATCAGAGGGATTGCATATAGGCTGTGCAACTTCAGGATCTGGGCACACCCTCAATTGAGATTAATTTGGGTCCAAGTTAGATAATACAATAGGTTGGGGATCTTCCTTCAGCATCAGTGATGTCTAAGGTACCGGCGCAGATTTTGTTGCCAGAACAGATGTCATCACCGAGACTCGTGCAGAACGCAAAGCGTGTTCAAGGGGCACAGATGGCGCGGTGGATAGATCCGCTGGTGGTAACCAGACTGGAGGCCCCTTAAAAACCTTGGGGCCAAAAGGAGCGAGATGATGTGCAGCAAAGTTTCTCTGAATGCTTCCACCTGCTACAACATTGCAGATGGACCAAGAAACTGGGGTGCATCAGGAAAAAGGTTGAAATAAAAGCCTCGGAGGGATGAGAGAGAGAGACCTGGTAGCACAATGATGCCATTCCACCTTCTCTAGAGAACAAGAGTGGAGGGAAGGGTCAAAGACCCGCTAGGACTTCTTGCATTTCTTTCTAGAATTGCCCAAAGATTTCGACATTGAAGAAAATCTGCCATGGAATGATTTCAGGAGCGGTTTGCACTCCCTACTTTGCCTGGAAGCAGGACTGTGTGGAGTCAGGTGGGGTTTTGCCTTGTAAAGCTTGGTTTGCTTTCTCAGATGATTTTTAGGTTCATCTGGGTGCAGTCCTTGTACACCAGTCGAACACAAACACCAGAGGCATACCTTTGTGGTGGGGGTTGGATTTTTCAGACATTAGTTTGAAGCAGTCCCTAAAATGTTTAAACCCTGTAGTATTAGGGGGTAGCATTCCCTTGCACACTGGAAGAATTAAAGAGATGAAATTGGTAAGAAAAAAAATCTCTTCAATAAATGAAGAAAAGGAGTGGAGCTCCAGATCTGCAACTGAAGTTGTGGAAAGAAAGACATTGATGTCAGCATGCATGAGTGGCTTATATATGTGCCTAACAAATAATTTTAAAAGTAGAGCAATGTCAGTGCAAAGTCACAGGATCACTGCATTATGAGTTTCTGGCACTTGGGGATATTCACAAGGTGAGTAATCTTTGGTATCCATCAACTTTAGTTAAATGAAACATGATGTACCAAAGACAGACACTAAAAGCCTCTCTAGGGAAGCTAGTTGTCATTTTATTGCTTTTACTGTTAACATGTTTTCTACAAAAATGAAATAGTTTTCTTTCTCAGTTTAACAGATTATAGAGATCTGTTTTTCACTAATTTAATTATACGATTGTTGCGTTATCACTACTGGTCTCTTGATTTCTTTCTGACAAAATTTCTTCACATCATGAGACACAACCGTAGGTGCCACTAACTCCGTTAAGTAGCGGATGGATGATGTATTGTATGCTGTCAGTATTGCTTCTGCTGGAGCGATTGTAGAACGAACCTTCCTCCCCAGTATCAATAGATTGGCCTGAACCTTTGCTGCCCTGTCTGAGGGTACTAATGGGGGACTGGGAAATAACTGTAGGGTGAGCACAAACACCCCCGAAACAACAATGAGGACAAGAATCTTTGTCATATGCATATCTCATGGAACAAGAAAGAGTGCGGGATGTCGTGATATCGGACTACCACAGCTTCTACTTTATGTCGCAGGGCTTTTTTGGTCTGCAGGACACTGATGGCGTTTTTGAAAACAGATCATCAACACTGCATGGTATGTTGAGGAGTTGGCCAGCACGTCTGGATGGTTAACATTTTAACCAAGCTTAGCATCCCATGGTAGAAGCCAGTCTGCCAAATGTAGAAACGTCTACACAGAGAGTGGAGGACTGCTTTTGCTCAGAATTTGCTTTGACACTTCACACTTGGCATCTACTAGATACAAATAATTGTGGCTATTGTCTCCTACAGGTATAGGATATCGTGCCCAGCAACTCAATGTCACGGACTGTGGCAAAGCTACAGTTGTGGAAAAGAGGCAGTAGAAGCCAGTGTCTTTCCTACGGAAGTTTACCAAGGGTTAATGCTACCAAGGGGCTCATTAAGATGTCAGGCGGAAAGCCTCCGCCCGATACAGACTCGGATCAAGGGCCTACCGATTTGCAATTGATGGTTCCGACTGCCAGACTACAAAGTGACCAAACACTGTGCAGTCGGATTCCCATTGTTACCTATGGGAGCTCGTGTTACTCCCGAGAACCGGTCGCAACACAGGCTCCTATGCGGAAATGGGGTGTATGTGAAAAACCCTGCACCCTGTGGCAGGCACCACATGGTGCCTACCACAAAGTGCAGGTTTTACAGGGGGGTACCCTAGGTACTCCCTTGGCCAACAACCTGAGCCGTGAGGGCTATGGGGCCCTGCTAGAGTCCTCCAAAGTCACTGTCGGAAAGGCTGGCTCGGAAAGACTGTTGAAAATGGATGTGGTAATCCAGATGGCGGAAACGCTGTCCATAGGGGGTTACGGTGCGGTTCCAACTGACAGGAATACTCAGCGAGTCAGTCGAAACGAGTCGGAATGACCGGGCGGTTTACGTTCCGACGACAAACATCGTAATCGGGTGGTCGTACTGTAATTCGACCGATTCGGTGGGAAAGGCTCTGAAAAGGACGTGAAGATTCCGACTCACAAGAGGAGGCTTTCTGCCCGACATCGTAATGAGCCCCCAAGTGTTATTGTGAGAGGGAGAAAGAAGTTCTGTAACACTTTTTCTGGTTGAAACGCCAACAAAACACATATTCCTCACAATGTAAATTTTTCCCAGGCACAAGACAATCAGGAAAACTTCACAGCAGTGCTCCTGTGCGCAAGCAAATTCGCTATGCACTGCCCAGAAATTATATAGCTGAGGCACATATAAGCATCACCTCTGTGCACTTATGTCATGTCAGTTTCTATTTCTTTCACTTCCAGAGACTGTAGATCAATTGTTAGTGAGAGTGTGGTGATCTCGGACTTGTTTTTTTTTTGTTTTAAAGATTTTAAAGAGTCCACTTTAGAGAACGGGGAGGTGGGAGGGCAGTGAGAAATCTGTTGTTAGTTGAGTATCAACAGATATAGTGTTACCCGAGGTAAGTAACTTGTTCTTCGGAAGGATACTTCTAACCGCAATTTCATCTCCTTTTCAATACCTATCAAAGGTGGAGAGTCTGTGTCCTTTGAGACTGAGCAAGCAAAATGAGCTTTCCATTAAACCTGCCTGTCCAAGCAGTAGAACATAGTGATGTTTTGATGCCCACCTTACAGCTTGTCAGATGTAATTACCATGCCAGCGCCATCATAGCTACCTTGGCAGGCCCTCAGGTCTTCAGTCCGTTCAGTGATTCGCAAATTGGCCAGGGCGTAGCAGATTTTGATTCAGAGACTACCCACATAGGTAAAGACCTCTTTTGAACCACCTTATCCGTTTCACCCCAGAAAACTCGATAAAAAGCTGATCATCTAACTGATCTTTCATTTGATCCAAGTAAAAACTCAATGCTCTCTTTAGTCAAGGCGATAAAGCCTTCTCTTAATCAAGAGATAATGCAGCATAAAGAAAGTCATTTATGTGAGCGATCGGCTAACAAGAAAGAGTGTCACAACATTTAGAAGGAAGGACATCTGAGTGTCAGCTCTAACTTTTCTGGGCAAAAGATGGTTTAAGGAGGAGCTGACCAGTGTCTGCAACTCACTCATGCAGCATGCTGACATAATGACAATGAGAACATCGAAACACCATTTTTAGCTCATAAGGCGGATCCATGCACAGACTTGAAGGGCATGCACATCAAGAGGACCAATTCGAGATCTCACTGAGGCATCACAAATTGCTTTGGGAGTCTAATATGTGTTTATCCTTTTATAAAAGAAAAAAGCATCACAACCAGTCATTTGGATAAAGACGCTTGGTTAGGTGAACAGAAAAGCTAGCAAGCCTGACAAGCAACCTTTAACAGTCGCAACTGAAAAGCCCTGCTGGTCTAACAAAAGTCCACACAAAAGAACTTCATAAGGTCTAGCCTGCACAAGGGATCAATATTTAGGACTCCACAGCGGGCATCCACCTTTTCTCAGTGTCCACGGTAGATAGACTTGATCGAAGAGTGTCTGGCAGCAAAGTGTAACATCCATCATTTTGGTGGGCAGGTCAAACATATTTAACTACTACCGCTCAATCTCCACATATGGCTATGTAGGTTTTGATGACTCAAGTGCAGGATGCTGTCATGTTGAGGAGACCGGATGTGCTCCCAGGGTGGGAGCCTGATCAGAAGGCAGATGCTTAACCTCAGAAGCTCCAGGTACTTCACTAATGGCCCAGTCCAGGCCAGTCAAGATCACTTGGGCACAGTCTTTTTTGATCTTCTTCAGTACCGGAGGCAGGAAATTGATTGGTGGAACCGAAGTCTTGTACTCTAGTCCAGTAAAAATTTATTCAAAAATGATTAAAATTCACACAGTTGAAAATCTCCCTCCCCCATTCTGCACCCTCTCACCAGAATGGTCTTCCATCTGGTGGCCCAAGCAAATGGGGCCCCATCCGATCCCGGTGACCAAGGTCAGAAACCTGGGAGTCATCTTCGATGACAAGCTATCATTCAAACATCACGTAAACTCAGTGGTCTCTTCCTCTTTTTTCGCACTGAGAAAAATTTAAAAACTTCTTCCATACCTGCCAGCCTCAGCAGGAAAGACTCTGATTACCACATTAATCTTCTCAAAAATAGACTATAGTAATGCGCTATTCCTCAATGCGCAAGAACAAGTCCTAAACAAACTGCAATCCATTCAAAATGCGGCAGCCAGAGTCCTGCTCGACATTCCCAAACAGCACTCTACCTCCTTGGCAATACGCCGCCTTCACTGGCTACGAGTCAGGAACAGGATCAAATTTAAGGCACTCTGTATCGCCTATAAAGCTACACACGAGACCGGGCCTCGCTTCCTTAGGAATGCTTTCCAGATCTATGCCCCAAAAAGATCTCTGCGAACAGCTTCCACCTTCCTACTATCTGTTCCCCGCACCAGAACCTCAACCTGGGGAATCTGGTAGCGACCCCCAAACTCTGGAACTCCCTACCCTTGTCGATCAAACCAGTCCCACCCTCATCTCCTTCCGAAGATCTTTGAAGACCTGGTTAATTGATCAATGATTCCATCTGCTGGCCTTTGTCCCTTGAAGTTCTAATGCGCCGAGACACCCCAGGGTATTTGTTGCGCTATACAAATTTCGTAAACATAAACCATGGCTGAAGGGTCTGCCGGAATACAGAATTTATGATAACCATCCCGCACAACATTTTCATGTCTCAGGTTTCTTGGAGAATGAGGACATTATATTTCTTGGCATAATCTAGCCATTTTGGGGTAATGCCAAGTTATGCTCTAGCAAAAATGTTAAGGCACTGCTCCTCCCAGCTTGAATTCATAAAGAATCAGGGGACGGTGGCTGGGGTTCCGGCTCCGTTTCCAGCTCACCCTTCTAACATATTGGATGTTGGTGTCAGCCATGTTAAAATTTGCATGCATAATAAGCCAATGACATCTTGTTTTCTTAGCTAAGCTGTAGACTCTGTGGATTCAAGCACTGGATCATTAACAAGAACAACAAATATGGACATGCTTTAGGTGTTAAGTAGATAACAGGATTGCCCTTTTCTTGTACACTTGTTCATCTAAAGTAGGCTGACAGTTACCTCCTTGTTCTTCATACTCTTGAGGACCTGATTAATTTTCTAATAAAAGTAACATAACAGATCCTGGATTATATTTGGGTGAAGGGTGTGAGAGGGGGCCACTATTAGGACAAACAGAAAATGATATAGCATGGCGCATACTGCAACCATGGACAGAATTGTCTTCTGCCCAGGTTGCTGTAAATTATTTAATTTCTTTTTCAAGAGCACCAAGGAAGTCAAACAGCGGGCACATGCCAGTGCTTTATTTGTAAAAGAATAAGTGTGGGTGTCCAAAGCTCTGCTCTGGCAGGGCTATTAAAAACATGTGAACCGAATACCAAGGTAGCGTAGTGCTGAATTAACCTTTGTCTTCTTTAATCCACTACCAGATGCTGCTGCCCCAATATCTCCCTCTTTCCGGTCCCTGTTTTCTCCCTTTGTGCCTATTATTCCCACTTTTGCTTCCTCAGTCTTTTAACTTTGTGTTTTTTTCCCTCTCTTGCTCACTGTCAATATACAATGAGGAAAAATAAGTGCTGGCCAATGGCAGCAATTAAGAATTGGCTCATGCAAGTCTTAATCATGACCTTTCATTTAGCCCCATAAAAATATTCTGCTCTACACAAGGGCTGGTGCCCATGGAGACTTCATTACCAGCTGCTTGACACACACACACCGAGGGTGTATCAAGATGATCTGGCTCTACTTCATTGCCCTTGACCATTTTTTCCCTTTTTGTGGGTGGGCCAGAATAAACAAGCTCTGGCTATCAGAGCTGGGCAAAGCCGATTTAAATTGCCCTTGCCAGTACCTTACAAAAAGTATCCCAGAACCAATGTGGGCGGCACAGCAGAGCCTTATCCGGGCCGGCCCGGCCCGCAAACTGGCCCACGCTAGGCCCAGGCGCATCCTGTGCAGCATGATCCGCACACATGCTTCATAGCAATCTCTGCCCTGCTCTGCGCAAGCAGGGTTTATGGGACTCTCTGCCCCTCTCTGCTTGTAGAAGGTTTATGGAACACATAGTCCACTGCAGAAAAGTCTGTGACCCCCACACAGCAGGATGCATATGCTTTAGAAAGCTCTGCGCCCCACTCCTCCTAGTTCCCATGGAGCAAAGGTTGTAGCAAGGCTTATGCTAATCATAGTACCCTGCCGTAAAGTCTCTGGCTTTACCATATCAAAGAAAGAGATCCCTTCCTTTCCTCCTGCTCCAAGTCTCAGACTTCCCTCCACGACACTGATTCACCAATGCCACTCTGGAGGCTCAAAGGCGACCCCCACTTATTTAGCAGCTCGTAACAATTGATTTAGCCATTTAGAAATTAGTTTCAACTACTTAATTTTGTAAATCTTTTCGTTTTGTAGTTACCTCTAATCCATCACTCCTTTTTGCTAATGCATCCTGGAGTTGAGAAATAAGGCTTTCCTTCTCTTTCAGCTCTTCTTTAACTTTCTTAAGACACTTAAGTTCCTTAATAAGTTGTAAAAGTTCATCATCTTTTTCTTTAATTGCACCATCACGTTCCTAAATGTACAATAAAAAATAAAAATGTTACAAAAAATAACCACAGTTTAATCCAACAGAGAAAAAGCATCAAGACACATTACTAGAAGTTACTCCCCAAACTCACTCCTATTTTCCTAATCCCATTTCTTGGCAGCACACTGGGCATTCTTTTTTGCTTTAACAAAAAAGCTCTAAAAGAGACAATGTTGAAGCGCACCAGGAGGTTGAGTAGAACCAGAAGGCAGGTGTAAATGTTGTCAAGAATCCTCCAAAAGCTACAAAGACAGCGAAAGGCGCAGTGCATTTGAACTGGAAACTATTTTTATTTGGAGCAATAAAGAAGGTTCATACCATTCCAGATTTAGAAAAAAGGCATAGGTACATGAATACAAGCAACATTTGATTTCCTTAGCATACTAGATTGACATACCTGGTAACAATTAGCTTTTAAATTATTTATCCATTCTTGAAAGATTTTGCTGGAACATAGACAATCTACCCAATCACAAATAATAATTATTTTCAAAATCCTGATTAGGATTATTGTGTTTATCCATTCAATGTAGAGGTCAACCTTCTATTTCAGCGCTATTAAAGAGAGTTCCATACTTTGACAATCTTTGCAGAACATTTTTATGAAATGTACATTTCTTCCATTTTAAAAATAAATACATGTTTGTAGATTTGTGTTATACATGTAACAGTACCACATATGGTGAAAGGTATGTCCTGTGCCATAAGTACATACAGCACAGGCTCACAGTTACCCATACAAATATATCCCATTCATACACACACATTCTTACATCCCCAAATACGACACTCTCACTGACACACATGGCAGCAATGTCATCGTGCCCCCTAGTCAAAGTATTTTTTATAAACCATAGTATCTGGGTCTATGGACATTTGGCTTTAAGTCAATGAAGCTGGGCATGGGGGTGTAGGAAGCTGGCTCTGTATATACTATGTTTTTCAAAAGTGAGAGAGACCCCCTTGCAACCAGGGGAATAGGGTACTTCAACAGTAAAAAACGTTTTCCCTTGGTGAACCAAATCTCAAGATGAACACCCCAAAATTAGGTTTCTCAGCCAACCCAAATGTAGGCACCGTAAGTTCTTTTACTGGCTAACACACTTTAACAACAGCAGTATAGTTCATTATTTATTATTATAAAAAACATATTCGTACAAATACAGTTGAATGTTTAAAAAAATTCATACAGAGCCACAAATTAAAAAAAAATTTGCACAACAAATTCATAAAATACAGTCTTTAACACCTTAGCTGCTTCGCAAATATCCCTCCCCAGTGCTGCGCTGTCCATTGGAACTAGTGCTGAATGGACGTCCAATGGTCGTGCGCAGCACTGGGGAGGTAGCGCTCGTGACGACCGTTGGCCGTCAGCAGCGCTTAAGAGGCTAATACATATAAGTTCCAACTGACAATTATATAAAACAATGTAATCAAACACTTGACACTAATAAACCTCAAAAAGGAGAGACATACAAAAAGACATGAAATTTGTCAATAGGTGTTGCACGTTTCTGGGGTTTCACAAACACAGTCCTGAGAGTGTATAATTATTGATCTGCAGGTTAGGTTTTTTACTCCCTTAATCGTGCCATGGGGCGTCGACGCGTTTCAATGGTTTTAGTAATATATTACCATCTTTATCAAGACTATATATTATTCAGTCTCTCCTACTGTTTGGCACTGGTTGGTTGCCTGTAGTTTAGACCTCCTTTCACATACTACAGATTTTCATGATCTTTCTACTCAGGTGATCGAATTTTCATCCTGGTCTATATGCACATCACATCTTCATTTCTTGTCCTGATTTGTTCATAGTAGAAGGCTGTTCCTCTGGCACTTTCTTTTAAAATCAATGTGTTTTCTTAAGTTAAAAGATTTAGGCCATGATTGATTCCTTACTCTGTAGCCGAGCCGTGATGCTGTCAAGTTTACTGCTTCTGTTTAAATCGGTTTCCCTATTGTAGAGATATCATCACCTCTGTTTTCTTTAGGGGCCGGTACATCTATTGGTTACTTACTGCGCATTCCGATAGAAAGCCAGAACCAGGTTTCCCGTACCCCTTGTAGTCCTCGGGTTTTAAGCAAAGCGGCAGCCGGTCGTCATCCGATCCAAAAACGAAGAGGTTTATTAGTGTCAAGTGTTTGATTACATTGTTTTATATAATTGTCAGTTGGAACTTATATGTATTAGAGACTGTATTTTATGAATTTGTTGTGCACATTCTTTTTTTAATTTGTGGCTCTGTATGAGTCTTTTTAAACATTCAACTGTATTTGTACGAATATGTTTTTTATAATAATAAATAATGAACTATACTGCTGTTGTTAAAGTGTATTAGTCAGTAAAAGAACTTAGGGCGCCTACATTTGGGTTGGCTGAGAAACCTAATTTTGGGGTGTTCATCTTGAGACTTGGTTCACCAAGGGAAAACGTTCTGTATATACTATACCAAAATAAAGTATATTGTGCACAGAGTCTAGTGGATCCCCAAAGGCTTACAAAGGTAAAAGTAGAGAATATGTTACTCTCTATTTGTGGTAGTGTGGACAAGCAGTAAGGCTTCATCAGATGGTAGTGTTAAGCATTTATTTTACACATTCAGGCAGGACATGATTTCATTTTTTTTTTTTGCGTATCAAGTAAGAGAGAGAGGACTAGAAAGCTAGTCCGTATCCCCAGGGATTTATATGTAATTAACAAGGACTAACTATATGTGACCGTATTATAGGACTCAGAACTGTATTGTCAGCAGAAACCCATTAGGTTTTGTCATGAAGCCCTCACCCACGAACCTGGTTGGTGGCATGCTTCATCATCGGGCCCACCCAGTGACACCGAATATGTCCCGGGTGTGCTTCGACGCCTGATTACAGCGGAGAAGGTAGATTACTGAGAGTGCAGTGTGGTGATGTAGAAAGTGAAATTAAAATGCTATACAGTGGTCCCAGTACCCGAGGGTAAATTAAATTTTAATGACTGGGCCTCTGTTAGCAGTCAAAAACAAGGCGAGTGGATGTGGTGGTGGTAAAATTAAGACCTCCTACATCCGGTGGTCTACATGTTTCAGCCAGTGCCTTGGGTTATGCTGGATTTCCTCAGGACCATTCATTAGTGTATGTGCCATAAAAAAAAATTAAGTTAGTGTGTTGGGCCTATGTGTCATACTCACTAAGGTGCTACACGTGTGCGAGGGGGATTCCCTCACCAAGCATACCTGGACATACAACATGTATGACAGAACCTAACATACAAGAAGAGAGTCTTTTAGCATATTGCATAGGTACACAATGATCAAACATTGCCGGTTTTTAAGAGCTGTGTAAAGACTAAGAAACGGCAGAAGTGTGACAGTACTGGTGGTTACGTTCGTGTGATAATTATCGATATATATCGTAAGCGTGGTGAGGCTAGAGAGCGAGCATCACTCACACTATGTGATAGGAGCATAAGGTAGAAAAGTATTCTCACGCCAGCGTTTTACCGCGAATGCTCCCTGGAGTGATTCGGCAGGGGGGGTACGACCCTAAAGAGAAAGAGCCACTAGTAGTGAGACAACCTGTAGGGAGAGAAGCGCTTACCCGGGAAGTGCATGGGGGTTCCATCGTACTCATGGTATTGTCGGTCAAGGCCTGCGGGGTACCTGTGGTGCCGTCTTCAACCTCCGGGACCTGAATGGGGGTTGCGGTGGTGCTTAAATGCAGCAATCAGATTGCCGGCACCTGTCTGTGAAAGACACAGAAAATTGGTGTTGGAACATACTGGTGGTCGTATGTAGTCAACACGGAGGCATATATTGTGCTTATGATAGCGGTCTGCAGAGAGCGGCCTTATGGTTAAAGGCCTAATGAATTCCACGTTATGGAATTGTTGAGTCCATCCTGGTGGAGTGAGAGGCGATAAATCCATTGTTGCTCCTTAAGAAGTATTCTCTCATTGTCATTTCCACTGGTGGCAAATTGCTCGATGATAGTCCAGGTCAAGTCATTGGGGGTGTGATGTTGACGTAGAAAGTGGTCAGTGATTTTATTGATGTTCTTCTTGCATCTGATAGTGCTTCTGTGTTCTACCACTCTGGTTTGTACTTTTCGCGTTGTCATGCCAACGTAGTGAAGGCCGCACAGGCATGTCAGGAGGTAAACTACATTGCTGGAATTGCAGTTAGTGTGGTGACGTTGGGTCCAGGTCTTACCTGGTTCCAGGTCCAAGGTTTCAGTGTGTCTGGTGAGGTGACATACGCTACAGTTATTGGAGGGGTAGTGGCCAGTTATTTTTGGGAGCCCCCAGGTGTTAAGAATGGTGTTAGGCTCTGCTCTTGCGTTCAGTTTTGTGCGAGTAGACACTAGGTGGTCTTTCAAGTTGTTGGACATCTTGTACGCAAAGTGTGGTGTATCCCATTCTCTGGATCCCGAGTTAATTATTTTCTAGTGGTTGCGGATGATTTTTGCAACTTGGTTGGAGGCCGTGTTGTAGGTAGTAACACATGTCATGGGTTGTTGTTGGGGCTCCTTAATGATTGTTTCTAGAAGTGCTTCCCAGTTCTGGTTCCGGGCTCTTTTGTTGGTTTTGGAATGATGGCCTTCGGGTATCCACGTTCCGAGAATTTTTCTGCAAGGGAGGTGGATTGTTTTTTATAGTCCGCCAGTTGGCTACAGTTTTTACGTATTCGTAGGAACTGACCGTATAGGAGATTTTCCCTTAGGGGTCTTGGGTGGAAGCTCTCGAAACGCAGGAGGGAGTTCCTTCCGGTCGGTTTGTAGTACGTTGTGGTGGTGAGGGCGCCTTGTTTGACTGAGATGTTGAGGTCTGGGAAGGCTAGTTCTGTGGAACTTGAGGTGCTGGTAAATCTTAAGTATGGATCCTGGCTGTTGAGCCATGTGAGGAATGTGTCCAATTCCTCACGGGAGCCTTGCCAAATGACTAGGATGTCGTCTATATATCTATGCCATTTTTTTATATTGCTGGCGTGGGGATTGGTGGCTGACATTATGTGGGCCTGTTCAAAATGATGGACATACAGACCCGCCACGCTGGGTGCGAAGACACTACCCATTTAAGTTCCGTTGGTCTGGAGATAGTGGGTGCCTTCATACTCAAAGTAATTCTCTTTGAGTGCCAGGGCTGCGCAGTCCAAGATACATTTTCTTGGCGTGTGGTATGTCCACGGGGTCTGCATGAGAACCTCTTGGAGTACTTCGAGGGTTGCATCCTGTGGGAGGCTCGTGTACAAGCTTTCGATGTCCAATCCCACCAATAATTGATTATTAACATCAAAGGTCTCATTGTTGATGATGTTGAGGAGATGTTTTGTGTCCTTTATGTAGGTGGGGGTTTGCTGGACCAAGGGATTGAGGAGGTAATCACAATAACGCGATAAGGGTTCTAGGAGTGAATTGATCCCCAAGACTATCGGTCTCCCCGGTGGTGGTATTGTGCCTTTATGTACTTTGGGTACGGTGTAGAAGTATGGCACTTATGCATTCTTAGTGCAGATGTATTCTGCTTCTTGTTTGGAAATTTGTTCCAGGTTACTCTCTGTTTTCACCAGGTTCTGGAAGGTTGTTCGGAGTTCAGAGGTTGGATCACGGTCAAGTCGTTTGTAATTGCGTGTGTCGCTGAATAATCTGCAGCATTCTTTGTCGTAATCCGCCCTGTCCATAAGTACAATGCCTCCCCCTTTGTCAGCTGGTTTGTTGACCAAGGAGGGGTAGTTCTGGAGGCGTTTGAATGTGTCCCTATCTTCCCTTGACAAGTTGTTAAAGTATCCCGTGGGGTTCAATTTTTCGATGTCAGTGTACACCGCTTGTTCGAAGGTTGCGATTTCAGGAGGAATGGTAGAGGGGGGAGGGGGGAGGAGGGGGTGGTGAAGGTGGACTTGGGTCTTAGGCAGGTGATGTTAGGGTTTTCGTTGATGGTGTTCTCATCAGAGGTGTTTTTTTCAAAGAACGCCTTAAGTTTTAATTTTCGTAAGAATTCTGCTAGTTCAACGTGGAGTTTGAACTTATCAAGTCTTGATGTGGGCACAAACGAGAGGCCCTTTTCGAGAACAGAGTATTCTTTGTCAGTGAGTTGGGTGCTTGATAGATTGAATACCAATGATGTTTGTTGGTCATGTGTCACTGGTTGCTCGTGCCTGGTTGATCCCTGGCTTTCTGGCGAGTGTTGGCGCTTACTGGGTTCTTGTCTTCGGCCCAGTGTACTTGCTGGTACTGCCTTCTTCTGCCGCGTGATCTGCAGCCCTGTCCTAAAAAAGGAAGTTGAGGTCTTGGGTTTCCAGCGAAGAGAGGCATGGGGCCTGGTGGGTACATTGGTGTGTAGCCATAGAAGGGGTTCTGCATGTGGCCAAATTGTGGGGGTGCGCCATAAAACTGGCCTTGTTGAGGTCCCTGCCATGTTTGAGGCCATTGTTGTCCACGGAGTCCTCTGCCACGTTGTCTGGTTGAGATTCTTTTGAACAGACCAAATGTTCACAGGAGATCTGGTCTTTGTTGAAGCCAGTCAGTCCTCTCAGGGGTACTGCTGGCTGCAGGACAAGTTGACTTTTGGCACAGGATCTATGGAAACTCTATACGGGCCAGTAGGGCTGGGCCCAAGTAATTTCTTCTCTGCAGTCTCTTATGCTGGGCGTCTTCTTTCGTCTTTCTTAGCAGGTTGCGGGAATCTCCCTTCTGGGTTCAGGGCTGCCCCCTAAATACTTCATTTAGGGGGCGTTTTCGGGGTGTCGAGGTCAGTAGCTAATAGGCTACTGACCTTAGGGTGACTACACCCTTGGTGTGCTCACCCCACTTGGGGAGTCCGCACAATCCTTAACACTGATTGGAGAGCGCCTGTCATCTGCAAGATGGCAGGCACTGAAGAGTGGGCTTCACCTCGCCTCCCCCACCTGAGGGGTGGGGTTGGTAGAGGTGGGCACACCTTCTGTACTGTTCTAATTTTCCCGCATGTCTTCCAGCTGAAAACGAGGGAAGACAGGAAGGGGCCTGCTCCTGATAGCAGGAGGGGCTGCAGGCCATGTTACAAAGGCGGCAAGGCCTTTGAAGCTACCCTGCTATAGATGGCTCTTCCTGACCTGGGGAGGTGTGACCACCTCTGCCCAGGAAAGGCTTTGTTTCTGGGCCCAGGAAGTGCAGGTTTCTAGCCTAGGGGTCCAGAAACATGTCTTGTGATGGCAAGCTGGTGTCTACTGGTCAGGGAACCCACCAGAGGCTGGGCGTTTTTAGGGGGGGGTCTCTAAGATGCCCTATGACTGCATTGTATAATACCACAAGGGCATCAGTAGGGGTTTATTAATCTGAGAGGTTTGCTACCAAACTTCCACGAATTCAGTAAAGCCATTATGGTGCTGTGGAGTTCATAATGCCAAACTCCTAGACCATATACTCTTTATGGCTTTACTGCACTTACAATGTTTAAGAATGGACTTAGGCACTGTAGGGGTTCAGTGCTCATGTAACTGTACCCTCACCAGTGGTATAGTGCACCCAGCTAGAGGGGTGTCTTGCCTCTAGCATCATTCCAACTACAGAGGCTTATATTGGCACTCTCTTTTGATTGTCCTCCATAGTCTCAGGCACCGCATATACTCAGGAAATTCCAAGCGCAGCATATACTCTGGAAAAGCCAAGCGCTTATGCAATGGACAAACATCTATAACAAGCATTGTCAATCCGCTTCCCTCACTGGGTGCCAGGCTGGACCCCATGTGAGTAACCTTTCCCCAATATACACTTCCTCGTGGTGTGCACTTCACACTTGGATGGTTCATTACTTTACTCAGGTGTCCCTCATTGTTAGGTCCTCAAGAGACCCCATTGTTGGTGGGGTCGAAACGCTGTCGACAAAACTGTAAAAACGAACAATTCCCCAGCTCCTACCAATGTACTAGAAGGCTGTAAATAACTATTGAACATTTATGTTATGGTCGTTTTTTGTATTCTGGAAACATATTTTTATGCCACTAAATTGATATGTAGGTTCAATGTTCACTTGGGACACCATGCACTTTTATGCTTAACTTGACTAAGAATTAACATAAACAGCTAATATTCATGAATTGTTTTGTTGTATAGGATTTCCTTTTTCTCTCTCAAACTTTTTTGCCCAAGTAAACTGCTAATGAGCTAAATATTATCATAGGTTGAGGTTGCAGGGGTGGAGGACTCTGTGGAGTGGTGTCCCTGGTGACATACATGATGTCTACTTCATCCATGGCCACAAAATAAATTGGGTGACTGCTGTGGTGGTGATGTAGACTGGCAGTGACTATATGCCAGTCCTCTGGAGTAGTCTTGAAATGGTTGGGCAGTTGAGGACATTTTCAACCAGGGTTGTAATGCTTAAGGAATGCGCTGTAGCTCAGCTTTCCTTAAAGTGTTCAAGGGTAGAATCAGCCTTTTTGCCTAAGAGGCGAGACCCATCAATGGTATGTGATTTCGTAACACCTACCCATCCCGAGAAAAGCCAATGGATCGCATCCACATGTGGCGGTTGATAACTACACTAGTGCCCACCACACATTCCAAGAAGTCAGTAGCATCCAGCCCTACCTAATGACTTATTTAGCTACATCCTGGCCGTCTTGAAAGGTTTGAGCCAAAGAAGGTCAAACCTCCTCCAGGACTGCAGATAACATTTGTGGCCCATGTCCCAAAAGGCTTGTGTATAAAGGACTATTAGGCAGACAGCACTGACTGACCTCAATTCCAGACTAGCAGAACTGTCATCCAATTCCTGAATGCCTTAATCCTTTTTGACTCCTTATCTGGATGGGTCGTGGGGAACACATTAAGGTTAACTTTGCTGGTGGAAGAGTGGACCACTAAACCCTCAGGAGGTAAGAGCTGCATAAGAAAGTCAGGGTCCACCAGCACCAATCTGTGGCACCTGGCCACATGACTGTTCAATGGTAGGCAAGAGCAAGTGTTCACCCATGTACTTAAACGGTGTCAGTAAGCACTTCATTAAATGGAATTTAGGGCTTAGCTGAGTCTGGTCCAGAGTGCAAAACCTCAGTGAGCCCATTTGTTTTGACTACACAGTCCAGCTGTAGATCTAGGACCTCAGTCGCATGTTGAATCACAACAGCAAATGATGCACTCTTCTCCAAGGGGTAAAACCAACACTATGGAAGGGTAGGCATTGAGCCACTGGCCTCAAGAAATCTATATAAATGTAATCATCTTGATATTGTGGGCTAGATCATCCCCCATCACCTCATCATTATCAGGTTGATCAGAGCACAAGCCAACAAGATGATGCAAGCTCTGTGGGAGACTCAGTGGCAGAAGTGTTTTATCTGAATCAGAAAGTATACGAATTAGGTGCATCTGACCTCAAATGGGGTTAAGACGGATTTGGTTTGGGATCAGACCCTGGTGTAGGCATGTGCTCGACCTCCACCAACACTGGGATTGGCACTGAAGGAACCAGCGAAAGTCTAGCAGTCAGTGGGAAAGTCAGCACAAAAGACAGTGCAGAACCTGAGGCGGGTTTGGGAGGGAGGCAGAGGGGCACCCGCCAGCAGTAACATCCTGGAAGCCCTAGGCAAATCATTGGTGCTCAAAAGTGAGCCAGCGAGGGCCAAAAGAGAGCCAAAAAAGAGCAGGGTAGATTCTCAAAGGCCCCAATCTGCTGCAGCATTGCTGATGGCCCTGAAAATTTAGGGTGCAACAGGACCAACTGAATTATCAGCTCCATGATCATGAGTGAAATCGGTTAGCACTGTGACACAGTTGCGACTCCTCTCTAGACAAAGAGTGGTGCTATGGGGCTGAATCCTGCTTCGACTTCTTATGCTAAGATGCCCTCTCAGGACAGCCACCAGAGAGAGAAAACCAGTCTGTGCCCATGACTTGGAGTGGAAGCGGTACTTACTCGAGGTATGTAACTTCTTTCGGTGTCGGTAATATTCAGCTTCGCATCACAGTCTCAGAATGCCTTCAGGTGCATGAAGGCACAATCTTTGCACAAATGAGTTGTTCCTCAAGTCCAAAAAGCAGAGGCACACCTTGTGCAGGTCCATCACCAAGAACTGCTTCCAGTAGTCAAGGCACAGTCTGAACTCTACAGTCTTTGGAGGAGACATTGTTCCCATGCACACTGGAAAATAATTTTAGAGGAATTCATCAATCAATACAAAGGGGTAGAGCTCTGGATCAGCTTTCGAAGGCCCAGAAAGAAAGGAAAAGACATCAACGCGTGGGGCTCCACTCCATCAATTCAGCGGCAGAATATGAAAATGCTGGTGTCCATTCTGGCACTTTGGAAATATTCTGAAGGTGAGGAATCTCTGGTTAGAAGTATCAGAATATTCATATCAGAAAGACATCATTTACAGCTGTCTGGTGTGTCAACTATGCCATTTGCCCAGTTTCTTACAAAAGGATGTTAGACAATAGGACACATTATGCAGGACTCGCAGGCCGAAAGCTAGTAATTTTTTACTTTTCTTTTTTGTTCAATCTACAGAGGACTTGGTATATATTACTTATGTTTAAAGCTATTTTCGCACAACTTCATCCGGCCTCTCAAAACCAATCATTACCCTCACTCCCTATGGTTAGCCAACTATCACGTCCCCAAGTCATCGAAGAGAAAATCTATCTAATGTCTGGATCTTCTTCTCAAGAATGCTCTGCTACTCCAGCTCTGATCCATCCATCCCTTTGGAGTTTAAGTGAGAACTCAAATAACATTAACTAATTCTGGAATGATCTGGCAACAGGAAAAATTGGTCTACAACTGTAAATGTAAAAATGATTTATAATTTGTCTTGAAATGGTTTCACCCCGAAGCCTGCCACCAGTTCTTAACCACCGTCATTGTATATACGTAGAGGTGAGTGAAAATCACATCTTAGCACGTTGAAACATTATTAATGTTTCTCGTTTCAGGGTGCACTGGCCAGAGGGGCATGACCTCACAACTGTTTGATAATAGGTGGTTTTAAAGTAGCATAATTTTCTGGTCTTTACCGAAAATCCCAATTGCCTTATTAAAGCCTAGATTATATTAAGTAAATGTTACATATTCATAATCCTAGTTCTACATCGAAAGATTCTTTGTTGAATTTATAAACATTAGAATTGTCCCAGCCACACTCAGGATCCAAGAACACTTATCTACCATGCGCATAACAATTACAATAAATGATTAACATCTTACAAATTTAAAAGCCTAAACCATGCTCTGCATTTTGATAATGCTCTAAACTATACCCACTCTTGACTTCCCGTTGGTAACAACCTGGTTAATATTCTCATAGTGCCGTCATCATCTGGTCTTCTTCCCTGTACACATTCTCTGCTGGTGTTAAATGTCAATAAAATTGGTTGATAAAAAAATTAATTGTTTTACACCCCAGATGCTGCAAGGAGGTTTAATGTATAAGCTCGAAAGGGGTTGACAACAATTTTGATAGAACCACAATGAGCATCCAAAGAGGCAAGAGTTTTCCAATCAGAGAGAACACTTTTTTCAATTCTTCTAGAAAACCCTTATTGACTAGAATCATGAAAAACAGCAACCTTCTAACCACAGTAGTAGCTCAAGGCTTGGTCAGCAGCGGTACGTATGGCAACACCACTTTTTTATAGTAGAATACAAGAAAAATGCACTTTTGCATCACCATACATTTCCTTTTAAAAGCACATGTGGCTCTTGAAGGTTTTGTTGCTTCTTTAACAATGTTCATATAGTATTTGGGCAGACATAAATGTCCATATTGAATGCATTAAGGAGCTACGCTGCCAAATTCAATGATGTCAGATTTGGATCTATTAATGTCCAGACACTAGACAGTAGTCAGCACTAGCAGCAGCCTCTTAAGAGCTTTTCTCAAAAACGGATGTAAATCAGTGTACCACTTTTGCCCTTGACATTCCAGTACAATCAAGACTACCTTGATTTTTATCTGTCTGGGTCTCAGCTGACTGGTTGGGATTCAAGGAATCCAGGGGAAGGGTACAAGAAACTTGCTGATAAGGCCATGACAGCCTGGAATTTGCTATTTCCTTTGTTGAGGCAATAGATTGTGAAAGTATTTTATTTGTATTAGAATGTTGTTTGCAGTCAGAGAAGGAAAGAAGTACAGAAGGGCTAGAGCTCCAATAGTTTAATATGCCTTGCGTATTAATTTGCACTTTCATCTGCGATCCCTCAGACGCAGAATTAAGAATGAATGCAGTATGTATGATAAGAAAGGGGTGTATGTACTTGTGAGAATGTTTATTGTTTTGTATATTGTTTTCTCTGCATGTAATAGTCTTTTACTGATGGTACTATAATATGATGTGTTTTATACTATGTGTTTTTTGAAAATCATATAAACTGATGCGATACATTGATAAATGAAAAAACTTTTGTACTAAGAAATATAACTAAAAGAAAAAAATAATAAAATTATAAAGTTCCAAAAAAATCTTTTCTTGATGTTTGCCCTTATGTGTTAAAATACAAAAACTAAAGTGTTGGATATGTTCCATTAAAATTATAGAGGTCAAGGGGGAATATATATTATTTGTTAATGCCAAATTCAATGATGTCAGATTTGGATCTATTAATGTCCAGACACTAGACAGTAGTCAGCACTAGCAGCAGCCTCTTAAGAGCTTTTCTCAAAAACGGATGTAAATCAGTGTACCACTTTTGCCCTTGACATTCCAGTACAATCAAGACTACCTTGATTTTTATCTGTCTGGGTCTCAGCTGACTGGTTGGGATTCAAGGAATCCAGGGGAAGGGTACAAGAAACTTGCTGATAAGGCCATGACAGCCTGGAATTTGCTATTTCCTTTGTTGAGGCAATAGATTGTGAAAGTATTTTATTGTATTAGAATGTTGTTTGCAGTCAGAGAAGGAAAGAAGTACAGAAGGGCTAGAGCTCCAATAGTTTAATATGGCAATGTGGCTCCTTCTATGACTAGACACCCTAGACTGTCCAAGTGTGCTCCAAAGCCAGTCAATAATGCATCCATGGCTACCTGCCTAGGAGATTCTGATATTAATGAACTCCCATAAGGGAATAGCGCTAATCACTCCACCATGTTAGAGACAGTATGACATCTTTGAGTAGATAAACCCAGTCATCCCAGGAACCTCACTTTTGCTTCCACCAATCATTCAGACTTTGTTGTAGTGGGTGCACGGCAATGCGGCATTCAGGATTATGAATATACAGAAAGCTATGGACCCAGCAGAGAAGAGATTTGCTTTGTAGCAAATTGTGTATCATGTGGAGCTAAAACACGTCATTTAAAGAGCATGAAGAACACATGTTTCCTTGGATGGTCCCTAGAGTTGCACCAAAGTTGAACTTAAGTGAGTTGCAGAAACTACTGAGGTATTTCAAAGTTATTTGAAAACTGTTTCCCACTTTTTGAAGATTGTCGACATTGAATATTCAGTTGAATAGGTAGTGATATATGCACTTTTCCCTAAGATGAAAATCAATGACCACCACGTATCTCAATAAAGTTCTTGTATCTGTATTGGTAACCAGTTAGGTCCACTACAAATCTCAGGACCTTTCTGTGACTGTAGCAGAAGGAATGTGAAAATATACATAAAGTAATCCCAGAGCACAAATCCAATCTCTTCTCTTTAATTGTGAAAAAAAATTATGGTAACTATCATGGAGCAGAATCATTCTTTCTTGATGTATTTGTTGGCGTGTGTGCAATTCAAGTTTGGCATGAAATCCTTGAGTGGATTTCTTATATATATATTTTTTTATTATTTTTTTTTTACAAGTACTGGTTCAGCTTTATTTCTTATAAAGTGAAGTTGATAATTTGGGGTATTTTTCAGAGGAAATGAGGAGCAAGTGCATTGAAATGAAGAGCACAACAATTTTGCATAATTTTCAGCACACAACTGTACTTAGGCATGCTTTGCCACTCTTTGGTATAGTTTGCGACTCTTAGGTTTGCAATAATTCCATATACGAGAACAGCACAGAGAAAGGGAGAAGTAGAGATGTGATTGGTGGAAGCTTCCATGGGATTGTCTGAAGGATCAGCGCGGTTGATATTGTTGTCATTTTTTAGACTGTTGCTGCAGTCCATAAGGCTTCAAAGTTGATAGAAGAATGTACTCCAATGCTGGTACAGTGGGAAACACCTATCCTTACAAGTGTCTACTTTAGTTCCACTGCTTTCATTGCTTCTGTCTAGGAGCACATCCTCTGCATCTCATCTGTGTGAGGTTTGAAAAGTAGGAAGCTTGTGACTGAAGACTCAATATCTTCATTTGTGCATAATGTTTTAAGGAAGTTAGCCTCCTCCACAAGGTTCTTCGCAGTGTTAGAGCTTGATAGTAGTCGAATGCAGACAATCCACACTGTCCAGCAAGTTGGAGAACATAAGACCTCTGCTAGCTACCTCCATGTCTATTCTTAGACCGGCTGCCTGCAAACTTGTACATTGTTTCCCACATGGATACGTTATAATGGCCTGAGTGGATGCATTGGTTATTTTCTGAGTTTTAGAGTTGTTGCACAAGTCCTGCCCTAAGATGTTCAGATGTTTGCTCTCCAAGTCAGGTCGCACTGCAGTTTCCAGAGCCAAATTATGACTTTCCCTCAATGCTAAAACAATTACAGCATCCACTTTATGATTTATAGGGAGATATGTTAGGCCCGCTCCCAGTGCCTTATATTTAATAAGTAAGGTGCTGCTGCCTATGTGGTTAAGTCATAAGAAACTTTTTTCTGCAATCTCTGGGAATAGCGGCAGGATGCACTCGTTCTAAAGACCCCATATTGACCAAGACTGTAGTATGTGATGCCTTGAGCAGATTATTCAGTTTGCGGCTACACGGACCAACATTGCCTTGAAGGTGTTAATGTCGTTTATCCGTGATATTCTACACAGAAATCGAGAAAAGAGTTGCATAAGAAGATATTGTACTAGGTACCATCATCTGAATATCATGAACGAAAAGGAGTTGGTGTCTCCTCATCTGAGGTGATTGATCTTGTGGTATGTCATAAATTGGTGCAAGCAGAATAGGACCTGATGGTGGTGATGGTTGTGGTGCAGGTGGAGAGATAATGGTATTGGGCACCACAATAGCCCTAGACATATAGGGGACAGTGGTGTTTGCACTGTATTATCATTTGGGAACCCAGGGTTCTTCGATGAGTGAAAGAAGCTGCTAGAAAGGAAGAGATTGATGGCAATCACCTTGATATCTAACTGCTGTTCTTCGTACTTGAGGTTATCACCGTCATAGTTAAGAATCTTGAGGCGGCATGCCTTGACTGCGAACAACATTACATCTTTAATGCAGATGGTGTCCTCAACACAGAGGTAGGCAGACGTCAAACAATGACGTGTTCTATTTCAACGGGGCGCACGTAGACAATGCCTCTGTCCCGCTGTCCCAGATTGTCTCTCAGACTTAGACTTTGATAGTGCCCTCTATCTCAGTCAGGCAAAAAGCCTGTGATTAGAGAGGCAATGCTTTTTGTGGTTATTCTTCTCCTGGGATCTCCCTATGGGGTACCTTTATAAAGTGAGACCTCGGACCCAACCTAAGGGGGATGGAGAGGGGGGGGGGGGGGCACTTCCACTGTCAACTATATAAAAACGGCATTGCTGCACAGTGTGAGCATTGGGGAGGGAAACCACAAAACGTATGTGAGGATCATTTGCTCCTTTCTTTCTCCCACAAATGGGGCACTTGACAAGCAAAGTAGTTATAACTGCCAAAGTCTCGCCAGAAAATATGGAAAAAGGGAGGAAACAAATGGTGGGAAAAAAAGACAGCTTAAATCAAATGACAGGGGTTACACCCCAATAACTGTTTCAGGAAACTTTTCTCAACAGCTGAAAAAAGAACTGGTGCTACAAGGCAATTGCCAGTACAAGTTATGATCGGATAACCAAGCTCCATAAAGGGGCAGTGCCCTACAAAGATCATACATTCTGGCTGGCTTTTCCTTTATTTAAGATTTATTTTTAGGGTGCCTAAGGCAACAAATTGGTAGTTTTGCTGCAATGTTGCTTTATGTATAATGTTTTCCACTGGCAATTAATTTTAAAAGATTTAAAAAAAACACAAATTTGGTAAACTCAGCCTTACATAGGTTGCAGTGAGCGGTTATGCATTTAAATTGACAAGAGTTCAATAATTCATTGTGTAATTATCACATATATGGTAAAAAAATAAGTGTTCTGGAATCCCACACATACACAACACAATTCTAATGTTCATGACCGTCATTGAAAATCCTGTGATACAGAACAATAAGAATTAGTCATTGTTTTTGCTTAAAGAGTGATAGTATGTGATCATTCCTAAGGGCACTGTGGTTCCATTTGTGACACCATTTATTTATGCAGGGGCACGATAATTTGCATGGGATGCTAGCGGTTGGTTTCTCGTCTTCTTGACACTTTGCTAATACCCAGCATACACTTAACTGTGATTTCTGGCTGTTCCTCCCAGGAATGAATATGAAATCCGCTTATGCTAAGAAGGTTCTGGCAGAATCATCAAGGTTCAGTTTTGAGATTGCCAATACGGTTGAATGATTGTGGTATCGGAATTCATCTGTGTGAACATATGGTGTTAAAGTCAATGAGTTCCATTAACGAAAGAGTACGAATTATCCCAAATTATTTTGTGGAGAGAATGAAGGTGACATTGGCTGACAAGATTCGCATGATTATTTTCTTGATATTTTCATCATTGGAACTGCTGTGAGATAGATGCTCTTGAGGTTTAAAGGTAAAGCTTTTACAGCATAATTCTCACCTGTGTGTCTTTAACAGAAACAGGGTTTTTGACTAAAATCAAAAAGGAATACTAAGCATGTTCTTCAGGGAGCATAAAGTGACGTAGGTCTCACACCAACAAAAGAAGGAATTTGGCCAAAACTTTCACCCAGTTTGGTGATCAATAGGCAAGAGGAGCCCCTTACTTTTGTATATAAAAGTAAAGCTTAGTATGAGAACTGTGAAATGTGTCATTCTCCACGATACAGCACGAGAAAAAGACAAGGAGATAATGCTAATTTTCTAAACTTAAGTTATGTGGATTTTCTGATCATCACTGGAGAACAAGCATTTACAATGCAACGGTCTCGCCTTCGGAAAAGTTGGAGCTTTTGGCATTGTAAATATCAAACTTTTTATTTATGTGTTGGTTTTGAAAACAGATAAATAAATGGCATTGTCATTTAAAATCCCAATAGCTTAATCTCTCGCACATACGAGACCTATTGCATTTGCACCCACACACAGAGCCACACACACACACAGAGCCACACACACAGAGCCACACAGAGCCACACACACAGATCCACACACACACAGAGCCACACACACACGCACAGAGCCACACACAGAGCGCCACACACACACACATACAGATCCACACACACACAGAGCCACACACACAGAGCCACACACACAGAGCCACACACATACAGAGCCACACACATACAGAGCCACACACATACAGAGCCACACACATACAGAGCCACACACACACACACACAGAGCCGCACACACACAGAGCCGCACACACACACACACAGACGGAGCCACACACACACAGAGCCACACACACACACAGAACCACACACACACACACACACAGCCACACACACACACAGCCACACACACACACAGCCACACACACACACACACACAGAGCCACACACACACAGAGCCCCACACACACAGAGCCCCACACACACAGAGCCCCACACACACAGAGCCACACACACGCACACTTACACAGAGACACACACACAGAGCCACAGCCACAGAGACGCGCACACACACACACACACACACACACACACAGCCACACCATAGCGCAGGGGTTCGGATTAAGGCGCACGGCTCTCCCTCCCCACAAACCCTCTACTGGGATGAGGAAGAGACATGTGAGCAGGGCAGGGAGGGGGGTTGAAGCAGCCCCCTTTCCAGTGGAAACGAAGCGGGGAGCCGAGCACATGGCTGGGGGCTCGGGCAGCTGTCCGCCTCATCCTCGCTTCTCCGGGGTCAGCTGAAAAGGCTGTCTCCGGTTCAGACCTTTCCCGAAAGACTCCACTGTCATCGCAAATATATTTAAACACAGGGCCACTGCTGTGAATCTAGCCTTGCGTCCCCACATAAATACACATATTAAAAGAGTATAACATATGCCTTTCTACAGTTTAAAAGTTAAAAATAGGAACAACTTTGGCTTAAAATAGGGCTAGCCCCCGACAGGTTTGGTTTCAGGGCTGAAACAGTAAAGGGGAAAAGAACGTGTTAGTTGAAAAGTTCTGAGATGTAGCGCCAAGCAATGATTATCATTCTGACCGTAGTTAGCGATACAGAATAATTCACTACATATCAAAGTACCCATTTTAGAGGGTAGGGTATTCGGCAGACACGTGAACTTCAGCACTGGAAGTATATGGCTAGCTGAGAAACGTGTGAGGGTCCCGGAAACCACAACAAAAATGGACCAAGGCGCTATAAGTCTGTCCATGCTGGTAAGGGAGTGGGCGTTTGAGGATTTAGGGGTATCGGAGGCGCTACGGCAACTCAGAAGCCCACTCAGACGAGCACCGCCTTCTGCCCGAGAAGAGGCGAAGCAAACGCCGTGAATGGGCTACTTACATGCCGGCTCTCGGCACCCTCTTTGTCTCAGCCCTTCAATGAGCCCGGTGTGTTCATCTGGCAGAACGGCGAGGCGGTCGAGCACTGCGTGCTATTCCTGACGCTCAGGTGCTCGTACTTGCGCAGCGAGGTGAGGCTTCAAGGAGCCTGGGCCGCCTCTCCCCGCCCCTGCTGGACCCTGCAGGCTTCCGTATCAGAATCATGGCAGTCTATCGCGTGATGCCGTGCGAGGACTCATTTATTCCTGCCTATAGGTATTTTGGTTTTCAGCCTGCAGAATGTTTTACAGCTTTGTGATCCGACACAAGTCCCTTAGCACAGGAATTTAACGGAAAAGGCTCTATTGTGGTTTGACGTACGTTTCTGTTCTGCAAGCCCGAGCTCAGCAAGCAGAGGTACCGTGAATCACTGTTCACGAATCCTCGCCCATAAATTATGCGCCTCTGCCAGGAAGCGTGTTGTTTCTGACTGACCTTGGTGATTTTTACCAGGAAGCGTGCGGTGCTGAAAGGGGTTGGGGAGGAAACAGCTAGAGGAGGGAGAGACAGGAAGCGGCGCGAAAAGGCGAGTGAGGTTGTCCGTCAGTGAGTAGAGCTGTGCTAGATACCACAGCAATGCAAACAACGGATGAAAGGTCTCTGGAGAAACCAAGAGGTTTCCAAACAGGCCAGTTTGTCAGGGCCACGCAAGTGTTGTCACGTGACAGATCTACGACCCTTTCATGGAGAAACAGACGGCATGCAGAGGGAATAAGAGTGAAAACACTGGGAGACAAATAGATGAACCAACGAGATTGGAGAGTGAGGTACACAGAGAAACAAGCGGTCGCCATTTGCTCTAAGCCGTCCTTTACAGGCTGGGGGTGTGTTTTTCTTTCTCCCCTCTTCTCCATTGGCTCAAATGTAAACAACAGGCGTGTTTTTGACTTGTTGTTTACATTCCAGCTAATGGAAAGAGGAGAGAAAGAAACGAAAAAAATATGCCCCGGAATCCGAAAAAGACGGGGCTTAGAGCGAGAGAATGACGTCACTGAGACCTCTTGCCCAATGGCTGGCCGCCGTTTAGGAGGCCAGCCAGTGGAGAAGAGGGGCGGGGTTTACCCTTCCTACTCTCAGACATTAAATCTCGCCAGCGAGACTGCGCATGTGCGCAGCCTACGCTAGCCGAGACCTAAAAATAGCACATGTTATCACTAACTCTCTAAGTTCATGGCATATAAGGTGGTCTACATAATAGTTCATAAACAGGTTTAGAATATAAATCAGTATTGTTATTTGAATAATACTGATAAGCACTTACATTGATAGTTGCCTTTCTAATGGCAAGTTGATGGTTGAGATGCTCCAATTCTTGTTTGTTTGTTTGTATGTTACAAAGCAACTGATCGATCCTTTCTTCTTTTTCACCATTCACGCTGCTATCTAATGCTTCCTAAATATGTTACAAGTAAAAAGGATATTTTTAATATGAAATTCTAAACAAATATACAGTACATGGTGAAAATAAAGAAATTTACATTTAATCAAATTATTATAAATTCAATCCAAGTTATTATAAATTCAAATGCTAACATAAAAGCTACACTCTTTCTCTTAGGCACAGATGGGGAGCTTATCAAATTGTACTCTAGTGCTTCATCAAGATAATACAGCATATGTACAATTGTAGATCACTTTCCAGTGAAGAGAAAAGAATACCACACCCATGACTTGCCTCTGGCCCTCAAAATTAGTTGGTACATAAACAAGATTTATTTTACACTTCTCTGCAGCAAGTCAAATATCCCAGGGGTAGATGGCATTATAACCCCAATCTTTGCAGGCAATGTTGTTCTAGTGGGCGGCTGCAAAGTCGTCATACATTTTTAAAGATTTTTGTCTTGTTGGTGACCTAAAGATTACTGTGAATGTGATCATTGTGGGTAAGAAATACACCCATTCGAGATCTTTGCTTTATGAAATGTCCATGTTGAAAATGACAATCAGTATGCTTACCGAGGGATCAGACTATTTGTCAAGGCACAAATACTGAAAAACTACATGAGTCATATCTCTGTCAAATAGAGCTTCCACTACAGGATTAAACTCTATAAACTTTATTCTATTAATTTTAAGACAGAGGGGAAACCTTTTAAAACTATGCAGTGGAAGTACAGGCCCATGAGATAGGAAGTACACCTCAAGTTGTAGATATATTTATGAGGTTTGTGGATGCCCTGCAGGGAACAAGCAAAGCAGCAACAAATTAATTTGAATGAGGTGCACCTAGAGTTTAGACACATTACATACAGTAAAAATGTTTGGTCTAAAATGGGGCTTTCTGTGACATTTGTTCTGTAAGAGGATGTTCTTCAAACACATGCTATGCAAAAATGAGCATGTTTGGCATTAAAAAACAATTGATAAAAATCAGGCTCGGATCTTGGTTTACAAACTTGCAATTCATGCTTGGGAATACAGATCAAAATTAAAAGAAATAATGCTAGAATACAGAGCAAAAACGAATCTTTATAGTTGTTGGGAGATAGCAAGGAACTACACTTTGTTGCCATTACAAATATAAGCCAAAGCATGATCACTGCAAAGCCTTAAATTCACTTGTTTTGTTTTAGCTGCTCAAAAACGTTTGTCTAGGGCCAGTGTTTGCCTTTTAGGGAGGGGAAATATTAAAATCTCTTATGCGATCTTTAATATGCATAGAGTACAAGGGAAGCATGTTAAAAAGTGAGATTTCGAACAGGACATGCTGCACTGTCTGGCATCATCACTGCCCATTCGCTGTTCAGAAACTGAGTCCTCAGTAGCCTGGGCATTTCTAAGCTTAATCCTGGCTACCTTCTTCTTTTTAAATTGAAGTTTAGAAGAATTTTGTTTATCTTCTTGTTTAATGATGTAGTTCGAAGTGCAATGTGTCTGCCTCTCTTTGTCTTCACTCGCTCTTCTGGTCTGTGCTCTGACCGTCTGTCTATCTGCGAATGTTTTTTGGGTGACTCCTGAAAGGAAAGAGGGTAAAGTGTATCAGTATCCTGATACTTGTCAGGCTTTCTAATATTGTCATGGTTTCTGAAATTGTAATTTCTCTCGGTGTGCACCTGTTGAGGAGACCCACCCCGTGACTGTGTGTTTTGTTAATTTTGTTTATTATCCCATTCCTTCTTTGAAGAATCGGGTGCTTGCTTAGAGTGATCCTTTTCAGAATTGCTTTTAACTATTGGTTTCCCAAGGCTGGCTCCCAGATTATCTCTACCAAGCAAAGCATAAGTATCTTCGATAATCTAAGGCAATTCTCGCTCCTGCTGTGCAGGACTGAATTCCCTCAGGTGTTGGTTTACAGCCACCGCTGCTGCCTCTCCTTTTATATTACTCAACATAATAATACCTGGGCAAAATTGAACATCAGTTTCATCCCCAGAGCTAAGGCAGGATCTGCCCGTACTCATTCTGAATCTGTTTCAGTACATCTGGTATGACTGCTTTTAAAGGAGTACCATGTGGTCTCATATATACGGCAGCGAAGACTGTACTCCAAGTGGCACAATCTTCTATCGGGGGAGCCATCCCCATTGGAAAGCAAATTATCAGTATTCTGTGTTTTTCCTGCTGACCCGTATGGGAAAAAAGCATTTGCAATGCAATAGGTCTCGCATTAGGAAAGTTTGAGCTATTGTTATTGTAAATGACAATTTCTTATTTAGGTGTTGGTTTTGAAAATAGCTAAATTAATAGCTTTGTCATTGACTATACCAATAGTTTTACGTTTCGCAAATGTGACACCTATAGCATTTGTACTGCAATATGTGTTGTATTTACGTAACTTAGATGTATTGAAATTTCAAATAACAATGGCTTTTAATTTTTTTAAATAATTAATACTTAAATGAAAGTTATTGTAATTTATATGGCAATAGCTTAAACTTTTGTAAATGACTTTTGTGAAGATTATGTTCAGTGTATTTTATTGTGACGAAAATCCAAGAACAGAAGTGAAATATTAAGATCTTTTTTGTGACATTTGTAATAAAGCTTGAAATATTGAGAGAACATATTTTAACCAGTTGTTGTTGAATGGTTGCACAGATTGATGCTGGGTGGTGCTGAGTGATGCGATAGATAGATAGAGGGAGGCCGATAGATAGATAGAGTGAGGGCGATAGATAGATAGATGAGGGCGATAGATATATAGATAGAGTGAGGGCAATAGACATAGATAGAGTGAGGGCGATCGATAGAGTGATGGGGATAGATAGAGTGAGTGAGATAGATAGAGTGAGTGGGGGCGATAGATAGAGTGAGGGCGATAGACAGAGTGAGGGCGATAGATAGAGTGAGGGCAATAGATAGAAAGATGAGGGCGATAAATAGAGTGAGGGCGATAAATAGAGTGAGGGCGATAAATAGAGTGAGGGCGATAAATAGAGTGAGGGCGATAAATAGAGTGAGGGCGATAGATAGATAGAGTGAGGGCGATAGATAGTGAGAGCGATAGATATATAGATAGAGTGAGGGCAATAGATATAGATAGAGTGATGGCGATAGATAGAGGGAGTCCCAAGGGCGATAGAGGGAGTGAGGGCGATAGAGGGAGTGAGGGCGATAGATAGAGTGAGGGCGATAGACAGAGTGAGGGCAATAGATAGATAGAGTGAGGGCGATAGATAGAGTGAGGGCGATAGATAGATAGATAGAGTGAGGGCGATAGATAGATAGACTGAGGGCGATAGATAGATAGACTGAGGGCGATAGATAGACTGAGGGCGATAGATAGAGTGAGGGCGATAGATAGAGTGAGGGCGATAGATAGATAGGCAGATAGACCAATATAAAGGCAGATAGATAGAGTGAGAGCCATAGATAGACAGCTAGATAGATGGTTGTGTGTGGGGGGGTTGTGTGTGTGTGGGGGGGAGTTGTGTGTGTGTGTGGGGGGGGGTGAGTGGGGGGGAGGGTGTGAGGGGTCTGGGTGTGTGTGTGTGAGGGGTCTGGGTGTGAATGCAAAAATACTGGTCGCAAAGGGGCAGATTCTGCGAAATTGCCCATTTGCAACTTGTTTTTCGCTTGATGCATGTGACCCCATATCTTTGAAGCTATGGCCTTGCTATGCTCTTGCACCCTCACCACTAGTACAACGCAGTGCAGTAACTTTGGCTGCTCTGCTGTCTTGCTGCATGTATGTGAAAATGTGCCCCCCATGTATTAAATGTATCATTTCGGAGGCTGTTGAAAGCATAGTGAAGAAGGGTGGCAGATATGTTTTTTTACTATATCTTTGGGAGGGCCTGCTGCTGAGGGTTGGAGGAAGAGTGTTAGGTGGAGAGAGCCTGAGGGAGGTGAAAGTTAAGAATGATATTATGTGTGACACTCCTTTGACTTCTCTCCTCTTGCACAGCTGCTCCAAGGGATCAGCTTACTGGGAAGTACAAATGTAGGTGAGGTGGGCCTGCACAACATAAAATTATCAGAACATCAGAGACAACTTGAGCTTGACTATCATTGTCCACTTAATGTCATTAGGAACCCCTCGGTGGAAAACAACCCGGTTATTAACACTTATAATTCCATATGCAACATAGAACCCACATGTTTATAAATGTTGTATAGGCCCCAGTGTAATATGTACGTATTTACCTGTTCTTGTCTCATATGTCTGCATGTACCAGTACTAAAATGTTTTTTTCAGCTGTTTCCGTCCTTCCTCCCGAATAGAGTCAAAGCCACGGCGCAGTTGATTGGAAAACTCCTGGAACAGCTCAATTTGAATTATGTGAAATGCGCTGTTTTTGGACCAATAGCCGCGCCGTCTGTACCTTTGGAGACAGACTGACCGGACATACCTGTGGGCATGAGATCATGTGCGCCAGTGATGGGACGAGGTGTCAGCGCCAGAGTGTAGCCCACGGGCACGGTGTCCTTTTGAACTTTCAGGACATGATTGAGACCTGGAATCCCACTGTAAACTCCGAGGTTCCGTCGGCGCCATTTTTGGATGACTCAGAACCAGCTGCCTCTGTGGCCTGGGATTAACCACGGCAAATTCGCCAAACCGCTAGTGCTTTACATACCGTTTAACTCAGGTAACTGTCCTTTTGCTTCTTCCAGAAAATCTAATCCATCAGAGACAAATAGCTCTATTCAAGGACAGTGAACCGGGGTCAAGCTTGAACTTTTAGAAACCATGAAGATAGCAATAAACCAAAATTGTCCAATCCCTGTAAATACCCACAAGGGTCTGGTATGCTTTATCGTCAATCATGAGCAATGATATTGTTCAAAGGGCACAATAAACAAAGCTTCCTTTATTTGTCTGAGCCGGTGAAAAGAGAGGCTGTGAGAAACATGAAGGAGCAAGTTCTGCTGACTGTGGCGACCGCACGGCTTGACAAAGTGTCTGCAAGCATATTTTTTTCCCATGCGGTTCACTGCTGAGCGGAAGCTTTGTTTTGAAATAATTGTGGTTCGAAACAATAGGGATTAACAACCAGCAGACGGGGTTAGCCGAAGTAAAATTGAAAGCGCGGGACAGTGAGGAGGTGTTGTTCGGGCGTGGGGGAGGGCAGGTGGCGGCTTATGTGCAAAGCATCCGACTCGAGAGTGATAAGTGCGTGGGTGTCGCGCAAGATTGCTTGCGAAGTGTAGATAATTGCGCATGTGGCTGAGGGTGTGTCAGACTGCGGGGAGATGAAGGCTAGGGAATGAATGTGGGAGGAGGGGTGGTTTGGCATGCATCAGCTAAAGAAAGGCACAGTGTGGTGGCAGCAACCCGTAGACGAACACCGCTCTTTAAAGCATCTGTGCCTGTAAACGCTGCAACGAGCTTAAAAAAAATGCTTTATTATATTACGCAAAGTGTATTAATTTGTATAATGAAACCACGTTGTGTACCAGACGTAACAAGCAATTTTTACGTACGAAAATGGCATGTAGAAGCATTTGTTTCATGGAAAACTGTAAGCATATCATGTGTTCTTACGGGCGCGCTCACAAAGTGTTTTAATTTGTATAATGAAACCACGTTGTGTACCAGACGGAACAAGCAATTTTTACGTACGAAAAATGGCATGTGAAGCATTCGTTTCATGGAAAACGAAGCATATCATGTGTTCTTACAGGCACGCTCACAACAGCAGAACGACAGCAGTAAACATGATGCGAAGGACAAAAGCAAACGCGCGCGCACACACTGAAATCTCCGATGGCCCTGCGCGAGCGCCCAGCAGCAAAAGCGCGCACACACGCTGAAATCTTAGACAGCACAGCGCGTGCCCATCCCCTGTCTCACATTCCCAGGAAGTGAGTAACAATAGATGCTTCGCTGGACGCAGTGCTTCGCACTGCTTACACCAGCTCAACCTAAAATCTGCTTCTAGCGGTGCTGTTTTTTGTGCTACCCAGAACTGCACACAATAAATATCAGATGACCTATGAAAAAAGCCTCATGGATTAATTGTTGAATAATCTAACGACACAGAAGAGAAGGACTGTTCAGATCCCCATAATTAATAATAGGAAGAATTCACATTAGTGTGTTATTTGTTGATATTCATGTGATTTCCTGTTACACGTACATGTCTCTGCATCATACCCCTGATTGTTATAACAAACGTTCTGTATTTTCATTAGGGTTTTTCACTCCAGGATTTTACATCTAGATAACATATGATGTCACACTACATTCTCCCATCTGTATCCAGCTAAGCATCTTTTAAGGACATTCACTTTTTTATTTTTCATTTTTTTTGGTACAGCCCTTCAGGAATAACTTTATTGTCCTATTAAATCCACACAACATACACGAACTTGCTGTTCCTGATGAAGCACACGTACTCATATCACGTGACCAGCACCAGAGTGAGGCCCCGAATTTAGGCTTGTTTCTATTTTGTGTCTGCATCGATTTATACCCTTCGCGCTTACCACGCTTAACCTGCAAGATTTATGCAGATTATTGTAATTTGTACTTGTTTCAGCACAAACTCTTTTCGCATCTGTTATGTTGTCACCCTCATCACGTGAACTGCCCCCTACGCGTTTCATCGCGTCCGATTGATGCTCCGTTACTCAGATCACGTGATAGCCCCTCGGCTACATCAGCCATGTTCAATTTCATTGCCGGAAGCTTCCCGCATTCATACTGCGATTCGAGCATCGGATGCCAGTCTACTTTCCTATTCTGAGTAAGTCCACTATTCCGGCAGCAATCTTAGCCGCTCGACTTTGCGTTTTATTTAACCTCATGCAATATTGTCCCCCCACGCCGTTTTTACTACTGAGCACTACTTCGGCTAATCTACCTTTCTCGATCGGCAACACTTTCATTCACGGAGCACCGCCCCATCACCCCGGTTCATTTTTGAGCACCATTATGACTGATGCCTAGTATATGCCGTGTCAATCTCCCCTGATGGCGTTTTTTCACCACTGTAATCATTTTTGAGTCACTAAACGCTCGCCATGTTCACCTAGACCTTTCATTAAACTCACTAACCGGGTATGTCAACATCTATTTGAGCATGTATATATCAGTTGTTTTAAAAATCGTGTTTGCTAAGATCCTGTATTATGTTATTTTTAGGCCCCTGAAGAAGGGTCACTCTACCCGACCCGAAATGCATTGGGCAATGAATAAAATGTAAAGACTGTAAACATGGAAGAAAATTTTCTTATGAAGTACAATAAGAAATAAATATCTGCACGCAATAAATATCAGATGAACTATGAAAAAAGCCTCATGGATTAATTGTTGAATAATCTAACGACACAGAAGAGAAAAAAACCTAGTAGTTTCCAGTTTAAAGCGTGCACGTCTTCGTGAGAGGGTTCCCCCCTCCACACATTAGTTTCTAATACCTGTAGTGGCCATATGTGGTTGTGTAGCCTGAGCAGTCCATGCAGATTGAACTGTTCTCATTATGTATTGTGTAATATTTCTGTAAATCTTTACTAAGTCTCTGTAGAGTTTACTTGTTCCTGCTACTGATAAAGCAACACTGTCAGCATGAGTTGTATATGAAGCTTAGACTGGTCAGGAGACTCCTTCTTTGCTGAGGGGATCGAGGCTCATGTGTTCTGTGGTACAGGGTAGGGCACATTTAAACCAATTAATGTGCTCTTGGTAAGTTAGCAGGACTTCCAAGTCCATGTATGGGAAATACTCATCAGGTGGTTCAACTTCAATGTATTCATGAAACAACAGTGGGTGCGCATCTGCAGGAGGGAATTTAACCCCAGAATAGAATACCTCTGTTCTGAATGCTTTGTGGGCCTCAACCACGAAGGTAACAGCTCCACCTGTTGCCAGGATGTAATCATTTCATAGTAACTACCTATCTGCAATGTTCTGAAATTTTTAGTTCAACTATCTGTTCTTCAACATCCTTGGTTTCTTTGGTCACTGTCAGATGAATAGTATTTAACTAAAATGTAATAGAGATATCATTTGTAGAGTGTGGGAACTTCTAATCCTCCAAGCTTGATTAACCTACAACCACTACATAGGATATACCTACCCAGCTAAGGCGGATTTGATTCCCTTCCCAATACGGACAGAGTAGGGGTCTCTGAGAAAGCACAACTGAGCTACTCCGATTTGACCATTAACGAACGTTTGGCTCAGTCCCTCAAGCTCACTAATACTTAGAGAAATATACATAGAATACACAGTGAGGTGTTTTCAATAATATTTATTGAACCAATGTTAATCTTGCATAAAATATGTGTGCATCAATGATTAGTAAACAGAAGCAGATAAATATGATCACAAGCACCCAAAGCGTAAATAGTAGGTAGAGGTCTACCATGTTGATAAAACAATGTATATATGCAGGTATATAAACCAAGGCAGTAATTGAGCGTACTCCTACAATGCGAACTCTACTCTAAGTTTTCCTTTGAGTGTGTGTAAGTGTAAAGCCAAGAATCCCCCCAAGTGACAATCCAACCCCATTACCTGAGGGGATAGAGTGATGTATCCCCTCTTGGTGATGAATTGGACACCACTCATGAGATGTCAGACCGCTGCGTGGTGATTTCTCAGAATGCAAGGACCTTGGTGTCAGTGGAAGGGCCTCCTCTGCTAATCTATTAGGATGCCCATCTTTTATAATAGCAAGCAGCCTTGCGATGTGCGTACAGATTAGCGATGTTATGGTTATGTAGATAGCTCTGTTGCCCAGTGGATGAAGATAGAGATTACATTTGTACATAGTGCGAAACAAGACCATGGACATGATCTTCAGGGTGTTGTGATAGTGTTGTGAGAAAGCTAGATGTGAAAACTAGTTTCGTTTCTGGGACACTAATCCAACATGGTCATCCATGCAAATATGTGCAAAAGGTCACAGCTGATAATGTTATTTGTGCGAAATAAGCTGCTCGCTACATGGGTCTAACATGGAAATATAATATATATATTTTTTTTTATATCTCAAAAACGACATAAAGGATTTACATCAAATAACAAAAAGGGTTCTTTCTGGACCAAGAGCTACCTTCCTGCCACATCTGGTGTAATTCCTTCTTGCGGTTCGGGATGTAGCTGACTAAAATCTCTATGGGAATTAACATGGGAAAAACACTTTTTTGACAACCCTTTTCTCTTGGTTTCCGCTTAACAGATCGCTCCATAACTTTCCATGCAAAACAGAACTCACTGGGGCACTTTTTTGGGGAACATTTCGTGAAGTTTCGTCAACTGGCGCCAAAGATATAGGAAAGTCATGAAAATCTTGTCCTTTGCAAACATGGTTCTAACTATAACTACCTACTGGCTACCACCAGTGGTTGATACGAACATATATATTTAGTCAAACAGCTGAAAAATCCTCCACTTCTTTCCTAAACTTGAATGTTATCTTCAGCAGTTGGTTGACGACTCATAAACTTTCCATTTAAATAATTGAATGATTTAATAACAAAACTACACTAAAAACCTTTGCCCATCTCAATGCAAAATATTAATACTTTTTTTTCTTTCAGGTTACATTTATTGACTATGGTAAATTGAGTTTCGTGTGCAACAAGAAGTCAAAAATATCAAGTATGTGGTTGTGTTTCACCTTAACCTGATGCTCCAATTCCAACACCTTTTTCAAGCAGACAAGCACATAATTCAGGCATTTAAACTTTAATTAAAACAAAATCTATCATTATTTCCTACAAGGATTAAGAAAAAAGCAGCAGGGAAGTCATAAAATTGAGAATTACAACCGATTTAACATAAAAAAGAATATATATGGCACTATTACCTGAAGGATTGGATCCTTGGTGTGGAGGTCCTCAGTTAGTTGTTTTATAACCTGATCTTGGTTCTTTAGTTTATGGTTGGTTTCACTCAACAGAGTATTGTAATGCTGTGCAGTTGCATTTTCTTTTTCCATCATTTCACCATGCAACTTCTCTAGCTGATTACGAAGATCCTATAAACAGCAAACAACTAACCTGGTTAGTACATGACTGACAACAAACTACCCTATGATTCTGTGCTCCCAATGAATTAGTCAATTTTAAACTCAAGGATGTAGAAGACATGGCCAACCTCAGAAGCTGCAGACAATGGCGAACATGAAGGTCAGAAACCTGCAACGGAGTATGAGCAACAGGATGAACAATAGGAGTAGTAATGGGGGGGACAAGGAAGGGAAATGAGTAAATAGGAAAGACAGAAAATGTGCTGTCAATATCTGATTCAGAGAATCCCAAAATTAAAAAGGGTGTATATATTTCTGATTTGGTGTAATTCCGTTCAGTAGTTGCGGAGTTCTAAATAGAAGTTCAAATTTGTACATTTAGGAACACAATAGCTCAGCGAATCCTCCCGATCTCGTGCTGGGACCTGACTGGCTGCCATCTCTTCAAACCAGTAAGTGTTGGTACCCATCTTGGGACATGGCTTGAGTAGAATTCCACAAAAGAAGTTTAGGAGAAGGGGGCAGGGTAAGAATACCCTGACCCCCCTAGACACCTTGGTGGGGTGTCCCCAGAGCAAAGAAAGTGTTTTTTGTTGTAAATTCGGTGGAAGCTGTGCACCGAAAACAAACAAACAAACAAACAAAAAAAGAAGCGTACGTTACTAATAAGCCCCTGGGTGGGCCAGGTCCCAGGTGCATCAAGAAATTAAAACGGGGGGCACACAGCCACCCCCCTTCTTGAGGATTATGTGAAAATAAGGGGAGGCCCACTTGGACCCGCTCTCGAGCCCCAGGCACCATCACCGGGGGCCACATAAAAAAATACATTGGGGGCTGCATGGACACCCCCGGGCTAAATTAAATGTAATGGGGGACCACGCTGACCGACCTCTCCCCCACCAAGGACCACAACCTTCCTGGGGGAAAAGTAACCATAAAAGCTCTGCCCTGGGGAATGCCACAGGGGCTTGCCCTACTGAGTAAAAGGAAGGGGGGCACCCGGCCTCCCTCCTGGAGCCATAGATGACACTGGGGACAGAAACCCTTCAGGATCAGCTTCTACTATGTCGCTGGATACTATGGCTTGGCGGAGGTTTAACCACTCCCTCAGGGCACCCAGGAAATTTGACCAGGCGGGTCCGACATAGTAGAAGTATATATATATATATATATATATATATATATTAATATATATATATATATATATATATATATATATATATATATATATATATATATATATATTTTTTTTTTTTTTTTTCCAGGAATAATCCGATGGAGCGCAGAGCTTTTCAAACAGCTGCAAGAACGGACTCGAACCCAAAATTTTGTGCAAGTTGGTGATTTATTCAGCAAGTGGTGTTCCCATAGTCATCACGACGCGTTTCGCGCTTCACAGAGCGCTTGATCACATGACACAGGTGATCACCTGACACATGTTTAAATACAGTCTACCAATCTAAGTAAGACTACAAGTGCAATAGAAATGAAAGAGTTGAGTCTCTAGGGACTACTCACATTATATTTACAATGTCTGCAAATGCATTTGTCTATAGTTTCTTGTAACACATTTAAGCATTTGTAAGTTTAAATAACTGGCTGTAGACATAAGCAAAAAAACATGTGTGATAAATATTCGGTGATAGTGATTTAAGTGCGAGTTTAACCAAAAAAATATTTTTAAATAGGATAAAAACAATCATGGTTAATTATCGGTTAAAGTGCAGTATTTTTAGGATGTTCAACGTTTTGCAATGATACCGGTGTAGTACCTTAATAATAAAGTCCATGTTGTAAAAAACACGTGCACATGTGGAGCCCCACATGTGAATACATTGCCATATAGTATGTGCAAACTACAAGGACATGGAAAGTGCTGTAAAGTGCTGGTGCAAACAAGACTGAATAGCTGCCAAATTAATGAGGACAACATCACCGCTGGTAGGAAACGATATTGCATTGAGGGTATAAAGTGTAATCTCTGTAAAATACATGATACAATCCCCGCTTTCGTCGTTCTACCAGTGGTAACATTACCGATATGTACAGTACTAGAGAAAATATATTATTATTCATATAAAACCATTTGTTCCATTAACAACAAGTGACCCAGTGATAAAAGACAATAAGATATTCTATTCATAATTCATATTAAGCCCTATAAATACCTTAAAATGGTAATTTACTTAAAAGCTAAAATTAATAAGTATAGAAATATGTCTAAAATTCATATAAATAGATTGATAAAATCACGGGCCACTTGATGTATATGGTACAAAAGGGTACAGATAACATAGATAATCTAAAATATTTCTCTTTAAAAAGACCCATGGAGTATTAAAGTAGGTTATGTGTTGACTGAGATTGGTTTTGTGTATATACTTTATCATAGACAAGTATATAAATCTTCCGTAATGTTCAGGCCTGAGGGATGCTTTGTATTCAGCTCAATGATATACTGTGTCTCAAGGCGGCGTAATTGGTCTTCTCTGTTGCCACCTCTCCTGCTAGCCTGTACACAATCAATAACATAATATTTGAGGTCACTACTTCTGGAATTATGTTTTGACTTAAAGTGCCTCGCTACAGGATAGGTATTGTCCTGATTCCCAATGGCTCGAAGATGTTGCAGGATCCTTCTGTGTACTGGGAGCTTAGTGCTCCCAACGTACAACAGGTTACAGGGACATATTAACACGTAGACAGCAAATTCTGTCTTACATGTTAATAATTTCGTAATTTTATGTTCCCTGCTATCAAAAGGGGAATGGTAACTCTTTTTGTTGATGGCTTGTTGGCATGCCTTGCAAATCTTACAATTATAGAATCCTGTGTGAGTTTGGTACCAGGCTGATGTTTCCAGTACCTCAGGACTGGTTTTGACCAGTTCGTCCCTCATTGACTGCCCTCTGCTGTATGTTATGCTGGGCCTTTTGGGGAGATCCCTCCCTATCACTGGGTCACTAGGGACCAATGGCCAGTTTTTGCTAATAATTTTAGCTATCTCCTTGTATTGGGTATTATACTGTAAAATAAATCTGAACTCAGAGTTCATTGTGGCGGTGTCCTCAGAATCTGTTGTTAAAGATAAGTTACCCGCCAGTAAAAGAGATCTGTCTTTCTGATTGGCTTTCACAATAGCTGCATCTACAATTTTAGGAGAATATCCCCTGGCTAAGAATCTTGCTTTGCTCTCCCTCTGTGCCAACTCTAGATCAATCTGCCTGCTATGTATCCTTTTGAGGCGTAGCATCTCGCCATAAGGGATGCTGTTAATGAGGTGCTTGATGTGGGAACTAGTGGCATGTAAGGTGGAATTTCCAGCTGTTGCCTTACGGTGGAGTCTTGTCTCTAATTTGCCATGTTCTATAAACACCTCAGTGTCAAGAAAAGTAATGGACGACTTGCTCAGTGTCGCTGTGAACTGGAGGTTGAGATTGTTGTTATTGAGATCAGAGATAACATTTTCAGCTGATAACATATACCCCTCCCTGATCACAAAGAGATCGTCAATGAAGCGTAGCCAGGTAATTACCTGGGCCTGCATAGTTGTTGAGTGTGATACCATGAGGACCATCTCCTCCCACCAGCCCATGTGGAGACATGCATAGCTGGGGGAGAAGCTGGCCCCCATGGCCACACCCCGCAACTGCCTGTACATAAGGTTGTTAAACATGAAGATGTTATTATCAAGACACATTTTGACCATTTCTAGTAGCATCATTCTGTGATCAGGCATATTAGGTAAAGATCTTTGTAGATAGTAGTCAAGAGCATTTAGACCGTCTAGATGTACAATGCTGGTATATAGCGAGCAAACGTCCAGAGCAATGAGTATGTAGTTCTCCTGCCATTGAATATTTTTTATTTTATTCAAGAAGTCGCTCGTGTCGCTGACATATGATGGGAGCTTTTTAACCTCCCCCTGCAGGAAAAAATCTACATACTGAGACATGTGTTCTAAAACGCTATTCCTCGCTGAAATTATAGGTCGTCCAGGGGGATTCGTAGGATTTTTGTGCAGCTTTGGCAGAAAATATATAGTCGGTACCACAGGATAGTCATTTTTTAGGAATTTGTGCTCCTGATTAGTGATGAGGCCCCTTGATTTCCATTTGGAAAGCATTTTGTTGCAATTTAGGTACATGTTTTTGAGTTCTGTACTGGAAAATCTGGTGTAACACATTCTGTCATTCAATTATTGCAGTGCTTCATTCACATACATCTCTCTTTGGAGCAACACAATGTTTCCACCCTTATCTGATGCTCTGATGATCACATTTCGATTGCTCTGTAGTTTAGAGATAAGGGCTCTGTAGTCCGCTATTTCCTTGTTGTATTTATGTCTGCCCCTGTGTATTCTGATGTTCAGATCTTTTAGTTGGTTGGTGACTTGTTCATGGAATAAGTCTATCGAGTCTTTAAGCATGATTGGAGTATATGTGGATTTAGCTCTGAAACTGGTTAACGGTTTCTTTATCTGTTGATTCACAGGTAAATTGAGACTTTCAGTTCCAATCAGAGATACAGTTTGGTCATTGTCATTGGGTGCACCCGACCCCCACATTTCCGCCAGTTCACCCATTAGTGCCTCTGTTGCCTGGCTGGCACTGTTTTCATCATTTGTTGGCAAAGGTGTATGTGCATTTTCATATTTATTCAATGTGAAATATTTTTTAAGTTTGAGTTTTCTAGTACTTTTGTAGACATCCAGTCTCGTGTTCACATAGTTAAAATCTCTTTTTGGGCAGTAGGTTAGACCCAGGCTTAAAATTTATTTCTCTCTTTCACTAAGTTCAATGCCTGCGAGGTTGACAATGGTTTTATCGACATCCATGGGAGTGATTATTTTTTGTTCCACCCCCCTCTCTTTTTGTTTTTGTTTTTCCAATTTGCGCCTGTGTTGGTTTGCCTTCCTCCGTTCTCGTCGTTTGATGTTTTTTGTGCGGCGTAATGTTGTTGCCTTGTCCGAGGGCGCAAGGTTTGTCTTCTGTCCTCGCAAAAAAGGGCCAGCTCATCGTCTAGTGTGTTTTTGGGTCCTGCTGCCCTTGCTTGTTCATCCTTCTCCTGGTCACTGTCAGGATTGGAACTATCCTCGGATATGGATGATACAGTGGCATTTTTATCAGTGTTGGAGATTGTTTTCTTAGTGCTAGTAGTGATAGCTCCTTGTTTGCTTGCTTGTTTATTTTTCCTTAGTGCCTCATATTTTCTAGAGAAAGTAAAAATTTGGCCTGTCTCATAGTCCGTTTTGTCTCTAAAGAATTTGTATGTTTTTCGATTTTTTATGATGTCTTCCTCTTTTTTTAGTCTAATGCCCATTTCCTTCCTGAGTTTGGTCGCTTCATCCACATCATTAAGAGCATCAATTTCTTCATTGATTTTATTGGTTTCCTCTAACAGTTCAGTTCTATCCAATTCTGCATGTTTGACTAGAATTACCATGAGTCTTTTGGAGTTGTCAAGGTTGCAGTCAGCCCATTCACGCATTAGGGCAGGATTCGGTTTGTCGTATGTAGGCGCTAAAAGAATGCGGAGCCCACGTGGCACTCTGTTCACATCTAAGTACATTTTCAATGACCGCGCCTCCCACCATTTGCTCTGTTCTGCGCGGCTTTTTTTCTCCAAAAGTTTAAATTTTTCTTTTAACGAACTGCTCGATTCCTTGTTTGCATTTACAGCACCACTTTCCTTCGGTGGTTCCGATTGTTTTTCGTCGAACATCATTAACGCTGCACTCTCTCTCTCTTGAACTGTGTCAGATGACATGTCGGGAAATCACCTTGCAATTACGCTGTTGCAATAATGGCTGTTAAGTGTATACGCGACGGGTTTTCGAAAAGTTATTTGTCCTCGATTTGCGTATCAGCCCATATATATATATATATATACACACAAGTTGTGCACCAGGAGGACCCTTTGGAGAGTGGTTGAGAAAGGGAGTGGTGCCTCCAATGAGTTCCTCCAGGGCTGACCTTTTAAAAAAAAATGTGTATATATATATATTTTTTTTTTGTTTTGTTTTTTTAAAGGTCAGCAATGGAGGAACTCATTGAAGGCATCACTCCCTTTCTCAACCACTCTCCAAAGGGTCCTCCTGGTGCACAGCTTGTTGGGGGGATGAAGTCCCCTTGGCTGCTGAGGGCCAACAACCCCTTCTGTCACCTCCAGTAATTCCAACACTGCAGGATTGCTGAGAGCTAATCCAAGGCTCCGTCCCCTTTGTCCACCACTCTGCAAACATGCCTCCTGGCGCGCTAGCTGTTTGTGGATGAAGTCCCCTTAGAGGCCAACACCCCTCCTGTTACCTGTAGTAAGTCCCACAGAGCAGGATTGCTGAGAGATCAGCGGAGGCCTGCCCCCGTCCTTCATCATTCTGCAAACCGGACTCCTGCTGCACTAGTTGTTGAGGGTTGAAGAATCTAAAAAGGGGGGGTGGGGGGATGTGTGTGTTTGTGTGCGTGTGTCTGTGTGCGTGTGTCTGTGTGCGTGTGTCTGTGTGCGTGTGTCTGTGTGCGTGTGTCTGTGTGCGTGTGTCTGTGTGCGTGTGTCTGTGTGCGTGTGTCTGTGTGCGTGTGTCTGTGTGCGTGTGTCTGTCTGTCTGTCTGTCTGTCTGTCTGTCTGTGTCTGTCTGTCTGTGTCTGTCTGTCTGTGTCTGTCTGTCTGTCTGTCTGTCTGTCTGTGTCTGTCTGTCTGTGTCTGTCTGTCTGTGTCTGTCTGTCTGTGTCTGTCTGTCTGTGTCTGTCCCCCCCAACTTCGATATTATAAGGTGGAGGCAAACTCAGAATCACAAAAATAATGATGTAGCCTTTGAGGAAGGCTTCACAGCCGAGGAAGTGTTTTGTCTGACTCAGATTGCATGGGAACAGGGTGCGCTGGAGCGGAGTCAAGGGAGGGTCTCGGGTACACCCGACAGCCATGGCGCGGTAGTCCCCCAGACTTTTTGCCTGGGTGTGAAAATTTGAGGGTGTCATTCTTATACCCGATGCTGACATTCACTTTCAGGTGGACAATTATGTCTGCAAGACCATCCTCAGGACTCCGCTTTGAAAAAGCAATAACATTCTCAACTACTGGGAACACTGTTTGATCAGACCGAAGAATTTGTCGGGACATCACTGTATGGAGCGTTAAATAAATTAACTCATATGTAAGGTGCACATCATGTATTACAGGTTCCATCCATTGTTGTGCCAAATTGTGTAGGGAACAAGTACCTACAGGATTGATAGCCTTTTCAATGTTAAGTCCCAAGGATGGTCTCGCCGACCTAGCTGGCCAACTGAGACCTAAACGTCGACAACTCATCCTCCTTAACATTAATAGTCACACTTTGTGTTACGTTCAGTTCCATCTGGATTTTTGGAATGATTTGTGAATTAATTTGATGGGACACTCAATTTTGCTAAACCGATTTTGTTATGAGGATTGATTACGCTTCCATAGATCCCTATACCATATTGATACTGTTAAGAGTATAGGATTATATAGTGACACAAGTGTCAGCATCTAAACTTGGTCAGGTAATGCTTGGAATTTTGGTATATACAATGTGGTTTATACTAATGACATGAACAACTTAATTAACGATATAGAGACTAAGCTAAAACATAGTATACGTGCTTTTACTTCAATACATCTGAGTTGTCATTTAGGAGTCATTATTTTAAGATAATGAATATGATCACTTTTTCTGACCAGCCAAATGATTAAGCTTTTTGAGAAAAGACTTCTCAGGGAATACTATTAACTAGTATACCCAGTTCCTTGGGGAATATTGGGTTGCCCTATTGTGTTATATAACAAAAAGACATGCTGTAAAAGTAAGGGCCTCTACCTTCTGCAGTGCTACAGATGGGCAGGGAAATTCAGACGCAGCGGTACCAGTTGAGAAATCAGCGCCTTCAATCGGAGATCAGGAGTGAGAACAATGTACACCTTGACACCCTGCCAACTTATCTTTCGACAGAAAATGACTGGATGGTGTTGAGTCCTGGTTCAATTATTTATGCTTCTTCTTCAACTTGGATTTAGACTTGCCGGATGACTTTTACCATGGCCTAAATAGTGGTATCATGTCTGCTCCCTAAATGAGGAGCGAGAGCAAGACATAAGTGAGATCAGTGACTTCTTTTGGTGTTCGGCAACAAAGCTTGCTTCAAGGTCCTGTATTGCCTTGCAATGCATGAGAGCACAATCTTCGTATGACTTGGATCATGCCCTGAGGCCAAAGACCAGAGGCATACCTTGTGCAGGTTCTTCATTTACACATGTTTTCGATAGTCATGGTATAGTTTGAACCATGTAGTCTTCAGTGGGGAAATCACTCAAGAATTTGAGGGAATTTGTCAATAGACGAAAAGGTAGTGGAGCTCTTAATCCGCATACGAAGGTGCTGAATGACACAAAAGTGACCCTTTTATGCAGCTCAGCTCCTTAACTTCCAGGGCGGAAGGCAACCAATGCACACAGCAGGGCATGGGAGCACTGCTGTGAATAACTTACAGATCCATTCTAGCGCTTAACGGCGAGGTGCCTGAGGTTAGGAGCATCCATTAAATTTTGATAAGCAGTCTACATACTGTACCACTGTCCCTATTTAATCGACTCACTACTCAATTGACCACTAAAATGGATTGATAGACATAAAGCTGAAAAATGCAGAAAAAAACACATCCATTTCTTTCCATAACTTGATTATTACTATAGCAGTTGGTTGATCAACCATGACCTTTTCATGCAAATAATTAAAATGATTTTATAAAAACAAAATCCCATTGCTAATTTATTTTAGCCAATCCCAATGCAAAATAATAATACTTTCTTTTTCCTTCAGGGTAAATTTATAGACTTTGGTAAATTGTGTTTTGTTTATGCCCAGAAGTCAAAGGTATCAATTTATTTAGGTTTGTTTGACCTTAACCTGAGCCTCCAATTCCAACCAGCACATGAAATGCATTTAAACTTTAATTACAACAGAATCTACAACTATTTTTCAAGCAATCAAACATTAAGAAAAGCCCTGCTGGGAAAGCAAAACAAATAAGAATTACAACCAATTTTAAATTAAACAAGAGATATGGCACTATTACCTGAAGGAGTGGATCCTTTTTGTGGAGGTCCTCTGTTAGCTCCTTTATAACTTGCTCTTGGCTCTTTAGTTTCTGGTTGGTTTCACTCAATAGAGCATTGTAATGCTGTTCAGCTGCATTTCCTTTTTCCAGCATTTCACCATGCAACTTCTCAAGCTGATTGCGAAGATCCTATAAATAGCAAACAACTAGCATACTTAGTATATGGCTGCCAACAATCCAGAATATGATTCTATGCTCGAAATGAATCAGTCACTTTTAGCTGAAGGGTGCAGGAGACATGGTCACCCTAAGACACTGTGTAACAAGACGCATAGCAGGAGTAGCCATGGGGGGCAAGTTAGAGAAAGAAGTAAATAGGAAGGATGTGCTGTCAAAATATGATTCGGAGAATTCCAAGACTAAAGGAATTTTTCATCCTATACCATGGGTACAGAAATAAGAACATAGCTGGAAGATGGAGACATGGTCCTCATGTCAAGTCACTAACATTCAAAGAGGGGTACTACATAGGGACCCAAAACAGCTGTTTAAGAAAGAACTATGCCCACTGATCAGGCAAGGGAAGGAGACATTTACCCATTTTTTCTTTCACTTCTCTTTGGGCTCTTTGAAGAACCTGGAGAATTAAGATTCTTGAAAGATGCTATATTACAAGTAATTGTTAATGTAACAGGAGTACAGTATATAAGAAGGAATTGGCTGATATTTGATCCACCTTTCTTAGAACTGGATTACCATATTTTTGAAAGGCCAAACGTTTTCAGATTTCACACTGTCGGGAGCATGGCTCTCACAGACAGTTCCGGTCTCATTTCTGTGCTGCAGGGAAATCTGAGAGAGAACTTTCTTATAAAATTATGCAACTGTACCCTGTCGCAAAGTGTAGAATCCATATAACTCTTATGGAGAATGTAATACTTAAGGGCTCTGAAAACTATGCCTGATGGCGGGTGGCATTAGTTTGTTCAATGTCATGTGTAATATGGAGTTGGTCCTTCACTGTTATTGAGTGTGGCTCAATAAATATTTTATGCTTTGAATCTGGCAGCAGCATTAAAATCTTAATTGTGGCTCATACAAGCAAATGTGGAATGAGATTTTGGTCAATGGAGAGACATTGTTGAGAACTTTCAAGGGCTCAGTGTTAAACGCATAGAGGGAGAACCTAACTGTGAAAAACTGTTGCATGTTTAAGGGCTTTCAACACTGCCATTTCATCCTAGATATTGTCCATCTTGTCCAGATTTTACTTTCTTAGTTCTGAGTGGTGTGAACATGTCAAAGTGTTTGGATGAAGTAAAATTAAAAATCTGTAATGTCTCCTTCACATTCGTCCCAGTCTGGTCAAAGAGCAAATATGCAATGAAGGTGTACAGTATATGGACAGGTAGCCTTCTTCAAAAAGCTGCATTGGAGCTGGTCAGGTGGTGCTGTTGAGAGCAGGTAACATGGAGTGGTAGCATGAGCAAACTCAAAGGTGTAAATGAAATTATCTGTAAACAATCAGGGGAAAACTTCCACACTGGCCATTGAAATACAGTCCGTGTAAATCCAATTCATATTGTGTTCAGATATTTGCCTAAAACCCATGATGACTAGGAGGCTTGTTCATTCGCGAAATGTTCATATGGCTGAGATACCCGCCACCCCCTCTCAACACAATCCCCAAGGATGGGAAACCGGAAACAGTTCTGAAGTCTTTGGAAGACGGGAGGGAGTAACCCTCCCGGCCGTATTTATTAAAATATGAAACAAAATTAAAACATTAAATAAACAGTTTCATATTATGTACAATTTCATTACCACATTGCGATGTTTGGCTAACCTTAACAGATTCTCTAATACAAAGGTTCTCCTAGCCGAACTAACATCCTACAAAACATTTACTTGAAATTTTGAAATTGTACATCCTAACGTTTAAGGGCCAACGGCAAGGTCGTAACCGGTGTCAAGATCCCTAACCCAGAAATATCGCCCTCACTTGTGAGGGGCGGCCCAGCGGCGTACCTCAAGTGCAATTACCAATTTCCCTTGACTTGACGGGGGCCCCAATAAAACTCGACGCCACTTAGAGGTCGTACGAGGACTCGTGTGAGGTATCTAGAAGGTAGCGTAGACCCCCCCCCAAACCCCACACAACTTACCACATCTGCCGTCGCAGACGTCCTGGCCCCGGGAAATTCCCCAGGAGGGGGCTGTAACCCCTCCTACCCAGGAAGGGGCCTTGACCGCCTTTCCTTTTCTTTCGGCGACCCATCCTTAGAAGGGACCGCCTCCCCGTTGAGGGGCCAATGGCCACCTCCCCCGAGCGCTCCCATCCGTGCTGGGTGACGCCCACTCATAGGGATCTTCCAATTAGTGCTCACCGATCATGACCTTACCGCCCGACCAAAATAAATACGACAATGCTAACTAAATGACTAAACTAAAAAGACAGTAGCAACTACACTTTTATTAAAAGCATGCTTACCAATGAACACTAAAGCAGAATTCCTTTATTGACCATTCTTTATTACATACTCAAAATCATCACGATAATACCACAACCTGTAAACGAAAATCAGCGTTATCCATCAACTTTATTCAAAAACCACTTGCTGTCCTCAGGGGCTGGTGGGTGGGTCAAAATTGGCTCTTCGTTCCGTCTCGAGCTCACGTGCAGCGAGGAGGTGCAGCTTCAGAGCACAGGAACAAGAGGATGCCTTCGGATCTTGCTTCTCCTTTTATCCGTCTTCAGGGCGGGCGTAAACCCGCCCCTGCCTGCCCCTAGGGCGTGGCCAGCCGCGTCAGTGTCTAGGCCAACCCACTCTAGGGCGGGAAAAGGCGCGCCCCGGCTACGCCGCTTCGGGCATACCAGCCGAGACTTGCCTCCCGCCCAAGATGGCTTCCCGGGGGGATCGTGGTACTCCGCCATACGTTCGGGGGGACCGAGTGGTCGCCCCTTTCCATATGGCTGAGATACCCGCCACCCCCTCTCAACACAATCCCCAAGGATGGGAAACCGGAAACAGTTCTGAAGTCTTTGGAAGACGGGAGGGAGTAACCCTCCCGGCCGTATTTATTAAAATATGAAACAAAATTAAAACATTAAATAAACAGTTTCATATTATGTACAATTTCATTACCACATTGCGATGTTTGGCTAACCTTAACAGATTCTCTAATACAAAGGTTCTCCTAGCCGAACTAACATCCTACAAAACATTTACTTGAAATTTTGAAATTGTACATCCTAACGTTTAAGGGCCAACGGCAAGGTCGTAACCGGTGTCAAGATCCCTAACCCAGAAATATCGCCCTCACTTGTGAGGGGCGGCCCAGAGGCGTACCTCAAGTGCAATTACCAATTTCCCTTGACTTGACGGGGGCCCCAATAAAACTCGACGCCACTTAGAGGTCGTACGAGGACTCGTGTGAGGTATCTAGAAGGTAGCGTAGACCCCCCCCCAAACCCCACACAACTTACCACATCTGCCGTCGCAGACGTCCTGGCCCCGGGAAATTCCCCAGGAGGGGGCTGTAACCCCTCCTACCCAGGAAGGGGCCTTGACCGCCTTTCCTTTTCTTTCGGCGACCCATCCTTAGAAGGGACCGCCTCCCCGTTGAGGGGCCAATGGCCACCTCCCCCGAGCGCTCCCATCCGTGCTGGGTGACGCCCACTCATAGGGATCTTCCAATTAGTGCTCACCGATCATGACCTTACCGCCCGACCAAAATAAATACGACAATGCTAACTAAATGACTAAACTAAAAAGACAGTAGCAACTACACTTTTATTAAAAGCATGCTTACCAATGAACACTAAAGCAGAATTCCTTTATTGACCATTCTTTATTACATACTCAAAATCATCACGATAATACCACAACCTGTAAACGAAAATCAGCGTTATCCATCAACTTTATTCAAAAACCACTTGCTGTCCTCAGGGGCTGGTGGGTGGGTCAAAATTGGCTCTTCGTTCCGTCTCGAGCTCACGTGCAGCGAGGAGGTGCAGCTTCAGAGCACAGGAACAAGAGGATGCCTTCGGATCTTGCTTCTCCTTTTATCCGTCTTCAGGGCGGGCGTAAACCCGCCCCTGCCTGCCCCTAGGGCGTGGCCAGCCGCGTCAGTGTCTAGGCCAACCCACTCTAGGGCGGGAAAAGGCGCGCCCCGGCTACGCCGCTTCGGGCATACCAGCCGAGACTTGCCTCCCACCCAAGATGGCTTCCCGGGGGGATCGTGGTACTCCGCCATACGTTCGGGGGGACCGAGTGGTCGCCCCTTTCCATATGGCTGAGATACCCGCCACCCCCTCTCAACACAATCCCCAAGGATGGGAAACCGGAAACAGTTCTGAAGTCTTTGGAAGACGGGAGGGAGTAACCCTCCCGGCCGTATTTATTAAAATATGAAACAAAATTAAAACATTAAATAAACAGTTTCATATTATGTACAATTTCATTACCACATTGCGATGTTTGGCTAACCTTAACAGATTCTCTAATACAAAGGTTCTCCTAGCCGAACTAACATCCTACAAAACATTTACTTGAAATTTTGAAATTGTACATCCTAACGTTTAAGGGCCAACGGCAAGGTCGTAACCGGTGTCAAGATCCCTAACCCAGAAATATCGCCCTCACTTGTGAGGGGCGGCCCAGAGGCGTACCTCAAGTGCAATTACCAATTTCCCTTGACTTGACGGGGGCCCCAATAAAACTCGACGCCACTTAGAGGTCGTACGAGGACTCGTGTGAGGTATCTAGAAGGTAGCGTAGACCCCCCCCCCCAAACCCCACACAACTTACCACATCTGCCGTCGCAGACGTCCTGGCCCCGGGAAATTCCCCAGGAGGGGGCTGTAACCCCTCCTACCCAGGAAGGGGCCTTGACCGCCTTTCCTTTTCTTTCGGCGACCCATCCTTAGAAGGGACCGCCTCCCCGTTGAGGGGCCAATGGCCACCTCCCCCGAGCGCTCCCATCCGTGCTGGGTGACGCCCACTCATAGGGATCTTCCAATTAGTGCTCACCGATCATGACCTTACCGCCACAGGCCGGATAGTTGACCGGCTATCCGGACCCCCCACAACACTCCTACCTAAAGGTCATGGTGTAACGTTTTTTGCCATGCTAAGAAGTCTCCTTTGAGTAACTCATTCCCCACCCGAGACAAATGCACTCCATCCCCCAAATACATACTGTCATCATTAATACACCCATGTGAAATAGAATGCAGTGTCTTGGAACGGAACAACCTACTCACTTTATTATTAAGCTTTCTAACGGAATGATTTAAAGCAGGAACCGAAATAGCCCCCCGCCACACTTTTCGTGGGATCATATGGGACCATGCAATTGTGCACCCTGGAACTCTCCTCGCTAACCAACTTACAGTGGAAAGCATCGCCTCAAGAAGAAGTCGTCTACCAGTGGTGACCAAATCATTACCCCCAAGATGTACTATGACTACAGACGGCGGTGACCTCGTCCGCCCTAGCAAACCCTCAAAAAATGATTGAAACTGGTCAATACAGAGACCGCCTCTTCCGTAGAAGGACACACTGTACCCGTATTCCCCAGCTACGTGAATCATATCACCTGCCTTGAATACGTCTGCGGCACGTCTCACGTATGAGTGGCCCACGACCCACACCTCCTTTTTCACAGCCGGTGATGTCTGACCGCTGGCCCGGTGTTGGGTCGACTGCAAAGTCCGCCCCGCCTCGTAGGCTTGCGCAACTGAAAACCAAACAAAAACAAGAAGCGTGAGTACATTGTTACAGCTTCACAACATGTGCAACCGCACATACCTTTTATAACAATTGGAGGACCAACGCCCCACTCGTTTAACTTGTTCAACATCCAGACCCCTGGCTGTAGCTTCTGTAGCAGCCCCTATCCGAAAGGAGTGGGTCCCAAACTCGCCCGGGTTCAAGCCCGTAGCGGCAATCGACATCGCAAGCACCCGCTGAAACTGAAACTTTGTCAGTGGGGTGGCGTCAGCGTGTCTCAACAAGGTCCCCCCCCCATGATGCCACCCTTCGTGCTAAATACTCTTCTAGACACCTTACCGGGCACATGGAGGACCCGGGAATCCTGCGTATGATTACGCAGTCACCCATCCCACTTTGATCGGTCTTGGACCTGACAAATGAGACCGTCATCGTCTCCCCTCTGATCTGGACGTGCTCCTGGCACAATCCTCCTGTCACATCCTGCTTGTTCCTCGCCACTAATTCGCTTACCCGCATAGCCCCATGGAATGCCAGCGTAAAAGCGGCTCGGAATAACACTGTCTCAAACTGAGATGAACATGTAGCAGGGAGTCTGGATAATAACTGGGCCAGCCTATCCAAACCTATCGGGCGCCTCTCGTCTACTCTGCGACCCTCAAGGCGTTGCCACCCCCGTAGCGCTTTCTGTACGACGAAAGACGCTGTCGGGTCATGGATCCCATGAGCCCTAGCAACAAAGGAAATGGCAGCCCGATGCCTCTGAGCCGTGGCCACCGATTTCCCGACCAGATGTAAGGACATCAGAAAATTCACCACCCACTCCTCCTGGCCCCAAAGCTCTTCTCTATCAGTCCCCAAAAAGGCCAAATAGGACCGGAACGCCCCTTCATATGCCTTCCTCGTCCTGGGTGCTAAACTCTCTCCCACGAGGTTACGAAGTTCGGGGCACCGAGAGACCAGAGAGCTTCGGGAAAGGGTGCCGGCTCCGGGTCCGCTGTGGGAAGGAAACCCCAGAAAGCCTGCATACGAAAACGAGACAGTGCATCAGCCGCCTGGTTCATTACCCCTGGGACATGTCGTGCTCTGAATAGCACATTCAATTGCATACACAGTAAAATCAATTTCCTTGAGCAGTCTCAAAATCCATTTGCATCGTGCTGCCTGACTATTGATACACTCGACCACGGTCATATTGTCAGACCAAAATACCACAGAGTGATCTTTGAACCCTTCGGGCCAAGTTCTCAGGGCCACTAAAATGGGGAAAAGTTCCAGGAAAGCAATGTTACTTGTCAGTCCACTGTCATGCCACCATGTCGGCCACTTCTGTGCAGACCATCTTGTGCCGAAGATGGCACCGAAACCTATGCTCCCTGCCGAATCTGTCCACAGCCCCAGCTCCTCAGAGGACACGGCCGGTTTGTTCCAGACGACTCGACCATTGAAATCCGCCAGAAATGCCAACCAAATGCGCATGTCCTGGCGGACCTCTGCCGAGAGCCTTGTGCGATGATGGCACTCCTTCAGGCCGACCATGGCTTGAGCAATCGAACGGGAAAAGGGGCGGGCCATTGGTATAACCCTCAGGGCAAAATTCAACTGGCCAACTAACTGCTGTAATTGATGCAGCTTAACCTTAGGTCCACTTATACACATTTGCAAGGATGTCCTGAACTTGGACACCTTGTTAGCTGGTAAACGAAAACAACCTTCCGCGGAGTCTAACTCGATCCCCAGAAACTCGAGGCAAGTGGAAGGCCCCACAGTCTTACCTGGTGCCAATGGCACGCCAAACTGGCTCATCAAGACACAAAACTGCGCCAAAGCCTGCCCACATTCCGGATCCCCGGCTGCCCCCAGGAACAAAAAATCATCAAGGTAATGCATCACATTTCGGAAACCCGTCTTCCTTGTGAAGACCCATTGTAGAAAACTACTGAATTTTTCGAAATAGGCACAAGATATAGAGCACCCCATCGGCATACACCTATCCATGTAATAATGACCCTGAAACATGAAACCTAAGAGACGCTGATCGTCTGGATGTACCGGGAGCAACCGGAACGCTGACTCGATATCAGATTTTGCCATCAGCGCCCCGGGCCCCAGGCGATTCAAAATGGCTACGGCCTCATCGAAAGATGCGTACCGCACCGAACATACTTCCGGGTCTATCGCTTCGTTTACGGAAAGACCACGTGGGGCTGATAAATTATGTATCAGCCGAAACTCACCCGGGTCCTTCTTTGGGACCACACCTAAAGGGGAACAAACAAAGTTAGGAACCGGTGGTACACTAAACGGACCGGCGACTCGACCTCGAGTAACCTCCTTCCTGATCTTATCCTGTACCACGGTCGTATGCTGAAAGACCGATAGCTGATTTTTACATTTCGCTGTACCATGAAAGTCCCCCACTGGGATGCGGAAACCATAAGAAAACCCGTTCCGCAACACCCCAGCAGAAGTACGATCCGGGTATTCACTGAGCCAAGGAATCATTGCCAAGGTATCAATCGGGGTAGGTAAAGGCGCCCCTCGGACTATGTTAGACCTGTTTGGCGCCTCCTCTACCCCCGTTATCACCCGTTTTGGCTCTGCACGTGGACTCAGGATGGGATGATTGCCCACACCCACTACATTCGTGTCTAAATTTGCACGATCCCTGGGGCCTAGTACATTTACCCCTGTTGAAGTTCCAACAAACCCCCCTTTTTCCTGTATTGCCGGCAGGCTTCGAGTAATTGTCGGTACCCGCACCTGACCGAAAGGGCGTCCCCGCATACTGGCGGGAGGACTCGCCAACGATACTCCCTACTAATGGCAATTTTAACATACCAGTCTCCTTCATTTTGGACCATGACACAGAATCATAACAATCCCACGTTAAGTTTTTATCATGTTCTTTAGCCTTTCTAAACAGGTTATCATAGCAGAACCAATGATTACCCTCGTGTGATACCGAGTACCCCATGATTCGTGACTGATAAATCGGCAATTCGGGTAACAGATCGGGCCTTCGTTCCCCCAAGATCGATGTAAAACCCCCCCACGCTTGGCCCCAATTGCCAATGCTTTCATTTACCTTAAAGGCGGCCATTTTTGCGCGCCAAACACTCGGATGCATGAGCTCCTTCTGGCCCTTAACATGCTCCATCTCATAGTGATCAGTAAGCAACGAGAAGATGTTTACGTACTCCCCTGCCCATATCTTCTCCTTAATAGCCAAAGGAACATGCTGACCCAACTTTTCCCTACGAGAGGGTGCTGACTCATCCCTCGCAATCGGCAATGGCCGCTTACCTGCACCGGACGTTGCCTCTGCTACTGCACCCGTCCCCTGTGGCTTCTCTACAGCGGCAGCCGGCGTGGACACCTTCGCTGCTTCCCGTGACTCACGCAGTTGCTTCATTAGCTCCTGTGCGTCGACAGCCGTGGCGCCCTCGCTACCTTTTCCCAACCACGCTGCTAATTGTGCTGCCAGCTCGGGCGGCATATCTTCCCCGGACACGGGGGTGACCACAACGGGAATCGGATTCCCTTCCTCCGGCACGGGAGTTGGTGCCTCGAGCGGGGTACTGGGACCCGGGTTGTTTCCCCCAGCTGCTCCCCTCCTGGGCCTCTTGTTTTTCCCTCCCGGGGCTGCTCCCGCCAAAGGACGTTTCGGCCCCCCTTCCTCGTCTTTATCCATTCGCCTCTTTAGGTCGGTCACCTCCTTCATGAGAACGCGCAGCATCTGGTCAGTAGTCATGCGCTTTCCCGCCTTCTTCGGCATTCTCCAACAAGTATCTGAAAAACAAACAAGAACGATTACAACGCTCAAAATTGGCTCTTCGTTCCGTCTCGAGCTCACGTGCAGCGAGGAGGTGCAGCTTCAGAGCACAGGAACAAGAGGATGCCTTCGGATCTTGCTTCTCCTTTTATCCGTCTTCAGGGCGGGCGTAAACCCGCCCCTGCCTGCCCCTAGGGCGTGGCCAGCCGCGTCAGTGTCTAGGCCAACCCACTCTAGGGCGGGAAAAGGCGCGCCCCGGCTACGCCGCTTCGGGCATACCAGCCGAGACTTGCCTCCCGCCCAAGATGGCTTCCCGGGGGGATCGTGGTACTCCGCCATACGTTCGGGGGGACCGAGTGGTCGCCCCTTTCCATTAATTACATTTTGACATACAGATAAAAATCACCCATGAGGCAATTCCATTGGGACTCGGTTTGGAAAAATAAAGCATGTTTTTAATGCATTTTACTACAGAATCTAGCCTTTACATACAACAGTAGAACAGCAATGCATTTAGGTCATAAGCAATACTAAGTCTTTATCAATGACTAGTAACAGTTCAAAAGGTACCAAAATACGACTTCATCATGAACAATAGAATCTCTCCATTCCTGTGACCCAATTCTAATCAATAATAAGATTCACCCCTCCTCCTCAGTATTCATACTATAACAGAAGAAAGCCTGGTGGTCAATCATTGTGATACACTAGCAACAGATTAATTGATCATACAATTCAGGCAACTGGCCCGATATTTGTTTAAAAATAATGTATTTCTTTCACTTTAACATTGGGCAGGCTGACTCCAATATTCTAGCTTCACATACTTGGCGGATTTGAATGATTTACAAGGAGCCTTAAACTGTGGAAGCCTCACACAGTTTTTATTCAAACGACTGTGGAGGTTTTTAGATATGTCAAATCAGGCAAGTGATTGACTATGTTTAGAAATAATTCTTTCCCCACTATACCTCAAACCCAGCTGCAATCCTTACAATATAATAATCCTAAAATGTTTCCTCCTCAGAGAAGTCAAGTTCTCTAAGTGGCTGAACAGGATAAGACTTTATACATTACACAGTATAATCAGACACAGCTTAAATCCCAAGAAGAATCCCATCCTATTTTCCCCACTCTAACATCTATCCTCAGATAGTAATTTGAACATTGTACATCAAACTCGAGTGCAAGATGATTTAAACATTCTTTGTTGCATTAAACTGTGCTGATAAATAATATTGCTCTTGGCAATGTCATCTAGAATACTGGCCCAAAGGAGATTCAGAAAAGTAGCTCCCAATTCCTCTGCTCAGTTTATTCAGCACTTATGGAATAGGTAATCGTAAGACTTTGCATGTACTATTTAAGTAATGTCCCTCACTTTTCCTGAGGAACTTGTTTGGCAGTAATGATGCAGGAGGATTCTAATCCTGAAATAAGAAATTCTATTTCTTCGGGGGATGATGTAGATGGGTGTCCAGTGGTTAAATTGGGTTCGCCTTCTTTATGGAAACCCTAGTGCTCGAGTGAGTACAGGCAATGTGGTGTTAGTCTCTTACTCCATCAATACAAGACCCAGTCAGGGATGTCCCCTCTCACCCTTGTTGTTTGCTTTAGCAATGGAACCGTTAGGGGAATGAGTTAGACAAGAAGGTGAGAGGCTGGGGGTGGTTCTGGACAGGCCTGCCATATAGTATCGCTTTAGGCAGACAACGTACTCATTTATCTTAGAGATGGGGTCCTCGAGATACAGCTGGTGCTATGCATCCTGGAGGAATTTGCCAAGCTTTCGGGACTACGTATTAATAAGAGGAATACCTATGTGATCCCATTGCGTCCTGCCCCAGATAGGCCGCTGACCCTCTCACTAGACCTGGAATGGGCATCTACTTCCTTTACATATTGGGGATTCGGATTTACCATACCCAGATGGACCTTTTCAAGGGTAACCTGGGCATCGCCCTGAGAGCCTTGCGGACGAATGTGGCCTTTTGGCGCACGCTCAAACTGCCAGCTATGGCTAGGATGGCACTATCCAAAATGGTGATGCTACCGCGGCTTCTTTACTATTTTATCAATTTACTGTATCGTCTCTGTGGTTGAGACCATGTGAATGCATGACAGAGTGTCACTTTCTGCCTGCCCTAGAGATTGCTATTCTTGCGGAGTGGGCGGAGCACGAGTTTGGCGTTTGGAGCATTTGGAGCTCGGAGCTGGAGGGGAGTGCAGGCGTTCGTGTCCACACAGAGACGAGAGCTGTTGGGCGCTGCGGTACCATGGCATCTGCAGAGCAGCGGAACGGTCGGCTCACTCGGACCCAGGCTCTGACTCGGCATCGGTCGTGTCACCGCCGCAGAGGCTCCAGGTGAGAGCGGCAAGGGAAGCCACCCCTCCCCCTCGCCTCCCAGCACTACCTTGCCTTGCCTCGCTTTGCCCTGCCACGCACGCAAGCAGCAATCCCCCTCGGCCCAGCGCAGCCAGCCCCCCCCCCGACCGCAGAGAAAGGTGAACAAAGGAGGAGGCGGAGGGGGGCGGGTGATTAACGAGCAGTCAGGCTGGGCTGTACTAAGGAATCCCATCAACAGCTCTGCTTCTGCTCCAATTAATTACTTCAAGAAAGCATTCTAAACATTCAGCATTTACCATTCTACCACTGCCAGGTTGGATCTTTTAGACGGAGATAAGTGGCGATCACTGTGGCATTTTATGAACGAAGTTCCCCCAGCTGCTGCCATCACCGCACAATTATTCCGAACGGTCGGCACCGGAGCAAGACACAAGGCGCGGAGGGCGGGGAGACGCGAGCGCGGCTGCAATAGAGGCTGCCGTGAAGTAAGAGCCCGGGGGGGTTGACCGACAGGCAGTCCGACTAGGTCTGATTGACCCACGGCCCCCCCTGTGTGCTCCGCTCGCAGCCTGTCCCCCCGTGAGCTACATCCACCGCCGAGGCCGACTGCCCACTCTGGCAGACAACTCAGGTAGACGAGATCAGGGATAGTCAGACTGACCCCCACTCAGAAAACTAAAAGCGACAGGCAGAATAAGAAAAAGAAAAAACAAGGCGCAAAAACAGAAGCAGACAGCAGTGTCACCAAGCAAAAAAGCCCTCTAATATCACCGATTGCTACAATGTTTAGAAACACAAAGGAAGGCGCCAGACTGCTATTGCTGAAAGATCCTGGTGCAGCCATTTACTCAACTACAGCGGAGATCCCAGCCCTTATGACTCCTCTAGCTCCTCAGACACTTTCTTTGCCTTGGAATGGAAAAAACAAGCCACAAAAAGAAGCGGGACAAAACTCAACCTGTACCATCAAACAGTGGCTTTTACGAAAACCAAGCCTGGAAGAGGAAAAGATTGTTCTGTCAGCGTCAGTAAGGGAGGAGTTGATGAACGGTACCAGTACAGGAACGGCACTTAAAGAGGATCTAAGCCTGAGCTCTGACACAGCACAGGCATGCAGGGCAAATAACGAGGGCACTAAATACAATATCACTGAATGCAACACAGAACTAACTAACCCCACGGACCGCCTGAATCAGACAGTAGGCTTAACAACCTCCGACCAAAGGGCACTAAGTCTCAGTGAAAAATCCTACTCGCCAACAACAATACTTAATACAACCCAAGGTGACCTGTCATCGTCCACCCCCAAGCCCGTAATAAACAACGCTAGACCAATAAGGCTTCACTTAGCCGCTCAGGTGCACCAGCTGGACCAAGACGATCAAGAAGGTATTAACAATGTCCGTCAAATTGTAAGAATGTCACCACCGAACAAAGACATTATGCAAATAACTGTGTCCGAATTGCCTGTCCAAGCGGGTGAAAGCATCATGCTAATTCCAAAAAAAATACAACGCCACAGGAATTCACCCTGGGAAATAAAAGCTATCAAAGGTATACCAACAATAGCTTCAGTAGGGAGATTGACGACAAAACCCACCAGCTTAACAATGAACAAGACCAAAAGGAGACCGAAAATTTAAAATCACAGTTCCAACAAGGAGAGACAGCCAGTAACCATAGTTTTTTTCGGAGACATCTAAATCTTTATTGAATACACTACAGACAACAATAACAGCGTTTAACATGCAAAACGATAAGATGGATATCCAAATAGACCTGATGAACATTATAGCAACACAAATAGCAGGGATCAATATCAAACTGGAGAGTATGAACAATCTTATTTCTAGAGCCCAGGCAAAATACTCCGTCCAGTGTGCATGCAGCCCAATAATAGACAAATTAAGCCTGTTGCCAACACTCCTAGATCAGATAATTCAAATCAATAAATCCTCCTTGGGCGTGAAGGGCATAACAAAAGAAAAGGAATCGACAATAATTAAAACAGAAAACAATCAAGTTCTTTCAAGCCCAGAGCATCACAACGACATAAAATCAGACAAACAGACAGACAATCAGGACAGATTAACCAACAAAGATCAGGACAGATCAAGCAACAAAGATCGAAAATTATCACGCAAACAAAAAAAAACTGTTAGGAAAGCAAGGAACAAATTGTCTCTGCCTTGAGAGCAGCATACAACAAAGATCTATCCAATGTTCTGCTTACCAGAGATTGGTTATACAACCGCCTCGGTTAGTTCAACAGATGATCTCACCGATAGTGTTATTTGCTTAGATCCGGCAGCAATTGAAAAACAAGCAGAAGGAAAGGGAGATAATAAACAAGGCCCAAATAAAGAGGTGACCCGAGTTGGGGACTTTACCGGAACCCAACAAATAACGAAGAACAAGTGCTAAAAAAACAAAAAAAAGGGGGGAAAGAAATGGAAACCATCATTGAAGATGCGAGAAGTCACTGTGAACAACGAGCTACGACTAGTAACCTGACAGCTCAAAATTGCCATGAAGAAAAATGCTGTGGAAACAAAGTTGCAAATAATCAAGGACAACACAAGTCAGAATCGGACCATGACACCAATAGAGATCGTGAAGATGGACGAAGAGAAACATGGAAACTCCCAGACAATCAAGAAACTCCAAACATGGGGAACCAAAAGTGCAGTGACAGTACGAAAGTTGCCCAGAAAATGGACATCCCGAAGTTCCAAATGCTTAGTGTAGGGTGAACCAATGGATTGGTGGAAAACCAAAAGAGACCACAACCGAAACAAGAAGCCAACTCAATCTTAAGGAGTACGGCACTGAAAGCAGAAACTACCTCGAGCGCAGGACACCGGGAGGATGACCTTCTGGTCGATCAGTCTGCGATGAATCTCAAGAACCATCAGGTCAACATAAAAGTCGAAATCACAGGTGACTTAAAGCAAATTACACTTGGAAATAAGGAAGAACTCCCAATACCCCAGGCAGGCCACTGCAACGCACCAACAGAACGGAAATTATTGCTAATCCCAGAATACGATTCAAAAGGGCCCCATGATATATTGAATAGAGGGAACATATTGCAGCTAACATCAAACATTCCGGCGTTAAAATACTTAACATCAGCGAATCTATTGGCAGTAGAATTCATAGGAATAAAACACCAAAAGAGTAAGGAGCTAACACTGACCACCTGGCTGACTGAAGAAGACGTGCAGCACATCATGGATTCTAAGGTGCAACTTGAAGCTTGGGGAATTAAAATGCTAAAACCAGCGACCCCCCGTTATCCTGGCTCCCTAAACAACATTCTCAAACGTAGTAAGGGAAAAGCTCAAAGGCGAAACGATAACACACCTAACATTCAAACATTACTCAAAGGGGCAATTGGCGGCAACCTTTCTACTACACAGAAAGAGGGGCCACAAAATGACCGGGTAAACAGAATGGACAGGACTAAGGACAACTGGGCTTGGTTGCCAGGAGTACTAACTTCGAAAACAAGCCTCTGACCAACGGAAAATAATCTATCAACACAAGACACAAGCAACATACAGGTGCTCTTGTGGAACATCGCGGGGGCAAAAAAATGGCTGGAGAACGGTGAACTCCCAAAAAAATGGGAAAATTATGATATAATAGCTCTGCAGGAAACCTGGGCTCTAGAAGCTCTCCCATTGGCAAATTACATCCACTATACAGTTCCAGCAACCAAAACCAAAACCTTCGGTCGACCAAAAGGGGGCTTGGCAGTCTATATCTCTTCAGAGTTAAAGATTGAAAGTGAACAAATGGATTCAGAAGGACCAAATATTCAATTGATCAAATTGACATTAGGGCCTGCTAATAGATAAAAAATCGTCCTCTTGATGAACACATGCACACATCCTTCGGCGAGGAAAAAATTGGCCCATAACAAACAACTAATCGGAATCATTACCAACATCCGGAGTTCCTTTCCCTTGTGGGACTTGATACTCACAGGGGACTTTAACTCAAACCTAATCTATACTCCGGACGAGGACGAATCTACATCAGCAGACAACATATATTGGTCTGTCCCACATCAACACCAGCCAATGAGGCTAAAAGTGGACCGCGTAGGACAAAGGTTGGTTAATGCCTTAGAGTTTCTTGGGCTAAGAGTATTGAACGGTAGAACTCCAGACGATTTGCCCCCTAAGTTTACATTCCATGGGGGGAAGACAAGGTCAAGACTGGACTACACAGCAATCTCAGTATCGCTGATACCATCCCTATCGCACTTCTCGAGTTCACAACCAGGAGTGCCCATTCATATCAGCTGATACATTTTAGGTCAAACATTACCAAACACCAGGTAAATACAACTATTGATGGCAACATACACACAGTGGACCTAAAACGTCTAAAATGGTCAAACGACACAATTGAAACATTGCAGTTAAAAATAAAAAGCTTGTTAATTACTAGCAAAATTGGAGCCCAGGACAAAATACATGCATGGGAAAGCTTTACAGCTGAGCTAAAAACATTAATGCCGTCAGGACAAAAGCAGCCCAACTCCCGGGAAAAACAACAACGTTAGGTCTGAGAACCCTGAAACGTAAATTTAAAAAATGTATAAGGATGCTAAAAAGAACAACTCCAGACACTGCAGCATGGGATAGTGTAAGACAGCTCAGGAAATGTTATAAAAAAGACCTCTGGGAAGAATAAAGAAGGAGCAACGACAAATTCTGGGCCGAACTCCTCTGTAGCGCAAAGAAATCCAACTCAAAACAGTTTTGGATCATCATAAACAACCTGAACCGACCGGTTACAGTGTTATCCTCAAACATACAAGAATCTGAGTGGGTGGAATTTCTATCCAGGAGGTTTTGTGAAGCTCCCTTGCTAGAACCAATCGTTGGAAACACCTATGATCGAGGGGCAGTTCATGTAAAGCCCCCTGGGTTCTTAGAAAGCACCAGCCCAGAAGACGCCGCAACTTCTAAACAGAAGGAGCAATCGAATGTGGTCACAAACCCAATGGAGGAAAATGTCTCCCCGATTCCAGCCATAAGTTACTCATCCCCTTCGACTGAAGAAGTTAGACGTATAATTAAGAAAGGCAGAAACGGCCAAGCCTGCAACCATGATGGCCGCCTGACTCCTCGGCTCCGCTGACCCGCCCGCTTTCTTTCCGAATCGCTGCAGATCCTGACGTCCATCCTGCATAAACGTCGGCGCTTCGGAATCGGGTGGTGATCCTGACTCCGATGGTGTGTTCCCCGCTGTGCATCTTGCGGCGGACCCGGAGATACGTCCCTGTCTCGCCTCAGCGCGGCGTGTGAGAGACCGGGTCTTTGTTCCCGGAGACGGCTGTCCCAGGACTCGGCAACAGCGGACGCTTGCAGTGGGAGGGACCGGCGGCTGGCGAGTTACTGTCGCAGTATTTTGATACAGTGTGCTGCCCGGCCCTGCACATCTCCACGCTCGCTTCCAGGGATTGCTGCCGGCGATACATTGTATCCCTCACTTGACTTGGGACCGGCACTGGGAGCCTATCTATTCCTCAGCGCTACGGTGGACGCCATCTTTCACCGGGCGCCCTGCACCTCAGGCTGCTGCTCTCGGAGGACTGCACGGGGCGCTCATCGAGATGCGTGCTGCATTGTAGCTGGGTCCGGGCAGCCGGAGACAGATTTGCGGTAGTCGACCCCACGGCGACTGTGCTTCGTGGAACTACTGCTGGCGCTTTGTTTTTGCGATGGGCACTGGCGGACATTATCGAGGACAACAACATGGCGACGCCCTCTGGGTGCGTGAATCTGCTGCTAAGGAACCCTTTGAGATTGCTGCTGTACTAGACGCCCTGAGCGACCTGCGATCCTTTATGCGTGCGAACGCCCGGGACCTGGAGGACCGACTGGATGCTGCGGTGCCTGGTGAGCCCCCGCTTTGCTGTATTGCTCGTCATGCTCTGCCCGCCTTGCCACACCCTGCGATCGACGGTGGTTGCCAGAATCTCCTGACGAATGTGGAGGCATGGAAGACTCAGGACGCGATGGCTGCCGTGCTACCCATTCATGATGTGCTGGGATGTGAGGCACTAGACCCTGTCCGTCGGCTGGAGAGTTCTTGCTGGACGCCATGCTTTGTGCCTACCTCGTGGCCCCCCGGGGGGCCCCCTTGCTCTATCATGGGACTGCTGCTATGGTCCTGGTCAGTCGACCTTCAGGTACTGCTGCTGTGTTTCCACCTTTACTGGGTAGCTACTGACTGTTTGGCTTTACGTTGGGCAGACCTCTGTGAAGGGTTTTTGACTCGGTTATGGTCCTTACATCTGCGATTCCCGTCTAAGATGGCCGCTGCTCGTCTGGACCTCATTGTCTGGCTGGATCGACGGAGACAAGGCTGATGCTGTCTTCACTTTCTCTAATGTGGTCTGATGCTGACATTGTTGATGGTTAAACGGGACAGCTGGGGAGGTGAACGTTGTTACGGTGTCGGGTCGGGATCCGAGGAGGGGTGGCCGAGGGTGAATACGTTGATTGTTTGCTCATCTTAAATTGGCCCTCCTCCGGCCTTCTGTCATTTCTTTTCCTTCTTTCCTCTTCTTCTGTATTTCGGGTACTCTTTGTTGGGCGACAGACACACTGCTAGGGGGGGGGGGGGGGGGGGGGTGGGGGGGGGTAGGCCGTAGCCTCTGCATGCGTGTTAGGTGGGGCGGGTATTCTTTTGTTCGTTTTAGTTCCTATGGGCCTTATTTTTTCTTCTTCTTCTTCTACTCTTTTCTCTTCCTTTTTCTCTGGGTCATTGGGTAGATCGCTGTGCTGTGGGTAGTAGCTGCCGTATGTAGTAATGTTTGCTCATTATTCCTCCTACCCTATTCTTCTGCGGCCGATTGATTAGCTGATACTGCTTGCTTGATGCCGATGCTGAAACTTGCCCACTTATGTCCTGGATGGTCTATTTTGCCTCTGATCCTTCTTTGTTTCTTTTTTGGACATACTAAAAAACTTTAAAATTAAACCTTCACTTCTCCTACTTCCCGGTGGCGCAAATGTTTCCAGTGTAACTCAGTTTAATCTTGCTTTGCGTTAATATGCTGCCGGGTCGCCCAATAGCTTGCTACTGTGATTCAAATGCTGCAGAGGCCGGCCGGATGGTTGTAGGCCCGTATTTGTTTGATTTAACTGTGCAATAAAGGTTTTCAAAAAATTAAAAAAACAAAAAAAGAAAGGCAGAAACGACAGTGCACCAGGCCCCTACGGAATCCCCCAAGCAATCTTCAAATATGATATTCCGTTTTGGGGCAAACACCTTTCCAACTTATATCAAGAAATAGAGAAACTAAACATCATACCAGTAAACTGGCAAGGTTCGATTCTGACACCTTTCTTTAAAGGAGACAGAGCAAACCCAGCGCACTACAGATTGATAGCCCTGCTGGACGTAGAGGCTAAATATTATGCCTCCCTGGTACTAGAAGAGCTTAAGGCATGGTCTGAGGACCTTAACCTTATTCCGGAAAACCAGACGGGCTTTAGACAAGGCCTTGGAACGACGACGAACATTTTAGGTCTTTCGCTAATTACAAACAAGTGTAAGCAGAGGAAACTGCAACTTTACCTCTGCTTTATAGAGCTAAAAGCAGCCTTCGACAGTGTTGATCGCCATCTTTTGTGGAAAAAGCTGCGAGCCTGGGGTATCCCTGAAAGGCTTTTAAAAGGCATCCTGTTATTCTATTCAAACACCTGTCTAAGGATTAAGATAGGTGATGGGTCCAGACTCTCTAGGAAGCTGACAACCTCCAGAGGCTTAAAACGAGGGTGTGTTCTGGCCCCCCATCTTTTTAATTTGTTTTTATCTGACCTCTCTCAAAGGCTGGACTGTACCAATACCCATCCACCAAAGCTTGGCGAACGGAGACTTTCGCATCTCTCTCATACGCGGATGACGTGGTACTAATGAGCCAAACAAAGATCGGCCTGCAAAGATGCCTGAATGAAATGTCAGTTTACATTTCAGAAAACAAACTTGAAATAAACACATCAAAAACAAAAACTATGGTGATTGGAAGAAAACAGTTAAGAAAACAGACAATCTGGCTTAATGGAATCCAACTCGAGGAGGTAAAAAAATACAAATACTTAGGCCTTTATATCGACAACTCAAGAAATCTTACGGAGCATAAAAAATATATGTCTCAGAGATCAAGCGCACTAACATTTGCTTTCAGCCTATTAGCTAAATAGCTGAAGGGCCCCTCCTATAAACCTTTGCTCGCCGTAATGAAGGCAAAAATTCTGCCAACTCTAACATATGCCAGCACGGCCTTCCATGGCGATGATGCAGTGCACCTAAACCAACTAATAGCTTCCATCTATGAACAAGCATTTACAATGCAATGGTCTCGGCATCATTAAAGGTAGAGCTATTGGCATTGCTCATGACATTTCTTTTTTTTTTCTTTAAATCATAAATAAATGGCATTGTCATTTACATTGCCAGTAGCTTAATCGTTAAATAAATGGCATTGTCATTTACAATGGGCAACTGCAAGACTTTGTTTGTAATGTAAGCCATGCTTTCGCAGTACTGTTGAATTTCATTATCCTCGCCTTGTGCTATTTTTCAGCCGTATATATGGAAATCCTTATAATTAAAAAATTACCACAATTAATTTAAAGTGATTAATATATGTAGTCAGTGACATTGATGCAGCCCTTCTAGACCTTCTTTGGACATATATAAACAAATCAACTACCCAGGAGCGTGGCCATGTAGGGATTACTGAGTTAAGCATACTGTAGCGCTTTAAAATCTCAGTTCAGTTCAGTTTCCCTCGACCTAAAAAGGACGTTTGAGTTTTTTTTACATCCATTGCTCGCTTGTTTGTTTTTTGTGGTGAAGCTGTAAGCTATTGGTGTTAGGAAACCCCCGGCCTGGTCTTGAAGATGTGGTCATAGACAGGAGTCTGTAGCAATTCTTTGTAAATCCTTACATTTTGCACAGCAGTACGTGATCTACAACTGGTGTTAAAAATTTCAGAGACTCTTTGCTTTAAGCGGATGTGAAATGTAAACCTCTCACTAGGTAGTACCTGGGGCCTTGGTAAAGGGGTGCCAGAGAAGTGGATCTGGTGGTGAGTGTGCCTGGTGAAAGTGTGCACTGACGGCTGGTGGTGTGTGCCTGGTGAAAGAGTGCACTGACGGCTGGTGGTGTTTGTGCCCGGTGAAAGCATGCACTGACTGCTGGTGGTGTTTGCGCCCGGAAAAAGTGTGCACTGACGGCTGGTGGTGTGTGTGTGTGGTTGTGTGTGTGGTTGTGTGTGTCGTTGCGTTGCGGTGGTGAGTGTGTGGTGGTGAGTGTGTGGTGGTGAGAGTGTGGTCTGAGAGTGTGTGTGTGGTGATGTGTGTGTGTGTGTGTGTGTGTGGTGTGTGTGTGTGTATGTGGTCTTATGTGTGTGGTGGACTTAATTCGAGTTTTTGTACCCTGCACACTCACACACTGCCCCTACACACTCACACACTGCTCACCCTACACACTCACACAATGTTCACCCTGCAAAATTACACACTGCTCACCCTGCACACTCACACACTGCTCACCCTGCACACTCACACAATGTTCACCTTGCACACTCACACAATGTTCACCCTATACACTCACACTGTTCACCCTACACACTGCTCACCCTACACACTCACACACTGCTCACCCTACACACTCACACACTGCTCACCCTACACGCTCACACACGCTCACCCTGTAAACTCACACACTGCTCACCCTACACACTCTCACACTGTTCACCCTGCACACTCACACACTGCTCACCCTACAAACACCCTGCTCACCCTTCACACTCTCACATAAGGGCCGGAAAACACCGACGCAGATTAAGCACTGATGGGTATCCATTTTCTTCCTTACACTTGGGCCCCTGACACACTGGCTACCACAGTTCAAGAGATCATTCTTAGTGTAGAAACATCCCCCAAAAGGTTTTATTGTTGCATTAAAATATAATGCGTAACATACATATTTTCTGACAATCTGTTTCGTAAAGGGGAAAGGTACTTCCGGAAGCCCATAGTAGGCACACCCAATTAACCAAAAACTGAAGACCATTTCTTAAAAAATACCTGAGGAATACTTGTAATTATATTTAGGCTTCTTTTCTGCTAATTGCTGCGTTGTATATTTTACTATGACAGCTATTAAAGGCAGTTGCTTAAATTATTTTTCTGTGCTTCCCGGTGACAAAAATAATTTGTTGGTCAAGAATATAGCATCTTCTGAATATGTATTAAGAGACCTTTGCATTTTACATAGAGATTCGTTTTTTGCATCAATGTGCGCTACCCTGCCATAATGAATGTATAATACTGCCAAGGAATGTACCCAATCAATGCTGCATAATTACAGTGACTGCCTGTAACGTGCCACTTTCTCTTTTACCGGAGGGGCCGCTTCCCTCCATCTGTGGAGAGGATGCAGCGTAACGACCAGAGCTATTGACTTTGTAACTGGGGAATCCGGTTCAAATTCCGGCATCGGTTCAGCATTGTGTGATTCTGGGCAAATGACTCAATCTCCGCGGGACTAAAAAAACATAGATGATTCTGACCTTGTGTATGCAAATGTCCTTGGGGTGAGTTCGCGCTGTATGAAAACGGCCTGGAAGTCGTTCCCTTCAGTGCCACCTCAGCGATTGTTCTCTGTCGCAACCGGTGGGTGCCTGGGGGGCGGGGGTGGGCAGCGGGGTTGAGGGTCGTCTCCGCCTCTCCAGCCATTGCCTGTAGCCAGTGCGGCCCACCGAGCTCAACACTGCGATAGTCAGGAAGCACCTACTTCCTGTTTGGCCGGCAATGCTTCCGGGTCGCCGCAGGCAGCGCGGCGGCCCGCCCTGCACGAGGAAGGGAGGCAGCTTTCGAGGAGGACAGCACCTGGCCGCGAGCGCGTTCTCGTGCGCGTGGCCTTAACAAATCGGCGCGCGCGGCCAGTGCTGTCCTCCTGGGAAGATGAGCCGGTAACAATAAGGTCTCTGGCGAGAGCGAGCTTCGCTCGCTTCTAGCCGAGACCTAAAAATGTAAATAATGTTCTTGTCGTGTCATGAAGGACGAAGGAGCTCAAAGGAGCTAGATAAGAGGTAGTAGTAGCTTCTTCAGTCTTAGCTTTACATGTATGGCCACAGCACGGCCTGGGCAGGTCCACGTCCTTGTTTCCCCTCTGTTATGTTATGTTATGTTAGAACTATATTTCTTGAGCGCACGGCTACCCAGATCGGGTGTCCCGGCGCTTTGGCAGAGAGTCCTGAACACAACCAAGAAAAACCCAGCGGCAGAAACACTGTAGGCCCACTGGTTAGGCGGAGAAGAGGAGCGTCTTGAGCTCCTTTCTAAAGGCCAGAAGATTGTTAGCCTTGCGGAGTGACAGAGGGAGCTCATTCCACAAACTGGCCGCCATAAACTGGAAAGACCGGCCTCCCATCCGCACGCGTTTGATCACTGGTACCTCCACTTTAGCCAAGTCAGCAGATCTCAAACTCCTCCGGGGAACGTAGAAAGCAATCCGCTTCCTGAGGTAAGCTGGGCCAATGCAGTGGAGGGCTTTAAACGCCAACGTGAGGACCTTGAAACTAATTCTGCTAGGGATAGACAGCCAATGCAGCCTGCCGCGCAGTAGAGAGGCACTGGCTCTCCGTGGAAGGCCAAAGATGGCTCTGGCCGCCGAGTTTTGGACAACTTGCAATCTGGATACCAGATATTTAGGCAGACCAGAGAAAAGTGCGTTAGCGTAGTCTAAACGCGAACCCACAAGTGCTTGCACGATGTTCTTGCGATATTGAAGGGAAAGCAGTGGGAGAAATTTCCTCACCATCTTCAAGATACCGAAACATTTCCCCGCCAGGCCCGTGATGTGGGGACGAAAAGAAAGACTGTCGTCAAATACCACACCCAGATTTTTTACTTGGGCAGATGGTTTCTCAGGGGGGAACATGTCGGAAGGCCACCATGATTTCCAGCCAGGGTCCTCAGCGCAGCCAAAAAAGAGCAACTCGGACTTATCCGAGTTACATTTCAGGTTCTGGTGCTGAAACCATGCAAAAACAGTCCCTAGTCCCCCTGTGCCCCCCCCCCCTTCCTGTGCCCACCACTTCCTGCTTCCCACACCAGCTGCCCGGAAAGTAGCGTCCTCAGGGTCCTGGTGCCCACTTGTAGAGTTTGTATCTGTTGTGAACAAGAGCAAAATGTCAGAGCCCTCACTAGATATCTGCCCTCCTGCTTTATTTAAGGAGCTGATTTAAACCCCATTTCTCATTAAAGCAGTCAAGGCCCTCACCAACTCTTACTTTAGCACTGCGCTGGTAAAGGTTATGGTTGGGTCACTGGCAAAGAAACTTTTGCTAGAGCTCGCTGAAACATGTAGCTGTGCCCATCTTGCCATGTTAGTCTAAACTCTGTCTCAATTCAATTTTATTTGAGGCTCATAATTTTTCCGACCACAGGCAGGTAGGTTTGTGTCCAAGGTTGTGCTGTGAGGAGTCCACTGTACCTCCTTTACAATGTATTAATGGCAAAACCTTAGTTGCCAAGCAACTTCTTTGTGCCCTAATCTCTCGATTGTTTTCCCTTTGCCAGAGTCGACTGTTTCGACACCTAACATTTGCTGCCTTTCTTTCTTGGCCCTGCTCCTTTCAGCCCCAGGGGCTGCATTTCATCTCCCACACTGCACCTGTACCCAGCAATTTTTAATGGATTATGGAGGAAGACTATCGCCCCTGTCTAATTCGCATGTATTCTTGTGTTCACTCTGCATTTGCTGCAAGACGTCTCCCTTGCCTACACTTTACAGAGACCCGTTTTTTTCTTGTCTTGGATGCAACTCATGCGCCTCTAATCTTCCCAGCGGTTGGACAGAGCCGGCCATTCTGCCTTTAATTGTGCCCGATTTTCAGACACTCTTCCCTCATGTGAGAGTCTGTTCTTCAGGTGTGAGTACACTCAAAATGCCCCCTCCAGCATGCACTGCCAGCCACAACATACCTTTTATTAAACTGATTTAGAATTCTCTGCATGGCTGCTAACTGGTCCTACCCACTTTGTACCAGCATTGTACACTGCTTCAGCTAAACTGACCATGCTGCAGGCTTACTTAGTAGCTTTCATTAATAGGGGGTGTGGTCTGTCAATGAATAAAATACTTGTCCAAAACAGCCACTTGCAGAAACCCTTGCAAGTCTCATAGGGACATTCCTCAGCTCGCTGTCGATCCTTGAAAGCGTGGTTTGCAGTCTGCCGAGAGGCTGTATGAACAGAAATCACCCCGTTTTGCCAGGATCCTATTAGGCACTCCGAGTCGGGCGGTGTCAATGGCTGTGTGTTCTCCCCGGCAGGGATCGCAGGCAATGACTAACACGGAAACAGCCATATCCGAGCTCGAGTGACACCTCCCTGCACACCAATGAAGCGAATGGGACATTACGGGCCGCCGCTCGCCGCTTCAATTAACTCACTAGCTAGAGGGGCATAAAAGCAAATCAAGCGGCTGCATACGGGGCCTGTGTGAAAGATGAGGAAACTGACGCGTTGTCCCAACTGGCTAAAACAATCTTGAGGCGCGGAGAGAAGCCAGCAACACGACCCCAGGGCGTTGCAAATCTGGTTTTATGTCCTCTTCCGAGGAGACAGGAGACCCCGCAGGCTCGGCCGGTAATGGGCAGTGGGTCTCCGGTGACGGATGGCCCCAGCAGCGAGGGGACAATCTTCTTTCTCTTTTACCTGAGGGGCCGCTTCCCTCCATCTGTGGAGAGGATGCAGCGTAACGACCAGAGCTATTGACTTTGTAACTGGGGAATCCGGTTCAAATTCCGGCATCGGTTCAGCATTGTGTGATTCTGGGCAAATGACTCAATCTCCGCGGGACTAAAAAAACATAGATGATTCTGACCTTGTGTATGCAAATGTCCTTGGGGTGAGTTCGCGCTGTATGAAAACGGCCTGGAAGTCGTTCCCTTCAGTGCCACCTCAGCGATTGTTCTCTGTCGCAACCGGTGGGTGCCTGGGGGGCGGGGGTGGGCAGCGGGGTTGAGGCCCGTCTCCGCCTCTCCAGCCATTGCCTGTAGCCAGTGCGGCCCACCGAGCTCAACACTGCGATAGTCAGGAAGCACCTACTTCCTGTTTGGCCGGCAATGCTTCCGGGTCGCCGCAGGCAGCGCGGCGGCCCGCCCTGCACGGGGAAGGGAGGCAGCTTTCGAGGAGGACAGCACCTGGCCGCGAGCGCGCTCTCGTGCGCGTGGCCTTAACAAATCGGCGCGCGCGGCCAGTGCTGTCCTCCTGGGAAGATGAGCCGGTAACAATAAGGTCTCTGGCGAGAGCGAGCTTCGCTCGCTTCTAGCCGAGACCTAAAAAGTATTCCAGATTCCAAGGTCAGCTTCCCCAGCCCGGGTTCGTCTGGAATTCAGCCTTACAAATGAAGAAGTTGGCAGAATGTACGCGACGGTGAAAACCTGGTATCGCTTCAAGCTAAACGCTGCTACATCAAAAATCAACGAGGCCATCTGGTCTGAACTAAACCAAGATAAATCTTCTCCTTTCAATCAATACTTTTGCAAATCCCTTTCGGCCACATGTACGACAGAAATATGGAACAAAAACTTATCGTACCAATCATTTAAACAAGTTGTAAATAAAGCATCAAAAACCCATTCATTGCTAGTGGACAAAAATATCCTAAGATCAAGGTCGCACGCCTGGATGGTGATAAATCACTATAAGTCCCTTGCACCGGCAGCTTATTTATGCGAAACCTACTCAATTAACGTAAAAAAACAACTTATGGCACTGCGTTTTGGAACACTACCATCCCAGGCTGAGCAGCCAGCTTGGCTGCACACAGGCCCTAAATCGTGCCGGCTGTGCAATCATCACAAAGAAGACTTTATCCATATAATTTGCACATGTAAAAAACTGCGGGCTGAACGTGTAATCTTTCTAAAGATAAGTTTCAACGAAAGAAGTATTAGATCCTGCAGAGCCGCAATAATGGCATGCCTAAGCCCATCAGACCCCCCACTGCATGGCAGACTGATCAAATGTCTTAAAGCCTTTAAAAAGCTTTGTTAAAGTGGTCGGAAGCCGGGCAAACGAGGTCTAACTTTCTGCATTGAACTTTTAAGAAACAAAATGATTTTATACTTAAATTCCTGTTTTTAACGGCTTATCGTAAAATTGCGCTTTTGCTACTTGTTTTAAATTGTTATGTTTTAACTAACTAAACAATAAACATTACTTACTTACTTATTTTGTCAATTTACTGGTGATAATCCCAAAACGTTGGTTCAAAACTTTGGATGCGCTCCAGAGGGATTTGGTGTAGGACGGCGGATGTAATAGAGTTTCCCTGCAGACTTTACGACTCCCGCTAGCGGGGGGTGGATTGGAAGCCCCCGATTTCAAAGCCTTCTACTTGGCAGCACAGCTCCAGCAGCTGGCCAGGTGGCTTGATGGGAGAGGATTGGATACACTGTCGCTGCCAGCTAGTTCCGTGCACACGGTGTTGCTTCCTAGAATGCTTGACCGGAATCAGAGGCTCAAACACATGTTACTTTCGGTGGAGCTGAAGTGCTGGGATAGATGCTCGGCACAATCCAAATAAGTGCCGCTCTATGCACCAAGCATCCCCCTAGCGGGGCTCACACAGTTTGGAATGGGTCCCCCCCTTCCACAGAGACAGCTGTTGGGCTGGGAAGACGCTGGAATACGAACAGTGGGCAACTGTTATAGTGACAGAGAGCTACTCTCGCTTGAGGACTTTCTGGAATACCACAGGCTACCGCCAGGGCAGTTCCTAAATTACCATAAGATACGGGGAGCACTGGTGGAACTGTGGGGGCCAGATGTGAAAGAGCCAGTCACCCATGCTACTCTACAGGCCATGGTAACATTGGGTTCGGCGGGGCACCTGGTGAAGAGGCTTTATCAGGCAATAATGGAGACCACAACTCAACCATTGCCTCACTTGAAACAACGATGGGAGAGTACCGTGAATAGGCAGCTAACCGAGAAAGAGTGGAGGAGAGTCTTAGGCAGCCTGAAAAAGGTGTCCAGTTTTAAGCTCATACAAGTTAACATGCACCATAGAACCTATCTAACAACACACCGGCTGAATGAGGTATATGGGAATGACAGCCAAGCTTGTGCCAGATGTTTTACTACTTGTCTAAATTAGAAATGATAGTAATGTTGTGATTAGTAGCTTTGAAACTAAAACTGAGATGATAAACTATCCAATTTCAGACAAGCTTGAATGATGTACTGCATAATATAACTGACAGGCATAATATGTCATGTACTGCTCTTACTATGACATGTAGTGTTTCTCTTGATTATTATACAAATACCAATAAAACATTTTTTTTAAATGCTATTTCTTCAGTAGTAGTTAAAGTAAGATAGCTTCCTAGTGCTGCGTCAGTTAACCTATATACTTTCTTCACTTCTTTGAAAGCCACAAAATGCTCTTTAACTTTTAAAATGATCTAGCATGATAATATTATTTCAAGTCCAGTTGTCCCAATACAACTCTTTTCCATAATCCATTAAATATTTATACCCATACTCGATGTCAAGGATGAGGAAGGCATTATTATAATATTTGCTTTCTACAAACTTCTGGAGACACTCATAGTAAAAAGGTAGCGTGTCCTCCTAAACCCTTTAGTTTGCTCACCGCACCAGGGCCTAATAGGGGGCAATAATGGTTGCTGCCATTTCCAAAGCCTCACAACTGTCTCTGCAAAGCTGAAGAAATATGGCATTAGGAATCCATCAAGAGAGTGGTGTATTTATTGGTTGCTTAAGAAGCCAACTCTGCATGTCCGTGCCTTGTTTAAACTCTGTTTTAAGACAGGTTTCATAAGGCAGAGAGGGTATGGCTGGTCCTTTCTCCCAGTCCTTACAGCCACCTCAACTAAGAGGCCAGTTCTCATCAGCGGCAAAGGCTAATACATAAAACGGAAGCTGGGATCCCACAACGGCCCAATCAGACCGCAACCGAAGAAACTGGGGGATGGACAATCTTCCCTTAGGACTTACATAAAGGCCAACCAGAGAAGATCAGGAGTAAGAGCTAACCAGTTTTTTGTCTCTTCCTCAGGCAGGCCCATTAAAGGATCACACCCTGAGAGGGAATACGAGTGGCCATTTCTCAAAACTCCAGAGGAAAATTTAGGTGTTGAAAAAACCTGGATTGGACAAGAAGTTAGTAAAGAGATAGAAAGATGCAGGACAGATGCAGGATCAAAAAGATGAGCACACTGTATAACTGTCTCTTCTTCAGGTGTTTCCCGGGTTTCCCCAATTTAAGCCAGAGGACCCTCTATCGTGCCAGGGTGAACACTATCATAAATAAGCAGGTGGAAACAAGTGCTTCCTCATAAGGGACAGTCAGAGACTTAAAGAATAGCATGACCATGATGTTAATATCTACAAAACATGTTAAAAAAACAGGTGCAAATTCCTCAAATTGTGAATATTCTACAGGCGTCAGACTGAATTCAGAAACTTTTAAAGCCTTACTCCTACAAGCTAGTTGGTTAATTTAGCATGATGTGGCTCAGCACAAACTCAGTTTCACTTTAGAAGTGATAAGAGGAACCACATATTAAGCGTCACCCATGCAACCGGACATCAGCAGCTTTCTTAGATGGTCTATGTGCTCAAACTAATCAACAGATTGGCATGACCAGAGAGCTTACCCTTAGATTGATCACTTTTTTAGGAGGAAAAAAAGAGCCCAGTTCACAAAAAGGAGAGGTGGGAGGCTCTTTGAGGAATCTACGGGTAGAGTACCGATAAGAAAGATTTTTACCATATGTAAGGCAGTTGTATGTAAGGGATTTGTAAAGCGCCCGAATCACCCCCGTAGGGGTATCTACCATAGATAAGTATCGTGTTCTTCTGATGGATGGTTTTAACTGCACATTCCTCGTCATATGAATAGACACCTCTCCAGGTGGGTGGTCAGTAAACCAGCTCTGACGAAATAGTCCTTCAGGACCGAGGGGAAAAAAAGCCCCTCTTGACGGACCCGTCAAGGCAGGTCACAGGCACCAGCATACCTCAAAAATCACATCTGCTTTTACAAACCTTCCAGGCACCTCCACTCTCCTGGACTCCAACTTACACAAATCCCACATACATGGAAAACCATATCCAGCAGTCGAGCCTTAAACTACATCACTCCTAGAGCATGGAACGAGCTGCTGCTACACAGAAGCGCCTTCTCCTCACTTCTTTAATTCCACAAGAAGTTGAAGACCTGGCTTTTTGAATAGTAACACCAGGTCCTAAGTGTGGTTAGCCTCACATCTGCTCAGTACCAGGATACTCTCCCAGGTGAGTGAGTTCTACAAATCTCCAAACCCTAATAGACAACTGTGTAGCAGCTCAAAAGAGGTGCACATCAAAAAAGTAGGAACTAAGTTCAAGTCCCACAAAGTGTTTTGGAGTAAATAAATGTTGCAAACCTTTCAAAAATGTAATCGAAACTGGTGATTTAACTAAAGGGTCATTGCAGCGCCGGCCAAACAAGGAGCTACCATGATGATAAAGTATGCCACCTCTAGGAGTGGGAATGGGCTCTTGCTTCAATATTTTCAATATCCTGTCAAACCAGACAATCATTAGGGTACACAAATGGTGTTAACTTTAATACTTTTTAGAAGGAACAGCACATCCTTCTTTTGTGACAGGACCCAAGACCCCGCCCTTCTTGTTGCAGTACCATAAGGTAGCTGTGTTGTCCATGAGCATCTCCACTAGCCACACATTGACGGTGGCAAGGAAGGCCGTCAAAATCAAGCGAATCATTCTCAAGTCCAACAAACTGATGTGGAGTCGGAGCATAGTCAAAGACCATAGACCTCTTACCTTCACCCAACCCACAAGTGATGCATCCATCACCATTGTCAAAATTGGGTGGGAAAGGGAGAGGAATCAGCCACAGACCCACTGCAGATCATTTGCAATCTACTCCAAAATATAGAAAAAAAACAATAGATTCTCTTGTGCTGTGCCCACTGGAATTTGAAGTTCAACTGCAGAGCTCACATGAGTCATCTGATATGTTTAGCCAGCAGGATGCAGAAGACCAACAATCTCAGTAGACTCAGACTCATTCGCACTGAGAACCAAGACAGGTTTAAACATTGGGATTATAGCCCAATCTTCCTGGATTCTCCGCTCTGGATTTGGACCAGTTAAGGACTGAGAATGCTGCCCTTCGCCAAGCAATCCACTCAAGGTCTTAGACTGTGACAGACCAGGAACCAGGAAATGAAATCTAAGACATAAGATCACACTGTGTTCCTAATAGGTATTAAATGGCACTGGGACAGGATATTTGTTTGGTAGGGAGGTTAGGGGAAGATTATGGGAATCTTTATATTTATATCTATACTTATACCTACACCTACAGATCGATAGATATTAAAGCAGGTTTCTGACGTTACCCATTTATTGGATGAGTTGCTAAATGATTATGAGGTCAAGAAGTCTGTTTTGATTAGAACATTAAAATGTCATGTTATCTATCTACAGGTACAATCATGTAACTAAACAGCAGAGGCTGCATATAATGTAACTACTGTACCCTTCAAATGCGGAGGCCAGGGGTCAATCTGTGTGGTTCTACTGCTATCATGTTTGCCCAGCATCAGCACAGTAAAAGTTCTAGGTGGTGAATTTGATTGCTTATGAATATCTGCAGCTGTGTCAATAGAATCTAAGGATCCAGTCTCAGCAGGTAAATTGCAGCCATTGTGGAAGCAGTGGACAAAGCCAGCATTGACGTTCTGTGAAATCTTCCTTTCATAAAGGAAAGTTCTCAATGCTGCCAGAGAACTCTCCTTTAAGTAGATGCAATGTCTCTTAGCTATTGGCCGAGGTAGACAGTCATGTAGTAAAGGCAACTTCCCTGAATAATGTCACAAGATGAAGGACCTCCACATACAACCTCCACCCTAGCCTCCATCTTTTGGACTTTGAGCCTTAATAGGTGCACAAATATCAGTTACACTGCCTCCCGGTTAAATCCATCAATTAATATTAACAGCCGATATCTAATGCTAGATGCACATCATTTTACTGAATAAGATGCTTATATATCAAAGTCACAAAACATATTGGGAAATTCTTGAACTGAAAGAGGTGGACTGTATGCATTTGTAAATTCCATAGCATCACATGCTGCCTGTGAGCAGGCATTTTTTATTAATAACTTAAAGGCGTAGAATGTGCTACCTATCTTTCAATACAAAGAGATTTGCTCTTTTAGAAATATAATAAAATTGTGTGCATAATCAAAATTGACCAGATCGCCTGGATATGTCTACAACCTGACTATGTATAAGGAATATGAAAAACAATGAATTCAATGTTTACAAAATTGGGTATATTCACAGCTTCACATGCATGCTGTTACTAATGTGTAAAACACACACATTCCACTACTATGATAAACTGAAGCATTTTCAAATGAAAAAAACTACAAAGAAATTGGGATTTTGGTGATATAAAAAAATGACATGAAAAATATAATGTAAATAGTCTGGAACAGTAAAGAGTGAATAACCTGTATAAAAACTTTGGAAATAGGTACATACATTAATTGTTTTGTCACCTCTGCTTTTCTGCAGCTGAACCTCATCAAAATCTTTCTCCATTTGCAATTTTTCTTGATGCAGAGTCTGAATTTCCAGATCTTTCCTCTTGATGATTGCCTGCAACTTGCGATTCTCCTTCTCTTTTGCATGACAATCGTCCCTTAGCTCACCAACAAGGGATTCTTTTTCCATTGAAATTGTTTGATCATTTTCCACACCCTGAAACAATAAAAACAGTTTGAATAAGCAAAATTTTATTTTCAAGACCCTGCATTAGGAGAGAGGAAGATACTTAGGACCGAGACTTTGAGCACAATAGTTGCCCAAGCTGTGAGGTCTTCAAATCATCTACTCTTCTTCAATAATCAAAACGTAACTGTTGGCTAATAGATAACCATATAATATTAATGATAGTTGTATAACTAGTACACTTTGTGATTGAAGTACAGATGTAGGTGCAGCTCTCACTGGTATTTGTTTTTAAAATATGACTGATCTCATAGACTCGGCTCAGTTCCTGTCTGGGCTATGCCAACCCAAGTCCACACACAGACACGAGTTCAGCTATTCACAAACATATTTAAACATTTGCCTTTACAGATCATTATACAGTACACAAGTACACAAAATAACTGACCAATTTTAAAGTATAAAATAAGTTTTTGCTTCTGCATCTAGAGATGTGGGCTTTGGCATTTTGCGTTCTCCCTTGTGGAGAACAGGTCTATCTCTGGATGACCCCACTTTTGGAAGTACGGTGGAGTACTGATGGATGTATCTCCCACTCGTGCATCTGGTGGCTGTACCTGCTGAGCAGGTCCGCCATCTGATTGTCCTTGCCTGGGAGGTGTTCTGCCATGAGGAAGATGTTTCTCTGAATGGCCCACTTCCACATGCTCTGAGCCAGATGAGACAGATGTGGAGAGTGTGTTCCTCCCTGCTTCTAAATGTAGTACATGGCTGTCATGTTGTCCGTCCGGATCAACACGACCTTGTTGCACAGATGTACTTTGAAGGCCTTTAGTGCCATGAAGATTGCCATCAGTTCCAGAACAGATCTCTGGTCAAACATCAGGCGGAGATCTTTGATATTGTGACTAACGACTCCCCAGATGTGTTCTTCATGACCGAGACCTGGCTTCAGGATGCCGACATCGCGATTCTAAATCTTGCTTTCCCCCCAGAATATACAGTGGCCACTCTTAACCGCGGCTCAAGAGGGGGTGGCATTGCGATGGCAGTGAAACGTTGTTTTCCCTGCGAACGGAAAGAACTAAAACTCTTGGGCTGCGAATGTGCCCGTTTTAGAATTTCTCTTTCCCATTGTTACAGCTTCTCAGGTCTCCTAATATACCGGCCTCCGGGCTGCGAAGCCGCCTTTAGGGCCGCTCTCCCGGACGTCATTAGCATAGAAGCGCTTAGCTGTGCTAATTTTAATGTGGTAGGCGATCTCAACCTGCATTTTGATTGCACATTCCAACCTGCTATCAAGAGCTGCCTAGCCGACCTAGAAGCCTTGCAGCTCCTACAAAGAGTGATATCCCCCACCCACTCAGGCGGCCATACACTGGACCCGTTCTTCACCACCTTAGAGGACATAACTATGTATCCACCTGTCCCGTTGACATGGACTGATCATATGTTGGTGAAGACAGCTATTCCTGTGGCAGACCCTATCTTTGTGGCACAGAACAAAACCTCTTTTTCTCGCCAGTGGAGCAAACTAAAACTAGAAGATTTTCACTCTCTACTTGGAAAGACTCCCCTACCTACCTTTTCGGATGTCGACGGAGGGTATGACTCTTTCTGCAATTGGATTGAAACGGCCCTGGATTCCCTTATTCCCCTGGTACGCTCCAAGTGCCGTACTAAGGCGCATAGCCCGTGGTATGATGAGACCTTGGCGTCTCTCAAGAGAGAGTGCAGGCAAGCAGAAAGGCAATGGAGGAAAGCCTATGATCCCGTGCGCAAATCCTGCTATCTTACTTTATCCAAGGCATATCATAGAGCGGTCTGCCGAACGCGTGCTGCATATTATGCGCAGGAGTTCCGGAACAGCCCTAACCCCTCTAAACTTATCTTCAAGGTCCTAAAAGACCTGACGACTAAGAGGGCCTCTGCTGCAGAAATCTGTACAGACCCTCATTGCGAGAGTCTGGCCTCTTTCTTTGTCCAAAAGGTGCATACAATCTATCGCACCTTCCCAACTGCCGTGCACCACTCGGACTTAGATGTCGGTCCAAAGGGCAATGCTCCGACTTTGGATATGCTGGCCCCCCTTTCTGAGGAGGGTTTCGATCTATTGAGCCAAAAAATCAAATCTGGCTCCCCAGCAGACCCCCTCATACCGACTCAGTTCAAAAACATGCAGGCAATATGTCGTTCTCCCTTGTTGGCCCTTATTAACACGTCTTTGGCTTCAGGGATGGTGCTCACCAAGTGGAAGCAAGCGGTAGTTACTCCCATCCTAAAAAAGCCTACCCTAGATCCTGTAAAACCCGAGAACTATCGCCCCATCTCACTGCTGCCGTGGCCTGCTAAAATCACCGAAGCCCACGTGAATAGGATCCTGGCCGACCATCTTGCCAAAGCTAACATCTTGGATCCCACGCAAAATGGATTTCCTGCAGGCCACAGCACGGAGACTGCCTTGTTATACATGGTTGAACATCTGCGCTCCGTGCTGGACACCGGACGAACAGCGGCACTCTTGCTCTTAGACCTGAGTGCCGCCTTCGATACGGTGTCCCACGAGATCCTATTGCGAAGGCTAGCGGAAGCTGGGGTTAGGGGTTCGGCTCTAGGGTTGTTCCGCTCTTTCCTTACCAACAGATCCTTTCAGGTTGCAATACCACCTGGCAAATCCACCTCTCACCCGCTCACCTTGGGAGTCCCACAGGGTTCATCTTTGAGCCCCACTCTTTTTAACCTATATGTGAGCCCGCTGGCTGCGGTAGTCAAACGCTGGGGCCTGACAATGGTGTCCTATGCGGACGACACGCAGCTGGCGGTCACACTAAGTGGGGACTCAGCTGTGGACGCCCTCAACTTTTGTGAGGGGCTACGTGCGGTGGCCAATTGGATGAACCTAAACTGCCTCCAATTGAACACAAAGAAGACCGAGGTGATGGTGGTTGGAAAGCAACCTGGATGGTGGAATGACAACTGGTGGCCCCCCGAGCTAGGAACGATTCCTTCTCCTGCCATTGAGATAAAAAATCTCGGGGTTGGGCTGGACCCCACATTGAGCTTCATCTGCCAAACTAAGAGGGTGGCTGCTTCCTGTTTCGGCATAATCAGGGGTATCAGGCCGGTGCTTAAATTCTTCGATGCCCCCACTAGACAGCTTGTAGTTCAGGCCTCGATCCTATCCAGGATAGATTATGCCAGTGTCCTACTAGCAGGTACGAACAAGGCAGAACTCATGCGGCTGCAACGAGTGCAGAATGCCGCAGCAAGAGCGGTACTAGGATTGCCCCGTCGTTGCTCGGTGTCCAGAGCATTGCAATCGCTCCATTGGCTGCCTGTCGCTCGTCGGATCGAGTTTAAGGTGCTCTGCCTAGCTTTTAAAATTCTGAAAGGTATGGCTCCACCTATTTTGATGAATTTACTGACCCCATATGTTCCTTCTCGATCCTTGAGATCGATGGGTCAGAATTTGTCTGTTGTTCCACGCTTTCTGCTGAGCAGGATGGGTGGCCGCTCCTTCCGGGTAGTGGCGGCCAAATTGTGGAACTCTCTTCCCAGTGAAATCCGAGCTATGGAGGATTTACTGCTATTCAGACGTGCCATCAAAACTTTTCTTTTTAATTAATTTTTCCTGACTTTGCTGCGTTCTGTGATGTTGTGTTTACCTTTCCTGGCGCCAGGACGCCCCTTTGCTGGGGCAGCTGTGCGCGGTATAAAAACCAATAACATAACATAACATAACATAACATGTGCATCTTCCGTTGCTGTTGTGTCCATAGTCCCTGCACAGTGTAATGGAGTACATGAGCTCCCCATAGCTGGAGAGAAGCGTCCGTTGTCAGGATGATCTGTGGCACAGGCTCTCAGAACGGTCGTCCCTTGCAAAGGTTTCGTGGATTCCACCAATGCAGAGAGTTGTACGCCCGACCGCTCACCAACACTAGGTCTTTCAACTGCCGGTGAGCCTAGTCCACTGACGCGCTAGGCACTCCTGAAGCGGACGCATATGTAGTCTCGCGTGCGGGACTATGGAGATGCAGGAGGCCATCATGCCTATCAACTGCATGAACACTCGCGCTGGAAGCGAGTGTTGGGGTTTGAATCGTTGTATCAGCGATTGAATGCTGTTGACTCTCACTGAATTTGGCTGTGCTGTGGCTGCCAGAGTGTTTATCGTCGCACCCAGATACTGCCGTATGTGGGCGGGTTGGAGGTGGGACTTTGGGTAATTCAGTGAGAAGCCCAGATCGTGAAGGAGGTGAATGGTGTTGGACATGTGAGCGGTGAAATGTGTGATTCTAGTGGGTCACTGGGACCATCCCCTTGGGAACACTATTTTCTCCTCTTATAATCAGAGGATTCCACACAGTTTATTCAGTTTATGACTTCATTAATTTGTAGATATTCTCTTTTTTCAACGAATATTCATTAACGCATATTCAATGAATTGTAATTTCACATTTTTCTTCAATGAGGCATCATTATTATACATAATATCCAATGCATTTCGGGCTGCATTTCGAGCCCTTCGTCAGGGAATAACACTGTAAAGATAAACATATAAATGTCACTTAGTTCTCAACATAAAACATGTGTTCTTATGACATGAGAAAATAACAGCAACCTTAATGATAGAATCGTTTGTTTGTCACATTCATAATGGCATATAGAAAAAATGATAAGTGAAATGGCAACTTAAATGCCTGTCTTTCAATGTTCTAAACTCTAATGCTGGATGAAAATAAAAGAAAAAATGCAAGGAATGAGTTAACTATTCAATTCAAAGTTCTTTATTCGACTGTGTGAAATAGTTAACTAGTTCAGCGTAGTTGAATACAACGTAGCGTGCAGGGTTTGTTTTGGGCAAACTGACCTGGCGTTAGAAGAGCGAGGGTCTGAGTAAGCGCGAACGCGGCTTCTGTGTCGTTCTCTGCTTCTTTCGGCAACATTGTTGCCGTCGGGTTTATGTTTTCAAAAGTGATTGCGATCACGTGTTAACTGAAAACTGAGAAAAGACTATGGTCTGACCGGCTCATGTGGAAGCTCTGTTTTGTTAAATATTAGAAAGGAAATTGCAAAAATAGGTGAAATAGGTTGTTTACGTTGTAAAGTCCAGAAAATTGCTCGATAATTGGAAAATTCAAAACATGAGATGACTTATGGCGGTCGGGAACCGATGTACGGGAGGAAAGAAAAGGAAAAGATGTAGTGTTCTAGTATGGTGAGCTATATGGAGACTATCAGGTTTAGTGCTAAGTGGGTATGTTGTGTTGTGAATGTACAGTGTAAACATACACAGGGGTGCCAAGGTAAGGCACTGGAGCAAATTTATAGATTATAAGTAGCATGAAAACTCTATCCTTTCATTGAGTCCAAAAGGTTTTTGAGTACACAGTCTATATATCCATGAATTCTCTCTTTGAAGTGGGTATTTAGTATTGTCTCTGCCTTCCATCTTTTTGATATTTTCTAGAATCAAAAATTTCAGCTGTGCAATATTGTGTTTTAATTCCATAAAATGCATTGCAACTGTGGATTTCACATTCTTTAGGCGTATGTTCGATTTAGGTTCTGTAATTCTCACTTTGATGCGGCGTTCCGTCTTGCCAATAGTTTGCCACAAGGACACTTTAAACCATATATTACATTAGACGAATCACAGGTTGTGTTGACTCTTAACTTGATTTCCTGACCTTTCATGGGATGATTGATTTTATTGCCTCTAATGATGTTATTACAATGTCCACAATTATGGCATGGTTTGGTTCCATTGAAGATTTCTGTTGTGGACGTCCGTGGTTGAATCATTTCCCCTATGTTCCCCTATGTTTTTGGTTCTGGTAAATGCAAATAACGGTGGATCTTTAAAACAATTATTGAAATCAAGTTCCAAGGTGAGCATTCGCCAATGTTTAAGTATGGTCTTTTTAAATTTGTAACTTGATGTTGAAAACTTAGATATGGCAACAATCCTGGTTTGCTCTCTTGATTGACTCGGTTGTAACAGAGACCTTCTGTCTATTTGTTCAAGTTTTTGTTTAGATTCTTCCATGATATGTTCTGGGTATCCTCTCTGTTTAAATTTGTTCTCCATTTCCGTTATTCTTTTTTGCAACACAGTGGGTTCAGACGTGATTCTTTTTATTCTGGCCATCTGAGAAAAAGGTAGAAATCTCTTTAGGTTGTGTTAGTGGAAACTGCTATAATGAAGCATATTGTTTCTGTCTGTACTCTTGATATAAAGATCAGTTTCAAGGTCTTTATGTGTGCGGTTTACTTTGACATCCAGGAATGTGATGGTGGTATTGGATATTTCCCAGGTTAGTTGAATTCTTTCATCCACTTGATTAAACTCTGTCAAAGCTTCATGTAGTTCTTCTTTGGAGCTTGACCAGATTATGAAGATGTCATCGATATATCGAATGAAGAGTTTTAAATTTTTACGCCATTATGTTTTAGAGAGTATGTGCTTTTCTTCATAAAACTTCATAAAGAGATTCGCATATACCGGCGCTGCCGAATTGCCCATGGCAGTGCCAGCCAATTGAAGATACCACTTGTCATTATATTTGAAATAGCTTTGGTATTAGAAAAGTTTGAAAGTTCACATCCAGGTCTGTGCTCATAAGGGCTTTTTCAATAGCTTCTATACCCATGGAGTGGGGTATGCTTGTATATAATGAACGTACGTCTGCTGTGCATAGTGTTATCTGTTCATCTGGTTCAATTTTGATTGTCTCTAATTTCAGTATGAATTCGGTAGTATCCTTTATGTATGTTGCCATGTTTTTAACTAGAGGTTGTAAATATTTATCTAGTAGTTGTCCTATGGGTTCGTGCATACTACCCCTGGTGGATACTATTGGTCTTAAAGGTGGGTCCAATAAGTTTTTGTGGATTTTTGGAACCATATTTAGTGTCGGACTTTTAGGATTGCCTTTCAGTAGGAATTTCTTCGTTCTGTCATTGATCACACCCATCTCATATGCTTTGTTTATGATCATTTTCAAGTTTTGTGAGAATTCCATGCTCGGGTTTTGATCAAGTCTCATATATGTGTTGGTGTCATTCACATGTTCCAATACTTTTTGTTCATATTTCTCTCGATCCATTATGACTATGCTTTTGTGCAGATGATTTTTTCATTGTTAGATAGTTTTTTGAGGGTGTCCAAATCCTTCTGAGTGATATTTTTATTTGTGTGTTGTTGATGTTTTATTTTGATTAGATCTTGTTTCACCATCTTTTCAAAGATATCAATGGTTTTGTGACTAATAGGTGCTTGAAAGGAACTGGTGGGGCGTAAGCCTTGCAGTTGATCTGTTTCTTGTATTGTTGGTTTAGGTAAGATGTTGTCAAAAAAATGTCGTAGACGTAGTTTAAGCATCAGTTTGAAAAAGCTGACTTCCAGCTCTAGATCGTCAGTTGTATGAGTCGGTACAAACGATGTGCCTTTTTGTAATAGTCGTTTTTCGTAATGGTTTAATGGATGATTGCTGATGTTAATAACTAATTGGTCTTCGGTGTTTTTTTCTTCTCCTTGTTGGAGCCTGTTGTGCTCCTCGTGACTGGTGCTTCTTTCTCCTTCTCTTTTTCTTTTTCTTGTTCTTTTGTTCTGTCCTCTCCTGGGTCGCCTCTTTGTGCTTGACCCTGTTCCAAAAAATGACTCTGTTGAATTTGAATGAGGACTGTCGGTTGTGTGCTTTGTACTAAGTCTGTACTTGTAGATGGTTGCAAATTGTTGGTTGTAGGTTGTTCAGTTGATTTGGTTGTAGATGTTGTTTGTCTCCTTCTCTGTGTGGAGTCACTATCCAAAGAGGATGTTTCTGTTTGTGATGTATATGGTTTATTGGCTCGTTTTCTTGAGTAGATCTCTGGCCAAGTGTAAACCTCTCCCAAACGGTAATCAAATGTGTCCCGTTTGTATTTACAAATTTTTCTCTCGCTTAAGTCTTTAGTATGTTTATCCATTTGGATCTGTATGTCCTCCAATATTTTGGTTAGTTCATCTTTAGTCATTAGACTAGATAATTCGTTTTGTGTTTCTGCTATTTCTTTCGTAAGTTCCTCCAAGATTTCCGATAATTCCTCTATTGTCAAGAGAATGAGATCAAGCGAGCATTTGTTTAGTATTTCGTACCATCTTTCTTGAAACTTTTTTGAGTTCTTACAAAGAGAAGGTTTTAGGGCAATCCTGAGACCCCGGGGTATGCGTTGGTTTTTGTGATACTTTATTAGTGTACTCGCATGCATTTGTTGATTAATCTTCCTTTTAAACAGATATATTAGTTGTCTTATATTTTGCTCCTTGGTGCGTGTGTTGGACTCCTGTGAGAGTTCATCCCTAATTAAACCAATTTACAAGGGCAGGGGTCGTGGAAACAACAACTCCAGATCCTCTGCCACCAGCAAGCAGTGACCCCTTGTCACCAGATGTTGGCCGCTTGAGCTGCTACCCTTTTCCCTGATGCCTCAAACACCTTAGATTCCTTGTCTGGGGAAGGAGCATCACCCGTCGTCTGAGAATTAGCCCTCTTCCGGGAATTGGAGACGACAAGAGAGTCCAAAGGCAGCTGCCCTTTAATGTAAGTAGGATAAGTAGGCGCTGGTTTATACTTTTTCTCGATCCTAGGGTTTATAACCCTGGCTCTGGTAGGCTCTTTAAAGATCTCTCCAGCATGTTTTAAGACACCTTTTAACATAGGCAGAGTTTTTACAGTTCTTTCTGAGACTGAAAAGGTATCAAAAAGAAAATCCACGTCAATGGGGTCAGCATGGAGCTGGACGTCGTGGTTTTTAGCCGCCCGTTCAATGAGGGCATTGAACGCTGCTGAATCCTCTGTAGGGGATGTCTTTACAGAATAAAGTTGAGTGTCTTGGGTAGAATGGGGATCACCTGGGTCAGCACCAGCAGCCCAGGGTTCATTGATATCATCAGGGTCTGTGTAGACAGGATAGCTGTACTCATCCTCATCTTCGCCCTCCCCAGCGTCCACGTCAGAGTAAGTGGGCGAGACATTATGGGCCTGTGGAGAAAGTGGTTCCACAAGGACAGGAGTCGAAGCAGAGTCCTTCTTCTTCTTCGGAGGAATCTTGTAGGACTCCATGGGTTGTTCCAGGGCAATCTTTCGCTTGTGGAGGGAAAGTCTGCCCGTTTCGGCATCAATAAAATGTTCTTGGTGGTCTTCCACCGAAGATTGCAGAGGCTTTAAGGTGGGAACCACCGTCGACGACTTCGGCACCGAGGACACCTTCTCGGGCACTCTGGCGACCACTCTAGGGGTGAAAGCCTTCGGCGGCAACGTGAAGTGGATGGGCGTCGACGCCTTGTGAGGTTTCTCGACCGGCTTCGAAGGCGGAGGATCTCTCGTTCCGACAGCCGAGGCCTTCTCCTTGATGCGCTGTAGGGAGTCCGTCACTTGCTTGGTGAAAGCGGCGGACGGCCGCGCCGAGTCGACGGGAGCCTTCGAGGCACCACTAGGCGTGGACTCTCGGGGTGCGCCGCTCTTGGCCTTGTCTTGTTGACGCGGAGTCTCGAGAACCTTCGGATCACCGAGTCCTTTGTTGGTGTCGACCGCCTTCGGCGCCGATTTACTCGGCTCGACCACATTGACTTTAGTCTTCGGCGCGGCAGACTTCGTCTCGACGCCCTTGACTGGAGCCTTCGTATCGACAACACCCTTTTGCTTCTTCGGCGCCGAGGGCTCCGAGGCCTTGGAGCCGACCAAGGTAATGCGCACTTTCTGTTTCGAGGTGGGCACCAGTGTTGTTGCTTGTGTCGAGACCGTTGGTTTCACTTTCGGTTTCGATTCTGCAGGGTGCGGCTCAATAGTAATGTCCGTGGCCGAGCCCGAAGGCGGGGCCGTAGAACCCATTGCAAGATCTTGGGTAAGGCCTAGTGGCGATCCCTCGACCTGAGCCTTATGAATCGGTACGGGCCCAGTGTCAGTGCGAGGTAGCTCATCGTACGAGCTATCCTCCATGGCCCCGTCGTCGTCCCCTACCTCGTCGACGACTTCTTCAGCTTCGAACATTTCGGCGTCCGCGTCGTAGTTGTAGTCTACTTCAGACGCGGGATTCGACAGGTTGTCACTGATGTCCCTGTTAGCTTCATCTTTGACATCCCCGGCATCGAAAATGTCCGCAGGCGCCGGTGCAGTGTGCTGGGCCTGCTGGCGCTCAGCGCGTCGATGCTTAAGCGTCTTCTTGGACCTGAAGCGGGAACAAGCCATGCAGCTGGCTTCGTCATGGTCCGGCGACAGACACTTGTTGCACACCGGGTGGACGTCGATGTAGGGATACTTTGAGTTGCAGACGGGACATCTCTTGAACGGACTTCGGTCCATGATGAACAGTCGATAGGGTCTGAGGCGTCGACTGGGCCCTCCGCGCCGAAAGCACGCGGGTGTATGGAATCCGGCTCGGAACCGAGCTGGAAGTTAGGCACCGAACGCAAGACTATACTGACGAAGAAAACTAAAGACCGTTTGGTCTTAAGAAAGTTTTTTATCGATTCCGACTAGAGGGAACCAATATACATTCGAACCCAATGGCGGAAAAAAACAATCTAAGGATGGAGTCGATGCCCATGCGCACTGTAGTCCAGGGGAGGAGCCACCTATCTCGTGATACTTCGAAGACTCTTCCAGGACAACAATGTGCGATCATCCGGACCCAACACTAGGCGGCGATCTACGCACAGATATGAATTCAGCAGCCCACATGCCTCGAACATTAACATTTTTGTTAAATTGAAAATGTAGTGGAAAAACTAAAGGAAGCAACCTGTAAGGAACAAAATAGCAAACAACTTTTTATACTTCATAAATAAGTACTTACATTAAGTGTTTTGTGATCTTTTTTCTTCAGCTGCTGCACCTCATCAAGATCCTTCTCCAATAGTGCCTTGTCTTTATGCACAGAATGAAGTTCCTGGTCTTTCCTTTTTATGACAGCCTGCAGTTTGCGGTTCTCAATTTCCTTTGCATGGCAATCATCACGTAGCTCTCCAATGAGGGTTTCTTTTTCCATTAATATTGTTTGATAATCTTCCACACCCTGAAACATACTCTGAATTAGCAAAATTATATTTACACAGCTCTGGGTAGGACTGATTGAAGATACTTTGGGTAGGACTAAGGAAGATACTTTAGAGTGAGACTAGCAAGACTACATTAATGTCAAGCTCTTTGTACCCAAACAACTCCCCAAGTATGCATCAATAATCAAACCTAACAACACAGGTTTCACATTTACGTACACTAGGTTACTAAGTGGTGGCATTTACAAAAAAAATCAGCTTTTCCACAGTTAGCTACTTTCAAACACATTGATTACAATTTCTCTGTTCGGTCCCGGCTGGACCATATAAGGTGAAGTGGGTTCTTATCACAGAAATCCATACAAATCCAAAAATGCATCTTTTGACAAACAAAGCAAAATTTTATTTCTTACTCTTTAGGGGCATAAGACCTCGGAGTGGCTGTAGGTTTACTTATGCTAGGCCCAAAGTCAGATTCAAAAGTATCTTAGCTGGGTAGCGGTGCCATTGGCTTTCACATTAAGATAAGGAGTGAAAACCACCACTGGCAAGTAAAGTACAATTAGACAAAGTCGAAAATAAAGTCACAGGAGGGCATTGGCCATGGTGGTGTGTTAAGATGAAAAATGGAGATATCGCAGCAACGCCTAATGCCCAAAAACATCAGGTAGGTTCACACTCATAAGCCTGGGAGAAATAAACTGAGCATGCCAGATTACAGACGCTTCCCAGCAAGGAGCAGAGAGCATCACACCATAATTCTACCTTTGCTGGTGGTCCTAGTCCTTCAACCACACTGGCAGCCACAAGGGTGTAAAGGAGAAGTATTCCATCACTGGAGATAGGAAGAACAGGCTGTACTTGTACAGCTACAACTAGATATATATATATATATATATATACATACATACACACACACACACACAGACATATACATATATATATATATATATATACACATATATATGTATATACATACATACAGACATACAAACATATTCAAGCATGTGAACGTATGAAAGCTTCAAAACTGGATTATTTCTCATAGTTGCAAATAATAGTAACATAATTAAAATACTGCACAGATCGCTCAGAATATATTTTTACCTTGAATTTCTGGATCTGTGCTTTGTGTGTAGCATCTCTTGCTTTCGTCAACAATGCATTTAAGCCATCTATTTCCTGACTGAAGTCTTCATTCTACAAGATTACAAAACATGTAAACAGAAACCTGAGTACCAACAGGCTGATCTATTTATGATGTGGACAGCACTTATCTATAATAGTTCTTATTCCGAGAATATTGAAATATGCTACTAAGATTAGAAGTTATACGTCAGCCAACAAAAGAACCATACACTGTTTCCTTATACGCTCCCATTCAAAATTATCAAAGGGTAAAAACATTAATGGAAGAAGATGGAAAACTGATGAGGGAAAACTCTAAAAATAGAAAGCAATGTTAATAATTGTATTCACTATTTTACTAAGAATCTAAAGCTGGTTGAAAACCAGAGGATTTGGTGATTTCCCCCCCCCCCCCCCAAATCCACAACCACATCACATACACACATTAGGTACATTGATTCCTTTTCTAAGCTGACAAAGATGGTATTTTATCACACTGAACAATTAAAGGCAACAGAATATACAGCTAAACAGGCTGAAGGTCTGAGAGGAGAGCAATACTTGCTTTATCGTTAATTGTACTCCTGGTCCCATTTTTCCTTAATTTGCAAACACGTATATCAGACATCTACTTGAAGGACCCAAAACGGTTTCTGATACCTGGAACCAAAGTTAAGCACAGCTAGCTACAGAGCATGTAGAGTATTCAGGTCCGTTCTTAAACCTGAAGGAGCTAATGATTAACCATCTTTGCTGGACAATTAGTAGTTGGGTTGGATCCTCACTGAGAACAGCTGAGGGCTAAGGAGCAGAAGCAATTGAATCACCATAAAAGGTGTCACCCACCTCTTTCTTCTTCCCAACTAATGAGCTGATTCCCCAGCAAATACGTATATGTATATACTAGCAGCCCGCCCCAACGTTGTCCGGGGGCAATCAGGCTTCGCGCAGGCAGTCCGCCAAACTTTACCGCTCCTCCCCACGCTTCTAAGTTAACCGCTCCTCCCCTTGCTTGACCTACCTCAGTCCGCTTCAGTCCGCCAAAGTTCACCGCTCCTCCCCGCGCTCCTGTCCTCCGCTCCTCCAAGCGCTCCTGATGATGTCAGCACGCACGTCGTTAGCGCACACGGCGGGCGCTACTTCCAAGGGACTACTTTTTTTTGGAACGTATATTTTTTTGTGGTATGTAGCCTATGTCACTCTGCAGACCCTGACAATTCCAATGATGTATTGGGTGTTTGGATTGGCGCTGTGGTTCCCGAGTTTAGCCGCCTCAAAGGCTCACAGTTCTCGCTTTATAATAGTAGTATAGATATATATTAAAAGATATGAAAAAATATTTATTTTCCTAGGTATTTGTTTTGTTTGCAATTTTAATTTCTGAATTGAAGGACTGTTCAACAGATCTACAGACAGTGGTTGTTTGCCATGAATTATGTCATGCATTTGTCTGTCTCTATTACAGGATCAAGAATGGTGTGGGGGGAATGACAGTAATCCATCTAGAAAAGGTACCGAATGGAGAGCTGAGGAGCTCATGCCATTGTCTTACAGGAACACCAGTTCCGGAAAAGCAACTAGGTCGGTGGTCAGGCCAATGGTGGAGAAGAAAGTGATCTCACCTTTTTAAAGAAGGAAAATTAAATATTATGGCTATGGTATGATAATGTGGCTATAAAAGGGGAGTAAAATGCACGGCCTACATTGAACCAACCTGCGTCTCAGCCAAAAACTCCCCTAATGAACAGATCCAGGAAATCTTGCCAACAGTTCCCTGAACAAATTATAGACATGTTTAAAGCTCATAAATACTGCTAGATTCTAACAATGCTGGTGTCTATGGGGATTGGAGGTGGCACCTGAGGAGCAATGGCCAGGTACAGGACCCACTGAGGCTGTCTACAGTTCTAGGTGCTATTTCAGGGACAGAATGGAGTTCAAATATACAGCTTATCATGAGCAGTGGCAGCCTAATTGCTGGATAGTACTGATGCTCCTGCAGAAGTGGGTAGGTCTAAAGCCAAATGGATAAAGATACACAGTCATTTCGAGAAACCAGCAAGAGGCAGTTTATTTGGGTTAAGGTCCAGTCAATGCCGTGTCATACCTGGAAAATGTCTTGCAGGCAAGACAAGAGTTCTCCAAATGCATGGACTAGATGTCTGTTTATGGTTTGCCATCAAAGAAGCTGCACTAGTGTTCAACAAATAATGAAAAGGCAGCAGAACTGTTGCAAATAAAAATAAGATGTCCAGACCTCAATATCTAGACACAATGGCGTGTGTGTGCATCACAAACAAAATCTGCCATCTTCATAAATGTTATTGTTTGAAGCACAAATCTGGTGGATGACCCATCTGTAGTATAAGTGCATTATAGCCGCAGCACTTATAATAGCCTAATGGGATATTCATCACCTTTTGACACTGTACCCCATCTGCCAAACTCTAATGTAACATATACTGTGCAGGCTGGATTTATATACGTAACTGTTCTTTTTATTGGGTGGCTTCTCTACTACAATTTTCCTTTATTTGAAACGGAGGTTCTGGACAGTAAAGGGCACAAATGTACACTAAATACATGGTGCTCAGGGTGTGAAAGCCAAGCTCAGTTTTATTGGGTACACCATTGCATAGATATTTATTTTTTGCCCACAGCCATACCTCTTTTTCCTTTGTCTTTAAAGCCATAGTTAGTCCTTGAATAGTTTTATCTCGTTTAAAACCATTCTTTTTTTCAACAACAAGTTCCTGTGCTTTGGTTTTTAGTTCAATCTGAAGAGCCTAAAATAAAAATAAATAACAAACAAAATCAATTTTCCATGAGCACTGGAAAACAAGGAGCAAGCGAATAAAACGTACTAACTGGCATTTAACGAGTGTTAGAAAATAAAGATGGCAGTTGGAACCTTTTATCGAGAGGCAACCATTAAATCACAGTAGTAGCAAAAAAAGTTTGTTTTGCCCAAAACGCTTTATCTGTGGGACAAATCAAAATAGTTCATACCATAAGAGGAACTTGTCCAGGTGGTAACATTTCAACAAGCACTGAAAAATCAATAGGTCTGGGTTTAATGTTACAAACACATACATCCAGAAATAATGTTTCCATGTAATAACACATTAAAGCCAATGTTTTATAGTGATGGTAGTAGTAGTGGTGGTGTTGGTGGTGTGAAGTACTGAGGTTGGCGGTATAAGTTGTGGTGCTATAGGTGGTAACGGTATCAGTGATATTGGTAATGGTAGTGCTGATACTGATGTATGTACTGGTGATAATGTTAGTGGCAGTGATCTGATTGTTGGTGGCTGCAGTATTGGTAGCGGTGGTTATGATCTTAGTAAAGCTTGCGGCAGTGTAAAAAGACTGATGGCTATTTACAATGCAAGTGCAAGATAAAGAACTCAATGTGACAAAACGTATAATGTCTAGAGTACACTGGATGCAAAAAAAGTTCTTCATGTGCCACAGTGAAAGCCCTCTGTGAGCTGGAATGATACACCAAACAGCCAAAAAAAATAAGTGAGAAATGCTACCCTGGGCTGAGAAGTGAGTGACGTCTCAATACAATGGCTAAAAAAGGGTGATCTCAATAAGCCAGTGGTTGAAGGGGGTTAACATTAGCCCACTCTACGGAAATTGTAAGCAACAGATCGTGCAAATAGCTGCCCCTGCCAACCCAGATCTATTTATACAATTGTCATGAACAAAGCTCAACATAGATGTGGAGAAATCTTCAAACGGAAGAGTGGCTCAGAATGCTGGGAAAGTGAAGGTATCATTCATATGGCAAGTCACTGCCTGACAAGCTATGCTAATAAGGCTTGGCCAGAGGTAGTCACCTCTCATGAACAGGGAATTCCTAAAGAAGGTTATGCTCAAGATAAGTATCCACCCAAGGTTGGATAATCAAAGAGTTGTTGGTTTATTACTGTGGCTGGATCTGAAGTTACAATGCACTGATGGAGCAATAATTTGACGAATATATAACAGGATTAGTGTTAATGGACATGAAGAACACATTCATTATAGTCATGCTCTACCCCAAATAATCAATGCCCTAAAGAGCAAGTTGATTATCTTTGGTAAAGCTCTTCCTGGTGGATACGCTCTATAATCGTAGATTTTGCAACTTGTGAATTTCCCCAGACTCCAGGTTGGAGACAGAACTTTCAGCAATTGCTCCCATGTGCCAGTAGGTGGTGACGACACACTCTGCAGCAGAAGTGAAAGCACAAAACTGATGTCAATTTTCTTTTTAAACTCTTCCACAAACTCGGACATTGTTTGACCGTGACAGACTGTAATCATGACAGCATGTAAAACCTAACTTTTAAGACGCGTAAACACCACTTCAGAGAGCATAGACTCAGAGGGAGGGCAGTGGGAAATCTGTAAGATAGAAAATCCACCAGAGAGCATCACCAACAGTAGGTAACTTGATCGACTGATGGATACTTCGAACAATCAATCAATCAAAGACATTTCTAGAGCGCACTACATACCCGTAGGGTCTCAAGGCGCTGGACAGAAGATTTGCCTTATGAATATGCAACAAATAAGTACCCTACCCTCCCAAAAGGTGGAAGGTCTAAGTGGTGGATTTACTGCAAGAAGTCCTGCTGGACTAAGCAGGCAAAATGGCCCTCCCTGCAGACTTGAGGGATGACACAGTAATACGAAATGAACGTTTGGACGACCCCGACCTGCCCCGTTACTGCTAGGGGTGGCGCACATATGCTTCCGCAGGGCACTGTACCTCACAAGGAAAGTGCTCCCATACGCGCCTGCAGTGCAACTGGAGGGCTCGCCAGGGGGAGAGGGTGTTCTCACACGCCACATGCTAGAGCAGCGGCAGGAGGCGGATGTTCAGACGCTAGGCGATTTATACCAAGACGGAGTCTTGGTCCCCTTTGAGACGCTGGTTGCAGAGGTTGGGCTCACCCCCGGGGGTTCCTCATGCACAGGTCCCTCACCGCCCGGATGGCGATTGGATGGGGCGACATCGCGGAGGAGCCAGCGCAGCACTTGACGGTGCAATACCTGCATGTCATGGGCAGGGGCAGGCAACCTATTAAATGGTTTGCCGCGTCCCTACGTATGCATACGGAGCTGGATCTGTCCCCACTCTGTGGAAAGTGGGAGCGCGAATATGGGAGGCGCGCTGGCAGACAAAGAATGGGAGAGGATACTCAAAAGCCCGGTGCGCATCCCCAGAAACATGCGCTTTCGCCAGATCCAAGTATATATAGTCCACAGGGCCTCACCCCCGCCTTAATAAACAAATACTTCCACAGGGCGGATGCGTCTTGCCCCCGGTGTGGCGAGCTGGATGCGGATCTCCTTCACCTTCTGTGGCACTGTCCACGGCTTGGTACCTATTGGAGGGACACCAGTGCCCGGCTCGCGCAATGCACTGGCTGCACAATCCCTTGCATTTGGCCTGAATTTCTCTTGCACCACTTCACCTAAGGACAAGGTGTCGGCCCGCTTTCTAGACCTGGGGATGGTCGCAGCAGTGCGGCTCCTCACAAAAAGATGGAAGGCAAGTGACTCGCCCAGTGTGCAGGTGTGGACCTTGTCCCTCCTGTCGTGGGCCCGAGCGGAGTGGACCGCCATTAGGAGAGAGGAAACAGTGGGGCCCCACAGAGAGCCCATGGCGGAAAGCTGGGAGGGCATGCTCAAGGCACTGCAGGCGGCAGAGGCTGACACAGATGAGGGGGCGGAGAGGGACTCAGTGGGCAGAGTGGATAGCAGAGGGGAGGGGTGTGCGGTGAACAACAACACTGACATGCAAGCTGGGGCCCGCCGTGGCGAGGGTGTAATTGGAATAGTGATACATGCATAGAATAAGGGGGAGGGGAGAGTCGGTAAGACAGAATAAGGGGACTAACGCAAAAAACATTTTAAAAGGGAGGGGGAGGAGGGCCTCGGGGATGGGAATGAGGGGACGTTTTGTACTGAATCCTGGCGACAATGCCGTATCTTGTTGTTATTGTTTTCTTGCAAATGTTACGATTGCAACTGAATTACACGTGTAAGACTTGTCTCTCCACGCAGAAATGGGACGCAATGACTCTTGTAAACTGCGGACATATCTGGGCACCCGAGACTTAGTCACCTGCCATATGAGTGAAATTGTATTAGCGCCTTAATAGCACATTGCACTGTCAGCGCACTGGTAACTGGACACTGTTGACAAAGTATTTTGATGTACATGGTGCACGCAATGAGATGTTGAAAATGAAAATGGAAATGCCAATAAAAAGAGTTGACAAAAATGAACGCGTGGACGACAGCCACATAGCAGTCTGGAAAATATCTCACACCGGAACACTTCTAACCATTGCTCTTTTGAAATGAGTGCTAAGGCCTTTGGGATGGCCAGGCCATTTTTATGTTCTGGACTGCCCTTCCTTCATTAGGATCAGCGAATCAAACAAAAAGCTGGTCATTCACCCAGCACTAGATCTACGTAAAAACTAAGGACACTCATTGGCTCCAATTGAAGAAGCATCTCCTCCTCCTCAAAGGGATGTGGCAAAAAAGAAAGGTGGAAAGCATGATTGGCTTACCCACAAGGTAAAGCGATATTATTATGTAGAAAAGATGCCAGAGTCCGAAAAATCAATGTGTCAGAGAAGAATGTGCTATATGGTGGTTGAACTGACGGTGCCTCCATCTGACTGACACACCAAGCAGAACCAATCGCAATGAGGTTTACAGTCTTAATATTCACCAACCTCAGGGAACAGTCGCGCATTGTACATCAAGAATGTGAGGACCAAGTAATGGTCCCACTGTATCATGATCAAGACGAAGGAGAACATATATAAGAGCCCTTTCAAAGAAACTCATCACAATCTGTGACCTAACCAACAAGGGTTGTCAAGCAAACATAGAAAGTTTTATAAGGGCTGGCAAATTAGCTATAAAGGTGCCCAAATCAAAGTCTTGCCATGCCAGTGATTAAAGAAACATCAGAACATTAGGTGGTCGGGCATGAAGAGGATCAACCCGTCTTCACAACAGGCTCCAAATGTTGCCAAAGTCAAATCTACTCAGTTCATTGCCCCTAATTCTACACACATGGAGGTGTACTCTTGAAGGTTTGAGTGAAAACTCTGTCCTGTTGCTCAGTCAGGAGGTCCTCCTGAAGAGGTAGACAGTGTTGAGGACCCATGCTCAGAATGTCAAAGTAACACACTCTCCTGGCCCAATCCAGAGCTTTCAGTATGTTTGAGCTTGGTTCCACTCCTGACTCTCTTCAGAATTTGGAGCTGAATCAGCACTAGTGGAAAAGAATACAGTAGACTGTAGTCCCACTACAGGTGGAATGTCTCTCATATAGTCTTGAAGCAGAAACGCCAACTCGAAGTGAGTGTGACACTGCATGTTCTTGGCATTAGCAAAAAGACATCCCACTAGGCGAAGAAGCTGGGTCCTGGGTGTGGAGGTCATTTGTGAAACGCTAGATATCTTGGGGCTTGTCCCTCATGACATTTAGCAAGCCCGCCAAATGAATGACCTTCCGAGAGACATTTAGGAGGTCAAGAGACTGTTGTATTCTCAGTGCGTTCTGGCACATCAATTGATGCTTTCATCACAGGTGTGAGATATGGGAAGGGTATGTTTAAGGCTATGAAAAAAGGCCTGCCAACAGGCAGAGAGGACCTGTAGGATGCAGGAGGCCTAGAATACACAGATCTGCACCTAAACAGAGGAGTGAGCATGAAACATATCCTGACTGGTAAGGCCTAGCTGAAGAGGCAGAAAGGCCTTGAAAGCCATTGTGTCATTGATGGCACTTATGGATGGAATCCACTGCATCGGTGGCAGATGGGACTTGCTGATGGAGGGCCCAAGTGAAGACAGCAGGAACAAGGTTGTCCACAAGAAGTTCGCAACAGACTTTAGAGAGCTTGATTTCAGGAGCCGGTTGTTGAGGTACAGAATACATTGGTCTCTGAATTGCGAAGAAAGGCCGCTACCACCACCATACTCTTCATAAGGGCGGTACACTACAAGTGTTCCGACACCACCACGAATAGAAGGAAGTGTTTTTAGGTCTCGCCTGTCGATGCGCATGCGCATCGAGCAAGCGAGACTATAGGGGCTCATCGACTCTTTATCTAACTTGCAAGGAATCGTGGCGATTCCTTGCAGTGCCCGTGACTTTTAAGGTCAATGCGCAGGCGCATTAAGCTTATGCGCATGCGCATTGACCTTAAAAGTCACGGGCGCGTGCATGTGTCTTTGTTTACCCGCTCCCCAGCTCCGCCCCCTCACTACTTGATTGCACGGCCACTAGGCCGTGCCTCCCCTACTCTCCTCCCCCCTCCTCCTCTCCTCCCCTGCCTGCCTGCCGCTAGTTTCCATTCGCTGCTCCTTTCTCGTCTCCCTGGCCCCACCGCCCTTCGATGTGAAAGTCCCCGCCCCCTGTCCCTCGCTGCTCCTTTCTCGTCTCCCTGGCCCCACCGCCCTTCGATGTGAAAGTCCCCGCCCCCCGTCCCCTCCTCGCTCACCCTCATCTCCACCTTGGTGCTTACTTTCCCTTTTCTTCCAATCCTTCTCTCATTCACTTGCAGTCTCCCCTCCTCCTCTCCTAGCACCCCCAGCCCGAGGCAGCTTCCCCTGCACAGACCCGCTCCGCCCCCTCCCCTTCCCGCCGTCTCGCATTTCCCCTGTCGCACTTCTCCTCCCCCCTCCTCCTCTCCTCCCCTGCCTGCCTGGATCGCCTCGCCCCCGGACATCATGGGCCAGCCTTGCTCTGCACAAATGTTTCCCAGCACCAGTCCCAGCATCTCTCAGCAGCTCCGCTCTTCCTGCACTGCTAGAACGCCGTGCCTCCCCTACTCTCCTCCCCCCTCCTCCTCTCCTAGCACCCCCAGCCCGAGGCAGCTTCCCCTGCACAGACCCGCTCCGCCCTCTCCCCTTCCCGCCGTCTCGCATTTCCCCTGTCGCACTTCTCCTCCCCCCTCCTCCTCTCCTCCCCTGCCTGCCTGGATCGCCTCGCCCCCGGACATCATGGGCCAGCCTTGCTCTGCACAAATGTTTCCCAGCACCAGTCCCAGCATCTCTCAGCAGCTCCGCTCTTCCTGCACTGCTAGAACGCCGTGCCTCCCCTACTCTCCTCCCCCCTCCTCCTCTCCTAGCACCCCCAGCCCGAGGCAGCTTCCCCTGCACAGACCCGCTCCGCCCTCTCCCCTTCCCGCCGTCTCGCATTTCCCCTGTCGCACTTCTCCTCCCCCCTCCTCCTCTCCTCCCCTGCCTGCCTGGATCGCCTCGCCCCCGGACATCATGGGCCAGCCTTGCTCTGCACAAATGTTTCCCAGCACCAGTCCCAGCATCTCTCAGCAGCTCCGCTCTTCCTGCACTGCTAGAACGCCGTGCCTCCCCTACTCTCCTCCCCCCTCCTCCTCTCCTAGCACCCCCAGCCCGAGGCAGCTTCCCCTGCACAGACCCGCTCCGCCCCCTCCCCTTCCCGCCGTCTCGCATTTCCCCTGTCGCACTTCTCCTCTCCCCTCTCCGCCCCCTCCCCTGCCCGCTGTGTTACGGTGAAAGGCTTGTTTTTTATTTTACCCGCCGTGTCTCTGCTGCTTCCCCCTGTCCTGTCTCTCCTCCTCTCCCTCTCTATACCCTCCCCCTCCCCCCCACCACTCCCAGAGGGGGCTGAGGTTAATTTGCTTTCTCAGGCGTCATGCATCACCCAGCTCGGTGACACTTTAGCGGGGGACGGGGTCTCCTGGAGGGGTCGGCCTCCTCACAGCTGTTCAAGCCCGCCAGACAGAGCTCAGTGTTGGGAATGGAGGAAAGGAGGGGGCTTTAAACCCGAACACGTGTTCTTGCAAGTGGGTTCCATGACATGTGACGTCAGTTTATTTTCTTTTTGTAATTTATTTCATCGTACATGTTGTAGTTCTTTTTCCCTGGCCATTTCGGCTCCTTGCTTTCCCCCTCCCCCATCTGCAGCGCTGCCTTCTCAGCCCCGTTTCCTTCTTCTATTCCCTCCCGTGTCTCTCTCCAGTTTCATCCTGTCCCCATATAGTCGCTTCCATCCCTATCTATATATCTCTAGTCTTTCAAGTGTTCTCATTTCATCCACTCCACCCTATATCGCTCTCCTCGTCATCCCGTGTATCCAATGTTTACATCTCCTGCTTTGCCCCCCGTTTTCAACGTCACCCCGTGTTCTCTCCATCCACCTCTTTACCTCCCTCGTCCTTCCTCTCTGTTCATGCTCACCCTTCTCTCGCTCTCTTTCGCTTGTCCACTCTCCTATCTCAACTACTATCTCTTTCTTTTCGTCTCTGTGCCCTCCACAGCTCATACCCTCTTGATGTTCCCATCTTTCATTCACAAACCGGCTTAGCTGACGCCTACACACTCATTTATATGTGCACGAAAATTGCGCGCACCCAGTGGCTTAGCCCGTGTGCCCTGGTGTCTAGTTCAGGGACGGACACTGGCCCCTAGCTGCTGTTTTAACTGTGAATTAACAGCAATAACCAGGGTTCAGTGGAGCCTTCCGGGCCCCGGTGCCACTGCACCTGCTGCACCAACGGAAGCTGCGCCCCTGCACGCACCCGAGAACCTGCAGCTCAGTAACATTCCTAGCTATTCTTGCTCTGCAGCTCAGCTCCCACCTATGCGTTATCGTGGCGCCGCAGAGCCCATCGCTCTACTGCGTATAGAAGCCTGGCTCAGGGCCAGTAAAACCACCAGCACACGAGTGCCCCCCTCCTCCTCCGGGCCGTGCAAACAGGCTCGGCCACAAATTACAAGTGTATCAGTACAGGCCTTGCCAGTCCGGGTCTAAACTATTAATATACATAGGCCTAGCCCTATAGAACCCGTCATGACTGGCCTCAAGGGCGTGACGCAGACCACCGAGGCGGGAAGGACTTTGAAGACTTTGAAGACTTTTAGGAACCAATTTTATTTTGAATGCACACCGCATAAAAATTATTGGCACATAAGAAATGTGATACTGCATTTAATCACTGTATACCGACACAAAATGCAACATTTAAGTATTCCTGTCGATGACAGGTGGTCAGGCACCCTCAACCCCTCACCCTCACTCACCCTCAACCCCTCACCCACACTCACCCACACTCACCCTCACTCACACTCACTCACCCTCACTCACCCTCACTCACTCACCCTCACTCACCCTCACTCACCCTCACTCACCCTCACTCACCCTCACCCCCTCACTCACCCTCAACCCCTCACTCACCCTCAACCCCTCACCCACCCTCAACCCCTCACCCTCACTCACCCTGAACCCCTCACCCTCAACCCCTCAGCCTCACCCTCACTCACCCTCAACCCCTCAGCCTCACCCTCACTCACCCTCAACCCCTCACCCTCACTCACCCTCAACCTCATGCTAAAGATTTACAAAAAAAACCATTAACAATTCTAAAAGCACTAACTCTAATGCTGCGAGACCTATTGCATTTCTAATGCTTGTTTAGACTGCAGGACGTTCATATGAAAAGATGCATCCTGCAATTACAAGGACATCAAACAGTCCCCCTTCCACGATCTAGTCTCCCAGATCCAGACAAGATGGGAATTGGGTCAGCATCGACATGTTGGACTTGTCCTATTGAAAAAGGTGTTGAACATTCGAAGCGTAATGTTGGCCTGAGCCCTCCTTCAATTTTGGGCTAAAAGAAAGTACCAGAACTAAACTCCTGCCTTTTTCGGCCTTTCCACAACACTTTTTAAGGCTCCTTTTATCAACACACATTGTACTTCCTGGGCAAGGATGTAGGCATAAATTGCCAAAGTCTGGACAAACACTGGAGGAACGGGGGTGGGGGGCAGACAGTGCCACTACCTTGACACCAGTACTACTGGAGGCTAGAGACTTTATTTGGATTGCATTAAGATGTTGTACAGGGTTTAAGAAGCTGGCTCTGTGAATACTATACCAAAGTGAGGTATAGTATGCACAGAGTCCAGTGAGTCCTCACAGGTAGGCAGAATTAAAAGTAGATAATACCGCGGCAGTAAGGCTTTATCAGAGGTTAACGTTAAGCATTTATTGTACACACTCAGGCAAGAAATGATTTCACAAACTCAAAGACTGAACTCTGACCAATTTATTTTGTATAAAAATATGATTTAATTGTATTTTATTTCTAGAACCAAGCTAGGCTGGTACAAGTAAGTGAATAATACTTTGCAGGAATAATACATTTGAATGCTGTTGTATGTAATTGATTTGGATATAGGTCGGTCAATTATTCAATTAAAGTTGAAATTACTTTTCAGTTACTGTATGACTACTTTTTAGAACACTTTCTACTGATATGCCTTAATATCACACTGGGACATTTCCTAAATAAAAGGTGAGTAAATCAGTTTTTATAAATATACAGTTTCTTATGTTTTCATACAATTTCTCAACTCCACACTTTCACCGGAAAACAGTCAATGCAATCCTATGGGAAGAAATGAAGTTATCGGTTTAAAGCGAAGTACTTGGTTTTGGGAGTTGGATGTCTGGGGTTAGAACAAGGGTTCTCCCCAAGGTCAAGATGCACTCTCAAAGCACCCTCAGCAAGCACTAGGGCAGCCGGGTGCAGGGTGCTGAGGCCCAAAGTTATCAAATGGGCGATAGAGGGCCTCTGGTTGGTGGCTGCTCATGGGCACACCGCTTGCTTGTGGGAGCAAAGCTCCTAGGATTTAGCTCAGGGCAAAGGGGGATCTGTGTTAGCACACAAGGTGCACCCACAGGAGCGGCTGGGTGCAGGGTGCCGATTTGGCATAGGTTGCCCTGTTGTTTTCAATGGGAGCTGCCGGTTTTAGGTTTTGGCTGCAGGCTCGGTCTTTCAGGAGGAACCAACAGCTGGGAAGGTAAGTCGGAGAGCTCGGGGAAGTAGGTGCACCTCAGGTCCTCTTCTCTAGGGCGCAAGGCGGCCAGTTGCAGGGGTGCCTTTGGAGGTCTGATTCCACCTTAAAAGGCCACTCACAGTTGAGGAAGGTCTCCGTGCGGAGGCTGCAGGTGACGTTGGGGAGTCCCGGAGGGGTCAACCCACAGTGGACTTGGGCTCTTGAGCGCTGGGGTACCTCACTGGGACCAGTGGGCCAATCGGACTCGGGCCGTAGGCGTCGGGTTTCTTTGTACTCAGCAGGCTTGGAGTATTTTTTTGGTGATTCTTTTGAACAGAGCTGCTGTTTACAGGACATCTGGTCTTTGTTGACGGCAGTCAGACCTCCCAAGGGTTCTGGAGGTCGTTGACTGCAGAACAAGGCAACGTTTGACGCAGGAAAGAATATTATGGAATCGCCATTACCTCAATCTAGGGCTTGATATTCCGTTGGATATCACAACCCTTATCATCAGCAGGCCGAATCTCTCTTATCAAAATGGTGGTTTTGCCCCAGCTGCTCTACCTCTTTCTCAATATATTATATCCCCCCGGGCGCCCGTATTTCCATACGCTACAAACTCACCTAATTAAGCTGGCATGGGGAGGCAAACAACCAAGAGTGAGCTGGACCACACTTGCTCTGCCTTATTCAAGAGGTGGGTTTGAGGTGCTGGATATGGAGCTTTACTATCTCTATGCGCAAGCCTTCTATGGACCTATTATATTAACCCCTCCCCTACATGCCTCATCTAGCTATCGAGCAAGGCTATATGGACCCACTGCTTCTGTCCTCCTTCATGGGGGTTAGTGTCCCAGGCGACAAAACCACCAGCTCCACTGTGGCCTGCACCAACCTAGCAAGGAGACGTTTAGCTAGAAAGATAAATAAACCCTTATACTCACCCCTTCCATCATCTGATCCCGGTCACTCACAAGGTCACCTGCCGCAACATGCTGCGCAAAAGGGGAGTTCATACCTGAGGGAGACTGTATCAAGAGGGAGTATTCAAAGATCAAAACACACTGATGAATGACGGAACTACCACGCCACTGGAAATCTTTTTAACCATCAATATTAGAAAAGACGTCAAGACCGCCACGCCAGCTTTTCCCCATGACACCCCATTGTAGATACACTACATGGATACTTGCAGGTGCCGGGGCCGGTGTACGCAGTTTCCAGACTATCGCACTGCCCTCACAGAGCGTCCGAACCCACAGACAGTCTCTTGGACTGGGTTGTACATGGAACTGGACACACCACTTACTGATGGGCATTGGCTCTACAGCTGTAAACAAACAGAGGAAGAGGGTTTTCTGCACCTAGCTTGGCAGTGCAAAATGTTACATCAATATTGGTTGGAGGTGGAGGCAGCACTGTCCCGGATGGCAAGAACCCCCATTCCCCTCAATCCGATCATAGCACTCAGACTACACAGAAGAACCCCTAGCCATGCACAGGAAATTCATTTCACTGGGACTTCTCCTGGTGAAACGCAGAGTGGTGTGCTGGTGGAGCCCTCGACTGGATCCTCTCAGTCAGAACGCAATGAGTCAGACTCCCTCCATTCCTCTCAAAATCGACTCCAACCATCTGCGAAGTCCCACAAGGATCCTCCGGTGAACAACCTTTACAACAAAACTTTTACAACGCACTACCATTACAACGCAACCATTACAACGCAAACCATTACAACGCATTGCGCTGGGGGGCGCTCTAGGATAGGGAATAAGTTTAATTTACTATCCAACACCTTCCCTAGTGTCCACAGGGACTGGAGTTGGAATAGTAAATTAAACTTTTCACTATCCAGCACCCCAAAGCGCTATGCGTTGTAAAGGTTTGCGATGTAAAAAACGCGTTGTAAAGGCATGCGTGGTAAAAGTATGCGTTGTAACGTCATACATCCGGATCCTCCATCAGCCCGACCCCGTTTATCATCTACATGGCCCCACTCGCATCCATCGTCAGACCACACAAATTCAACATCTCATCGTACACAAACGACGCAGAACTCATCCTCTACCTTTCAAACAAACCCAACTTCGCCAAATGCAACTTTCACGATGGAATGAAAGCGGTTGCAAGAGGGATCAAGAACAGCTGCCTTCAACTCAACAAGGACAAACCCGAGATACTCATCATGGGCCCACACCCAGACGCCTGGAACGAAACCTTGTAGCCCCCTGCCCTCTGAGAACCACCACCCCCATAGACCACGCATACAACCTCGGAATCATCCTAGACTGAAAACTCAAAATGGACTGCCAGGTCAACGCCATCACCTCCTCCTGCTACCACACCCTCCGCCTACTCCGAAGACCTTCAAATGGATCCTTCCCAAACACAGGAACCTGCCACACACGCCCTTCATCAGCAGCAGACTGGACTATAGCAACGCACCATACGCTGGGATCAACAAGTGCCTCACGGGCATTAGGGGGGCGTGGCTTGGATGCCGAGGAGGTAGGCAGCGTGAGCTCGGAGCTCCGTGCCCGATCCCGGAAAATATCCTGAAAATCTGATCGGACCCCGATGTAATCGATATCATCCGGTACTGGAAGGTACTGCGGAGGGTCCGGTGCCCACGGAGGACAACGCCGAGCCATTCCACAGCAGTATTTCGATCTTGAAAGTTGGACCCGGGCGAGAAGTCGCAGACCCTATAATGGCGGCGGTGGCATGAGACTTGGAGACGACGGAGGCATCTGCCCGGAGACCCACTAAGGACTGCTCCCTGACAAATCAGAGGTGCTGGCGGTTGTATCGCGCCTCTCCCGAGGTGTCGGAGTGGACCTTGGGCGCACCCTCGGGCGGTGGCTGGGGACCGCCCCCTGGTAGTGGCGACGATAGTGCAGCAGTGACCCAGTGACGAAAGCCCCGGGCCCTGGCACGACTGGCGCCAGCCGAGCCGACGGTCGTTCGGAGTTCCTGCTTCTTGGAGATAACCTTGGATCCGGGGACCCCGCCGGAGGGCGAAACCCGGCGACGCTCGGAGAACGACCAGGAACATACTCGGAGGCCACCGCTCGGGCCGGCCCAGATGGGGAAGCCGAAGGGGAAGGGAGATGGCGCGACCGATACTGAGGCTGCGGAGGGAGCGGAGCGAGACCAAGCGGCATTGCAGCGGATGCAAGATCGTATCCTAGAGGCCATCGCCACCACAAAGGACGCCCTACAACAAGACATAGCTCAGGTGGCGACGGGCTTGGGCCTCCTGAAGGCCGACCATGATAAACTTAAGGACAGGGTAAAGGCCGTGGAGATCACGGTTAAGGAATTAGCCCCGGGCCAAACAACGGTGAAGGCCCAGTTGACGGAAGTGATGGACCGCTTGAAGGTGCTGGAACGGAGGGCCGAAGATGCGGAAAACCGGAACAGGCGCAACAACGTACGCCTAGTGGGCCTGCCGGAAAAAATCGAAGGCGACGACATGGTGGGCTACCTTGATAACTGGCTGCGGACGGAGGTGGCACCGGAGGGGTTGTCCCCCTTCTTCTCCCTGGAACGGGCACATAGAGTTCCAGCGCGCCCGCCAGCCTTGGGCCTTCCTCCTCGCCCAGTGGTGTTCAAGTTGCTCCATTACCGGGACAGAGACTGGCTTTTACAGAGGGCGAGAGAGGCAGGGCCCTTTCAAGTGGACAACAACAGAGTCACCATGTTCCCGGACTATACATTTGAGACGCAGCGGCTCCGGGCGAACTTTCTGTCCCTCAAGCGGGAGCTCCGCAAGGAAGGCATCAAGTACTCCCTGTTGTTCCCCGCCAAGCTGAGAGTGGTGGTGGATGAGCAATCACTATTCTTCGCGACATCCGCGGACGCTTGGGACTGGTGGGACACTTATAAAGCGGGAACGGACGGTGCTAAGGCCAGGGAGGAGGAGGCTAAGGTGGCGCAACCGATCAGGCAATCCCAACGGATCAGGAGGAACCGCAGGAGGACCGGAAAGCCATCGGTGTCGCAGACGGAGGCGGAGAGGCAGGCGGCGCTACAGGCGGTAGCGGACTTATCCAGGGCCGCCAGAAGTCAGTCCGGGAAGGGCACGGAATCAGAGGAACCGGGCACGGGCTCAGAGACGGGAGAATCGGAATTTGGTGGAGCCCGGGGCCCTATTGTGACACCGCAGACTTCGGAGGAGATACTAGAGGCGTGTTGAACTGAACTGGTGGAGTGAACTCGTTGGTTGGACACCGGGGCACTGGGCCCGTGGCAGTGGAACGTTAATACTTGAGGTTTTGGAGATCTGTAATGTGGGGATTGCGGGGTGGAGTGCGCGGGGCTGATTTGCTTTGAGGTTCTATCGCATCAAGCCACGCCTTACTGGCCCCTAAGGTCACCGCAGTGGGGACTGCGACCATTACCACCTTTCCTTGAGGGGTGGTCGGGAGTGTTGGTTTGGATGGGGGTACTTCCAGTTGCGGGGGGGCCTGTCCTGGGGGGGTGGGAGTTGCGAGCAGTTGGGGTTGCTCGGGGGGTAGTTGTTGTTGGAGGGGTTCAGCTTCCTGTTTGGAGAGGGTGGGTGGGTGGGCCCGTGGTCACGGGACTTGTAAGGACATTGTTCTTTGTTGTCTGGTCCGGTTGTGTAGGGGGGGATGGCTAGTACCGGGGCGTTGAAATGTGTGACCTGGAATGTGCGGGGTATGCAGTCCATGACGCGCAGACATAAAGTTCAGGCGTACCTCAAGCGTAGGGGGGTTCATGTAGCGTTCCTGCAGGAGACACATCTTAATAAACAAGAAGGGGCTGCTCTGCAAAGGCGCTGGAGGGGACAGCTATTTTACACGACATTCTCAGCTTTTGCAAGGGGGACACTGATTTGGATACGGGCGGGGGTCCCCTTCCAGGTCACAAAGTTATTGGTGGACCCGGAGGGCAGATATGTGGCGGTGGAGGGGAGGCTGAGAGGCAGGGTGATATCTCTCTGTAATGTGTATGCTCCTAATGTAGACCTGCCCGCCTTCTTGTCTACCATCTCGGGCAAATTGGCGGGTTATTTGGCAGGGCCGGTCCTCTTGGGGGGGACTTCAACTCGGTTGAGGATGTGTTACTAGATAGGTCCCATCCCCCGCTGCGCGCGTCCCCAGTGCATAGGATCGCCAAGCGTAGGTTGGAATGGCAGGAGAGCTGGGCCCTCACGGATGCATGGAGGGCGTTGCACCCCACCACTAGGGACTACTCCTTTCACTCGCACCTACATGACCTGCATGTGAGGCTGGATGCGTTTCTTTGCTCGGCGTGTGTGCTCCCCGCGGTGGGAGGGGCGGAATACTTGGCCAGGACGATATCGGACCACAACCCTTTGTTGATATCTCTGGACTGGATGGTGACTGTTAACTGCGTGCCAACGTGGCGCCTGCAACCCGACACCCTAGATGACTTGTTGTTCAGGGAAGCCCTGGGTGAGTGCATTGAGAGGTACTTTGAGGAGAACAGTGGCTCGACCTCCACGAGGGCGGTAGAATGGGATGCATTTAAGGTGGTGGTGCGGGGACACTGTATTGGGCACACGGCTGGGGCTCGGAAAACTCTGTTGGATGACTTAGATAAGGCTGAGGCACGGCTGAGGGACTTGGAGAAGAGGCGCCCGAATCACCCTGAGTTGCAGGAGGGGCTTAGCGGGGCACGGGAGGGGCTGGCGGTAGAGCTGGAGCGGCTGCGTAGCTTCGATCACAAGGCGTACATGACGAGGGCGCATGCGGAAGGTGATAAGGCGGGGTCGATGCTGGCTTGGCTCGCTAACCCAGTTCGGAGGGGAGTGCCGATCATGGGGATACAGGAGACGGGGGAGGAGCCCTGCCACACTCAACCCGGGATCCTGAATAAGTTTTGTGCTTATTATGAGGGGCTCTATGAGAGTGGTGGAACGGGAGGGGCGGAGGAGCTTGAAGAGTTCTTGGACGGGTTACAGTTACCACGAGTGGAGGACTCGGAGGCGGAAGAGCTAGGTCGGCCCATCTCTCTTGGAGAAATAGGTTGTGCAGTAAAACAGATGGCCAGAAATAAGACCCCGGGACTTGACGGGCTACCGATCGAATTTTATAGTAAATACTTAGAATACCTTGCCCCACGGCTGCGCGAGGTGTACAATGCGGCACAGGCGAGGGGTCGACTCCCGGGCTCCATGTGCGAGGCCCTCATGATCCCGCTCTTGAAACCGGGCAGAGAGGGTGCGGCTCTGTCCTCGTACCGTCCGTTGTCTATGTTGACGACGGACTACAAGATCCTCAGTAAAATCCTGGCCAACAGACTGCTGGTACACATGACAAGCCTTGTTCACGGTGACCAGTGTGGTTTCATACCGACACGCAACACCACTCATAACATTCGTAGACTTACGAGACTGATGGGTGCGGACTGGCCGGGTGCCGTCTCCCCATTCGTCCTCTCCATTGATATTGAGAAGGCATTTGACAGCCTTGAATGGGGATACTTGTATGAGGTGATGCGCCGCTTCGGGCTGGGGGACGGATACATAAAATGGACCAAGGTCCTGTACACCGAGGCGGTAGCGAGGGTTCGGGTGGGCACACTGATCTCGAGACAATACCCGATCGGGCGTGGCACTAGACAGGGTTGTTCCCTATCCCCGCTCCTATTCGCATTGGCGATGGAACCCTTCGCAGCGGAGGCCAGACTGGGCCGCCACTACGCAGGTTTATCATTTAGGGGAAGGCCGCACTTCATCTCCCTGTATGCAGATGACCTGCTGATGTTTCTGGCCGATGCGGGCCCCGAGCTCCAGGGGGCGCGGCAGCTACTGGGGCAGTTCGGCCGGTTGTCGGGCCTGAGGGTCAACTGGCCTAAATCCTGCCTGTTCCCCCTGAGGCCGGGAGAACCGTGCCCACTCACTGCTCAGGAACTCCGGTGGGAGCCGCGTTGTCTGCATTATTTGGGGGTCTATGTTTATCATACCCCGACCGACCTACTGGACGGCAACATCACTCGCTGTATTAATGCCCTGCGGGGATCCATGGACTTCTGGGCGACTCTACCGCTATCCCTGGCTGGTAGAATCTCCCTGCTTAAAATGATAGCCCTGCCCAGGCTTTTGTACTATTTTAGGACACTCCCGGTATGGATCCCGAGCTCTGTTTTCAAACGCCTGAGGTCGTTGGTCATAGCTTTTTTATGGGGCACGGGAAGGAGGCGCATAGCGCTCGACACTCTGTTGCGCCCCAAAGATGAAGGAGGTATGGCGGTGCCGGATTTTGAAGGGTATTACCTAGCCGCGCAGCTGCAGATTTTTACTCAGGAGGTGGCGAGAGTATATAGAGGCCCCGAGGACGCGAGAGTGGAAGGCACCCCGCGGCACGTTCTGGCGTACATTACGCTGCACCAGAAGCTCCGGGTGGGAGACCTGACGGTCGAGGAGCAGACGTTCCGGATATGCTGGGACCGGGCCCGTAAGGGTGTCCGCCTTATGTATGCCCCCGAAATACCGCTGGGGATGGTCACCGCCCTCCCACATGGAGGCGACTGGTCGAGCTTGCTAGGATGGGAGGAGGCGGGAATACAAATGCTGGGTGATCTCTACGAAGATGGGGTGTTGCTGCCGTTCCAGGACCTGCAGGAGCGATTTGACCTTCCGAGGGGCGACTACTTGCTGCACGCAGCAGTCACGGGCGCTATGCAAGCCCACTGGGGGGAAGGGCTGCAGGAACCGGGCACCTCGATGGCCTGCCAGTACACTATGATGGCGGCGGGAACTTTTAAGGCTGTCACGTGCTTGTACTCTAGGATGCAGCGGGAGGCCTTTCAGCCTTTGGCAGCCCTGAAGGCCAAATGGGAGCTGGACCTTCAAGTGGAGATCCCTGACACGACCTGGGGCCAGTTGCTAAGGCGGGCACGGAAGAGCTCGAGAAATGCCAGGTTTCAATTAATTCACTTCTATGTCATTCACAGGGCATACCTCACCCCCGGGAAAATCCAACAGTATTTTGGGGTGGCCGACGCTGCTTGCCCCAGATGTAACACAATTGGGGCGGATTTGGGCCATATGCTGTGGGATTGCCCCTCTCTGGGAGACTATTGGCAGGAAGTTGGGCGGGCCCTTAACGGCGCGACAGATAGGGATATCCGGTTCACTAAAGCGGTTGGCGTCCTTCATTGGTTCCCTCACACGCCTAGGAACAAGACGACTAGTAAATTTATAGATTTAGGGCTTATCCTGGCCAAGCGGGAGATCACGAGAAACTGGAAGTCCAGAGTGGGACCCACGTATAAAAGATGGTATGGGGAGTGTCTGAGATGGGCCGCGTGTGAAAGTACTCTACGGTACCAGATGGCCTGGAGGTTGAATGACGAGAAGGCTCTGGAAAGGGCAACTGCATGGGAAGTGATGGTGCAGGCGCTCCGTGATATGGATGATGAGGGGCAGGAGGGCGAGAGCGAACTGGACCGGGCAGACCCTATCACTACACAGGAGAACACACCTTAGCGAATGACTACTTCCTCCTGCAACACACCGGACACTTTTACACTGTTAACTCAGCGCAGAGCGACCACGGGGGAGGGTGGGTAGGAGGCTGGTTTGGAGAGGTGTTGGGGTACCGAAATTTGGGGAGGGGGAGGGGTGAAAATCACAAAAGCAACCCAGAGATATTTGCCTAATGTAGCGGTCAGACGTTGTAAGGAGTTACGAGAAGTGATCAGGGATGAGGTCACCCACACCGAGGACGAGGGGGACCCCCCGGATGGAGAAGGACTGGACCTTAATAATCTTGTACATGCTGTATATTTACTGATGATTATATTGTCTGTACATTTCTATTGGTGATGCAATAAAAATGATGTTAAAAAAAAAATTAAAAAAAAATAAAAAATCAACAAGTGCCTCACTCGCAAACTCCAGAACGCCGCCGGACTAGTCCTCTGCGCCACTGCCACATCAGCCAACACCTACCGTCCCTACACTGGCACCCCCTCAACAAGAGAATCACCTTCAAGCTTCTCACCTATGCATACAAGGCCCTCCACAACACTGGACCCGCCAACTGAACCACCACCTTGTGTTCCACGCTCCCCAGTGCTCTCTGCTTAGCCCAGCTCTCCCTCACCTCGGATCAAGAAAAGCAAATCAGGAGGGTGCTCCTTCTCCCACCTCGCGGCCAAGCCATGGAACTCCCTCCCTCTCTACCTCCGACAGATTGCATCGCTCCCTAAGTTCCTAAAGGACCTCAAGACCTGGCTCTTCGATGGAACCCAATGAACCTCTGGACACTGAAGTACTCCCCTTGCGCCACTTTCCCCAGCGCCTTGAGAACCGTTTTGGGTGAGTAGCTTGTGCTTTAGAAACCCTTGATTGATTGATTGATTGATTGATTGATTGATTGATTGTGGACGGGCCCCCAAACTTAAAGATTGGCTGTCTGATCTAATAGTGCAGGGAACAACTGTTTCCAGAGTTCAAATTGAGACCGTAATCCGACATCCATATCCTGATTTCCTGCATACAGTCCTGTAATCTGGAGGCCGTACACTCTGAATCACTAGCAAGCGACACCACAATTTTTGAGCCGTCAGCATAGGATACCACTGTAAAACCAAAAGTCTCTATAAGGTTGGCTAATAAAATTACATAAATATTAAAAAGGGTAGGGCTCAAAGATGATCCTTGTGGAAGAAGCCCACAGGGAAGCGAAAAAGACTTGAACCTAAATCCAATTTAGCTCCACAAACTGCTCCCTGTCAGAGAGAAAGGATGAAATAAGTTTAAGGGCCTTACACCAAATCCCCAGGGCGGAAAGAAAGGTCAATAAGAAGACAATTGCTGACGGTATCGAAAGCTGCGTATAGGTCTAGTAGAATTAGCGCAGACCACCCTCCCTTGTTGATAGTTTGCCTCATTTCTCAGAGAACGTAATCAAAGCTGACTCAGTGCTGTGCGGACTTCTAAATCAGCATTGTGTGGCATCAAGTAAGTTATTATTCAAAATGAACAGAGGTAGTTCGGAAATGATGGCTTTCTCCACATTTTCCAGAATACTTTTAGTGAAAACCATAACACTTAACAAAATGCCAGCTTCCATGAACGGCAAGAAAATATGACTGCACATTATTATAATTGTGCATGGTAAGAATAAAAAGCAAATATTAGGAAAGCAGGTTTGTCATTGCTGGTGGGAGTGATAGGGTAAATAGAACAAAATACATTCCACTTTCCATTTATGTTATGCTGCACGCCTTTTACAATGACATACAATAAATGAAAAAAACTGCTTGTGTTAAATAATATGAAGAAATAGGAAAAAATACTAGGATACATTGCAGATCCGTGCTACCAAAAACACTTTGACTTGCCTTAAGCACCACTTTCTCAGTTTACATACATTTTAGCGCACTACTGTCAAACGTGGCAGGCAGTGAAAGAGGTGTGTGGAAAATCCAAGAATTACATTTAGTATCTCTAGCAACCATATGATTTCACTCAAGCCACATGCATTGCATAGCACGAAGCACTGTCAGCAGAAACATGAGAGCAGTGTGACTGATTGGAGGAGGGGGGTAGTTGATAGGAGAGGATCTTAACTAAATGGAGAGATCACTATTTAAACAAACAACAAAACATTAACGAAATAAAAAATGTCCTCACAGAAAGATTATTTTCTGGTTCCATAGCACTAATATCCGATACAAAGCAAAGAAAAGAAATCAACACTTTTGCAAAATACAGACGGATGATACCAACATATGACGGGCATTGATGCATGTTTTTATGCTGGGTGTGGTGAGTGTAGTGTGTATTGTGACATCAGGTCTTAAACAAGCATTTACAATGCAATGGTTTCGCCTATTGGCATTGCTCATGACATTTCTTTTTTTTTTTACTTATAAATAAATGGCATTGTTATTTACATTGGATCTACATCAGGGCGGTGGTTTAAAATCCCCTAGTCTTAGGGCCACTGCAGATGGTGCATCCCTGATTCCCTCGGAAGCACTTTCTGCTCCAAATGTAACACCTTCTGTTAAAAGTACCCCGGGAATGCAAGATCGGTCCCCCCTACTCCTATCCATGGGCACTACTCCTGAAATAACTGATGGGTGTATCCCCAAATTGACCACTGAAATTCTAAAAATCCTCTCCTGGAATGTGGCAGGTATTGCAAATAAAATACATACAGCAGACTGGGATCTTTTAATTAGTACCAGTGATATCTGTCTCTTCCAGGAGTCATGGGCCAGGGAACCAGTGAGTAGTGTGGGCTTTGCAGTTTTCGAGACCCAGGCTAAATGGAGTGGAAAGGGGAGACCCTCGGGGGGCTTGGCGATCTGGGTAGCGAGTCACGCTGGTTGTACTGCAGAGAGCGTTCCTACGCTCTCCGAGGACATCCAGTGTGTACTTCTCGGGTGGCCCAACGCAGCAAAACTGGCAATTATAAATGTGTATTCCCGTCCAGTTAGCGCATCCAAGGAATCGCCTACCCTAGAGGATCTTGCGTCCTTTTTGGATTCATTGCCCAGTGACTGTAAAATCCTGGGCGGAGATTTCAATTGCCACTTCGAACCGCTGGAAGGCTTAAAGGAGGGTGCCCTTACCACAGAAGATGACTTCTGGGGTGTTCCACCATGTTCATCCCCTCATCCCAAATCCTGGTCTCCACTTGTTGTACAAATTATGTCCCTAACCCTAAACTATGCATTGAGGGCTTGCAATGGCCGCACCCCGTCAGACTGCCCCTCTTCGTGTACCTTCAATAGGAAGGGTCACAAATCCAGGTTGGATTACATTCTCGTCGACATCGGCTCATGGTCCAGGGTTCAGGATTTCAGGGTATCTCCCCGAACTGATAGCGACTATAACGCTCTCCTGTTAGATCTGAAACATCCAGCACCTTCTGCTGACTCGCTATCCACTAACTATAAGGATGACCCGGGAAATTTGGCCCTAAGTTCCAATAGGCGTAGGGTAAAATGGGCGAAAATAGTCAATACTGAGGAAAACATTAGGAAAATCTTTGATATTGCAATCCCGAAGTTTGCGGAACTAGACTATTTAATTAATCAGCCTGGTTCCATGGACTTTAATTCCAAACTGGGAGAGATACATGCAAATTAGTGGGTTCCCTAGCAGAGGTCTTCCATCCTGTGGCTGCCCCACAGCGTAAAAAGACACGCACTTCACTCTGGTATAACTCCTCCTGTCGCAAGGCCAAGCAAGAATTAATTGCCAATATTAAGACAAGGTCAGATAAGGGTGTGATCGCCAAACTTTAGACGGGTTTATAGAGATGCCATTGCGTTAGCAAAAAGGGAGTGGGATTGGAACCATTGGCATGATCTCTATCTCGCATTAGAAACCAGAGACTCTAAAAGATTCTGGTCTCTGGTGAATAATGGTACTGGAGAGGTCAAAGCTGCAGTGGAGCCAAATATTGCACCATCTGTTTGGGAGGCCCACTTTGGCAAACTCTACCAGGACACCGTATTGCCTGCCGCTGAAGTGGCTCGCAATGATATAATCAATCCTGCAGTTGGGTTGGAATTCACTCTTGGTGAGGTAGTGGGTGCAGTAGAGAGATTGGCAATGGGGAAGGCTCCGGGTTTAGATAGGTTGCATGGTGATCTCTTCAGACAATATCCTGAAGTTTGGGGCCCCTACCTCCTCATTCTATTCAATGCCATCTTGGGAGGTATGGAAATCCCCTGTACTTGGCTGGGAGCAGAGATAGTGCCAATTTATAAAAAGGGCTCTCCTCTCCTCCCAGCCAACTACAGGCCGATTAGCCTCATAGATGTTCCCCAAAAACTCTTCTCTCGTCTCCTTTTGGACCACCTCCTGGATTGGATGGAGGCAAATGAGATTCTTAGTCCTCTGCAGGCTGGCTTCAGAAAAAATACGTCCACCATGGACCAGATCTTCCGCCTCATCCTCCTGTACTGGAAAACGGTGAGGATTGAGGGCGGGAGACTATACATGGTGTTCGTAGATCTGAGGTCAGCCTTTGACCTGGTCCCACGAAAAAAACTATGGGAGGTCCTTCAGGTGCTGGGCGTACCAACCGAGCTGCTGCATGCCATAATCAGGCTGCACGATGGTAATTATGCGCAGGTCAGGTGTGGGAGGGATGGAGCGCTCTCCGCAAGGTTTCCTGTTCTCAGGGGGGTTAGGCAGGGTTGCGTCTTGGCGCCGACCCTGTTCTGCCTCTTTGTGAACAGTGTTATATCTCACCTTGATGGAGTAAAAGAAACCGACGCCCCTTCCCTGGCAGGCAGGAGGGTGCCAGCTATCATGTTTGCTGACGACACCCTCCTGCTTTCCAAAAGTCCAATGGGGATCCAGAGGATTTTGGATGGATTTGGTCTTTTCTGTAGACAACACGGTCTAGAGATCAATACAGAGAAGACCAAATTCATGATTTTTAATCCTTCACCTAAGAGCAGACCAAATCCCACTCTGGGTACGGCCAGCTTAGAAAGGGTCACAACTTTTCAGTATCTGGGGGTGACTCTGCACGAGAATTTATCCTGGGAACCCCAGATAGTGAAATCTCGGCTAAAGCTGACCCAATTATCTGGTGCAATCCTGAAGGTTGCAAATGCATCAACCTATAAACCCATAAGTCCGGCTCTAGAACTGTACAAAACGCAAGCCAAGGCGGCTGCAATGTACGGCAGTGAGCTTTGGGGGTACAGAGCAGGTCGGGATCTCGCAAGAGTAGAAAATATCTTTCTCAGACGCCTACTGGCTCTCCCCCGTGGCAAACCCCTGATTCCCCTGAGACTGGACGTGGGTCTACCCCCTATCGCTGCTGAGCTGGAGTCTAAACCAGTAAGATTCTGGCACAGGCTCTGGTCCACCAGCGAGCTTGAACATTACAGGAGTGACCTCACCCATGTATTGGCCCTGAATCAACGAGATAGAATTCCCTGGCTGGCCTTTGTTAAGAAGGAATTGTATCGGCTAAACCTGTCTGAACTCTGGGAAGCCCCTGAAGCAGGCTGCCAAAGGTTATCCCGGAAACGACTTGTCCAAATATACAAGCAAAAAAGCCTCGATTTACTTATGACATCGACCAATAACGGCACCCTAACTGAACGTTTCCTGCAATCCAAAAATTCTTATGAGTTTGAGGATTTTATGGACATTATTTTCCCAATCCTTGCTAGGAAGCTGTTTATACAGTGGAGGGTTGGTACTCTACCGATCAAAACTTTTACCTCCAAATGGCTTCAGAGGGATGATAAATCCTGTCCTGGCTGTAATTCTCACGATGAGGAAGAAACCCATCTTTTTTCCTTCTGTCCTGCATATTATAGACCCAGGAAGTACAGGTTGGTCCCTCTTTGCAGGAATTTGGGTTTCAGGAGCTACATAGATGCCTATAGAGTTTAAAAAACCAGTACTCTGCCTCATGTAATTTTTGCTGTGGCGAAATTTATTATGGCTATGTGGCTCATCAGGAAAAAACTGTTAATTGCACAAAACCCCCAAGTGTGAACTTGTCGTTATATTCATGGACTGTGCTTTTATCAATTTATGTCTATTTTGTTCCTGATTATGAAAGACTTTTTCCCTCATCGTCCCTAGAATGACGCGTTATTCCTTTTTAATGTAAATGTGTTTTTATAAATGTAACTCTTTTTTTCTTTTTTTAAATGTTGTCAGCTTGTATATAACATGTATCTTTTATGGTCTTATAGACCGAAATAAAGAATTTTTGGATTGGATTGGATTTACATTGCCAACAGCTCTCTCAGCCCACACAGCTCTCTCAGCCCACACAGCTCTCTCAGCCCACACAGCTCTCTCAGCCCACACACAATGCAACGGTTTCGCCTTTGACAAAGTTAGAGCTATTGGCATTGTAAATAACAAATTGTTTATTTATGTGTTGGTTTTGAAAACAGATAAATAAATGGCATTGTCATTTGCAATGTCAATAGCTTAATCTTTCGCAAATGCAAGACCTATTGCATTTGCACCCACACACACACACAGCCACACGCACACAGAACCACACACACACACACACAGAGCATGCCTGCCCCCCCCCCCACGTACGTTCCTAAGAGAAGACCAAAACATGCCAGAGAAGTCTATAACATCACTGGTACTCAGTATTGGTAAGTGGTAACAAACCCAAATTCTAGGGTCAAAAGTAACAGAAGGCAGACAAATCACTGTTTTACTATGAATGTGTATAGTCGAAAAACACTGTGTAGTGAAATTTCAATGGTTAAGATGCGGTGTAGAGAGGACTAGGCAGAATGGGGTGCACACAAACTAAAACAAAGGTGCTTATTAGGGAAAGGTTGTGTGTGAACACATGTACAAATGTGCACTACAATTAGTATAGGTGATAGCAGATGGCGCGCTGAAGAGCTCATGGGCGCCTATCAACTGTGGAGATAATGCGGAGCCGTAGGGCATGGGCACTCACTGGGTACGTCCACTCCTACAAAGTCGCTGGTAGGGGGAAACTCCTGTGTGCACAAACATAATTATGCATGTACAGTATAACGAATGGCACGTAGAAAAGGCACGTGGCTGTAGGGTGCGATCTGGAAAATGGCAAAGAGACAGTACATGGGCATGAATGCGGATAGGGAAACATGCAGCGGTGCAGTATGACAAATGACCCAGGGTAGAGGGAGCGTGAATGACGGAGACAGTAGCGGAGCAAGGAATAGAGATTGTGTGGAAACAGTAACGGCGCTGTTAAAATGCAATACCTTGACAAACTGTAACAGCTAGAGACGGTCCGAGAAGGATATCTTTAAAATTAAAATAAAGCTCTGGGTGAAATAGCCGGTCGTGGCAGGACGGGTAGGTCCAAAGGTGGAGCTGCAAAAACGGAGAGGAAGAGTTAAAGCAGCTACCAGACCGGAGATCCAGCTCACGGACGGTGTAGTAAAAAGAGGAATCCCACGAGTGATGTAGGGAAGTATCCATCGTACGAAGAGAGTATGCGGGTGTGGTCTCTTACCTTACAATAGGTGAAGGAATGCACAGGTAATGTGCTCCACTCGAACATAAGTCCTCATCCGGGTAATGGATGCGGATGGGGTAAAAGTGGGTGTGTATATACAAGATATGCACTGCTGTGATACGGTTGGTGCATAGGTCAATGGGGGGTATTAATTGGTGAAAGGATAACAACTAGACCGGTAATCGAGAAAATGATGAGTGGGTCTCAATGTGCGCCTGTGCTAAAGAATAGAGGCAGCTCATGGCAATGAACGTTTGTCGGCCGAAATGCGGGAGGGTCAATAATATGAACGAGGGACAGGAGGAGGGGACTGGACGAGAAACGGCGAAGAGAGGGTCTGTGCTTCAAAGACCTTTGGGACATAGAAGTATTTACCCATGCAGCACATTATCCTGGGTGCCATAGCATCTACTGTTACATCATGTGAAAAGCAATATGCATTGTACTATCCATAGAGAGTTTGCATCCATGTGCCTAAGAGAGCTGTATATTAAAGTACCCGCTCAGGTGTCAGATAAACTGTCATGTGGTATTTGTTTCCTGCATCATGTGGCTAAAAGAGAACATGCACTAACAGTGTAACAATAATAATACAAAGGAAAAATATGACAGCCAGTGCTGCGATCCAAACCTGCTAAGCACAGCTGCACTCTTAACCAAAACATTCACCCCTGCGCCATCTAGGCCAAGGGAGTGATAGCGCAAACTCGACCCAAAGGTATTGAAGCACTTTAAAAATAAAAAAAAAACACAGCAGCACTGCTGTCAGTGCCCAAGATCGCCTCCAAAGACCCGTCTGGATCACAAGAGCACATTGGAAGGGGAAGGAGAGGTAGTGGGAAAGTTTATGGAGTAGCTGAGTACTGTCTGGGCCATTAACACCCCAGTCCTCCAACGCCAGTGACAACTGCCTGTTTGCGCACTGCCTGTGCCAATAAAGGCATATTCGGTTTCCACGAGTGACAACATACGCTGCAGCAGTGCAGTCCATCTGGCCGCATTAGTGAAAGCATAGCCAAAAGGTAACCTAGTCGGGGACCGCACGTACAGTCTGCACCAGTAACAGCACACCTGCCTTCACTAGTGACATCACACTTTTATGTTGCAGTGTTTATATAGCGTGAACTCGACCCAAAGGTATTACAGCTGGATCAGACGTAAGAACCTTTGCTGACACACCTTTCCACTTTGCATTCTGGTATTTGTGGTCCTATATTTGAATGGACACAAACATGACAAGCACCAGAATGCAAGTAGAGCTAGATTAGCAACTGATGTTGGTCACCGGGCACTGTGAAACTCAGGAGGAGTTTATGTTATGTTTTATATATTTAGTTTAATGAGATGTCGGGTTTGCTGCTGTGCATTGTTTGTTACATCGCTAGTAGCTGCAGGTGACTTGGAACACGTGGATACCATCTAGGCACTCAGTAGTTTGCAACAGCGCATGGGCTGGTGTGAAGTCACTACTCGGTAACTCTGATACTTTATAACCCGGAACAATGCAAAAGCAAAACACAGCAACCTTAATTTTACTACACGGTAGCAGCGGATCAGTGCTTGATAAATGCAACATAAAATTAAAATAAAAAGCTACACATTTTGTTTTAATATGGACGTTACTATTTGTCTAACAAAGTTAGAACTGGGCCCAACGATATCATGCTTTCTAACATACGTGAAATGTTCTAATCTGCATCCGTCGCCAGTCGCAAGGTTGTGTAATTGTTTCCAGACAGTTCTTGGTTCATAAAGGCTGCTCAGAGCAACCATATGTGGGCGACATCAAAGGCGGCCGAGTGCCGCGATACTTCGGAGGAAGGCGGGAGGCGTCCTGCGCCGTATTCCTGCTCCCCCGCCCGTTAATAGCTCGTTCGGCCGAGATGGTGTGGCTCGCTGGGCACCTTCTGCCGCAATTAACGCTCAGGCTGCGATACCGATGGCCTCCACTGATCTTGCCTCAGGCCCGTCGCGGCTCAGCGCTCCCGTGCCCGTCCTCCAGCGGGCCAATGTGCCCTGCAGTATAGGTAAGGCGAGCCACCGTGCGGATTGAATAAATGCTCCGCTTTCGGAGCTTCGTGAACTCGCCGCCGCAGAACCTTTGGGACATCGGGGAAAGGATCGGGTTACCCTGGCACAGACGGTGGCCTGCTCCCTGGCACAGCCGCTGCAAGGTCGGAACACACTTTGCAGCATCTTAAACAAGCTACTGCCCGGCCGCCATCTTCGCCGAAATGACGAAAACAAACATTGAAAAAAAAAAAAAAGTAAACCCGCCCACCGCCGCAATGACGATCGGAGAGGGAAGAAATCGCGGGAACGCCCACGAATCTGGTCCGGCCATGACGGACAGATCTCTGTTCCAACGGCTAGCCTCCATTTATGGAGCTAGCCAATGGAACAGAGGGGCGGATTCCAAGCGACACTGTTTCTAACATTAGATTTCGCCTGCGCCGAAAAGCTGCGCAGTGCGCAGCTCTCGACCAGGCGAAACCTAAAAAGGGGCTAGTTCATAATACACACCATCCTATGCATATTACTTTATGGAAAACCCTCCACACGTCATCAAACAGCTCAAAATCTCTTCTAGACACAACACAGCAGCTGTCTGACAAGTGGTCAAAAAAAGGAAAGATTAGAAGGACTGGAGAAAATATTGGTTATTTGCCAACAAAGCTAAAACTCTTATTTCCTTCTGTAAATCACAAGATGAATATTTAGGGAATGAATTGACTTACTTTCTTGATCGCCAGATGCAGCACCCTTATTTTTTTATATGAAAAAGACTGACATCTCAGACACTGTATTGACTACAGAGAGTTAGCTCAAATTACTATAAAACATTAGTATACATTACTTCTTAATAAAGCAATACTACAGTCTGTGCAAGAGGCACACATTTATACCAAACTTCACAGCAAGATGCCTACCATGTGCTGCATGAATAACGAGGCGATGAATGAAAACCGCTTTTGAGAACCTGTTTGGGCATTTGGAGTATTAAGTAATGCAATTTGCATTGTACAATGCTCCTGCCTTATTTCAACACTTCAAGATTTAAATGTTTTCTGATTTGTTGAATCACTTTGTGCGGATATTCAAAGCTGGCACTTTGTTTTTCCCAAAATCCTTATTGAACACCACCACACTGTGGCAACCAACAGTGTTATCTTGTTTTTAATAACATCAACTGACTTGTAAACTTGAATTTGAAGGAAGAGGCTCAATTTCTTGGGATTAGTTTGAAGGTATCTGGTTTATCACACGATCCAAAGGTGTCTGCCACCCATGAATGGCCTTTTCCTACCAATGTGAAGGAAACAAATGTTTTTTTGCGTCTGCAAATTTTTACCACCAATTTATTAAGAAGCTTTCACATTACACTGAGGATATCACGTCCCAAAGCAAATTATGAAAGGAGGTTTTTGCTGACTGAAGCTGAAGAAGCATTTAACATGCAGGAGAGACTGTGCATTCAGTCTTCTATTATATGCCATTCTGAAACAAGAAATACATTTACAGGAGACTAATGTTTATGAAATGGCCTCAGTCAAAAAACAAATATTCTCTTTGGAAAAGTCAATCAGTTCATTTACAACCACACAATATATCCACACTGCATCATCAGAGCATAAATGCACTAAATCTAAAATGCTAAAAGCAATATCTGTTAATTTTATAAAAACAATTATTGGCAATAGATTAAAACATTATATATTTTTTTTAAACTTAAGAAAACCATTGCATACTCTATACACAATCAATTGTTATGCATACAGAAGAGGACATGAAAATACATATATTGTGTCAAAAGAGAGACACATAGCAAAACAAATACAATTTCAAAACTTTTAATCAAAAAAGCGGGAGAGAACAGTAGACAAAAAGTTCATATCATTGTACAGAAACACAAGTGGCTATTAGATTATCTGTCACAGTCAAGATGCTGTGAATAATCTTTTTTCATTAACTCGCAAATATCCTAGCGATCTAGTGTCTATACATAAAAGGCATCGAAGTATTTCGGTAGGTAGCAGTCTATTGAAACCACCTTCTTCAGGAATGTTGATATCTCCCAGCCACCAATTGTATTATCTTTCCAGGTTTATTTCTGGAAAACACAGACTCCTGAGTATTTTCTATGTACTCTAGGGTTTTCAGAGACGTGTGACCAATTTTTTCTGGTCCAGTATCCCAATACAAAATCTGTATATTTCAAAGAGGACACCCTGTGCCAAAGGCGATAAAAATGGAGGGGTCAGCACCTCTCTTCCATAGGACCAGGTCTTTAAACTACGATTTTTCTGCTATAAGACAGTTACGGTCCTCAAAAATCTGTAACCTCGTCCCTTCTGATTTCGGGATGATTGCATCAAGATCCCTGTACTCCTTTTTCTTGGAATCACATGGGGACCGCACCTCCATTCTAAAATGGCACCATGATGACAAAGGAACCATGTAACCTTTTGAAATTTGGACCTATTATAGGAATTTAAAGTGCCTAGGGAACTTGCAGTGTAAGCATAATGCCAAGCTATGTGAGCATTCTTCTTTTCACAATTAACTTTACTATACCTTATACACCTAGTTTAAAGGATCTATTGGCAAATGCTTGTTTGTATTGTTAAGTCTTTCTTGAAAAAAGATGCTCAAGAAAAATTTGATCCTAAAGAACTTCAAGATATTCATCTGAAGACTCCTCTTACAAGACGTAACAATATATATGTCAGTCTTGCAGCTATATTCATCCCTAGCAAGAAATTACAACTTGATGGGATGCATATGTGTCACGATTCAGATATTTCACGTCAGACAAATTAAAATCACGCTGCGCTCGTTTTATGTTTTCTTGTTAATTTTGATGACTAAGAACATGCTAGGTTTTGTCCTATCTGTACTTAAAGCAAGTCTTTATATTCCATACATTTTAGATAGCAGTCGGTCCAGAATCTTGTCATACCATATGTTGGGGCAAAAAAGTCCTCTGCATGGTACAGACATGTACCCCTCCCCAAATTGATGACTGCTTTCAGCAAAGCTGTATGCCAGGAGAGGGTTGCTATAGACTGAGCTGTGCATTGTGAGCACCAAGCGGGACTTGCTAGGCCCATACCATGAGCCTCGGTGACCCGGTATGGCAGAGGAGGCCCCCGGCAAAGTTACCACTTCAGGGAGTGCAAAGACTTGTTAGAGTCTCTGCCGGTGATCTTGTGCTGGACGAGCCGGCGTCCGCATCATCACATACAGCGGTAACCCCGACTGCCAGGAGGGGCTGCAGGTACTAACATCGCCAAAGGATTCAGGCCACCACCCGAAGGAGAGACTGAGGCTACGATCAGCAGGTTGGACCCACACTGTGAAGGAACTGCCCTCAACTCAACACGGAGGACAGCCTGAGGTGCCATAGACTCCTCGCATCCTTGCTGGCGGCAGTTGTGAGTTGAAGAAAGGATTTTCCCCAAACTCCATTGAGCATAGTGAACCAACTGAGTCTTCACGAGCAGCACCGCTCATTTGAGACAGCCTGCACTGCCAGAAGCTGCAATGTAGGCGGCGAGCAGCCCGACTTCTCTGAACTGAGTAGGACTCAAAAGGAGTGGATTGAAGGAGTCTACTGCATCACTCAACTCTTTCGGGCTGCAAGAGCAGGTAACATGTGAACTGGGCAATTGGTCCCAGGGGACTCGCAGCTAACTGTGCTGCGGCACCATAGACATTTTGAGTAAATTCCTAAAGAGTCAAACGAAGAGGGCTTGAGTACGGCTTAATAGTTTGCATTTCCTGATGTGCCCTCCAGTTAATGGGAAATAACCATAAACACATTACACGATGGAGGGTGGGACAGGGATTAACCTGACAACTACTAATTTCCCGACCTCAAGGGGGACTGTGTTGTTGCTTGCGAATGTCGTACTTTGTTGCATGTGTAGAGTTAGAAATAAAATACAACTACAGCTAACATGGAGAGTCAAGTACAGAAGGGGTATTCGGCCCACATGAGCAAGATCATATTAGACCAGACCTGGGACATCAGGAGTAAAAGGACTCGCCCATCATGGTTGGGCCTAGCAACCCCTGCTTGCCCAGTGGCCCTCTGAAAGAGTTTCTGACGCCATATTTACTGATTGCTTAACTGATCTTCCTTTTTAGGATGGATATCAAATTCTTATGATAACAGTTGATATTTTTTCAAATATGGCTCATTTTTCTCCTCTATCCAAGTTGCTACTGCTGATGAGATGTTACAGTGTATGACAGATACATTTTGATTTTATCGCACACTATAATTTCTGAAACATTATGGTCTGGATCCTTTTCATTGTTTACTCTGAACCATCTCTAAGTATGGAACTGATCAACATGAAAAGATGATGGATGCTGGCTTTCTATGTAGTGTACCAAACTGAGGTACACTATGTAGAAAGTTCAGACGACCCATATTGGCCTTCAGGGCTTACATTAATAATCCCAAATTCTCTCTTTTGTGGTAGTGCGGGCTAGCAGTATAGGCTTATCACCAGGTTGTGTTAAGCATCTGTTGCAAACACAGAGTCAATAAATGAGACACACGCAAGAAGAAAGTTGAGACCAATTTAGAAAAATAACACAGATTTTTATATAATTTTAGACTCCAAGATCATCGGAATCAGGTAAGTACTTTAGGTGTTATAGATGATTACAGGAAAAACAGTAGAAAATCACTGCTGTCAGATTTGAGGCATGAGCTTTGAACGTCATAATGTTATCCTATGGGAGAAACAATCACTGCCTAAGGTGCACTTACAAACGATTCTCAAGGTTACTCTTATGGATTTAAGGTGCTTAGGAACCACGGTCCAACAAATTACCAACTGATCGATTTGCCTGCACTTTTGTGTCCGTAAGCAGAGGTGCTGGTTGCGATAGTTGCCTCAAACACTACCCGTTAACGTAAATGGAAAAACCTCTAACAATAAAAAGGCTGTAAATGGGGTCTTGGGGAGAAGTCCAGCAGCACCCAAAGAGGGGGCTCCACTCTTGAGGGTCAATGGAGCAAGGAGGCACAGTCGGCTGACTCAGGCTGTGGGGTACGGGTGCAAAGGTGTTTTGACCGGGGAGGGGTGGGAGAGGTTGCTTGCATTGGAGGCTCTCACTTCTTGGGGTCAACCTGGCAATAGGGGCAAACAAGACATCAGGGCCACTCTCGGTGCTAGCCTCAGTGATGCAGACGTCCCTTGTCGGTAGGTCGGTCTTGTCAGGGTTGCTGTCCAGACTGGATACTTAGCAAGTCTTGGCTGCTGCAAGGTCACCGGTACCCAGGGTATTGGTACTGGAGTACTCCTGGAAGGTCAAAAGGCTCTAGATTTGCTGGGGAGACTGAGCTGCCTATGGGAGCCACAAAGTCCTCCTCCTGGGGTGCTGCTTCCTCCTTGGACCCAGTGGTCAACAGAACGGTGTAACAGGTTAATGCAGGCAGTGCCTCTAGACTGCAGGTAAGCAGTTATTCCACTTCGAGGGAGATGCTGACTGATTGGTGAAATGGTGACAGCCCTCCAAGCCGTTAGAAGGATGCACAGCTGCAGGGCGAGTTGGGTCTTTTCAATTGTCTGGACAAAAGCAGGCATGGTTTGGCACCAAATTACGTGCTGGTCCACAGTTGTTGCATTTTCGGGTTTTCTGTCCCGAGCAGACAAATCTGAGTTCCTGGTGTCAAGGGGCAACCAAAATACTGAATTTAGGGACCTTAACGGGAGTGTAAGGTAGAAGCCAAATGGCTGCCTGCCGCTGGGGTGACTACACCCCCTATATGACCCCTTCCTGGGGAGAGTGGGCATAAACCTGGCACAGAGCTCCTAGTTCCACTAAAAAAAAAAAAGATGGTAGAACCCTTCATTTGTTGTTTACTTCAGGTAAACAACCTTAGGGGTGTGGCTAGCCTGAGAGTGAACACGCTTCTACTTAGCTAATTTTCCTGCCTGTACTGGTGCCAATGACTTTAGAGCAGGTAATGGCATCTCCCAGGTCTGGGGGAGGCCGGGGTTGCATATCAAAGGCAATAGACGCTTTGAAACCTCTGATCTTCATATTCTAAACACTAGCCATCCTGCTGGAGGAGGTGTGAACCTACCTCTAGAGCAGGCAATGTTTCTGGCCTCTGAGAGCGGAATCTTATCTGCAAGGGGTCAGTAACTTGTCTGTGGTGGCAGGCTGGACGTTACCAGTCAGCCATCACACTAAGGACTAGTAGGAATCAGGGGGCACCTCTAAGGTGCTCTCTGGTTGCAGGTCAGGTCAAATCCGATACTGGCATCAATATAGGTTTGTCAAGACGGGTTGCTTGGTGCCAAATACCGTTATTTTCAGTGAAGTCATCAAGTAGCTAGGTAACTCGTAATGGTAGTATGAAGAGACTACTGATGCCCGAAAGGGTTTAGAGAGACATGAGAGGGCAAAAACGGAGAGAAGGATTATGTGTGGAAATACCCAGTTCCATGAAGCGAAGTTAAGAGAAAAAAATGGGAAATGTTCGGCCCACAAGGAAGGGATTCCCTAATGGAGAAGTGCGAGCATGGGCATACAAGTACCATTCTTCACAAAAAATAAAATTCGTCTGGGACATTAGGTTTTGGTCTCCACGTCTACTGTACAAATACCACACAAGTATGGGGCAAGAGGAAGTGGAAGATTTACTCCCAATTTCAACCGGACCAACTGTAATGTTTTTTTTTTTTTTAATTAAAACGAAGCCCGATTTTATGTTAATCATAATTACTGCTTTATGAGGTGGGAGAGAGTGTTTCTTCGATTTCATAAACAATATACACCCTACTTCATAAACAGTGGATAACAATGTAAACATGCAAACAATAAATTGAGCATTATTTGTTTACCTCAATTTTACTATCCTTCTTGTATAAAATATCTGTTAATTCTTTGATTTTACGGTCCACGAAGCTGTGATCACAGGCTGCGTCAAATGCATCTTCTTTCAGTGGATCGTCATTACTTTGCAGCGTTAGATTCGGCTGCTCCGTTATTCTGAAATAATAGGACTGTGTTAATCCAACAATTTAGAAAGGAAGGATAATAAATATTGTGTTGAATATGTAGTAGGTTTTTATTCTGCATGGTATTCAAGGATTTATTTGGATCAAAGGTGTCATTGTTACTAGAGGATATCTTGGTCCTCTTGCAGATTTTCAACTCAGAAGTGGACTTAATCAGATGAGCACCAGGAAGCACTACAATACTCAGTTAACGGCACAGACACTATCCCCAAAATGAATGACTTCCAAGGTGAGTGGATTCCAACTCCATCCATAAGTTAATAAAACATCTTCCCACCACTAGAGCCATACGGATTAAGCCACGGTGCACCCAAGCAAAGAAGTGACGCTGCAATAACTTGCAGGAAGGAGGAGTGGTAACTATGAGAAATACTGTTACTCTATGGGTATGTGGATTTGGGCCCGATTTAAAGGTTGGCAGAGAGGGTACTCAGTCAAGTGAGATAGAATACCTAATTCACAAAACTCTTATCCGCCCTCCCTCTTTAGAGCCGGGCAGACTGCCAGCTTTCCGTCAGCAGTGCCCCTTGTTTGGGTATGTGAAAGGAAAGCTTACTCCAATAGCCTGACAGAGTAGTGGTCATAGGTGTAAAGGCATCACACCACCGTCCCCATTTAGGGCATATAGTAGGATATCCTGTTTTTTCTATCACAGCTAGGGAAAACACAAACATTTAAATAATGACCGCCTCCCCCAAAACTCAGGAAAAAAACTCCTCCGGTGTGGGAATCATTTGGTATTTATTTTAGAAACCAAAAAGGTAATTGGGAAGATGTCAAAAAGGACTGTGGCCATCCAACAAATGTTTGCTACGTTCAGAGGAGCCATTAAGATGGCAGTTCCTCTGAAGGTACAACAGAAATCATCTCTGAATATTGCGTTATTTGGTCCATCAGGGTAGCTAAAGTAATATCTTCTGCTACCCTGGTGGACAGAGTAAAGAACACCTTACAGTAAGTCCTTTGTGTCCTATATTACTTCACCTTTGCGCATTCTGATGCTCAAGAAATATTAGGTTTACAATTCTACATTTTTGATGAAGAATTCTATGACAACCCAGTGGAACAAAAGAAACTAAAAGACCAAGAGATAAGCCTTTGCTAAAACAGTCATCAATCTACATATCATAGCTGTCAAAAGCTCTTGCCTTTCAGATATTCAGAACAAACAACCAGCTCACAATGTCTGCAGTCTTTACTAGTCCTTTGGTGCCTTATGGAACAAAGATGCTCAAAGGAAGCCATTCTTAAAGTGTGTTACAGTTCTGGTTCTAAAAACGCTGCACATAATTCAAAAAATGCAAAATAATAAAATTCACGTTGTGTTATTATAATTATATTTGCCTACCATATATAGGCAGTGGCAAGCGACAAGTGCTGATCTCATTCTGCACCAAGCATAGGGATCAGTCTTGGTTTCATTTGTTTAACCCTTTTTCTCACAGTATAACTGTTTTTGAAACAGAGACAGTATCAGTTCCTAGTTGTCAGAAGCTGCACCTAGCGTTCATAGATGCCAGGACAAATTCACAACAAAACTAGTCTCTTTTGTGCAGGCAAGACGTGCACAACCCAGCATAACCATGAGTCTTATGGTAGTCTTAGCAACATGTTTTTTTATATAGTTCAAAACATTAATTCTGTCACTGATGAACTCACCTAACGATGTTACTTTAACATATTATATATATATATATATATATATATATATATATATATATATATATATATATATATATATATATATAATATGTTAAAGTAACATCGTTAGGTGATATATATATATATATATATATATATACACACACACACATATATATTTACACACACATACATATTACCTACTGGCGGTCGCCAGTAGGTAGTTATAGTTAGGATTGTTTTCCATAGGGAATCGGCAATATTCTATTGGGAATAACTTTGGCGCCGGTTGAGGAATCTGCCTGAAATGTTCCTGAAATTTGCCGCTCCGCTCCTTCCCTGAAAGTTTGGGGGGATTCGTCAAGCGGGGGCCGAGAAAAAAGGGGGTCCCAAAACGTGTTTTCCCCATGTAATTTTCATGGGGCGGTTGGACTCACTTTTAGCCCGAACGGCTGAATGGATTTCCACAAAACTTGGCAAAATTGTAGGGACTGGTAGCCCGATGTGCCTTTGCTATGTCTCAAGATATGTGCTCCAGTGGATTTTGAGTAATTTAGGTTAAAAAAAATATATATATCTATAAGCACGCCCCAGCGCGCTACGCGAGTTCGCGAGCGGAAAGCTGATTGGCTCTCGGGTGTCTGTCAACATTCCAAACAGTCCGGAGCGGCCGCCATCTTGGGTCTCGGTAGGATCGAGACAAGAGGTGGCAAAAACAAAGGGGGAAATGACCAAAAGGGGGCAGGGTAGACCCCCCTGACCCCCTAGGTTTGATGTGGGAGCCATAAAAGGCTCGCGGGGGGAGCGCCCGGTACGCGCACCGGGGAGCGTACCATAAGGAAAAAAGAATGACAGATTTTTTTTTAAAAGTAGCATTTTTTTATAAATTGGAGGTAGTTCGAAAAAGAACTGTTTTTTTTTTATTCTTTTTGTTGTTTTATATTTTTTTATTGTTTTTGGGAAAATTTTTTACTTTTTTTGGCTTTTATGAACAATTTTATATTTTTTTGTTATTTTATGGGGACAAACAAAAAACAGGGAATTGTAAAATGCTCAACTGGAGCAAAAAAAAAAATCAGGAAAAAATTAAGGTTTCTTTGGGCACTTGTGGTTGTCACCAGCACGGTTGATGAGTTTAATGCTTTGCTCACCATAGCTAATTGTCCTTCCACAAAAAATGCAAACTATTTTGAATTGTCCAAACTGGGTTTGGATGTTTGGGACCATCTCCTTTGTCTCGATGGACCCGATGGAGTGGGTTGCTTACTGAGAAGATTGGGGAGGGTTACTGGTCAGTTCTCTGACCTCTGCCGCAGCATAGTTGTTCGGGTGCCGGCGTTGCATGTGGCAAATCATGGTGTTGTTGCCAAAAGAATACTTTTTGGCAGGGTTCCCCCTGGAAAGTACAGTGCCACAGATCATACAAGTCACCTTTGGCGCATTAATTTTTTTTTTTTGCCCCTTGGGATTTAATATAACTCCCAGACTATGTGCTCCTCCTCCTCCTCCCCCCCCCCACCCCTGCTGCTGCTGCTGCTGCTGCTGCTGCTGCTGCCATTTTTCAGTACAAATTGGTACTAATAGGTCTCCAAACAGGTCTTCCTCAGTCAAAGGACAAAGTGAGAATAAGGAAAAAAGGTGGGGGCTTTCATCATTTGGAAAACAAAACTGTTCTGAACCAATGAAAAATGTTATTTTCAGGTCACATGAAGCGCTTACGCTGCGCGCCCGGGGGCGCTTAAGTAGCGCGATCGTATGCGCTCGGGTGTTTCCGGGTGCGCTTACGCCATGCGTATCACGCGGACACGGCTACGCGGACAGTATGACCCCAATTATGAGCAGGGATTTAATACCAACAGACCCATCAGAATGGGAGGACACGAACGTAGTAATCCCAGAATCGTTTTTTAGGGAACCGCCGGGGCAATCAGCGCCCGCCCCCGAGAACCCCACAGACGAGGCACTTCCTTCAGGGTCGGGGACAACCTCAAATGTATGTACAAACTTGCAGCCATCAATACTGGAAAACATAAAAGGCATTCCGGTTTTTAATCTCTCGAAGAAAGAGATTGATCCCATGGCCATTAATCTATTAACTCGAGGTTTATCATTTGTCCCGCCGCAAACTTTGACAAGTTCGAATTCACTAAAGATTTACATCTATTTTTCAGAAAGAAATTTGAAAAAATTCTTCTTGGAAAAATCCACCACCGTTGATCAGGAAAACAGATCCGGGCTAAAACCTCCCTCCTCCTTTACTTCATCCCTTGATATGTTGGGACCTGAGGTTAATATCTTTGAAAAGGCTGTCACCGCTAAGGTGGAGAAAATGATCAAGTATGTCCCTACCCCTGACTCCAACCTTCACAGGGACGAGGAAGTCGTCCTCAAAACCCTGAAAGACGACAAAAATATCACCATCAAACCCTGTGATAAGGGTGGGGGTATTGTCATTTTTGACACCCCTAAGTATACTGACAAAATGAATTATCTACTGTCTGCCACTCGTCATTACCAGAGAATTACATCTAACCCTGAACCTGCTCTCAAACAACGAATACTCAAAATGGTCCAAGAGGCCGTGAACCAGGACTGGATCTGTGATTCAGCGGCTGAATACCTGACCCCTACCAATACCAGAATCCCCATCATCTATGGGGTTCCCAAAACTCATAAGAGCTGCACTGACCCTCCGCTACGCCCTATAGTGGCCACCATTAAATCGGCCACTGAGCCCCTGTCTAAATACATAGACAAATTTCTCCAACCTCTAGTCTCTGAACTAGAATCCTATGTCAAAGACACGGGACACTTTATCAGCTTAGTGGAAGGCACCCCATTCTTTAAAAATCGAGAGTCACTTGTTACCCTGGATGTTGAATCCTTATACTCTAACATCCCTCAGAGAGGAGCCTATGACACCATAGAAAACATTCTCTCGAACAGAAATGATATTACTAACTCGGAGTTCATATTACAATGTCTCGAGTTGGTTCTCCATGAGAACTACATTGAATTCAATAACACCATGTTTACACAAACTAGTGGTGTCAGCATGGGGGCCAGTTGTGCCCCCAGCATAGCCTGTTTATACATGGGAGAATTTGAGCGTATTAACATCTTCAACGAAATGGCCCCCTTCCATGAAAACGTCAGAGGATGGCGTCGATTTATCGACGATGTCTTTTTAATCTGGAAGGGGGACCATACGACCCTGGAGGAATATATATCATGGCTGAACGCGGCTGACCCCAATCTGCACTTTACCAGCCACCATAGCCATCAAAGGATTGAATTCCTGGACATTCGGGTCGAACACCTGGATAACTCTTTAAAAGTGTCTCTATACACCAAGCCCACCGCCAGGAATACACTGTTACAATACTCCAGTTTTCACCCGAGGAACCAAAAAGATAGCATCCCCTACAGTCAGTTCCTGCGTATTAGGAGGAATTGTACTGATATCAATGACTACCTACGACAATCTGATATCCTGAAAGAGAAATTATTCCATCGAGGCTATCCCAGAAAGCTCATTAAGGACTCCTTCAAAAGAGTCAGATATGCGAATCAGGAGTTGATGTTTGAATCCCCCATGTCAGAACCCCAGGAAAGATTAGTGTATATCACACGTCACTCCAACATGAACCACAAAATCCGGAAGGTCATAAACTCCAGTTGGCACCTTCTCAACTTGGAGAAGGAACAAACCCCTCTTGGCCGACCCATATTCGCATTCAGAAGAAACAGAAACCTAGAAAATCACCTTGTTAGGGGAAAAATGCTGGAGGCTTCCACCAGCATCCAGAAGGCCATTACCAATGCTGAACTCATTTTTGGCAACCACCGATGTGGCACATGCCATGCTTGCCCCCATGCCATCATAGGAGACTCTGTGAGCACTACTGAGCACTTTATCGATGGCCCGAAATAAAAGAATGACCAACTGTCGAACTGCCAACATCATTTAGATCGTCCTCTGCCCGTGCAATCTGCCTTATGTTGGCGAAACCGGACGCGAATGCTGCCTGAGGATTGGGGAACATAAATCCAACATTCGAAACAGCAAAATCTCTGCCCCGCTAGTCTCTCATTGGCTGGACAAAGGCCACAATGAAAAGGACCTTCGCTGGTTCATCTTGGAAAAAATAACGGCCCAGCCTGGAATTGACTCCACCAACCCCCGCAAGAAAAGAGAGGTTTTCTGGATCTTCATGTTCAATTCTGTCAGCAAAGGACACAATGAAGAATGCTCTTGGTCCAATGCCCTGCTGTGAACTCGATTTTTTCTTGATTCATGTCCTTGTGAAAATAATTATGATGAAAACTTGAACCCCTTTTTGTCAGCTTTCCTTACCTAGTTACCTTTGCCCCCCCCGTTATCTGCACTTGGTGAACTTATATGTATATGAGGCCCCCTTTCCAAGATGGCCACCGCTTCTACATTCACCCCCCGGTTGTGCTCTGAGCTATTATGTAGGAGCTTCCATTTCTATCTACTGCGGTGCTTTTAACCCCATCCTTGTGTAGTTTCTCACCTAAATGAGGGATCTCTCCATTATGGCGCCAATGCCCTCGTAAGGATCCACCTCTCATATTCATACTCGATTTTGTATCCTCTCCAAGATGGCGGCCGCTTAGACACTGTTCCCCCCTGGGCCCGTTTTCACTATCGTCCATCATTTCCTGTGGGAATGGACATTGACGTCACCCATCACAGCTGTTTCTAATCTGCAAACAGATTTAAAAAGATGGGCCCCCTTGTTATGATTTGCCTCCGCCCCCGCCTTCGGAGAAAGAGGACGCCGATTCTGCGGTCCGCATTACTTTTCCCCATTCAGGTAAGGATCCACATCGCAGTAGCGCCCTAGACCGCCATCATTCTTGGCGCTTACATTTTAATATCCCCGTTCTCTGTTATTAGATCCCCATGTCCTGCCACCCGAGATTCCTATGCGGATACTGAAGGGCCTCGTTACTTAGCCCGGTTGCGGCACGGTGCGCCGACCCTGGCTGCAGCAGGGTAAGATCGCTCCTAATTGGTAAACACCCCCCTCTATTGCTTGTGCCCTGGGAGTGTGACGTCGCCATAAACTGATATATATCATCTATCCCGGCAGGGGTCTCCTGATTGCCTAATACCTACCATCGGGCCCCACTTGGATGGGGAATAATTTCAGACCGTCAAAGATCGCCCTTCAAATGCGGTCTTCTGCCTTGAAGGAAATGAGCCATCAACCGTTTTGAAACTAGCCTATGTTCCTCCTCTCATCAGGTAATTTGCTCCGCCCTAAGCCCTGCACTGATCCGTTAGCACATAGCTCTCAACTGGAGCTTTTCCCTTATCTTTTGGTTAAATGTAAATTCGTATCATTCCTCCTGCAGAGTCTCCCCCATTTGGATGTGTCATTTCCAAAGGAAATAAGAAAGAGATGTGCTCACTGTCCACCGCTACATAAGGTACATTTCCCTATCTGCATACTAGGCGATTAGGTCTGGCCGCTCGTCTAGTTAGATTTAGAGATTTACCCGAGCGCTTTTGGAACCGAGGCTCGTCACTCAGAAAATGCCTAGATCTGAATAGCTTGGACCAAACCTATAGTCAGCCCCCCTCTAACCTCCCTTGATGATTTTTTAAAAAACACGTTTTTTGTCACCCTTAGGACCTTTTCAAAACCGAAGCTACGTCGGCTCATAACTATATAGACCTGTGAATACTATCTACCTGCAGGAACCCTGCCTGACTTACATGAAGTATATATGATGCCAAGGCTTCTCAGTGGGAAAAGTGGTAATATTATCTTTTCTTTGTTTTCCTATATCGACAGGTCACTATGGGCACTATTCCCCACTATGGGTACTATGAGGTCCCCCCATTGATATCAAGACCCCGTTCACAGATCTCTAGCAATATCTGTGAAATCCCTTGCTAAAATTGTCCCTACCCTCTAATTGTAGATACCCAGATGTCCCAGTAATTGTATGTTCTGGTATCTCACTGAATGCCTGTCTGGTTTGTCTCTGCTGGTCCTGGGCTTATCCTTATTTGTCTTGAGTGTTTCTCCCATTGAGGAGAAACAGTAAGAATTCTTACGCCGTGAGTGACAACGCTTTCGGAGCCTTGATACACACTTTAAATGAGTTTATCATATCAACTCCTTTGCAATAATATATATGTATTATGAAATCATATTCGGCCTGCTAAAAAGTGTCTAAATCTATTTTTATTGTATGTATGAAATATGTATTCAACTATGTGATTCGCACTTAACAGACCTCTTTTTTATCCACTTTGTGTATGTCCCCCTCCCTGGTCTTCCATGCCCTGATGAAGATGCAGCCCAAACTGGCCTTGCATTGAAATGCGCGTTGGCGTGATCCACATGGATGGCCTCTAGTGTAGAGTGTAACAATTTGCTGCACCCCATCTTTGTCTGCCTCTGTGTTGTTTTTCTAGCCCTAGCAACTTTCGAATGTGGTGTTGCAGGCCCTTAGGTCTTCCTATGATTGTATGTGTATGACAGCATTATTTCTATAGTGAGTGAGACTGAGATGTGTATGTAAGTTTAGCGAATGATTGTGGGAGTGCGTGGGACGTGAATAAACACTTTTTTCTGCAGGAACTTTTAATTATGACTCTTACTAAGCCCTAGAAAAAATGTCTCCTGTGTTTGTATATATGCTTCAAAATTTCTCTATGGATTCCATTTATGAATTGTTATTTAATCAATAAAAAAACTTTTCTATTTTTTCAACAAAATGCTCTGAATTTGTATGATGTTTCATTGGCTCTGAAGCCTTGACTTGTGTCACCCCCCCCCTTTTATCCCTTGGATCTCCTTGATTGGACCACCTAATTAAACCCTGGCAGGGTAGTTCTTGCTTTCTATTTTACTGCGGCTACGCGATACGTCACGATGATGTTTTCGTTCGCGGCATTAGCGCTAACGGGACGCGCACCGGGGCGCGCCGCAAGACTGCGCTTACCGGTGCGTTCACCGGTACGCGCACCGGGAGCGCTCCAGGGCAAAAAAAAATAAATAAATAAATAACCATAAGCAATATACATAAAGAAAATAGTATTACATAAATATACAATATGGGATTCATTATAAAAAATATTACATTTCATAGTTATAGAAATTTGCTATTAAAAACCTTTGAAATTCACTGAAAAAAACATAGGTTTGAGGCCCTATATATAGTTAGGAATTAGCATTTAAAAAACCTATGAAATTCACTGAAAAAACCATAGGTTTCACACCAGTTATAGTTAGGAATTAGCATTTAAAAAACCTTTGAAATTCACTGAAAAAACCATAGGTTTCACACCAGTTATAGTTCGGAATTAGCATTTAAATAACCTTTAAAATTCACTGAAAAAACCATAGGTTTCACACCAGTTACAGTTAGGAATTAGCATTTAAAAAACCTTTGAAATTCACTGAAAAAACCATAGGTTTCACACCAGTTATAGTTAGGAATTAGCATTTAAAAAACCTATTAAATTCACTGAAAAAAACATAGGTTTCACACCAGTTATAGTTAGCTGGAAATTTTACTGGCATAAAACCATTGAAATTCCCACGTTCTAGTTAGTTGGACTCACTATAACTTGCGCGCCTGCAATGCACTGCTGATGACGTCGCACAAGTTACTACTTGTGTAACGATATATCTGTAAGAGACATTAGTTAGTGATAGATTCCTTACCTTAGAATATCCCCAGGCGTCAGACTGGATCCGGAAACTTTTGCGTAGCAATACCCCTGCGCGCCGGTAGGCGTCGTCTGCGGCTCCGCGTCCGTCGTCGGCGTCGTGAGCGCCGGGATGACGTCGTCGGAGTACTTAGACGGCGCCCATGCGCGCTGACGTCAGTTCTGACACACAGCTTTTCCGCGCCAGATACGCAGAGCCATGATAGAACTAACACTGGTGCCATGAAACTAGGGCCCTGAAAGGGGATGACCTTAACCCTAGATATCGGTTCGCAGAACGGGGAGGATGGGTGGGTCGGTAAGGAATCTATCACTAACTAATGTCTCTTACAGATATATCGTTACACAAGTAGTAACTTGTGCATCTGAAAGAGACACGTTAGTGATAGATTCCTTACCTTAGAATAGATACCCCAGCAATACCAACCCCGGTGGTGGGTCTGCGAACCAATATCACACCAGAAAGTCCTGGAGGACGGAACGGCCAAAGAAGCCATCCCTCCGGACTGGACTGTCAGGCAGTAGTGTCTTGCGAACGTGTGCAGCGAGGCCCACGTAGCTGCCTGGCAAATGTCCTGCAGGGGGACACCTCGGCCCAGGGCAGTTGTCGTTGCCGTGGCCCGAGTGGAGTGAGCCCGCAATCCAGCCGGGGGCTCCTTCCTCGCCATGGAGTAACATGCTTGGATACACAAGATGATCCACCTAGAGATGGTCCTCTTGTGCACAGCCTTACCCTTCTTCGCGCCCACGTAACCAACGAAGAGTTGGTCATTCACCCGGAATTGGCGTGTGCGATCTAGGTAGTAGGAGAGCGCACGTTTTGGATCCAGACGGTGGAGCCTCTCCCTCTTTCGAGGGATGCGGAGGCGGAAAGAAAGTGGGCAAGGTAATGGACTGCCCGATGTGGAAGGCCGTGACAACCTTGGGCAGAAAGGAAGGTCGTGTACGTAACACCACCTTGTCAGGATGAACAGACAGGAAACGTGGAGAAGAAGAAAGAGCCTGGAGCTCACTCACTCTCCTGGCAGAGGTGATGGCAACCAGGAATGCAGTCTTCAGAGTAAGGAGACGAAGAGGACAGTTATGAAGTGGCTCAAAGGGAGCACACATCAGATAAGTGAGAACAAGATTCAAGTCCCACTGGGGCATCACGAAGGGAACAGGAGGGAACATGTGCGTGATGCCCTTCAGGAATCTACTTACAATAGGGGACTTGAATAAAGAAGGCTGATCTGGTAGCCTCAAGAAGGCTGATAGAGCAGAAAGGTACCCTTTAAGAGTGCCCGGAGCAGAGCCCTGCTGGGCAAGGGAAAGAAGAAAGAGCAGCACTTCCGAAAGGGGTGCAGAGAGAGGATCCACAGCCTTTGCTGTGCACCATGCCACAAATTCGTTCCACCGGCAGGCGTATACCGACTTTGTGGAGGGACGCCTGGCTGCCAGAATGATATCACAGACTTCAGGAGGCAAGTCAAATGGCCTCAACTGCCGCCGCTCAATCTCCAAGCTTGTAGGTGGAGACTGGACAGGTTCGGGTGCAGGACCGTCCCCTGCTGCTGCGACAGAAGGTCCTCCCGAAGAGGCAGACGAATCGGGGGATCGTCTGACATGCTGAGTAGCTCGGGATACCAGTATCTTCGTGCCCAGTCCGGAGCCACAAGGATAACCTGGGCCCGGTCGCGCCTGATCTTCTTCAGCACTCTGGGCAGAAGTGGTATAGACGGAAAGGCGTACAACAGACCGCAGCTCCACTCGCGACGAAAAGCGTCTCCGAGCGAGTGCCGCCTTGGAAATTCCAACGCGCAGAACTGATGACATTGCGCATTCTCTTCTGTGGCGAATAGATCTAACCAAGGCTCTCCCCACTGCTGAAAGAGACCTTGCGCCACGTCCGAGTTCAGACGCCATTCGTGATCCATCATGCACCGACGGCTGAGTTCGTCCGCCCTGGCATTCAGAGAGCCTGCCAGGTGTTGAACCACCAAGTTCACGCCCTGATGTTCCAGCCATTGCCATAGGCGCAGAGCCTCCTGGCAAAGGGTCCACGACCCCACCCTGCCCTGTTTGTTGCAGTACCACATGGCGGTGGTGTTGTCGGTGAACACTTGCACTACACGTCCCCGGACAGAGGGGAGGAATGCTTTCAGTGCTAGACGAATCGCCCGAAGCTCCAGCAAGTTGATATGGAGCCGGGACTCCGCCGGAGACCAGAGGCCTCTGATCTCCGCCTCTCCCATGTGGCCCCCCCAGCCCTGGAGAAACGCGTCCGTCACAACTACGTGCTCCGGGTGGGGTAGGGAGAGGGACCTGCCACTGACCCAGTCGCGGTCCGTGAGCCACCACTGCAGTTGTCTCGCAGTGCCCTCCGAGATCAGGACATGATCGGACAGGTTGCCCTGATGCTGGGCCCACTGAAACTTCAGGTCCCACTGCAGAGCCCGCATCCGCGACCTGGCGTGACGCACCAGAAGGATGCAGGAGGCCATCAGTCCCAGAAGCCGCAGCGTCAACCTGACCGAGACTCGGGATAACGGCTGGAAGATGGGAACCAGAGCCTGAATATCCCGAACCCGCTGCTCGGGTGGATAAACCCGAAACTGCGCCGAGTCGAGAACCGCTCCGATGAAGAGGAGCTTTTGAGAGGGACACAGGTGTGACTTCGGCACATTGATGGAGAACCCCAGCAGGTGCAGGAGGTCGGCCGTAGTCTGGAGGTGGCTGACGACTGTCTGGTGCGAGCCCGCCTTCAACAACCAGTCGTCGAGGTAGGGGAAGACTGATACCCCCTGCCTGCGCAGATGAGCTGCGACCACCGCCATCACCTTCGTGAACACCCGTGGGGCACTGGTAAGGCCGAAGGGGAGCACGGTAAACTGAAAGTGCTCTTGGCCTACCGTGAACCGCAGGTAACGCCGGTGGGCCGGCAGGACGGGGATGTGGAAATAGGCGTCCTGCAGGTCCAACGCTACCATCCAGTCTCCCGGGTCCAGGGCAACCAGGACCTGAGCCAAAGTGAGCATCTTGAACTTCTCCGTTCGGAGGAAGCCGTTGACGTTCCGCAAGTCCAAGATAGGGCGCAGGCCCCCTTTGCTCTTCTTGGGCACCATAAAGTAGTGGGAGTAACAACCACACCCTACTTCTGGCCCAGGAACGCGCTCGATGGCCCTCTTGGCCAAGAGGGCCGAGACCTCCTCTTGCAGAAGTTGCAAGTGATCCGCCGACACACGGTGGTATTGTGGTGGCATGGATGGAGGGGATGCCTCGAAGGGGAGGGAGTAGCCCCTTCGGACAATCTGCAGCACCCACCTGTCCGAAGTGACTGTATGCCAGTGGGAGAGGTGATGGCGAACCCTGCCCCCCACAGGCGTCACATGGGCCTGAAAACTCGGACTAGGAAGGTTTTGAGGCCGGTGCTGCTGAGGGAGGTGTGGACTGGCCTCGCCGCGGGCCCCGACCACCGCCACGGCGGTTCCCACGTCCGCCACCGCGCTGCTGGACATTTTGCGGCGTGTGGCTGGCGGTACGTGGTGGGGCGCCCCTTCCGTGGCCACGAAAGGAGCGAAAGGCACCCGTTTGCTGGCGTGGGGCCATAAGGCCCAAGGACTTGGCCGTAGCCCTGGAGTCCTTGAAACGTTCCAGCGCATGGTCTGCCTTGTCGCCGAAGAGGCGACGGCCATCAAACGGCATGTCCAGGAGGGTGGCCTGGACATCGGCCGAGAAGTTGGCGGACCTCAACCAGGCGTGGCGTCGAACCGCCACCGTCGTTGCCATCGCCCTGCCCAGTGAGTCCGTTGTATCCAGCCCACACCGGATAGAAAAGCGTGCTGCATCTCGGCCGTCCGCAAGGGCTTGGCTGAGTTTAGCCTGGACCTCCTCCGGGCATCTAGGCAGCACCTCCGCAACCGTGTCCCACAGAGTGTGGGTGTAGCGGCCCAAGAGACAGGCGGTGTTCACAGACCGCAGCCCTAAGCTTACAGACGAGAAAACCTTCTTCCCGAACTGTTCATATCTCTTGGATTCCCTGTCGGGCGGGCCGACGGGAATGCGGTTTGGGAGTTTGAGGCCTGGATGACCAGACTCTCGGGGGTGGGATGGGTGGACAAAAAGCATGGGTCGCCCGGTGCCGGGCGGTAGCGTCTGGCCACGTTCCTGTCCACAGGGGGGCCTGTGGCGGGCTTGGACCAAGTGCCCAGAAGAACGTCACACAAGGCCTCATTGAACGGCAGGAGGGGCTCCGCGGAGCCTGACTGCGGTTTGAGGACCTCAGTGAGGAGATTAGTCCTCACGGCCGCGACGGGGAGCTGAAGGTTTAAGGCCTTAGCTGCCTTCGTCAACACTACAATGTAAGCAGAACCCGCCTCCGAAGCCACAGTCGGGGGCGATGTAAATCCAGTGTCTGGCGAGGTGTCAATACCACTGGCCTCCCCAAGCTCATATGTCCAGTCCTGCTGTGACTGGCAATCATGTGCCGGAGGGTCCTCGGACCCCTTCCAATGCTCCTCGTCACCTGTGTCCTGGAGACCAGGATTAACAGCCAGGGCCTCCTCGTGGAGATAAAATTCTCCAAAGGCCGACGGAATCGGCGCCCAGCGGCGCCCTCCCGACGCCTGAGCAGAACCGCAGGAGGCATTGGGGGCGGCAACCAAATCGGCTGCCGGGGACGACACCTGAAGGGACGGCGCCGGTGAGGTCGTAAGGTCGACCGGCGAGGTCCCGGATCCGGAGCCGGATCCAGCGAGGTCTTGCGGCGCCGAGACCGAAGTCGCCAGCGGCGCCGGGGCCGAAGCACCCGACGTCGTCGGGGCCGAAGCGCCCGACCCGGAAGGACCTCCAGACGGAACCGATCGGCCCGAAGGCGCCACGGGAACCGACTGAGGATGGAGGGCCCTCATGGCCATGAGGTACCTCTCGACCTCCTCCGGCGTCGCGCCGTGCCGTGCCCAGGGACCCGAAGGTGTGGGGCAGGCGGCGACGCTTGCGACTCCCGCGGAGCCGCGTGGGCGGTGTCGCCCGAGTCCCCGGCCGCATCGTGCGAGCGTCGGGGCGGGTCGGAGGATCGATGACGTCGCTCTGACCTCTCATGCCTCTTACCTGAGGACTTGGAACCAGACGATCGGTGTCCACTTCCGGAGCGTCGATGACTCCGACCTCGCGACCTGTCCCTCGACCTCCCGTGGGACCGGGACCTGGAGCGGCGCGGGGCAGACTGCCTCAGTTCGAGACGCTTGCGGGACCGCTCCCGCCTAGCCTTCGACGTCAGGGCCCGGCAGTCGGAGCAGGATCGATCGTCGTGGTCGAGGCCTAAGCACTTCAGGCACCGGCGATGGGGGGCCGTGACCGACATGAGTCGGCCGCACTTCGAGCAAGGCTTGAACCCGGGCATCCCTGGCACCGATAGTGGAGAAATCGACAAAAGAGAGAGAGATCAAAAGGATCAAAAATTTCAGTCAAAAATTGACTGGGGGTAGAGCTTCTTCCGGATCTGCGCTAGCTGGCGCGGAAAAAAGAAGAACTGACGTCAGCGCGCATGGGCGCCGTCTAAGTACTCCGACAACGTCATCCCGGCGCTCACGACGCCGACGACGGACGCGGAGCCGCAGACGACGCCTACCGGCGCGCAGGGGTATTGCTACGCAAAAGTTTCCGGATCCAGTCTGACGCCTGGGGATATTCTAAGGTAAGGAATCTATCACTAACGTGTCTCTTTCAGATACATATTACATCACTCATGACATGGTCAGTGACATCACTCATGATATCACTGATGACACCATCCAGTGAATGTGTGTCTTTCTGAAAAATAAATATGTTTTATTTATGTATATGTAAATGTCGATGGAAGAATAAATGTTTAAATAAGTGTCTAAATGGATTAAAAAAAAATTGATTGGTTAACTGGCTTATTAAGTGTAGCTTAGTGAATACATATATTAGCGAGTAACTTTTAAATATTGAAATATATGTATCAGTGTTTCACTTTGTGTATAAGTGGCTGCATGGGTTGGTGACTGACTCACTGTTTGTATGTGTTTTGAAGACCGCATATGTGCAGGACTGTATGGGTGGATGAGTGTGTATATGTGTGTGTTAGTAGGTGAATGACTGTCTCACTATTGTCTTTATTAGTAACGACATATGTTTTAATCTAGTATATGTGAGTATTGATGTATATAAGTTAGTATATGTGAGAGTGAGAGATTGTAAGAGTTCCTGTTTAAATAAGTATGAGTTTCTATAAGTGATTGTTTAAGAGAGTAAGTATATGTAAGTTTCCTTAGAAGTAAGGTGGTAGTGTGTGTATAGTTGTATATGCAAATAAATGGATGTTCAATAGTTTATTTGCATGTGTGAGTAACTTTTGGATACTGTCAGTGTGTAACAGGATGTATAGGTGTATCACTACATATGATGAGTGAGTATATGTATGAGTGACTATTATAGAACTGTTGGTGAATGAGTGGATGTGTATATAGATGGTGGAATTACTGAATTGGTTGTTGTAACTGGTATTGGTATCTCCATTTTTTTGAAAATGTTAGTTTCTATTTTTGAATATGCGTTTCAAGGGTTACATTACACTGAAAGGAGGTCTGTATGTCTCTATGTGATAATTGAAATGAACTTTTAAGTTTTTTATCTTATGAGATATGTTGGATATCTTCCAGTACCATTAATGTATTTTACAAATTATTGATATATGTATTTTACTGTAAAGATCCGTAACTCTTATGTATTTAACAATGATTGCCATCAAGTCTGTTATCTAGCTCTATTTTTTGAGCCCAATGAGAATCAGGCACTTGCACTTTCACTTTGCACTTTAAACACCCTCACTATTGATCTTTGTCATGTGAGCTAGGCACCTGTGTGCCGAAACGTTATGATGCGGGCATGCGATTAAAACAAATTTGAAGCACCGCGAAATCTGGTCTGTGCATTGTCTTACTTGTACAGGCTGTGAGCTACCCGTGTGCAAGTGGAATATATATATATATATATATATATATATATATATATATATATATATATATCACAATCCAGCCGGTAGCCGTGCCATAGATCCAAGCACAGAACCCAGCGCGTAGACACAGTAATACGCCAGAGCCAGTCTTTGGTTATTTTCAGCTTTCAAGTGCAGGGTGAAAATGTCGAACAGACGCGTTTCGTACAAGAATATATATATATGGCAGCTCCACTAGGGCAACCTGTGGTGAGAAAAAAAAAAAAAAATATATATATATATATATATATATATATATATATATATATATATATTAATATTATTATTATTTTTCTCACCACAGGTTGCCCTAGTGGAGCTGCCACACAGGAAGGGTTACCGCTCTCGATGCCACAGGCAATAGGCTGTTCACCATGGCACAGTTCCTCACGACAGCCATACGCGTTTCGAGCTAAAGAGCTCTTGTTCACTGGCAAAACATGATGAAAATGAGCCGGTACATTCGGATTTTATTTTATTTCAATCACGAGTCCCGCCCATGTGGGCGTTACAACAAGCATGCTGGTCCTGGTAGCCCTGATATGCCTGCAGACTCAGAATTTGTAAAAGCAAGTGTGTCGCTCATTCCATCATGTTAAATAATATCCTGTTTGAACAAAGGTCCTTGTAGCATGACAACCAGCTTCCCAATATTCACCTGTGGCTCAGGCCCCCTCCTTTCCTGCGAGTGTTCATTGTACCAAACACCCAGGATCCGCTGGCAGCGGCGGGGCAGCTCCACGACCAGACGAGCCGCTAAAAATTCTCTCACCACAGGTTGCCCTAGTGGAGCCGCCACACAGAAGGGTTACCGCTCTCGATGCCACCGGCAGTAGGCTGTTCACCATGGCACAGTTCCTCACAACAGCCATACGCCTTTCGAGCTTCGAGCTTAAGAGCTCTTGTTCACTGGCAAAACATGATGAAAATGAGCCGGTACATTCGGAACTATTTTATTTTAATCACGAGTCCCGCCCATGTGGGCGTTACAACAAGCATGCTGGTCCTGGTAGTCCTGAAATGCCAGTGAACGCGACCGGTCCCTCGACCTCCTACGCGACAGGGACCTCGAACAGTGCAGAGCAGACTGCTGGGCCTCGAGAAGCTGTCGGGACCGCTCCCGCAAAGACTTCGGAATCATGGTCCGGCAGTCAGAGCATGACTTGGGGTCGTGGCCGCGCTCCAGGCAGAAGAGGCAAACTCAGTGCGGATCCGTCACTGACATCAGTCGGTTACAGGAACTGCAAGCCTTGAAGCAGGGCATCCCTTGTGCAACAGGAGTCAATGACCTCAAAAACGATGTAAACAAATGTCGAGAAAAAGTCAGTCAAAAGGTGATTGGGGGTACCGCTCTCTCCAGATCTGCGCTTGCTGGCGTGGAAAAAGAAAGAACTGACGTCAGCGCACGAGGGCGGCGTCATCACACTCACTCTGCCTCACTAGGAGCCGACGACGCGACCGCCAGGAGTGCTTTTTCTCATAGTAACGTTGTTGGGACTAAGCATAGAGCAGCAAGCACTAAGAGGGGATTGCATGTAAAATAGTTTTTTAACCTGCTGAGAAATTGCTTTTAAATTTGTTTTAAGCATTGTCACGCCTTCCGGTTAGATTTCGGAGCTGTGTTCAATACTCCAAGGGCTGGGAGGAGCTACGCTAGCAAGCAAGATGGCCGCTTAAGCTCCCGGCTCCGCCGACCTCCGCCAGCAGCTCGTATATCCTGCAAGTTATCCTGATTTCACACCGGACTCCCGTGTGTGTGGAGTAGCTGACTCTGAAGGCGCAATCCCGAACTTTTTATCATACCGGGTGACAGAGATATGTCGTGTTTAATTCTTGGCCTACCCCGGAGCTGAAGCCGGGACCTCGATTTCCAACCCATCCGGGCTGGAATTGAACAACATCGGCTGGAACCTTGGGCTTTGTCCGGTCTCCCGAACGGAGATATAATCTTCCTGGTTTTGGACGGCGATTTCGTATCCTGCCTGCAACACAAACGCTACGGCGTGTCACATCGTTTGCTGGCCCCGTATCCGACGCCTGGAGACACAGTAAGCTTGCCGTGAGGGTGCGGACGGGAGCCCTTATCAGCGGCGAAGGAGCAACATCGTGAGGTGAGAGCGCCCGTTGGTGGTGTCCGCTCCAGATTTGCTTGCTACCCCGGAGAAGCCGGCCTCCGGGGGTTTGCATCCATATCTGTTGCTTGCGGAAGGAGATGGAGGGGACAAAAGGCACGCCACCGCTGCACGCCGTAATGGCGGCCATTAGAGCGCTTCACTCACAGATCATCGTCAACTACCGGGCACTGTCTGTAACGATGGACGACCTTTGCTGGAGACCGGACGGTGGCTTTTTGCCATCATCGCAGCCAGCGGTGCTATCGACGGAACATCGTATATCCGACTTCGAGTTCCCTGTGCAGGAGCCGGATTCCTTTGGCGCTGCGGATCCCTATAATACAGATCGCGTGCCCGTGAACATTGTCAGCGTTCCCTGTTTGAGCCCTATCTCGCCGAACATCACTATGGACAACCTTGACTGCCTCAACAAGATCACCTGTGACTATTTGAGGGTTTTATCATCCTGCCACGCTTTTCCTCGCTTGCCTTGTGTAGACTGTGAACTTTTATCCTTTAATTGGCTTGTTCGTACTGACTTGCATTTCCATGAAAGCTTTACCGTTCTCACTGCTGCTGTGGCCTGGGTTACAACTACTCCAGTGAACACTCGTTTTGGCCAGGGTTAACTTGTGGGGCTTTTCAGGACACGGGACAGTAATGTAATCGGTTGCTGGGATTGTGACCTGTGAACTGCGGGAGTCGGGTGGTATGTTTGGTACTTCCCCGGATTGATTGTGTATTTCGCTGCTCTTTCTTTTGAATTTGGTTCCGGGGGGTTGCATCTGGTGTGGGGGAGGGGAGCCCGGGAGTGTGTGTTTTTGTTTCTCCTCCTCTGTTGCTTTCTTCTTTTAGGGATGCTTCTGGGCGACAGGCACGCTGCTAGTGGGTTAGGCCGTAGTCATTGCAGGGGTGCAGGGTGGTGGGGTGGTTTGTTATTTTGCCTTTGTTTTGTTCTATGGCCCCTTTTTCTCCTCTTCTCTCTTTCGGGTATTCCTCTGGGCGACAGGCACGCTGCTAGTGGGTTAGGCCGTAGCCATTGCAGGGGTGCAGGGTGGTGGGGTGGTTTGTTATTTTGCCTTTGTTTTGTTCTATGGCCCCTTTTTCTCCTCTTCTCTCTTTCGGGTATTCCTCTGGGTGACAGGCACGCTGCTAGTGGGGTAGGCCATAGCCATTGCAGGGCAGCAGGGTGGGGGTGTGAGGGGGGTTTGTTATTTTGCCTTTGTTGTGTTCTATGGCCCCTTTTTCTCCTCTTCTCTCTTTCGGGTATTCCTCTGGGCGACAGGCACGCTGCTAGTGGGTTAGGCCGTAGCCATTGCAGGGGTGCAGGGTGGTGGGGTGGTTTGTTATTTTGCCTTTGTTTTGTTCTATGGCCCCTTTTTCTCCTCTTCTCTCTTTCGGGTATTCCTCTGGGTGACAGGCACGCTGCTAGTGGGGTAGGCCATAGCCATTGCAGGGCAGCAGGGTGGGGGTGTGAGGGGGGTTTCTTATTTTGCCTTTGTTGTGTTCTATGGCCCCTTTTCTTTTTCTCGCAGGATCCGGTCACGATAACTTCCGGTTTCCTCCTGATGTATACGAGTGGGCGGGGTATGGAGTGGGTGGCTGTGATGGTAGATAGGTAGCTTAGTTCTTTACCTTTAGTGAACTTAATGGCGCTTGCGTTTTTACTGTTGGCCTATTTTGATCCACGACTGCTTTTAACACCTACCCGCATATTTTATACCTCCGAATGTGTAGCTCCGGCTATCCTGTATTTTCTTCTTCATCTTGTTTTGGGGGGGGGGGGGGGGGGGGGGGGTTAAATATAAAGTGAAGCCTTATTCATATCCTTGATTCGAAATATTTCCAATACATTGTCTATCCTTTACCGCTGCCGGACCCATGGGTTGTCGGCTGAAGAGCTGTGTTATTGGCATTACTGATCCGTGTTACATGCATGTGGTACAGGCCCCTGCCGCTGCAGGGTTACTTTTGTATCTTGTGTTGAACGATATAATAAAGGTTTTCAAAAAAAATACTCCAAGGGCTGGCTATTTCTGCATAGGTTAACGCTCCAGCTTGCAGCCACAAACGCACTAGAGCCTCCCCACATCATCACGCTCACTCTGCCTCATTAGGAGCCGACGCTCGCCCTGCGCCCGACCTAGACCAGGGGCCAGGAACCCTGCTGGTTCCAATAATTTAAGGCTCTGTTACACACGCGAACAGCTCATATACCTCAAAGAAGAACCCAAAAGTAAGTGCAAACACTCTAAGTTGGGAGCACTATCCTTTACAATGTCCTAGTTGTGATTATAGAATCTGCTCTCCTTTACGTAGGTCTGACCTCTAAGTGGAGGGAGGGGAGCTCAAAATGTTCTTACTTAATTGTCGCTCCCTCCCCAAACACGCTGTGGAGATCTACATCCTATTGGAAGAGGAAAAATCGGATATCCTATTCCTCACGGAAACCTGGTTAGACAAAGACATGGATTATGCCATTATACAAACACTCCCATCTCACATTACGATACAGAGGCAAGACTGAGAAGTCGGTCGGGGAGGGGGCACTGCCATTATTTAGAAGGATGTTCTTAAATGCCGCATCTCGAATAATCCTAACTGTGAAAGTATCCTGTTTTCCATCTGGGTATCTCATGTTACTACCCTTTCGGGCATTTTACTTTACCGCCACCTAGGCCCTGTTAGTCCATTTTGTCAGGCTATGCCTGAAATTGCAGCTAATTTGGCAAGTTCCCTGCCTAATTTTACGGTATTGGGAGATTTTAACATACATTTTGAGAATGCTCAACTCCCCCAAATAGCAGACTTTGTTGAGGGGCTAGCGGCCTTTCAGTTCAATCAAAAATTCCCAGGGCCAACACACAATAAAAGTCATCTATTGGACCCCATTTTTTCTAATATTCAAACTTTGACTGCCTTTCAACCTATTCCATTACCCTGGTCCGATCCCTTCCTGCTCTCATTCACGTGGGCTAGGCAGGAAATAAGTCCTCCAGCCAGGGAAATAAATAAACTTATTCGGACCTGGTATACACTTCCATGAAACGCATGGGAGAATGAATTGGAAATCACAAGACCTACACCCCATCCTAATCCTATAATTGCCAATGATACTTTCAATAGTTGGCTAGAGTCTCCCAAAAAAGAGATCCAGATCAAAACTGGTACTAAGAGAAATCCCTGGTACTCCTTAGTTGGGACTCTGGAAGCTTAAGCAAGAATGCAAAGTATTGGAAAGAAAGCGGAGAAAAAACGTAGCATCTAGCAATAAAGCCTAATATAGAGAAGCTATTAAACATTATAAATTAGAAATAAAATCTGCACAAAGCTGCTATTATGAAGAGAAAATAGCATTGGTAGTAAATTCTCTGCGCTAAATCTTCGTGATTGCTAAATCACTTCTGATTCCTTCTGTCCCCTCACTGATCGCAGATAACCCTCAATCCCGTTGTAATCACCAAGCGGAATTCTTCTCAGGGAAGATACAAACTATCTATAAGTCCTTCCTTCTGGAAAGTGACAAGCAGCTGGTACCTCAAACTGATCCAATAAAGGAACAGGTCCTACTGAAGGAATTCCCCCTACTGAATCAGAATTCCTTAGTAGAAATTTTAACCCATCTTAAATCGAGTTCACCTTCCTACCCAGCCCCGCCTACTATTCTTTATAAGATCAGTAAGACCATTTCTTCAATCTTAGTTGACCTGATTAATGCCTCCTATCTCACAGGAATTGTGCCTACCTTGTGGACACGGACGATGGTCAAGGCTCTGCTAAAGAAGCCCAACCTAGATCTGGAAGACTGAGCGAACTACTGACCTATCTCTGTGCTTCCTGGCATAAGTAAAATCGCCGAGAAGCATGTAAATTCTTCCCTATCGGGCTTCTTGGAAAATAATGACTTTCTCCACTCCTCACTAACAGGTTTCAGATCACAACAGGGCACTGAGACTGCTCTCCTGTCGGTAGTGGAGGAAACCAGGAAAATCCTTGACAACGGAGGCTGCGCTGCAATTATTTTATTAGATCTAAGCACAGCCTTCGATACAGTCAACCATGGCATTGAAATGGCTGCAGTCTTTTTTAGATGAGTTTTTTCAGTTTTTGAGGAAGACAGTATCTCCAAACAAGTACCCCTTACCTGCGGAGTTCCCCAGGAATCTGCATTAAGGCCCACCCTGTTCAACGTCTACATGAGTTCCCTGGCACACATAGTCACCCCATTTGGGGTGCAGATCGTCACCTGTGCAGACAATACTCACTGAACAAAAATGATAATTCAGGAGGAGCCCTCACATCCCGTCTAGAAAAAAGTGGCCAGCTGGATGGACACCTCATATTTGAAGCTCAATGGAGGTAAAACGGAAATGCTTCTTTGCAATGCAGCCCCCCCTCAATATAGACTCCTGGTGGCCCAACAGTCTAGGTCCCCCCCAACTCCGAAAAAGTATATAAAAAGCTTAGGAGTCGTACTAGATGCCAATCTAGATTTTAAGGAACAGGCGCGGAAAGTGGCAGGTACCTGCTACGGACTTCTGCGGATGATCAGGAAAATTCTTCCCCTTCTACCTTTTGTGGCCAGAAGACTGTTAGTACAAGTATTAATCCTGTTGAGACTGGATTATGCAAATGCTATTTATCTTGGAGCTCCACTGTCCACCACAAAAATACTACAGACAGTCCAAAAGTGTGCAGCTCGGCTGCTTTTAAATGTTCCTAAACGATTTTCAGCCTCATTAAACTGGCTTCCAATCCAGGAGAGGATTCAATTTAAAGCTATGTGCATTGCCATAAAGCACCAGCGGGAAAAAGATCCTCGTTGATTCAGGTCATGATTCTTCCCTACCAGCCTAAAAGAGTCCTAAAATCAGAAGGTAAATACTTTTTAACAGTCCCAAAAATTAAACAAACAAGAAGTGGAGGCCGCCTGTTTTCATATAGTGTTGCCAAGTTTTGGAATCTTACCTCCCTTCCCATCCGCTCTCAATCTAATTACCAGCACTTTCTTAAACAGTTAAAAACCTTTCTCTTTCCCTGTTATGCTATGAATCTGGTTTAGCGTACTCCTTAGCGCTGGGATGCCTTCGGGTAACCAGGCGCTTTACAAGTGCTTCCTCAATTATTCTCTACCGCGACGTCATCCCGACAACTACAACGCCAACGACGATCGTAGAGTCAACCAACGCCACCGCCTGAGGCGCAGGGGTACTGCTGTCGAAAAACTTTCCGGATCCAGTCTGAGGCCTGGGGGTAATTCTAAGGTAAGGAATCTAAAGCTAATTGTGACTTTCAGATAATAATTTTTTGTAAATTATGGCAAATGTATGACACCAATAACATCTCTGATAGAGAGATGGATTATGCTCCCCATATGTGTAGCAGGGAGAGTTGCTCTTCTGAAAATGATGCTGCTGTCAAAGTGTACTTGCCAAAATACTGCTCAGAGCACGTATTATAAAGTTGGCATGTGCTTGTAGCCTAGAGTAAGCTCGGGAAAAATGCAAATGTTTTAAGAGGACGGGCAGATTTGCTGCGCCCAATTTTATATACCATCTGATTTCACAGGCGCAGTTTGCGCCCCACTGGTTCCATAATAGCAAACATGCTCTGCAGTACAACCTTAAATAAGTTTCCAACTATTGGAAAGGAGAGTTGTTGTATATACTGTAGTAATCAATCAATTATTGCATTCACTAAGAAAAGTCCGTAGGCAAGCTTGTTTAGTAGAAACGTTATATTTTTATTTCATAATCCCATGTTATCAAAAACAGTAGATCCAAGAACTCATATGACATAGAATCATCAGCCTACACGTTTCGTCCACACTTGGACTTCATCAGGACTCAAAATTCCTTCTTTTGCACTTCCATCTTTAGAGTTCTTGTGTTCTTCATAACATCATTCTTATTCTGAACAACGGAGCTACTCCTTCTCCAGCAGCTCTGCCGCGCCGGCGGGTATTATCGGACCAGCCGCGTTACGGATGCGGGAGAAGGAGTCACTCCGTTGTTCAGAATAAGAATTTCCCCATTAATGGGATTATGATATGAAGAATTCACCAGTGCGCACGGTTATTGGGCCCTCATCGCATTCAGTAAAGAAGAACCTTAAATAAGGATTAGAAGGCCAAGTGCCTCAGAATATCGCTTTATTGTAAAAGCTCTAAAGACCCAATGAAGAGATAGATAAAGTTAAATGTACAGCATGGGCTTTGGCAAGACTGTCCACAGTATCTGTTGTGCCGGACAATTCTTCACCTACAATGCCACTGATCAATAACTCATTTAGAAGTCATGTGTGAACTATGAGTGATAAAGCAGCAACTACACAGCAGGCAGATCCACCAGATGAATGATTTATTTACAAATAAGAAATGCAAGACATATCAGGAATAAGTAGGTGATATTGCTGGTACCTCATGAGATGTATGGACATACCATATTGCGGCATTCCATTGATGATCTATTCCCGTATTTGTCACATGACCCTGCAGGGTAGAAGCTACTTGCCTGACAAGCCCATACCCAGTCAGGCTGATCACATTCCCATTCAGGCTGAACACACAACAATCTATAACACTGCAATGAATATATAGTCACAGAAAACATGCATTGCAAAAACAGGTGGTTACGAAACTTGAGCTTTGAGATCTCAGAGGCCAAATGGGCTTTTTGCAGTCAAAAGAGGTCTCCGATAATGAGAGATATAGATTAATACATTTTAAATTCACACACAGAGCACACTACAGCCTAGGTATGATTGAGAGTTCACAGAGCTGTTGGTGTGCAACCCTACAGCCATATCTCATGCACCTGGCCTGGCACTGTTCCCCAATTAGTTCATTCTGATCGCACGTTGTACAGGCAGTAAATAATATGACCGAAATAGCCCAGAGTGAACCTCAATCAAGGCACTTTTAGGATATGTGATAAACAGTCCAAAAGCATAAAGGAAACTGGTAGCAATCGCAATGGTGATGGGAAAATGTAGAGTTGCCATGATTGGGAAGAGACAACCACCACAGTGAGAAATGGTTTAAAGATCTAACATTGTGAAATGTGTTTTTGAGGGTGTATGCTCCATTTTACCCATGGCAGAGATATTTGAGGTCAGTTGGGTACATAACTGACCCCATGAATTACCAAGCAGAGGTGATCTACTACCAGTGGAGGTTTATATTGCCATGCAGTCCCTGAGCAGGAGGAGTGAGCTGCACTGTTGAGAGCTGAATATGTAATGTAGAATGTCACCCAGTGAATCATCACATTGTAACTTGTCCTTATTCGTTAACCAATGTGAAAACGCATTCTCACTCTTTGTTTGTCTCACACTGTGTATTTCCACTACTCTAATTGATAAATACTTAAATAAATGCAAATAATACCTTTGAGACATTTCGATCTCCCTTCTTAACATTTAGATTTGAGATATTATTCTGTATTTGTGCACTTGTTGACTTCACTCACTAAGCGAGATTTAAGGGATGCTACCTGTGTAAGCAGAGAGAATTATAAACGATGCTACTAAGTTAGGCCATAATAAATTACAGTTATATGTTGTCATATTGAGTTAGAGGAGATGTGTCCGCGCCTGCCACTAAGATGGCCGCATCTATGTGAGGCTCCGACATCGGCAGCCCTAATCTGCCTGCAATAGCCTTAAAAACCGCCTGCGGCACACCGCAAGGATGAGATGCGGTAGGGGGGAAACTGGAGAAGCCTAGAAACTGAGAGACAGGGGGAACCAATGTTTGGCGGATACATATGGTGAGGGGAAGCGGGGAGTAGTCCACACCACCTCAGAGTCCCATCGGTGACGGGGACCGCGGGCCAGCCTGAGATCACCAGGTTCCGTCTGATGGAGCGCCAGCTCCCCTCGCATGCCACACAACTAAAACACTGATGGAGGCCCATCCCCAGCGATGACAACAGGCAACTACGTGGGCCAGCGGGAGACGTCTAACACAGCAAGCACGGCCCGTTGCGAGTCACTGTGGGTCATGGAAGAGCGGACCTCACGAAGACTGGACCATGAACGCGCTGAGAGGGTGACCTGGAAACTCTATTGCGGGACATCACTGAACCCCCAGCAACGGCGAGTTATACACAGGGACACGTGCGATGTGGTAAGTCAAGTGCCCACGCACGATCTCCCAACTGCCCAGCACCTTAACCTCACCTCAAATCATGGACACTCCTGCAGACGTGGCTGCTTTCTGCATGGAGATCATAGCTGAATCCCTCCCATCTCACCGTTCAATGTCTGCAAATTCAGGAGCAGAATATTCAGGGCGCTAGTCCCCTGCAGCTTACAACAACAAAAATTCAAGAGCTCTGAACTGGGAGATTTGTAAATCCATAGATGGCAATGCCAGGCACCTGGACCCCATCTGAACAGTACACAAGACTGCAGCTGTCACTCACTCCTAGCAGTTGCATACCCAATGTATAGTAAGCACCCATTCCAGATGGGCCACCGAGGATAAAATGCTGTCACGCACCCCCTTACCCCCCCATGGTGATCACAGCTTGTTTTGTATTGGAAATGTTCTTGTTTCTTTGCATTAGTAGTTTGAAAAGGATTTGCTATGATGATAGTCAATATAGTGTGGGTGTGGGGGAAGGGTATGTGGGATTTTTGTTAGTATGTGTTAGTAAGTCAATTGGAGAAGTGTGGCTCACTGGTTAGAGCAGGCAGACCCTGAAGCAGAGGTCAGACCCGGGACCAGTGTTCAATTCCCGACGCAGCAGGGTCTTGAGCTCAAATGTCCATGGACTCGATAATTATCGCTTCGGTGCCTGACCTAATCATGGGTTCACACTCTGCAACTCTGGGCATTAAGCTTGCTTAATCTCCACAACGGCCCCCCGCGGCGGGATGCCTGGCTTTCACCTTGGGGATGCCCTGTAGGGGCAATCTCACAGGGAAAAGCCAGGACGGGTTCCCAAGGCAAGCGCGGAGATACCCCTTCGGGGGTAGATTCTGGCGCTATAGAAGAAACATAATAATAATAATAATAATAATAATAATAACTGTCTTCTGCTGCAGAATATCGCACCACACAATAATGTACACAAACCGTTACAGAATACTTTCAACCAGGCCATCTCTACAATAGGACATTTATAGCATCCATGCCAGCTCAAAGTCTAAAATTCTCTGCTATGTCATGGAACATCTGCGGCATCAACAACACGCGAAAAGGCAAGCAGGTGCTCTCCTACCTACAAAGACATGATATTAAAATCACTTTTCTACAGGAGACCCACCTATCCCCTTGAAGTGATCATGTCTTTGCTAAGCAATGGGGCTCCCACCGCTATTATTCTCTGGGCACCTGCATTCGGATCCATTAAAGCGTCACATTCCTGCAACATGCCCACTACGCTGACCCGAACAGCCACTACCTACTGCTACAAGGCACCCTAGAAGATAAGAAGGTACTATTAGTCAACCTCTATGCCCCCAACGTAGACAACCCTGATTTCTTCCAAGACTTACTTGCCCACATGAACAGTTTTGAGAAAGAACGTATAGTGGTAGGTGGAGACCTCAATATGCCACATTGCCTATGGACATATTCAACTAGTGCACAACCTGCTGACAAACCTCGGACTAGAGGAATGTTCCGACATATCACTGACACATCCTCTCTGTTAGATGCCTGGTGCACACCCCATCCACATACATCTGGTTACACATTCTATTCCTCCCCCTATTCCAACTGGACCATAATACACTACTGGTTCCTGTCAGCGAGTTCCCTTCTGTGGGTTTCCGAAGTTACAGTCCTTCCCCGGAAGTTGTCAGACTACAGTCCAGTACTCCTCCAGTTAGAGATTCCATACGACTGCCCAGCAGCATACAGCTGGCGATTGGAGGGAGATGCACGCAAGAGCTGGTATTTCATAGTGAGCTATTGACTGCCATTATAGACTACTTAACACAGACAAGGTGACCACACAGGCCACCTTATAGGAGGCCTTCAAGGCATATATTTGAGGAATATGTATCTCTAACCATGGAGGTGTTTTGCGAGACATCCACACTCAATTCCGAGTTGAGAATGAACTACAAGATCCCGAAAAAACAACCGCTGTGAATAGCACATGCCAGCGCCAGCCAATACGAGGCGGGGGACAAAGCTTGACGAGCGTTGGCTCGCCTACTACGCCCAGTTACGCAAAAAAGCGATATAGTGGAACCCCGCTCCACTACAGGAGATGCCGTCATAGGCATGGAAAATATCCTGAATTAATTTAAAAGATATGATCAGGACTTGTATACAGCGCGTGTTGCAGAAAGCCCTTCCGAGATCGCCTCGTACCTTGTGGAGATTGAGATGGTAAGGCTAACGAAAGAACAAATGGAACGTCTCAGTGATCCCCTGGCCCTATAACAGGTGACAAGCTATCAAGGCACAGGATGGTGCCAAGGCACCAGGACTGGACAGACTGACTGGAGCCTTTTATAAAGCTTTTAAACAACAGCAAGCCCTGTGAATCCTAGCAGTATACAACAAGGCGCTTGATACAGGGGAGCTACCACCTACGTTCCGCAAGGCGGTCCTGACAGTACAGCTATAACCAGGCAAGGATCCCAGTAGTTGCGCATCCAATCGACCCCCTTCCCTACTAAACCTAGACACCAAAATACTAGCAGAGATACTTGCTACTAGACTAGCCTTATTGATGGAGCACTTTATCTCACCGGCTTAATCTGGCTTTGTGCCGGTCGACCTCCCTAAAAACTTCACACTATATTTGCACTGCTCAACGAAGCCTCTTCTAATACACCAGCAGCAGTGGCTCTATTAGACGCTGAGAAGACATTCAACTCGCTCGAATGGCCAGATGCTGAGAAGGCATTGGACTCGCTCGAATGGCCGTTTTTACGTGCCCTCCTATGTAAACTGGGTATACCCCCCCCCCACTTCCTCGCATTGATTATGCTTTTATATACACCAGACCGACAACCCATCTGCGGGTGAACGGCGTACTTACAGACACCTTACCCATATCCCCGGACACCAGACAGGGATGCCCACTTGCCCCTCTTCTTTTCATAGCCGCAATGGACCCACTGGTCTGCTTCCTCCAAGACGTCACTCACACTGCGAGCTACAACTAACACACGGTCCCCTATTGCTTTCTCTATAGGCAGGCGATAATCTGCTTTTTATTAGGCACCCACAGGATAATATGCCACCAGTTATGCAAGAAATAGCTAGATCTGGAAACCTCTCAGTACTACGTATTAATTGGACAAAATCCGAGCTCTTCCCACTGACAGATACCATTTGAGCATTACCTGCAGACTCCCCCTCCAATGGGCAGAAGACGGCACCAAATACCTTCACAGAAACAGAGATCAGATCTCTCAGTGCAACTACGGCCTGACTCTGGCATCCCTCACGATACAAGTGGACAGATGGCCCAGACTACCACTCTCCATGGCGGGTCGAGTGGATATAATTAAGATGGTGGTGCTCCCCAGGGTTCTACATTTATTCACAAATATTCTTCTTCCGTAGACTTTCTGCTGTACACTACGTAGCACCCTACAGTGCCTGGTATTGATTCAGATGCTCCGTCCATCACCACCCCCTTTTGTACCGCTTTTGGCCGCCATAAGTGTGGCAGGGTATGCTCAGACGTGAGTCCCTTGCTCACTTTTCCACTGGATTCAAGCAAGCCGGGCTGAAGACGGCTGGAATGCCAGAAACCGGTCCTCGGAAGCTTGTTTCCGGTCCAGGGAAGACATGGCTTGGCATGTCTTCCCTGGCAGTTCGGGCTGGACCGTTCCTATGAGGAACAGGGTCAGACTGATTTGCATATAGCCATGTCTGAACTGGGGTGGCAGAGTGGGCTAAAGAACGGTGATGGATTAAACCCAGATCTTTTGACTGAGTGTGAGTGTTTGATTGATTCAGATGCTCCATCCATCACCACCCCCTTTTGTACCGCTTTTGGCCGCCATAAGTGTGGCAGGGTATGCTCAGACGTGAGTCCCTTGCTCACTTTGCCACTGGATTCAAGCAAGCCGGGCTGAAGACGGCTGGAATGCCAGGAACCGGTCCTCGGAAGCTTGTTTCCGGTCCAGGGAAGACATGGCTTGGCAGTTTGGGCTGGACTGTTCCCATAAGGCACAGGGTCAGACTGATTTGCATATAGCCATGTCTGAACTGGGGTGGCAGAGTGGGCTAAAGAACGGTGATGGATTAAACCCAGATCTTTTGACTGGGTGTGAGTGTTTGATTGATTCAGATGCTCCGTCTATCACCACCCCTTTTTGTACCGCTAGGATCTATTGGGACACCATACTCTTCTTTGCGAGTGTGGGGGCCTCGGAGTAACAGATTTCTACTCTTACTATCGCGCTGCCCAATGCCACTACACCTACCGTTGGTACCACCCTGATGCCAGCATTCAATACATCCTCCCTGAATGTGCACAACTAGAAGGTCTTTCACATTCACAGATCCTATCCAAGGGTATACTGTTGGAGATTCAGGATATTCAAATGGTCTCCACAACATGCTGTGCATGGCATAAGATGCGACAATCATTAGGTGGGGGTCCTCTCTATTCAGGCGCTTTCTCCCTCGCAGACAACCCGTGGCTCCTGCTCATGTGGGAGGCACTAGTTAAATGCATGCTCGGGAGATACTCCCTATCCACCATGTGCGACTTATTCCCCAACGGCCATGCTTTACACCTGACAGAAATTGCACCAGTATGCAATATCCCCTACATGGACATCTTCATTTTTAGGAGCTGGCAGAACACTCTGCAATCTCTTTTGCCCTCCTCTCCGCTCACAGCCGACGACTTCCCACCCTTGACAATGGTAGCCACAGACGGTGGCCCCATGACATTCAGACTCTACCATGGGTACTGGGAACGTGGGAGGAAGTGCAGGGGATATCACAAACAGACCAGATATGGAGCTACTGTTGCGCACTAATGAAAACATTTCTATTAATCAGAGACACAAGCTCTTACACTTTAAGTACCTACACCGATATTATCTCTCCCTAGTAGGAATCACCAAACTTGATCATTCCAGATTAAATAACTGCCTAAAATGTCACGCCACAGGAGCGGACTTTGCACATCTAACCTGGTCTTGCTGGAAATACCTTCCTATTGGGTGGCTATATTCACACACATATCTGCCATGTCCGAACACACTAGGACACCGGACCCCTAGTGGACCAACTGGGCTATACACAAAATGTGCCATTTGTTTCTCACCTCTCACCACCAGGTTTTTATTGCGCTGCTGCTGGGCAAGAGAGAGATAGCATTAGGTTGGGGATGTGACAGATCACCCACTCCTTCAGACTGGCTGAAGATTATGCCAACCTACAGCCCCGTACATCCCGCCCCAGAGATATCGGGCCGCTCTTCCACACATAGCTCCACACTCTGACACATGACTCCACTGATCAATCCACGACGCCCGGTGATCCGGGCTATACATGTAGCTATCATACTGAGGAGAAGAATGGCTGTCCTCACTGTTACCGGTTGATGTGGTTGCAACAGGGGAATTAGTGTCTGGAAGGATTGTATCTTGGCAGTAATGAGGCAAATTATCCCCCGTTGTGATTGGAGGATCGCTCCTAGGTAGGGTTGTATTTGAAGGGGATGGAGGTGGAATTTGACTGTTTTATTCAAGGTCTAATATGGAGTTAATTTATTTAAGCAAGCCTTCATAAAAGCAATCCATCTTCACCACTTCAGTTATATGTGAACCAAAATGTATGAAGTACCTTAGCCACATTGGCTACAAAATAAAAAACCCTATATGGAATGCTGCTACATATATTTTTTCAGTAAATGTGTCAATTAAAAACAAGAAATAAAATACATTGTCACTGCATTTCATTTAGCAGCTGCTTTGAGTGCAAACATTTCTTACACCTTGCTAACACAGGCTCTCGTGCAGCTTTTCAAGACACTATGACTTTATTGTTCACAGTCACTCTGTAGCCAAGAGTGCTCAGGATATCATTTAGATCAATCAAATGAACAAGAAGCACCAAGACCCATCAAGTCAAGACATCCCACAATCTGCATGCTACTTTCAGTGCATCTGTACTTAGAGCATGCGCAGGGTAAGAATCCCGCATGCCCAAGTTACCTCAGGAGAATTCATAACATTTCCTGCTCTGAGTTAATAAACTGATTCACGTTCAAATAACTGACCTGTTCTTTTCGATCAGTCTTGAAGCAGTGTCAGTTTTTAACTCATCGGCAGGTGGCACTTCAGACATTTTCTGTTCCAAATGCATCCTTAGAATTTTCTCGTTCTCTAGTAATGCAGAGACAGCTTCCACATTTGTTTGGGCAGTTTTTAGATCCTGTAATATAAAATCAAACAGTTACCCAATACAAAAAATCAGCTAAAACGTTGACAGTGAATTAATTATTAACATATCATCAAAGATGGCAAGGAAGGGAAGCCCAGAAACAAATCCACTTGTTACAGACCCATCTCCCAACTGAATGCGGAACCCAAGATCCTTGCCAAACTCTTGGTCACACAGATATCTCGGGTGATAACAGCACTGGTCCACCCGGATCAGTCAGGCTTTATGCCCCACCGTAACACGGCCCTTAAGTTACAAGTTACGTAGGGTTCATGGAGTACTGGGGTGGGTTGATACTATTAAGGAGCCGGCCGTCATAGTATCGCTAGACGCCTCCATGGCTTTTGATACCATAGAGTGGCCGTACCTGCTAGCTGTCCTTGCCGAAATGGGGTTTGGGCCTGTCTTTACAGCATGGGTTAGACATCTCTATTCGGAGCCCTTGGCCCAGGTGGTAGTTAATAACAAGCGATCAGACCCATTCCAGCTGCATCCAGGGGCCAGACAGGGGTGTCCATTGTCTCCCCTGCTGTTTGTCCTTTCCCTGGAACCATTGGCGGCCTGGATCCGTGCAGACCCGATTTTTCGCGAACTGCGGAGGTCGGAAGACTGGGAGGACCGCATCTCGCTTTATGCTGACGATGTAGTCCATTATCTAGCCTCCCCCAAAAGGTCTTTAATTTGTGTGTTGGATATTTTCACAACATTTGGCAAATATTCAGGCTATCCGATTAATTGGAGCAAGTCACTCATATATGTCCTGGGAGATGAGTCTCCTCCACTGCTCAGAAATTGTCCGATGCAGACGGTGAGAGATGGTTTCTGCTACCTTGGAATCTTTATCACTGCAGATCCTAAACTCCGGTATGAGCGGAACCTATTCCCACCCTTGCAGCAACTCAATAGTGATGTCGCTATTTGGAGGAACCTCCCGCTCTCTCTGTTGGGCAGAGCTGCACTATATAAAATGAAGTCCCTGCCCCGTCTGCTATATGCCTTGCAAAATTACCCAGACCCGATCCCAAAACGATACTTTAGAGAAATCGAAGGGCGGCAGAGAGTGTTGCTATGGGAGAGGAGGCCCAGTATCGCACTAATGCAAAATTACCCAGACCCGATCCCAAAACGATACTTTAGAGAAATCGAAGGGCGGCAGAGAGTGTTGCTATGGGAGAGGAGGCCCAGTATCGCACTAATGTAAATGTGTGTGTAAATGTGTTTATATAGCGCCTTCTACCCAGAGGTCTCGTAGCGCTGTATTCATACCTCTGTGGAACCCTTCCTGGCTTTCCTGTGAGATGTCCACTCCTGGGCACCCCCAAGGTGAAGCCAGGCATCCAAGCGCTGCTGGGGCCGTTGTGGAGATTAAGCAAGCTTTTGCTCAGAGTCACAGAGTGGGACCCATGATTAGACTATGCACCGAGGTGAGAATTATCAGGTCCGGGGAGATTGAGTTCAAGAGCCGCCGAGGCGGGAATTGAACCCTGGTCCCGGGCAAGACCTCTGCATCAGGGTCTGTCACTCTAACCATTGAGCCACGCTTCTCCAGAATTAGTTCTGAATTGGTAAGACGGAGGTATCAGTCTCCCTGACATTTGGAAATATTATTGGGCCTCCTACCTGGCTGCCATCAATCACTGCACTTATCGTCAGCCCAGGCGACCCGGGTTTCACCATGGATAGATGGCTACTCCCTGGAGGGAATTAAAATAGAGCCTTGTATTCAAACCCCCGGAAACTCTCTCTCACCGGCCCCACCAAACACTCTGTTCTGATTTGGCATACCAAAAGCTTAGGTTGGGATCGAAAGCGCACGTTGGAGATGCCTCTGTGGTACTCGGAGCAGCTTGGTGATCTCCAAACCACAAAAGGCTTTGATAAATGGGACCTGATCGGTTTATCCAGATTGGGAGATCTTTGGGTGAAGGGTGATATGGTCACTTTTGCCTCGCTCCAGCAGCAATTTGAGCTTTCAGGTACAGAATTCTTCCGCTACCTGCAGATTCGCCATGCTATCGCCGCGACCTTACAAAAAGGCACAGTCCCCCCTGAATCCTCACCATTAGAAGACTGTTTACTAGACGGCTACCTTCCACAAAAAGTGATCTCCCTTTCATACAAGAAACTGATTAACAACACCCCCGATCCTCTTGACCGACTGCGTGAGAGTTGGGGGAGAGATGGACTTGAGTTTGATGATGAAGAGTGGCGGGAGGCGGTCGTCTCACCTCGGGAGGTGGCGACCTCGGCACGTCTTCGGTTGGTCCAGCTCAAAATGTTGGACAAAACATACATCACTTGGCCCCAATTAGTCCACATGGGGAAGAGGGGGAGGGAGATTGCAGACGCAGCTGTGGACACGCCGGTACCTTCCTCCACATACTATGGGAATGTGATCAGATACAGAAGTATTGGCAGGAGACACACGAGGTGATGGAAGAAGTGCTACATAAGACCATCCGTCCAGAGGCTAAAAGAGGTCTCTTAAATATGTGGAGACTCAATGATTTAATAAGTCTGGAGAGGCTCTGGGCTACGCTGGGTGCAATGGTAGCCAAACGAGATCTAGCCCAGCTGTGGGGGGCGGCTGCTCCTCCAACTCTGCCCTCCTGGAAAAGGAGTCTGAACTGGTGCATGTTCAGGGAAAAGACTGTATATGTGGCACGAGGATGCCCCAGGAAGTGATCCGCAGTATGGTCGAAGTGGAACGGTTATAGGGGAGAGATTTGTGTGGCCCCTGTACACTCCTTAGAGGAGGAACCATTATCCCCTTCAATGATAAGTTATCATCAACGCAATCATGTATGTCTCATAACTGTAATCGCCATTGTGTCATTTATACATAACAAATGTGCTGATGCCGACTGTTATTTTACTTGTTTATGTTTAATAAAAAGATACTTTAAAAAAAAAGATGGCAATTACAGGGTTTAAATTAAAAAAAGGACAAGTAAGCTGAATTTCTTAACATTATATGCTGGATCGCAAGATGATCAAGCCTACCCCATACATATGGAGCCTTCAATAACTTAGTACAATATTAAAAATAAGCTCAGAAATAATTAACTCTTAGTGGACCATAGGCAGAAATGTATTTTGGGTGTTAAGGTGTCTGGGGATCTTTGGTACCTGAAGAATGAACCCAATAGATAGATGGATAGATATCATCCTTTGACCCCTGACCCAAGCATCCCTCTTTCACCTTCACCCTGTCCATTTTCTCCCGGTCAGTGAACACTTGTTTTTGCTCCTCCCCATGTGTACATCACTTTGTTGCTATCTAATTAGGTTTGTGCTACATAAATCTGTAGTCTACATTCATACCCGCAGTGATGCAAAAAACAAAGTGCAGTCTCCGGAGAATTATTGGCTTTAAATAATACATTTCTGAGGTTAATCTAGTCTTCATCAACGCAAAGTACATAAATCTAACCTTATGTATCAATTAACACACATATTTTGCTTTGTCATCATTCTAATAATATTTTTTTCTTTTTAAACATGCGGAAGCCTCTCAGTGAAAAAGTGCACCCTCCACTGCTTCCAATTCAGGTACAAGGTGGTTTAACTCGGGTAATGCTACACAAGTGTACTTGATTGCTTAATTATTATGAAGTGTGTTAATTAATATTCCCATCCGCCTCCCTTGCGGTGTTTAACTCACTCCAGCCAGCACTGCTTTCCTTCGTGTGGGGTGGCAAGAAGCCTCAATGCAGCTGGGAGGTGCTGGTATTACTGTTCGAGCGGGAAGGCTTTGAAGCCCCAGATATGCGCTTATACTATCTCTGAGCACAGGCCCAGTTTGCACATCATTGGTTGTTCCCATAATGGTTCCAGCTGCACGTATCACTTGAAGCTGACGCTGTCCTTCCAATGGTCCTTGCTGCGACCGCCTTATATGGTGGGGGTGGTGGACCTAGAACTGAAATCAACCTCGTTCTTTGCACGGCATGGGCGTGGAAGATACTTTTGACTTGTGCTCAATTGCAGTATCTATACTCCACAAGGTTACCGCTCGCTGCGCACCCAGATATTTCTGCTTCAAAAAAGCCTGCTGCCCTTAAGGTATTAGGCGCAGTGGGACTAACACAATTAGGGGACCTTTATAAGCAACGCCAGTTCGATCGCTCTCTGACATACAGGGTGGTAGGGATTGGGGGTTGACGCTCTGGTTCACTTAAGTGCGCGTGCGGCAGGCGACCATCTACCCCGATTACCCAGCAGAGCCCAAGCCGCTGTTAGCACTGCAGGCGGTGTTTGCAGGTACGGATCGCACAGGCCTGATCATGAAATTGTATACTGCGTCCCTTAAGGAAAGAGAACCGCTCGATTCCCCTTCCTATAACAAATTGGTGGCACTACTGGGGACTTCACTGTCACCGGATATATGGAAGTTTTGCTGTGCCCCAAATGGCTGAATAACTGCAAATTGTAACCTTCGCATGGAAGAGGTGTGGTGCAGCGGCCAGAGTGCCTGACTCTGGACTACAGGGTTTACTGTTCGATCCCCGGCGCCGGCAGGTTAGCCCAGCACAATGTGACTCTGGGCAATAGCTCGCTTAATCTTCCCGAGGGCCCCCAGCGCAAGGACACCACTTCGGAAGTAGCTGTGCACTTTACAAAAATACTGGTATCAATTTTAAATACCTGCAACAGTTATACTATACCCCGATGGATTATTGCGTTTTGGTCTGCGGGAGAGCTCCTGCTGTGTTAGTTGTGGGCAGGGGGAGGCAGGCTTCTTGCATCTCAAATGGAATTGTAAAGGTATATACAGTTTTTGGGGTAAGGTTACGAAGATGCTAACGAATGTGGTGTCGGAACCCGTGCTCTATACTCCTGGGGTTTGCCCATTAGGCTGGGTAAAGGATCCTAAACCCTGCAACCGAAGACTGGTAGCTGTTTCGACCTTATTAGCTAAGAGAGCGGTGGAGCAGTGCTGGGGCTCTAGATTCACTCCAACATTGGAAAAGTGGATCCGAGATTTACCGTATTGCAAAGAGTAATTTGAGATCTATGCTGAGGAATTACCTGAAACTTCACGGCCTAAAGACTTTTGGGCTCCTCTCTCTCTGCATATCTTTACAATAGATGCTGTAATTTGATGCACTAGATGTGTCCATTCTTGGGACTGTCATATGTTGTAATACTGCCAAATGTGATGAGATGCTTAGTTGGGGGTCACAGTATTTTTCTTTTAAGTTCCGCGGGGGACAATGGGTTGGAGGGTGGTGGGGAGTTCTGAGGGCTGTTATTTTGCTCTATGGGAAAACAAAAAATGCTTGCACTATTAGTGATCCTTGATGTGAGTTCTGGCCCCTTGCAGGGGACCTATTGTGTATTTTACAAGCTGTTCAATAAACAAATATAAAAAAATAAAACATTATCATTAAGTCTCATCACTCATATAAAAAAACAGAAACTTATCAGTTTGGTTTGGAGCATTCATCTTTACAGTAACAATTCATCTTTAGGTCAACAATCTGGCAAGAACTCTAAATCATTTCTAAGCAATATCAGGGAGAAAGATGGCCACATGGAAAAAGTTCAAGAAGACTGCCAATGTACCCAAGAGTGGTCATCTCAGCAAATTCACACCAAGATCAGGCCATATGATGCTCCTGCAGAACGCAAAGAACCCCCCCAAAGCTATGACAAGGGATCGACAGGCCTCTCGCAATATGTTAAATGTTAAAGTTAAAGATTATGTTATTTAGAAAAGACTAAAAAAGAATAACTTTTGTGGAAGCTTAACCAGGAGGAAACCACTTCTTTCCACAAAGAACATTGCTGAACGCCTCTGGTTTGCAATACAGCACTTGAATGAACCACAGTTTTTTTTAACAATGACTTCTGGGCACATGACATTGAAATGTAGCTGTCTGGTTGTAATCTTCTACAAATTTTAATAAAATCTAATACAGGCTTCATTGCTAGAAACTCATACCAACTGTAAAGCTTGGTGACGGAAGGGTGATGATTTGGCCTGCTTTGCAGTCACAGGACCAGCAAGCCTCCCAATCATAATTTCCTACTTATGACAGCATATTCTAGAGGAAAATGAAACACCATCTGTACAACAGCTACAGGCTAGCTGGAAACATGCAACAGTACTATGATCCTAGGATTTAAAACAAAGTAAATATGTGACTTAATAGCTCAAAATGGAAAGAACCAGGATTTTTGTGAGGCTGAGTCTAAAGTTTGCAAGCCTAGTGAGGACCAAATGCAAGCTGGGCATAAACAAATGTTCACAAACATCTCCAAATATAAACAGTTTTACAGAAAACATTTTTTTCAAGATAATGCTGCTAAAGGTGGGGTTCCACATATCACTGAATAATGGGGTGCATTTACATTTTCAAAAAAGACAACTGATTGTTGCCTTGTTTTTTTGCTTAATATATTATGACATAGTGAGATTTGAGAGTGTTGTCACTTGAGGTTAGACTTATCCAGTGTTACAACTTGATGAGAACCGCCTTGTTCATAGGGTAAATACTCCATTGAAAGGAAATGTGTTTTGGCTGAATTTTATTTATCTTTACGGATAACAAACGGGAGATGGCTGGGAAAATTACGCAATAAGACACATAGGCTTTATGGTGCTTTAGATGGAAGTAAGGCAGTTCAGCAGAAACATCACTGCAAGAATTCTGTAACTGCATGCTGAACTGAGAGATGAGGACCGAAAAGCAACCTGCCACTGTTTTGGTCAAAGCACTGCCTCTCTTGCCTAAGGTGGATGCATTATGAAGCACCAGTGATCATTACTACCTGAGAATATTCATACTTATTTGAGACAACTAATATGGCAGTTACCAATGAACAGATCTTTGGGAAAAAAGACTAAATGAAGTGAGATTGTTGGTGACTCATATTAGCAGATACAGATTTCTTTATTATGTGAGTTAATTAAAAACTGCAACAATATTACATCTAAAACACACAAGTCAATTCAATGATAGCCTAAATAAAGAGCATCAATGCTAAGTAAGTCATAGCAGCAAAGGTTTTCGGATATAGCAGTTTGATGGCTCGTAGCTACTTGTACGGTGATTCTCCATTCATAGAGTATCCCACGGTCACCGCCGTCGAATGCTGCTTTGAACTCTATAGAGCAAAGAACTAATTTCTTTTGCGTTCGCTTGAATAGGTCAGCAAATTAAACTGGTTCAGTTGAGTCATTGTAGAGCCATCTGCCTTTTCCTTGCGGTAGCTCTATATTTCAAAAGACCTGAGTGGCGTAGAGCACAGCAGAGAAAGGCGGCAGGCGAGCGGGCTGGCAAGCATGCAGGCGGACTGGGGGTAATGCCGGCGGTTGGTCAGGCTTAAATGGGAGAGTGGATAGTTGCACCGCTGGTTGCAGAATGCTTATATGCTTGTGCACTTGGATGCAGCATACTGCGTGGTTCAGAGACCCTCAATAGGTGCAAGCCGCACTGGCATAGCACTGCCCCCTTCCAAACCTATCTAGAGAGGTTCACAGCCCTAGGGCCTTACCTGCCCAGCACAGGTAGTTTGTCGACTGTCTGACTCAGGGCCACGCCTGGTGTCCGCTATGATCTTCTCAACCAGGCCGGAGCCTGCTCCTGAGTTTTATTCACGCTCCCACTTTAGCCACTGTAGTTTCCTCTCAGCTGGGTCCCCAGGGACCTGGAAAAGCGCCTGCAATCACACATCCTGGTTCACCTTGCCCTGCCTCACCGACCACTCACACAGATCCACATCATTTTATTTCAATTTTAGAGATTATATAGATATTGTTCCCTTCTTGAACAGATAACTGGGTGTAGTTTTGCAGATGCATTTTCGCTCCTGTTCACCCTGTCACTGCCCTAGTGCTAGACACGACGCTATCTTCTGATCTTTGACACGCCCAATTGTTGACAATAGTCTTGGACACTTTTCATTTTAGCACCTAAGGCTATGGCTACATAGATGCTGTATCATAAATGGGTGGAATCCCTTAGAATTTAAAGCCTCAGCATCCCTTTAAAATCTGTTTCCATCCTGCTTTGAAGATATGTTCCAAACAGGTTAGGAATTAGCAAAACAAGGTGACATGTGCAACAAATTGAAAGTGTTCGTTAGTCACGAGCTGCCCCATGAGGTGGTACATAATGACAGAGGCATGAATATAAACGCTATTCCCTGATCATCGGCATAACTAGTAGAAATGTGACAACTCCTGACAATCCCTGCCGCACTAAAGCTGTGAAAACATTTCGGTTGACGATATTACAACTGAGACCTGAAGTGGATAATTCAGATGAGAATTTTTATTTCCAGGTACTATGAACAGTTCACATACACACTGTGGCAACAACTTAAAGGTGAATTGCACTGGACAGAATTGAACCATAGGACAAATGAAGTGAATGCGACATATGAAGCAGAAATATGAAATAGAGATGGCAATAATAAAGAAAGCCACATGTTATGTATAAATATATGTACATACTGTACAAACTGGCACATTATGGCTACGTTTCTTAGTAAACGCAGCTCCTTTTGTTACCATTTCATGAAAAGGCAATTCTCAATGATGTGACTGTACAATTTGGTGATTTAAAAAGCAGTGGAAAAGAAAGGGAAACAAACCAAAACTGTTCCTCAAGTTTTCAAATTGTTCACTAACCTAAACAGCGGAAAGACTAATGAGACAACCTAGAATTCCACAAATATGTACATAATCAAACAAACAAGCACATCACACACACAATGTCTATTCCATCCATTTACAAGTCAACCATTCTACAGTGGAAAGTTATACTTTACTTACTTCTTCCAACTGAATAATTTTGCTATTTAGAAAATCTTCCACTTTTTGCACTTCTTTTTGAGCGTCTTCTCTTAAGCGCTGAATAGTAGATCCACTGTCACCAGTCAAGCTCTCAACAGCTTTACTAAAATAAATGAGAAAACAATAAGCACTCAATGAAGCATTCTGATAAGGAGATGATCACAGCATCAGAAATCTGGTGATCAAAGCAAGCACCGATTGATATTAAACAAATGCAAGAGTCGGTACCAATGTTATGGCCAAGATATAATGTTAGGCATGAAGGAGCTCCATATCAAACCAAAAATTTGGAAACAGCTTGAATGTTTGTAACATACTGAAATACATGCAATGTTTACAGTCAATAGAAAAGTTTGTTAAAAAAACAGCACAAGAGCGACTCCTAAAATCTTACATGGCTTATTTTCTATAACCTCATCACAGAGTTCTCACCAATGTTACCAGCTTTCCAAGTAAGATGATCAACATGTTTCCAGACCACAACGGTGCACAAATAGAGCACATTTCTGAAACATCTCATCACTTCTTACTTACTTCTATCCATGATGAAGTTTTACTCAAATTATCACATGCAACACACTGAATTCAAAACACTGCTCACGAGTACCTGCACTCTGACATGACGCACATGATCATTACATTAAATAATGACAGCTGTGAGACCCTCTGACACAAAGCAACAATTATTAGGTTAAGATCCATTTGATTTCTCTATGCTTCCGCCTCTGTATGTGCTGTATGTTAAATGTGATCAATGTTTGTTTTACCTCTGTGCCACTTCTGTTTCTATGAGTTTGGTGTTTGTGCTCTTCTTACCTCTCTGTGCACTTGTCTCTGTGTTCTGACTGTCTCTCATTGCTCCTACCTCGTGTTGTTTGTCTGTGTTAATCATGTCTGTCTCTCCGTGCCCTCTACTGCCTGTGCTCCATATGCCTCTGAGTTCCTTCAGTCTCCTGGACTCATTTTATCTCTTAGTGCGCCTTCTCTTGTTTTAAGCAGTTTCATTTATTGTGCTCCTCCATGTCTCATTAAGCTTTTTATGTGTTTGTTGTGTGTGCCCAAGCAGCCCCTCTGTCTCTACAGTCTCATCACCCATTCAATCTCAAGCACCTTTTAGGTCTTTGTAATCCTTCGTTCGATCTGTATCCCTTCATTTTCTCTGTGCTCTTCTTACTTTCCATGCCCCTTTCATTCTCTCAGTGGCTGATGTTTCTCTCTGTGCCTCTTCTTTCTTTTATTGTACCCTGTTATTTTCTGTGCCACTTCTTTTCCATGGTCTTGTCGTTGTTTGCTTCTTGCTTCTTCAGTGCCTGTCAGCTTTCTCTCAGTACCCCTTCATTCTCTTTTTGCTCTTTTGACAAAGAGAGAAAGAGGGGCCTTATCTTTCTTTGCTCCTTCTTTCTCTCGAAGGTTCTTCCGTTTTACAGCAGCTGTGCAGGTCACCTGCTGGTACCACTTTCCAATGAAAATGCATTATTATTTGATCACACTTCAAAAATACAGCTGACCGTTGAAGGTTTTCAAGTACCACAAGCAAAAAATTGTCCATCACTAAGATTAGATTGGTACAAGTATTTACAGGCTGTAAAATACAATTACACACATATTAATATTTTCAAAACTATGCTAAGTCAGATTTGTTGTTTTAAAATAGGAGTTGAATCTAGGGGTGGCGAGGAGGGCATCAAATACTGTTCCTAAAGATTAACCTCTAGGACATGTACAGATCTTTTGCCCTAGTCCTTGTGGTTGTGGGGTATGTTGGCTGGACAGGCCTAAGCTAGGAGCAGGTTTGTGTGGCTGGAAGACATCTGAAAAGTTGCTTGATGCAATTTACATTACAACCATAGAATATTGACCTAATTTTCTTTTTATGGCTGTCTGCCAACATATACCTTCTGTGAGGGCCTGATGTAGCCAAATTGGAGAACTCTGGCCCATGATTCTACGTTCCCTTGCGCTGATAGAGGGTCCTTTGATGATAGTAATTTTATGCATAGTGTTGGAGAAAGTCCTGGGGGCAATTCCTCCAGACAGCTCAGGGTTTTTTTAGGTACTTGCAGTAAGAAACGTAGATGATCGAACAACATTGTTGTCACTCTGTCCACTAGAAGTGCAAATGTTAAGTAAATGGGACTCCTGAGCTGCTGACATTCTATATGTGGGAATGGAATGCAGTGCATTCTCTCCGCCAAGAGGGAGTTGTGGGATCAGATGGTAGTATAAGCAACATTTCTATTTTCTTTCAGTTGAGAGAGAAACACTTGTGCCACCTGGTTCAACTGCCATAACCTTCATTACAATTAAGAAGGAGATGCATTCTGACTGACATGCAACGTTTTACACAGTGCTTAATTAGTGAAAGGAAGAGTGCTGAAGTAACAAAGCTCTGCAAAAAAGCCAGTGGTGCAATTAAAGTCGGCATGCTAAATACCAAGTCAGGTAGTCTTCAATTCACTACCAGACACTCCTGTTCCAGTTTCTCGCTCTTGCAAGCTCCTGCTTTATATTTTTGACAGTATTGCTGTTTTTTCTTCCTATATATTTCCGATCTGTGTGTGTTTTCCTTCTCTTGCACTCAGTAAATATCTGATATGAAAAATAAGTGCCACTTCCCAAAAATATGTGCGGTGCCCCCCACCATCAACCACCAGCTACAATTAAGCACAGTCTTTAGATTTTAATGATGTATGCGAGTATTGTCATGTAGCCATTACAAAGTACAGTCTAGAGATCAGATCACTAGAGTATGCCCGCAGTTAAATCTGACAGAGATCGATATGGACCCTTTTGACTAAGAGTGTTCACTGTTCCAAGAAAGAGCTGATCTAACTATGGGCAGTTCCTTTGCACATCTGTCAATATGGTATCAAATGCTACAGAAAGCTCTTGCAGTACGATCAATCGCACAATGGGGGCTACCATTATTAGTGGTCAGAAGATCTTCTCTAAAATTTAGGAAAGTTTGATATTGAGGCAGGAAATCTGCCTTTTGAGTAGGCTGTATTTCTCCAGGAGCAAAGAAGAAGACTCTTTTGCTACACCCTCGTGAAATAGGTTGTAGTCTCTACCCATTGGAAACAAAATGTATCATGGTGTGGGCGATGTATGCATTTTGCTTGGCCAACACCATTGGACCACTACCTAACTTCCTCTATTCCTGATCCAGTAGATAATCTGTCATACTGGTAGATGTTTATGCTGTTGAAAGCGCAATTTATTATTCTAACGTTAGGTCTCTGCACTCACGTCTTTAGACTCTAAGCAGCAAAAGGATCTACCATGCTCACTACACTTCTTAAATACTTCTCTGCAGAGAAAAATGTATAACATATCCAGGACCTCATTACAGACCTTAGTAGTCTCATCATTGTCATCACTGTACCCTGAAGGTATTCTAAATCAAATTCTTCCATTCTCATTTCAAGATCTTACTTACAGCAGTTTTACAAAAAGATATGGTGGTGTTGCTTTATCACACTCAAATAATGTCACTTTACCACTAGTAACAGGCAAGCTTTGTCACTCCCTTGAACACCTTGCAGTCAAATGTATGATAGGCATTCAGGTAATATTTTGATCTCGTATAGACGGCTCCAACACAACTTTCTATAAAAGTTTCAAGATCATTGTGAAAACCCCAGAACAGCATCCTGGTTCTTGGTGACTTGAACATCCACATGAATCCTAACATTATCGGACCACACAACTTGGTTAACTTCAGACTCACTAGGTTTTCCTAGCATATAAATTGACCCACACATTTAGCTGGCAACATGTTAAACCTGTTACTCACTTTTAGCTTTGCAATCTTCAAGACAGACGGTGTCAACATCACACCCATATCCTGGTCATGTCTCAATCCTGGAACCTAAAATCCCAAATATCCTCACTCAACAGATACATCAAATATACACTGAGCAGAAACAATACTCATGACATGCTACCTAGATCTCTCCGAAAGCCCAAACCGGGGTTGTTTCTGCAATACTGAATCCAAAATAACCATCAATATCATAGCCGAAAGAGAAAGATTTTGTCATGCAAAACCCGCCACAACCCTTGGTTCATAAACAAACTGCAAATATTGAAACAAAATAAGCATGCACGGAACATAAATTGTGAAAGACCAACTCTGAAACTGAGAAACAATTCAGACCGCTCCATAACTACATCTATAAAATGAAAATGTGGTCAGCCAAAATAACATACTATAAAGAACACTGACAATGCAAGAAACTCTACAGCACTGCAAATATCATCACTTCAAATTACTCCTGCTCAGGAACTATAGGATAACCTCAGCAAGAAACTCTACAAAGGAGGGGGGGCGGAGCTAGCCGGCGTCAATGGTGGACGCGTAAGAGCGAAGCTCCGAGCCAGCGCCAGCAATTATCCGGCATAGATCCTTTTTCAGCGGTGATAACTTAGCGAGACCAATGTATATGGCCTAGTGTCAAAGAGTCACTAGGACTCCGGTGCGCACAACAAAATAATTGTTTGTGAAATTTTTCAAATTGGTTTAGTGTAAACCTTTTATTTAAACAAACATCTCAATGTACTCATGATTGACTTAAATAAATGTTTTCCAATCATAAAGGTTACAAACTTCGATATTCAATAGTTGATTTGTAATAAACAAAAAGTCACATTTTATCAAAACACAGGTGCAATATGCAATCAAAAAGCAAAGAAATACAAAGAAAAGCAAAAAACCCAATGCATTTCGGGGCAACAGCCCCTTCGTCGGGGGTCTGAAAAGAAAAAAAGGGAATTAAAGAAGCTAATGCATGTCTATATATCACAATGTGAATACTTGTAACCCTACTCATTTCGAATTATGTCTTACCTAACAAGTGAAAGCACAATGATGACCTGTGTGCAATGGCTCTTAGTTTGCCAAACAATTTCTAAAGGGATAAGAGAGACGTGAAAGTTATACTGTCTATCGAGGTATATGGAAGATAAACAAAAAGTAAAGTCCATGTTACCTGTTCTTAAGTCAGAAATATATCTATAAAGAAGAAAATGCAATTACATGTCTCTCAATCTTAAATCTGTGCTTTATATGTTTGCCAAAATGCAATGTCACATTAGCTCACCTGCTAGTGTAACTTGTACGCAATGAAAAAGAAACCTGCAGAAAAAAACATGCAGTAAGTGCATAGCACGTTAACCACTATGAAAACAGCAAAAAAAAAGGTACCGCTTTAAATACCTGCGTATCTAAATCACAGCGTATCGATCACGCACAAGTCTCTCCTCACAATTCTGTGAAAATGAGATGGTAAAAAATATCAACCAGTCTCTTCAGACGAAAGTGTGGTATCTGACAGTGAACTAAGCACTACAAGACAACCAGTAGTGTCTCAACAAACACAAAGAACAAGTCAGACCATTGAGTCAACAGCAACAACATCTACAACACCATCGGTTGCTTTTTTAGACAAGGAACAACCGCCCAGCAGACCACCGGATTTACCCTTGGTACAATCAGAAAAAAGACGAGAAGAGGACAAAGAAAAGGAAAAGGAGAGGGAGAAGGACAGAGAGCAACTCAAAAAACCATCATTACGGAGCCAGACCAAAGCCTTGTCATAAACATTTCAAAATACTCACTATCAGAATTTGAAGTAAAACTCTTGAACAAAGGAATTTCATTTGTAAGAACATACCAAACCAATGAGTTAGAAACAGAAATATCCTTCTTCAAATTCATGAGAATTCTCAGGTTGAAATTTTTCTTCATGACACTAAATCCCATAGACAATTTGGATGACACTGAAAAATCTTTCAAGCCTAAAAGCAACTTCATGGCACCAATATCCCACAAAAGCTTGGACACTTTTGAAACATTGGTCAAATCTGATTTGAGTAAGATACACTATAAAAGGAAACTAAACAACTTGACAAGAGCAGAACAAAGTGCGATTCAACGTCTAGCAAGAAACAAAGATATCACAATACAAAAAGCTGATAAAGGAGGAGCACTTGTGATAATGGACTCCATGATGTACAAACAAAAAGGAGATGAACATGTTCTTGATACAAATACATATGCTCTTCTAGAGCTAGATCCAACTACAAACATAACTCAGAGTCTTGACAAAATTTTGGAAAATGCAGAAACGCAGAATTGGATAGACAACAACACAAAACGGTTTCTCAGGCAAATCTACCCACGAAGACCCAGAATTTATTTCTTGCCAAAGGTTCACAAAAATATTGAAAACCCACCGTTCAGGCCAATAGTGTCAGGCTGTTCGTCTATTTTCGAGAATCTTGGCATTTTCATTGACACTCATATGCAGCCATTCATTCAAAACTGGCCCACGTACTTGCAAGACACTTCGGACTTCCTTAGGAGTCTGGCAACTATAGACACAACTAGATGTAGCGATTGGATTCTCTGTAGCATAGACGTCACATCACTGTACACGTCGATACCGCATAAACAGGGTATAGAAGCTATGGAATGGGCTCTTCTAAAAACTGACAAACCTCATGGACTACAGATATTCTTGTTACAGTTACTAGAATTCTGTTTGATCAATAGTTATTGTCACTGGCAAGAAAAATACTACAACCAAATGACAGGTACTGCCATGGGTTTCCCAGGAGCATGTATATATGCAAACATCTACATGGCGAAATTCGAATTGGATTACATCCTGGAAGATCAGACTTGGCAACAAGGTCTGATCTATTACAAGCGCTATATAGATGACATCTTCATTATATGGAAACGGTCTAAAGCAGAACTGCTAAGAAACATTCACAGCCTTAATCTTGTGGACCCAAGGATTCAATTCACGCACAACATAAGCACTGAAGCATTGCCATTTTTGGATGTTTTAGTGGAGATTAAAGAGCGAACTATCAAGACGAAGCTACACAAAAAAATAACAGACAAGAACACTGCGTTACTGTACAGCAGCTTTCATCCGGCCAGTCTAATAAACAACTTGCCAGTTTCTCAATTCATGAGAATTAAACGTATATCCTCCGATCCAGATCAATGCAGTAAGAGTCTTGACGATCAAAAGCACAGATACCTCGAGAGAGGTTACCCCAAGAAATTATTGGAATCACACCTGGAGAAGATTAAAACAATACCAAGAACGGAACTCTTGAAAAAGAAACCAAAAGATCCAAGCAAAAGAATGGTTTTTGTGTCAAAATATTCCACGGCTTCTAGAGACATCAAAAGAACGATACTGAAAAGATGGGAAATTCTACTTGCTGAACAAGACTTCGGAACTCTGTTTAGTGAACGACAATTGTTCGCATACAAAAGAGCTCAAAATTTGAAGGAACTCCTCAATCAACCGACTGCTTCACCACAGGAACAAGTGTATAAAGGAACTATGAAGTGTTTTAACTGTAAAAATTGCAACAACGTTATCCCAGGCAACACACTTCAACATCCAAGAACAGGAGAAAGAATAGTGCTTAGACACACAACAAATTGTGACTCTGAGCATATAGTTTATTCCATCAAATGCCCATGTGGCCTATTGTATATAGGCAAGACAGACAGGAAAATGAAAACAAGACTCTCAGAGCATAAGAGTCGCATAAGAAACAAAAATATCACGTCTCCATTGGCACAACATTGGATAGATGCAAACCACAATATAGCGCAATTACGCTTTCAAATCATAGAACTTATACCACAGAGGCTAGGTATGGACAATGCCAAAATCTTGCTTCAAAGAGAAACTTACTGGATTCGCAAATTACAAACCATGACCCCACTTGGACTAAATGACAAAATAGAAATGGCGTGTTATCTCTGAATTCTTGTACTCCCTAAAACTAGCATGGTATTTTTTACAATTTAGTGAGGTCAGTGGAAAACAGTAAACATGATTCCTTTTTTCTACACCATTTCTCAGATATCTCCCTAAACTCATAGATCTTTTCTAAAATAAATACAACACAGCACCTCGTATTGTTGAGCTATAAACTATAAATATGATTCTTTTATTTCATATTATTCATTGGATTTTGTTATAATTCAAAGCCGGAGATGCTCATAGGTTGGAAATAGGCAAAAATTACTGTTTTTCGTGCTTATATGTTGTACATGGTTTCCTAAAAAAATGCATATATTTTCACCATCAATAAACTGCTGTGCATTTGATTTTTTGTAATATGCATGTAGATTGTAAATAGGCAGGAGTTCATTGTGTTTTAACCCTCCTCGTCTATTCCCTTCACTTTCTACAGACACAGGCTAGATCACATGTCATTCTACCCCTTTTAGTCATCCATCTTAGAATAGGCTCGGTATTCTAGTTGTTGAATGAGATATCCATCATTTGTCGGATTCTTTGTCATGAGTTACTTCTTACATTATATCTTTAGTCTCCCGTCGTGTCATCTGCTTTGTAAACACATTCCTTTAAGCAGAATGTTTCGTTCCGTGTTTCTATAAATCGGACTTTATTTTACTGTATCTTGTGTTTGAATATATTTATGTGGAATACTTTTGATTTAGCGTGCCTGGCGCGCACAGATAATGTATAAAGTTCCGTTCGAAATCTACAGAAATCAGCATATAGGCACTCTTGAGTCCTTCTATGCTGTTTATCCCTCGCCGGTACTTTTCTAGAAATAAGCGTAGGACTGTCCAGTCTTACACCACTGCTGGTCGGTCAGCACACTGTCGGGTAAACACGGAAGCGAACGGACTTTGATAACGGACGGTGAGTCGGACTGGAGCTCTTTTTGCTTGCACACGCTAAAGCCGATTGGCAATAGGGTAGCTAATTCAAACCTTTCTTCTCTCATTTTCACAGAATTGTGAGGAGAGACTTGTGCGTGATCGATACGCTGTGATTTAGATACGCAGGTATTTAAAGCGGTACCTTTTTTTTCGCTGTTTTCATAGTGGTTAACGTGCTATGCACTTACTGCATGTTTTTTTCTGCAGGTTTCTTTTTCATTGCGTACAAGTTACACTAGCAGGTGAGCTAATGTGACATTGCATTTTGGCAAACATATAAAGCACAGATTTAAGATTGAGAGACATGTAATTGCATTTTCTTCTTTATAGATATATTTCTGACTTAAGAACAGGTAACATGGACTTTACTTTTTGTTTATCTTCCATATACCTCGATAGACAGTATAACTTTCACGTCTCTCTTATCCCTTTAGAAATTGTTTGGCAAACTAAGAGCCATTGCACACAGGTCATCATTGTGCTTTCACTTGTTAGGTAAGACATAATTCGAAATGAGTAGGGTTACAAGTATTCACATTGTGATATATAGACATGCATTAGCTTCTTTAATTCCCTTTTTTTCTTTTCAGACCCCCGACGAAGGGGCTGTTGCCCCGAAATGCATTGGGTTTTTTGCTTTTCTTTGCTTTTTGATTGCATATTGCACCTGTGTTTTGATAAAATGTGACTTTTTGTTTATTACAAATCAACTATTGAATATCGAAGTTTGTAACCTTTATGATTGGAAAACATTTATTTAAGTCAATCATGAGTACATTGAGATGTTTGTTTAAATAAAAGGTTTACACTAAACCAATTTGAAAAATTTCACAAACAATTATTTTGTTGTGCGCACCGGAGTCCTAGTGACTCTTTGACACTAGGCCATATACATTGTTCTATTACCAGTTGGCAGGCACTAATCCGGTACAGCACACGTATCGATAGATAGGATCAAAACCCCGGTGTCATATACGAGTGCAGCACCCTACCTTATTCATAACTTAGCGAGACCGGCAGGATTCGCCACCTCTGCCCCTAACTGACCTCCGGCTGAAGTTTGGGCGAGAAACGGACTTCGGAACCCTCATTTTGCCCGTCCACGCTGCAGGCGCCAGACCAGGCCTGGATCCCCGGCCTTTCCTGGACGACGGAGCCGAGATACGTCACCCGACGTGCGGCGGCGCCGAGCGGGCGTCTCGGGGTCAGCCGGTGCCCGGTGGGGGCTGACCTTCCAGCTGCCCCACACTCCTGGAACAAGCACCGGAGGTGCAATAAAAGACATTGGAGGCGACAGGAGCAGCGGGGGAGGCGCCGATCCAGCTGCGGGGCCGGTGACGGACCGCGTGGCGACTGCGGAGACCCCTGAAGGTACGCTTGTCCCGGGCCCCTGACAGACAGACATTGCCGCAGCACAGGGGTGCAGCGCGTCGATTGGGGGGAGAGAGGCTCTCTGTGCACTGAAGCCCCCCCCATGAGAGTCGAGCTTCAACACTGCCCTGAGCCGTACCGGTGGGACTGGAGGGTGGACTACCGGCTGCAGCTATCAAGGCCTGCAGACACACGTGGCTCCAAAGAATCCTGGCGGGACACTCGCGCAACATAGCCTGGTCCACTGAACCCCCGAAACGGCCCGCAACCAGCGAGGGGGCACACACAGCGCTCTAGTATCCAGTAGTGCCTTTATTCACGTGGAGCCCAGCCTTCCCTGACAATACAGCTATGGGCAAGGGGGACAGAACGCAGACGAAACTGTCCTTCGATCAACGATGCCATAAGGAGCCAGAACAACCGATTGCCCAGTCTCCGGGCGCGGTTAGCGACCCGGGTGCCTCACTGTGTGCGGAAATAAAAGGAATGCTCACCACTATGGAGAAGGGCCTGCAGGAGGGCATGTCGGCCATTGGCAACAAGATAGATGCGTTGGCATATCGGATGGACCGTATGACGGAAAGGGTAGACAAGCATGCGGAGAGGCTGGACATGGCGGAGCGCCGATTGACAGAGGCGGAAGGGGCGCAATCAGAGTGGGACGCCGACCGTAAACAATTTGGAAGACTGCTGCAGGTGATCCAGGAGAAGTCGGAGGACTTGGAGGCACGTTCTCGGCGCTCCAACATCCGCGTAACGGGAGTGGCCGAATCGACCCAAACGGGCAAGATGGAACTGTTCGTCGAGAAGCTACTGAAGACACTACTGCGGGACGATACCTTTTCTCCAATGTTTGTAGTTGAACGCGCCCATCGCACCCTCGGACCAAGGCCTCCCCCGGGCGCCATTCCCAGGCCGATCATAGCCAAATTGTTAAATTACAGGGACAGGGACGCAGCCCTCCGAGTTGCCCGTGAAAAGGGGAAACTACAGTACGAGGGAATGGACATATCGCTATACCCCGATTTCACCTCGAAAGTGCAGGAGGAGAGACGAAGATTTGTCCCGTACAAACAACAACTTAGAGACCTTGGCTTGGACTACGCCATGTTGTACCCAGCGAGGCTGCGCATCAACAGGCAGGGACATTCGCACTTTTTCACTGATCCCAAAGAACTGCAAAAATCTCTGAAGGTGTGGATAAGAGAGAACCGGGAGAGCCCGGAGACACGTACGGCGGAACGGACCGGTAATGAGGACCTTGAGGAACAGGACTGATGAGAAGGGGGGCATCCATGGCGCAGCATGGAGACTCTACTGCTTGCGCACCCCCGGAACCCCCCTCTTGGGGAAATGGACGACGCCCTCACGGAGCAATCTGCCGCAGTCGCTGAGCTATTGTACGCTGTACTGTGGGTGGGATCTGCACGTTTTGAATTGATACCACTGTGGGGTTGCGCTTAAACTACTATAGTTACCCTAAGCAGGAAATGGCTCCCAGGTGCCCAACGCAAGTGAGAATAGAGAGGTTGGGGGTCGGGGGGGAGGGGGGATGAGGACCCAGACCTGTTGGTAGAATACTGTGCTTACCAATCACTGCTAATCTCTACCAACGGGGCGCTGGCGAAGGGGCAGTCTATGGACACTGTTCGGAAGTCCCGGTAGGAAAGGGGACGACAAAAGGACTAAGTAGGCTACCTCTGCCCTAGCGCTTTCAGCTGTTACGGCTCGGATCGAGCCTGTTTGGGGACTTGTTGCATGGGTTTGACAGTGGGTGGGGGGGAGGGACACTGGGGATTCGGTCACACCAGGTTGGGGTTGGTTGACTGTGGGAGGCGGAAGTTCTGGGAACAGGTATGTTCGGGGGGGGGGGGTTCATAGCGTGCTCTGAAATGTTGCATCCCACAGAGGTGCTTGGCAGTTACTGCATACGATGGTTGGCAATACCTATACTTGAAATGTGCATGAAGTATTGCTACACTGTAAATGGCTGATACACCACACGAGGATTTACTGAGTGACACGGAGACCTTTAAGGCTCTTACATGGAACGTGAGGGGCTTGAATGACTATCGTAAACTCCGCAAGGTACTGCACTACCTCCAAAGACATCACATAGACCTGGCCCTGCTGCAAGAAACGCACTTACCCAACACCAGTAAGATGCTTACACATAGGGGACTCCAGGGTAACTCCACTTATGCAGGCTTCACCTCACACGCAAGGGGTGTCCTAACATGGGTCAATCCAAAATCCAAATTGTCCCTCACACTGTTGAGAGCAGATCCGGAAGGAAGATTTGTGCTAAGCAAATGTACAGGCAAGGGGCATAACCTGCTGGTCATGAATGTATACGGCCCGAATTACGACTCCCCGGACTTTTACGCGGCAGTGGCAGGACACTGTACTGAGTGGTCCTCAGATAGAATGCTGTGGGGGGGAGACTTTAACTTCATTTTTAGTCCGGAGCTGGATAGATCGGCGGGCCCGCCCCGACGCCCGGCAGCAGCAGCGCAGCAAATGCAAACTGAAATGGTGAGACTGGGGCTGGTGGATGTCTGGAGGGAAAGACACCGTGATAGAGGGGGATACACGCACTACTCTGCGTACCACAATATACACACCAGAATCGACTATTGGTTGTCCACACTCCCACTACTGGCGACGGTGAGGGGCTGTAGGGTGCTCCCCCGTACACTATCGGACCACTCCCCTATATTGCTGGTGCTTAACACCCCCAAGCAGAGGATACCCCCGTTCACGTGGCGCTTCCCACCATATTCACTGCTGGATGAGACGTTTAGAGCCGAACTAGGGGAGGACATAGATATGTTTTTCGCCACTAATCTAGGCTCAGTGGACAGCTTCGGGACGATATGGGAGACATTTAAGTTCTACGTCAGGGGGGTGGTCATGGCTAAACATTCCAGTGTCACGAAAGCCATTAGACACAGACTGACATACCTTGAGGGGCAAATAGCAGAGTGTGAAAGGCAACATCTGACGGGCCCAACCCCCACTGGAGATGGGACCCTGCAGGAGCTTCTGAAAGAGTTCCACGAGGAGGCAGACAGAGAGGTTCGACATCTAGGAAAGTATGCAACGGCGCGCACTTATGGTGAGGGTGACCGGCCAGGCTCACTCCTAGCCAGGATAATGAAGGGAGCCAGGCGAAGACAGGTAGTCACAGAATTGCAGTCGGCAGGGGGAGCTGTGCTAACAGCGGAGGAGGACATCCTCGCGGAATTCAAGGAATTTTATGCGGCGCTATACACAAACAAGATTTCAGGGGTAGAGGATCAAATTGACAACTACTTAAGCTACATCAAGATGCCGTTCCTCGAGAACTGGCAGAGGGAATTCTTGATGTCCTCCATACTCCGGGAGGAGATATCAGACGCGCTGGATGGCATGAGATCTGAAAGTGCCCCCGGGATTGACGGATTAACGGTGACCTTCTACAAGGCGTACAAAGACAAGCTATTGCCCTACCTCTCCACCCTCTTTGACGAAATCTGTGAGGAAGGCGCCATGCCGCCCTCTATGAGAGAGGCACTTATTGGAACAATATTGAAACCAGGCAAACCACATGACCTTCCAGGCTCATATCGCCCCCTGTCACTCCTCAACGTGGATGCCAAGCTATATGCTAAGGTGCTGGCGGCCAGGTTGGCACTCGTGGCCCCGGAGTTGGTGGCCCCAGAGCAAGCGGGTTTTATTCCAGCTAGAAATCTCGCATACAACATCCGCACAGTGATGGGAACCATGCAGCACACCAAGCATGACGCCAAGGCCATCGCAGTCTTCCTAGACATGGAGAAGGCGTTCGACTCCGTAGAGTGGGCATTCATGCGCAGAGTCCTTAAGAAATTGGGACTGGGAGACCTATTCCTCCAACTCCTTGGCGCGCTTTACTATAAACCCACGGCGCGAGTTAGACTGGGCGATGCAGTCTCGGAGCCGTTTGTCATCAGCAGAGGCACGAGACAGGGATGCCCCCTCTCGCCGCTACTTTACGCATTGGTGGCGGAGCCTCTGGCCTGCGCGATTCGGGAGTATCACTCTTATGAAGCTATCAACTACCCCACCTACAAGATTGGTATATCCACGTACGCGGACGACACCCTGCTATACGTCAGAGACCCGGTGAATAATCTCTCATCGGTTTTGCGGGAGGTTGTACGTTTTGGAGCGCTCTCGGGGCTGAAAGTCAACTGGTCCAAGTCAGTGGCGTTTCCCCTGACCCCTGTCACTGAAAATTTCGAGGTGGAATACCCTCTCCAATGGTCCACAGAACTGATAAGGTATCTGGGCATAATGCTACACACGGATCCCGAAATTATGCTGAGGGAAAATTACGGAGTTGCCTGTAGCAAACTCGCAGATGACGTTGAACTCTGGATTAAGCTCCCGCTGTCATTGATGGGACGAATTGCTATGATGAAAATGGTTGTCCTGCCGAGATTTCTGTTCCTCTTTAACAATCTCCCGATAGTCCTCTCTAAAGCATTCTTCACAACCATTGACAAACTTCTCGTAAGACTGGCCTGGGCTGGAAAGCAACCTAGAGTGCAGTGGAAGGTCCTTAAACTGCCATACGAGCAAGGGGGGCTGGCTGCGCCCGATCTGGAGCGCTATTATAGGATTGCGCAGGCCTCACACCTCCACACTTGGATACATGGTAAACAGGACATTCCGCATGTGACCCTGGAGAGGCTGTTCGCAGACCCAACCCCGCTCCCGGCGACTATCTGTGGCCCTAGGGACCGTAGAGTAGGAACACTGGACTCCTTCCTGTCTACTAACCATGCCTGGCACTCCATACTACAGAGGCAAGATAAAGAGCTGATGTACGCACCCAATATGCCGGTGCATTGGGCGCTATGGCTTCCCACCTTGGCGGAACCAGGGGTACACAGGGCCCTCAGTGAACTGGGCGCACGCACTCTGGGAGACCTGTTCGAGCATGGGAAGGTAAAGACATGGGACCAGCTGACACGAGGGAGGGAGCGTCCCTCGTTACTTCAGCGCTTTCAGTATCATAGGGTCCGAAGTGCCCTTCTAGACCTACTAGGTCCCGACATGGAGGAACCCCCTGCAGTACCGGAACTGGTATATGTCATAGACACCGAGGCACCGCAGAAGCTGATCTCTAAGCTTTATAAGATAGGGCATGAACATACGGCACTACAGTACACGAGGGCGCGCTTGGCCTGGCAAACTGACTTGGACACCCAAATAGACGACAGTATGTGGGTATACTGCTGTGCGGCCTCCAGGCGGATTTCGCTGAACGGGCGACACCGGTTGATCCACTTTAAATTTTTACAGCGAGTGTACCATACGCCGGAAAGGCTCCACAGGTATGGTCTCCGTGACACGCCAGGCTGTGAGAGATGCCACGCACCAGTCGCGGACTACCTGCATTTAGCGTGGATGTGCCCGGGGGTTCAGAGATTCTGGTGCAAGATATTTGCTGAAATTAGCATTATCGTGGGAATGGAATTGGCCATGGATCCAGCCCTCGCCTTGCTAGGCTATGCAAGGAAGGTGCCCGGGCCTGTGAGAAAGATGGTAAGCATGGGCATGCTACTTGCCAAACGAGTAGTTGCGTTATGCTGGATGAGGGGCCCCCTGCCGACACTGAAACGATGGTCCAACGACATGACGTTCTGTAATACTCAAGCGGAGCTCTACAGTGAGCTGCTACCGCCCCGAAGTAGACCCAAGAATTTCTGGGGGTTATACCAGACCTACTTAACTTCTAGGATAGACGAAGATGACCTTGCAGCGGGGGAGGAGGAGGTACAGGGGTGCGACCCGCACCTGGATCCTGGGTGAGCCAGCCAGGGTAGTCCATTACAAGGCAGCGCGACTTAGACCTGTGGGAGTTACAGCATCCTTGGGAGAGTGTGGACATAGGAGAAGTCCCCTGCAGCTATAGGTTGTAGCACGCAACACATGCCACAGCACGCCAACAGCTCATACACTGCCACACCTGAGGAGCACTGATTGGGGAATAGTTGGGGGGAGGCGGGGTTCTAGGGGTGGGGGGTAGGTTGGGAGAAAATGTTTAAAAAATTATAGAATTGTCCATATACACACAGTGCACATCACACTATCGATAGTATCAGCTTGCCGGAGAGGTCCCGACTCTGGCTGAACATTTGCTTGACATGATGTTTTTTTTTTTTTTTCTTTGTGTTATGCCTATGAGTTACTGATAAGAGAATTTGGCCTACTGCCGGCCCGAGAAGGGATGTAGGCGAATGGCTACTTGCGCTCTGTAATGTGCTGTTTTGTGATAAATAAATAAAAAAATTAAAAAAAAAACTCTACAAAGGTTTTTCAAAAGCAACAATTAACCTGCAGCACTGCAAATGTAATCCATTCAAGCTAAACCGTTTTGATAACTATAACCTCAGCTTATATTTCATTCAACAATAAGAAGCATCGAGAGAGGCCCAGCGGGGGACAGCCTGCTCCGTGAGCCTGTACCCTCCCTGCCGACCGGACATCCAGGTTCCTACGTTCTCGGCCGAGACTGTGCCCTGAAGACGCCCGCTCCACAGACGCAAACTAAAATAGACAAGTATACCATCAACGAGCGGACCCCAGCAAAAGTGGCATCTGGAGACTCCTCCCTCTCCGAGGGTGACCTCTCGACCATCCTGCAGGCTATCGGCACCTCCCAGGCCTCGGTGGAGAGCAAGATCAGCGAGGTCCGGGTGGATATGGCAAGACCATCTTTGGGCGAACTAAGCCGTGGTCTGATCCCTCCTGGGGCATTGCACCCCGCCTTATCGGACTCCGATCTTTGTAGAAGTCCCGCGCTCCAGGGATCCGGTGAGGATGCAGGAATCTGATTTGTGGAGGCCACCAGGGCCAGTACTGAGGCAGAACTCTTGCAATACTTTACATTTATAAGCAGCTGATGACATCATGATGACATCCATCAAAGAGAGAGATTCAAAGCAGACAGAAACTTTACTAGCCTTAAACAACCTTGGGACTTCGTCAGGTTGCAACTACTTGTAAGCTTTCAGCGCTCCTCGCTCTCCCTGTTCACTGGCTCCCTCGTGCACGGCGGCTGAAGAAGCGCCCAGCGAGTTGCAGAGCACTCTTTTTAAACTTAATCTTCACTATTTGCTCCCTCGTGCACGGCGGCTGAAGAAGCACCCAGCGAGCGTTGAGCACTAATGTAACCAGCTTGCATTGTTATATCGCCAGCATGAAATGATTATGCTTTTTAAAAATTGTATGAATTGTTTTTATAAATATTAACGCTGTCACTAATCACTTGCTGCACATTACCTGTCAACTGAAAGGCACACGGCGAGTCTCACTACTCCACCACCAAAAGTTTGGTTGTGTGGAGGGGACTAGCGCCACTAAAAGGAAGTACTGCACACCCACTTCCGTTTCTACAACACTAGCGGCAGGTCAGCACTCTAGTGCCTCGCCTACCCCGGCCATAAAAGACCTGATGTAGGCGCTCCCCCTCAGATTCAAAGCAGACAGAAACTTTACCAGCCTTAAACAACCTTGGGACTTCGTCAGGTTGCAACTACTTGTAAGCTTTCAGCGCTCCTCGCTCTCCCTGTTCACTGGCTCCCTCGTGCACGGCGGCTGAAGAAGCGCCCAGCGAGTTGCAGAGCACTCTTTTTAAACTTAATCTTCACTATTTGCTCCCTCGTGCACGGCGGCTGAAGAAGCGCCCAGCGAGCGTTGAGCACTAATGTAACCAGCTTGCATTGTTATATCGCCAGCATGAAATGATTATGCTTTTTAAAAGTTGTATGAATTGTTTTTATAAATATTAACGCTGTCACTAATCACTTGCTGCACATTACCTGTCAACTGAAAGGCACACGGCGAGTCTCACTACTCCACCACCAAAAGTTTGGTTGTGTGGAGGGGACTAGCGCCACTAAAAGGAAGTACTGCACACCCACTTCCGTTTCTACAACACTAGCGGCAGGTCAGCACTCTAGTGCCTCGCCTACCCCGGCCATAAAAGACCTGATGTAGGCGCTCCCCCTCAGATTCAAAGCAGACAGAAACTTTACCAGCCTTAAACAACCTTGGGACTTCGTCAGGTTGCAACTACTTGTAAGCTTTCAGAGCTCCTCACTCTCCCTGTTCACTGGCTCCCTCGTGCACGGCGGCTGAAGAAGCGCCCAGCGAGTTGCAGAGCACTCTTTTTAAACTTAATCTTCACTATTTGCTCCCTCGTGCACGGCGGCTGAAGAAGCGCCCAGCGAGCGTTGAGCACTAATGTAACCAGCTTGCATTGTTATATCGCCAGCATGAAATGATTATGCTTTTTAAAAATTGTATGAATTGTTTTTATAAATATTAACGCTGTCACTAATCACTTGCTGCACATTACCTGTCAACTGAAAGGCACACGGCGAGTCTCACTACTCCACCACCAAAAGTTTGGTTGTGTGGAGGGGACTAGCGCCACTAAAAGGAAGTACTGCACACCCACTTCCGTTTCTACAACACTAGCGGCAGGTCAGCACTCTAGTGCCTCGCCTACCCCGGCTATAAAAGCCAATGCTTCCAGTTCAGCGCCGCGGACGTGCGCAGCGGGCGCGACGTCTGCGCGCCGGAGTCGCGCCAGAGTCATGCCCGTCTGCGCCCGTCCGCGCCGGGACCGCCGGACCTCGGACCCGTTACCCTGATGTACCCCTCACCAATCCTTTACACATATATCAATACTCTAGGGATCAGCTACTTTCCATTAGGCAACCTTTACACTTTCCTCACTCCTGTCCTATTCTCCTTAATCCCAATACCTTATGTGGGCCGATCAACTGTAACACCTGTACTCCCCACCCACCTACCCCCGTTCATAACACTATTATTGCCGCTCTCCTCAATACCCGTTCCCTTCCTAGACATAAATGGGACATTTTAGAGCTCATATCGTCTAAATCCCTGGACTTATTATTTTTAACAGAAACTTGGGCAGACCAATCATCGGGACCAGACTTTTCGGCCGCTCTACCCTTAGGATATTGTGTAAGTAGATTGGACAGAAAAGGACAGAAGGGTGGTGGAATAGCCATAGTATATAGAGAAGAAATCCGCCTCCACACCACACCCCTATCCCTCAAAGAATGTGAAGCCATGGCCTTCAGTTGCACCCTGTCCAAAAAACAATCATTCGCTGGGACACTAGTGTATCGTCCCCCTGGTTCACGTACTAAATTTCTTGCCAATTTCCATTCCATCTTGGAAAATTCTATAGGATCGACGCATTACACTATCTTGGGTGACTTAAATTTTCACCTAGAGATAACAGATGATGCAGACTCTATTACTATTCTAAACGATTGCCTAGCAGCCGGCCTCCATCAATTAGTTGAAGCCCCTACCCACATCGCAGGACATACTTTGGATGCGATATTCACGAACAATAACGACATCACGGTCTCCAGAGTAGAACCTCTTACATGGACTGATCACTCGGTGGTATATTTTAACATCAAATTGAATCCTATGACTATAGTACCAACTAAACCACCACCCCATACTACATCAAGGAACTGGAAAAATCTTAACATCCCTGAATTTTCCACAATGTTAACGGAATCACTGCAAAACACCTACTCTGATCCTGACATAGCATCCAATAACTATCTTACACACCTCACCCAAGCATGCAATACTTTCGCCCCCCTCAAAACTTCCAATAGAAATCGTCATACCCCATCAGCACCTTGGTTCTCGGAGGATCTCCGTAGGCAAAAACAACACTGCCGAAACCTAGAAAGGAGATGGCGCAAGCATTATTTTCCATCCGATAAATTAATTTATAAATCAGCCTTGACCAATTATAAACAAATAATCTTCACTCAGAAGACTAACTATTTTGTGTCACAAATTAACTCGGCACAAAACTCCACTAAACAATTGTTTCAGGTAGTGAACCAGCTTTCCAATCCCCCGGCACCCCCGGAGGACACATCCCAACAACTCTGTGACTCGCTTGCCAAGTTTTTTACAGACAAGGTTATGTCAATCTTTAGCACTTTTTCCCCTTCCATTCACTCTAGGGCATCAACATCTTCACCTGACCCTTCAAACACCTCAGTCACTTTTTCTCATTTTCAAGAAACCTCCCAAGAGTGTATCCAACACCTCATAACTAAAATCAAATCCGGTTCCCCCACTGACCCATGTCCACCTTCTATCCTTAATTCGATCGCACACATTATTTCACCAGCAATTGCTAACATTTGTAACACCATGTTCAGTACAGGAATATACCCCTCAGTATGGAAACAAGCAGTCATACGTCCACTTCTTAAAAAGCCTAACCTAGACCCGGGAGATCCAGCTAGCTAGGCCCATTGCCTGTCTACCCTTTCCGTCCAAGATATTTGAGAGTCTTATGAACACGCAACTCTCTAACTTCATTGAAACCAACGATCTTCTAGATGACACACAATTTGGTTTCAGACAGGCACATGGCACAGAAACAGCACTTATTAAAGCAGCTGATGAGATTAGGTCTGCTATGGACAAAGGGGGAGCGGCGGTCCTGATATTATTGGACTTGTCCGCAGCCTTCGACACGGTCGACCATACCACCTTGGTCGACCGTGTCTCTGCCTTAGGGATTACTCACAAGGCAAAAAATCTCATCTCTTCATTCCTTGAGAATCGATCCCTAACAGTCAAACTAGGTCAATTTTGTTCGCCTACTTTCTCACTCCCATGCGGCGTTCCTCAAGGATCCTCGCTAAGTCCGACATTGTTTAATATATACGTGTCGGACTTGGCGAGGGTAATCAAAGCCCACAATATCAGCCTTACAACCTACGCCGACGACACACAGCTCGTCCTATCTATCCATCAAGATGGTGCTGATGTGGCCGCCAATTTTCAATTAGGCATGTTAGCAATAAGCGACTGGATGGCTGCCAATTGTTTAAAGTTGAATTCCTCCAAGACAGAGATAATGGTCTTTGGTAAACTGGAACCCATCTGGTCTCCCGTCTGGTGGCCTGACAAGCTAGGTCCTCCCCCCACCCCGGTCACCAAGGTGAGGAACTTAGGGGTAATATTTGATGATAAATTGCTATTTACCCATCATGTTAACAATGTGGTGTCCTCTTCATTTTTTGCGTTACGGAAAATAAAAAAGCTACTACCTTATATCCCCAGTTCTCATGCAAAAACACTCATCACCTCCTTGATTTTTTCACGTATAGATTATTGTAATGCTCTTTTTTTGAATGCACAGGCCAAAATTACTAATAAACTTCAGCTAGTGCAGAATGCGGCAGCCAGAGTCCTTCTCAAGATTCCCAAATTTCAATCCATCTCCTCCCACTTGCAAAACCTTCATTGGCTTTCCATCAAAAACCGCACCAGATTTAAGTCCCTCTGTATAGCATACAAAGCAATCAATAACATAGGTCCTGTTTTTCTCAGAGAGGCCTTTAAACCTAAAAACAACCCCAGAACCTTGCGCTCCTCTTCCTATCATTGTGTTAACATTCCTCGCACCCGAAGAGTTAACTGGGGAGACAGATGCTTTGTAATAGCCACAGCCAAACTTTGGAATTCTCTCCCCACCTACATCAAAATCAGCCCCACTCTCATGACCTTCAGGAGACAGTTGAAAACGTGGCTTTTCACTCAGTAAACTGCTCTTTCTGTTTAATTATTTTCTGTCTGACTACTTTTGATCTATAGCGCCGAGACACCTACGGGTATTTGCGCGCTTTAAAAGTCGCATAAATAAATAAATAAATAAATAAATCAATATGGATGGGTCCATCACTGCCGCACACTGCCTTGCTAAACGTTTGAGTTTAGCTATTTGTTATTGTTAACTTATTTTTCTTTTCAGGGCAACAGATGCTTCAGTTCCAGGAGTATAGGGTGGGGGGCTTTAGCGGGGTTTGGGGGTGGGTGGGGAGGACTGTCCTAATTGTTTTTGTCCTGGTTCCCTTTTGAGCCATTGCTTTACGTTTTTTACGGCAGCCTGACATTTGCACGCAGCAGCGCCATCGACAGACAGCATATCACCTTGCGCATACCACACCCGTCCACCCTGGCTGCCGTACACTGCTACCCCTGGGACCCAGGCCCCTTCAGTCCGCCCCACCTCCATCTCACACACAACCCAGATGCCGGCCATCGTGAATCGTGGAACGTGAATGGCTTGCTGGACCGCATCAAACGTGCAGCGGTCCTCAAGTACGCCCAGCGCCACTCACCCGACGTTCTCCTACTTCAGGAGACCCACCGCCTGGGAACCCACTTCCCATCCCTAACAGAATACGGGTTTGACAGGGTGTGGAACTCCGGCTTTACACGGGGCTCCCGGGGAATGGCCATACTAATCCAGAGGGGTCTTCCCTTCACCCCTGCACATGTGAAGACCGACGCACAGGGTCGCTACGTGACAGTATCCGGTAGGCTCAAAGGCACATCCTGAACCTAGTCTCAACATACATCCCACCCGCTACACTCCCCTCTCCATCACCTTATAGCTATAGTCTCTGACCTGCCCCTGGGTCAGACAGTAATTGGGGGCTACTTTAATGCAGTTATGCAACCGTCGCTTGACACGACAGTAGAACCATCCTGGTTGCGCCTAACCCATGCCAAGAAGCTGTCAGACTGGTCGGCTGCTCTTGGTCTGTGTGACGCCTGGAGGGTTTGGAACCCCTAGGGGAAACAATATACCCACACCTCGGCGGCCCACCACACTCATCCTCGCATCGATTTGCTCCTCCTGTCTTCCACCGGCTGCCAACATGTCTCCAACATCTCTATCCTCCCACGTGGAATTTCGGACCAATCAGCTATTTCGTTACGCTTAGGCGGTGCAGCTGACGGGATGCAGACGGTCTGGCGACTGAACGTGTGCTTTTTACAAGACAAAGAAATTAAGGACGCGCTTGCGGTGGAGTTGCAGCACTATTTTCTTATTAACCAGGGATCGGTCGCCTTCCGGGGCACACTCTGGCAGACCGGTAACACCACCATACGTGGCATAGCCAGAGGCCTAGCGCACACGAAACGTTCGGCACAGACTGTTCGCCTGACCCAACTAAAGGCAAAGGTCACGCGGCTGGAACTGACCTTCACAGTTACGGCTGAAGCCCAACCCGCTAGACAGATGGCCGCAATCCGAAATGAAATCCGTCAATTTCTTGATTCTGCCAGATGCTGTGGGGCTCGTCTGTGGCCCTGGTTCACGGATGGGGTGATAAAAACGGAAAGCTGCTTCACAACTTGGTTTCCTACCCCAGGACCAACAGAATCATCCCCAAAATACGGGACGCCGCTAGAACCAACCACTGCTATTGCCCAGGCTTTTGCGGGCTACTATGCCCAGCTGTATTCAGCTTGCCCCCTTGGGGCCTCTCTGGTCGATTTGCTGGGGCAGGCGGGTGTCCAGCTCCCCTGCCTTACCCAGGCAGAATCAACTGATGTCGACCTCCCATTTAACCCAGAGGAGATACAAGGGTCCATTTCCTTGTTGAATTCTGGGAAGACACCAGGGCCGGATGGCTTCCCGCAGGAGTACTAAGCGGCGTACAGAGATTTGTTGGTACCCCAATTGGTAGATCTCTTCTGGCACAAGGCTGAGGAAGGGCTTCTTTCCCCCTGAGTCCGAAGTGGCTACTATCGTGCTCATCCCGAAGGCCCAGCCACCTTCTTTCATTGTGTGGACTCCCATCCGATCTCTTTCATTAACACTGAAATGAAGATTTTTGCCACAGCCCTAGCCCAACGTCTCCTTCCCCTTTTGCATAAACGGGTCCACCGGGACTAATGTGGCTTCATGCCGACACGCGGCACTCAACGCTGCATACAGCGCCGCCATCTCGTCCTGGCACACCGCCACAGCCTAACACCCTACCTGGCACTGCTACTTATAGATTTTGAGAAGGCCTTTGATACGGTAGACTGGAAATACCTGGAGGACGTCCTCGTGAAGATGGGATTCGTCCCCATTTCTAACACCTCATCCATGTCCTGTACTCCAACCCCCAAGTCAGGATCCTTACCAACAGTGCCTTCTAAGAGGCATTTCAAATCCAGAGGGGCACGCGTCAGAGGTGCCCTCTCACACCCCTTTTATTTGCGCTGGCGATGGAGTCTCTGGCCTGCCTCATACATAATTACTCCCAAATCCGGAGCTGGTCCTGGGACCCCCATCAAGTAGACAAAATCGCCCTATAGGCGGACGATGTCCTGCTTTTCTTGGCTGACTCGGAATTCTCCGGTTCACGGTGCCTGGAGGTGCTCAGGGCCTTTGAGAATGTCTCAGGCCTGCAACTCAACCCGGCGAAGTCCCCTCTGATCCCTCTTCATCTTTTAAGGGCTTGCTTTGATTGGCAGTCTAATATCCCTAAATAACAAACGGGGAAAGAAAGGGTCTGAGGGAAAATATTTAAAGACCTGCCCAGGGTGAAGTCCCCTAGCTCAATGAATCCAATACAAAAAACACACTGGGGGTCTATATAAGAGCCTAGTTAGACTCCCAAAGGGTACGAGCACTCCTGCAAAAGTCAAGGCCCGATATATGCAGTTATATGGTTAGACTGCATTCTTTGCACTGTTCTTGTTTTTATTAAGGGAGAGATCAAGTTATATTAAAGCTGGTTGTATTGATCTTCTATCCTTTTTTAAACTCACTACACTTTATTATTTTTGCACTGCACTTAATTCCATCACGATCATTACACTCATGGTCTTCACGGCAATCGAGGATGTGACCCAGATGAGTATGGGCAATGGACTAGTCTCAATGATCATGAGACATACCATCCCTGTTTGGATGACCAAATGAGAATATTTGATCTACAGTTGATATTGATGGGAATCCAGTGTTTCTCTGTATGGGTCTACTCAACAATTGCAGTGAATCCAATGATTTAGGTTGTTTATTTGGTATTTTTTGAGAGAGCTAATGGCATCTAGCCTTAGTAACGCTTACTGACTTTTGCAGGAGTGCGCGTACCCTTTGGGAGTCTAACTAGGCTCTTATATAGACCCCCAGTGTGTTTTTTGTATTGGAGTCTAATATCCCTATCAGGAGATCGTTCAAACACCTTCGGATCTGGGAGACTCTGCTCCGGGAGCTGGAATGAGCGCTAAATATTACCCCCTGGTCACAAAGGCCAAAAATGACCGTAAGCGTTGACAAACCCTGCCCCTTAACCCCCTTGGAAGAGGGGGTTAAGGGGCAGGAAAATGATAATCCTCCCCTGCTTCCTATACATCATTCAGAATACCACCTTTCATTTACCGGGTAGTTGGTTCCAAAGCTTTGATGGGGTGATTACAAGGTTTCTGTGGAGGGGTGGGAGGCCGTGTATTACCCTAGCCCGCTGCCGGATCCCGCCCTTTGACGGAGGCATGGGTATGACGAATCTCCACCTCAACTACTATGCTACCAGACTCCTCGTCATCCATGATTGGTTTACTGGGGGGTGGTCTGACCCTGCCTATCGGACTGAATTTAGAACCATGGACTTCCCGCAAATCCAAGCCTGCTTATACGGGGCTCCCATACCACAGGCAATCCCACCAGTCACCAGAGCGGCCCTAGTGGCCTGGCGCTCCGCTCTGCGATACACGCACTCGGACAAGCGACTCACTCAACATAAATCTCTGTGGCATGGCACGTGGCTGCGAGATGCATCGACCCTTGCAGGCTTTTGGCAGTGGGATCACGTCGGGATCGCGCTCCTTGGGGATGTCTGGGTGGGGGATCACATCAGGGCCTTCCCCGATCTACATCAGCGCCATTCCAGTCACACCTCCCAATTTTATAAGTATTTACAACTCTGTCACGCCCTCACCGTACATATCCCACCAGGGACGTCGCTGCCCGAGTTTAGCCCATTGGAAGCACAGGTTATGATGGGAAATCTAGGAAGAGGAGGGGTGTCACAGATATACCTCTCCCTGGTGAACAACGGCCCCACTACCATGGACTCGCAGTTGACCTGCTGGGAGGGATGGTTGGGCCCCCTAGAGAAAGCAGACTGGTGCGATGCCCTTATGGCTCCCAAAACTTCTTCTAAACTCCGTCTCATTCAACTTTACTATCTCCACATGGTCTAACTCACTCCTGTGCACCTACGTTAGGCGGGACTGAGCCACCCCCCCCCCTCCACCCTCCCCCCCCCCCGACGGACTGCACACAATGTGGCCAAGCTCCGGCTGATTTTTACCACATGGTCTGATTGTGTCTGGGCCTTGCTCCGTTCTGGTCGGGAGTGGAATCTGATCTTACGCAGACTCTGGGTTGGCAGGTTCCCCACGATCCCCTGCGTCGGCTCTAGAGCCGACAACCACTTTCTGGGCATGGCGGTTGCTGTGGCGAAGCGATATATTGCAGCGGCCTGGGCTCAAGCCAAACCCCCTACCCCGAGAAAATGACGCAGAGGGGTGGACTGGTGCGCAGCCCAGGAGGAACCTCTCTTTGAGGCCCGGGGATGTCCTGGGAGGTTCAACAAGGTATGGGGCAAGTGGCTTAACTTGCTGTTTTAAATTATTTGCTCTCATGCACCAATGTATTGCCTTTCAGCCGGGGTGCCTTGCTTGATTACTCCTATCATGGCTTTGGCTTTTACTGTCTGTTGGAGATGGATTTTGATTTACCATGCAAACTGTGTGCTGTCCTTTTGTTTGTTTGTTTTTCAAATGCTAATAAACTTGATTATCAAGAAAAAAATACTATACTTCTTCCAACTGACAAATTACCTCGAATCAAACCGGCAACTTCAGAATTCCAATCTGGCTTCATACTAAATGACAGTACAAAAAAGGAAATTCTAAATATCGCAAAATAATGACTTCGAATCTGTGACAAAGACAGTAGAACTATTATTATTATTAATTTTTTGAGTTACATTTGACATGGTTGACAACAAAGTACTTCAAGCTTGCCTGAATACCGATTTTGGCATTCATGGAAAAGCCCATGCTTTGGTGTGATTCTTCCTAACAAACAAGAAACAATTTGTCAAACTAGATGAATTTACTTCCAAAAACACCAACAACATCAATGGAGTCCCGCGAGGGTTGCCCTACTCACCTACCTATTTGATATAATCTTCTCTTTCATTGAGTTTTTAAATGTACGCCGATTACACGCAGATTAAGCCCCGATTCCTCAGCCATTGGTCCTTACCTGTTTGCCACTAAATACTGTATAAATATAAATGTAACAAATAATATTTGATCTAAATAATCCCTTTGTGATCTCTTTGACTGGCCAAATTGAGGATTATATTTGACTCAGTACCCATTATATCTACTCCCCTCGCCCCCACAAGTCCAAGCATTTAGCAGAAATGCATATCTTCTTCTCTATATCTCCAGAATCTACTACTTGAGGGCTTACCACAAAGGATATGCCCAAATAAACACCTAGTCTTATCTAGATTACTCTACTGCTTAACATTTTCTCCAACGCACCACACTTAATGAACAACATCCCACTGGACACCTATTGACCTCATACCAGTTTGCCTCTGTTCTTTCCTAATCTGAATGTGCTTGCTATGTTCAGAAGTTACACAGCGTCCGAATGATCTGTAATCATTATTATCTTCTGTCCCCTTTTCCCTATAGAATACTTGTCATAGTCGTTTGCTGCACTGTCTCTTCCTATCACTCTTGATCACACCTTCTTGCACCTAGAGACTAAACTTGTTGGGTATGAGTAACACATAATAAATAAATACACACAAATGCTTATCTTGAGTCTAAGAATCAGGATGTGTAATTTAGAATCAAAAACAGTTTTGCGGCATCTAATTTGCATGCAGGTGCCTACAAATCGTTATGATTCTGCACCAATGTGTAATTCACTTAAGATTTCTGCAGATTTTAAAATGTCAGAATTATATTATTCACACAAAAAAACTTAACATTTTGAATCTATGGATTTTTTTAACACTTGCCTTAAAAGTTTAAGTAAATAATGTGTGGCAGGGATTTGCCACAACAGAACATACAAACATAAAGAAGTGTAAAATGTGTATGTGCATAAATAAAATAAATACAAATAAAATATGTTAACAAATGCAATACTTACGAGGCTTTAATAAGCAGATTGTTTTTTTCTTGCAGATGGTGTTTCAGACTTTCTACTTCGACCTTCAGCTCAATATTCTGTTAAAATAAAGAGGCCACATACACAAATAAATCTTCAATTATTTAGAAAGAGTAAAGCATAAATATAAGATGTTCTTGTAAAGCATGCAGTGGTGACAGACAAACACCATGAAAAACAATTAATTTACTTACCTAGAAATTACCTACTTTAAATTGTCAAGTGCCCTCATACAGCACCCAATCGGAAGAGCCATCACTTTATTGTGTAATTAACATTTTCAAAGATATTCATGATAAATAGAACGTTTCTTTGGGAAAATTGTAGAATAATATATTTTCAGCATTGCCCTTTTTGCTGAATGCTGACAGTAACTTGATCTGACTAAATAACCTCGTAGTTTTAATGATCAGTCATATTGTAAACCACATTCAACATGTATTTTCCTGAGGAACAGCTTTGTGAACCTACCCTTTTCAAAGGCAAGTACCATGGGAAAGACATGCAGTGACTAAACGGGAGAATCAAATCCAATATGGCAGCAGCAGGGTTGGAGTGGTGTTCAGATAGCTCAAACGTGGAGATCTTTATCAGTGCAAGATATTCCCACCCTGAGAGATGCAGGACACAAACATCCTCGTGATGAGCACGTAATGTAGGTGTTCAAAGACGTTTGTTACCCAAACCTTCTATTATGAATTTGGACAAGTGTGTAAAAATGTAAAAAAAAAAAAAAAAAGAATGTAAACTAGCCATCTCTCAGACATTTTCTGTATACGTTGGAGATCAGTTATGCAGCAATATGAAAGGATAAAAGGGAAGGAAATCATGAATGCCAAAGTAGTGGTGCATGAAGAGGGAGCTGAAGACAGTGACAACTAAGAAGAATGTGTAGGAGATATTGGAGGAATTAAGCGTTTGACTAAGAGGGACGAAGATTTATCTGTCCTGTATCTACACCATACTTTCAGGAACTTCTTCAAAACAATATTCAATTCCACTTTATTTAAACAAGTGGGGGCAGAAGAGCCGACCCAAAAACTGAACAATGCAGAAAACAGAAAGAGGTTGTGCAAGGACTGCTTTCTGGGAATACAAGTATGGAGAAATGGTACAATAAGTGGTGAAATTGAATGAAAATGGTTCATTCCATCTTCTTGGAAAAACATATCAAACTCCACAGAGCACACAGACAACTGGAATCAAACCCAGAAAAACAAAGGCGAGGCTGTATTATTGTAGAAACAAGGGCAGGATTTCTGAAAAGCTCAACGGGAGGAAAGTATATTTTATCTGGGCACTATTCAGGATATCCTAGTCTCATCGTGGAATAGAAGACAATAATGCTAATTTCTCCTACAATAACTAAAAGACACAGCGTGAGGAAAATCGGATTCCCCTTCATGCTGAGGTAAGAGGGTTGTGACCAGGACAGGGGGCAACTGGAGACTGGCACAAAGATCAACAATTGGAGGGTAAGGAAGAGGCAACCCAAAAACTCAGAACAATAAATACACCTCAGAGATCTCAGATGGTAGCAGTTGGAATTCACCGACCCACGCAGCGAAACCAAAGCCATCACCCCGTCCCAAGACCTCTGCGATAAGCTTGGAACCTACTTCCACCTCAAGATCAGAACACTCTGCGACAACTTCATCTACCACACACAAGATGCCACAGCCAGCCCCCCGCCCCCAGAGACACCAGAAAGCCCATCATGTCCAACTGGACGCCAATCGCAGTCGAGGACACCACCACAACCATGAAAGGCATCCACTGGGGCCCCCACCGACCCCTGCCCCCCGCACATCTACCACAGAGCTGCGGACACCATCGCACTTGAACTACAATGGACGATCAACACCACCTTCACAATAGGCACCTTCCCAGACAGCTGGAAGCGCACAGAAGTCAGGCCCCTGCTCAAGAAGCCCACGGTCGACCCCACTGACCTCAAATACTACTGACCTATCTCGCTCCTCCCTTTCGCAGGCAAACTAGCAGAGAACGCAGTCAACAGGGAACTGACACAGTTCATCAAAGAGAACCTCGTCCTCGACCCATCCCAATCCGGATACCGAAGCCACCACAGCACCAAAACCGCCCTACTCGCCGCCACAGGCGACATCCGCGCCCTCCTGGACCAAGGCCACTCCGCAGCCCTCATCTTCCTCGACCTGTCAGCAGCTTTCGACACTGTCTCTCACCGCACACTATTCGCCAGACTAAACGAAGTCGGCATACGAGAAACCGCCCTGGACTGGATCCGATCATTCCTCACCGGAAGAAGCCAAAGGAGCAAACTACCACCCTTCCTCTCCACCCTCACCGAAATCACCTGTGGAGTCCCACAGGGGTCATCACTGAGCCCTACCCTTTTCAACATCTACATGGCCCCCCTAGCAGCCATCGTCCGACAACAGAACCTCAACATCGTATCCTACGCCGACGACACCCATCCTCTCCCTCACCAGAGACCCCACCACTGCAAAGCTCAATTTCCAGAAGGGGATGCAAGACGTTGCAGTCTGGATGACCAACAGCTGCCTAAAACTCAAAGCTGAGAAGACAGAAGTCCTCCTCCTTGGAACAACCCCCTCAGCATGGGACAACACCTGGTGGCCAACCGCCCTCAGAAGCCCACCTACCCACGCAGACCACGCCAAAAACCTTGGCATCATACTCCACTCATCACTCACCATGAACCGACAAGTAAACGCCGTCACCTCCAGCTGCTTCAACACCCTCCACATACTCCGAAAGAACTTCAAATGGATCACCCCGGAATCAAGGATGACGACAGTCACCCACTCACTCTTCACTAGCAGACTGGACTATAGAAACGCACTCTACGCCGGTATCAACAAGTCCCTTCTCCGCAAACTCCAGACAATATAGAACACCGCAGCCAGAATCGTCCTTGACATCCCCCGGCACAAACACATCAGCCAACACCTGCGGAGACTCCACGGGCTCCCCGTGGAGAAGAGAGTTAACTTCAAGATCCTCACCCACGCCTACAAATGCCTATACAGCAAAGGACCCAAATACCTCAACGCCAGAATAAACTTCCATGTACCCAAAAGAAACCTCCGATCTGCCAACCTCGCACTGGCTGAAACCCCACACATCCACAGAGCCAGAGCAGGCAGAAGATCATTCACCCATATTGCAGCCCAGACCTGGAACGAGATACCGTCAGACATCAGACACGCCCCCTCCCTGAACACCTTTGGGAAGACTCTCAAGACCTGGCTCTTCCGCTGAACGCAGCTGCACCCCCCCCCACCCCCACCCCCTTTACAATTCCATGATTGATTGATAGGTTACACAACGTTGCAGTCATGCTGGAAACAATAGCTCATAGTAAACAAAACAAATTGTAAGAAGATCATAATGTGGAGGTCATGAAAGCCATATTATGTGAGTGCTTGAAGGCCACAATCAGGGAGAAGCATGGCAGCAGGGACAAGTAAGAAAAGGGAAAGTCTAAAGATGGAGCCCATTATAAACAATAGGGTGTTGTAGTATAAATTGGTTTATGTATGGAAGAACTTTCTTCAGATCTTGATGTAGACACAAAATCTCAAAGTAGGAGGTGAAGTTGATGCAAATAACTCCAATGAAGAAATAGGAGAGATAAGGGAGAGCGGGCCAACAGAAGGCAGGCAAGACTAGGATGCACAGAATTGTGAACTTTAAGGTCCTAACTTAAGGTGAAGGGATGATGCCCAGTAGAGGCCCTACAGTAAACAGATTTTGAGAGTACTTAGGAACTTTGGAATTTGTCTCTCCCACGACACTCTCAGAGAACCACAAAAAGGCGGGATATATTAATCTCTCCATGTGAGATTGAGAAAGCAATTGTGAGCATTCAAAGCAGAAAGGTGTCAAGGGCAAAAGGCAACACAGTCAAAATACATACAATGGAGTATGGGAATACCAACTCTCTCAGACTAGTCAAACACTTTAACGGTGTATTGCAAGGTGGCAATGTCCCATTGATTAGGTATGATGCAGACATCTTATTTATCCATAAGGAATTAAGCAACCGACAACTCTGTGTGTTGTACAGAGCCTTCTTTTTAAAAACCATTAATATTAAACCATTTCCAAAATACAACCAATCTAATCCTTTTGGAGCAAAGTAGATGGGGCAATGTAATCCTTTTACCTTTGAATTCACTAAATTGGGTTAGGCGTTTTTGAGCCATGTTGGAGACATTTACAGCAAACCTGCAGCTAAGATTCAGTCTTTAGCTAATCTACTGATACATTTGCTTTTCAGAGGCAAGGTTGCTACCTATCACAAATCACAAATGGCTAGTGTCATAATGGAGAGGGAATGCATAAAAAGCAAAGGATGGCTCTTTTAAGAAATCACTTTTTTGCAGACAATGTGCTTATGTACCAAAAAGAGACAAGAGAATCTTTAGACAGCTTTACCAGAACTCTGCAGATATATTTTCTTAGCAGAACACAGTCATGTTATCCAACATGTTCCTCAATCCCTGCAAATGTACATAATGAAAACAGTGTAAACTTCAAAATACCTGTGGTAGGCAGCAAGATCAACTAAGTGGGAGCTTGGGTACTCAGAAAAACTCCCAGTAATTTTACCAAAACTATGGTATTATATATGCAACCCACAAAAACGACATGCAAATTGGAAGAACAAGACAGATTTACAATATTACCCACCATAGGACCTGAGAATTTCCTCTAAGACAAACTGCACTATACAGAGCTCTTTATGACTAGGCTGCTTCAGAGACTGGAAAACATCGGCCTGGGTGGGAAGGTGCAGGCCTGGCTGCCGTCCTACTTGAGCGCCTGCTCTTAAAAAAATCGCTCTTCGCCCATTTTCGTCCAAACCCAAACCTCTTTGGTGTGGTGTCCCCCAGGGCTCAGCCCTGAGTCCCTTACTTTTTAATGTGTATCTGGCCCCTCTCTTTACCTTAATTGCCAGCTGGGGTGTCAGAGCAATTTCCTATGCCGATGACACACAGCTGGTCTTCTTTTACCAAGAGCAGACAGTGGAGGCCTTTGACAATTTTAAGGGCTGTCTTCGCGATATTGCTATCTGGATGAATACGAATAAGCTAAAACTAAATGCAGATAAAACGGAGGTGATCTTCTTTGGAAAAGGCCCAGTGCCCTCGCCAGATCTCTGGTGGCCCCCTGAAATGGGGGCCCCGCGTTCCTCAGTTCTAGTGCGAAAAATCTGGGGGTGAGATGGGAAGACGACCTCTCCTTTTCAGCTCACATTCAACAGGTATCGGCTGAGTACTTAAATAAACTAAGAAATCACCGAAAGTTCCTGGATCTACTACCAGAAGATTGCTGTAAATTAGTAGTCCATGCCACTGTAACATCTAGGCGGGACTACGCCAACAGCCTCTACCTTGGCCTGCCGAAGTATGCAATCCAACGATTGCAGATGGTGCAGAATGCGGCTGCGAGGCGGATTAAACATATTCCATTTAGACATCATGTCTCTCCGCACCTGCGTGATCTGCACTGGCTGCCAGTGGCAAGAAAAATTGAATTTAAAGCCCTGACCCTGGCCTACAGGGCGTTGCAGGGCAAGTGCCCGAATTATCTTAAACTAAGATTCTCCCGATATAAGCAGGCACAGTCCCTGCACTCTACTACTCAGAATTTGCTCCATGTTCCACGCTTCTTGAAGGCTCGGCTTGGGGGTAGAGCGTATTCGGCAAGAACAGCTAAATTGTGGAATGACTTACCACGGTCTCTTCGAAATGCAAACTCAGAGTCCTGCTTTAGGAAACAGCTAAAGACGTGGCTTTTTAATCAATCATTTTTTTTTTAACCCTCATGCTTTTTTTTTAACCATTCGGTATGTTGTCCCTTGCTCACTAAGCTACGGGTCACCTCCTGGTGAGGTAGCTGTTTGCGCTATATAAACTTCAGTATTATTATTATTATTATTATTATTATAATAAAGGCTGGAGGAGCTACGCTAGCAACTAAGATGGCCGCGTAAGCTCCCGGCTCCGCCGACCTCCGACTCCTGCCAGAAGATCCTGTCATTTATCCTGATTTTGCGCCCTGCCTCCGGGTGTATGAACCGAACTGCAGCTTAATGGTGCAATCCCGAGATTTCTACCGGCTTGGTAGACGAAGTTACGTCGTGTGGCAGTTTGCAGCCTAGACCAGCTTGTAAGCCGGGGTCTCGAGTACTGGCCCAGCCGGGTTTCAGTTGAACAACAGCGGCTGTAGTTGTGTGACAGGATCCGGTCTACCGAAGTTGAAGTATCTTTTGGGCCGAAATCGACGGCGATTGACAGAGTTGGAAAACATCAAGGAGGGGTGACGAACGACTGAAGCGGTGGACGGGGGTCCCTGGCCCGGTGGCCCGGTCTGGTCGCCACCGGTGTTTGCTGGGTTGGGATCTCCTCCAGCGGTACCGAAGTCCGGGTTGATATTAAACCGAATGACAAGTCCCCCTCCGCTGTTGTCCGTTCCACATTTATCTGTTCTCCCCAGGAAGACCGGGCTCTCTGGGGCTGTGAACATGATCGAAACCGACCAAGGAGTGGTGGAACGGACGGAGAGTAACCCGTCACTACAAACTGTGCTGGAAGCCATCGGGTCATTTCGTGATTGTATTGAAGCCCACACTCACAGAATGATCGAGCGTCTGTCTGGAATCGGGCGAAGTGGACCGGACCCTACTCCACTACAAGAAATGGAACGACTCGAGACCCCCAAGATGGCCACGTCGTTGGAAGAAGCAGACCCCGTACTATGGGAGGTGTTGTAGCCTCTGACCGATGTTTTGGTTGATCGAAGCGAGCTCGATGCTGTAAATGGCGTGTCTGGCATACGACCGTTGCCGAGCAAGGAAGGACTGCTAGGTGCTCCCTTTTCGGAGTCTTTTGATGGGAACTGTTCTTGGCTTGTAACCGCGTCGCTCCCCAATATATCGGCACCACTAAGATGGCGGATAAAAAGAAGCTGGGAGTCCAAGATGGCGAGGAAAGTTTTTGGACTTGATGGTGTTTTCGGCGTTTTCATCTCTCTGCTGCATCTCGATGTGAACTTTGATACATTGTTTCCGTGTTCTAACTATCCTGTAAAGGGGACAGTTTGTCTGGAAGGGGTTCACACGTTTGATCAGACGGGTCAAGGATGAGACTGAGTGACTGGGTTTAACATCGAGTCTTGCTTAACATGGGGTTTGCTATCATGATGCGTTCGGGAGGTTGGGCGGTGTTTAAAGTTTTCCCTGTTGCGCTACGTACATGCGTTTTTATAGATTTCTTGACCTTAGTCTGGGGATTCTTGGTTCTGGCAGGGAGGAGGGGCAGGGCTCAACAAATGTACTCGCCTGCTCGCAAATGCTAGTGAATTTTGTGAACGTCGAGTCAGTTTCAAGGCCTACTTGACCGGCCTGGCGAGTGCTATCTGGCAGTGTGCAGTAGCATGTGAAGGCTCTAGGTGGCAGCACGATAGGAGTGCAGGTGGTGCGGTGCGCGGTGAAAGGCTTTAGGGGGCAGCATGCATCATGCACGTACGATAGGAGTGCAGGTGGTGCGATGCGCGGTGAAAGGCTTTAGGGGGCAGCATGCATCATGCACGCACCACCTAACTTAGTGGTGGTGGTGGTGGTGTTTTGGTGCGCTGCCTATTGTTTGGGTGCCAGGGCCGTCAATCTTGTAGCGCGCGAAAGCGCTACCAATGACGGCCCTGGCCTGCCCCTGCGCTGTGCTGCTTAAAGTGCAGCAGTGACGTAGCACGCCACCACGCGCTTTCCTCAGTGGAGTCGGGACTCGGGACAGAGTGCAGGGCGATTTGGGAGAGGTGAGTCAGTTTCGACAATTTGCGGTTAAATTTATTTTCGTCAAACGAGGCTGAGCTGAGCTGACTGATCCGTCATGTGTCACCCTTTCCCCGGCCTAGCTCCGGCTCCTTCCCAGTCCTGTAATTACCACTCCCCAAGGCCTAAGAGAAAGGTCTGCTCATCGACGCTGCCTGTGAATAATTTGAGGTTGCTCGCTATATGGGCATCCTGCCCATTAATAATGCCACGACTTCTCCTCCTACTGACTTGTAATTCGGGGTAATAAAGATGGTCACTTTAAGGGCCATCCTGTGGGGGCGGGAAAGCTGCAGTTGGCGTGACAGGGGCTTTGCTGAAGGTGAACGGCGCGCCACAGCCCTTGTGCGATATACACGTCGTAGAATAAAAAAAGAGGCATAATATGTACACATTATTTGGTTTTATAGATTCTCTTTCGAAGACGTGGACACCTTAGCTTGAGTCAGTGAGAACCGGCGTGAATAGAAAATAATAAGCTGACATGTTTGTGCAACCCTTACAAAATGCTTTGTTTGCTGTTTTCCTCTGGGTATTCATTTAGCGCCAAGTGAGGCTGCACTTGGCGCCGCCTTAGGGACTGGTGCGCGTGCCAGGCAGTTAGTAGCATGTTCATGTGCACACGTGTGAGCCGTCGTCATTACAAGGAATGGCTCATGCCACTGGTGGTAGGATAGATGTACGAGGATACATTAAGGGCTAGAGGTTTAGTAGTCCGGTATAGAGGTAAACCGTAAAGCTGTATTGGCAGTTTAAGAGGTGCAAGTGTGTCAGAAAGGGGGGGGGGGTATTCGAGAACCTGTATAGCGGAATTGGTAAAGTCTCTTTAGTGAAAAATAGGAAGAAGCTTCAATTAATGGAGAGGGAATAGAGGAGGCTGAACAAAGACGGATATGTGTAGACAGGGCAATTCCACCCGAAATGTGAAACAAGCTTTTTGTGATCCTTGAGAGAATTATAAAGACTGCAGGGCATGTTTTTTCGACGTAGACTAGTATGGATTCGACATTCTTGGAATTAATAATGTGAAAATTCGAGAAAGCAATGTTCATGTGGAAAACATATGTATTTGTCTCCAGCCTCACTTGCAACTGCTGCAGTTTCAGATACCTCCCTTGTTCACACGGAGCGGGCTGTCATGTGATCTGTTTATCAAACATTTGCTTTGTTCTTTGGTGTGACATGTTGCAGCCCTATTTGTAAAAGTATTTAGGCTGCAATACAGATAGCTTCAGACAAAAAGGAGCTTGTGGTACAATTTCCACTAGATGGCAGCACGGTCGTTGTGGAAAGACAGGGCCACTAGATAGCAGTGAAACGAGTGAAATTTAAAACGTTGACATTTACACGACGTAAACTACTCTTTCAAACATGTTGCCAGTTTCTGAACTGAATGGGTAGCAACTGGTTGTTGGCGCTGCAAATGTTTTGAAAAAAGTCCATTATGCGATCAATTTGTAGGTCGAGTGCATTGCTGTTAGGTCGAGTAGAAAAGTCTACTCACTCGACCTGCAGGTCAAGTAAGATTTTTTAGATTTGTCGAGCCCTGAGGAGGGGGGACCGGGGGCGAGTCTGAATATGCCCTCCTCCACTTTCTTTCTACCTTTAGTAATTAGTTAGTTGCGGCGACAGGCACACTGCTAGTTGGGGCTAGGCAATAGCCATATGCAGCGGTGCAGGGTGGGGGGATGTTTTTAATTTTTATTTTGTCTTTGTCTTTTATTCTATGTTTTCCTTTCTTCACTCTCTCTTCACTTCCTTCACGAGTATACTTGTGGAACATTCTGACTTCGATTGTCTTCTAATACCTGGTGGTCATGCTTCTGTTATTATACTGATTTTTGGGTGGACAGGCTCCGAGGACTGGCGCTTAACGTGGATTATATATTGTACTGTTGCACATCCTACTTCTTAAACGTTAGCGTACGTGTCCGGGCTATTCTTACATTGCTAGTTTATATCCTGTTACTTTGCCTGTTCACCTTCCTATTGTATCTGAATGTATGGCACCCGATATGTCTATCTCTCGCTTTGTTTTGAAAATTATAAAAAGATTTATAAAAAAATAAAAATTTAAAATAAAAAAAAATAAAGGCCATGGTGACTAATCAAATAAATAGGGCAGGAGGGTTTGCCTTCCCAAACCTGCATGGATACTCTAAGGACATACAATTTCGATTATCAGTTGATCATATGAAGGACTACTTGAGTGAGCATTGGACAGCTCCGTATAAACTGAGAGTGTATTCAACACAAGTCATTCCATCCTCCGACCTTGCATGTCTGGTGAGATTATATGGAGGGTCTACCTGTCAAACTGTCAGCAGCTACTAAGTTCACTTTAGTCTGCCTCTCTGTCCATCTTCTCAGCAAATTATCTGGGAAAGCATCAGAGAGAGGTCGATACATGAGATGGACAGCTGTTTCTAAGTGGGAAGCTACTCTTCTTTGAGAACTTTAGCCAGAAGGCAGGCAGAAATATCATCCACATTTTATCATATTTGAAGAAGAAGTATTCAGGGACAAAAAACAGATTTAATTGGAACTTAACGGATTTAGCAAAGATAACGGACATGGCTGCAATGGACAAAGGCTTGTTTCATACAATATATATAGCCAAGACCTGATGGAGTCCATCAGGCATTTTAAGGTACGAGGGGATTACTGGCATCCAGCTGCATGTGCTATAGACCGTGTCTAGATTGAAGATTTATTTAGGGACAATTTCCCACCAGATAAATTGATGATACTTTCCAGAGACCTACTTAAATGATCCTCTGCTTAGAAACATTCTGGAATGATTAAAACAGTTCTAAATGCAGTATGGCTTACCTTAGACCAGAAATTATATTGAGAAGGATTTTGCAACCGGACCTAGGATGTTTGTCCATGAGGTTAACTGATGACACCTTGGGGAGTCTACTTTCTATCCCCTTGTGTGCACCTTGCTTACATGCCGATTATGTGGCTTCCCCATATTGTTTATTTTATGCATGACCAATGAGTTTACCAATATCTGCCCTTCTAGGGAGTTAAAAATGTTTTTAAAATGCATGTTTCACTGCTTGATATTGACTTCATGTGGTGCTTTATTTGATATCAACAGGTGTAGGTGCACCACATCTCATTATAGATAGGGTGCACTGGTGTCTCACATTCCTCTTAAAGCCCATTTACAGATGTTGCGTGTTTTAGGTATTTTTTTATTTTATTTTCTGCAGTTGTACAAGTTTGGGGAAAAAAAACTCAATAAAAAGACGGTTTAAAAAAATAAGTTCAACATAGGAGGGAGCCTAATCAACCTTCCTCAGGTCCAGGAGTACCACAACATTAGAGACAATACGGTGAGAGGGCCATATAAACATAGTGTGGATCTCTGAAAGAGTCTCAGCCTATGCTTGAGCCTAACAAAAATCATGGTCTCTTATTGCCTTGTTTTTAGCTATACTTGCTTCTCTTTTTCGATACGAGGGTGTGCAAATATAGGTATGGCTAGAATAAGTTTAATACTACCATGCACTGTTTTTAATATTGGGTGTGGATAGGATATTATTAAATTGTTTTTTCCATTTCTACAACCCAATCTTAACTCACTCACTGTTATCACTTTAACACATTTATGCACTGCAACAAATATATTTTTTACCCTCCCTATGCCATACACACAAACTAGCACATTTGAGTTTCTCCCACTTGATTAGGTTACAGTTCACCTAATCCTCAGTGGTTAAACAGCTTTTCCTTCTGGTGAAGGATCCCAAATGATGTAGGGCGGCACAGGACGGGTATCTGATGGGAATCATTTGATGGCCACCACGTACCATCTAAATTTGGAATTGGTGACTGTTCCCGAATCAATACATGCCTTAACAGTTCACTTTCATTTTTTTGTGACCCACTGGTATCTCTTGGTTATAATTAGAATAAGTCTCCTACTACAAAGACTATTGTGCACAGCATAGCCTCAAGATGCCACTCATCTATGTCTAGAGTAAAATTGGCTCCTGCCTCCTAGGATGCTTCACCGGCAACTAGGTGCCTTGTGTGACACACTAGTCTAAAAATTCATCAAAACAACAAGTGGTCCTGAGCATACGACAATAGGGAAAACAATTGATATATATAGATCACAATGGAGCTCTATATAGTTCAAGATTCCTTGACCAGCCGGCCAAAGAATATTGATTGGTTCAATAGATTTGTGATCTCGAAAATACAACAAATAACCCAAGAGATAAGGGTTAAATTGGGGCACAGTCCTGTGCCTTGCAAGGAGGAAAAAGGTGAGAAAGTAAAGGTAAGTGAAGAAAATTTATCAGGCAAACAGTGTGAGCTTGCAGGTCACTGGTATAAGTTATACATTTAGCAGTGTATCCTGGAGTCATTCATACAACCAATAGTATCAGGGAAGTACATGTATGAACTACTCTAAGGTCGACGTTTCGATCCCCAGCTCGGGTATCACGGGATCATCATCAGGACAAGTGAAATAATTTTGCCTGAACACAGTTATATAAAGCACACCGAGTTGATGGCTTGAAATGGAATTGGCTTCAGATGAGAGAGTTCTCATGGGGTCAACCACGTTATTCTTAATGGGTAAAACGTTCCATGGGATGTGGTTATGAATTCTGTATTGGTGCTGGGATTGATGAAGCCCAATCTTTAAGGTTTGCACGGTGATGTGACACCGGAATAACTGGTCTTGTGATTGATCACTCTGGGACATCTGGTCCTATGACATTATTTTGCATAGTCTGTTGATGGCTATAGGGGATTTGCAGAGGTCCGTTTCTGAGAATGAGACTGCAATGTGGTATGTTTAATTCTTTGGGGGACCGACTGCCTCCTGGGCAGGATCGCCGTCCTCCAGCGTCTTGAATTAGCGCCGAGTCAGGAAGAGCGGCCAGACGAATAACTGGTCCGCGGTGAGGGAGAACAATTCTCCGAGGCGTCGGTCACTCGAGCTGCTCGCAATAGAACGCTGGGAGCAAAACTCTCTGGGAGTAAACATTTCAGAAGAAGCTGGGACCTCCACACGCCTTTAGCCAATTGCGTGCTGAAGCCAGACGTAAAGGCCAATGGCGTGTGAGCACCACATGCACAAGCTTGTCTAAAAGCTTAAGCGATTCCAAGAGGTCGATTTCCTACAGCAGCGCATGCGCTGTTGTAGGCTCGACCTAATAAAAACTACAATCGTAACTTAACAGGTATGAGTGTGTTCTGTTGCACCCCATCACTTATTTTTTTTTAGCCAGACTAAGCTCATATATTACACTTTTTCTACTTCCAACACATCTAATCCAATTACCCTATGCATGCTATGAGATCAAAACCACAGTTTCTGGTTCGCATTATGCAGTGTGTTCACGGTTGCTGGTGTCCACAATCTTAAAATTGTTTTATATAAATACTAACATAGTTTTGCATAATAAATTCTTCCAGATTTGAGAAACTCCCAAGCCACTTAGCACAAGGGGCGAAACACAAGTCAACTGTTATATAAATGATGCTTTGTACTAATTAAGGAACCAGCTCTCGATTAAAGGCATGCTCTTACATCAAAATAAAAATTACTTCATAGCTTAGCAGCCTCATCATTATCATTTTTTTTTATTATGGATGTAAAAGGAATACTAATGGTATACCTATCATTCATAAAATATGAAAGTTTGATGCACAAGTTACTACTTGTGTAACGATATATCTGTAAGAGACATTAGTTAGTGATAGATTCCTTACCTTAGAATATCCCCAGGAGTCAGACTGGATCCGGAAATTTTTGCGTAGCAATACCCCTGCGCGTCGGTAGGCGTCGTCTGCGGCTCCGCGTCCGTCGTCGGCGTCGTTAGCGCCGGAATGACGTCGGAGTACTTAGACGCCGCCCATGCGCGCTGACGTCAGTTCTGATACACAGCTTTTCCGCGCCAGATACGCAGAGCCATGATAGAACCAACACTGGTGCCATGAAACTAGGGCCCTGAAAGGGGATGACCTTAACCCTAGATATCGGTTCGCAGAACCGGGAGGATGGGTGGGTCGGTAAGGAATCTATCACTAACTTATGTCTCTTACAGATATATCGTTACACAAGTAGTAACTTGTGCATCTGAAAGAGACACGTTAGTGATAGATTCCTTACCTTAGAATAGATACCCCAGCAATACCAACCCCGGTGGTGGGTCTGCGAACCAATATCACACCAGAAAGTCCTGGAGGACGGAACGGCCAAAGAAGCCATCCCTCCGGACTTGACTATCCAGGCAGTAGTGTCTTGCGAGCGTGTGCAGCGAGGCCCACGTTGCTGCCTGGCAAATGTCCTGTAAGGGGACTCTTCGGCCCAGGGCAGTTGTTGTTGCCGTGGCACGAGTGGAATGAGCCCGCAATCCAGCAGGGGGCTCCTTTTTCGCCATGGAGTAACATGCCTGAATACACAAGATGATCCACCGCGAAATGGTCCTCTTGTGTACTCCTTTTCCCTTCTTCGCGCCCACGTAATTAACAAAGAGTTGGTCATCCACCCGGAATTGGCGCGTGCGATCTAGGTAATAGGAGAGCGCACGTTTTGGATCCAGACGGTGGAGCCTCTCTTCCTCTTTCGAGGGATGCGGAGGCGGAAAGAAGGTGGGCAAAGTAATGGACTGCCCGATGTGGAAGGCTGTGACAACCTTGGGCAGAAAGGAAGGTCGTGTACGCAACACCACCTTGTCTGGATGAACAGATAAGAAAGGTGGAGTAGAAGAAAGAGCCTGGAGCTCACTCACCCTCCTGGCAGAGGTGATGGCGACCAGGAAAGCAGTCTTCAAAGTGAGAAGACGGAGAGGACAGTTATGGAGCGGCTCAAAGGGAGCACACATCAGATAAGTGAGAACAAGATTCAAGTCCCACTGGGGCATCACAAAAGGAACAGGAGGGAACATGTGTGTGATGCCCTTCAGAAATCTATTTACAATGGGGGACTTGAATACGGAAGGCTGATCAGGCAGCCTTAAGAAGGCGGAAAGAGCAGAGAGGTACCCTTTAAGAGTGCCCGGAGCAGAGCCCTGCTGGGCAAGAGATAGAAGGAAGAGGAGAACCTCGGAAAGAGGGGGAGAGAGGATCCACAGCCTTTGCTGTGCACCATGCCACAAATCTGTTCCACCTGCAGGCGTATACCGACTTTGTGGAGGGACGCCTGGCTACCAGAATGATATCGCAGACTTCAGGAGGCAAGTCAAATGGCCTCAACTGTCGCCGCTCAATCTCCAAGCTTGTAGGTGGAGACTGGACAGGTTCGGGTGCAGCACCGTCCCCTGCTGCTGCGACAGAAGGTCCTCCTGAAGAGGCAAACGAATCGGGGGATCGACTGACATGCTGAGTAGCTCGGGATACCAGTATCTTCGTGCCCAGTCCGGAGCTACAAGGATAACCTGGGCCCGGTCGCGCCTGATCTTCTTCAGCACTCTGGGCAGAAGTGGTATAGGCAGAAAAGGCATACAACAGACCGCAACTCCACTCGCGACCAAAAGTGTCTCCGAGCAAGTGCCGCCTTGGAAATTGCAACGCGCAGAACTGATGACATTGCGCCTTCTCTTCTGTGGCGAATAAATCTAACCAAGGCTCTCCCCATTGCTGAAAGAGACCTTGCGCCACGTCCGAGTTCAGACGCCATTCGTGATCCATCATGCACCGACGGCTGAGTTCGTCTGCCCTGGCATTCAGAGAGCCTGCCAGGTGTTGAACCACCAGGGTCACGCCCTGATGTTCCAGCCATTGCCAGAGGCGCAGAGCCTCTAGGCATAGGGTCCACGACCCCACTCCGCCTTGTTTGTTGCAGTACCACATGGCGGTCGTGTTGTCTGTGAACACCTGCACTACACTCCCCCGGACAGAGGGGAGGAATGCCTTCAGCGCTAGACTAATCGCCCGCAGCTCCAACATGTTGATATGGAGCCGAGACTCCGCCGGAGACCAGAGGCCTCTGATCTCCGCCTCTCACATATGGCCTCCCCAGCCCTGGAGGGACGCGTCCGTCACAACCACGTGCTCCGGGTGGGGTAGGGAGAGGGATCTGCCACTGACCCAGTCGCGGTCCGTGAGCCACCACTGCAGTTGTCTCGCAGTGCCCTCCGAGATCAAGACATGATCGGACAGGTTGCACTGATGCTGGGCCCACTGAAACTTCAGGTCCCACTGCAGAGCCGGCATCTGCCACCTGGCGTGATGCACCAGAAGGATGCAGGAGGCCATCCACCCCAGAAGCCGCAGCGTCAACATGACAGAGACTAGGGATAACGGCTGGAAGATGGGAATCAGAGCCTGTATATCCCGAACCCGCTGTTCGGGCGGGTAAACCCGAAACTGCGCCGAGTCAAGAACCGCTCCAATGAAGAGGAGCTTCTGAGAGGGACACAGGTGTGACTTCGGCACATTGATGGAGAACCCCAGCAAGTGCAGGAGGTCGGCCGTAGTCTGAAGGTGGTTGACGACTGCCTGGGGCGAGCCCGCCTTCAACGACCAGTCGTCTAGGTAGGGAAAGACTGACACCCCTAACCTGCGCAGATGAGCTGTGACCACCGCCATCACCTTCGTGAACACCCGTGGGGCGCTGGTAAGGCCGAAGGGGAGCACAGTAAACTGAAAGTGCTCTTGGCCTACCGTGAACCGCAGGTAACGCCGGTGGGCCGGCAGGACGGGAATGTGGAAATAAGCGTCCTGCAAGTCCAACGCTACCAGCCAGTCTTCCGGGTCCAGGTCAGCTAGGACCTGAGCCAAAGTCAGCATCTTGAACTTCTCCTTCCGGAGGAAGCCGTTGACGTTCCGCAGGTCCAAGATAGGGCGTAGGCCCCCTTTGCCCTTCTTGGGTACCAGAAAGTAGTGGGAGTAACATCCACACCCTACTTCTGGCCCAGGAACGTGCTCGATGGCCCCCTTGGCAAAGAGGGCCGTGACTTCCTCTTGCAGAAGTTGCAAGTGATCCCCCGACACGCGGTGGCATTGCGCTGGCATGGATGGAGGGGTCGCCTCGAAGGGGAGGGAGTAGCCCCTTCGGACGATCTGCAGCACCCACCTGTCCGATGTGATAGTGCGCCAGTGGGCGAGGTGATGCCGAACCCTGCCTCCCACAGGCGTCACATGGGCCTGAAAACTCGGAAGGTTTTGAGGCGGGTGCTGCGGAGGGAGGTGTGGACTGGCCTCGCCGTTGTCCCCAACTGCCGCTGCGGCGGTTTCCACGGCCGCCACCGCGCTGTTGGACATTCTGCGGCGCGTGGCTGGCAGCACGTGTGGGGACGCCCCTTCCGTGGCCACGAAAGGAGCGAAAGGCACCCGATTGCTGGTGTGGGGCCGAGAGGCCCAAGGACTTGGCCGTAGCCCTGGAGTCCTTGAAACGTTCCAGCGCATGGTCTGCCTTGTCGCCGAAGAGGCGACGGCCATCATACGGCATGTCCAGGAGTGTGGCCTGGACATCGGCCGAGAAGTTGGCGGACCGCAACCAGGCGTGGCGTCGAACCGCCACCGTCGTTGCCATCGCCCTGCCCAGTGAGTCCGTTGTATCCAGCCCACACCGGATAGAAAAACGTGCTGCATCTCGGCCCTCCGCAAGGGCTTGGCCGAGTTTAGCCTGGACCTCCTCCGGGCATTGTGGCAGCACCTCCGCAACCGTGTCCCACAGAGTGTGGGTGTAGCGGCCCAAGAGACAGGCGGTATTCACAGAACGCAGCCCTAAGCTAACAGACGAGAACACCTTCTTCCCGAACTGTTCGTATCTCTTGGATTCCCTGTCAGTCGGGGCCGACGGGAATGCGGTTTGGGAGTTGGAGGCCTAGATGACCAGGTTCTCGGGGGTGGGGTGGGTGGACAAAAAGCATGGGTCGCCCGGGGCCGGGTGGTAGCGTCTGGCCACGTTCCTATCCACAGGGGGACCTGTGGCGGGCTTGGACCAAGTGCCCACAAGAACGTCACACAAGGCCTCATTGAACGGCAGCAGAGGCTCACTGGAGCTTGACTGCGGTTTGAGGACCTCTGTGAGGAGGTTAGTCCTCACGGCCGCGACGGGGAGCTTAAGGTTTAAGGCCTTAGCTGCCTTCGTCAACACTACACTATACGTAGAGCCCGCCTCCGAAGCCACAGTCGGAGGGGAGCTAAATCCAGTGTCGGGCGAAGTGTCAAGAGCACTGGCCTCCCAAAGCTCATATGTCCAGTCCTGTTGAGACTGGCAATCCAGTGCCAGAGGGTCCTCTGACCCCTCCCAATCCTCCTCGTCACCTGCGTCCTGTAACCCAGGATTAGTAGACAGGGCCTCCTCGTGGAGATAAAAATCCCCAAAGGCCGACTGAATCGGCGCCCAGCGTCACCCTTCCGGCGCCAGAGTTGGACCGAAGGAGACATTGGGGACGGCGTCCACAAGGGGCGCCGGGGGCGACACCCGTGGGGCCGGCGCCGGTGAGGTCGTAAGGTCGACCGGCGACGACCCGGATCCGGAAGCGGATCCGGTGAGGTCCTGCGGCGCCGAGACCGAAGTCGCCGGCGGCGTCGGGGCCAAAGCACCCGGCGGCGTCGGAGCCGAAGCACCCGACCCGCTAGGACCTCCGGTCGGGGCCGATTAGCCCGAAGGCGCCACCGAACCCGACTGAGGAGGGAGGGACCTCATGGCCATGAGGTACCGCTCGATCTCCTCCGGCGTCGCGCCGTGCCCAGGGACCCGAAGGTGTGGGGCAGGCGGCGACGCTTGCGACTCCCGCGGAGCCGCGTGGGCGGTGTCGCCCGAGCCCCCGGCCGCATCGTGCGAGCGTCGGGGTGGGTCGGAGGAACGATGACGTCGCTCCGACCTCTCATGCCTCTTACCTGAGGACTTGGAACCTGACGACCGGTGTCCACTCCCGGAGCTTCGATGACTCCGACCTCGCGACCTGTCCCTCGACCTCCCGTGGGACCGGGACCTGGAGCGGCACGGGGCCGACTGCCGCAGCTCGAGTCGCTTACGGGACCACTCCCGTCTAGCCTTCGACGTCAAGGCCTGGCAGTCGGAGCAGGTTCGATCGTCATGGTCGAGGCCAAAGCACTTCAGGCACCGGCGATGGGGGTCCGTGACCGACATCAGTCGATCGCACTTCGAGCAGGGCTTGAACCCGGGCATCCTACCGGCACCGATAGAGTCGAAGATTTGAAGAAAGAGTGATCAAAAGATCCAAAAAGTTCAGTCAAAAATTGGCTGGGGGTAGAGCTTCTTCAGGATCTGCGCTAGCTGGCGCGGAAAAAAGAAGAACTGACGTCAGCGCGCATGGGCGGCGTCTAAGTACACCGACGACGTCATTCCGGCGCTAACGACGCCGACGACTGACGCGGAGCCGCAGACGACGCCTACCAACGCGCAGGGGTATTGCTACGCAAAAATTTCCTGATCCAGTCTGACGCCTGGGGATATTCTAAGGTAAGGAATCTATCACTAACATGTCTCTTTCAGATATACAACTTTTATGAAAGCTTGTAAAAAAAATAAAGGCAACATAAATAGCCTAAACTAACAACATAATATACAAAAGGTCCTTTATCCTTCCGGATCCTTCTGTTGCCAGGAATAAGGGCAACCCGGTGGACCCAGAACCATTTTACAAGAAGCAATATAGAGGGAGGATTCAGACTGCCTAGAAGCTTCTGAAATGTACCAGTGGAAACACCACACTAATACCACAATAGCCCTATGTTTAGATGGGAGGTTTTGCTCCAAACTAGATAAGCGTGTATGATGCCTTTAAACTCCTACAGACGTCAGACAGGCACCGGATATTTCTGGGGCTGACTGGTACTTTTGTCAACAGAAAGAGGAAAACAAGTGACTAACACAGGGGAAGTCAAAAGCAGTAAAAAGCATGTCGAAGTGCACCAACTACCAGCAAGACCATCAGTATTCTGTGAATTCGAATTTGTAAGGATGAACACTTACTGCAGCCGACACCTTAAAGCTGAGAACGTGTGATACTTCCAGTATTAGAAGACTATTACAGACAAAGACAATGCAGTAAAGGGCCTCGCTGAAGCAACACACGAAGTGTAGTACTACTATATCAAACTTTTGTTAGATTTTCTACTTTTTACACTTACAGTTCTGTAGATATTCTCATTGGCACCATCAAATTTTTCCTTAACTTGTTCTTCTAGAAAATATATTCGAAGCTTCAAGTTAAAATTTTCTTTTTTAAAATCAGTGATTTGCTGTTTATAAAGGAAAGAGCAAAATTAATCAGTGGCTGTCATAATGAAGGCTGAAAGACAAACTGTATTCTCACACTTAAATATAACATTTGAAAACAATGTGTTTACAACATTAATGCAAATGGCTGTAAGTCTAATACAGTGGACATAAGCTGGAGAAGATTGCACAGGGCCCCTTTACAAATTCATAGTTATCAAACGAATATTTTAAAAGCCTCAGATAACATTGGTGACATTAGGCATTACTGCCTCATGCTTCGAGGTAGGTCTACGGGTTCATACCTCGATCTATCAATGCCTATAACTTGAATGCTTAGTAGCTTGCTATCACTATCAGAACAAACTGATCTCCCAATCTGAATCTCTTCATCACTACCTTCATGTAAATCCAGTCACCATGTTGAAAGGTTTTTCTGTGTTTAGTCACTAACCTGGCTTACAGTTTCTTTTTTGTTTGTCAAAGGTCAGCCTTCCTTGGTCAAAACCATACTGGACTTCATCTATCAGGTTTGGAAGTAGAAGCCCCAAATGCATCAATCACAAGACCCTTCCTATACATTTTGACATCCAAATTGAGGAGTGTTAGCTGGGATGTGAGCTTAGTAATGTACATCTTGAAAAATTCAGTAGTAAAGACACCCAGACCTGGTGCCTGGTTAGCTTTTAGGCTTTTGATGATAGCTAGTCTAATCTTGTCTTCTTCTGTCGGCACCCCCCAGCTCCTTTGCTTGATCGTCTCTTAAGGGAGGAAATGGTTAGGTCTGCCAAGTATGCTTCCCCGTCCTCCATTTTCTGTTCGTTTCCTTGGCTTAAAGGGTGGCTTTAAAATTCTTTAACAGACCCACTTTCCTTTGTTAGGTTAAGTTTATTAACTTTCTCATTTTCAAAACGTTAATGTTTGTTTGGTTTACTCTTCAGCGTTATTCATTTGAATGGTTTTGAGCTGACCTCTCATAATAGTAGGTGCCTTAAGGTTCGCCTGCACCACAGTGCATTTATGCCTCTTGTCTGCTTTTTCTAGAACAACTTTCAATGTGCCAACAAACCCCTCTCTCTCGCTCCCTCTCTCTCCCTTTATTGTGGCAGCCTCTCTCTTTATTGTGGCAGCCACAAACATCATTAAGCCTATAAGAACTGATTTAAAAGCTTCCTAAGTTGGGGCATGAGAAACGTCTCCTGTGTGTTTTAGTAATCCAGTATTCATCAATAGCCTCTGAGATTCCTAATCTATTAACTCTGTCCTTTTATTTACCCAATCTCCAGTTTCTGTCTCTGTGCCTCTTCGCAAGGCAACTCAGCCCTTGCGAAGGGTGTTGTCCGAGTTGGATATAGTCCCTATGCTTGCTTTGGTCAGTTCTCTGAAACCCCCCTCACCAGAGAGAAAAATGATGACTATACTTGAATACATTTGGCATCCGGCTGGAAAAATAAATTATTCACTTCCTTTAGGGTGGGCAGTCCTTCACACGCCCACATGACCCAGCTCTTGCAGCTGCTCTTTGACATCCAAAAATAGGTGACAGCAATCATGTTTCACCTAGGACAAATTTGTCTTTTTGAAAACCGTAAACAAAAAAACTATGGTCTACCGGAAATGGGGAAATTTCACTACTTCCAAATCAGGCACCTGGCGCTACAGCCTGGAGTCAAAGATTCTGCAGCAAGGTCATTGACAGAAGGCGAGAAAGTTCTCACATCATACCAGAGGTCCAGAGATGGGTTTCCATCGTCTACTGGTTCCTTAGTTCCCCTATGTCAGATAACATGTGAAATTACATGCCAAAATGGGATAGAGAACTCTGATGTAGAGTCACCCAACACAGGTGGGACTAGGCATGGGCGGAAAATCCGTTCCGCTCGCGGATTTTGCGGATTTTCGGGAAATCCGCAATCCGCGAGATTCGCGAATCTCCCGCAAAATCCGCAAATCCGCGAGCAGCGGATTTTGCTCGCACTGCTCGCACTGTTCGCGTGAGTTCGCGCCCCGCGAATAAGTGCAAAATTGCAGAAATACGAACTTAGCAAAACTGAAAGTAACTACTTACCAGGTTCAAAAGTTCAGGCTCATCATTAGTAGCCATTTCCTGTAGTGCTTCCTGAGGGGCCCCTCCAGAGTTCAGTTGCCAGTTGAAACTATTATGTGACCCTGCTCTGAACCTCAGAATAGTTACACATATGCCACAAAGGTCCTGAATTACAGCTAAGGGAGACAAGCAGGAGCCAGGCTGGAAGTTAAAATCCATTAATCAGCCCCTAATTCATTATTGTCAGTTGGGGCAGGGCAGGTGTTGTAACTAATTTTGCAACAATGAAAGCACTTAGCAAGTGCAAAAGATCACTAATCAGGGCGCACTAAGGAAGCAGGTGCCAGCTAAAAAAATATTCTGTGACACATTAATCAGCCCCAAATTAATTCAGGTCACTTGAGGCAGGGAAGGTGTGCTTTGCTTTGCCGAAAATAATGTACACTGGACAACCAGAGGGTGTGGTGATGAAACAGAGGGTGGCATGGGTGGGCCAGAGGGTGGCATGAGTAGTCAGAGAGTGGCAGTGGTGACAGAGAGTGGCAGTGATGAAGAAGAGTGTCCCAAACAGGCTGGACACGTAGAAACAACAAGTTCGCAAAACTTGCGACCCGACAGGTAAGTTCGCAAATTGCGAAATTGTAAAAACCCTCGCGAACTGGCAGAAACACGGGCGAACACAAAAAAAAAAAAAATCCGCAAATTCGCGGGAATTCGCGATTTTGCGGATTGCGAATCCGCAAATCCGCAAAATTCGCGAACGCGAGATCCGCAAAATTCGCTCATGCTTAGGTGGGACACACTTTGGAAGTATATGTAAAAGACTAGCTTATAGATTCAGCATTAAGAGCCTGTGCTGAAAATAATAACAGGGTGGTATATGGAAAAGGAGATTAAAACTGATCTATCTTATTAATGGCTCACAATAGACATATTTTATAAGCAAATGGCTATTCCAACATGGCATGCATAGCGCTGGAGACCACAAGTCATTCCTGGGTGAGGGCACTCAAGATAATTGACTAATGAGTGGGGACATACTAAAGGAGAAGGGAGACATCCTTGGACATGGAAGTGAAATAATTCGCAAAATTATGAATTTTAGTTTGTGTGGAGGGAGGGATGTCCACTATAGAGTGGTTGTTATAATGTTTGCCAGTTGACCGAAAAGAGTAATGTAGAAATTTATAAAATAGCATTCATCAGGGATGGATGAACCTCAATCACCTTAAACTGAACCCGGGCAAGACAGAACTGATCTTGCCCGGGAAAAGTGAACTGAGCTGGGGCCCCCACGTGTGGCCATCTGACATGGGTACACCCCCCCCCCTAAAACTTCATCAGTCAAAAGCTTAAGGATCATGCTCAGTGCGGACCTCTCACTCAAGGCGCAGGTAGGAGCCGTACTTGAATAATAGCCGTAGTATCGGCCAGCTTCTTCCAGCTCAGAAAGATTTAAAAAATTGCACACCTCTCGACACACTCCGCACTTATTCAAGTAGTCATCGCCCTGGTCCTTTCTCGCCTAGATTTCTCGAACAGTCTGTACTTAGGGCTCCCAGCAGGTTTGCTCAAGCGACTTAAGTTCATCCAGAATCAGGCGGCCAGACTCGTCTGGAATCTACCCAGACGGCAATCTATCAGGCCAGGTCTGGAAAAACTTCACTGGCTACCGGTGGCCCAAAGGATCACCTTTAAAACAGGCTGCATCACTTTTAAAGCCCTACATGACAAAGGCCCCAGATTCATCAGAAACCTGGTATCTAACTATGCCCCCTCGCGCAACTTCCGATCTGCGCATAAAAGCTTGGCAACTTTCCGTCCGTTTAAGAAGAAACGCCAAGGAGGTAGTTGCTTCCATCATTTGGCGGCCACCTTTTGGAACTCCCTACCACTTGTCTTAAGACAATGTCAGGACCTTCTGATTTTTAGACAATCTCTCAAAACTTGGCTTTTTAAAGAGGCGTATGCTTAAGAGTAACTGTGTTTTGTGCCCTGTTTTACCAGTCAGCGCCAAGAAACCTACGGGTGTATGAGATCTTAAGAAGTTTATTTTAACATAACATAACATAACAGAAAATAAGTGATCTGGTAAAGGGATCAGCACGGAGAACTGGGATCTCCAGAAAGACTAATGATTTACTTTTAAGAAGGCTTATAAACAAATGTTATTTTTAAAAAAAGCAATATATTTTTCTGAATTCCACTTCTTAATAATATCAATAATGGAGAAAAGGAGTAGTTCCTGGTGTTATTTTCCATCTTATGATGGTTTGTGTAGATGTCTACAATATGAATGTGTCGGTCTTTACTTTCTGATCATGCGCGAATATTAAAGCCTTCATCTTTCCAACAGAATATACATAAGTGTACGGACGCAGTTATTTATTCCCATCTGGTCTGGACCTAACCATGCTAGCATGTCATTTTACATATGAAAAGAGAATGAAAATAAGTTTGCCTGAATCTAAAAAGAAAAGTGCATTTTTTACAGTTCTCAATGTTGATTTTAATGTAATTAAATAATTTAGTAAATGTATTACTGTATCTATTCAGGGCCACTCGAATTATGCAGTAGTGATGGACCAAATTATGCAGCAAGGTTGAAAAGTTATGCGTCAAGACAAGCCAAATTATGCAGTAAAATGTGGCACATTCTGCGATAGTATTACTTCATTATTTTGACATTTTTACTCCTGGTAAAACTGCCTGGAAATAGAGTTCACCTCCTTATAACAATTGAACATCCAAAAACAGCAATAAGCGACTTAAAGGTGACTAGTCAAACTTTGCGAAAAGCACTGTAGTGTTCAGGAACCATAGTCGCCAAATTTTATGTAACTTTTGATCCAATTGAGCTAGAAAACATTTTTTTGTGTTAAATCTGCAGATCATGAAGAAAATGGATTACGTAGCAAAAGTGGCAAATACAGAATTTGGCCAGCCGCAGAATCGCCTAATTTCAGTGGACATAAATATATCATATTAATCTTGAAAAATGGAAGGTAAATGGGAGATCAACATTTTTTTTATTTTCTGTAACACAATGAGTCTAAAATGCCAAATTAACAGATTTTAACTTTTTTATCTTTTACTATCTGCAATGTTTTATTGCGATGGTTTTAATCCACTAAACTAAAATGTATTCATCTTTAACACATTCTCATATGCTAGTTTTTATATCTACTCAGTAATAAACTTGTGATTCTAGGGGAGTGTAATCAAAAGTCTACTACATTTTCCCATATCTGTTTTTTTAACAACAAATAGACTTTCATATTGCTTAAATGTGTCAGAAAGCAATATGTCTGATATGCAGACTGATCGCATTTCTATCATGATTATATTCCTTGTGCCAAACATGTTTCAGGCTATGTCTAATCTGGGCAATGCATAGAGTTTTGTACAAAATAGCTCTCACACTGAGACCTTTTCATGGGATTGCTGCAAGTAGTAAGCAATCTACCCTGACTCTTAGTTAAAAGTTTAGTTTAGCTGTTATCACAAAATCTAATTAGGGTTTATGCAGTCACTTGGTTTTACCCTGAGGAAGACGCCCCCTTGGGTTAAAGGTTTGGTGTAACAATGTTTCATTCTCATACTCTTCCATAATATTTGCAAATTTATGGCAGGTATTAGCTCTAGAATATCCCACAAGCATTTCTTATTATGAGCTTTCAACCAGGTTTCAATGGAATAAAACAATGGGAAGTGCTATGCACGTATCTGATTCAGTACATCATTCGATTGATGCAAATACATTTCTGGGTATCTCCCATAAAATGCACTGGATTACTTTTACGAATATCCGCAGACAATCAAAACTACATCTAAAATCAAAGACCAGGACTTGGAATTTCATAAAAGTGTCTCTAATTTAAGAATGAACATCCATTATCACAATATTTGTCTTTGAGGCACTTATTTCAACTTTTCTGTGATCTGACAATATGGAGCAAATACTTTTTCAACAATGTCAACTTTTTCTGTTACTGCCAACAATATTACATCCTTTGCTAACATAGATATAGGTATCTAGGCACAAAACAAAGCTAGTTATTTAAAAACAAATGTGCTACAGTTACAATGTGGTCTTTTTTTCGATTAGTGCCGGAGAAAGGATAGGTTTTGATCATACCGATTATGTATCTTATTAAAACAATTTGTGGGGGAAGGCGACCGGGTGCAAACAAATCCAAAAATATTTTCATATATACGAAGTAAAAGGCCACCCTCAAGTCAATATATCCAAGACATATTTCTTACACAAATTAACAAAGTAGTTAATGAAACCCAAAGCTGCATATCAGAATAAAATGCATTCAATAGTAATACATTTGCAACTTACATTTTCAAAATCCTTCATGGTTCGAGCTCGGATAGGTGCCAATCTGTGGTCTGCAAAGCTTAAGAGGTCTAGAAAAGTAGCATAAAAAAATTAACTGGGATTGAAAGTGCAGTTACAAAAATCCAGTGGTGGATTCAATTGAGGGTGCCATATATGAAATTAATGGAAGGCAATTAAGGTGTGCCTTTCAAAGCTTTTACTTGTAGTCATTAAACATACAGAAAGACTCTACTGAGACATAAAAAAACAACTATGAACAGGTCAGAAAAGATGCAAATAAACAGTGATCTAGTTACTCCATGGGGCATACTCAAAATAAAACCTCGTGAAAACTGGGATAAGCCAGTTCCTCAAACAAAATGTCATTAAGAAAGCGATCCTAGACCAAACAGATCAACAGTGACTGTCCTCATCTGCAGAATCATCAACATGCACCGGTGCCTCTCTTTTAAAACTTATACCAGTCTCATGCATTTCAGAGAGTTTCCGCCCGCATCTGAGCCAAGCTTTCAAGAACACTATTAGCACTTTGTTCTGCTGGGAGCCAGACACCTTTTCTTATTCTGTGGCCATGCTCTTACCTGTAAAAAGTAAGTAGAAATGTTGCTATCCTTTTTCGATTGATCTTAATCGTGTAAAACTTTTCTAGATCTGTAACCTGATGAGAATACTGCTCGTAAAACAGGCTAACCTCTCCGGAAAGCAGTGCAATGCATTGTGACCCAAATATCAGTGGACAATCTGTTTCACTGTCCAGGCATTATAATACTATCCATGTCTTGGAATGATGGAGTCTAAATTCCGAACATTGGAGTGCTCGATTGGCACAGAAAGAAAACATGGGAATCACTAGTTAGTCCTTCTTTGACAAGCTCCACCAATTGACTCCCATTTGACCCAAGACCACACTCATCTCAAGGCAAGGACATCAGGGTATAAAACACAATACAGATGTAAGATGTACCACACATGCTTCCCTTACAAGCCAAGACAACGCAACATACATGATATTGATACCCAGCCCCACAACAGACAGCCCATATAAATTCCATTTGACTACCCATAAAATAGTCCCCAGATGTGCTGTCAATTATGTACCACATTAACTAAAACAATTCTCCCAAAATATCCTTCCTAAACAGTACACATCCATTAACAGTCGCCCTCTCTGCACCCTCATCATGTACCTGAACAGGTCCCTTTCCCACACGAACCGGAACACCAGATAGATTATCATCAACCTCAACAAGAACAGTATCCGAGTCAGAGAACTGATCTTTCGTAAAACACACTGGCATCACTGCAATGCTACAAGAACGATCAACTTGTCACCAATTTAGCCACAGATTGGCCACTTTTTCTGCAATCTAAGACCTAACAGAGGACATCTGAACAGCCTTGCCTTTGACACCTTCCAATGTGAGCCTAAGATACACCCTCCCAAACTTCTGCATGTGAACCATAAGTGAACCCCCCACCCGATCCTTTCTGTGGTCGGAATTTTGTATGTACTAGGCCTGGTTTAGCTCAACAAATCTCTCCACTTCACATCAGATTAATAGTACGTGAGACCCTCATCATTTACTTCACATTACATTTCGTGCAAGCTGGAAACAAACTTGTAACCATTGTCCTCCCCAATAGCTAGAGGTCCGAGTTCCTGGATAGCACATGTCTAACCTATGTCTTTCCACTACCACACTTACATGGATGTGTAAAAGGCCCACTAATATTTTGATAGCTTCAGAATTCATTCATTCTTCTTCCTCATCTTCTCCCCTTTACATAGCAGTAAACAATTTTATATATTCTTGCTCGTTCACCTCCAAATAAAAGAATAGCAATAACTTATTACTCTGGGCAGAAAGTCCACCCAATCAATGGATATGAAAAAAAAATCTTTACAGTGATTTAACTACATTTTCTACTTTAGGATAGATTTATTTGTCACTAGGCAAAGCAATCAACAAGCATTTGTAATGCAATAGGTCTCGCATTTAGGAGAGTTTGAGCTAAAGGGCTTTGCAAATGACAATGCCTTTTATTTATGTGTTGTTTTTAAAACAGATATTAAAAGGCATTGTCATTTACTATGCCAATAGCTGAAATTCTCGCAAATGTACGACCTATTTGCTTTGCCTATGCCAGCGCCTGTGCTATAAAAATGGTTTTAAAAGCGTTAGGAGAGGGTGTGTCCTGCCTGCAAAAGCAAGCAAGACAAAGCTACTTGAGAAAATAGTGCTTGAAGGCTGCAATTAAATCCTACCGAGTCACAATGCACCTAACAGAGGGTGTGGCCGTGAGAGGTTACATAATGAGACAAGGCGGTACTATTGAGGGACTACTAAGCCTATTGACCAATGAACAGCCACAGTTTACAGTGGACAATGACAGAAGCCAATTAAAAATATGGGCGGTGAGTGGGCAGAACTTCAAGTCCCTACCTGAATACAGCATGCATCGCAGAGCAGTGCATGCGCTGCCCAGGCTTGACCTAAAACTGAGTTTATACTTTGCATAGTACAACACAAGTGGGCTACCAGATACTAATAACCAAAGAGCACCAATGTCCTTCACTGTTACTGCACCCCCTGTGGTCTAGTACACCTGCATTATAGGACAATGCAAAGCAATCGATAAGACACAAAAACAGAAATGTTGCAAGTTACATCACTGCAAATGCCTTAAGTCTCCCCAACCATCCTGCTTAATAGCACTGCATGAGTGTCCTCACATACTTGAGTGATGTTACTGGAGCTACATACCTCTACAGAGGGTTCTTGATCCCAAAAGCACTGGAATATACAAAGCACAAGCGTTGACTGCTGTCAGACATCAGATAGCACGAAGCAGTGCATAAGCGAAGTCCAGATACACAGTTAAAGGACTTCAGCTGCCTGCTGAGCTCTCCCTCAAAGACAGACGTTCACCCCACAAAACACAACCTCACCAGAGAAACCAAACTTAGTACACTTAATCAAAACACAATACGCAAACATTATTTCTTGTAGATACAGAGAGCACAAGCTAGAGTCCTCAGCTGACATATCTTCTTGATGTCATACAGCTGAACAGGGAAATAAGGCACAGCTGAAGACAGTCAGACAGACCACACCAACCGGCTGAAGTCAGGCAGATTTGTAAGCAGCTACACAGAGTAGTAACATTACATCCTCGTCACCACAACATCATGTCAGTGAAGGAAGAAGCACAAACCAGGAGTAAGCTAAAAAGGGGTGGCTTTGCAGAAACTGACTCTCCGAGAACAACAGGGGAGCGATCTTCCACTCATTCCGAAGTGATATCATCCTAAATCAGTCCCATCACAGGTAGGGTACCTCATAGTAGCAATCTTAGATAATGTTGAGATTCAGCTCTGGCTTTAATGGGGCCTTCAAGGAGTACGTAGCTCTAGGCCAAATAGTTACAACCCCTCCAAAATTCCTGTAACTCATGTATGTTAGTGTGTTCTGTAATGGGGGAACCCATTGTTATGATACCGAACCTCCATGTTAAAACTTCTGAGATTCTGCAAGACTGCGGTATAGTTGCAATACTAACATTTTCAATCATCATGCTATCAACTACAAAGTGAAATATTTCTGCCATGCTACCTTAATATCAGGAAATGGAATGCTTGCGAACTTGTTTTTTTTATGAGCCTCACCAAAAATGTTATAAATCAACACTTATGTATTGTTAAAAGTAGCTCAAAAGTATGCTCTCCGGCTCTTTGTTCTATTCCTATAACGTTACCACACTGAGCTATTTTTATTTATACCTACCGCAGTTTGTTGCAATAAGACTTTGTTCATCTTCCTCAACATCAGGCAATTGTGAAATGTTCACACTAAAATAAAATAAAAAAATAAGACGATTGACAAAAGCTCAAAGATAACAAATATGTGCAGTAAACAAGAAGTTTCCATTAAAGAAATGATCTCATGGTAAAGAAGTCAACCGTCAATTACATTTGTGTTACAAGGGACAGTTGTTTTATATTTCAACTTATGTAATTAAAGCAAGTGGAACAATGAACAACAAAGGTCTAGAAAAGGTTCCCTATCAATCTCTTGTCACGCCTACCTCTCGCCCCCGATTCCAAGGATATAGTGACAAACAAGAGAAGAACTCAGAATAAAGGACCAACCACCAGTCCTGCATGTGCATTTTCACAGTCAACTAGACATACTATTTCAAACAGTGGCTAATGTGCATCTGCGACAAGCTGCGCCTTATTAGCAGAGGGCAGTGAAACCACCAGAGAAAGAGGCAACTTTATCTAGAGATACATCTCAGCATGGATTTTAAAAGAATGACAAGCATTTTTGATATACATACAAACCTGCTGCACACGTTCAAAAGTAAATACATAAGGTTACATAAAATATCACAATGATGCTTCTCTTTCTATTTTCTTCTTAGTCCTGTGGTTGACAAGGTGCGGGCATGCAATCACCCTATTTCGTTTTATAATCTATTTAGTTACGTTTGTGGCGAAGTAGTGCTCCCTCGTGCGGTCACTAAATAGATGTAAAAATGTAGAGACCATGTTGGGTCTCTGTGAGATTTCAACATGAGTTGACCAAATGTAACATGTGCTGTAGTTAATTTATGAGGTACTTGCTTCTCATTTCCAGACTGTTACACCTTTGCACGCTCTCTTTTCTCTTAATAGTCACATTTTTGATTTAGGGCCAAATAAGGTTGTTCTGAGTCGGTTTAGTTATACACCAATGAAAAGTGTTAATGAAAATAAAAACGCAATTACTCAGGGAAGAGTCTGTTAGTGAACATCACCAAGCTGTCAGTATGGCACTACTATCCGAATAAACAAATAGTAAGAATAAAATAAGATTAGTATCACAATTCACAAGTACTAGACGGTACAACTTAAATCACAAGACAAGAGGCTCTGAATCCACAGTTGAAATTGATGGCTGACAGATTGAAATGAATATTATCCTCCATAGCACAATTGCTTCAGATTGCAAGAACCGTAGGCAACCACTGACCATTCAATCCATGGGTCTCCATCCTTTCCCACAGTAAGAAGCCTACTGGTAGATGCCCACCAAAAAGCAAATCGGAGAGTTATGACACTTACAGTTCACCCTTAACTAGGCCCCTTAGTCAATAATACATATGTGTTATATGTGTTTCCATAAACTCAATTTATGGGTTTACAAGCTTCTTGCCAGTAGATTGTTTTTAATTTTTGTTAGTGTCAAACAAATTGTAACTGTTGTTATGATTTAAAAGGTAACTAGATGGTAGATATAGCACTGTGTTTTGCTTGGCGATGCATGTTTAAATAATATTTAGTTTATAATAATTACAGTTTCAAAAATATAAACATTCCTGTTTCGGTTGAGCCACATACAGGGAGCTGTGTGAGGAACAGATCCATTCAGCTTATGGTTTCAGTTGGCAGTGCACGGGGAGTCGTGTGGGGATCAGAACGCTAGAGAGGAGCTTGCGATTCATCACCACCATATTGGTCACCCATCGCCAAGGGCAATTACAAGCCAATGTACATGCTTTCACGCAGTGCAACTGTATTGTGACATTTTGCCTTTTTTTCTCAAGAAAATAGGCGCATTGATTAGCTTCGCAGCATTCGAGAGAGCGTGAATAACTGCAAAGGATTGAAGTGTGAAATTTACATTAAATACCTACATTTTGACAAAAACATGGAAGGAAGAGAAGAGAATAGCCAAGAGAGTTTTATAAAACAAGCATTTGCAATGCAATAAGTCTCGCATTAGGAAAGTTTGAGCTATTGGTATTGTAAATGATACATTTTTAGGTCTCGCCTATCCCATTTCGCAAGGAATGGATAGGGGAGAATTATAGGGTTGGATCAGGAAAGCTAAACCAGGCGGCGGATTTCGACGAGTGCATGTGTCCGTGCACGCGCTTCCATCCGACTGCCTCGCATCATTGCCACCAGCAGCTTCACTTCGATCCGCTCCGCCCCCCGCTGCACGCGCTTTCCATCCGCCTGCCTCTTCACACTTCTTCACGGCCGCGAGGCCGTGCTTCAAAGAGATCTGCTCCCCTGCCCACTGCTTCACACTTCACACCTCTCCTGCTCAGCTCTCTGGTCTTCTGGTGTTCCTGCCGTTTCTCAGCTCTACACAGACCTCTATCCTCAGCCCCCCCCCTCTTCCACTTGCTTCAAGCAAGCTCTGCTTGTACTGACTCTGCCCCCGATCCGGCCCGCCAGATCCGCTGGAGGCTTCCCGCTGCCTCACTCCAGTGTGTCCCCGTGGTCCCGCGCTTAGGTCTCCGGCTCTTTTCCAGCGAAAAAACGGACTCCGCAACCATTATCAATCACCCCGCAGGTACAGGCTTCATTTCTCTGCTTTTCCGCATATGCCGTTTTCCGCCGTTTCTACTGCTCTTTCATCAATGTCTTCCCGTATTGGCGCCCGCGACAGCTAGTTTTCTTTGGCATCTTGCCACAATTACTTTCTCTGTAATCGCGTTAATCCCTCTTTCTTACTGTTCAGATCCTTTCATTTTGGAATGTACAATTAATGTTATCATCTTATATTACTCAGCGGTTGAACAGGATGTTTTGGGCTAGTGGTACCTTCTGGCTTATAACCTTGTAGCTATCAATAAAGCAGATAGATGTTATGATCCTTGCACTTTGAAAAACGTCCTCCTTACCACGGCAAGTATATTTAATAATTTAATTTCTGAAGTTTCACGTCATATGCCTTTATTTCAACATAATATTGTTGTTAAATATGAATGCACCTGAAATAAAAATGTTTAGTTTATTTCTGATCCCTTAAAATGATATATTGACCGTAATTGCGGCGTAGTCTGGTGTGAACGTTAGTTGTTGAAAGTGAGAAAAGTTTTCATATTTCGGAGGAGGCACAACCGGAAATTATGTGGGGTGGAGGTAGGGTTGCCACGGACAGTTTTCTACCGGCATCACTGGTGTTTTAATGTCTTTGTCGGTACAAACATATGCAAAATCACCCAAATCAGGTATTTTTAGTACTTAGCAGTACAAACTTCAAACAGCAAATATAAACCGAAAGCTATTTTAAATTCATTCTAGAGGTGCTTTAAGATCCCTGGCTCGTAATAATTAAAGTAGGCCCAGTCAGAAAATGCATGTTAAAAATGAATAGGTACGATTTTGTATAAAATCATATTTCGTATCAAGTCCGGGCCTTTACAGACTTGAAACAACAAATGTGCGGTTTTATTTTCTTGGAAAGGTGGCAACCCCAGATGCAGGTCAGAACCGAATTCTAGTCACGTAAAATGTTCTGAACAATATTAGATTACTAGATTTGTAGGACTCCTCCAGTACGTAATGTTTCCCTGCTGTTGCCCGACTCCTACAGTAGTTCCGGCTGCCATGATGTTTAGTCAACGCGATTCCCTTTTAAGCTTTTCTATGGGGAGGGTAAGCACTCTGGCTTTATGCTTAATCACGGACATTACATGATTTGACGACGCCTCGTTTCTTCATTTAGTTGCAATGGTAGGGCATGTTTTGTTGAATGGCCACCGTAGGCTCGCTAGTTTTGTGTATTAATGTAGGCCGAACCTGCCAGTGAACTGTCACTCTGCCTTGAGGTGCTCAGTCCATAAATATTCTTTGCATGTTCTAAAAAAAGTTTTCCCTGTTTAACTGCGCGCCCGCACAAAGCATGGCTGCCTGTTGGAAATTCGTTTCTTTGAAAGGTTTTTGTGTGTTTTTTAGAGCGCTGCTTTTGCGTCATTACAATACAGAACAAAGCAATGACTCCCCGCATCAGACCATTATTTAGCTGGACACATTTACGGCCTGCTTCGCTTTCATCAAAGGCATTTTCCTCCCTCAATTAATAAATACTTGATTTCGGTTTTTGTTTAGGGGCCGTGAAACGCTGACACTATTGCACAATGCAACTCTTGAGATCAAAGGCAGTCCGGCACGAAACTTTTATATCAAGTTTGTAAACGGGCAGAAGTAATTCAATGATTGCCACAGTTTAGTTATGGACTGGACGTTATCTAAGCCCATTGTTGTTGGGGTCTACACGGCGCCATATTGAAGCACAGTATGTGATATGCTAATTTATAAAGTGGAAAATATTCCTTTTATGTGCCATGCCGCGTCCTAACCCACTTAGCATGGAGGAATTCTCCCAATGCATGTGAACTCTTGAAGCATGAAGCTTCTCCAGCACGAGCTTGGGCTCACACACCACATCACCACATCAAAGGCTTGCGCGTCCACATCAAAGCCATCAGCCTCTCTCCCACAGGCTTCTAACGCTTCCCCTGTACTTTCACTTTCACAGCCGCCAGGCCGTGTCTCGCATTTCTCCTCCCCCCTAATTATTAACTGCCGCCAGGCCATGTCTCTTTATTTAAAGCACCTCTCTGCTATTTTCTTTTCTCTATCACGCTCTTTTACCTACACCTCTGTTTCTCCACTCTCTCTACCCCCAGAATGTGCCCGCTTTATTTTCTTTCTCCAATCTCCATTTTCGTCTAATTGCTCACCCTGCTGTTGCTGCCCATGGCCGGCCGTACTTTCACTTTCCTGGCCGCCAGGCCGTGTCTCGCATTTCTCCTCTTTTTTGCTGTCAACCCTCGTTTCTTCCTTACACTTTATTCCCACCTTTCTTCCATCTAGGTATATCCCCATCGCGATTCTCACCTCTCTGCTATTTTCTTTTCTCCATCACGCTCTTTTACCTTTCTCTACTCTCTCAACCCCCAGAATGTGCCCGCTTTATTTTCTTTCTCCAATCTCCCTTTTCGTCTAATTGCTCACAACCTAGCTCAGCCATTTAAATCCCAGGCTGTGGTTTTACCCTGGCCACATTCGGTACTTTTAACTGGCCTGTCGGGCTTTACGGTGGTCCCGTCAAACAGCACTTTCTTGCGGTGGCTCAGGGGAGACAGATATACATGTTGCTTAATCAGCTATAAAGTGCCAGTGATCTGTGGTAGGGCCTGCCTAGACTCTCTGCCTACATCACGTCTATCGCTCTATTTCTGTGACATTGTTTGCCTTCTCATTGGGCTCAGTGCAGCACGTTATTATCTTTCTCCCAGTGGTATTTCCAGTAGATGACCTAAAGTGTACACTTTTCTCATGCACACATCACTTTGGTTCCAAAAATTGCTTGCATGCCTTTAGAGAAAGTTAGACTCCCAGGGTTAATCAATCAGGATTTATAAACTGCAGCAGCCCTTGTCTGGTGTTGCTGCATTTTGAAACATCTTGTCATGAAGGTTTCTTTATTTATCTTTATTCAAGACTTTTTGTGCCTTTCTGCCTTCTGTTAGACTCGTTTTTCCCTTTTTTTCTGCCCTTATGCCCTCTGATAGACTCGATTTTTGTGCCTTTCTGCCCTCTGTTAGACTCGGTTTTTAGGTCTCGTGACCTATCAATGCGCATGCACATTGAGCGGAGCAAGACTATAGGGCTTTAAACAGACTTTAACTAACTGCCGATTTGATGCTGTGCCCGTGCGCTTTTAGGTCAATGCGCAAGCGCATTGACATAAAATGCGCATGCACAGCATCAAATCGTCAGCCATCTGTTGCCCAGCTTGGTGCCGCTCCACCCCCTGCGGCATCAAAGGCTTTCACAGCCGGCCGGCCGTGCTTTCAGTTTCACGGCCGACCGGCCGTGTGAAGTGCACTTAAAAGGCCGCTCTCCCTGCTCCGCCCCCTGCTGCGGCCGAGACGCATTTCTCCTCCCCCCTTCCCCATGCACCCTGAGTGGGCTGAAGAATAAAGATTGCCACAGTACTTACCTCCCAATATGCCAGGACAAGAGATTTGTAAAGTAACCCAGTACTGATATGTGTAGGAAGTGAGTTTGGATGGGCGATGATTCCTAATCCTCCCATTAGTTTAAAAAAAAAACTTTAAAAAAAAAAACTCTGCGCACACATTTACTCGATGTTACGCTTGGTTCTGAGATTCACAGCCCTCTTGCAGTTGGCATGTTCACTGCCCGAGCTGTACGCCTGTCAGGACTAAGTCAGTGATGGCTTCCCATAGACAACGCTGCTCAGCATGTCCTTGTTAACACGTCATTTGATGTGCACTTCTGTAAAACTGATGTTATGTCTTAGATACCATTTGGCAAATGTCTAGGCGTAGTGCCACCAAATCAGCAATTCCGATACCACGAGCAATTGAAGTTCGTGTTGCGTTACTTACTATCAGCAGTATTAATGCCCCATTTTGGGGATATAGTGTTTCTTTGACATGCGGACATCTTTGCAGACGCCATATTGTATATGGGGCCTGAATATGCAGCCGCCTCAAACTGAGAACCGACATCACCAAGAAGTCCAACCCCTCAACCCGCCCCACCTCCCCCCACCCTCCTGCTTTTTTAAAATTCATCAAGCCCCTGCTGCTTGGACTGACCCAACAGTTAAAGCTGGAACTATTACAGTAATCGACTGGCCAAATGAAGGAGAACCGAGACACACACTTTATTACCAAAGGGGCGATTTGCTGCTCATCTGTAATAGCAGCAGCGCCTCATATTGATCAGCCCATCAAGATACTAATACCCTGTAAAATTACTTTTTATAACTGAAACTAGGTTAATCCAAATCAGTCTGCGGCCTGACGTCCTACTTCGCGCTCAGCACAGGCTGCTGCTCTGTGCCTTGGTTTTCGTGATTTAAAGCCTTTTACATTGATAATGGTGGATGCGTCGTTTGCATCAGCGGGCGCTTCAGCCTTGCTCCTGCCCGGGGCTGTCTTTTTGTTTTAACTAGAGCATCACCCACTTAATTAAGGAGCAAATGTTTGTCTCGCTCTTCAGAGTTACATCGCAGTTTTATGTTCCCACCAGATTTATTAATCATGCTCTTTTATGTGCAATCTGTAATTTGTGCTGTAAATAAGAAGCAGGCCGATCCTCCGTTTACTATCAAGAGGTGCTTGGAATGCAAAGCTGTGCGGCTGTCTTTAGTCTTTTTCGTGCCCAGGGTCACACAGTGTGGTCAATTGAGAAAGCATGGATCACTAGGATCTCGGGCTACAGATTTCTATGTGATTTTTGCTCTAGTTTACAATTTAGGGGTGGGTGTAATTCGCATAATTCAGTGTAGCGCAATTACGCAGAATTACCTGTGAATTCCATGAGATCACGCTTAATAACCAGAAAAGAATAATTCTACATTTAGCGCCATTTGTGAGCACAAAATGCCTCTTTTAGTCCACAATGGACACAAGAATGCATTTTGCTCTCAGAAATGGCACTAAATGTAACCGAACATTAATAGCAAGCAGCAGCAACTCACTAAATATGCCCGAGCTCGAACCTGGTTCCCAAATGCCAAATTGGGCAGCTCTGGCCCTTCCTTACGCCACATCCTCTCCCCCATATGGTGCGCGCTCCACTTTCTCCGTTTCATGGTTCGTGCGTAAGGTATTTCTCGTGGCACTGTGTACCCTTCTGGGCTGTTTAAACTTAGCTCCAAGTAACATCTTTCAGCCTGATCAGAGTTCGCCGTCTGACCCGTATTTCCTGTAATCAGAGCCCTGACAGGATTCTATCGCCGGCAAAACTACTGCAAAAAGAGCTGTCACTGTCAAATGGCAGGTCACCCGGAGTAGGATTGTACAGAGCCTGGTGGCCAGGCTTGCTGATGTCATACTTAAGAGCTCTCCTTTGGTCATAAATGTGACAGCGTAGCTGGCAGTTTTTCAGGCACAATATGGTACGTTAGTTACTCATTTACTGGACGATTCAAACAGGAATAGACTTGTTTTTTCGTGATGTAACTTTTCATAAAACAGAATGCGATATGATTTTTAAAGTTCATATGTTAATGACACGTCTTTTAACTAATTGCTGACTGAATACAGTAATGAAAATATTTATGTACAGAATAGGATATGCCCTGTCACTACCTTCCCTTGCTGCTAACTAGGTTAATCCAAATCAGTCTGCGGCCTGACGTCCTACTTCGCGCTCAGCACAGGCTGCTGCTCTGTGCCTTGGTTTTCGTGATTTAAAGCCACATCCTCTCCCCCATATGGTGCGCGCTCCACTTTCTCTGTTTCATGGTTCGTGCGTAAGGTATTTCTCGTGGCACTGTGTACCCTTCTGGGCTGTTTAAACTTAGCTCCAAGTAACATCTTTCAGCCTGATCAGAGTTCGCCGTCTGACCCGTATTTCCTGTAATCAGAGCCCTGACAGGATTCTATCGCCGGCAAAACTACTGCAAAAAGAGCGGTCACTGTCAAATGGCAGGTCACCCGGAGTAGGATTGTACAGAGCCTGGTGGCCAGGCTTGCTGATGTCATACTTAAGAGCTCTCCTTTGGTCATAAATGTGACAGCGTAGCTGGCAGTTTTTCAGGCACAATATGGTACGTTAGTTACTCATTTACTGGACGATTCAAACAGGAATAGACTTGTTTTTTCGTGATGTAACTTTTCATAAAACAGAATGCGATATGATTTTTAAAGTTCATATGTTAATGACACGTCTTTTAACTAATTGCTGACTGAATACAGTAATGAAAATATTTATGTACAGAATAGGATATGCCCTGTCACTACCTTCCCTTGCTGCTAATTTCAAACTGAACTCTCTGTCGAAGCTGGATATTGGATTATACTTTGCTTAAGAACTTGCTGCTATTTATTGCTTTTTGAACACTTTGGGATATGTTTTGGTATTTTAATCCTTCTGCTGTTAATCCCAAAACCCTAAAAACAATTTGTTGCCAAAGCGGGCATGTGTTGCCACCTAAATGCTTGAAAAATCTTTAGTACTGACATTCGCCAACGTTATAACTATTGGCATTGTAAATGACAAAGCTATCAATTTAGCTATTTAAAAAACCAACACATAAATAAAATATTTGTCATTTACAAGACCAATAGCTCTAACTTTTCTAATGCGAGACCTATTGCATTTCCAATGCTTGTTGTGCCTTTCTGGCCCCTGTTAGACTCGTTTTTGTGCCCTTCTGCCCTCTTTTAGAATCGTTTTTCCCTTGTTTTTCTTCCCTCCGTTAGACTCGTTTTTTGTGCCTTTCTGCCCTCTGCATCACCACATCATCACTCAGCACTACCCCAGCATCACTCAGCACCACCACATTATCACTCAGCACCACCACATTATCACTCAGCACCACCACATTATCACTCAGCACCACCACATTATCACTCAGCACCACCACCACATTATCACTCAGCACCACCACATTATCACTCAGCACCACCACATTATCACTCAGCACCACCACAGCACCACTCAGCACCACCGCATTATCACTCAGCACCACCACCACAGCACCACTCAGCACCACCACAGCACCACAACATCACTCAGCAGCACCACAGCATCACTCAGCACCACCACTGCACCACTCAGCACCACCACTGCACCACTCAGCACCACCACATTATCACTCAGCACCACCACATTATCACTCAGCAGCACCACCACCACCACCACAGCATCACTCAGCACCACCACGTTATCACTCAGCACCACCACGTTATCACTCAGCACCACCACGTTATCACTCAGCACCACCACGTTATCACTCAGCACCACCACGTTATCACTCAGCACCACCACGTTATCACTCAGCACCACCACGTTATCACTCAGCACCACCACGTTATCACTCAGCACCACCACGTTATCACTCAGCACCACCACGTTATCACTCAGCACCACCACGTTATCACTCAGCGTTATCACTCAGCACCACCACGTTATCACTCAGCACCACCACGTTATCACTCAGCACCACCACGTTATCACTCAGCACCACCACGTTAGCACTCAGCACCACCACGTTAGCACTCAGCACCACCACGTTAGCACTCAGCACCACCACGTTATCACTCGGCACCAAACCACAGCACCACCCAGCACCACCACAGCACCACCCAGCACCACCACAGCACCACTCTGCACCACCACAGCACCACCACAGCACCACTCTGCACCACCACAGCACCACTCTGCACCACCACAGCACCACTCTGCACCACCACAGCACCACTCTGCAACACCACAGCACCACTCTGCAACACCACAGCACCACTCTGCAACACCACAGCACCACTCTGCAACACCACAGCACCACTCTGCAACACCACAGCACCACTCTGCAACACCACAGCATCACTCAGCACCACCACTGCACCACTCAGCACCACCACTGCACCACTCAGCACCACCACATTATCACTCAGCACCACCACATTATCACTCAGCACCACCACATTATCACTCAGCAGCACCACCACCACCACAGCACCACTCTGCACCACCACAGCACCACTCTGCACCACCACAGCACCACTCAGCGCAACCACAGCACCACTCAGCGCAACCACAGCACCACTCAGCGCAACCACAGCACCACTCAGCGCAACCACAGCACCACTCAGCGCAACCACAGCACCACTCAGCGCAACCACAGCACCACTCAGCGCAACCACAGCACCACTCAGCGCAACCACAGCACCACTCAGCGCAACCACAGCACCACTCAGCGCAACCACAGCACCACTCAGCGCAACCACAGCACCACTCAGCGCAACCACAGCACCACTCAGCGCAACCACAGCACCACTCAGCGCAACCACAGCACCACTCAGCGCAACCACAGCATCACTCAGTGCAACCACAGCATCACTCAGCACTACCACAGCATCACTGGTTCAAATATGTCCTCTCAATGTTTCAAGCTTTATTACAAATGTCACAAAAAGATGTTAATATTTCACTTCTGTTCTTGGATTTTCGTCACAATAAAATAGACTGAACATGATATTCACAAAAGTTATTTACAAAAGTTTAAGCTATTGCTATTATAAATTACAATAACTTTTATTTAAGTATTAATTATTTACAAAAATTAAAAGCCATTGTTATTTGTAAAAGCAATACATATAAGTCACGTAAATACAACACATATTGCATTACAAATGGTATAGGTGTCACATTTGCGAAAGTTATAACTATTGGCATTGTAAATGACAAAGCTATTAATTTAGCTATTTTTTATTTATGTGTTGGTTTTGAAAACAGCGAAATTAATAGCTTTGCCATTTACAATTCCAATAGTTATAACTTTTGCAAATGTGACACCTATAGCATTTGGAATGCAATATGTGTTGTATTTACGTGACTTAGACGTATAGATATTACAAATAACAATGGCTTTTAATTTTTGTTTAATAATTAATACTTAAATAAAAGTTCTTGTAATTTAAAATGGCTATAGCTTAAACTTTTGTAAATAATTTTTGTGAAGATTATGTTCAGCGTATTTTATTGTGATGAAAATCCAAGAACAGAAGTGAAACATTAACATCTTTTTGTGACATTTGTAATAAAGCTTGAAACATTGAGAGAGCATATTTGAACCAGTTGTTGTTGAATGGTTGCACAGATTGATGCTGTGGTGGCGCTGAGTGATGTTGTGGTAGCGACGGGCGATGCTGTGGTGGCGCTGAGTGATGTTGTGGTAGCGACTGGCGATGCTGTGGTAGCGCATAGTGATGTTGTGGTGCCCCCGAGTGATGTGGTGCCCCCGAGTGATGTTGTAGTGCCCCTGAGTGATGTTGTGGTGCCCCTGAGTGATGCTGTGGTGCCCCTGAGTGATGCTGTGGTGGTGTGATAGATAGAGTGAGTGCGATAGATAGATAGATAGATAGATAGAGTGAGTGAGTGCGATAGATAGAGTGAGTGAGATAGACAGATAGAGTGAGTGCGATAAATAGATAAATAGATAGATAGATGGATAGATAGATAGAGGGAGGGCGATAGATATAGATAGAGGGAGGGAGGGCGATAGATATAGATAGATAGAGGGAGGGCGATAGATATAGATAGAGGGAGGGAGGGCGATAGATATAGATAGATAGAGGGAGGGCGATAGATATAGATAGATAGAGGGAGGGCGATAGATATAGATAGATAGAGGGAGGGCGATAGATATAGATAGATAGAGGGAGGGCGATAGATATAGATAGATAGAGGGAGGGCGATAGATATAGATAGATAGAGGGAGGGCGATAGATATAGATAGATAGAGGGAGGGCGATAGATATAGATAGATAGAGGGAGGGCGATAGATATAGATAGATAGAGGGAGGGCGATAGATATAGATAGATAGAGGGAGGGATATAGATAGATAGAGGGAGGGATATAGATAGATAGATAGATAGATAGATAGATAGATAGATAGATAGATAGATAGATAGATAGATAGATAGATAGATAGATAGATAGGAGGGAGGGAAGCCGATAGATAGATAGAGGGAAGCCGATAGATAGAGGGAAGCCGATAGATAGATAGAGAGAAGCCGATAGATAGATAGAGGGAAGCCGATAGATAGATAGAGGGAAGCCGATACATAGATAGAGGGAAGCCGATAGATAGATAGATAGATAGATAGATAGATAGATAGATAGATAGATAGATTGCCAGAAAAGTATGTGAGAATCACCAGGAGAAGGGCGTTGGCTTGGCTCACATGTAGTGGGCCTTGGAGTACATGTTTTGGTTGGTCAGAAGTTGTGTGCGTCCTCAAAAAAAGTTGAGCTCTCCACACTGCTGTGATAATTTTATTTCTCTAGCTGCCCGAGACATCTGTATGTGCCCCCTCCGTCTAAAGTGCCTGTAGAGTGAGTGTGTCCTATCTATTTACAATTGAAGCGCCATGGGGATGGGAGAGTGCGCAAAGCACACCAGATGCCAAAGTGTGACAAATAAAACAATATTGTTATTAGCACATACCAATCATACAAAACTGTTGTTTGGTGTGTATTGGAGGCATGCGTGATTGGTGTGCATCAGTAAGAGTGGGGAGGGGAGGGTACATGCTGCAGGCGAAGTTTACTAGTTAGTAGTGTTATAAAATTTGTCACTTGCATAGTGCTCCGATGCCGCTGATTAGACAGTGCAGGCTATCGCCTGGTTGAGAGGCACTAGGAAGTATGCGGTTAGGTCATCAGTGTAGCGCATATCTGTCATGTCTATGGATTCGTAGCGCTCCATAATTCTATGTCTGCCCTGGAAATATGGATAGAAATGGACAATAAAGGCTGCAGCTCATAGAAGACTGTGTTGTGTACATTAAAATGTGTTATTTGCATACTGCTCCGATGCTGCTGCCGAGAGCCTTGCAGCGCTACCATAATAGGAGACTAGTAGACTTTTTCTCAAATGCAGGATATCAGAGCGCTTTACATAGCACCAGTTACATTACACAAGGACACACAGTAATTTTGTAAGGCACGGGGATATTACGTGATTTGCCCCGAATCACAGGAAGTTTAGCGAATTACTGAGACTTGAACCGGGTTCCCCAGGTCCGAGGTCGAGCGCTCTAGCCGTTAGGCCAACTCCATAATCCTATGCCGGCTTGGAAATGTGTATTGAATTAGCCAATAAAGGCTGTGGCTCATGAAACACAGTGTTGTGTATATTAACACACCATGACGGGAGACTTGTAGACGTACGGTTTAGTAGTGTGTGACGCTGCACACTTTCAGGGCAATGTATGCACAATGTGCTGCACCGATGAACACCATAACATAAGTGTTTTGTAACCGGATGCATACAACGCGCACACAGTCCCTTTGAATTACGAATCAATTGGGCATAGGATGTTAAAAGGGATGAAGAATAAAAAAAAAACAATGCTTGTTTCTTTTCTCTACTCCCTTGTTTTGAGGTTCGATTCACAAAGGCGTCGTACAGCATGCAAAAGAGTACTTCCGGAGTTCCTCTTTCCATATTCTAAGTACTCTGTGATCTGGCCCTTTGTGTTTCATGCGGACAAAAAAAAAAGCCAATCACGTGAGGGCCCAAGCATGTGCAGCAGAAGGCGACCTAAAGCCACCCACTCACCCCGAGAGCCTGGAGGCGTGGCGGAACCCGCTGGGGTTACAGATCACGTAAGGTGAAAACACCTTCCAAAAGTTGTGCCTCAGAATACTTTATCGCGTGCCAAGCAGCCGCTCAACCTCCGCTGCACAGCACTAACACCATGCACTGGAGGTAAAGCCGCTGTAATCCGGCTGAAGTGCGCTGTATGCTATGCAAGGGTACTCCTGCCAACGCACTGCTACCTATGAATGCATTTTATTAATGTTGCCATCCATGGCTGCCCGAGTGTAACCTGTTTGGATTAAGTGAGGCACATTCCACATATATTATTATAACACAGAGATATGACAGTTGTGTGGTATTCAAATGCACCATCGTTTCATGGTTTGATACTATTATTGGGGAGCATTGCATTCATGTTGAATGTTGACAAATAAACTACCAAACTGCTTCAATGCACATCATGGAGTAATGCTAAAACAGCATAGCAGAATCTCGTCGCAGAGCACCGAAAATATTTCAATTCTAAACACTGTGAAATGTGGCCCTGATCACAGCACATCCAACAGTAAAAAAAACAAGGCAGCAATTAACTTGTAAAGCACAGTATTTTTGTTAATAGTGAGACTACGCACGTAATGTACCCTATAAGCAATAATTAAAAGCAAAGCAGCATAAAGGTGTATGTTTATGTGAAGCCTACAGAATGGCAAACCTCCATCGCACGCTAATTTAGTCAATAGTGAGAATATGTACAAACATGTACCCTGAAGCTATAGTTAAATGCAAATGCATAGTATGCCGTAAGTAAACTGTAGAGGCACGGAAAGTAGTTATAAGGAAGCTAAATGTAAATATAATGTAAGGGATTGGAAGAATAAAGCGGAGGAGCAGATACTACATATATAATGGAAACGTTTGTTAAGCGTACTGGTATTGGTGGGGAGGGGGGGTGAGTTGTACATTGCTGTGGGGAGGGGGGGGGGGGGAGAAATGCGAGACACGGGCTGGCGGCCGTGAAAAGTGTGAAGCAGGGGGCGGGGGAGCGGAGCCATTTAAAGTGAAGCTCTCGGAGGCAGGCGGCTCAGGGAGCAAATTGTAGGCGCGTTCACTAGAACATGCACTCGATGAAATCCGCGATGGTTTCAGAGCTTGGTTGAGCCTCTATACTCTCGTCCTATTATCGCTTGCGCGATTAATAGGACGAGCCCTAAAAAAAAATATTTTCCCAGGGGTAAGGTACTGCTGTACAAAGCTTATAAAACGAATGTTAACAAATAAAAAATAAACGTACAAACAAGAGACAGCCTGTTTAGGCGATGAGGAATATTTCTCTATCTCAGATGACGATGATGGACAAACAGGCCCAGGAGGCAAATGTGAAAAGAAGAGAAAACACATGGAGGTTACATTCAATAGGACAGGAGTCCTAGGTGGCTCAAAGGGAGAAGGTGTCCAAAGCTGCATGCAGAAAAGGCAGCCAAGCACTGCAAGTGGTATACCAACAGGTGAGATGGAAATAAAAGGAAGAACATCCAAATTGGATAAATACATACTTGATTTGGATTACAATGATAATATTGACGAAGAGTTCAGGGAGATGATTGATAGGAGCACAAAAAGATAAAGAAAGTGACAGATCCAATGGGGGAATATATCTTTGATCCTATGTAATATAAGACATCCTGGGGAAAGGGACGGGTGGCCTTTAGACCGTGTATTCGATTACATTTGGAAATTGCTTAAGGGAACCGATAGCGAAAGACAAGGGTAATATTATGCGAGCGGAGTGTTCTCAGCCAATATTCGATGACAAAGTGATGATGATTCCTAATCTGTATTCGGAGCAGATCACTTACTTATTTAAAATGGGTGGAGTTCCTAGAAAAGGATTAGAAAGGTCTCTCAAACAATGCCAAGAAAGGCTTCTAGATGTTCTAGGGCCATTGGCAAGGATGTTCAATTTAGTGTACGATGCATACCTTAAAGGAAACGACCTACATATAAATCTCCTATGGGGCTGGTGCCAATGCGCAATATGTTTTTCTGGGCAGTGCCAAAACGGGTCTTCTGGACGAGAGCGGTAAGTCAGTTCAGTTCAGATTGCTTTATTTGATTTTTGTTTAAAATCATAAAAGCGTACAGTTAAAAATACAATCATGATTAAAAGAAACATACGTATGAAGTCATAAATTATCTGCAGATTAAAAGTTAAAAACATTTGCTCACCCTGTGAATATAACTATCATGGTAATAACATACTTTACAGGATTCGTGTTAACAGTTCTTCCAATAAATCAGAAAGAAAGTTGATAGGGGTTGCAGTACTTAAGACTATTATGCGGTAAATCTAATCTGTTAAGCGCTGGGATACTACAACAATATGATACGCAAACTCCTCTACCCAGCCTGGTATTATCCTCAGCCGTTGGTCTGGGGGCTGGGATATATGAGGTGCTTGGGTAGAAATCGTGTAGATCCCAGGTAGATATGGGACCATCACCTCCTTTGGGTGGCCATGTTTGGAGGTATGGGACAATATGTCTACTCCTAAATCTTATTAGTACCAAGTCACCAGTGATGTCTTTTGGGAGGGGACCTAGCCAGCCCACTCTCCTCACGGTCATAATCCTTCTGTCAAGATCATGGGGCAGGGGTCTATTTTTTGATAGCCAAAACTTGACCTTATTTAACAGGTCATGTTGTCTCTCTGATTTTCCCTGTTTGAGTTGCGGGACTCCCGAGAGGACGCACACAAATGGAGCGGCCTCTGGGGGTAGATGAATTCGAGAAACCCTATTGCGGTCTACTCTGGGAACAATATTGTGCGCTATAGTGGGTTTAAGAGGGGCTTTAGGAACATTTGAGGGCAAAGAAGTGAGGACCAATACTTGGGTTTGGGCAGCTTGGTTTTGTGTGGTTGGTTTAGGCACAATCGGGGGAGCAGTTGACAAGGGATGATTAGGTATTGTAGCATTGGTAGAAGGTAACAAATAAAGTTTGATTGTTTCCTCAATCCCTATCAGTCTATCCCCCAAGGTGTTAATTTTGTCAATCAGGGGGTATATAATAGATGTGATCAGTTGTTCGATCATAGACAATAAAGCCATCTGGGAAGTGGGTGCTAGGTCGTCTAATTTATTAGCTGCCTCTGATGTTGGGGGGGATTGATAGGAGGCAAAGTTGTACTTGGGGGCCAATTTTGTAGTTGTTATATTTTAGATTGACTCCCATTATATTTATCCCCGTCATGCTTCATTTTGGCAGATGTAGCCCGAACGGTTACTATACTTTGGGTATTGGCTTTTGTGGAAATGAAGAAGGGTTCCAGCACACTCTCGTTAGGGGCTAACGGGTTAATGTTATTTGGCGGGGAGGGTAATCCTACTGGGGCATACCTAGTCTTGCACAGACTATTTAATTCCTCCAACAATGAGAGGCTACACGCTGTACTGGTTATTTGTGATGAGGATTGGCTACTACTTAGGCTGTCTATAAGCTGGTCGGAATTTTTTTCAATGTCTCTGCGCGTAGGTAACAGTGTACTATTTGTGTGCATGTCTATCTTCCTGGGGCAAGAATCCGACCGAAGAGCTGTTTTAGTGGCAACCCCATTGCTGGTCATAGTATGGGTTGGATGTAATAAAGTTGATAAAGTTTATTAGGCAAGTGCTACTGTCCAGTACAAAAAGTCAATCGGTAGCTTTACCTCCTCATGAAAAGCCAAAGGGCGTGGCCCGTCCCGTCCTCCTCAGGCCTTTGCCCGGCATCCCGCTCACGTCCCGCGACGCGGGGAGTCCGCCTGATTTATGCGCCGCCAGGCGCGATGATGGTGACTTCTGGCCCCACGGGCAATGCCGGGAAATGTAGTCCGATTTCTCCCTCCGCTCAACGGCCGCGGGAGATGTTAGCTGCGGCGGCGGGAGGGAGATAGAGTGTTCCAGGGAAAAGCGGTGCCCAACAGGTCTTGCTTCTGCAAGGTAGGGGGACTCCACAGGGTAGGGAAGCTCCTCAGGTCCGTAATCAGCGTCGCCCGCTCCACCGGGACACCGCCTGATTTATGCGCCGCCAGACACGATGATGGTGACGTCTGGCCGCAACGGGCAATGCCAGGAAATGTAGTCCGATTTCTCCCTCCGCTCAACGGCCGCGGGAGATGTCAGCTGCGGCGGCCGGAGGGAGATAGAGTGTTCCAGGGAAAAGCGGTGCCCAACAGGGCTTGCTTCTGCAAGGTAGGGGGACTCCACAGGGTAGGGAAGCTGCTCAGGTTCGTAATCAGCGGTAAGTCAATATAATGTGCATAAACACATTAATTGAGTGATGTGAAAAAAAAAAATAGCTTAGTGACGGCCAAAGGCCTATTTTATTTTTTTTACAAGGGCATGGTGAGATCCTTAGGAAAGTACGCACAGACATTTACTAGCTTAGATAAAGCCCAATTCAATATGAATGAGTCTTTAATAGAAAAAGGTTTTACGGACTGGTCTAGAAGGAGAGGACAACCATCCAGTTCAGGACAAGGGGAGTATGAGGATAATTACTGTTTTTACCCCATTAAAGGTGGGAGAAAGATTACAACTGTTCTAAGATCATTGAAAACAGATAAAGGATGCTTGGGTTTTTAAAGAACTGTGAAAGACTATCAACAGAGTTTACAACTCAACCTTACCAAATAAGAAAGCCAAACAGAATAGTGTGCAACAAAGGTTTGAGAGGCATTGAAATGGAAGAAATAAAGCAGATGCTAACAAAAGGAGACATAGGGGAAGTAAGCAAAAAAACAAAAAAAGATTTTGTTAGAATACTTTTTCTTTGGTAATATATTTAAGAAACTTAACCTAACTGGTATTTCCAGACATTTGAAAATTGAAGGAGTCCATCTATTAAGAGACATCAGTTTCAGTGTCTACTGTTTGGGATATCTGCAGCCCCTTGGTGTTTTACAAAAGTTTTAAGGCCAGTGTAGGATTCCTAAAGGAAAGAGGTGTACAGATGATAATATACTTACACGATAATCCTTTGATGGATCAAAATATGGAGGACTTGAAAGAACATTTGGTTCAAGTGAAAGACTTGTTAGAATATTTGGGTATCATAGGGCACATGAAAAAATCAGTTGTTGACACCAATCCAATGTTTGAAATTTCTAGGTTTTGTAGTAGACAAAATGGTTTGTCAATTACCAGTGAAAAAAAGCAAAACAATAAGACAGGAGGTAAATGCCTTGTTGAAGAAAGAGGAGGTGCAATTGAGAGAGTTGATTCGAGTGATTGGTCTGTTATTGTTGTCGATAAAGGTGATCATTCCAGGACCATTACATTACTGAGCACTACAACAGTTGAAGACTTTGAGTCTGCCCAGAGGACTGTGGTATGGAGACAGGGTAACACTGAATCAGGAGACAAAGGTAGAATATCAATGGTGGAGCGAGAATTTGGGAGCATGGAATGGAAGGGCAATATTTGGAGTGAAACCGGATTTCATTCTGGGATAAGATGCAGGCTTTGTAGGATGGGGAGCGTTTGCTCAGGACAGGAAACAGGAGTATGGTATGCAGTAGAAAGGGAGACTCACATAAATTGCCTACAGATGAGGGAAGGTTTTTTTGACTTGCAGAATTTCAGTAGACAGTTAAAAGGCTGGCCTCATAAAGATGGACAATATAGTGGCAGTGGCCTAGTTCAATAACCTGGAAGATACCAGTTCAATTAAGAGATTGTTAGACTTAATTCAGCAAATGTGTGAATTTTGTTTCGAGCACCAAATTATCCTGAAAACAGAATACTTACCTGAGGCATAATATGTAATAGCAGACTGGAATTCAATTAATTTTACAGATTTCAGCAATTGGAAACTGAGAGTGGATTTGTTTCAGGGAATTAAGGAAATTTTGGGTCCCTTTGTAGTGAATCTATTTACTTACAGGTTGACAATCCAGTTACATGATGACATAAGTTGGAGACTAGTTCCAGGTGCCATATTGATAGACGCATTCACACAAGATTGGAGAAATATTAATGGTTATGCTCCCACCCCTTTTCTCAATAATACAGAGGGTACTAGTTCATGTGAGGAGACAGATGCCAAATAGAACTGTTGACCCCGTTTTGGAAATTTAAAGCTTGGTTTCAATCATTGTTAGATATGGCGGTCGACACTTCATATTTAATTCAGTAGTGTAAAGGACTTTCAAAGGAAGTAGAGCACAAAAAGCACCCTTTAGTTTTAGTAAGTTTATTCCACCTTCTAGCATGGAATATATCAGGAATTGAGGAAGATTCTCTGGGCTTTCGGGAGCAGCTACAGATTTAATCGATGAGTTATTGGCACCAGATATTTAGAAGAGATACAGAGGGGCATGAACAGTACCGCTACATTGATGCATGGAAAGGGATTTGGATCCCGTACAATCAGATGAAATAGAAGTGGCTAATTTCTTTAGCAGAAAGATTTGAGAAACATTTTTGATTCAGGGGATTTCTATTTGTAGAAGCTGTTTGGTAGGCAGAGTGATTAAAGGAGTTAGGTTGAGAAGACCACTGAGAGCTAAGTATTGGACTTTATTGGAAGTCGATGTAATAACAAAACCTTTTTAAAAATTGGTCAGGGAACAAGTACTTGAATGTCTGGGAATTGACTTGGAAATTAACAACCTTACTATGTTTGATTTCTTTCAGGAGAAGTATCTGAGATTATAACTCTAGAAGTATCTAGTAGGTTTTACCAACTAAAAGGAGTCATTTTTAAAATATGGGAAAGGACTACGACTAGGTCTGTTTCAGTATTTTACCCAAGTTTTGACAACGTTCCGAAGCTGTGTATGGTGAGGTGTTTCAAAGAATATGAGTGTAGAATGTTAGACCAAAGATGTGCAGGTGAAGATCAATTTTTAATATCAATTGTTAAACCATTTAAATGTGTTATAAATGCTATGATTGCAAGATGAGTCAAGTCAGTAATGAAAGAAGCGGGTACCGACTTATGTAAATTTGCAGTTCATTCAAACAGAGGAGTCATGGCAAGTAAGGTATTTATGTCACGGGGAAAACTAAAAGACGTATTAAATGCAGCATATTGTTCTAACGCAGAAACTTTTTTTTCATTCTATTTTAAAGCTATAGAACAGGTTTTAAGTTGTGCCTTGAAAAGCTTTGAAGATGCATAATGCTAGCCTCCTGTCTTGACATAAAAATAGTTTTTCTGGTTTATTTTGCAGATAACTAAGTTATATAAAAGATATGAGACGGAAGATTAATAGAGTAACAGGTTTATCTGGGAGAATCAAACAAAAGAGGCAGAATATAGAAGACAAGCTTAATTTGTGAGACAAATTTCTAGTTCATTGTGATGTTTCAAAGTTCTATGTTGGAAGCTCTTAAATGTGCTGCTCAGAGGGAGTGAATAAAAGATTTATGCTTAATGCTAGCCTCGTTTATCTTTAATAAAATCCTGATTCTTTATTCAGTTCACCTTTAAGAATCACAATTACAGTTGGGAAAGCAAAATACTCTCTCTCCTAAGAGGACCTAACAAGAATTGCGACTACAAATCTTCTATACCCATGCTTTGTCGGAGGGAGTAGCTAACACAAAAGCCCTTGCTTACTACAGTAATCAGTGGGATTCCATAACACAATAACCATCTGCTTTAATACAGCGTAATTAACTGCCTTAGTACTTTAACATTTGCTTTCCCAATCGCTAAGTCGCACCTAGAACCTTTATTGTCTCATATCATTATAAACAATCAGGCATATAACCTTTATCACTGGCTACTCACCATAAACAACTCAAGCCTACTGTATTGAGTCTAATCTTTCCACACGGTAACTATCCAGCATACAATCATAAAAAAGAACAAATGTATACAAAATTACAGTTGGCAAAGCAAAACACTATCTCTCAGAGGAGCGCCTATCAAAGATTATTTTAGTGTGTATCTTCTATCCCCACAGTTTGTTAGTGTGGATCACCAACACCAAAACCGTTTGCCTACTACTGTAATCTGTCAAATTATTATCAAACGAAATACATGCCTACAGATTTAGCACAGTGTAATAACAATCCATTTTAACAGCATATTGACTTTAACACCTTGGGCGTGGCCGCGATTCTGCGCCTGTGCAGCGTTTTTTGAAGTGGGCGGGTTTATGACGGCCCCCAGTCGTCATCAGCACACGCCCACCATGATGCATGGAGGCCGTCATCAGCATCGAAGGGGTTAATACAAGATTTTCACAATAGATCACGTATACTAGCTTTGTAATAATCTTTCATAATAAATAGAAAAAATCTACTAAATCGGTCATGACTTTTTACAATGAACCAAGGAAGCCTTTACCCTTTTAATTGGCTTCACATCTCACCCGATACTGAGCTAAATAAAGTATTCTTAAACTGGTTACTATGATGGATACAGTTAGAAAATTACTAATATGTAGAAAAACACAGCTTGCAAAAAAGTCTGCAATCCCTCTCATGTAACAAATTACCGGTCTTTAGTTTGGAACACAACGTGTTAACGACCAACTGTTAAAAGCTTACTGGTTTTAACAAATGCTTTTCACAATTAATAATGTAGATCAACGGCCTTTGTCATAACTTTTCATAAGCAAACCAGACCTATGGCACTGGACTTAACGTCTCCCAGTGCACCATTCAGCCCTGTAGCTTGTCACTATAACCAACTCAGACCTACAGTTCTGAGTGTAGGTTTTTGCACACAGGATCCATTAGACACACAGTAATAACGTGTCGCACCTTTAGTCCAATGTCCCAAACTCAACAACACTCTTAAGGGAGGGGAAGCCGGGGGGAAACCTCTAATGCCACAGTCTACCATTACTGTAACCCCGGCTAGCACCTCTAAGCAGATATCTGCCATCCCACGCCCCTTGCCTTCTACCACCACCCAGGGCCAGGCACACCAAGCTGCGGCAGACTTGCCCCATGGCAGGGACAAGCCGGCCGCACTTGCAAAGAGAGCAAAAAGGGGAGCATGGCTAGCTCACCATTGTCCAGGAATACCACCTCAAGACTTCCCTACCACCATCTGCAAACAATAAATCTACCACCTGAAGCCCAATCGTATGTGGTGGCACTGGCTGGTGTTCCATCCCTAGGTGAGGGGAAAAGAGAAAGCGGGACTGAGTTAAAAAACAAGTGCATCCAATGGCTCAGCACGAATAGACCCCTCCTGAGAAACATCTCAGGTACAATCCAGTCAGCTAGGAGAGTGGGCTGGATTGGGAGGGGCCCCAAGTCAATAGCGGGAGATGTCATAATCCTGAACTTTAGGGACACAAACGCTGTTGATTACATCTGTAACGCCCCACTCTTTAGTTCTAACACTCAAATTTGCCCACTCCATCTATCCTACTTTTACCCTACCCCCAGCCTGGAACAATTCCATCCAAAAGGTGGCTGTAACAACAGGGGTTGCTATCCCCCAACCTGTATTTTGCCCAATCGGCGGTTACCCAGGGAGGGTCCACGTAACTGTAGTCCTTTCTTCCCTCTCTCACCGCACTGGAATAGGTTCAGTGTGCTGGAAGAGGCGGATTGACTCAGTATCAAGGGTAGCCACCCTCAACAATTGAAAAAGGAATCCCCAAATAACGTAGGGCCAAGGGAGGTTAATTCCACACTTCCCTCACCCGGCGATGTGCCAAAAATCCACGCCCCATCAATGGGGACTTCCACCAATAAGGGGATTATTGTAACAGGTGTCTCGGGGAAAAGTCCAGATGGGAGTTTAAAACTTATCTCCTGGAACATAGCTGGCCAAAAAAACAAGTTGCTTAGTCCTGACTGGGAATCCTACATGGCGGAACACGACCTATGCCTGATGCAGGAAACATGGGCACTGGAGGAAAGTAGGAGCCACACCTTTGCAACGTTTGATGTCCCGGCTGTGTCTCAAGGTAGAGGTCGGCCCTCGGGCGGGCTTTCTACCTGGATTAAACTTCACTTGGGTATCCAGGCAACCCAAGTTGCAACCAATTCCCGGGACATCCAGTGTGTCCAATTAATAACTCCCACCAACTCCAAAGTAGCCCTAATAAATGTCTACTCTAGGCCCTACAAGAATGGACAAAAGTCTAAAACAATTATAGCTCTGAATACCTTTATTCATACCCTCGACCCTTCCACCGCAATTATCCTCGGTGGGGACTTCAATTGCCAATATGAGCCGCTGGGCAATCTGGAGTTGGGTGAACAGGATGAAGTGGATGCATTGTGGCATATTCCAGAGCCCAACGCTGCCCAGCCTAGAGTATAGACTCCGCTGGCCATCCAAATTAAATCCCTTACCCTTGCAACGTCCCTGCGGGCGTGCAATGGAAGGCTAGACCCAGATCGCCCTGCCTTAGCCACTTATAATAAGTCCCGGCAAACCTCCATCATTGACTATGTCATGGTGGAGGCAAGCAACTGGGATAAGCTAAAGGAATTCAGGGTTGTGCAGAGGCACGACAGCGACCATAATGCCCTTGTACTAACCCTCAAACTCGGTTCCTTTGGCTTCGCCAATCCGGCCGCTAACTTTGGCATAATTCCATCCCAATTGGTACCAACTAATAATAAAAGAAGGGTTAAATGGACCCACCTTGTTGAATCACCTTCCCAGCTTGCGAAATTATATCAGTGTGCACTTCCTCTGCTAACGCAGTTGGGCGAGCCAACGCTAGCCAGGGACCCAGTCGGTATACACACGCAACTTGCAGTGGCCTTGGGGTAAGTTCTCTACCCTGCGTGTAGGAACAAACGACTTGTGCCTAGGACACACCCCTGGTTTGATGCCGCTTGCAAGAAGCAGAAAATTCTGCTTCTGGCGGCTATTAAATCTAGTGATATGGCCAAAATTAGGGCAATTAGGACTAGGTACAAAGAAGAATTTAGCAGGGCTAAGAGGGAGTGGGAGGAGGAGAGATGGGAACTATTGAGAGGCGCCTTGCAGGCAAGGGACTCCAAATTATTTTGGGCATTAGTATGCACTGGTTCAAGCAAGGGTGGGGAGATATCTTTGCCAAATATTGCCCCCTCTGTTTGGCAGGCGCACTTTGCGGCCCTCTACTCTAACCCCGAATTTGACATCACAATTTACCCGACTGGAGCTAGGACACTTGAACCGGTCAGTACCCCGCAGCCTTTACTAGACCAAGGTCCTCCGCTTGAGTGCCGGCGGCGGGGGGCTGCCGGTTGGGATAGCTCATGGGAAGGGGAGGGATTTGTGGTAGAGCTAGGCCAGGGAAATACTGAGACCATTACCATCAAAGAGGTAGAATCAGCGATAGCTAGGCTGCTACCGAACAAGTCCCCCGGCCTGGATAGGCTGCCTGGCGATTTATTTCGCTCACAGCCTAAAATCTGGGCCCCGTACCTCACTGTTCTGTTTAATGCAGTCCTTGATGGAGCTAACCCCCCTGACACCTGGGTTGGTGCCGAGATTGGCCCCATTTTTAAAAAGGGTTGCCCCCTAGCCCCAGATAATTATAGGCCAAATAGCCTTTTGGACACCTCACAGAAACTAATGGGCCGAGTCCTGCTAGATCGGTTGCAAGGGTGGATGGAGGACCTTAAAATCTTAACTACCCTCCAGGCAGGCTTCAGAACCGGAATCTCGACCCTGGACCAAATATTTAGGCTCCAGGTCCTCTTTTGGAAGACTGTCCAGGTGGAGGGTGGCAGCCTCTACCTCGTCTTCGTGGACCTGCGGGCCGCTTTCGACCTTGTGCCCAGGGAGAGTCTGTGGAGGGTTCTGAAATGTCTCTGCCTCCCACCCTACCTCCTAGATGTCTTGACACGCCTGCATGTGGGGAATTACGCCCAAGTGAGGTGTGGCAGGAACTGAGATTTATCCCCCCGCTTTCCAGTCAGGAGAGGTGTACGGCATGGCTGCGTCTTAGCCCCGACGCTCTTCAGCCTGTACATTAACGGCCTGGTGGGGGATTTACTCAAGGTCAGGGATAGTGATGTCCCCAGGTTGTCCACTGGCCGGGTGCCCGCTCTGATGTTTGCTGACGACACTTTGTTGCTTTCGCGAACATCAACGGGCATCCAGCGAGTTCTGGACGGGTTTGTGACATTCTGCGCCTCGCGTGGCCTAGAGATCAACCTGGGTAAGACCAAGTTTATGATCTTTGGACCCCCGAGGCGCACCCGTCCGGTCCCCACTCTAAATGGGACACCGCTTGAACGAGTGAAAACTTTTGTTTATTTGGGCATCACCCTAAACGAAGACTTCACCTGGGGGCCCCCAGGTTGCTAGTTCCACCCTGAGACTTTCGCAGATCACTGGGGGTATTTGCAAGTTCCATAAGTCAACCATCTTCAGACCAGTTTCCCCTGCTCTTGAGATCTATGGGGTCCAGGCAAGACCTGCTGCAACATACGGAGCAGAGCTCTGGGGCCATACGTACACACATAGCCTACTGAAAGTGGAGCAGGCCTTTATGAGGAACTTGGTGGGTCTCCCCCAGAGCACTCCATTGATACCCTTGCGATTGGACATGGAAATCGAGCCCATCACTGAACTACTCTCAGCACGTCTGCTTCTGTACTGGAGAAGGCTCTGGACTGTCCCAGAGCTCGAGGACTACAGAGCGGAATTCTCAATGGTCTGGGCTACCCTGAAAGGCAAGCGTGTACCGTGGTTACAGCACATCAAAACTCTTGCCCAACAAATTGGCCTCCCCCAATTGTGGGAGTCCCCTGAGGTGAGCTGTGCGGCGGTCCAGAGGAAAGAACTGGTGGCCATTGTGAGACATTTTAACCTAAGTCTACTGTGTAGTGCGACAGTTATGGGAAGGCTTACGAAAGAGTTCTTACAGGTCAAGCTGGCGCCTCAGAGGGAAGAATTCTTAGACCTAATACAGCCACCGCTAGCGAGGAAACTATACACCCAATTAAGGCATGGCTGCTTACCCATCGGGGCACTGACTCTCTCTTGGTCAGGGAAAGAGGATGGTTCCTGACCAGCATGCAATTGTACTGAAGAGGACATTGTTCACATTCTGTTCTTTTGCCCGGCGTATAGCAGTATACGTAGATGCTGGTGGGTACCGTTGTGTAAAAACTTGGGATTAAGCCAATGTGCCCAGGCCTGCAGGATCCTAACCTATGACACCTCTCCCACCATTGTCTTCTCGGTTTCCCGCTTTTTACATGGAATGTGGCGAAGAAGGACTTCTTTGCTTAACTAACTGTCTTTTTTTTATTCTTTTTTTACTGTGATGGCCATTTCTTGATAACTTCCAATTTAATAATGTCTTATCTTAAAAACTATTTATATTTTTATTATCTATGTACATATTTTATCTGTGCTTTTATGGTCTTTGACTGAAATAAAGTTATCAAAATGAATAACATTAGAAATGGATACAAAATTACAGTTGGCTAAGCAAAATAGTATCTCTCCTAAAACAGTAGAGCAAGGATTCTCACAAGGCAAACCTTCTAAAACCATGGTTTGTCACACTGAGTGACCAACACTAAAACCACTGCCTACTAAGGTAATCTGTGAGATTCCAATTAACTATATACCTATCTGTAGGCTTTAATATAGAGTAATAACAATCCGACCTTAAATGCTTATCGACTTTAACATATATATTTTAAAATAAATATGTGAGGCCTTGTGCCTTTATCATAAAGTTTCATAATAAACAGATCCGGCCTATAGCCATGATCACGGACTTGCTACTATAACCAACTTAATCCTGCTGTATCAAGTATAAACTTTGCCGCAAGCCAAAAAGTGCAATACAAGTAGTCTTTTTGGGGGAAGCACACAAATTAAGCCCAACTAAATCCAGTAGTCGGACACCAACATGGTTAATCCCAAGTCTCTCTCTCTCTCAATAGGACTTTAAAACTCTTTTTTGTTGATCAAATAACAGTTGCACTGTCAAACCAGATCTAAAAATCCATGTAGATTAGTGTAGCACTGGGCTCTCAAACACTAAACTGCACTCTGAAGTATAAAGTTAATAACTGTTCTCCTCTCATATGTGCTGTTACTGGAGAAAAACGGTGTAAATTATCTTATTATCTAAGACACTTTAATAGCAATACAATATAATGCCTGTGCCACTGAAAATCACGCTCAGGCAGCTTAATACATAAACAAAATGATCACAGCTGTGTGGAGGGCAAGCACTTTTTTTTTTAACAGAAGCACACATTTTCTGCCCAATCAAACATGTTCTCATTGTCATCAACATGCGGCCAGAGCAAACGCCCATCTCCTGGTAGTGCTTATTACGGCACATTTTTAGGTTCATTACATAATTTCTGAAGACAGCCGAGCTATCAAAGCAGACCTGAAAAGGAGAGAAACAAATTGGAAGAAAAATGAAACAGGGACAGAGTGAAAAAAGAAGAAAAACAAGAGCCGGGGTGGAGTGTGGTAGAAAGAAACATAGCAAGTACAAGAAACAAAGGAAAAAATGTAAAACAAAAAAGTTAAGGCTAAAAGAAAACAAACACTGCCAATACGTCTGACTTTGAAGGAATGTTGTATGGTAAAGTGAAGCATTACAAATAAATAGCATGGGAACAAATCTGGTAATACTGGTGTAGGTTTAAAAACAAAAAAAACAGGCATCAGTTGCACTACCAAGCCAGACCTAGAACTCCATGTAGGTTAATGACTGCTCTATTCCCATCTGTACTGCTGTGAGAAAAAAAAGCATAAATTATCTAGTTATCTAAGACACTAATAGTTTTAAGCTCAAAGTCCAAGTTTAGGCAGCTGCACATACAAAAGTGATCACAGCTGTGTGGAGGGGACGCCTTTTTGTGCAAGTACACAACACCTGCCCAATCATAAAAGAAAAGAAAATATTAAACGATGTACAGGAGTGAAATCAGAAGTCTTTAACACCATGGTAGTCAGAGATAGGGTTCCAAACAGTACAATAGATCTTAAGCACTAGGTGCTATAATTTAATTAAAATAGAGGCCTGTGTCAGAAATATCCAAAAGTAGGGGTTCACCAAGTCCAATGTGATGCTGCATGGTGCAGCGCAGCCAAAATGAACTGTCCTTGCAAAATCAGCCCAACACAGTAGACCAACTCACACGTATGCAATGGTACACTTTAATGGGTAGTTCTCTCTGTTACACTTCAAAGGAAAAAGACGGGTTTGCTGTCAATCTTAAAGTCATTTAATTCAGTTAATTGTGGTGGAAATTGTATGCAGTTTCATTGCACCTGCTACAAATTCTTTACAGGACCCGGAACAACCACCCGAAGGGTGAATTACACACCCTAAACCTGGCAAACAAATGTTCTTTTCTGGGGTCACTTTGGTGATGTATGGTAATGTGACCAGTGTCCAGTGAATGAAGTAGGGGCGTGGTTTGCTACTGTCCAACTCTTCAGTACCCACTGGTATACCCATATGGTACTGAGAAATATACAGCATAACAATAAAATGTGTATTTGTAAAGCGCACATTCACCCAAAGGTCATCCTGGCGCTGAATAACAGATGTTTATTGTTACCCAACTCAATGGTACTCACAAAAGATGGTAGCATTATGCCAGGGATGCCGAAAATATAGCTAGAATAAGCATTTTGCCAAGAAACCCTAGAGAAAGTTTTCTGATACCAAATATATCCACATTTGTCCAGGAATATTCATCATTCTGTCCTCGGCGGGCACCATCATGACAGGCAAATAATTATTGTTTATGCCAAACATGGACTAAATAAAGTCAAGGGGGTTTAAGACAATGCCACACTTCCGAAGACATTTGGAAATACAGACCAATTGTGCTCTGGACAATTGGAAATACAGACCAATTGTGGTCTTTACCTCCCACGTTTGCAAGGGTCAGCTTTACTTATTAAAACGGCTTTAAAAACAATACAGATCGATAACTACATCTCAGTTTAAGAGACGCGCTATGTTTTTTTTATCTCCGCTACCACTCTCCTTAGCTTCACGATGCCATTAGGCAAACGTGTGTAAAATAAATGTACACAACTAATGAATGTGAGAATAATAAGTTGCCTCAGCCGACATTAAATACGAATATCTACCCAATGTGTTTACATGGCATGCATTAGACTGGGATGAATGAGCTCACACCCTGCGCCTTATTGCAGGCTGGTGCATGAATAATAGAGCACAAGAGTAGGCACCAGATGGTCATGGGTACAATTACACGTAGAAAGGTGGCTAGCAGATTAGTCACCTTTGTTTGGTCTGTAGACCAAAAGTGTCTGCATATTTAGATTTCCGTGCTGGTCTGGTACCTCTTGCGAAGGGGTAGGTAGAAGGAAGGAGATAAGAGAAAAAAATCAACTGCAGATAAGTGGTTGAAAAGGAGCACTACAGAATGATGCACGAGACACAATAGGCGCTTAAGGCTGTGGGCGAGACAGTAGAAAACCTTAAGTGCCCGCGCTGATGGGGGGAGGTGGGGGTGAGCCTTCATGCATGGATTCTGCTGAGAGAGCGACTGGCATGGCAAGCGCCGTAGGGTCAAGAGATGCAAAGTCATATGCAAGCAAACCGAGCTAATACGTTATGGGAGATACTGAGCATAGTAAGTCGTGAGTGTTGGTACCTGTCATGGTAGAAGGTGACGGTAAAATGTGACATTCTAGCAATGGGTGGGAGGACAAACATTACAGGGGGTGACGAGTGCAGTAAAGGTGGTGGGCGGTGCTGGGAGGAGACGTGGCAGGCACTGTGGAAGAAAGTGGACAAAAGCGATAGGCGCTACAGTGGATCGCTGAAGAGGACGAAGAATCACCATTTGAAAGTGGGCACCGAGCACCTTGGAGTGAACAGTGGCATGATCAGCAGAGGGTGCGTGAGAGGTGACCAGCCCAAGAGGATGCAAAGGGGAGCAGGCGACGCAGAGGTTTAGGAAGAAAGCGAAGTTGACAGGAACACTCTAAACTGAGGGTGGAGATGGGGCAAAGGGCACAGGTAGTATGGCAATGCATGGCAAGAGAAAGCACCACCTAGGAAAACTGGAGGTGAAAAACATCACCTGCAGTGAAAAGAGGGGAGGTAAAAACTTCACCGAGAAGACACCCGAATGTTCGCTCACCTGCCATTGAAGTCCAGAGGTAGAGTAGGGTCCTCGCCCGGCATCGAATCCATGGTCTGCTGATGATGGTCTATGTCCAGCTACACTGGGACAGCAACAGTATTCCAGAGTACCGCCGATATCAAGGACGGACTAGTCACCCGTAGACGTGTCTGCCAACGAGCTACATTCAGTGCCATCTCCAGCGTAGCCCAGTCAGTCGGATCATTGTTGTAGAAGAGCCTGACTGGTAAGAGATGATACAGTCGTTTAATAAAAGCTTTTCCCTTAGCCAAAGTCACGCCAAGAATACAGTAGTAAGCGACACGGCAAAACATAAATAGATGTTGCACATATTTTCGGCCACTTGACCTCAAGCACACATCCATGAGGAGATTAATACCAAGCTGAAAGCAAATTAAGTCTGCTGGTACGTTTCTGCAATTTCTCTGTAGCGGACTCGCACTTTACAGAACCCCCTGTGCCAGTCCATAATGGGCTCTGCTTCTTCGCAGACTCTACACCGTACCTCCGCGTTTTGTCCTTTCTTTTTGTCTATGCTCTGCTCCAGACTCAGCAAAGGCGGGCGAAACCACAAACAGACTGCGCGCCTCAAGCCAGCCTATGGTAAACAGAGCGCAAAGCGCTGCTATTGGCTGAGTGCTCTACACAGTCATAGACACAGAAAAAAGGCACAGGAGACATAGGCTTAATGTTGAGACAAACTAGAAACGCGAAAGGACTATCTCAAAGAGAAATTTGTGATCGAGTTCGACAGGTTCTAACATAGACTAAACAAGCACTGACTATGTCATTTTGTAGTGACAGTTGAGTTATACACAAAAGATAGAAGCGTAGATTATGTTTGACTCAGAAACTGCAGTTTATGTAGTCCTACGGGCCCATAAGGCGGATGAGCAAGCAATACACTCTGCTCCATCAGATGCCTGTCGTGAGACGGACGATCGAGACAGAAGGCTAGTGCCCTGTGTAAAGATGACACGTATTCCAGGTAAGATGTAAAGGCTTTAATAATAAAGTACACTGACACAAAAGGTACGTCTACATGCCAAGAGCCTCTCGCAGCAACTGTCAATTCAACTGTCATACAACCTGCCAGCGTTCCAAATAGAATACACTGATGTCATTTGCCAAGGTGCCCCTCATGGCAAATCTCAAGTAGTTTGGCACGTAAACACTTGGGAGGAACGACCTTGCCATTCCTCAGTACCAAATCCCCTTCAACAGACAGCTAATCTTTGAGTTCCCAAAACGAATGCATATGTTCAGGAACCTTTTTTTTCACAGGCCAACCAGCTCTTATATACTTCTTTACTTTAAGGAGTACAACATCTTTCTCCATCACTGCAGACCAATCTGAACCTGAAATACATGGTATTTCATCTACAATGTTGGCTATGCAAAATGTATCAATGTCCGAAACCTGGTCATCAGTGTTGGGTAAAGGTAAACGACTTAGACAGTCCGCAACCCTATTTTTATTCCGGAAGATACTCGACATTGTAATTAAACTCTAGCAACTTCATGGAAATGCACGATAGGCGGGGGGATGCAACTTGAAGACCCTTGGTAGAAAGCACCTTTATTAAAGGTTTATGATCACTTCTTTGGGTAATCTTGTAACCCCATAAGTACTGTCTAAAATGTTCCAAACCCCATGCACACGCCAGTGCCTCTCTCTCAATCACAGAATACCATCCTTCTGTGGGTGGGATCGAACGTGAGGCAAATGCTAGAGTCACCTCTTTTCCTTCTCAAGTAATCTGTGAAAGTACAGCTCCTAATCCCGTACTACTCGCATCTGTAGTGACAATGCTGTGGAGAGAAGGATTGAACCCCTGTAGGGATGGAGCTTTACAAATATCTTCTTTAATCCTTATAAAGGACTCCTCACATGTAGAACTCCACTCAAATTTGTTATTTTGTTTGATAAGTTCCCTTAAAGGAAAAGTCTTTGAAGAGAAATTACTCACAAATTTAGCATAGAATTCCGAAAGGCCTAGGAAAGCTGTAACTTCCTCCTTGTTCTTGGGTGAGGGAGCTTCCCTAATTGCCGATAGCAGTTCTTTTTTTGGTTTTATGCCACTGCCATCAATTTCGTATCCCAAATAAGTAACCTTATTTGTAGCAAATTTACATTTGCGCAAATCAGCAGTAAGCCCATGGTGTTCAAGTACACCCAGGACTCTGTTCAGTTTCTCATCATGTTCTCTTCTGGTGGTGCCTGATACCATGATGTCATCCTAAAAAATTAGGAGATTCTTTTCCTCCTTAAAGAGTGTGCGCATCAACCTTTGGAACATGGCCGCAGCCGAGGCCAGTCCGAAAGTTACCCTTTTAAATCTAAAACATCCCAAGGGCGTTACAAACATAGTGAGGCTCCTACTCCTGGGATGCAAAGCCACTTGGTGGTAGGCTGAGCTTTGATCAATTGAGGAAAACCACTTTGCCCTGTTAGTGTAGGAAAGCATTTCACTAATTTTCGGCAAGGGAAATTGATCTACCAAAATGTTCTTATTGAGGTCGCGTAGATTGAAACTGTAATTCCCTGAAATCCAACATTTCGATTGGTTCATATGTAAATGATTTAGGAAAAATATCAGGACTCTGTAATTTCCTGCCTATGACGGGAAATTTTTTTTCCAACCACACCTTCTCATTAACGATAGTATAGGGTTAGCCTGAATCAGCAACTATTGAAATATCCACCCCAATCCAATATCGGTTTCTTCTTTTTGCTCACTCCATCATCAACATTCAACATAAATACATTCATATCCTCATCATATGAGGAGATAGCATCTTCTTGTTCTTCTAAAACAACTGCTTTTACGTTTCTTCCCCCTTTCTGTTTCTTTGGGCACATGGCAATGAAATGCCCAATTAACCCACAATTTGAACACTTTTGCCTCAAAGCCGGACAAGATTTGTCATTTGCCAAATGGTATCTGCTACCACATCTAAAACATTTTCTATCATCAGAAAGTTTAACTTTATAACTTGAATCCTTTCTCTGCACATAACCAGCTCAGGGTTTACTGTTTGTATTCTTAGAAGCTATAACTTTTGCCACAGTAGATTTGTCCTCTGTAGAGAATTTTTCTTCTTGCAACACTGCTTTGGCACATCTACCAACGAGTTCTATACATTTTACTATTTCCACAACTTCATCCAGTGGCAATTCACCTTTAGCCCACAATTTCTCCTGAACATGCTTATTAGAGGACCTCATAACAATTTGGTCGCGAACCAATTCATCATGTAACGCCCCAAACCTGCAAATAAGCGCTAAGTTTTTCATCGCAGCCACATAATCCTCCACTGATTCCTCAGGGGCCTGTTTACGTTGAAAGAATTTGAACCTGTTAACTGAGATAGAAATGGTGGGTTTGAAATACATAGTTAAGTCTTCCAACGCAATAGTGTACACATCACCTGTTCTGGGTTTTTTGTTAATACGATTGTAAATTTTCATTGCTTTAGCACCTAAACAATGAAGAAGAATTTTTTTCTTCCTTTCAGGGGTCAACTCTTCTTCATCCTCAAAAGAAGACATATAATTCTCAAAATATTCCCGCCACTCTTCCCACTTAAGTGCATCATCACCTGTTGAAGGAATGAAAGGTAGTGGGGGAGACAGATTCCACACAGTGCATAGCTGTTGATGTAGAAGAGGAAGTACTGTAACAAAGCACAGAAACAATTTATCCGATGGTGTGCGTGGAGAAGTGTGGCTCACTGGTTAGAGCAGGCAGACCCTGAAGCAGAGGTCAGACAAAGGGACCAGGGTTCAATTCCCGACGCGGCAGGGTCTTGATCTCAAATGTCCACGGACTCGATAATTCTCGCTTCGGTGCCTGACCTAATCATGGGTTCACACTCTGCAACTCTGGGCATTAAGCTTGCTTAATCTCCACAACGGCCCCCGCGGCGGGATGCCTGGCTTTCACCTTGGGGATGCCCTGTAGGGGCTATCTCACAGGGACAAGCCAGGACGGGTTCCCAAGGCAAGCGCTTAGAGACCCCTTGGTGATAAGCGCTATATAAATCCAGCATACAATACAATACAATACCGCAGGCAAGCACAAGTTGGACAAAGTGGCAGAGAATCTCGAAACAAAATAGATAGGTGTGTGTACCACCGTTGAATATGGCACACTTCTTTTGTGGATAGCGTAGAGCATGGGTACTCACAAACTTTCTCTCAAGGGCCAAATTTACAGTGTGCTTTGTGTCCGAGGGCCGCATCGGTGGGGGCGGGGCTAGAGCAACAAAAAAACTTTGACAATGAGGTTGAACACAGGTCCCTGCAGCGGACGCCTTTGTCCACTGCGCTACCAGACCCGGCATATATATATATATCTCTCTGCCTCCCTCCCTCCATCCCTCTATCTCCCTCTCTCCCTCTGTCTCACTCACGCTGACTGTCTCACTCCCTCTCCCTCTCTCCTTCCCTCTCCCTCCCACTCCCTCTCCCTCCTTACCTCTCCTTCCCTCTCCTTCCCTCCCTCACCCTCACGCTCCTTTCTTCACCCTCACTCCCCTTCCCCCTCTTAACCCTCTCCCTCCCTCACTCCCCCTCCCTCACTCCCCTTCCCTCACTCCCCTTCCCTCCCTCACTCCCCTTCCCTCACTCTCTCACTCCCCTTCCCTCACTTCCCTTAACTCACTCCCTCACTCCCTTCCCTCACTCCCTTCCCCCTTTTCCCCCTCTCCCTCCCTCACTCCCCATCCCTCACCCTCACTCCCCTTCACTGTCTCCCTCCCACACTCCCTTCCCTCACTCCCTCCCCTCACCTCACTCCTTTCCCTCACCTCACTCCCTTCCCTCACCTCACTCCCCTCCCTCGCCCCCCTCCCTCCCCTTCCCTCCCTCACTCCCCTTCCCTCCCTCCCCTTCCCTCCCTCACTCCCCTTCCCTCCCTCCCTCCCTCGCTCCCCTTCCCTCTCTCACTCCCCTTCTCTCAGTCCCTCCCTCCCTCCCCTTCCCTCACTCACCTTCCCTGGCTCCCTCACTCATCTCTCCCTCACTCCCCTTCCCTCCCTCACTCCCCTTCCCTCCCTCACTCCCCTTCCCTCCCTCATTCCCTCACTCCCCTTCCCTCCCCCACTCCCCTTCACTCACTCCCCTTCCCTCACTCTCTCCCTCCCTCCCCTTCCCTCTCTCCCTCCCTCACTCCCCTTCCCTCACTCCCTCCCTCACTCCCTCCCCTTCCCTCACTCCCTTCCCTCACTCTCTCCCTCACTCTCTCCCTCCCTCCCCTTCCCTCTCTCCCTCCCTCACTCCCCTTCCCTCACTCCCTCCCTCACTCCCCTTCCCTCACTCCCTCCCTCACTCCCCTTCCCTCACTCCTCTTCCCTCCCTCACTCCCCTTCCCACACTCTCTCCCTTCATCCCCTTCCCTCTCTCCCTCCATTCCTCACTCCCCTTCCCTTACTCCCTCCCTCACTCCCTCCCCTTCCCTCATTCCCTTCCCTCACTCCCCTTCCCTCTCTCCCTCCCTCACTCCCCTTCCCTCTCTCCCTCCCCTTCCCTCACTCCCTCCCTCCCCTTCCCTCACTCCCCTTCCCTGGCTCCCTCACTCATCTCTCCCTCACTCCCCTTCCCTCCCTCCCTCACTCCCCTTCCCTCCCTCATTCCCTCACTCCCCTTCCCTCCCCCACTCCCCTTCCCTCACTCCCCTTCCCTTCCCTCACTCCCCTTCCCTCACTCTCTCCCTCCCTCCCCTTCCCTCTCTCCCTCCCTCACTCCCCTTCCCTCACTCACTCCCTCCCCTCACTCCCTCCCTCACTCCCTCCCCTTCCCTCACTCCCTTCCCTCACTCTCTCCCTCACTCTCTCCCTCCCTCCCCTTCCCTCTCTCCCTCCCTCACTCCCCTTCCCTCACTCCCTCCCTCACTCCCCTTCCCTCCCTCCCTCCCTCACTCCCCTTCCCACACTCTCTCCCTTCATCCCCTTCCCTCTCTCCCTCCATTCCTCACTCCCTCCCCTTACTCCCTCCCTCACTCCCTCCCCTTCCCTCATTCCCTTCCCTCATTCCCCTTCCCTCTCTCCCTTTCCGTCACTCCCCTTCCGTCACCCCCCTTTCCCCACACCCCTTCCTCACTCTCTCCCTCACTCCCCTTCCCTCAGTCCCCTCCCCCACCCCCGATCCCCTTCCCTCCCTCACTCCCCTTCTCTCCCTCCTTCCCTCACTCCCCTTCCCTCCTTCACTCCCCTCCCCCCCCTCATTCCCTCACTCCCCTTCCCTTCCTCACTCCCCTTCCCTCCCTCACTTCCCTTCCCTCCCTCCCCTTCCCTCACTCCTTCCCTCACTCCACTTCCCTCACTCCCCTTTCCTCCCTCCCTCCCCACTCCATCCCCTTCCCTCACTCGCTTCCCTCCCTCACTCCCTCCCCTCATTCCCTTCCCTCACTCCCTTCCCTTACTCCCTTCCCTTCCCTCACTCCCTTCCCTCACTCCCTCCCTCATTTCCCTCACTCCCCTCCCTCACTTTCCTCACTCCCCTCCCTCACTCCATGCCCTCACTCCCTTCCCTCACTCCGTCTCCCTCCCTCTGTCTCCCTCTATCGCCCTTCTCCCTCTGTCTGTCTCCCTTTCTCTGTCTCCATGTCTCTGTCTCCCTTTCCCTCCCTCTCCCTCTGTCTCTGTCCCTCTACCTCCCTCTGTCATCTCACCTTGCCTGTGTGTCACAGCTTCCCCAGCCAGCTTCCCCACCGCACACAGTCACACAGCCCCACCCGAGCACGTCTCAGGTCTTTAAAAAGACCATTTGCATGTGAATGGGGCTTTGTTCACCTCTTAGCACCCCTGCAGCCCCACTCTGGCCTCCTGGAATGAATCGCTCGGCCCCACAGAGCAGCAGTCTCTCTCAGAGTGTCTCTGCAACCGGCAGTGTTTGCAGACACTCTTGGATTTTTTTTTTAAACACGGGTACGATGTCTTATGGTCCGCGGGCCGCCACGGAAGGCTTGCCGGGCCGCTGCCGGCCCGCGGCCCGTACTATGAGTACCCGTGGCGTAGAGGATAGTGCTCAAAATGTGCGTGTCACCGCTAAGTAACACGTCATGTAGTTCCTTACTAGCCTCAAAGAATGTTAATAAATGTATAGGTGTGCGTGTCACCGTTGGAAACACGCTCCGAATCTGCGATCATTGCCTCAACAGATGTTATTAAAAACGCTGGTGTGCGTGTCACTGTTGTAGGAGACCCGCCGATAATTGCCACTCAGGATGTAATCACATGAATTGGTGTGCGTGTCACCGTTGTAGGAGACAGGCTCTAAATATGCCAACTACAGGTGTGCGTGTCACAGTTGGAAACACGCTGCGAATCTGCCCTTAAATGCCCCAAAAGATGTTATTGAAAGAATTGGTGTGCGTGTCACCGTAGCAGGAGACACGCTCTGACAATGTTAAATTCGCTCTCTAAAATGGCCGCCAGACGTCGAACGACGTGTGCGTTCCAGTGACGTTTACATCCGGGACTGAAACTCTGACAGGAATGCGCCGTTCACCTGACGTGCGCAGTGAAATCCTGTGAGGACAAAATACTTTGTAGTGCGGAGCTTCCAGGGTGAAGACCTCCCAACACGAAGGGCTCCCAAAACAGCCAGACGACAGGCACACACAAATGCCCTCAAAGTGAAGACTCCACTCAACTCGGGACTCTGACAGCACCCAACTCGGGACTCCGACAGCACGCAGAATCCCCCAGCTGACACAACACTCACCGGCTTAACAATTGGGTGAAAGGAACGATTTCCCAGGGATCTGAACCGCAGAGCCAGATCACTGCCTCCAGGAATAGCCAACCTCCAAGTACAGATCAGCCAGGACTGCCGCCATGTAGACCTTGCCCGTAATGACAGAAGGACAACACAGGTTGAAGAAGGTCACTCAGCCTGTCACTCCCTGAAGAATCCGCATGATGACAACCGCTGGCGAAGTGCTGAAAACCGCAGCCAGTGACATGCAGAAGGAAAGCGAGAATGGCAAGGATAAGACCCGGCTCCTTGAAGACGTCCTAATAAAAAAATAAAGAACAGCTGACCTCAAGTGGGTTCGTCGCAGTGTCAGTGATCCCGTATCGTCGCCAAATTGTAAAGATGACACGAATTCCAGGTAAGATGTAAAGACTTTAATAACAAAGTACACTGACACCAAGGTACGTCTACATGCCAAGAGCCTCTCGCAGCTACTGTCAATTCAACTGTCATACAACCTGCCAGCGTTCCAAATAGAATACACTGACGTCATAGAGCATTAGGCAAGGTGCGCGAGCTGGAACATTGCATGGGCACAATTGAACAAGTAAACACAACACACTGAACAACATTCCACCTTCCTACACACAAACAACAAGTATTGGGAAAAGAATGAGTAAAACTGCTAGAAACGTGTGACCACATAGGTAACCCGTTTTTTCACAAATTCTAAAACTGAACAATTAAATTTGGAAGAAATAGGAGGATAAGCACTTAAAACAAAACAGGAATAAAATAACAGTGCACAATATAGTCTTTACATCTGGCAGGAAATCTAACATTTGTTTCCAACAGATTCCAAGGCTGCACCAGCATAGTAATTCTATGTTAGGACCTGAGGCTCCGATTTTGCTTTCTCATTTCTTTATTAGAAATGCTCAGCAGCCAATTAGAAAACAGTAGGAAAAAATAACACTACAATACCCAGGGTATCACATAATAAACCATAGAGTAACCAGTATAAAACGCCCCATAGAGAATACCATATCCTCCTTCTTTGCTGCTCTGCAGCCAGTTAAGTGCTTCATACCTTTAATGGCTTGTGCTTGTTATTTGCTGCATGGCTGTTTTGCTCAATTCAGATTGCATGTTGCATTGCTTTGTCCACTGCCTGTCTCTGCGCTCTGTTCGCGCTGTTAATATGCAGTTTTTAGGTCTCACAGAGAGACCTATTGCAGTCAAACCAGAAAGCTGAGTTCACGATGCGGATTTGTAGAAGTGCACGTGCTTGTGAACGCGCTTCTATCCCCCTGCCTTGCTCTTCAAAGGCTCCCCTTACCATTTGCTCCTGCCTCCCCGCCCACTGCTTTACACTTCACGGCCACCAGGCCGTGACTCTCATTTCTGCCCAGCCCCCTCCCAGTGCTGCCTTGTTGTTGTGTACAGACTACACTGCTCAGGAATGTGAACACAAACAGGGGCTCATTGCCTGCTTTCACAATCCCCCTGCTAATTGTGCACCCCCCTCCTCCAATCAAATATGACTCATCCCCCCCACCTCTCGCCAGCCTTCGCAGCCTCTTAACAAGGCCCCCAGAAGCTGCCTGCCCTGCGTGGGTCAGGAGAGGCGTCTGCGCACTTTAACCCCCTCCATGTCTCCTACTCTTTCTCTCTCTGTTACTTTAATTGTTTGCTATCGTTCTCCTTTTCTCTCTCCGTTCTTCTCACTTTCTGTTCCTCTCCGCTTCTCCTCTTTCTGTTACTCTCACCTTTTTTTCCCCTCCCCCATCATGCTGTCTCCCTCCACTCTCCTTCCTCAACTCTTCCTCTCCTCTCACGTGTTCTTTTAATTACTTGCTACTTTTTAGGTCTCGCATCAGCGAAAGACCTATTGTTTTCACTTTCCTGGGAATCTGAGACAGCGTTTGGCCACGCGCCTCTGCTGTCTCAGATTTGTCCTCGAGGGCGCGCACGGCGCCGTGCACATCCCCTGCCTCCGATTCACAGCCTCTCTCAACCACACACAGCCACACTCACGCATGCGTGCACACACACATACACCCACGCAGGCACAATGCATCGGGACACACAGACACACATATACACACGCACAGCTAACAGACACACAGCCACACATATACATACACGCGCACAGCTACACACGCGCACACACACAGTTACACCCGCATAAGCACAGACACAAACACACAAGCGCCCATGCACGCACGCAAATACATACAGAGACACACACCCCCCCCCGCACACATACACACACGAGTGCACTGAGGCCCCCCCCAGGCCTTTTGAACTTACCGGGCCAATCTCGGGGGACTCCGCTCTCACCACACGGCAGGGGCAGGCACCGGGCATGTGCCTCGTGCCCCCTCCGCAGAGTTCACGCTGCGGCTCTTGCCAGCTTCTTTCCAGGGGCTCCCACTTGGTCAAGGGAGCCCCGCAACACTTGTGCAACCTTCTGCTGGCGGCCCCGGGGCTCTCCACCGCTCACAGGAGCCCCGTGTCGCAAGACGGATTGACTCCTCCTGCCTCCTCTTCCGGTCTGAACGCGGCCCGCCCCCGTCACAGGCGACCTTGCCTGACTTCCGGTGCGGCCGCGGCGGGATTCCGGGGGCATTTTCTGTCACACAAACCTTGCCAGAAATCACATTTTTTCCAATAGCGCTTATGGTGACTTATGGCTACCTCATTGTACTTAAAGTCAGTTAAATATTAGTGAAAACGGTGTGACGCATCTTCATGAGTTGGTTATTTTGGATCGCTGTCTCGGTTTGTACATGCTCTGCTTCTGATCTCAGCGACTACGTTTTTGCTTAAACGTTTATATTTTATTGTGCACAGCCTGTTACTTTAGCGCATTATGGCGTCTTAAGGTTATTTAAAAACGCCGGAATGTCCCGGGGTTCGTTTTCATGTTACACCCAGTGCTGCCATACGTACGGGAGGGTGGTGCACGTGCCCTGCTCTCCACATGCTGCCGAAACCTCGGATTGTTTGTAAGAGATGTCATTCTTACCTGAACCTAGCTCACTGCGCCACCACAATAAGTGTCTTCAAAAATATTTCTTAAAGCAAATATTTCTAAACGGCCTGTACACGCATTTTTATGAAAACAGTCCCATCTCGGTGCAAGCTTGTTCAGTGTCCATCATCTGTTTGTGTTCTACAGAGCCATCCGTAGATCTGCCAGCGCACTAAACTGACAGTGTCAGTTGGAGGCTTTCCGACCGACATCGTAATCAGCCCCAGTGTCTATTGTCCACTGTGGTAGAGGAACAAAGCAGTATCTGACCGAAGAGGCCCATTGAGTTGTTTGTGCTGCGGTTCAGAAAATACCTGATTTGGCAAATCAGGCTTTACTTCTTCTGGAGCTGGCTGGACCATTGCTGATTTGCAGTTGGCTGGGTCTAATCTGAGGTGGCTTGGTGGGCAAAGGAAGAATGGTTTGGAATGCTACCATGACCGGTTAGTTGCCAGTAGTTAGGCAAATTATAAGCATGTTTTCCATCACCTTTTGTGTGTTTTTTGTATGTTACACCATCTGCCCTGCCAAACCTCACTTCCCCACACCATGGACACACAGCTTAAACAAGTGTCCACATACATAATGCATACAGTGTATGTGAAAGTGCCCATAGGCTGTTATCTATGATAAATTAGCTATGTGTTATCACACTCCCCCCTTGTGATAAAATGGTTTCTGGTGCTTCCTCATGGGGGCCATCATCAGCATTGTAGCTGTCCCTCACTGTCTCCCTGTAAGCGAGTGCTGCCAGTCATAGGTGCATGGGCGAATCAGTGCAATAAACTGCAAACCCCTTAATAGTCTGTGAAAGGTTGCTTCAATATATTTCGAAAAAAAACACCAACATTGCTGTTCCAGGTACAGTCCTTCACAAAGCCATAGTAAATTGCAAATTATTCAATGAAAATTCGGAACTTCAACTTTCCCCTAAATTACCAAATCCCTGCAATTGAATAACTCTAGGTCTGGGCAGGCTCCTGCATGTGGAAATCGAAACAAGCATTGAAAAAAGCTAGTAGGTTTGTCTTATAGTTGAAAGGGCCTCTTTATTCACTGGCAGGTTTCTTTGTCTGGCTGTGTGATGGGTAATTGGGGGAATTTGAGAAAAGTTAAAAGGATGAAAGAATGGATATATGAACGAGTGAAGGTATATATGAGCAAATGGATGGTTGAATGGGCAAGAGTGCCTTGATTTTTTAATGAGTGCATTAACGGATGAAAATATGAGTAGATGAGTGAGTGAATAGAAGTATGGATGAATGGTACTTTTTAGACATGTTTACATATCCTTGGGTGTAGCTTGTCATCAGCAGAGAAGACAAAAGGGTTCCTTCAACCCATGGAAGATTGTTTCAACCTGTCATCCACAGCTTTAAATGTACGCAGCTGGTAGAGCATGTAAATGATTGGGCCAATATTTCCCTACATGATGCCACCAATGCCAACACTATGGTAGAAGCTGATTTCATCATGCCATGTATACAAGGCCCACCATTATGGCAGAGGTGGTCTTTTATGGCAAGTAAACACAACCTGCGAATGGTAATGGCAACAGTGCTCCGTCCATCATCTCCTTGTGTTTGCTTTGTTCGCCCTAAGTTGGCAGCGTATGCCCAGACGTGGTCTGTTGCTCACTTTGCCACTGCATTCAAGCTAGCCTGGCTGATGAGTGCTGTTAGCCCGAAACCGGTCCCAGGATGCTTGTTTCCGGTCCAGGGAAACCATGGCTTGGCAGTTCGGTCTGGACTGTTCCCATGAGGCACAGGGTCAAGACTGATTTGCATATAGCTGTGTCTGAACTGGGGTGGCGAAGTGAGCTAAAGAACGATGATGGATTCAACCCAGATCTGTGACTGGGGTGAGAGTCTGAAAAGTTTCAGCGTTCCGTCCATCATCTCCTTGTGTTTGCCTAGTGGCATTAATGCCATTAGACGAGAACCTGCTCCTATGGGGGTGCACAGGCTCCAAATTTCTTGAAATAAAATTACATCATGGGAGTCCACAAAGGTACACCATTCTTGGACTGCTAATAGCTTAGAAATCCCTGCCACATTCCAGACAAGGAGGCTTAGATAGCGATCACCAATTCTAGGATAGCTTGAGTCACTCTAGCGATCCATGGATTACCCCCCTTCCACAGTATTGAGAAGGGTGGGAACCCTACTGCTCTTTGGGCCCACTGCAATTAGCTAGCAATAGGCTTCAGAAATTGTGGCCAGCCCTGGATGGAAAGAGAACTCCAACTGGTGCGAGTTTGAGGTTGGACCATTTGACCCTAAGTTTTTGTCTAGAGACATCAGACCCTCGTCCCGAAGTCATCTTTGCCCTCTCAAATCACCTATGCTGCATGTGGGGTACCCTGCCATGGTAGCCTTAAATCTTATCTGACTGGAGGTCTATATCTGAAGGTAATGGAGGAGTTCACAATGGGAATGGTGCAGGGGTCAATTAAAAATAATCCAACTACTATATCCTTATCAAAACAATTAACTTGGATCATATCCCAAGGTGACCCCGGAAGGGGTAGTCTTTCTGCATATGTCGTCTCTGATAATTGAGTAGCAGTGTCGAGTAGACCTAAACCAGTGGATAACATTGTTTTTAAGTGAGTCCTGGTCTTCATACCCAAACTTGTGGAGTTTGGGAACCTCTGTAAGGTATACCACTAATCGATTGCCCTGATCATTAGATCTTGTGTAAACACCGTCCATCACTACCCCCATTCCCAACCCCCCTCAATGGTCAGACTTGGAGGAGAACCCATCATCTAAGGTAACCTCGCCTCTGTCTGTCACCCTACCCCCTTCCCTACCATGTCCAACGCCTCTTGAGTACACCGACGATTTGATATACGTGTCACTAGGGCAGAGACCTCTTGGGCCGGAAAGAGGGGGTGATGTAGGCCTAGTGATGGCAACACTTTGCGCTGGTCTATCGTCGCCTGACCTGGAATATCCCAAACACCTGTCTTCACTTCCCTTTGTGACAGTGAAAGGAAATGCTGTGGGGGCCTCTGTTGAAACAACCTTCTCGCAATTTACTCTATCTGTTAAACTAGCAACCTCAGGGACACCACCACATCACTCGGGGACACCACCACATCACCCTGGGACACCACCACATCTCTCTGGGACACCACCACATCACTCTAATACACCACCACATCACTCTAATACACCACCACACCACCACATCACTCAGCCCAACCACATCATCACTCAGCACCACAACAGTACTGTCCTTGCTTGCTACCAACAAGCATTGCAATAGCCAATAGGACTCGCATTAGGAAAGTGTAAGCTATTGGCTTTGTGAATAACAATGCTATTAATTTATATATTTTCAAAGCCAACACATATTAAAAAAATTGTCATTTACAATACCAATAGCTCACACTTTCCTAATGCGAGACCTATTGCATTGCAAATGCTTGTTATTTTTAAGAATTCACAAAAAACACAATATAGTTACTGCACACTATCAATGTATAAATATACTGATAACTCACATGTCTATAGATCATGTAAACCCAAAGAAGAGGGAGTCTGGTATCTCTGAAATGCATTGTGATATGGATAATAAATGATTTTACGTGATCAGCATTATGTATGAAGATATGGGATCCTTCTAAGTCCTCTTGGTGAATGAAACTCCGAATAAGATGCTAACTTGGACATTTATTTAAAAAATAAATACTGACTATATATGTAAAATCACTATCACAATCAATGTTTTTTCTGAGTTTTGGCCACAGAAGATCGCTGTATATTGTTTTCCTATACTGTTAGAGAGATATAGAAGACAACAAAAAAGGACTGTAAAAAAAGGACTGTCAAAAATAAACGTGTAAACATGTTATTAATGTGAACAGACACCAAGTAGAAGTATTTATTTCCCTTTATTCACGGAGCGCCGGGACAAGCAACCTTACTTTGCAGCGGTCGGCGCCAGTATGCAAAATGGCCGCCTTCCGCTTCCGCTACTCCCCTTCCGGTTCCGTTAGGCGGAACACTAGAACGCTACCACATATCTCCCCCCTTTATGCAAAACAACAATAAAGCTTTGTCCTTACTTCCAGTCCATGTTAAAGTCCTTATACTTCTCTGGCACCTTCACTTCTCTCCCAACTCTAGTCTTCACCATTTCCACGCCTCCTTCTTTGTTCTGTTCCTTCTTTCCCATTGGTCTCCCTGCACTTTCTCCTTCTTTGTCCATCACTTCCTCACTCCCTTCTTCTTTGCACCGGCTCCTCAACCCTTCACTCGTACCTTCTTCTCCATCGCCATCTTCCACTTGCTGCATTCCTTCTACTACATTCTCGCCTTGCCTTCCACTACTTCCTTCTTCTCCATCTTCTACTACATTCTCTGCTCCTTCTTCTGTCTCACGTTCCCACTTTATGATCTTGCTGCATTTGGCCATTCTGTCTTTCGACCACACCTTCCCGTCACTGAGTAGGGCTGATCGGGCGTAGGGCTCTAATACTTGTAAAGGTGGTGAGAATTTGCTTTCTCCCTTCCTCTTGAGGATGGCCAGCTTAACTCTTACCCAGTCACCCTTTTCCAGTTCAACTCCTTTAACATTGTGACTTTTGTTGAAATATGTCGTGTAGACCTCTTGTGCTCTTTCCAGGTTCCTTCTGACCACCGCTGGAGACCATTTACTTTGTATCACCAATTTCCTCCATGCCATGTTATCCTTGGTGAAAGCCTCTCTTCCTCTCAACACCTTAAAGGGGCTGTATCCCGTGCTCCCCGGGGTGATCCGATAGGCCCAGACCATCTTTTCCAGTTCCTTCTCCCAATCTAGTCCATCGTTGATGGCTGCCTGGATGGTACCCATGATTACACGATTGAATCGCTCCACCTGACCGTTTCCTGAGGGATGATAGATGGGCGTGTGTTTCACTTCTATTCCGTTCCTGTCGGTGAAGGCAATCCATTTCGCCGAGGTGAACTGCGGCCCATTGTCGCTGATGATGACTTTCGGGATTCCTTCTCTGACAAAGGTGGCGCGCAAGAAATTCACCACTGCCTCCGTGTCTACGTTCTCCATCACCTCTACTTCCGGCCATTTGGAGTATTTGTCGATAAGAGCCACCACATACTTATGTGTCCCTGCTTTATTTAGGACGGGGCCCATTATGTCCACCGACAACATTTCCCAGGGTCCATCTGGTATCGGGAATTTTCCCAGTGGGGGTCTTATCATGCTTTGGGATTTGTCTGCCTTGGCACACGACTCACACAGCCGTATGTGTCGCTCTACCTGCGCATCAATGGCTGGCCACCAGTATGCTTGCCTGGCAAGGGCTTTGGTCTTGGTGATGCCCTGGTGCCCTTCATGTAATAGAGCCATTAAATGTTCCAGTATGTCTTGAGGTGGTACCACTTTGACCCCTCTCAACAAAAATGTGGGATTCTCAGCTAGCGACAGTTCATCCCTCACTTCCCAGTACCTCCGGAGTTCTTCTTTGAGGTGTCTCTTCTCCGGCCACCCATCGATGACATATCCTTTAATGGCTTCTAAGTCGACGTCTTCTTTGTATGCCTCTTCCCACTCTTGTGCACTTATTACCTTTTTCTGCGTTCTGAATGGTGGCAACCACATATCCTTCCCAACTTTGCTTCTCCTGGCCACTTGCGTCTTCCATGGCAGCCGCCCTGCTAAGGAAGTCCGCCACTTTGTTCTGCGGTCCCGGAATGTGTTCCACCTCATACACAAAGTCCAACAGTCTCAGTGTCATTTTAGCAATTCTAGGTGTTGCATGAGCGTGGCCACTGGAGGTTAGCACCCGGACCAAGGGCTTGTGGTCCGTTTTCACCAAGAATTTCGCTCCCCATAAGTATTGGCGGAACCTCTCCATGGCCCACACCACCGCCAACATCTCCTTCTCAATTACGCTAAACTTTTCCTCGTTTGGCGCAAGAGACCTTGATGCAAAGCTGACCGTGATGTCTCGCCATTCTCTGCCCGTTGCATCAGTACAGCCCCTAGGCCACGGTCGCTGGCGTCTGTCGTGAGGATTGATTCTGCACTGGGGTCAAATCCTTTCAGTGGAATGGCCGCACTCATTTCCCTTTTCAATGATTCAAATTCGGTCTGCTCCTCCTGGCCCCATAGGAACTTGTTCTTTTCCTTGAGTAGCTGGCGTAGGAGATGCGTTTTAGTGGCGAAGTGGGGAATGAATTTGCTGTAATATTCGGCCCTTCCCAGGAATGACCGAACGTCCTCCTTCTTGCTCGGGGTGGGGGCGTCCAGAATCGCCTTCATGTTGGACCTTTTCGGCTCAATCCCTTTTTCGCTCACCTCGTGACCTAAGTATGTGACAGACTGTACTCCAAATTTACACTTAGACAACTCCGCTGTTAGGCCATTGTCCTGCAATGTTCGTAGCACCTTGTGAAGTTTCTCGTTGTGGTCATGCATGGTCCTTCCCATCACCAAGATGTCGTCTTGGAAGAACTGTACGTCTTCCACGTTCTTCAGTAGCCTGTGCATCATCTTCCGGAAAACCGCGGCCGCCGAGGCCTGGCCAAACGGCATCCTCACAAATTCATAGCAGCCGAATGGTGTGATGAACGACGTGAGATGGCTGCACGATGGATGTAGTCTTACTTGGTGGTAGGCTGACGATAGGTCCACTGTGGAGAACCACTTGATGTTCTTCGTTTTCGCCAACATCTCATTTAAGCGAGGCAAGGGAAACTTATCAATGACAATGTTTTTATTTAGTTCCCTAAGGTCCACACACAGCCGGACTTTCCCATTCGGCTTCTGGGCTACCACTAGGGGAGAAAGCCATTCTGCACTTTCAATGGCTCTGATCACACCTTCTCTTTCCAGTCTGTCCAGTTCCTGTTGCACCGCCTCTCTGCATCGGAACGGGATGTTCCTCACCTTGTGCACCACCGGAATCGCTCCTTCCTTCAACTTTATGAGGTGCTTGTATCTTGCCAGTTCCCCTATCTGGCCGTTGAAGACCTTGGGGTATGCCGTTTCCATGAGTCCGCCTCATCTCTCTTGTCCAAGTCCATAAGTAGGATTTTCTCAATGCCTCCAGGGTTGAGTTGTATCCCTAAGGCTCCTTGGTCTCTCCAACTCAAAACAGAGGGGCCTTTCTCCGCAACATATAATTTGCTGTCTTCCCCTTGCGACTCGTGCGCGGGATCAGGTTGCGCCAGTGGGTCCTCTTCTACAGCAGGGTTATTAGCACTTGGCCCTCCTGCGCCTGCACGCTGCTCCGCCAGTTTGCCTGGTTCCACCACCACCCTATGGGGTTAATGCTCTCCACAGACTGCCTTGGGCACCCCTTTTGCGTGGGCCCCCCTCCGCGACCTGTGCCTCCTCCACTCAATGAGGGGCGAAGGGTCCCGGTTGATGTGGGCCCTCCCTTGCTGTGTCGCTGGCTGCTGCTCTGGGCTGGGAGACTCTGCACTGTGATATCAAGGCCATAGGAGGCACGCAGGCCTACCTCCTGATGTGGTGCTCCTGCACCTTCAGGCAACTCGAGGTTCGCGCCTTTTTGCACCCTCCAGGGGTCCTCTGCCACGCTCCGTGTACCGGCTGGGGTAGCACTCCGCCGGTCGGGCACTTCCGGTGCTGCACGCGGTGCTGCACGCGGTGTCTGGGGTTCGGGCTCTATGCCGTGTGCCTCGTCGCCATTGTAAACTTGTTATTAATGTGAACAGACACCAAGTAGAAGTATTTATTTCCCTTTATTCACGGAGCGCCGGGACAAGCAACCTTACTTTGCAGCGGTCGGCGCCAGTATGCAAAATGGCTGCCTTCCGCTACTCCCCTTCCGGTTCCGTTAGGCGGAACACTAGAAAACGCATCTCAGAGGCCCGAGAACATAACGCCCTAAGGACTGTCCAGTTAACTTACCAGAAATCGTAATCAATTAAAAAAAATTAACCGTATCTAAAAGCTCTTTGCCTCCTTGGACACCGGGAAAGGACTGCCCTTTAATATTGGATAATACAAATCCATATTTGGCTGTCAGGTCTGCCCCCTCTTACTTTCGTTATCGCTCCCACCCCATATGCTCGTTCCCTCCCACCCTTCCTTTGATGTCCGCTTCTTCATACGCGCCCCACTCCCCCTAGCCCTCCCAGAAAGCAAGACATTTCACACCAGCCACTTCACGCGCTCCGCAGAATCAGCCCTCCTCCCAGCGATGCCTGTCCTTCTTCAAAGGTAGCTTGTTTTCCATTGCCGACAGTTTACAGCATGGGCTGTCTACCCTCATAGTGACGCTCAGCTTTCCTGAAGTTCCATGGGTCAGTGCAGCCCGGGCTGCTCTTTAGACGGCTCTGTAAAGAAGATGCTGCCATTAAATAAATATATTAATAAAAAAACAATGAAATACAGTTTTAAAAAAGGTGCTTTAATGTTTCATGTTTAGGGAGTTTTTCATGTTCGTTAAACACGAGGGCTCGTGTGCAGCTTTCTTTCCACTAAAGTCCTGCACCCCTCGCCTTGAACGCTCCATGTTGCTCCCCTCGCCCCATTCGCTCTCTCTTCTTCGTGTGCTGCATTTTATTCCACTCGCCCAGACCTGCTCTCTGTTGCTCCTTCCTCCTGCCCAATGCTTCTTCGTCCTTGGCTTTTTTTAGATTTTTCAAAAATTCTTCTCCCCAACCTCTGGCCTGTTGCTCTGCTACACGTGGCTGTCCACGCCTGCTACTCATAAGGGGAAGTAACAGGAGGCAATCCATCCGTCAACAGACCTCATCAGATAGCAGCCACGAGTACTACACATTTAGAGAATGTAGCTATCTCGTTTTTTTAATGCAACTTCATGGATTCCACATTTTTCATGCTTCTATTTTTCGCAGTGTAGTTTACTGTTGTTTCGTCTAATGTCTAATGTTCACACATTCACTCTGTTTTTTCTTGTCTTGAGAGAATGACCCACAACCCCCCCACACACACCCACACACAGACACCCCCCCCACACACACACCTCACCCCCCACACACACACACCCCACACACACACACCCACACACACACCCCTACATAATTACACTGCACTCAATGCAACATACACTCCAAATACCACTCAGTGCCACATAATTACATGCCACACAATTACACTCTACTGAATACAACATACACTCCACCCAATACCACTCAGTGCCACATAATTATATGCTACATAATTACACTGCACTCAATGCAACATACTCTCCAAATACCACTGAATGCCACATAATTACACGCCACATAATTACATAGCACTCAATGCAACATACACTCCAAATACCACTCAGTGCCACATAATTACTCCACATAATTCCACTGCACTCAATGCAACATAGTTTCCAAATACCACTCAGTGCCACATAATTACATGCCACACAATTACACTCTACTGAATCCTACATACACTCCACACAATACCACTCTGCCACAATTATGTGCTACATAATTATACTGCACTCAACGCAACATACACTCCAAATACTACTCAGTGCCACATAATTACATGACACACAATTACACTCTACTGAATACAACATAAGCTCCACACAATACCACTCTACCACATAATTATATGCTACATAATTACACTGTGCTCAACGCAACATACACTCCAAATACCACTCAGTGCCACCTAATTACAAGCCACATAAGTACACTGCACTCAATACAACATACACTTCAAAACCACTCACTACGACATAATTACACGCCACATAATTACACTGGAAATGAGTTGGCAGTGCCGATCCTTCTTCCCCAGCGGTGGAACCTCTTGCTGGACCCTCTCGGCAATCCGCATCCCCTGATCGGGTCGGGCCATCTTCTCCTAGTGGCATGGCGAGTTTCGGGGACTGCCGGCAAGTCCCAGGCCTTTCGCGAGACGCTAGCAGATTTATCAGCGAGGCTTGGTCCCCCAACACACACAAACGGAGGGGTGGGGGAGTTCGAGAGCACACAAAGCGTTTCCCTTGCGGGAGCGAGCCAGGGGCACCATGTGTTTGTAAGTTAATTACAAACATATTGTGTCAAGCTTGCGCCCGCAAGGGAATCGCCAAACGTGCACGCGTTGCCATTGAAAGAAAAGGAACGCGTGCATGTTTTTGGCTGAAAAGCCAAAGCGTTTGCTAAAGGGTTTTTTGCCTATGCAGACAGTCCCTTGGTCCTCTTCCTCAGCAATCACAGCAACTGTAGGTCAGTTCCCAGACACTCAGCACGGATTGCTTCTTGATCACGACCAGGCAGAGGCACACAGAAAGGTTGAACAGTAAAATAGCCACTTTCCAAAAGTGCTATTTCCAAACTTAGAATTTAAAAACCATCTTCACTAAAGGATGTGTTATTAAATTCTGAGTTCAGGGATACCAGATTCCATATGTCTATCTTGCCGTTATGGGAAGATATGCAGGTAAACATGTTACACAGCATTCCCAATGTTATACTATTGGCACGATAGCCTTTCAATAGTGAAAACCGAAATTGGCCGTATTTCACTATCAAGACATGTTACCCAAACTAGTAACACCAAACAAAAACCGGGACGTCTGGTCACCCTACCTTTGACCTTTGAGGCCCGAAAATAGAGCCCCCTAGAGCCCCCTTTCGAGGCTTCCCCAAAAAACTGGGGGGGCTCAGACCCCCCCCCCGACTTAAAGCCCTGCTTATAAGGTCCCAAAGGCGAGACCTATTGGCTATGCCAATGCTTGTTTATTATTGGCATTGTGACTTGGGAAGGTAATTAAAATGTAATACACGAGTAAAGCATTAGGTTGTGCTTTGATTAAACAATCGCCTTTAAAGCAAATCTGCTCTAGTCAGAACACCTAAGAATACTACAAATCTGGCAAATGCAAGCGATTTTGGCCAATTTACAAAAAGGAGCTTCAGGGCGATTCTTAACTATGTCTGTGCTGGTGACCCCAGCAGTAGTAAAAACAGACCAGCAGCGGAGGCCTTAGAGACATACGCTGAAGTCCCCTCAGCCAATCAACGGGCAGCATTTTGCATCACAGAATAGTCTCTTATCCAGTACAGAACATCTATCACGACAGCTCATCTCTTGCCCTGAAATATTCTAAAGAGGAAGTAGAGGGAGAAAGGAAGAAGATTTAGATCGCTTGAATTTAAAAAAATACATTTAATTAGCACATCAGTATTCCAAAAAAGCTGCTGCACAGACATCAGCGCTATGGTACATCTACCACTCAGCGACCGAGAGGGGTGGGAGTCTAATGGGATACAAGTGACACTGAAGACTAGAGAACGCGTAGACAAGCTGCAGACAAAGTGCCAGCTCTACCCCACCCACAGTCTGCAGCACCCATGACTCAGCCAGTACACTAACCTTGTTGGAAGAAGAGCTCCTCCGCTGCTGGTTCATGCGCTCCTCACAATCTGCCTCCCGCTGCTCTCACTCCTTTGACTTCTTGTGCCGGTATTTGATCTCCGAGTGTGGGTGCTTCTCTGTGGGTTAAACAGAAGAGAAAGACTGTTAAGAAGGTTACGTTTATTTAGACTGTAGTTTATTAAAACCACCATAAAAACAACCATTTCAAAATAATGCAAAAAATACACTTAAAAATAAAATAAAACGCCCCAGAGGAAGAAGAACAAGCACGCCTCACGCTAAAAGTGGGAGGGTTGGGGGAGTGCGAGAGCACACAAAGCGTTTCCCTTACGGGAGCGAGCCAGGGGCACCATGTGTTTGTAAGTTAATTACAAACATATGGTGTCAAGCTTGTGCCCGCAAGGGAATCGCCAAACGTGCATGCGTTGCCATTGAAGGCAATGGAACGCGTGCATGTTTTTGGCTGAAAAGCCAAAGCGTTTGCTAAAGGGTTTTTTGCCTATGCAGTGCATGCGCATTGCGTAGGCGAGACCTAAAAACACATAACTGAACCACATTTTCTGTGGACAAATATTTATTTATTTTTGGCATTTATAGAGCGCACTGCAACCCTGCGGGCATTCTGGCGCTCACAAGATAGCAAGGAACCAAGAAAAACTGTTAAGAATATGAAGGGCGATCTACAGAAGAAGAGCATTATTGCTAAAAGGCCTGGTTTCCAAATAAAGACTATCATGTATTTTTCCTATGGTTGTAAACAACAGAGGTCATGATGTCCTTACAATGATTGCCACTGAAATCCACAAGGCACTCTGTTGTACTTATAGTTTATGTTCTTCCCTTTCGCGCGAGGAGTGTGGAGCACTATGCCCTGTCCGATTAACATGCTACCTACGGTTGTGAATTTCTTGGGTGGTCAGTTGGAGACTGGCTGGCTGGAGTTGAGCCATGCTTGTACTGCAGGTTGCAACTTACAAGAAATAAAGTTACTTACCTACTTCGCTTGTGAAGAGTCGTCCTTAAGTACTTTTAAGATTTGGCGACAAGTTGGCCAGTGGACTCCTGCAGTGGCAAGTGGTTCCGGACCCGCTTTCAGGGCTACCTGTTCTGGCTGAGGCCAGTGATCTCATGATGTTCATGACGAGCGATGGAAGCAGAGTGCTAGTTGGTGAGTTGTCCAGCTCTTTCTTTTTGGCGAAATTGGTGTGGGGAGTGCAATAATAGTCACACGTGGGCATCTCCTCGAGACTTGGCAGGTGACAGTGGTGACTTGCGCGAGGCATTACATGCTCACTGCTGCTGATGTCATTATAGTTCACACACAACATGTCCTAGACTTTACGAAAGCACATAAGACGACATCGGCGGCCATTAAAGTGTGTTTTTCTATACATAGCTTCAATGCATATTTTCAACGATGCTCTAGTCATTCAAGTGAGAAGCGAGCCGACTCTACTTTATCGGTGACTCACACACCTAACAATATTTATTCAACGGTGAGCCACATCAGATTAAATCACAGCCCGGTGAGCAACAACTGTGGTTATTACATCGCTTCATTGGTGAGCCATTACAGTTCAGGTCGCTGTGTGCTTTTTAAAGATTGTTATTGTTATTGGGTATTTATAAAGCGCAAACTGTCGCTCCGAAAGGAGCATCCTGGCGCTAAAGAGCGAGGAAGTCAATGGAAGAGGGAACTAGATGGCGGCCAATAGATATGCGTCTGACAAGTTGAATAGCCAAGTTTTAAGTTGTTTTCGAAAAGGGGCTTCTCGATCTAATAGTCTTAGCTCCTTTGGCATAGCATTCCATGCCCTGGAAGCCAGGACACTGAGAGTTTTTCCGCCTTTGGTTTTATAGTGTGTGGTAAATATAAATTACCTATGCTGAATTTATGCGGTAAAATAAAATAACTCAATCCAAAATGAAAGACAGAGTCCGAGGTATCTGAGTTATATAAGGGTTTTATTCCATAAAATGGAATGGTTCGAACCAGGTATCATGTTCCATCACCACGAAGGTTCAGGAAGGGATAGACATTGCTTTATTGACAGAACACAATATATATAGTAAATGCATATAATGGTGATGGATACAAAAAGGCGTAACAGCTGAGAGAAACGAGATAAGAACACATGTACGTAATAAAAAGGCGTAACAGAAGGCGTGCACAAGGGCGTACACGGAGGTGTGTACTAGAGACGTCATATGAAAGTGTCATGAGTGGGTGGATTCATAGAGGAATCCTGCAGTGTCAGCAAAAATATATGGCTGGATGCGCGCGCAGGCAACATGACGTGTGATTGACGTGGAATTGGAGGGTGAAGGGGACTTGACATTTAGCTCCGAAAGAGGAGACAGAAGTCTGGCGTGTCAGAACAACCTAATCCCAATCATATCTAGTATCTGGTGTTTGAGGAACTGTATTATCTAGAAGGAAAGGTCTCTCGGACAGAGGCTATTCTATACTGACTGCTAGTGCATGTATAAGCGTCTATGTGTCTGCGTGTAGTGTGGGGGCCATGGGCCTACCATGGTAACAGGAGCAGTGAATTACTTGCACGGAGACAGTGAGGCCGGGCCCTTTGCTCTGCAGCTGGGAGGATGTTTACCTGAACTACTAGACAGGAATGTATTTTCGAGGAGCGGAGCAGATAACTTGAAGGCTGAATACAGTCTTGGCAGGCAAGCAGGCCGAGCCGGGCACCGCTCGCCGCGCAGGGAGTAAGGCAGAGGTCATGGATACAGAATCCAGGCTGCAGCTTTCAGAGGCAGAAAGCAGGATGGCAGAAAGGGCTCGATGGCAGAAATCAGGGCCTAACTCAACAGAGCCAGGAAAACGTGAAAGTGCACCATGTAAAGACGGTGGCAAGGCATACTTAGGAACTGAATTATTGATCCATTCATGGTGCATCTGAAAGAGGACATGTTAACGTTGGACGCAAATGTATTTGCGTCTTCATAGCTGGTCTAGGAGGGAACATACATGTACTTGAAGCACATACATGGAGATGGTGGGGTTCACGTTAGGGGACACAATTGACCATAAAAATTCACATTACCTCATTCCCTCCTTGTCCCCTACGGACCCTTCATGATATATCAATCTGCATTAGTCTATTTATTTGTTCACGCAACACCAGTTGCTCTTCTTTTTTCTGGCGGTATTTAGAACGTGGACTTGGATGAGGAATGCATGATGTGGCGCACAAGCCGCAAATCGCTGGCCCACATTGGACACTTAAACAACAACTGAATACTATTCCGAGGAAGGATAGGACTTTCCAACCCCAGGCTGACAACACGCTCCAGAACCAACCAGACCATGTCCATGTGCCTGGTTCCTGGTGTAGCTGACTTGCAATCTTCTGGAGATGTGTTATAGCTCTATATACTGACGGTGCGTTTTCTGGAATGAAAACACAGCAACTCGATCCGATGACTCTACAAGCTCCGCCCCTATCGGCCAGGATGACGTCAAGAACAAGACGATTTTGAAGGACAACAAGTCTCATAGCAGACTGTTCCTCTGTTAAGTTGCCTAGAGCGGAAGCAGTCTCATTCACTACTGCTTCGAGGGTCCTGGTTAAGTGACGTATTGATTTGCTATTGAAGACAGCTCCTAAGTAGGGAAAGAAACCTTTATTGAAATCCGTGTATTTTTCCCATGCCGTTTCAGTATAGTCGACAATCGGGAGATCTCTTCTGGGTCTATTAGGTACTAAACGAGAGTTCTTGTGATAATCAGGTGGAGCTAGAAAAACAGGTGGCAGTAGGAATGCAATGTAACATGTCCCATCCCAATCTAGTGGCAAACGTATATAGGCAGTTAGACCACAAATGAAATAGGAATGGCGTGTAGCTTTGAATGTAGACTTGCCTTTATCACTGAATTCGATCACAGTATTACATTCACTATGACCTAGGTGTACTGAACCATTCTTTCTGACACATAATTCACCTGTAACTGGTAACACTGACATGGAGGGTAAGTCTGGTCTGGTATCAGCTTGGACATTCGGAATCATGAGGTTAAGTGTAGAATTACCTAATCCATATACTTCGTTTTCTAGATCAGTCCCTGTCCTTTGTGGAAGACCCTCCTTGTTAGGGTAGCAGGCTTTATGCAAAACTACGTTCAGATTTCCCCAGACCCAGGCTCCCTGATAGATTACAGTATCAGAGTCTAAAGAATTTATTAAGCTAAACCATGCACCACAGGAACCATTGTGTGTAAACGGGAACGGAAAGAGGGGCAGAACTCCCTTGTATTTCTGAAAGGGGGGGAGTCGGCCACATATCCAACAATTTGTAGCGTTGCTGGTCTGATGAGAATGATGTAACATACTAATGAAGGTATTGTTGCGCAGCGCAAGTCGGTATGACAACTCGTGAGGGGGTAATTCACTGAAAGTGTGTTCGACAGTATCATTTGAGGAAGAATGTGCACGTGTGAAAATAGGGAGGTACATGTGTAACAGAAAACCTGCAGCAATAATCAGAAGACTCAGAAAAAACATAATCAGCAAAGTAACGATGCAATAGCTGCGGAGAGATTTACAATATTTCTTTTTCTTGATCTGTTTCTGTCTATCTCTCTCTCTATTGGGATCTAACTTATACATGTCAGAAACTTGTCTAACCGATTCACCTAGGGGAGGACTTAAACAATTAAACTGTCTGACTTGCTAGATCTCAATTTTTTCTTGTACTCCTCCTGAGGAGTTGTCTCGGTCAGGGGGAGTTTAGTATCGGTTTCAGTCAATGGAATGGGGCCGGGCTGAAAGTCTATTGGCGGCAGTCCATGAAACTTCTTTATGTGGCTTGAGTGGAGCCACCCTTTGCGGCCTTCCAACTTCACAGCCGTCCTCGTGGTCAGTAGTACAAGCTTCGGCTCCTGCCAGCGGGGCTCCAGCGGACTCTTTCGGTCGAAGTTCCTGACGAATACTAGGTCCCCCGGAGTAATCTCATGTGGCTTCACCTCGGTATTGTCGGGAAAGGCTGCAGCTACCTGTGAACGACAAGATTGTAGTGCAGACATCAAGGAGGCAAGGTAATCCGACAGCATATTACAGTCAACATCAGTAATTTTGCGAGGCAAAGGCGTCCCCCACATATTCGGTGGTCTACCAAAGACCACCTCGTACGGGGATAGCCCTGTTCTTGAGTGCGCGACCATTCTCATGTAAAAGAGCGCGACTGGCAATGCAACTATCCAGTCCACGCCTTTCTCGGCACAGATCTTGGCAAGGCGGGTTTTCAGGGTCTGATTATGTCTCTCTACGAGACCTGCTGCTTCGGGATGTCGGACACAATGGAACTTCCACTGATATCCTAGCAGGAGTGATACCTGCTTCATAAGCTCAGACGAGAAGGGCTGACCGTTATCTGAATACACGACACGGGGCAAGCCGTACCGTGGGAAGAATTCACGTACCAGCTGCTTGGCAGTGGTCGGAGCAGTGTAATCTGAGACTGGATATGCTTCTGTCCATCGGGAAAGCGCACATACAACTACGAGGACGTACTTGAATCCTCGACAACGTTCCATCTGGATATAATCCATCTGGAGGACTTCAAAAGGGTAATCGGAAGGATGAAATCCACCTTGCTCTACGGGAATGCTTTTTCCGGGGTTGAACTGACCACAGATCATGCAAGTACGCACTTTCTGTTTTGCTGCTGCTCGTAAATGCTTGTTGAACCAAAGGTTTTGAATACTGTCTAACATGGCTTTTTCTCCTAAATGTGCAGGGCTATGTGCTGTATTAATGATAACTTGAACCATAGAGTCGGGGAGAAACCATGTGGCTTTTCCCTTCGTCATCCATCCCTGTTCTGTCTGGATCCCTCCTAGTTCAGTCCATTTCTTAATTTCATCTGATGTAGCATGTGTCTGTATGTCAATTACATCTAGGGCGGGATCCCTAACTGTCATGCAATGTGTCGGTGTCGTGACTATTGTCTTTTTTCATATCAGTTGTGTGAGTGTGAGTCTGAGCTGTATTCTTGGCGGTTCGATCTGCCAGGTCGTTACCCTGGGAAATGGTATCTGTGACTTTCGTATGTGCCTTACACTTCATGATGGCTATAGCTGAAGGCAAATGTATTGCTTCTAACAGAGCTTGAATGAGGGGTCCGTGCTGGATTTTGGCACCGTGAGAAGTTAAGAAACCTCTCTCCTGCCAGAGAACTCCGAAGTCGTGTACAACTCCGAAGGCATAACGGGAATCTGTGTATATGTTAACTCTCTTGTTTTTGGCTTGAATGCAGGCTTGGGTCAGAGCGATGAGCTCTGCTGCTTGAGCTGACAGGGTGTCAATGCGATGTGTTTCTATGACTTCAGTTTCTGTCGTGACTGCATATGCGGCCACTAACTCTCCTGTACTTGATCTCATACATGAACCATCCACATAAAGTGTCAGGTCTGGATCTGGTAAGGCGATATCTGTCAAGTCTTGTCTGGGTTTCGTTGTAATGGTAATGACTTCAACACAATCATGTGCCAAAGGGTCTGTCTCACTTAATGGCAAAAGTGTAGCAGGATTCAGTGTATTACAGCGTCTGATTTCTATGTGTGGCTGAAACAATGTCAATTCATAACCTGTCAGTCTTGCTATAGTCAAGTGCTGGGTCTGTGTTCGGTTCAAAAGAACTTCCACGGCATGTGGAACTTGTACTGTCAGTTGGTGTCCTAACACTATGGAATCACTTTGTCTAATTGCTAGAGCTGTTGCTGCTACAGATTTCAAGCACGCAGGCAGAGCCTGGGCTACTGGATCTAGTGTACTAGAAAAATAAGCACACGGTTTGTGTGAACCTGCTTGTTCCTGGGTCAGCACTGACAATGCAGTACCTTCGCGTTCTGTGACAAAAAGTGTAAAAGGCTTGCTGTAACATGGTGTCGCTAAAACGGGTGCTTGGCATAAGGCTTTCTTTAAGTTTTCAAAGGCTTGTGTATGTTCCTGAGTCCAAGGGAGGACAGTCGATGTCGCTGCCTCCTGAGTTGTCAACTGTATGAGTGGCTTAGCTAGAAATGCGTACTGGGGAATCCATTGTCTGCAGTAAGAAGTGAGGCCTATGAAGGCCCGTACCTCCTTTTGTGTCATGGGTTGTGACATGTTTACAATTAACTGGATACGGTCAGGTGTTAGCTGTCTCCCCCCTTTGGACAGCAAGTGCCCAAGGTACACCACTTGCTGAACACAGAATTGCAGCTTCGAAGGAGACACCTTGTGTCCCTTGTCAGCCAGGAAATGCAAAACCGTCAGTGATGCTCGTTCACATTCAGGTTCGCTACGGGCGGTGATCAGTAGATCATCGACGTATTGAAGCAGGGCAGTGTCGTCAGGCATGTGTATACTGTCAAGTTGTCTTTTCAATGCTTGGCTATAGATGCTGGGGCTTTCTGTGAATCCTTGAGGTGCGCGTGCAAATTTGAAGCTTCGACCATTTAAACAGAATCCGAAGAGATATTGGCTTTCCGGATCAATGGGGACACTAAAGAAGGCGTTCTTGAGGTCAATTACAGTAAAGAACGTTGCTTCAGAATCAATAGCAGTCAATAGAGACGAAATGTCTGGGACCACAGGATATTGTGGTACAATGCATTTATTCAGTTCTCGTAAATCGATAACTAATCGATAAACTGGGGGTGCATTTGGATCTGTACGTTTAAGAATTGGAATGATGGGGGAATTACAGAGATTTGTGTCGGTTTCCACAACCACTCCTTGTGCAATGAGCTCGTCAATGATTTTCAGTAAAGCCACTACAGCATCTGGAGGTAACTTGTATTGTCGAATGCGTGGTAGTACCACTCCTGGCTTGAGTGTGACACGATATGGAGTAATGTGCATACAACCTACATCAGTGGGGCCTTGTGCCCACAAATGTGCAGGAACATTTTGTAACCTGGGATCAATATCTCTCAACACATAGTGACCCTTAAAGTCACGCAAAAACAATCTTACTCCTTCCGGAGAACAGCAAATGACAGCTCCTAGAGCTTTCAGAGTCTTGATACCTAACAAGTTTTCTGGACATGATTTCGTCAGTAATAAATCTGTAGTACGTGTCAATGGACCAACTGCAAGGGGAAGTGGTTCCGATACTTCATTAACAATAGACTTTCCTGAAAATCCAAGGGAAACATTCTGTGAGCCTGAGAGGGGTGCCCCTGGAACCTCGCCGTGACTTATTGTCGTCCTGCTTGCCCCTGTATCAATCAAAAACTTTCTATCTTTCCCTAATACTTGACTATGTACATAAGGACCCTCTTGATCTACAGGAACCTCAATAAGAGGCAAGCCAACCTCCCTCTCTAGGCTATTTCATGTATATCGCTGGTAGTCGGGATAGTCAGTTTGTGCATATTGGTACATCTGCTGTGACGCATGTTGTGTCGCGGCAATCGGTTGTGGCGGTGGTACTGCTACAGTCTGTACTGTCTGTTGTGGAGCATGCATGGGCTGTACATTCTGGGGTACTTGTGGTTGGGCCTGATCTTGTCTAGGTGGACGGGGTCTCTCTTTAGTTTTTCCTGTGGAGATATTGTGTTTCAATACTGCGCAATCGTTTATATAGTGGCCTGGCTGCTTACAATAGTTGCATGTCCCTTTAACGGGAACTGCCGAATTACTGGACTGTGTTGTACCATTTTTATTACCACCAGATGGGACTGACTGAGCAACTAGTATTTTCATTTTCGTGTCTTTCATACGTCTTTGTTCGTGATCATGTTCTTCCCTAATTCTGTTCTGGTGGTACTGTAACATTTGTAACATCTGTGAAGGTGTATTAGCTTGCCATGTGCTCTCGACTTTCAGTACACGGTTCTTAACCTGGGGCAATGAATTCTCGACTAGTTTGGATACAAAAAGATGTGGATATGACTCACTACTTGCTTTCAGGCCACTGTTAATAATAAAACATTTCTCAAATCGGGAATAAAAATCACTAGTATCTTCATCGGGTTTCTGTTTGCAGGCTGAGATTGCATCCCGGTCCTCCTTTTTAGTTGCTAACAAACGTGGCAGGACCTGTACTAACAATCCTGGTAATGCTTTTGTTTTATCCCCAAGCCCTAAACCTGGGGTTCGGGTATTTTCTTCGTTTTCTAATGCAGCCCAATCTATCTTGTGCTCTCCCACCTCCCATTCTTTTTCTTTGAGTTTCTCGTAAATACCAGCAGGCAGTAATACTTTTAATATTTTCATAATGTCTGGATAGGTGTAATCTCCCATGAGTAACATGTCTTTAATTTCACGGTGGAAACCTGCTGGGTCTTTATCATGACTAGGCACTATTTTCTTCATTTCCAATAATTCCAATTTAGTTATGGGCGTGTACACAAACACACGTCTAAAAGTATTATCATCATTCCTGACTGGGTGTACTTCTCGTAAGGGATTCTGTCTGTCTATGTAATACATTTTTCTTTCAACGGGTGGAGCTGGAACGAACTGTGGACTCAGGAAAGTACTATATCTGTGCCGATGCTCTAAAATTTCTTTAATTAAGTCGGTACCCAGGCCTCTCTATTTATTCATGAGTAGTTCTATTAGTATATCAGGTAGGGGGCCTGGATCAGAGTGTTGGCTTTTATACAATATAAGGAGGTGCTGTATCATGTACATACCAGCTAGTCGCTGTTCGTCTGGGGAAAGGCTCAAAAAGGTTTGCGCTACTGCGTCATCATTATATTTATCGGAATTGTCAGCCCATTGTACTGCTGACCTGGCTAATTCTTGTTCATCCATGGAATCGAGTACATGGTACCCCATTCGTTCTTGAAGTATTTTATCGGTAGCCTGAAACAAATGTTCAGGGGTCTTCGGGTTTGACATGGCAGTGTGAAAAAATCTCTTGCTTTCTGGGCGTATTGTATTATTAAAGGATCTACCCTTTCCTACATATGCTATCGTTCCTTTATCTTCTGGCTCATCCTCCTCTGAGGATTTATTTGCATCTGATTCTCCTTCTCTTTCAGCTTTCTCTTTTTCATGGAATACTACTATTTCTTTACGGATTTTTCTCCACATAGAATCTATACTTTTCTGTTTATCATGTTTTCCGTCTGAAATATTCTGACTCCAGGTAGTTAGCACTCCCATCTCTTCTTTATTTACACCAGGCCGGTCTCTTCTCTTATGAAACAGTTTATGAGGAATCTTAATATTAGACCTTGAATGTCTACTTTCTGATGTGCCATGGCTTCCTGAATACATTCCTGACCCTGCCCCGTCTGAACAAAATGATATATCCTGTCTAGATTATCTATCATTCCTGGACACAGAACTAAAAAATCTGCAGCACGTCTTATGCGTATTGATGCTAACATCATGTAACCATCTTTGCCTGGTATGGGGTCATATCTACAGTCTGTGATAAGTTCTCTCGCCTTTTCACTTGTAATCGGTCTCGGAGTACGTTGCATTGCTAGGTCTCTTAAGTTTAATCGAAGTGTTGGTGGCGGGGTCTGGAAACCTCCTGATGCACCTCCTGACGCGGAGGCTTGAGCAGGATCTGTCGGTAGGGCCGTGTCAGGCCCGAAAGGATTAAGCGGATTATTAGGGGGTGCAGGAATTGGTGGAGGACTTTGCCGTTGGGGGTGATGATCAGGGGGATGACGATCAGCGGGTGGTATACGTGCAGGCGGAACATTGATATATTCAGGAGCTACGTCGTCTAAATAGGAGGAAAGGAAAATGTCTTCTGCGGTCTTGTGACGTAATTTAGTCGGGAGCAATGGAGGAGGCAGGTTTTTCGGTATTTCCTGGGTCGCCTTGGGCAGGCCCTCGGCCAGGACTGGATACAGTCCTGTCATAATGGCATTACTCTTTCTCTCGTGTTGTTCTATTCTGACTCGTTCCCCTTCTTCTAATAGTTCTTTTTCTTTGGCTTTTTCGGAATCCTCTTTACTTTTCTCTGCTTTTCTGAGCGCTTTCTCTGTTCGTCTATGTGCTTCTTTACGCCATAATTCAATGGCATCTTTCTGTGACTGTCTGGCTTTCTTTTTCCATAATACTTCTTCTACTCTCATGATGCACTCGGCATCCCATGTCCCCGTAGCAGGCCATCTCATATTCTCTGCTAAATCTTTGGTGTAGTCCACCCACAAGTCAAGGTATAATACGGCATCTAGGCCGTGCTTGTGGTACATAAAATATCCGGGAGTGTCCCTGGGTGGGATGGGAACAGCTTCCTCGAGTATCCCTTTTCTAGTTCCTATCTGTCTTAGTTTGGAGAATAAAGGCATTTTGAACCTAGCTACTTGATACTTACTCGAACTTGAACACAGTTAATACAATAAAACACAGTAATGGAGATCGAACAATCACTCATACCACGACATTAAAACACTTTTAAACAGTTTGAAAACGAACAACAATAACTAGAATAAAACTAGATAACTGCATACTGGATATACTGCTAAACAGTACAGATACACCGCTAAAACAGTGCAGACCGGATATACTGCAAAACAGTACAGATACACCGCTAAAACAGTGCAGACCGGGTCTGTGTACCCAAACCCGTCTTGACCGGACACAAATTAATGCACCCGTCTAGATGCGTCCCCAGCAACGGTACTCACCGGGAAGCACGGAACGGAAGGCCTCGGAAACTCGACACTGGACTGGACTGGACTTGACTTGACTGGACTCGTGACGTAGGTACTTCGGAACTGGTGGGCCTCTAGACACCTCGGACCTTGCTCTCTCTGCTAGGCTCTGGTCGGGATCCTCCGCACTCCTCACCGCCTCGTCTGGGTGTCGATCGCAGTCTCAGTCACCTCCGTTGGCCGGAAGGAGATACAGGAAATCCTGCGGGTACGCGTAATTGTCCGTCGCGGCTGTGGCAGGGGGCCAGGCCTGCAACGCACCACCGGCGTGTAAGGTGGGGGAGGGGTCCCTATTCGGGCGCCAATTATGTGGTAAATATAAATTACCTATGCTGAATTTATGCGGTAAAATAAAATAACTCAATCCAAAATGAAAGACAGAGTCCGAGGTATCTGAGTTATATAAGGGTTTTATTCCATAAAATGGAATGGTTCGAACCAGGTATCATGTTCCATCACCACGAAGGTTCAGGAAGGGATAGACATTGCTTTATTGACAGAACACAATATATATAGTAAATGCATATAATGGTGATGGATACAAAAAGGCGTAACAGCTGAGAGAAACGAGATAAGAACACATGTACGTAATAAAAAGGCGTAACAGAAGGCGTGCACAAGGGCGTACACGGAGGTGTGTACTAGAGACGTCATATGAAAGTGTCATGAGTGGGTGGATTCATAGAGGAATCCTGCAGTGTCAGCAAAAATATATGGCTGGATGCGCGCGCAGGCAACATGACGTGTGATTGACGTGGAATTGGAGGGTGAAGGGGACTTGACATTTAGCTCCGAAAGAGGAGACAGAAGTCTGGCGTGTCAGAACAACCTAATCCCAATCATATCTAGTATCTGGTGTTTGAGGAACTGTATTATCTAGAAGGAAAGGTCTCTCGGACAGAGGCTATTCTATACTGACTGCTAGTGCATGTATAAGCGTCTATGTGTCTGCGTGTAGTGTGGGGGCCATGGGCCTACCATGGTAACAGGAGCAGTGAATTACTTGCACGGAGACAGTGAGGCCGGGCCCTTTGCTCTGCAGCTGGGAGGATGTTTACCTGAACTACTAGACAGGAATGTATTTTCGAGGAGCGGAGCAGATAACTTGAAGGCTGAATACAGTCTTGGCAGGCAAGCAGGCCGAGCCGGGCACCGCTCGCCGCGCAGGGAGTAAGGCAGAGGTCATGGATACAGAATCCAGGCTGCAGCTTTCAGAGGCAGAAAGCAGGAAGGCAGAAAGGGCTCGATGGCAGAAATCAGGGCCTAACTCAACAGAGCCAGGAAAACGTGAAAGTGCACCATGTAAAGACGGTGGCAAGGCATACTTAGGAACTGAATTATTGATCCATTCATGGTGCATCTGAAAGAGGACATGTTAACGTTGGACGCAAATGTATTTGCGTCTTCATAGCTGGTCTAGGAGGGAACATACATGTACTTGAAGCACATACATGGAGACGGTGGGGTTCACGTTAGGGGACACAATTGACCATAAAAATTCACATTACCTCAAGTGAAAGGTGGGAATATTGATTAAGTTACAGCCTGCTGATCTCAAAACTCTGGTGGGATTGTAACGCGTATATCTTTTTGAGAGATATTTAGGGCCAACGTTCTTTAGTGCTCTGAAGGAGGTCAATAAGATTTTAAAGAGAATCCTTTTATGGAGAGGGAGCCAATGCAATGTCCTGAGGGCCGCAGAAGCTGAGGATTTTCTGGGCAATTTTAACACCAGTCGTGCAGCTGCATATTGAACGCTTTGTAGTTTTTTAGCGTCTGCTTTTTTATCCATGCCATCAGGCCATTGCAATAATTGAGGCGGGAAAGTATGAGGGCAACAGCTACAGATTTTCTTGATTCGGTGGGGAGAAAGTCAAAGAATTTCTTCAATGATTTTATGATGTTAAAACAAATTCCTGCTATACTTCTAACATGGTGGTCAAAGGACAATGACGAGTCGAAGAGAATGCCCAGATTCCTGGCCACCTCTACCGAACTGGGAGGCCACCATTTGCTGGGGCTGAAATTAACATTTTTCCCAATGGGCAGTATTTCGGTTTTACTTGAATTGCATTTGAGATGATTGTTATTCATCCATTTGAAGACATCAGTAAGGCAATTCTGAAAATTTTGTTCGGCCATTGTGGAATTTCATTACAAGAACGGAGGCTACATTATGCATACAACTTTTAATGCGTCTCCAAGCAGCCGCATACATCAGAATTAAAAGGTTCCATAAAGAACATTCATAACAAATAAAGGGCATGAGCCAACAAGAGACTGCCTCTTTTAAATGCGGCTCTGAGCAGATAAGTTGCCTTTCCTTGTTACCTTATCTTATTATTATTACTATTATTATCTTATTGTTAATATTATTTAGTATAATTTTGTAAAAGGTTTGGGCTATTGTTTCCCCTCTCTTTCCTATTCACCTCCATACCGATTTCCAATTTATGGAAATCCCCTCCTTCCTTCCTTCCCTTTGGTTCTTTTGACCTAGGTTGATTCATGTTTATACGTCTTACACTTGTTTGTGTATGCCTTTGTCCTAACGGTTTTTTATTTCAGGCACGTGAGTATTCGCCGTATTTTATCATTGTTTAACTTTATTGACGTTAAATTTGTCACTTGCCTTTTCCCTTTGGCATCATTCTTTTACTTCCTCTGCCTTCGCGCGCGTTTCCCGGTTTGACTGCTTTATTTCATTTTATTTACATGTCAGTAAATATCGCGCTCGAAACGCGAGTTAAACTCCCATTGTTGTTAAAGGAAAGGACCTCGGCAACAACGGCGCCACGTAAGCGCGTTGCCTAGGTCCTTTCCTCTCCCTAGAGACGAGCATTGTTGCAGTCTCCGGCGCGTAGTGCCGGTTCCCATGGATACTGAAGGCGCAGCTGATCGCGAGCGGTTTCGAGTTCGTTACTCGGCCATCGCGATCAGCTGTACCTCGTTGGCAAAGCTAAAACTTAACTTATTAATTTTATAATACAAAATACCATTGAAACTCCGCCTCTTTCCTTAAAAAAAAAAAACAGATAGAAACCTTAATAACTTTACACATGTCTGAGTCGGATTCTGAGGGTGCCTCTGCCCCTACTCCCAATGTTGAGGGTGACCGTTTTAAAAGCGTGTTGAATGAGGAAGTGCAGTCCTGCATACGTGGTTCTTTGAGAAAGGTGATGTCTTCTAAGAGATCTATCTCTCCTGATGAGGATGAGTTTTATGAAGGTCATTCAATTGATATTGACAATTTAAGGGGTAAAAAAGTAAGAAAGGTTAAAAACATTGAACAATTTGCCCCTAAGAGCGCTGTTGGAGGTCCTAGCACCTCGCTTTATTTGGGAGGTCCCCGCACCTCAAAACCTCTTGGTGTCCTTCGCGTCACAACTCATCATGGTGTCCATCGCGGCACAACTTATTATGGTGCCCCTCGCGGCACAAGATATCCTGGTGTCCTTAGCGGCACACAATATCCAAGTGCTCATGACCACATACTTGACAATGATCTCAGAGATGATAATTCCTCTGACACACCCGACGAATATGTGCTTGATTTAAATGATGACTACGATGAAGACCTTTTTAACCCTCCAGAATCTTCCTCTGGTCCAAAAGATATTATTCTTGACCCTCTCTGGGAAGAAATGTTTTCTCCCCTTAATCTTAAACATCCTAGGAGTTCAGAATGGTGGCCTCACGAACATGTGGCAAAATTGATTGATAAATGGTTGAGATTTCCTCTTGAACCCAACACTCGCAACATCCTGCGAGCTGAGTGTTCAAGACCTTCCATTGATGAAAAAGTCTGCCAAACTCCTAATTTGGACCCAGAATTGATAAAATTCCTTTTTAAGCTTTGACGGGATCCTCGCAAAGGTATGGAGAGGTCCCTTAAGGGTTGTCAGGACCGTGTCCTGGACATTCTAGGTCCTTTGGCTAGAATTATCGACGCAGCGGAGGAGAGCCATCTCAATGGTACTCCCCTTAATATTGACTTAATCAGAGGCTGGAGTCAGAGAGCTTTAATTCTGCTAGGGAACGCTAATGCCAGCTTGAATGCTGAAAGACGTAGAGTTGTTCTGACCAAAATAAACCCGAAACTTTCGGACATGGCCGACAAGGAGACCTCTCAAAATCCTAAAGGCCTACTTTTTGGTGAAGATCTCATTAAAACTCTCGGCAAATATGTCTCTACTTTTACGGCCTTGGATAAAGCCCAACAAAATATGCATAAGGTCTTTAATAATAACCTTTTTGCTAGGGCCGGAAGAAGGGGTCTCTCTTCCGGACGGTTTAATCAACGGCCCTCCTCAAGATCAAGAGGTTTCGGAAGAGGCTATCAGCAATTCAACAACTCACAATTCTTTCCTCAGAGAGGACGCGGCATGCGCTCAAGAGGATATAGATCACGTGGCCAATCCTCCACCGACACCACAACAAGTGAGTACTATCACCCCTCCTTCCCCTCTTTCTTTCCCCTCAGAGGTGGGAGGGAGACTCAAGTTCTTTTTCCAGAACTGGAGAAAGATTACTCAGGATCCTTGGGTCTTGAACGCAGTCAGAGGTTTCAAAATAGACTTCACAGAGATTCCAACTCAGTCTTCTCTTCCAAAAAATTTCCAAATCCCTTAGACCAGCAAAAAATAATAGAGGAAGAGATCTCTTCCATGCTCAAGAAAGGTGCGATCTTAGAAGTCTCCCTAGAGGAACTCAGGTTCATAAGGACCCTTTTCCTCATAGAGAAAAAAGACAAAGGTTGGAGACCTGTTATAAACTTAAAACACCTCAACAAATTTTTAGTATACAGGCACTTCAAAATGTAAGGGATTCACCTTTTGAGGGATCTGCTTTTAGAAGGAGATTGGCTAGTAAAACTAGACCTGAAAGATGCTTACTTCACCTTTCCTATGGCAGAAATTCATCAACCTTTTCTCCAATTTCTTTGGAAAGATCGATTGTACCAGTTCAAAGCCCTTCCTTTCGGTCTTTCTTCAGCCCCTTGGTGCTTTACCAAAGTCATGAGACCAATTGCCTCCTTTCTAAGAGAAAGAGGAATTCGTTTGATCATCTATCTAGACGACATTCTAATTATGTCTCAGGAACTTTCTCAAATCTCTCAAGATCTGAAAACAGTTATGGACCTCCTAGGAAATTTGGGCTTCATTTTCAACAAGGAAAAATCGGTCTTGACTCCTTCAAGGTCGATGGAATTTTTGGGGTTCATTGTAGATACATCCAAGTGTCTCCTTCTTCTCCCTGCCAAAAAATTACAAAAATCAAAAAAGAAATGTGTTGTGTCTTGAAACTCCAAGAGTTTTCCCTCAGAGAACTCGCAAGACTCCTCGGTCTTCTTTTTCCTCTATCCAAGCAATTTTCCCTGGCCCTCTGAATTATCGAGCCCTCCAGAGGGTGAAAGCGAGAGCCCTAAGGTCCGGTCTCTGGTGCGAGGATCTCATCTCCCTAGACCTGGATGCCAAGCAGGAACTGAACTGGTGGCTAGAAAACCTGGATGCTTGGAACGGGAAAGCGATTTTCGGTGCGAAACCCGAATTCGTTTTGGAATCAGATGCCAGCATGCATGGCTGGGGAGCCTGCCTTCTCAACCAGAATACCGGTGGAACGTGGTCCCTAGAAGAGTCTTCTCAACATATAAATTATTTAGAACTTACAGCTGGTCTTAACGTTTTGATGAGTTTCAAACACTCACTGCAAGGATGATCGGTCATTTTAAAGATGGACAACATGTCCGCAGTGGCCTATATAAACCGCCTAGGTGGCACCAAGTCTGCAGACCTTTCGAACCTGGCAAAAAAACTTTGGATGTTCTGCCTAGAACACAAAATTGCTCTGAAAGCAGAATACCTTCCAGGGAAAGCGAACATCTCTGCAGACTGGAACTCGAGATTCCTCAAAGATCACAGCGATTGGAAACTCGACATTTCCATCTTCAACCGTCTGAATATGGTTTGGGGACCCTTGGAAATAGATCTTTTCGCAAGCAGACTAACGTTTCAACTGGAAAAATACTTCAGTTGGATGCCCGATCCCGGCGCTCTAGCCGTGAACGCCTTTCTCCAACCATGGAAGAATCTGAAGGCTTATGCCTTTCCCCCCTTTGCCATGATTCAGAGAGTCTTACAGAAAGTGAGAATCGATCAATGCTCCCTTGTTCTAGTGACTCCCTTCTGGCCCTCTCAAGCTTGGTTCCCAACAGCTCTGGAACTGGCTTATGACACTCCCTTCCTAATCCCTTGCCTAAATCATCTCCTAACAAACGTAGATGGCGAAATTCATCCTCTAATACAAACAGGGAGTTTGAACCTTCTTGTTTGGAGAGTGTCAGGAGATCAAACGAGGTCTCAGGACTTTCGTCTACAGCTTCAACTCTCCTCTCAGAATCATGGTCACCAGGCACCCACTACAGATATAACAACATCTGGAGAACTTGGGTTCGTTGGTGCTTGGAAAGGAACCTGGATTCCCTTGAAGCACCTATTGTTGACATAGTTAATTTTCTCTGTGAACAATTTGATAGGGGTCTTAGCTATAGAACCATCAATTGCTATAGATCTGCTATTTCCGCTGGTCATATTCTTGTGAATGGTAAAACGGTAGGTAAAAATGTTATCATTTGTAGAGTTATGAAGAGCATCCGTCTAAGAAGACCCCCAAAACCTAAGTATGATTCTCTTTGGGATGGTAATTTGATTTTAGACCTTTTTACCAGCTGGCCTGATAACACTTCCCTTAACAGGAAACTCCTCTCTATCAAACTTGCCACTCTTCGTTGCCTTATTTCATGTAGAAGAGTCTCCGATGTTAAAGCTTTAGACATTTCCTTTAGGTCCTACAACATGTTTGGTGTGAAATTTGAAATTCATAGAAGAACTAAGACTATGTCCGATTCTATTTTCTATCCACGCTTTGACTCCTGTCCTAAACTTTGTGTTGTTGATTGTTTAAAGGAGTATGACCGGAGAATGTCTCTTCTTCGACCATCTGATGTCAATCAATTACTTATTTCCTTTGTTAGACCCCATTAAGCTATTTCCTCTACTTCCATTGCTAGTTGGGTTAAAACAGCTATGAGCTTAGCAGGTGTTGACTTACGTAACTTTCTGGCTTACTCCCTTAGGAGTGCTATGGCCAGCAAATCCCTCTGGTCTGGGGGTAAGCTTGACGATATTCTTAAAGCTGCTGATTGGTCAAATGCTAGCACATTTGCTCAACATTACTGTAAACCTATAGAACATATGTCTGATGTTGTTTTACAAAGCTACCAACATGCATAATGTAGCCTCCGTTCTTGTAATGAAATTGAGATTCTCCTATTACCATGACTAGAGAATCTGGATTTCATTAAAGACACGGAGGCTCACATTATCCCACCCATCCCTCCCTGGAATGTGATGTGATATTTCTAGGTTTACATCTATGTATTACCTTTCTAATGTTTTACATCTAAATTGTTGCATTTGTATTCATTGTAATGTTTTAGTTTGGATTGCTCCAAATTTACCCTTTTTTCTCCTTTTCAGATAATCCTTCTTAATTTAAGATGTTAGGATCCTTCCGCATTTTTGGCTTCTACGGATTTTCTCAAGATGAACTCTTCTGAAGTTTCTCGAATATTTTGGAGTTTATTGTTCTTTTATGGATTTCTCTGTATTTCCACATTTAAAAGAAGCAGTCTCTTGTTGGCTCATGCCCTTTATTTGTTATGAATGTTCTTTTTGGAACCTTTTAATTGTGATGTATGCGGCTGCTTGGAGACGCATTAAAAGTTGTATGCATAATGTGAGCCTCCGTGTCTTTCATGAAATCCAGATTCTCTAGTCATGGTAATAGGAGAATCGCAATTTTTGTCGAGTAATACAATCAGTTGGGTATCATCAGCATATGATGTTACCAGTATCACATAGGATTCAATAAGATAATAAGGGGCGCAATATAAATATTGAAGAGTAGGGGGCTCAGGATGGAGCCTTGGGGAACTCCTGAGGTAATGCTTTTCTCCTTCGAGAGAAAAGGCCCCAGTGATATGATTTGAGTTCTCTCTGAGAGGAAAGAGCTTATCCAGTCGAGGGCCCCATCTGTTATTACGCTTGTTCTCAATAAGAATTTTGTGGGAGATAGAATCGAACACCGCCGATAAATCGAGTAATATCAGGACGGCGTTTTTCCCCTCCTCCTGTAAATTTTTGATAGCATCAGTTAGTTCGATGAGAGCTGTTTCGGTGGAATGCTTAGGGCGTAAACCTGATCGTTGGGAATGTAAGATATTGTGTGTTTCCACAAAGTTCGTCAGCTCTTGATGAACCATGTGTTCGGTTATTTTCCCAAGGACTGGGAGAAGAGATATGGGGCGTAGGTTAGAAAGGTCTGTGGTATTTTTATTTAGCTTTTTCATCAGAGGTTTCACTATAGCTTTTTTCCAGTCCACAGGGACAATACCAGAGCTGAGTGATTCATTGACTATTTGGTTTATGATGGGATTCACAATATCTATTATCTGATGAAGGATGAAAGAGGGACAGGCATCAGAGGGGGATCCTTATTTTTAGGATATAATGACTTCACAGGTTTGTACAAGGGTTACATGCTTGAACATTCTGAGAGTATTCGGTGCAAATGAAGCGGAATCTTTTGTGTCCTTTGTGGTGAATTGAACAATGGGTGAAAATTCGTCCTGTATAAGTTTTATTTTCTCATCAAAGTAGTCAGCGATTTGGTCGCAGAAACTTTGGGATGAAGGGATAACTCGTTGCAGGATTTTCGGGTGGGTGAAGAATTTTACTATGGAAAAGACAGTTTTTTGTCTTTGTTGGGCTTCCTTAATTATTTTTGGAAAGGAATCCTTTTTGGCAGTTTTAATATTTGCAAAGTATATATTCCTGTATTTTATGAAAAGGACTTTTTATGAAAAGGACTTTCGCAGACAGGTCATAATCTTTCCTCCATTTTCTTTCACCTTTTTTACACTGAAGATGAGCTTCGGCTAGGGACTGCGTATACCAAGGGGCACTTATCTTTTTAGTTTTGTTATTTTTTGCAGCACGTTTAGAGGGGGCAAGGTCATTAGCTACTAGCTGCATCCAAGTGTGAAAAATTTTGGAATCTTGTTCGACATCGCCGGAGAGGCTAGGAACCTGTGACTGGGCTGAGAGCTTGAGCTTGCTATTTTTCGCAATAAGTGCCCAGTTTTGACTGGAGGAGGATTGCAAAGTAGATTTTGCCATTTTGGGGGGGGGCGATGCATATTTACACTAAATGGAAAGAAGCAGTGATCTGTCCATATTTGAGGGATCGGCAAATGGGTCACTAGGAGGGGAAAGTTGGAACAGATCCCATCAAGTGTATGTCCCGCTTGATGAGTTACATTTGTTACTTTTTGAGAGACACCAAATATTTCAAGTGTCTGATAGAAGGAGGTGGCATGGCCGACCGAGCAGCGAGATGGCCGCTGAATAAGCGAGCTCCGCCGACTGCGTTATTAATCCTTAAATAATCCTTTCAGATCATATGGCACATAGGCAATCTTTGCATGGGGCGGTTGCGGGAGATATGAGGCACGAGCAGATACCTTTTAAAGTCCGCAGCGAGTGTGGTTCGTGAACCGCGCACTCCAACTGCTGTCACCGGAGCAAGGCGGAGGCGGAGGCGTAGGCTGCGGGAAGCGATGTCCCTTCTGGGAACCTGAGCCTACCTGAGTCCGGGGCTGTGCGGGCTGCGCCGGTGACGGCGCTCCTCGGCTCGGCAAAACCCGCGGATTTGAGCCAGGCAGGTGAGGAAGCCATAATCGACGGCGGCAGTGCTCTGAGGTGTGTGGCGCTTGGTCGAGAATCTTTCAAAAAGCGAAATAGCGAAGCCGTTGGCTTTATAGTGGCCGCCATCTTAGATCGGGCTGAGTTGTTGGTCCGAGATCTCAGCTCCCTCGTTGAGAGATATATTGCCATACTACTGACTTATTTGCTCGCCCAGAGATCCGAGGCGCCCTGGGGCGCTGTCACCATTTACATAAACAAGTTTGGAGCGGCCTGCGCCTCCCGTGGGGTGAGCCGGACATCGCCATTGTGCACTGAGGTCGGCCCTGCCTGCTCTGCAACAAGATGGCGGTTGCCTGCTGAAGAAGGGTGGAGCAGGTACTAATTAGCTAGCTCTGCTAAGGATCTCGCTTGCAGTGATACCCACATAATAACACGCGCCTCACCTCCAGTCCACGGGCCTGCACTGACGACCTGTTGTGAGGTCTGGGGTTCTCATTGGCGTGTATGGACTGCCCGTCAGGAACCTGGGGGGTGCCTGGCCCCTAGATGTGCCGCCTGCTCTCCTCCACGCGCTGAGGTGTGGTTAGCGGAGGTGAAGAATTGGCGATTTTCGTGGCTAAGCCCATATATACAGGCACCCGCCGCACTGCTACAGATCCTGCCCGTGTGCTGAGTGCTCGGCTACTATTGGTCCTGCTTCATTGGTAGCTACAAGATATTGCGCCAAGACTGCTGAAGGCGCGTGGTTGGCGCTGTAACCGGGCTGGAACATGGGCAAGGGGGACCCCAGGCAGCCACGCCTCACCTTCGAACAAAAGCGCCAAAACAAGCAGCCAACTCAAGACTCGGGGACAGTGGACCCGGAGGCGCATGATGACGAACAGGACATAGATGTTAAAATGTTAATGCTGGAGGTGCGCTCTCGCTTGCGAAGCATAGATACGAAGCTGGACTCCATGACTGCCCAGCTGGATTCGGTAAGAGCACAGGTTAGCACGCACGAGACCCGGCAAGACTGCCTAGAAAACCGCAACACTGAATGCTGTGAATTCCAACATGACGCGAAGGTGCGATTCACAAACATGGAGAAACAGATTGACAATTTACGCGCCAAAGCCGACGACCTGGAAGCGCGTTCTAGGAGATGCAACGTTCGAGTCACAGGGATTCCAGAAACAACAGCGATTGGGAAAATGGAGGTCTTCATCACCGACCTACTACATGAACTGTTTGACCCTCACCTGTCGCCTGTGTTCACTGTGGAGCGTGCACATAGGGCGCTGGGGAAGAAACCGCTGGTTGGAGAAACGCCGAGGCCTATCCTCGTGAAACTGCTGAACTATCAGGACAGAGATCTCATACTCAGATTGGCGAGAGAGAAAGGTAAAATAATACATAAAGGTAACCATCTCTCCTTTTATCTAGACTTTACGCCACTGGTGCAGGCAGCTAGGAAAGAATTTGTACCGGCGAAGCGCCTACTTTTACAGGCAGGTGTTCAATATTCCCTCCTTTACCCTGCTAAACTACGAGTTGTCCATGATGGGACTCCTAATTATTTCACAGATGCCCGCTCTGCCCTAAAATTTGCAAAGCACATATGTGGTTCTAGGTCGAAGAAAAAGACTTTGCCTGATGGTGAATCAGAGGCGAGACTGAGCGATAATGACTGATGCTGGCAGCTCCTTTCTGCTGTAACTCCTATGGCAAGGGCCTCGTCTGCTGATTGGCCGTACTATATCCGTACTTGCCTTGTTCCACTTTCTTGTGTATCAGTGCTTTTCATACTGTTCTATCTGATATGTTCAGCTTCCGAGCTGTGATTATGCTTCGTGACTCTCCCACTATGCAATGGTGCACTTTGATAGTTTTTCCTTATTTGCAATTAAGTGCCTTGATCTAACTTGAATTGACGCAGTCACCCTGTGCAAACAGGGTTGTATGCTCGGAATGCCTAGCCCCCGAGGGGTATCTCCCACTGTTCACCTGTTCAATTGTTTTTGTGCCTTGTGCGCTCTGGGGGGGAATTTATCACAACCTGATTGGGGGGTTGGTGTGGGAGGGGGGAGGGCTGGGGTAACGGATTGTTTGGCTGCATGTCAGTGCTTCGCTACTGAATTATATACTGTTGTTTTACATGATCATATCATGTTTAGGCTAGAGTTTGAACACCATGGATCAGGAACGGGCAGATGGGGGTGACTAGAGTGTTAACGTGGAACATCCGAGGTATGCAGGACAGTAGAAAGGCTAGATTACTGCATGGCTATCTGCAACGGCACAACATAGATATTTGCTTTTTACAGGAGACACATTTGAACACCTCGCCGTCACACAGACTTAAACATACTAGATGGGGCCCCGTATACTCTGCTATTTTTTCAAACTATGCCCGGGGTGTGGCGATACTGGTAAAAAGAGGCCTAGACTGGAGGGAACATTCAGTATCCTATGACACGGATGGGAGGTATGTGGTATTACATGGGACTCTCATGGGAAAACCGATAGTGTTGGCGGCTGTCTATGGCCCTAATGTAGATGATCCAGAGTTTTTTAGGAAGGTATGGGCCCAAATTGCACTGATGCACTGCCCGACAGTCATTTGGGGTGGTGACTTTAATGTGGTGCTAAATGATTTCCTAGATCGTAGCGGTGCCCCCAGACCTTTACACCCACACGCTAGCGCTGCACTAAACAACATCCTCAAAGAAGGCCTGCTGATAGACATTTGGAGGACGAGACACCCTGATAGTAGGGAGGGAACCTAATTTTCCAGTCACCATGGGGCCTGGTCTAGATTAGACTTTTGGTTGGTAACTTCAGACGTGGCCACTTGGACGGTTAATGTAGAGGGTCTGGCCCGCTCATTGTCTGATCACGCCCCTTGCCTGTTGGAGTTGAAAATCCCCGGTGCCCCCACTAGTGCCTTCACCTGGCGTCTGCCACCGCACGCTTTGCTCGATGCTGCATTCACGGAGGAAATACGGGTAGATATAACTGATTACTTTGACACCAATGCAGGTTCTGTCTCTACGAAATCCGTCTTATGGGATGCGTTCAAGGTGGTGATTATGGGATGCGTTCAAGGTGGTGATTACGGGACAGTATATAGCACGTCAAGCAGATGTGCTTAAGGCGATTAGGGGTACACTCAGTGCGCTGGAAAAAAACCTCAAGGACCTTGAGAGACAATTTTGTGACAACCCCACCCCTGAACTTGCGACACAGATTAAAGCCAAGCCATTAGATTACACTGAGGAAGCACAGCGCGAGCTTAAGTTCCTAGGTAACCAAACGGAGGCACGTAGATATGGTGAGGAGGATAGGCCCAGCCAGACACTAGCCAAGCTCATTACTGCTGCTGCGGCGCCTGCATATGTACATACCATCATAGACCCTGCTGGTGTAGAGGTTATAGGCCAAGAGGAAATTCTGAAGACTTTCGCAACTTTCTATTCCAAATTATATGAATCCACACAGGTGCAGACACGGGAATATCTTGAGACCTATTTAGATTCCGTCGCCCTAGTCTGGTTCAACGATGCCCATCGCACATGTATGGATCGCCCGGTCACGGTCCAGGACATTGCTAAGGTTATTAAAGGTCTGCCCTTGAACAAAGCCCTGGGCCCTGATGGGCTCACCACGGCTTTCTACAAAACATACGTAGACGAATTGGCGCCGAGGTTACATGCTGTTTTCACCGAAGCTCTAGAGGAGGGGATACTACCAGACTCTATGAGAGAAGCCCTTATTGTCACGCTCTTTATCTCTTATAAATGTCGATGTGAAGATATATGCGAAAATCATTGCTGAACGTTTACTGCCGCTGCTTCCCATGGTGGCCCTCCCCAACCAATCGGGGTTTATACCAGGCCGTGCAACCTCCCATAACCTGCGAACCGTTTTCTTAGTACTACACTATCTTCATCCAGATGTGCAGGCCACAGTGATATTTTTAGATGCCACAAAGGCCTTCGATTCTCTTGAATGGCCCTATCTCTTCCGAATTCTAGAACGCATGGGGTTTTGCCCAATGTTTATAGCGCTAATTCGTCCTCTCTACACGGCACCTAGGGCAAGGGTGAGAGTGAATGGCCTGATATCTGCACCCTTTTCTATTTCCCGAGGTAGGAGACAGGGCTGCCCTTTGTCCCCACTCCTGTTTGCCATTGCGATGGAACCGCTAGCGGCAAGAATTCGAAAACACCACTCTGCGTGTGGGATAGGTTTTAGCACCCGAAGCCTTTTAATTTCATTATATGCTGACGACGTCACCTTGTATGTCTCGAAACCGGCTGAAAATTTGTACCTGTTGCTCCGCGAATTTGTAAAATTTGCCGGGCTGTCAGGTATTTCAATTAATTGGGCCAAATCGGTCATTTTTCCGCTAACTGACAACACCCCAGAGGTCCACTCCGAATTCCCGTTGCGATGGGAGGCAGATGAAGTAAAATACCTGGGAGTGTGGATCAGTCGCAAACTCCAAGACATCTGGACCCTCAATTTTGGCAGAGCTGTTGCTTAGCTTGAGGGGAAAATTGCCATATGGACGAAACTGCCGCTATCTATTGCAGGCAGGATTGCCCTTGCAAAAATGGTGGTTTTGCCAAAGTTCCTGTATCTCTTTGTTAATATCCGGATTCCCTTGACGAAGCATTTTTTCACCTGTTTGCGCTCCCATCTGCTCACATTGGTGTAGGCGGGCGGGCAAGCTAGACTGTCTTGGGCGCTCCTGACACTGCCACTGCGGCAAGGGGGCATGGGTGCGCCTGACATGCATCTCTATGCCTTATGCACGCAAGCCCAATTTGCGCACTTCTGGGCTTACCCCACTCCCTATCAACCACATGTGGCGGTGGAGATGGACTCAGTCTCTCCACTTCCACTGAGTGTAGCCCTCTATCACAGAACCCCGAGGCCATCACTGGACATAGACACTGCGAACATGCTGTGCTGGACATGGCAGGAGCTGCGAAAGTGGGCAGGTCTTTCTCTCTTATACGCGCCGGCGATTCATCTTAGGCGCAACCCGATGCTCTCATGTTTAGAGGAGAGTGGCGGTGATGTCTCCCTGACAGAGACAATATTACACACCTTTGCTGATCTTTATCCCAATGGCGTGTTCCGCGACATGCAGACTGCGGAGGTTGAACCGGCCCGAACCTTTACAGACCGGTTCATGTACCATAAACTAAAATCCTCTTGTAAGGCCTTAGGCGGCCAGTTTCCTGAGGAGCCTCCCCAGCTCCAAGCCCTCCATAACATCCTAGCCAAAGCATCCCTGAAAAAGTTGATATCACGTTTGTACAATGCTATGCAAGAGCAGTCTCCCCTCGTCACACCAAACTCTATGCACATGTGGAATGCTGAACTAGACCCGCAATTGACCGAAGACCAATGGTCCTTTTGCTGTAAGCAATTGTTGGAACTTTCCCCTAATTATAAGCTCCGATTAATCCACTTCAAATTCCTACACAGATTTTATCGCACCCCGGTTTCACTGCACCGAATGGGCCTCAGAGAAGACAATACCTGCTGGAAATGTGGTGCGGGGGACGCCTCCTTTCTCCACGTGGCCTGGAGCTCCCCATCCCTCCATAACTATTGGAGGGCAGTCTTTGATGCCATAAACCAGATCCTCAAAAGGGCAGATGCTCCATCCCCGTTGCTGGGACTACTGGGGTGAGTGGCCAACACGGAACCCAAATGTCGTAAATTGCATGCTCTTCTGCTGTTATATGCTAGGCGTCAGGTGGCAATTCGCTGGGGGTGCAGAACCCTTCCCAAATTTGCAGACTGGTTATCGGACGTGACATATGGCCTCACTCAACTCGGGATTTACTGGGAATCCATGCCGACTGCATCTCGCCCCAGGTATTTCTGGTAACCATTCCTACGATGGGTGCATGATAAAGATGCGTTGTTCCCTCCTGGGCCCACTGGTATATAGTAAACCAGCTAGACTGCTGGAAGGTGGTGTGGAGATCTGGGCACTAAGGCGAGGATGTCTCTTCTGATGCGCTGTTTGCCTCTGTATCTATCCTGTCAACTACTCGGCTTATACTTGCTGCTATCTCTCTGTCTTGTGTATGTATAAGATGCCCCCGGGCGTTCAATAGAGCCTATATGTCTGCACCAGGATTGTCTGTCACCGACTCGACCACCCTACCACTGTTAAACTAGCCTTCAATACCATGTTTTTACTCCATATGATGTAATTCACATATTTCACTATCGGAAGTACTGCCGTTGGCCTTAGTTGTTGTATTGTTTACTATAATACGCATCCTTGTATATTACGATCGCAATTGTACGAGATTTACATAATATGCCATGTATACTATATATGTCAGATGTACATTGCTCTATAGTACCATTATTCAATTAATAAACAGAATTAAAAAAAAAAAGTGTCTGATAAAAATTAGAGACCTGTGGGTCTGTTTTTGATTCCAGCTGTAGATTGAAGTCTCCAAGGAGCGTAAAATGAGGATAACGAAGTAGCAGCTGACCTAGGGATTCGCCCAGAGATTCAAGAGGCATTAAGCATGATGGAAAAGCCAATGCTTTCAGCACATTTAAGGTGGCTAAGACTAAACGTATGGCACTTCAGGGTGTTTCTTATAATTATAGCAACACCTCCTCCTCTGCCACTCAACCTGTCCACCCTGAATATGATATAGTCAGGTAGCAGAACGATCGACAGATCAGGGTTGCTCCAGTCATTTAGCCAAGTTTTGGTTATAAAAAGGAAACCTAATTTGAATTCAAGGATTAGTTCCTTAATATCCTGGCTATGACTGCGCATTGATCGCGCATTAATAAGCCCTCCTTTGAGGCTAGATTGAATGATAGGGGTGATAGATATCTGTGTTGGGGCGTCAGATGAAAGCATGGGCATAGTCCAAGAGCAGGTTCTACAAGAAAATGTACACCAAAAATGCTCCATAGGGATTTGACAGGTACACTTGCTTTGGAAGTCAAGCTTTCTAAGGTCATTTGTTTGGTAGACAATGTGAGGGAGATTCAGGCCAGCAAGGCCTGCGCCTGTCGCGGTCTTGGCGCGGACGGGCGCAGACGGGCTTGCCTTTGGCGCGCCTTTGGCGCGCCCGCTGTACGGGCATCACATTCGCCAATAACATTGTATATTTCCAAGATGACATTCTTGTGTTTGGAGACACCATTGACCAACAGAATTGCACCCTCAGGGAGGCGCTGCTCAAGACCAAAGAATCTGGTTTAACCCCCAGATGTGAAAAATTTACATTTTGGTGGACAAAGTTGAATATCTTGGTTATGAGATCTCTGCCGAAGGAAGGTGTAAGACCAATGCAAAACATTTTGGATGCAATCAGGTTAGCTCCCACGCCTTCTGACAAAGATAAATAAAGATCTTTCCTAGGTCCTATTGAGTATTACTCTAAATTTGTTCAAGGTTTTTCTGAAAAAACAGAAATTCTTAGACTCCTCTTAAGAAAAGGAGCTACCAAACTTATAAATGGTTGATATCTGACAAAGTAATATAATGGAATGTTTCCTGACTTTTTGCTTTGTTTTTGTGCTCTGTATTCGACTCACTACTATACCCAATCATATTGACTATGCTGTAACTGTGTGGAGAAGTGTGGCTCACGGGTGGAGAAGTGTGGCTCACGGTGTAGAGCAGGCAGACCCGGAAGCTGAGGTCAGACCCGGGACCAGGGTTCAATTCCCGACGCGGCAGGGCCTTGAGCTCAAATGTCCACGGACTCGATAATTCTCGCTTCGGTGCCTGCTCTAATCATGGGTTCTCACTCTGCAACTCTGGGCATTAAGCTTGCTTAATCTCCACAACGGCCCCCCTGCGGCGGGATGCCTGGCTTTCACCTTGTGGATGCCCTGTAGGGGCTATCTCACGGGGAAAAGCCAGGACGGGTTCCCAAGGCAAGCGCCGGGAAACCTCCGGGTAGCTGTGCGCTCAATAAATGCAATAATAATAATAATAATAACTACGAATGCAACCTGTTGGTTTTTTATTTTGTTCAAAATGCCAATAAACAAATTTAAAAAAAGAAAAGGAGCTACCTTTGTGTGGGAATCACAACAACAGTCCTGTTTTGATAATATCAAAAAAACATTTCTGAGGCAGGCATAGTCACTCCTTTTGACACCGAGCTTTAATCCGTCTTCACTGTCGATGCCAGTGCCACAGGCCTTGGAGCTATTCTCTCCCAGGTCTATAATTGGCATGAACAAAATGTTGCATTTGCATCCATGACACAGATTAATTCTGAAAGGAATTATTCACTTATTGAACGCAAGACTTTAGTGGCAGCTTAGGGTTGTGAATATTTCAGAACCTACTTATCAGGTTCCAAATTCAACCTAAAATCTGATCATAAACCCTTGATTAAAATGTTATTACCTGGTGGAACCAGTAAATGCCCTGCGAGGTTAACTAGGTTAGCTTCTTGTGTCGCAGGGATTCTGCTCCTACACAGAACTGTGCACAAAGACCCAGGACCTCAGTGAATTGTGGTGTGGCAATAAACTCACCTCAGTGCCTAGAAACCCTAACCTAATCAGTGTCACATTAGCTCTTCGTCCTATATCAAAGGAACCAATGATTAGACAACCCAGAACATGCAACTTAGGTTATACTCAGGAATGGTGGGAAGAAAGAACACTCTTTCATTACACTCTCATACCAGTCCACAACAGGAGTATAAAGAGACACGGGCAAAGTTAAAATATTTATTTTAAAGACGTGCTCTAAGATGCAGTATTTTTGCTAACATAAGCAGACATACGATCAGAAATAATATGGTGAGCATTTTTCAAAATTACATAAAACACAAAAGGAGAAATCATATTATAATGATGGTGAAAACTGGTCTTATAGTGCCTAGTATAACACCCTCCCTAGATAGGAAATATGTTTTATAAAATATAGAGGTTCTCTTAGGCTTGTGTGGGAAACCCCATACCTCTAAGATCAGCAGTAGTGTATCACATCAGGATCTGCAAAAGCTCTCTCTCTCTCTGGAAAAACAGGATTCTTCCAAGTGCCTGAAATCATGCTTACAGTGCATTATTAAAGGCGCCAGAATCACTTTGGCTGCAGCTGCATGTATGTTATGGCTAAAACGTGAGCCGATCGGCCCGAACAACAGCTACCTTGTTATGATAACCTTGGAGGCTTTAGAACACTGTGTGCAGATTAGAGTCTCGATGTAAGTCTAAGGATGCTAAAAACAAGCCATTCTCATGTGAAGCATTTCACGCAGCCTAACTTACAACAAAATTTATATGTAGTGTTGTGTGCAAAAGCAGCAAAAAGGTAAAATGGCGTTTAAATTTCTAATAAGTCTATGCTAACATAGCAATGCATTCAACAAGGCCCAGCCCTCACTACACTTGTTTTCCATATCCATATCCATAGCCATAGACTTTATTCGGATAACAGCATATCCATAAAAGTAAGCATATACAAATAGAAACACATTAGTAGCAATGTAAAAGTTCATAGGGTGGCAAAATACAATAAACGTAGATAAAAATACATATAATAAATAGCAAGATACGATTAACATCATGGATCACACATTGTTTTCCGAGCACCCGTAGCAACTCTCAAAAAGGTGCTGGTACAAAAGATCAGTTCAGCATTGTCCAATTTAAGGTTGCAATCAAGAGCATAAGATAAATTAATCGGAGACAATTTTTTAAAATATGGGATAAACAACCATTGGGCATATTACATGTAGTATTTACAAAAAAATAAAAAGTGCAAGAGTGTTTGTCCGCTGTTCAGTATTAACAGGTTAGACTGTGTACAGTTATAGACTCCTGATGTACGACCTAAAGCATATGGAGATCAAGACATTGACTTGTTGGGGGGTTTCAATGATTGCATTACTTGTTTAGGTAGGTCTGTTTTTACAAAAATGTATGTTGCAAAGAAAGGCAGGTATGTTGTAGGTTGGAAGGATTTAGCAACGCTTTGAATTATTTTGGTTCCTGGAGCTGATCCTTCAGTCAGAGTTTTTGACGTACCTCTTGTATGTGTTCAGTCTATTTACCAAGAAGGTATGGGTTTATGGACCAAAACATTCCCACAAGTATTCAGTAATTCTGTTGGTTGTGTTAAGAATTATGTTCATTCCATTGTTCATTCCATTGTGTTAAAAAAGAAGCCATACCTGTGACTCCCAATCCCCGGCCTGTTCCTCTTAACATTAGAGATGAACTTAAATCTCTTCTTGAACAAATGATCTGTGAGGGCGTAATTGAAAAATCTGAAGCTTCTGAGTGGGTCAGTTAAATAGTTATTGTGTGAAAAATGGACAAAAGTGTTAGGCTCTGTACCGACTTGCGCAGTTTAAATAAGTGCATTGGATGCCACAACCTCTCCAGGGGATTAATTGTTGACTCTAGACGATCATAAGATAAGGGGTACCACTGCCCCCTGGAATTAGTCACATACTTTGGACTTAGATAGGTAGCCAAGGAAGCCTTTCAGACATTTCCACTCAACCTCCTAAATTCACCTCTCTTACATCACTAATTAACTCAAGCTCTATCAGCAGATGGGTCACCAAACTTTAAAAGTTGAGCTCAGATGTAATTGAAACCTCTAATAAGCCAGTTAGGCGTTTGTGGGAAATTGATTTTGGGCATTCCATAGCTGACAAACAATGGGAGTTCTGTTGTACCAAGTGAAAATCATGTCAATTGACTATAGGCACCAAATCTTTCATTTTTAAATTTCTTAATCGAATATACTACTTCCCAGCGATTATGCAAAAAATGTGATGCATGATAAATGTGGAGTACCACTAATGTGTTTGTTACAACAAGAGCCTTACACCCAAAATGTAATCAAGTGAACACTGCCAAATTATCTAGAGTCCCACCCATTGCTTGTCACCATTCTTGGAAAACGTGCCTAGAAGAATACTTATGGGTGTACTCATCATTAGTGAGGGTTGATCATTGAAGTAGCAGAACAGATTTTCCATTAACCAGCGCAAAGATAAGAACTACATTACTCATGCAACCTTGCATACTGTAGGAGAGCTGTAAAACATCTTTCACCAAAGACCGGAAGACAAAAACGGGGTCAGACCACATCCCCATGCAGATTATTGTTGGTTCCTGTTGTGTTGTTGACGGAGTGAAGACGCGTGGGCTGCTAGGTCCGGTGCGGTAAGGGTGTTTCACACTGGTCTGCATTTGGGTGATTGCCCTATGATATGCCATTCTTAGCTTCAGGAGTATAAGAATTGCTTTGGGGCTGACATGATATATGATATTTCTGCTAGAGGCATTTTTATGCTGCTTCATATGAAGGGTCTTTGGAAAGACCAGTTCGCTTGACTGTGTTCTTGCTATATAGTGCTGTGGAGGTTCTGCTCAACTGAGGCCCGTTGGTCAACTGCAAGATATTTTCAACACAGAAATTCTGTGTAAAAAAACAATATGCTGTGATTTAGAAAAGCAAAGGAAGTCTGGAGACTTGGAGTTTCCTTATTTATGCCTAGTGAGTTTGGCATCAAGGCTGCCATTGAATAAGTGGGATGGGTATGCCCGACGTGGTCCCTTGCTCACTGTGCCACTGGATTCAATCTAGCCTGGCTGAAGAAGGGTGACATACCCTGAAACCGGTCCCAGGATGATGGTTCCCGTTCCAGGGAGGACCTGGCCTGGAAGTTCGGTCTGGACTGTTCCCATGGGGCACAGGGTCAAGATTTGCATATGGCTGGGTCCAAACTGGGGTGGCGCAGTGAGCAAAAGAACAATGGATTTAACCCAAATCTTTTTGACTGGGGGAGAATGTTTGCATTGTCAGCATTCCGTCCATCATTTGTTTGCTGTAACACTTTTCGCCCTAAGTGGGATGGGTATGTCCAGACGTGGGTCCCTTGCTCACTGTACCACTGGATCCAAGTGCTGTGGAGGTTCTGCTCAACTGAGGCCCGTTGGTCAACTGAAAGATATTTTCAACACAGAAATTCTGTGTAACAAAAACAATACGCTGTGATTTGGAACAGCACATGAAGTCTGGAAACTTGGAGTTTACTTATTTATGCCTAGTGGGTGTGGTATCAAGGCTGCCATAGAATAAGTGGGATGGGTATGCCCCGACATGGTTCCTTGCTCACTCTGCCACCGGTCCCAGGATGCTTGTTCCCGTTCCAGGGAGGACCTGGCCTGGAAGTTCGGCCTGAACTGTTCCCATGGGGCACAGGTTCAAGACTAATTTGCATATGGCTGGGTCCAAACTGGGGTGGCGTAGTGGGCAAAAGAACGATGGATTTAGCCCAGATCTTTTGACTGGGGGAGAATGTTTGCATTGTCAGCATTCCGTCCATCATTTGTTTGCTGTAACACTTTTCGTCCTAAGTGGGATGGGTATACCCAGACTTGGGTCTCTTTCTCACTGTGCCACTGGATTCAAGCTAGCCTGGCAGAAGAAGGGTGACATACCCTGAAACCGGCGCCAGGATGCTTGTTTCCGGTCCAGGGAGGACCTAGTCTGGCAGTTTGGTCTGGACTGTTCCCACGGGGCACAGGGTCAAGACTGATTTGCTTGTGGCTGGGTCCAAACTGGGGTGGCGTAGTGGGCAAAAGAACGACGGATTTAACCCAGATTTTTTGACTAGGGCAGATATATATATATATATATATATATATATATATATATATATATTACCTACTGGCGGTCGCCAGTAGGTATATATAGTTAGGATTTTTTCTCTATGGGATTTTTGAAAATTCTATGTCTAATAACTTTGGCGTTTGTGGACGGAATTGGCTGAAATTTTCAGGAAAATGGAACATTTTGTTTCTGAGCAGCCCCTGACAATTTGGGGGGGTTTCATCAAGGGGGGGCCGAGAAAAAAGGGGGGTCCCAAAACGCATTTTTCCCATGTTAATTTCCATAGGGCGGTTGGCCTCACTTTTAGCTCGAATGGCTGAATGGATTTGCACGAAACTTGGCAAAATTGTAGGGACTGTTAGCCTGATGTGCCTTTGCTAGGTCTCAATATATGTGCTCCAGTGGATTTTGAGTAATTTAGGTTCAAAAAAATATATATATCTGGGCGGAGCCTAACCACACATCTGATCTGATTGGCTGTCAGCACTTCATCCAAGAAGTGTTGGCAGCCATCTTGGGACCAATATACATGATAGCACCTCATTAAAAAGCATTGTAGTTAATAGAGGGTTTTAGGACTTTAGTTACATTATAAATCATTTGTTGATGGTACCATACTCGTTTTAGGAATTGTGGTGGGTTCTAAGGTGATTTTACCATGTGAAAAAACCTTCTGCTGTGATATCATGAATATTGTTTGAAAGAAAACTAATATCTCATGATTTTCCCACAGTGGTTTGGAAGGGGATCTATAAGCTAAACTGAAAGCATATTTTCTGTAAATTCACATTATCTTTCTCAGTCATGTGAAAATGAAGTCTGACATTCTCAGTAAAACATGTACATCCAACAAGGACAGAGACTGTCAGTTGATTCCTTTGTGTTCTACTGCAGCCTCCTAGAGTGTTCTAAAGAACAACTAGAGCGCTAACAGTCCTACTTATTACAAAGGTATGGCACACCTGAAGCCATCTTGATTGGAATAAAGTGGTAACTCTTAAAACATTTAATTTAAAAAGAAACAACATGAAGGGGTATATTTTGCCATAGAAAGTATGATTAGTGCTGCAGAATGAAAAATTAGGGCACATTTTGAGTGACTTCTCAAATCCTTTTCTATTTCATTAAAACATTCTGACATGCAGTCTCCCAAAATGGCCACCAGAGACAAAAGAGCCCAAATGTAGCCCAAATATCACCCAGATGTAGCCCAAGTATAGCCCAATGACAGAATGTCCCAGAGTGTTCTAAAGAACAACTAGAGCGCTAACAGTCCTACTTATTACAAAGGTATGGCACACCTGAAGCCATCTTGATTGGAATAAAGTGGTAACTCTTAAAACATTTAATTTAAAAAGAAACAACATGAGGGGGTATATTTTGCCATAGAAAGTATGATTAGTGCTGCAGAATGAAAAATTAGGGCACATTTTGAGTGACTTCTCAAATCCTTTTCTATTTCATTAAAACATTCTGACATGCAGTCTCCCAAAATGGCCACCAGAGACAAAAGAGCCCAAATGTAGCCCAAATATCACCCAGATGTAGCCCAAGTATAGCCCAATGACAGAATGTCCCAGAGTGTTCTAAAGAACAACTAGAGCGCTAACAGTCCTACTTATTACAAAGGTATAGCACACCTGGAGCCATCGTGATGGGAATAAAGTGGTAACTCTTAAGACATTTAATTTAAAAAGGAACAAAATGAGGGGGTATATTATGCAATAGAAGGTATTATTAGTGCTGCAGAAAGAAAAATTAGGGCACATTTTGAGTGACTTTTCAAATCCTCTTCTATTTCATTAAAAAATTCTGACATGCAGTCTCCCAAAATGGCCACCAGAGACAAAAGAGCCCAAATGTAGCCCAAATATCACCCAGATGTAGCCCAAGTATAGCCCAATGACAGAATGTCCCAGAGTGTTCTAAAGAACAACTAGAGCGCTAACAGTCCTACTTATTACAAAGGTATGGCACACCTGAAGCCATCTTGATTGGAATAAAGTGGTAACTCTTAAAACATTTAATTTAAAAAGGAACAAAATGAGGGGGTATATTTTGCCATATGAATTATGATTAGTGCTGCAGAAAGAAAAATTAGGGCACATTTTGAGTGACTTCTCAAACCCTCTTCAATTTCATTAAAAAATTCTGACATAGTCTCGCAAGATGGCCACCAGAGACAAAAGAGCCTAAATGTAGCCCAAATATCACCCAGATGTACCCCAAGTATAGCCCAATGACAGAATGTCCCAGAGTGTTCTAAAGAACAACTAGAGCGCTAACAGTCTTACTTATGACAAAAGTATGGCACACCAGAAGCCATCTTGATTGGAATGAAGTGGTAAGTCTGAAAACACTCAATTTAAAAAGGAACAACATGAGGGGGTTAATTTTGCCATAGAAAGTATGATTAGTGCTTCAGAAAGAAAAATTAGGGATCATTTTGAGTGACTTCTCAAATCCTCTTCTATTTCATTAAAAAAATTCTGACATGCAGACTGAAACATGCACTTTGAATACCAGCAGCAGACGTCCCTGGTGAGCAGTAGCTTTACTACAGTGATCTAATGTGCAACTAGAGTGCTAACATTCAGAATTTATGGCAAATGTGTGACACATCTGAATGCCTTCTTGATGGAACCAAAGTAAACAAGCATTGAAAATGCAATAGATCTCGCCCTCATTTAAGTTAAAGCCATTCTGTTTGTAATGAGGTGGCTTTTTAGCTTTGCTTTTATTAGTGTTTTTTCAACTTTCATGTAAATAACGCACCGTTTTCACCAAATCGACTTTGCCCAAGCACACCCTTCCCTTCGGCCAACAAATCCCAAAAATTCGGCACACCTGCCGATCCACTCTCCCTACAGCTCACCCAAGCCCCGTCCCTCTAGCGCAACTGGAACATCCCAAATTCACCTTCTCCATGCGCACCAAAAACTCCCATTGAATAACATGACAATTCGCTACTCCGCACAAAAATTGCTCTTTAAAGCACTTCCACTGCTCCGATCCGCTTCAAACTTGGCTGGACACTAGTTCCACCGATTCCCTAACATCTCACAAAAAATCAGCTCAATCCATCCACTGGAACGGGGACGAATTTCAACCCGAATACGCGCCCCCCGCAAACACAAAAAAAAGCCATAAAACGGCCAAATCTCGACCAAAAACCGCCAAAATCCCTCAAAACCTTGCCAACACCAATACGCACGAAACTGAACCGGCCCCTCAGCCCTAGGCTCCGGGAACCCTACTTAATTGACCCAAAAGCCCTAAAAAAGCAACATAATACACACGAAAATGCCCTAACAACCCTAAAATGCATATAAGTATATGTATGCATGCATTTATGTTTGTATTTATATGTAGATATACAGATGATATATGTTTATATATGTATGTATATATATATATTCACTGAAAAAACCATAGGCTATAGACCATATATAGTTAGGAATTAGCATTTACAAAACCTTGAAAATTCACTGAAAAAACCGTAGGTTATAGACCATATATAGTTAGGAATTAGCATTTACAAAACCTTGAAAATTCACTGAAAAAACCATAGGTTATAGACCATATATAGTTAGGAATTCGCATTTACAAAACCTTATTTTACTCACACAAAACCATTGAAATTCCATATATAGTTAGTTGCACTAACTATATATCGCGCACCCGCAATCCACTGCTGATGATGTCATATATTACATCATTCATGACATGGTCAGTGACATCACTGATGACATCACTGATGACATCTCAAATTACATCACTGATGACATCACTGATGACAACATCCAGTGACTGTATGTTTCTGTAAAGTTAAAATATGTCTTACATATTGAAGAATGAGTGGATGTATAAGTGTCTGGATGAAGGATTTAGTAGGTGCATGACTGACTGTATGAGTGAGTGATTAAATGTGTCTCACTGAGTGCATGGGTTAGTGACTAAACTGTCTTAATTTGTGCATCATTATGTCTGTTGTTCTGTAAACTGTTGCATGTGTTGATAAGTAGCTATACGAGTAACTATATGGGTTATTGATTGGTTGCCCAAGTATTTGTATGGGATACTGAGTGTGTGTGTGGGTGGCTGGGAGGTGTATGACTCTGTGCATAGATGTGTGAGCAGTTGATTCACTAGATGTATGGTTTCAAAAGTGCATGTGGAAACAGCTGTATGGGCGGTTGACTGTGTGCATGAGTGTATTGGTGATTGAATGGATATCTCAGTGCTACATGTCAAAGTAAGTACATATGTAAAACACAGTACATGTGAGAGTTGACATATATAAATAACTGTGCATAAGAGCCAGTGAATGTGTGAGTGGCTGTATGGATCATTGTGAACTTGTATCAGGGATTGTATAAGAGAGTTAATATGTGTTAGTATATGTTTGAATAAGTAAAGTTTGTATAACTGTATAGTTGAGGAAATGGAGGTGTGATTGATTCTTTGATTGACTGACTAGGTGTGTGAGTAACTCCATGGATGAGTGAGAGTCTGTGAGTGTCTGTTTACACTGATTGTATCTAAGGTTATATTAGAGTCTGAAGAGGTTCATCGTATTATCACATGAATGATATCATCAGTGATGTGATCAGTAATGTCAAATGAGATGTCATCAGTGATGTCAACAGTGATGTCATTTGAGATGTCATCAGTGATGTCATTTGAGATGTCATCAGTGATGTCATCAGTGATGTCACTGACCATGTCATGAATGATGTAATATATGACATCATCAGCAGTGGATTGCGGGTGCGCGATATATAGTTAGTGCAACTAACTATATATGGAATTTCAATGGTTTTGTGTGAGTAAAATAAGGTTTTGTAAATGCGAATTCCTAACTATATATGGTCTATAACCTATGGTTTTTTCAGTGATATATATATATATATATATAATTCACTGAAAAAACCATAGGTTATAGACCATATATAGTTAGGAATTCGCATTTACAAAACCTTATTTTACTCACACAAAACCATTGAAATTCCATATATAGTTAGTTGCACTAACTATATATCGCGCACCCGCAATCCACTGCTGATGATGTCACATATTACATCATTCATGACATGGTCAGTGACATCACTGATGACATCACTGATGACATCTCAAATGACATCACTGATGACATCTCAAATGACATCACTGATGACATCACTGATGACATCTCATTTGACATTACTGATCACATCACTGATGATATCATTCATGTGATAATAAGATGAACCTCTTCAGACTCTAATATAACCTTAGATACAATCAGTGTAAACAGACACTCACAGACTGTCACTCATCCATGGAGTCCACACATCCATGGAGTCCACACACCTAGTCAGTCATGCAAAGAATCAATCACACCTCCATTTCCTCAACTATACAGTTATACAAACTTTACTTATTCAAACATATACTAACACATATTTACTCTCTTATACAATCCCTGATACAAGTTCACAATGATCCATACAGCCACTCACACATTCACTGGCTCTTATGCACAGTTATTTATATATATCAACTCTCACGTGTACTGTGTTTTACATATGTACTTACTTTGACATGTAGCACTGAGATATCCATTCACTCACCAATACACTCATGCACACAGTCAACCGCCCATACAGCTGTTTCCACATGCACTTTTGAAACCATACATCTAGTGAATCAACTGCTCACACATCTATGCACAGAGTCATACACCTCCCAGCCACCCACACACACACTCAGTCTCCCATACAAATACTTGGGCAACCAATCAATAACCCATATAGTTACTCATATAGCTACTTATCAACACATGCAACAGTTTACAGAACAACAGACATAATGATGCACAAATTAAGACAGTTTAGTCACTAACCCATGCACTCAGTGAGACACATTTAATCACTCACTCATACAGTCAGTCATGCACCTACTAAATCCTTCATCCAGACACTTATACATCCACTCATTCTTCAATATGTAAGACATATTTTAACTTTACAGAAACATACAGTCACTGGATGTTGTCATCAGTGATGTCATCAGTGATGTCATTTGAGATGTCATCAGTGATGTCATCAGTGATGTCACTGACCATGTCATGAATGATGTAATATGTGACATCATCAGCAGTGGATTGCGGGTGCGCGATATATAGTTAGTGCAACTAACTATATATGGAATTTCAATGGTTTTGTGTGAGTAAAATAAGGTTTTGTAAATGCGAATTCCTAACTATATATGGTCTATAACCTATGGTTTTTTCAGTGAATATATATATATATATATATATATATATATATATATATCTATATATATATATATATATAGATATATATATATATATAGATATATATAGATATATATATATATATATATATATATATATATATAGATATATATATATATATATAGATATATATATATATAGATATATATATAGATATATAGATATATAGATATATATATATATATAGATATATAGATATATAGATATATATATATATATATATATATATATATATATATATATAGATATATAGATATAGATATATATATATATATAGATATATATAGATATATATATATATATAGATATATAGATATATATATATATATATATACATACATATACATACATATACCGGGGAGTGCACTCGGCATGCTACGGGAGTGCGCGAGCGGAAAGCTGATTGGCTGTCAGATGTCTGTTAACATTCTAAACAACCCGGAGAGTCCGCCATCTTTTGTCTCGGTAGAATCGAGACACAAGAGGTAAAAATAAAAAGGGGGAAATGTCTAAAAGGGGGCAGGGTACACAACCCCTGACCCCCTAGGTTTTTTGAGGTTGGCCTAGAAGGACCCTGAAGGGCAACAAAAACTTGTTTTTTTTGTGCAATTTTCGCGGGGTAAGCGCTGGGTGCGTTCCCATGTACGCTCTCCGGTACGCGCACCCTGAGCGCACCACAGGGTATAACAGTGAAAGAAAATAGTTTTAAATAAGAATTTGGATTGGTTAGAGGTAGTGTAGCTCGAGAAAGATCTGTTGTGTTATGTGGGTGATTTAAGTACCTACAAGTAGGTACCGATGCAGAGTCTAAAATTCAAGAGAAAATCTCTGTTCTCCTCATCTGTGAAATGTACATCGTCTCCTCTGTAGATGTCTTGCATGTTGTAATGCAAGTTATTGTGGTATATTGAACTCATACCATAGTCTCTCAGGAAAGCAGAAACAGATCCTTTTGGGACCTCCTGAGAAGGTCTAGGGGGTGAGGGGCACTCTACCCTGCTCCCTTTTCAAGTTTTGAAGTATTACATTTCACTCTCTTCTGAAACTACACAAAATAGCGGCGATAGGGTGCATCAGAGACAGACAGTGAGAGAAAGGAGGCAGGAGATGAAGAAGAGATGTCAAATATACATTGGTAAAAATACAGTGGGAGAAGGGAAGTAAATATGAGTAAACTTACTATGTAACATAAAATATTTGCACTCTATACTATAAGTATTACATTATACTACAATCACTTCGCTTTTACCTCATAAATTAGAAATAAAAATGAATAATATGTCAATTAGTTTTTAATTTGTGATTAATAATTTATTGTTCAGATTTTTCATAATTTAATAGAACTTGTAGCATGTCCTCATCTGGAACCTCATCTACAATCATATAATTAATGTCCTCATGAAAAGTGTTCATTGATGTTTGTTGGAATTCTATTTTATCCAAACATTCAATTAATTCTTCGTCTAGAGATTGATCCAAAAAATGTTTAAGTCATCTCCTCTTTGTGATAAAATGGTGCTTTCAATATCCATGACATTTTCATTTTCAAGATATGTTGTTGTAATTTCAAAAGAAATTTCCTTGCTCTCCTCCATTTTAATTTCAAATTTCTTGCTGTAAATTGCAGAAAAAAAGTAATCACTTTCATTTATCATTTTTATAAATACATAATATAAAAGTAGCTTAATCAAGTATTTAGTTCTTTAAAATTAATTGGCAGGAACTAGAAATATAAAGCACTGCATGTGATTAAGTCTTTCTTAATCCATAATTATAACAGAATGACTGTAAATAGCTAATAGAAAACCTTTTCCAAATTATCTTAAAGTGTACAACATAGTTCCTCTTACAAATTAACAACTCACCTTTTTAGGTCGAGCTGGAGTTAGCATCCAAAGGATGCGTCCAGTCTCGACAACTTTAGCCGCCCGTCTCATGGGAATCAGGGACAAGAGGGTGCCACGCGCTTCTCTTGCTGGATTTGACTGCGTGCACGCGCAGCCACACTCACGCAAGCGCACATACACAGCCACACGCATACTCAGCCACACGCACACACAGGCACACACACACCCCCCCCATCGGCGCCGCACCTACACACACACTAGCGCACCTACACACAGAGACCCCCCCACACACACCAGCGCACCTACACACACGCACGCACACATACAAAGACCCCCCTCCCGCCGCCATCGTACACATACACACACACAAGCGCACCCCTCCCCCCTAGAACTAAGCCCCACTTACCGCCATTCGGGACTTCTGTAGCCGTGGCTCTCCCTCAGGCATGGGAGCCGCGCTCTCAGGCACTCTGTGGGCGAGTGCGCGGGACTTCCGAAGACGGCAGTCCCGCCCCATGGAAGGTTTCGGTTTCAGTCCTAGCAACTTGTTTTTCTATAGGAATACTCTAGTTTGTGTATTTTAAAAACAGCATTAGCACGATCATAAACCTAATGGGGAAACTTGTGAGTGACGATTCTTTCAGAGAAAGAACCACATCACATATATGCTGCGTTGTTGCACAAGACGTCTTAGACGCTGCCATTTCTCCTGCGCGTGCTTCTCGCGGAGGGCTTACTTTCACACGCCTGGGAAGGAGTGTTGTGAAAGAAGGTACCGTTAAAAGTGGCGTGGTATGACACCGCCGCCACCCAAAAAATGAAATGGGTGGTATGCTTGAATTCAACGCAGCCGCTCGTGTTCATAACGCCCCACATTCCATTCCAGCGATTTGTAGCTCGCTTGTGCCATTACGAGCAGGGGAAAAAACATATGGAAGTCTTAACACCGAGACACTGTTCTAACATCTGTGTCAAACACATTGCCGATCAATTTGTCTTGAACAAAAATGTGCACATCTGCTTGTTCCCTAATTTCGAGATGACAAGTATACATCCAGGCCTTCATGCAGACGATGGAGTGTGAATGTCCACGAGGAATGTGCCTTCTTCAGTGCAAAAAGAGTAAGTAGTAAGCTGAGCACAATATTCCAAGCTCTTTTGTATTTATTTTGGTGTTTATTTTGTGGCATCGTGTCGCCGTTTGCCATCTTGGTAGCACTTTGCATGTCTAAAGCGACTAGAAAAGAAGGTGGGAACTTTAGTTGCCTTACAATGCTACCAGCTAGGGTTAGTATAGGTCAGACAGATTCAGGTGAGGCTAGGTCACGAACAGTTCGGCGAAGGGCACACAAGAATTCTGAATCTGCAGCATTAAGGGGATAAGCCTGTGGTTTTTGAATTTTGGGATCGATTTGTGTGGAAAGAAAAGGCCGAAAAAAGAATAAAAAAGATTGTTATAACTTTTACCCAGCGGGTTTCTGAAAGCCTTGCAGACTGTGGAAGAGACGTACAGACACCAGGGGATATTTTTAGGCCCTCGTCTGAGCCTGCCTTGGGCTGTATTATATGTGAACATTCACAGCGTGAGTGTTCCTTCCCCACCCAGGACGGCTGTTCTTCATACCTTCAAAATGTCACTACTTGGTAAATAAAAAAATGCAAATTTCTCTTTGTCCCGTCCACAACCAACCTGAAGCATTAATAACACATTCTAAATGTATCTTAATTTAGTTTTTGGAGATTATGCAACTGGTTTAGGAGAGTGAAGATTTTAGCTCAGGCTTGACATCCAAAATGCTCAAGAAACGAGGGAGGCGGGGATTATGAAATACCTTCCACGCCTATTCTGGAGGCCTGTGGTTAGAGGGGCAGGCCCATGACGTCCTTCTGTCTGGGTTCTTGTCTTGATATTTCTCCTTAGTGGACACACATCGGTTTTAAAAAATGCATTTATTCCCCAACATGTGTTCATTTTCCGCCTTGCGTTTCCACAAAATCACGGTATCCTCTATCGGTCCTTAACCTCGCCGAGACACAGTTTTGAGCTCCCACTACGATCATGATACATTATATTGTATGTAGCGGTTGCCACTACACTCTTGAGGCTTCTTACTGCTGTAAATAGTAGAGGTTACTCTTACGCAGTTCAGTCACATTCATTTGAAGGATCTGGGGGGTGGGGTGATATTCTAGGAGTCGGATGCATTGGGATTCCAACCTGTGACGCTTAGATTACCAAACTATATCAACAGCAGAAGCATTAATCCATTTAGCTATCTTATAGTGCTTTCCTCCAAGATATTTTGTCCCCTCTTTTCTGAAATAAGTAAATGACTTCAAATTTATATCTATCAGTCAGTTGCACCAGTTGGGCAATACCAAAGAAATAAAACAGTACAAGAATCACGCCCAATCCCACTCTTCTACAAAAATCCATACTGTGGACAATGTCTCCTCCTGTCCCCCTGACTGTTTATTTCCCACCTTCTACTGCAACCTAATTTGATAACATAGTTATTGTATATATGTCGCTTCCCCAAAATGTTGGTGAATTCTGATTCTCTTTGCTTTCCAATCCCCAGTGATTAGAAAAAAAGTTGGTTATGAAGAACAAATTGCCATAGTCCTGTCTTGAGAGGCCTAAGGTGAACTTTGACCTTGCAATACTACTGCTTGAAGCCCATATAGAAGTCTCAATTGAAATGGACACCGTTGTCCATGCCATTCACGTAGGATTGAAGAGTCAGTCAATTCTACGTGTTGGCAAGCCATTTTGTACAAGCGATGATCAAAGGTTTGCACCCGAGAATGTCTCGCGAGCAGTGTACAGAGAGTTAGGAGTGTTTATAGGAGTTAGGTGAACCTCTGCTTTTAGAGCGTTAGATTTGAGGTGAAGAAGAGACATGGGCACCACCACATCAACCTGGGGTACCACCACATCACTCAGGGGCACCACCACATCAATCAGGGGCACCACTCAGGGGCACCACAACATCACCCTGGGACACCACCACATCAATCAGGGACACCACCACATCACTCAGGGGCACCACCACATCACTCAGGGACACCACCACTTCACTCTGGGACACCATCACATCACTCGGGGACACCATCACATCACTCTGGGACACCATCACATCACTCTGGGACACCACCACTTCACTCTGGGACACCACCACATCACTCGGGGACACCACCACATCACTCGGGGACACCACCACATCACTCGGGGACACCACCACATCACTCGGTGACACCACCACATCACTCAGCCCAACCACATCATCACTCAGCACCACAACAGCACTGTCCTTGCTTGCTACCAACAAGCATTGCCATAGCCAATAGGACATGCATTAGGAAAGTGTAAGCTATTGGCTTTGTGAATAACAATGCTATTAATTTAGATATTTTCAAAGCCAACACATATTTAAACAAGCATTTGCAATGCAATAGGTCTCGCATTAGAAAAGTTTGAGCTATTGGTATTGTAAATGACAAATTTTGTATTTATGTGTTGGTTTTAAAAATAGCTAAATTAATAGCTTTGTCATTTACAATGCCAATACTTTTAACTTTTGCAAATGTGACACCTGTAGCATTTGTAATGCAATATGTGTTGTATTTACGTGACTTACATGTATTGATATTACAAATAAGAATTGCTTCTAATTTTTTTTAATAATTAATACTTAAATAAAAAAGTTATTGTAATTTATAATTGCAATAGCTTTAACTTTCATAAATAATTTTTGTGAAGATTATGTTCAGTGTATTTTATTGTGACGAAAATCCAAGCACAGAAGTGAAATATTAACATCTTTTTGTGACATTTGTAATAAAGCTTGAAACATTGAGAGAACATATTTGAACCAGTTGTTGTTGAATGGTTGCACAGATTGATGCTGTGGTGGCACTGAGTGATGTTGTGGTGGCGACGTGTGATGCTGTGGCGTTCAGTGATGCTGTGGTAGCGCATAGTGATGTTGTGGTGCCTCTGAGTGATGCTGTGGTGGTGCTGAGTGATTCTGTGGTGATGCGATACATAGATAGAGTGTAATTATGTGGCGTGTAACTATGTTGCACTGAGTGGTATTTGGAGTGTATGTTGCATTGAGTGCATGTAATTATGTAGCGTGTAATTATGTGGCACTGAGTGGTTTTTGGAGTGTATGTTGCATTGAGTGCAGTGTAATTATGTGGCGTGTAATTATGTGGCACTGAGTGGTATTTGGAGTGTATGTTGCGTTTAGCGCAGTGTAATTATGTGGCATGTAATTATGTAGCACTGAGTGGTATTTGGAGTGTATGTTGCATTGAGTGCAGTGTAATTATGTGGAATGTAATTATGTAGCACTGAGTGGTATTTGGAATGTATGTTGCATTTAGCGCAGTGTAATTATGTAGCATATAATTATGTGGCACTGAGCGGTATTGTGTGGAGGGTATGTTGTATTCAGTAGAGTGTAACTGTGTGGCATGTAATTATGTGGCACTGAATGGTATTGTTTGGAGTCTATGTTGCCATGAGTGCATTGTAATTATGTAACATATAATTATGTGGCACTGAGTGGTATTGTGTGAAGTGTGTGTTGCATTCAGTAGAGTGTAACTGTGTGGCATGTAATTATGTGGCACTGAATGGTATTGTTTGGAATCTATGTTGCCATGAGTGCATTGTAATTATGTAACATATAATTATGTGGCACTGAGTGGAATTGTGTGAAGTGTGTGTTGCATTCAGTAGAGTGTAACTGTATGGCATGTAATTATGTGGCACTAAATGGTATTGTTTGGAGTCTATGTTGCAATGAGTGCATTGTAATTATGTAACATATAATTATGTGGCACTGAGTGGTATTGTGTGAAGTGTGTGTTGCATTCAGTAGAGTGCAATTATGTAGCATGTAATTATGTGGCACTGAGTGGTTTTTGGAGTGTATGTTGCATTGAGTGCAGAGTAATTATGTGGCGTGTAACTATGTGGTACTGAGTGGTATTTGGAGTGTATGTTGCATTGAGGGCAGTGTAATTATGTGGCGTGTAATTATGTGGCACTGAGTGGTATTTGGAGTGTATGTCGCATTGAGTGCAGTGTAATTATGTGGCACTGAGTGGTATTTAGAGTGTATGTCGCATTGAGTGCAGTGTAATTATGTGGCGTGTAATTATGTGGCATTGAGTGGTATTTAGAGTGTATGTTGAGTTGAGCGCAGTGGAAATATGTAGCATATAATTATGTGGAACTGAGTGGTATTGTCTGGAGTGTATGTAGTATTCAGTAGAGTAATTATGTGGCGTGTAATTATGTGGCACTGAGTGGTATTGTTTGGAGTGTGAGTTGGCTTCAGTAGAGTGTAATTATGTGGCATATAATTATGTGGCACTGAGTGGTATTGTGTGGAGTGTATGTTGTATTCAGTAGAGTAATTGTGTGGCGTGTAATTATGTGGCACAGAGTGGTATTGTTTGGAGTGTATGTTGCATTGAGTGCAGTGAAATTTATGTAGCATATAATTATGTGGCACTGAGTGGTATTGTGTGGAGTGTGTGTTGCGTTCAGTAGAGTGTAATTATGTGGCACTGAGTGGTATTTGGAGCGTATGTTGCGTTGAGCGCAGTGTAAATATGTAGCATACAATTATGTGGCATTGAGTGGTATTTGGAGTGTATGTTGCCTTGAGCGCAGTGTAATTTTGTAGCATATAATTATGTGGCACTGAGTGATATTATGATGAGTGTATGTTGTATTTAGTCGAGTGTAATTGTGTGACGTGCAATTATGTGGCACTGAGTGGTATTGTTTGGAGTGTATGTTGCATTGTAATTATGTAGCGTACAATTATGTGGCACTGAGTGGTATTGTGTGGAGCGTGTGTTGCATTCAGTAGAGTGTATTTATGTGGTGTGTAATTATATGGCACTGAGTGGTATTTGGAGTGTATGTCGCATTGAGTGCAGTGTAATTATGTGGCGTGTAATTATGTGGCACTGAGTGGTATTTGGAGTGTATGTTGCGTTGAGCGCAGTGTAAATATGTAGCATATAATTATGTGGCACTGAGTGGTATTGTGTGGAGTGTGTGTTGCATTCAGTAGAGTGTAATTATGTGGTGTGTAATTATGTGGCACTGAGTGGTATTTGGAGTGTATGTTGCATTGAGCGCAGTTTAATTATGTGGCGTGTAATTATGTGGCACTGAGTGGTATTTGGAGTGTATGTTGCATTGAGGGCAGTGTAATTATGTGGGGTGTAACTATGTGGCACTGAGTTGTATTTGGAGTGTATGTTGCATTGAGTGCAGTGTAATTATGTGGCGTGTAATTATGTGGCACTGAGTGGTATTTGGAGTGTATGTTGCATTGAGGGCAGTGTAATTATGTGGGGTGTAACTATGTGGCACTGAGTTGTATTTGGAGTGTATGTTGCATTGAGTGCAGTGTAATTATGTGGGGTGTAACTATGTGGCACTGGTGGTATTTGGAGTGTATGTTGCATTGAGTGCAGTGTAATTATGTGGCGTGCCTTATTTGGCAGCTTCACTTCTATTGCAGTTGATACAGCCCTTTAAAGCTGCCAGGGTGCTTACTGCTGGATATAGGTCCATAATAAATAAAAAATAAATAAGTACAGACACTGACTGAGCCCATTGGCATGAGGAGTCAATCAATTGTCAAGTGGCTGAATTCACGCAGCATCCCATTAGCCAATTATGGCTGTCTGTGTTTGCACTGGACAAGCACATAATTAAAAAGTTGAACACGAAACTACAAATCCCATAATGCAGTGTTCCTGCAAAAAAAAAAACAGAACTTGGTAAGTGGAAAACCAGTTTCTTTCATTTACCACTTAGCATATTTTCCTTACAAGGAAAGTACATGATAAGATTAGCAAGAAAGAGTTTCGAGCTGCCTGCAGCTGGAGATACCACAGTTTACCTAGATATATGTATTTTCTAGTTTACCTTCCAGCCACTTCAGCATTGTTATCAAAAAACAGGAACCTCCGAAAGCAAATATACACCGTTCGACGCTATTTGTGCTTGAGGCTACAGTGTCTGGTTAATGGGAGTGTTCTTTTTACACTCCTCAGACATTCCTATCGGTGTGCGGAATGGAGCAGGTCCGGGAACTCCCATGGTTACGCGGACACCTCACAAAGAAAGAAACATGCTATGATGTGTCTTATTTGCTCTAGAAAGAATAAAAGTTGGGCATTACGGTTATTGGAAGAATAGTTAAACCGTGTTAAAAATTAATAGCACCTGAAATGTTAAAACTAAAATCTGAAGTTATTTTAATAAAGTTTGCATACAGTCAACTAAAAGCGCAACACATGCAACAGTAATGTAAAGCTCCCAATGGACCTTAATCGGAGCGCGTTTCTGATTTAAAAGGCTGGCACGAAATAAGTTAAGCGCATGTAAATTAGAAAGGAAAAAAAACGAAAAAGCTATTAATATTGGGATAGAGTTTACGACCTGCAGAAACCACACAGATTAAAGATGCAATCTGGCTGGGGACAAATGCCCACAGGCAAGACAGCAAACTAGAGAGCGCTAGAGTAAGAGTCTACAAGGAACAAGAGCGGACGCACCGTAATCTCTTGGTGCTCACAGCTGCTTGGAAACTGTAATACGCCGAACACGGGGAAACTCTCCGCATCCCTGCCTGTAATTCTCTCCCAGCCTTCCACCAGCCCATCCTCTATGCACGTATGCTCATGTTACGCTTAATAAAATATTGACCTTCTATTCAATATAAAGTGGTGCTATGTCCTTTATACAGCCACTCCATGTAGGCTCTGCGTCCCCACGCTCCAAGAAAAGCAGGGCACAAAATGTGCACTGCATTCAGAAATATTTTAAAACATGCCCTAGCTGCGTAGTTGAGGTTCATTTCCGTCATAATGAAAACAAAAAACCCAACATGAAGATAAATCCTTCAGAAAGAATAACCTTAGCAATTGTGTGCAAATGGTGTGTGATAATTAATAGGAAATGTGATATAATATTAGGAGTGTGCGATATTTGCGTAAATTCTTTTGCAAAAAATACATGGAATTCTTCAATAAGTACACGAAATAACAAAAAAACATCGGTCCAGCATTTGGCAGCTGTTTTGCCATGTACATCCTCGCATTCATTCTTGGATACAAGGACATATTTTGCACTAAGAAAAAGTCGCAAAATCACGCGTGCACGAACAGCATCTGCACACGTTCTCTTTGCAAACCTTGTTTCCTGTGTTTATGCCATGGGATTTTGACCCGAACAGAAGCTTCTTTATTTGATCTGGTCACGGTGTAATCACGTAATTGCCATGATTTCATGACAAATGTAAAGCAAATGCCAGAAATTAACTGAGATTACACTGTGTAACAGAAATTTCACCAGGACATACATATAAAACCACAGAATTAGCGATAGCATCATAAGCGTGTCCTTTCACTGCAATTGTTTAATCCTCTGCATGTACACGGAAATCATTTGTCAAATATTAGGAAATGTAATCAAATAATGGAACAAAAGAATTAAATGGAAAGGATAACAAGGGTTATGAAAACATGTTCTTTGCTCACATAGATTGATTATGCACTCACCTGTCTGTTGTACGTGCACCACAATATGCTTACAACGTGTGCAGTCTCCGAAGCTGTACGTCGTTACCGAAACCAGAGTGACAGTCCAGTATGCAAATAAACACAGTGCTAGGTGCTTGTGTGCTGACAAAATGGCCGTCTCTTCATCGCGGGCGCACTCTGGAAGTCAGGCAGCCTTTGTTTGGACGTGGGCGGGGCTCGTCAAAGAAACAGGAAGTAACCGCCGAGGAGGACGTCCGAAACATGCAGGCTCCACGCTGAAGTCCCGGGGCGCTTCAGAGAGACCGGGCGAAAGAGCGAGGGCAGACTGCATGGCAACAGAGGCAACACGGGGCTCCCGAGTGGTGAGGATACCCCTGCGGCGTGCCAAAAGACGGCCCAGGAACCTGCACACCGAGCCGGTAAGTGAGAGCTTGCAGGCGGGGCGGGGCGGGGAGGGGGGGGATTGTCTGTGCGTGTACTCTCGTGTGTGGGCGGCGGCGGCGCGGGGGGGGGCTGGGGAGGTGTAGTGTGTGTCTGTATGTGTGCGCTCGTGTCTGCCTGCGTGTGCATGTGTTGTGAACAGCCTGCTCTGTGTGTGTGTGTGTGTAGGTGCGGCGGCGACGGGGGGGGGAGGGTGGAGGTGTGGCTGTGACTGTGATGTGCGCGGCTGTGATGTGCGCATGCGTGAGTGTGCGCGTGCACGCAGTGTAATCCAGCCAAGAGAAGCTCGTGGCAGTTTCCTGTCCTCCCATTCCCCCGTGTCAGATAGCTATAAGTCTCCGACCCTGGACGCATCCTTCAGATGCGAATTCCAGGGCGAGACCTAAAAAAGGGTCATTTACAATACCAATAGCTCACACTTTCCTAATGCGAGACCTATTGCATTGCAAATGCTTGTTGTAAGTAGGAGAAGAGTTAAAACTGTGTAATTCCAAGTCCAGAAATTGAGCACCCAAAATTCTTCTCAAAAGTACCTCAGACAGGAGTATCACAAAATAGCCGGGTTTTCCTCTCATTTAAGATATATACATAACCAATCATACTTCATCACATACAAATTCAAAACGTAAGTAACGTTTTGATTGGTTCTAATTTTCAATAGTTTCAAATGTGTTTTCCCCATGCAGTTTTCCATAGGACATTTAGACACGGCCCGTACTGCTGAATGGAATTACACCAAACTTGGGAAAATGGTAGGGACTGGTACGTAGTAGGGCCTTTTCCATATTTGTTTAAAATTGCTCCAGTGGTTTTTACGAAAATTAACTTCAAAAACACATATATATATCTATAGGCGCGCCCCGAGCGCTCACCGGTACGCGTACCGGGGAGCGCACCCGGCGCGCTACGGGAGTGCGCGAGCAGAAAGTTGATTGGCTGTCGGATGTCTGTCAACATTCTAAACAGTCCGGAGAGTCCGCCATCTTGTGTCTCTGTAAAATCGAGACACCTGAGGTGAAAATAAAAAGGGGGAAATGATTAAAAGGGGGAAGGGTAGACACCCCCTGACCCCCTAGGTTTTCTGAGGGGGCCTAGAAGGACCCTGAAGGGTACAAAAACAATATATTTTTATTTTATTTTCGTGGGGTAAGTGCTGGGTGCGCTCTCCGGTACACGCACCCTGAGCGCACCACGGGGAAAAACAGTGTAAAAAAAATAGAGTTAAAAAATAATTTAGAGTGCTTAGAGGTAAGTTAGCTCTGAAAAGAGCTGTTGTGTTATGTGGGTGTTTTTTGTACCTACAAGTAGGTATCAATGCAGAGTCTCAAATTCAAGAGGAAGACTCTATTCCCTTCATCTGTAAAATGTACACCATCTCTCCTATAGATGCCTTGCATGTTGTAACGCAAGTTGTTGTGGTATATGGAACCTATACCATAGTCTCTGAGGAAAGCAGAAACAGATTTATTCACATGTTTCCTTGCTTTCTCAATCTGTGGACAAAATTGGTTGGACCAGTTCCATTTTTGCCTTTGGCATATATTAGAAAATACCAAGGCAGTTTTTGGAAAAAGTGACATCAATTGCCCAAGGATGTCCTTTAAAAGCATTTCCAGACCTACCCTAGTCAAAGTGCCCAGGTCATTTCCACCACAGTGCACAATCATGAGGTCAGGGTGTGGTAGATGCATAAAGGATTTTACCAATGGTATCAATTGGTGACTTGTCAATCTTCTTTGCCAATCCACACAATGTCCACATTTGGTAAATCAAGGTTGCGGAAATATCGCTCTTGCTGCGCTCTCGGGTAAGCTTACCGGTGCGCGCACCCTGATTGCTCCAAGACAAAATGATTTTTTTTAAAACCTACATGAAAAATACATTGGAAAAAAAAATTTGAGAAAAAAAATAATAATAATTAATAGTTAAAAAAAACAGCTAATAAAAAAAATTCAATTTAAAAATCGTAGGTTACAAACTTGACATACAAAGGAATTAGCTTTTAAAAAACCTTTGAAATTCACTGAAAAAACCATAGGTTTCACAATCGTTATAGTTAGGAATTAGCATTTAAAAAACCTTTGAAATTCACTGAAAAAACCATAGGTTTCACATTTGTTATAGTTAGGAATTAGCATTTAAAAAACCTTTGAAATTAACTGAAAAAACCATAGGTTTCACACCAGTTATAGTTAGCTAAACATTTAACTCATACAAAACCATTGAAATTCCCACGTTATAGTTAGTTGGACTCACTATAACTCGCGCGCCCACAATCCACTGCTGATGATGTCACATATTACATCATTCATGACATGGTCGGTGACATCACTGATGACATCTCAAATGACATCACAGACGACATCATTCCATGTGATAATATAATGCACCTCCTCACATTCTAATCTAACCTTTGATACATCCAGTGTTGAATACAGACTACCATTCCTGAAACCATTGACACACCAATACTAGTTACTACATACACACACTGATTCCTAAGTCTACACACACATCCACTCATTCACCCATACAATCACTCATACAGTCACTCATCAATACAACACAATCATATGCACTCATACACCTATACAGACACTGACACACTGCCACTCATCCATGGAGTTACTCACAAACCTAGTCAGTCATGCAAAGAATCAATCACACTCCCATTTCCTCATCTGTACAGTTATACACACATAACCTTACTTATTCAAACATATACTAACACATACTTACTCTCTTTTACAATCACTGATACAAGTACACATTGATCTATACAGTCACTTACGCAATCACAGACTCTAATGTATAGTCATTGATATATGCCAACTCTCACATGCACTGTGTTTTACATATGTACTTACTTGGACATGTAGCACTGAGATATCCATTCACTCACCAACACATCCATGCACACAGTCAACCGCCCATACAGCTGTTTCCACGTGTACTCTTGAACCCATACACCAAGTGAATCAACTGCTCACACATCTATGCACAGAGTCACACACCTCCGACCCACTCCCACACACACTCACCCTCACATACAAATACTTGGGCAACCAATCAATAACCCATATAGCCACTGATATAGCTACTAATCAACACATGCAGCACCTTACACAACAACAGACATAATGATGCACACATACAGACAGTTTAGTCACTAACCCATGCATTCAGTAAGACACATTTAATCACTCACTCATACAGTCAGTCACGCACCAACTAAATCCTTCATCCAGACACTTATACACCCACTCATTCTTGAATATGTAAAACATATTTAAACTTTACAGTAACAAACAAATGATGTATAGAACTTTACAGAAACACACAGACACTGGATGGTGTCATCAGTGATGTTATCAGCGATGTCATTTGAGATGTCATCAGTGATGTCATCAGTGATGTCACTGACCATGTCATGAATGATGTAATATGTGACATCATCAGTAGTGGATTGCGGGCGCGCGAGTTATAGTGAGTCCAACTAACTATAACATGGGTATTTCAATGGTTTTGTATGAGTAAAATGTTTAGCTAACTATAACTGGTGTGAAACCTATGGTTTTTTCAGTGAATATATATATATATATATACATATACATAGAGAGAGAGAGATCTCACTATTGATAGCGTTTTGGTATTCTTCTTTGTCCTCATTACAGCACACTTACTTGAAGTATATTTCGGAGAAAAAAAGGAAGGTCATGACGAAATTAAATCCGCTCTTCAACGATATCCATTACCGTTAGCTTTTGTTACAGATAAAATCAGCTCTCCTAGAGATAGAAAGATATATTAGAGAGAGCAAGCAGAGGCTTACAGGTTATAAGGGTTGGTTCTGCTGTTTTATTTCTTTTCAGATCTCCTTCCCTGCTATTCCCTTCCCTACCTTACTTCATTTGATCACCTCAATCTTCTGTGCTATTTTAGCAAACTGAATCGGAATGTCGAAAGATGGACCAAAACTGAGCAACAAACCGATCCTGAGAGGATGTATAATCTATTCTTGAAAGTGTCAACGGCCTGGCAGGGTTTTTGCACCAGGCCTGACAGTAGCCAGTTACTTTCACATCCTGGCTTGAGATGAACACAGTAGTGAATGAGATCATTGGAAACAAGCAGCACTTGCCCCCATGATGGGCCTGCTGGAGTACGTTCGAAGGCTTGCAGCCCTATTGTTAGTATTGGTAAAGCAAAGAGAATGGCCTGGCTCAAAGGACCTCTCCTACGCACACCACTAAAGTGAGAGATGCTATTTACTGTAATGAATTGGCAGACTGTTTCGCTTAAATACAAACTTTGCAGAGTAGGCCTGGTAATGTATGGGGCCCTCTCTGGAGATATAGCTGTGGATGAGAGCATGCCTGAGGAGTGACCTATTTTCCTTTATTTTTAATACATTTTTGCAAACTGGCTGTTTTGACATGCACATTTAGTCACTCGTTGTGTGTAATCGCTTCACATAAACACTGTAAAAACGCCATAAGCCGTAGCCATTCCATCACCAACTATACGGATAGTCTTCTGAACCCATGCATTCGGTACAAGTGCTTGTAAACCTGGAAGATGGTATCTTCCATTCCTCCACTCTCTTTCATCTCAAACATGTACTTTATCCTATTGAATACAAGCATTGGCAATGCCAGTGGGGTTGGCTTTAAAGGAACACTGTATGGTAATGTGAAGCATTACAAGCAAATAGCATGGGAATGAATACGCATTTGTATGGAAGCAAAGAACTACAGAATAATATTAGTGGAGTTTAAAAGTTCAGGAGACAGTAGGCCTGTCAAGCAAGACCTAAAAATCCATGTAGATTAATTACTGACATCCTCCCTTCTTTGCTACTGCCAGAGAAAGACAAACACCATCAATTATCTAGTTATCTAAGACAGGTTTACAGCTTTACATTGTCACGAGTGTGCCCCTGAAAGTTCAAGCTCAGCCAGCTGGTTAAATAAACCCTCATCCCAGCTACCTGGAGGGCAAGCACTTTTTCTGGCAGCATACAATTTCTGACCAATCAAAGCATGTACTCCTAGCTCTCAACATGTAGGTGGAGATAAAGCCCCTCTCTAGTAATGCTCACATAACTGTCTGGTGACAGCTGCGCTGTCAAGCCAGACCACAAAAAGAAAGCCTGCTAGCACCAAAATGCAATAATTGTTTGTATGTATTGAGTCTGTATTTATTGCACTAGCCTTTGTATGTACCACTGACACCAGTGCAGTGTTCACACTGACTGCACGTGACAGTAGTCAAGTGAAAGACATATCTGCATCATCCAACCCACTTATTCTCACCCACAGCATTATACCTGCAGCCAGTTGTAGGTGTGGATGAGCTGTGCTCAGGCCTAAACAATGTGAATGGTCTCAGTGACTTTGACCTATAGCCCAGTGTCAGTTGGACCATTTGTCAAACGTTTTCTGACAGCTGAGGCTTTGCTTGCAGAAACTGGAACTGCTGATCTCTAAGCAGAGCAGGTGAATCTGGAGTTTGGTGGACACAGCACTTTACCATATTTGTGGTGGCGTACCATTTCCACCAAACTCAAAATAAGGCCCTCTGCTATGAGATTAGCCTTGGTCCCTTTAATGGAGAGTGGCATGTCGAAAACCTCCACTGGTCTTGAAACAACCACTGTGAGTAATGCATTTTCTTCATTTGGGGGCTTAAAGGGTTAATCCACTGGAGCTTCAGAGAAGGCATCTAGGCCACTGGAATTTGTAGAAACCAGCATCAGTATGATGTGGGGGGGGGGGGAGTAAGCTGTCTGCCTCATCATCATGCTGAAATGGCTAAAGAGTTTGAATAACATCAGAATATGACCCCAAAATAGCCTCCATCTTCTGGAAGTATTGCTGCCGAGGCAGAAGAACCGCAAAACACAAGGATGATGGACAGAATGTTGCACAATGTCAAAACATTCACCCCCAGTCACAGATCTGGGTTTAATCCATCGTTATTTTGCTCACCAAGCCACCCCAGTTCAGACATGGCCATATGCAAATCAGTCTTGACCCTGTGCCTCATGGGAACAGTGCAGCCTGAACTGCCAAGCCATGTCTTTCCTGGACTGGAATCAAGCACCCTAGGACCGGTTTCTGGCTATCAGCCGTCTTCAGCCAGGATAGCTTGACTCCAGTGGCTTAGTGAGCAAGGGACCCACGTCTGGGCATACCCTTCCCACATAGGGTGAACAGCAAAACACAAAGATGATGGACGGAATGTTGCACAATGGCAAAACATTCACCCCCAGTCACAGATCTGGGTTTAATCCATCGTTATCAATTTATGTGGGAAGGGTATGCCCAGACGTGGGTCCCTTACTCATTACACCACTGGAGTCATATTTTATAGGCAGTCCTGCACTCAAACCAACAGAATAAGCATCAACAGTCAAAATAGACAGGTGTTTTTATCAGATCTGATTTCAAACTGTCAATATTTGTTGCACATCTCACAACCACAGACTCCACAGACAATTAAAGCAGTCCCCTAAAATGTTTATATTTAGTAGCAACGTTTTCTATAAGCATTCAATAATATTTTTTCTTAAATGAGGAGCCACAGCACCATATTAATTAGGAAACAAAGTTTGATGATGTGCGCTAAGTATTTAACTTATTTTTTTCTAAACAATTCATATTATTGTTCTTCAAAGTTAACCCCCTTTCCTAACACTTCTGTAACACTTCTTCTCAGAGTTTGTTCTGCTCAGACATAGGTTCATCATAAATAAAAATATTTTTTTGTTAAAGTTGTGGGGGTACCCAGTTTTAAAAACCGATCATGTAAGGATAACTGGTTCGGGGCTCCCTTATCCTTTTTGGATAAAGAATGAAGGTAAGGATGGCAGACACTTTGAATGCTGAATAAGCCTGGTTCTCTTGAATGTACCACCGTAGGTGTTTAGTCTATGGCCCAGGAAAAGATTATATATATGGCAAAGATCTATTGGACAATCAAAAAAATGCATGGGCAGAGTGTTTTCTCTAGCCTGATCAAAAAAGCCTTTGAATTCTTATATTCAGCAGGCAAAGCATGAAAAACAAAGCACCTGCAGTGTCTGTCACTAAGTGAACGGAAACAAACTGTAGGGGTGAGAAGGTATCTGGAGTTGTATGAAAACATCTAGGTGGAATAAGCGGTTTCAAGGTTATGGACACGCGATCCAAATGAAATACAGAATGTGGATTTACAAGGAAAGACCTAGAATCAACTTGTATGCAATGTCAGTATAGCCATTTAAAGCATTCATAACAAAGGTTGAATTTAGAAACAAATGGTTTCGGTTCTTGTATGGTGGCCATCCATAGTTTTAGGAAACTGGCTTTCCATAAACTACAAGTGGTACCAGAAATTATTTGCAAGAATATCAGAAGCCTGAAATCTTAATCTCTTGTAATTCACAAGAGTACAGGCATTATCAAATATGAAACTGCCATGATTGTTGCTAATGAAGAGACCTTTAAGGATTGAGTCCGACAGCAATCTCCGTTACTGTTGAGCACTGATGTGTTCTGGAGGTGATTGCGTCAATATGGCAATTTAACAAGGACTCCTGGACTTAGTGAGACATTTATAAACAAACAGTATGCGTCTTTTTCATTGTGCATACACTGATTTAATTTACACCTTTTTTTCTTTTTATTCTTTCATTTCCATTTATATGAGATGTGTTCAATCTTCTGTATTTTGGTTGGCTTACTTTTGACTGCGGGCAGGTAAGTGAAAGTTTATCTGAGAACAAATCAGTGGCCATATCTAATATAAAGTTTCTCTCCAAGAGCTTTTAAAAGAACATTGATGCCTAGCTAGGAGGGAGTATTCCCAAATATTGCCTCATCTATGCCCTTAGGAGACATTTGGAACTACAGTTATGTTAGCTGCTGCAGTAGTCTTGAGTGCGTGCTTGTCCTTGTTTAGTCAGGTTATAACATTTGACATCTGATTCAGAATACCAGTATTTCTATCACACACACACATATATCTATACATACAGATAATATACAAGGTGGAAGAGGCAAACAAGGGAATCGTGATAAAGACACTGCAAAATGAAAAGGGTTAAAAGGAAAAGTTAGGGGCAAAATAAGAAGATAACCCAGGTAGGGAAAGTGATCGGTATGCAGGAAAGCCCCTTGGTAATTAATAGTTCATCAACTGTGATATCCCCAAATCAAGAGAGGCTTTTAAATTATGGGTTAACTTTGCCAATATGAGAATTAAGATATATAAATTCACCAGAAAATTAAAATTGCAAAAACACTTTGAGATGAAGACAGGAAAGGTGGCTGAAAAGTTAAAGAAGTTAGATCAGATAACAGCCCTTACAATTGGAAACATTCTCGAACTAATGGAGATCAATGAATTGGATGATGAGACATCAAATGCACAAAATGAAAATTATTCACAGAACCAAACCCTTAAAAGAATGAGGTCTAACACTGCCACTGCCATGTCTAGCGGATGCAAACCAAAGAGTATATATTGTAAACAACCTCCAATAGGTAACAAACTTGGCTTCTTACATGAGATGGCGTTAGAGGACATTAATGATTTAACAAAGATGAGGAAATGGAATAATATGGGAAATCTAACATATAAGGATTGGAGTTACATCAATGTCCTAAAAACCAACAAATCTTTGGTTATTACACCATCAGATAAATCAGGTAACATCATTGTAATGGATAGGACAATTTACCAAGCTGAGGCATATTGGCAATTGGGACACGCAATGCATTGTCAACATTTGACAGAGAACCTCACAAAGAGAATGTAAATGTAAATGTATTGCGAGTTATATAGCGCACGTATCACCCGAAGGCATCAAGGCGCTTGCCTTGGGAACCCGTCCTGGTATTCCCCTGTGAGATAACCTCAGCAGGGTATCCACAAGGTGAAAGCCAGGCATCCCGCCGCGAGGGGCCGTAGTGGAGATTAAGCAAGCTATTGCCCAGAGTCGCAGAGTGTGAACCCGTGAGTCGAGTAGGCACCGGAATGAGAATTATCGAGTCCGTGGAATTTTTGAGCCCAAGACCCGCCGAGGCGGGGAATTGAACCCTGGTCCAGGACCGATCTCAGCTTCCGGGTCTGCCGCCTCTAACCCCTGAGCCACACTTCTCCACTTTGAATGGAAAAAGAATATCATACTTTGCTCAATAAATGGTTGCACAGCGATCTTTCAGAATTTGAAGAATATCATTACCTTCAAACTTTAATGCAAAAATGGACGCCATCTACACTCTCCAAAAATTACACAAAGATGCTCAAAAACCTGCTGGCAGACCAGTTGTAAGCTCCATGGGATCCTTTTTGGAGAACACCTCATGGTTTTTTCGATTTATTTCTTCAACCATATGTAATAAATTTACCTTCATACTTTAAAGATTCCACTGATTTCCTCAAAAAACAGATGGGATATCATGGAAACCAAGCTACATTATAGTTACACTAAATGGTGTATCATGAGACACATCATTAAATCACGTGGATGGAATAGCAGCCTTTGGTTATTTTTTTAGAGATAGACCAATTGAATTCCTTTAACATACTCCAATGATACTGGAAATGCTGCAATATTGTCTTACTCACAATGTCTTCTTATTTGAGAATGAGATATATAACAGGGTACTGCAATAGGGTCCTCCTTTGGCCTCACCTGCGCAAATCTATTCATGGGTTGGTGTGAGAAAGAGGTAGCCTGGTCAGAGGAAAACAAACCATACATAACAGATGTTGTTCTTAGGACTTGGTTTTTTGATGACCTCTTTATCCTATGGAATGGCGATGAAACAAATCTGGAGGAATTTATATTGAATAACAACAATCTGAATATCCAACTCACCAAGATGTAACAATATTTTAAAAACGAGGATCCAAAGGAACACAACTGCTGCATGCTCTAGATTGCATGCTAACAGTAGATATTGAAGGACACTAAAATAGAGCATCCGTACAGACAGATGCTAAGAGCAAGAAGGATATGCTTCACAGAAGAGGATTCTGAATTGGAAGCAGCTAAAATTGTAACGGGATTCACCCATTGTGGTTACTCCCAGAGTGTACTTGATGATGCACTGGAAAGATCTTGAAAAAGGAAGACAGAATCTTTGTTATATGAGTATGACCACAAACCAGTGAGCATTTAAGAGTATTATTATCCCCTACCTACAGGTTACATATCGGAAGACTGCATCTCTTGGTGATATTTTAACATAGACTGTCTATGACCCCCAATAAGAGAAGCAACTGGATAAATGAGTGCAGCTTTCTGTTTGTAAAGTGCAATACATGTAAAGCTTGCAAATATGGTCAAAATCGAAAGGAATTTAAGACCTTTGATGGACACACAATTACCACTCATTTAAAAAAAAAAATGTCTATTGAAGTTTTCATTGACAGTAGTAATTCCACAATGACACAGCATTGGTACATAATCAAGTTACTCCTAGGTGGCTACCACCATGTCATTGTTGGTGAACAAGACAATGTAAAACTTTCAAGAGTTTTCTGTGGCAGACGAACACGATGTCACAGGTATCACTCCCCAGTCAGCTCTCGCTCATGTTCCGCCCCGCCACAGGCTCTCTATGGAGCAATGGGAAATCCATTTACCCTGTACTTTATTAAATTTCCTAGGGCAGGCCCTGTTGAGATAAGTCACTCTCTCCACTACCATGAACATGTCCATAGCCTTTTTCCATTCCTAATTTGTAGGACTCACTGCCGAGCCCCAATGGCGGGCTATATTCCTTTTAACGACTACCAAAAGGTAAAATATTAGTTGCGTTTGGGGAAAATCGATATCACATGTATTCCCCACAACAATAAACCTGGGGTCCATACGGAAGGGAGAACCAATCACAGCAGTCCTCGTAATAGACCTTCAGTACACTTGAATTCTGGGGCAGCTGCAGACTGTGTGGAAAAGGGAGCCTTCCATAGCAGCACAACATAGGCAGGAGGGGTCAGGCACTCTCCCCATGGTATGGAGACATTTTCTGTCATAGTATGTTCTGGGCAGGATTTTAAACTGAATCAGCGGTAGTCATGCCTTTATTGCTACTTCACTGGCCATCATCAGGGCTGCTTCCCTATAAATATCCTCCAGTTTCCCGACATCCTGTTCCCATTTTCCTCTTCAACCTTTCAATTTATCAGGTTTATTATTAAGGAGGGTTCGGTAAGAGATCGGCCCTCTCCCCAGATCATCGGTAAGTAGCTGTCCCTCAAGTGTTGCGAATTCAAGGTTTTCCTCTCCGGGGCGCCCCTTGGCCGACCATGCGCTTCTAAGCTGCGCATATTTTAAAAATTGAGAGGCATAAATGCTGTATTTGCATTTCAGTGAGTCAAACTGCATAAAATCGACCCCTCCAGCAGGTCTCCTATTTTAGTGATCCCAATCAATTCCGGTGGCATAAAGCCTTTCAATTTACCAATCTCTGTCAGCCAGCTCCCTACCCACAGTAGTGTTTCCCTAGTGGGCTTACCATGCCATCCCATAGCATTCGTAGCTTTGATGCAGCTTTCCACTGCCACCATAGTGGTAGGAAGTAGGCCCGAGGCTCCCCGACCCCATATAGATGGTGAAAACAGATTAACTGGTCCATTGAGAGCAGATATCAGGTAGAGTGTTGCCGCCATTATATGAATGTCACTGGAGTGTGATCAGGGCAATACTAGGGTGTTTACCATCCCATAAAAAAGTACAGAGGTCCCCTTCTATCCCCGCAAACATATTAGGGGAAGATCGGATAATACATGTGGTGGAGGATGTACAGTAGCTTGGGTAGCACTATCCTTTTGGCCATTGCAACTCTCCCCAGTAGTGTGAGGGAGCGCCCCCTCCATCAGCCCATATCCTCTTGACATTTGATGACAACCCTCCCTAGATTGAGCTCGTGGCAGGTTTCCCTGTGAAGGGTCAAGAATATGCCTAAATATTTGAAACATAGAGTAGTGTATATCAGCTGTAGAGGGAGTGGGAGGACCAGGTGAGCGCCCTGCAGGAAATGCAGGAGAGACTTGCTCCAAATCACTCGGTATCGAGAGTTCCGCCCATATTCATTTAGCAGGGGGAGAGAGATGACATAGGTCGAGTTACGTAGAGGAGAACATCATCAGCATAGAGGGATATTCCCCCTATTGGGCTTCTCTCCCCGATATACAAAATCCATGAATACCGGGGTGGTCTCGATTATACATGCCAGTGATTCTATTATGAGGCAAAGAGCAGGGGAGAGAGGAGATATCCCTGTTGTGTCTCTCAGCGATTGTAAATTCAGTGGGCATCACCCCGTTAACTCTTATAGATGCCCTGGGTTCTTGGTATAATAGTTTTACCAATTTAGTGAATTTAGGGCCGAGGCCATATTTGACTAGAGTAAGTTCAAGAAAGGGCCAGTGCACTGTGTCAAACACCTTTACCTGCGTCTATCGCTAGTATGACATGTGGCTCTGAGCGTCCCTCAACTTTTTAATCCATTTGTGGGCACGCATCAGATTACGGCGAGTTGACCTACCTGGCAAAAATCGTGATTTATCCGTATGGACAAGCGGTGTTATGGTGTTTATTAATCTAGAAGCTAAGATAGTCGCGAATATTTGGACTTCTGTATTCAATAGAGAAATTGGGCTGTAAAAGTCACACTGGTCTCTAGGTTTGCCATCTTTATGAATAATAATTATTGTCGCCTTTTGAAGGTCGGGAGGGAAGGCCCGACCCGGATAGCCTCTAGGAACATCTGTAAGAGCCGGAGTCCCAGGAGATTTACGTATTACTTATAAAATTCAGAGGTTATCCCATTAGGCCCCAAGATGTATTAATATTGAGGCAGGCTATTGCATTTCGAACATACGTCCGGGTTATTGCTGCTGCTATTGCATTACGGGCCTCTGCATCCAGGTTTGGGGCAGCGATAGAGTCTAGATAATCTAATGTCTGGAATTCATCTTGCAAAGGCCTGGCTTTGTATAGTTCCTTATAGTAGTGTGCAAAGGTTGCAGCAATGTTCCAGTTGGAGTCTACCACTTCCCCATTTAGCCTAGAATCTGGTGTACCCATCGGGCCTCGAGCTCTTCCTTTGCCAGCCAGCCCAACAGTCTACCAGCCTTCTCTGCAGGGTCATACAATTTATGTAGTGTTGAGCTGTGCTTTCGTGTCTCCTTGCGCCAGGGAGCAGTATTCTTCGCTGAGAAGCGACAATTGTCGGAGCGTGGGGGGTCTGGGTCTGTTCAGCTCCTAATTCTTTATTCCATGATTCCAGAGATTCCAAGGCACCAAATGCACGTTTTCGCTTCTGTGCCACTAGGTTTTGTGCCCTATCACGAAGGACTGCCTTATATGCCTCCCATAGGGCTATTTTAGAGGAGACTGTCTTCATTTTCCTTGGAATTGAGCCTAGTGTCTACTCTGAGGCTGATTGCCACCTCCCTGTCCCTCAGGTCCCAGGCATTTAGCTTCCAGTAAGTGCCTTGCTTCCTACCTCCTTCTATTCACAACAGCAGGGGTGAATGGTCCGATAGGCCCCAGGCCGAATAAGTTGCCTACCCTACCTCCCGTACCTCTCCCGCCGGTGTCAGGATATAATCAAAGTGATAGAAAACATAATGGGCCCCTGAGAAATAGGAGTTACCCCGGTCATGTGGGCGAGCCTGTCTCCAAAGGTCCGTGAGGCCCATGGTGGTTGCAAAGTTGGCTGGATTGGTCGGGGGCACGCATCGCAGTGGGCCTGACCTGTCCTAGGTTGAATAAATAACATCATTAAAGTCCCCACCTATCAGGTGAAGAGAGGAGCCAGTCTCCGGGAGAATCTGCAATATCTTCTCTAGTGTGGGAACCTGGAGTTTAGGGGTTACATATACATTAATTATTATTACATCCTGGCGACCCCACAGACCCCTCATTCTGACATACCTACTCTTTGGTTCAATCCAGCTTCTGGTAACTGTGATGGGAGGATTCTTACGGAGTAGAATAGCGATCCCCTCCCCCCTGAACCAGACGTGTAGCCCGCATGTGCTACCATATAATAAACCTACCTATTTAAAAACCTGCAATGTGTCCTTTTGAGGTGTATTTCTTGTAAAAATATCACAGATGGTTGGAGTCTCCTTATGTATTGTGACTAGCCCTCTCTTGATCTTAACCTCCAGGCCGTTTATGTTCCATGAGTCGTCCGAGATACTGCCCTCCACTTTAGACTGCATTGCATTTGCGGTGCAGTAAGTGGGGGACAGTAGGAGCCCTGGCACGCTTCCGGCACTGACTTGGTGTGTGAGTGTCTAGCGAAGTTTCCAGGTCAAGCCCGATGGTGAGACAGTTGCCTACTCGTCTGTCATCTCAGCAATAGTAAGGAGTAGTCCTGGTGAAAGTGGCCATCGGTGAGTATAAACCAAAAACCTGAAAGAAGCATAGTTAAACAGCTCCCCAGCAAACCTTGCCCGCTTCCCCTCCCCTCCCCACCCCACAAAGACCTCCGCGAGTGAAACATAAAGCATTCAACCAATAAACTACTCACCATGGGGATCCGAGAGGTCTTTATGCCCCTACCCATTAACTCAGTCACTTAAACCTCTAAAACACAGACTCGTAAATGAACCATTCCTAACAACAGTGATAGTCATGAGGTAGCTGGAATAGTCACATTACTGCTCCAGACGTCAGCATCCAGTGGGGTGACCCTCCAGTTGATTCTGGTGTGTCGCCTTCAGGTCCCAAGTAGGTCATTTAGTGCCCCTACAACGCAGCTGGCGGATTGGTGCAGACATCACCGGGAAGGTGTGTGCCTGATCTCCCTCAAGAGCCCCAATGATTGCAGCTAGGGGATGTGGAGTCTTGGATTCCAAGTCGTGGCCAGCGGTGTCCATGGTGTCATTCTCTGCTGCATATGCCTGTTCATCTTGCGGCCAATTTTCTTCTGAGTCTGAGGAGGTAGACAGATGATTTGGGTTATTTTGGCTGAGCCACGTCAGGGCCATCATTAGCTAGCTTTGCTGCAATCTTCCGCTCCGGGGACAGCTTTTGGTCTTGGGCCTAGATCCCTCTGTCGCATAAGTGCGGGAGTCTCCAGTTGTCTCTTGGAGATACTGTAAGTTAGAACGTTCTTCAATTCAGTGCCATGCCTCTTCAGGTGTGAGGAAGAAGTATGACTTCTCACGAAAAAGCACTTTGAGCTTGGCTGGGAATGTATCGCAGCTGCAGGCCTCACAATCTGGCTTTTACTTCATCAAAGGTTCCCCTCTTTTTTTGTACCTCTCTAGTGTAGTCCATGAATATGAGTATTTTGGAGTTCTCATATCTCATACTGACAGAAATCATGCAAATGTATCTATTATTAGTCAGGGAATCAAGAGTCGTGTTTTAGTTAACCCCTTCGCTGCGGGGGGTAATTCCCCCGCTGTGCTGGGGGGCGGGGGCGCGCACAGCGCCCGCATGCTCATGACGAGCTCAGCTCATCATGAGGCACGGCGCTCCGGTGCTCATGACGAGCAGGGCTCGTCACAGGTGCACCCGTTCCCGTGGAACGCTCGGCTCAGCAGGGGAATTAGCCCCACGTGTGAGTGTTCCATGGCTCATGACGAGCTGAGCTCGTCATGAGCACCGGAGCGCCGTGCCTCATGAAGAGCTCAGCTCGTCATGAGCATCGATGGTGTTAAACACCCAATGATCAATCATTGGAGAACTGTAGGAGTGGCATCAGTTTCTGTACATTATAAGATGGCCGCCACCTTAACTAAGCAATCTACTGTGACTGGAAAGCTCACAAGAAGCATTCCGAGTTCATTGGTGCACGCTCTACTCTCTGTGCACTTCAACTGAAATCTTGAAGAGACTAATGTCTCTGTTGTTTGTCTCAGTCAGTTTGTTATTTTAAAGAAACTGAGAAGTTTACTTGCATCATCTGAGTAGAGGATTATTCTCTCCTGATGCCCAGCTGTATATCCAGCGTATCCTGAGTTTAGAGAAGAATTCTGTGTTGGGTGTCAACCGGGGGAAAGTGTCTCCCAGTTGAGGAGCCACGTTTCTGGAGTCAGAGCCCGGGCGCTTACTTGAACCAATGTTTTCACGATCTAGTGAGGTTTCCTGAACTTGTGTGAGGAGCTTCCTACTATCTACTGACTACATTCTTTGGTTTCTGACAAGAGTTTTTGGATCCCTCAACTCTTGTGAAGACTTCAACTCAGTCAGTAAGGTTCTCTAAGGGAACAGCCGTTGTATTGTATTGTATTGTATTTAGTATTTATACTGCGCATCTGTCACCCTAAGGGTATCCTGGCGCCAGTTGCTTCATACCGTTGGCCCCCTTTATTATAATTTCCTTCGGGGCGCTTTCCGCTTCCTTTACTATCGCTTCTTTCTTCCCTCAATCCTTTTCTGCACACTGAATTTGCTAGTGATTACTTTCAAGACTTTGTCAGCAATATTGGAACAATGAATGACTTACCAGTGCTGCATGTATGATAAAGGATATGAATTTCTGAATTATTCAGTTTTTTGAGAACGTGACTCTTCAATACCAAAAGGTCTTTAGTTGAGGCTAAACAAACTATTGTTACAATATTACTTTCTGAATAATCTAAATACTTATGCCTCAATTGAAGGAATCAACGTTGAAATAAATTTTCATATAGTAAATTCCGATTCAGAAGAGGGTCAATTTACTCCAAGCAGTGAGGTAGATGAAAGGCTTTATGAGAGCGATAGAGTAAACTTATTTGGGTTAAGTTACAGTATTTTCATTGCATGCTATTCCCCTATTCCGCAAGACTATACGTAGCAGTCTGGAGCTGACCAGTTATCAGGGTACCTCATCAGTTTGGAGTTGTCTCTTCTCTTTCCCCATCATTTCCCCCCCCTATTGGTGAAATCTTGCCATAGCAAGGATGGATGGTATGCGGGCATTCTGAACTTGCATCACTTCTGTTCCTTTGGTGAACTATAGGTATCTTCTGGCACACATCAGTATTTGTACATCCTTCAGCCAGGATCATGTCCTTATCTCAGTAGTTCAAATAATGGGTTAGGATCGTTCTGGGTGAGGCTCCAGGAGGTGGGTGTCTACCCTGTGCTTGGTGAGCCCTTTTTATGACATAGTAGGAGGAGAACCTGTCCTGTGGAATGAAGGAGCAAAGCTATTCATCAAGAAATGTCTCCATGTCTGGAGGGGCATGGCTAGCGCCCACGGAATATGGCGGCATCTCCGTAGAGCTCCCGGTGATGGCGGTGCAAACGAGGGTTTTGTGATGACTTGCAAGTGAAGAGAACTGGTGGAATTATGAGCGCAGATGTCGGAACTCAGGTGGTGTCCAGAGGAGTGATTTTCGTAGCGGGAGGAAACGTCAATTGATTTTCATTCCTCATTTTTCTCAGACGCTTATGGCGCCCGCCATTTTATCTCTACTCTTGACCTGAGGAGAATTTCTCTCCCCTTGGAGCCACTCAACTCTGCACTATTGTGCCCTTAACCCCCTTGCACTGAGATGTGCATAGCTCATAAGCGGTTTATCTTAACAAGCGTTTCAATTAGAAGTATTTTGCCTTTAATGACAGCAATTCCTCCTTCTTCACATAAGCTGCCAGCGGCCATTTTGTCTCCACGGAGCCCACTCATGCAGGATTCCTCATGAACATTAATGCGCTCTATTCAACACCACAAGTCATTCGCCTCCGTTGACCATCCTTGCACGTTTATTCCTAGTTTCTTTCAAACTCCATGTTATTACGGAGAGGCTTCTAAATATGGCGCTGTTTGTTCCAGTGCATATGCACTTTGCTATTATCGACATGTGTGTTATTATATACTTGATATAAGGCACTCTCTTTGATAATTAAGGTCTCTTCTTTAAACCAGCAGCTTTTATGGCACCTCTCATTGGTGTGAATTATTTATCTAATCCTGCATATCCTACTCTTGATATTTCCTATGTATTACATGCTCTTTATAGTTCTATGGGCATGACAACATTTTCAGCTTTTGAGTGCGTTTTTCTTCACCATTAAGTTTGTTGTGGTCTCAAGTGTCTGCTTCTATTTGCCTGCAATAGAAATTGTGTCTGCTTAATTCATTTTGTTTTCCAGGTATGACCATTTATAATTGTCATTTTCATGGCAAACTGAAAACAGTTAAATTACTGGTGACTCCTGCAAATCACTCATCTATTTCTCGTGCACACTTCTATGCTCATCGTATCAAAATGGAAGACTCTCTGGCCTCTTCTCCAAAAACCGCCTCGGCCTCTTCCTCTACAATCACCAAGGTTTCAACAAAGAGGTTGAAAATGGACTCACCATCACCTCCAGACCAAACTTCGACAGGCTCATTGGACCTTCTTTTGGAAGAAATAAGGGCGCTTCGTCCATTTGTAGAGGAGACTGATTCGAAGATACAAGTCCTGACAGATGGCTGAGTGAACATGGAAGAGAGAATCACTGCAGTAGAACTCTGTGTGGACTCCCTAAGTTCGACTTGTGCTCAGGTGGTAGCTCTTCAATCACAGTTGTATCTTGCCAGAAGCAGATTGAAAACCTTGAAAACAGGAATAGGAGGAATAATTTACGCATTCATGGCTTGCCGGAGGGCTCAGAGGCTCCTGACCCCATAGCTTTTTTCAAATCCTTTCTGCCAACGGTGCTCAAGTTGCCGGAAACTACCGTCTTGAAAATACAACGTGCTCACAGGCTAGGCCCCCTACATTCTTTGCCATCTGCTCAACACAAACCACAAGGTGTTATAATTTACTTTCTAGAGTACACAGTTCTCCTCAAGGTACTAGCTGCAGTCCGATCTCTGAAGCGGATTTCATCCTCAGGAAACCAACTTGTTTTCTCGCAGGATTATGCAAAGCCCACAGCGGACAGAAGAAAAGAATTTCTGGCCATGAGACCTGCTTTGCGTTCCATTGGTGCACAATTCGGCCTATTTCACCCTTGCTTGTTCAAAGTAACCTTCAATAACAGTACTGTTACTTACGATGACCAGATCAAGCTCAAAAGTTTCTTGAACTTTCATTGCCCTGACAAGATGGAAATTTTGAAATCCCGTCCTTGATGTCTTTCTTTTTGCAGGAACTCTAGTTACAAATTCAAATATCTACTCTGTTGAAGTTGTTTGTGTAGGTCATTGGCTACTTAATGGCTTATATATTGTTGTGTTCTACCTAATGTAATTCAATATTTGTTTTTAACATGTTTACAATTGTTTTTTTTTTTTAATTCTTTTTATTGAAGGATTTTAAATATTTTCCACCCTCTGGAACACAGAGGGGGCGTGGAACAGGTAAACAATATTACATAACCATGGAATATTCATACAATGCATCTCCATATATCATAGACATAAATAAAAAAATAAAAAAAATACAACTTATTGTTCACCACAAAATATAACATCAGTCGCTGTTGAGATTAGCTCAATATCCTAAAACTTATATATTGATGTTGATATCCTTTATATGCATTAAATATACGCTAGATATTATCGATTATATACAGTTTATATACAAATACAAATTATATACATTTTCTATATACATCATCCTTCTTCCTTCCATTTCGTTATAGCCTCCCATATTTTCAAGCCTAGTTTCCTCGAATTTTTCCCCCTTCTTGAGTAGATTGCTCTTTCTAAATTATATATACTCAACAACCTGGCTAGCCATTGCTGAAATGATAGTGCCATTTGATCTAACCATGCAGATGCTATGCATAGTCTATACACTGCCATAGCAATGAAGATACCGTATTTCCCTGCTTCATCTTCATTACTACCATCTACCCCTAGTAATATAGTCACAGGTGTTAAGTTAGCAACTAGTTTTAGTGCCCTTTGTAAGAACATTTCTATTTCCTTAAGTAATATGGCTAAGTTTGGACATGTTGCAAACATATGAATAGCATCTGCATTTGCACTCATACATCTAGGACAATGTATACCAGTTGTCGCTCCCCATTGTGCTAGTTTAGCCGGAGTATAATAAAGCCAGTACAAGGTCTTGTATTGCTGTGCCTGTAGTGATGCAGAACACAGAATATTTATCCCTAAGTCTAATGAGTCTTTAAAACATTCTTGTTCTATACCCAACTTCGTTGACCAAATTTCCCCCCATTTGGCCATGTCATCTGATCTGCGCTCATTTAACTCTGCGTAGAACCTTTTAATAGTGCAATCTACTCCACTCTCTATTATTTCTAGTATATTGTTCTTTTCAAATCCTCTCGTCCCCCCTCTTTTATTTTGTAGGAAACTTCTTACTTGTAAGTATTTAAAGAAATGACTTCTTGGCAAATTAAATTTTTTCTGTATTACTCCAAATTGTTTCATCCCTTGTGTCCCCATAATGTCCCCCAATTTTATTACTCCTTTTCGATACCACTCTCTATATATTGAATCAGAAAATATATCTCCCGGAAATGCCCTATTCTCATATATCCTCGTATATCTATTGAATTTTGCCAAACCAAACTTTTTCAAAAACGCCTTCCATAACTTATGAGCTCCCAGCATAGTCTTAAAGCGTGTTCTTTTAAAATATGCCGTGTCAAAGTTTTTCAAAAAAATATTTTTGGTTTCTTCACCCATCAAAATACCATATATTGCTAATGACCCCAGATGATCCTCTCCTTCTGCTTCAGCTCCACCTATTAATCCCATCATATACTGCAGAGCAGCGGCCCAATAATAAAGCTTGATATCTGGTAATGCCCAACCTCCTCTTTCACGTGGAAGTGCCAGGAATCTCGCCGCCCTTCTAGTTTTGCCTTTGGACCATATAAACTTGTTAATCATGTTCTCAATTTTTTTAAACCAGACATTGTCAAACCATAGGGGAATTGTTCGAAAAAGGTATAGAAATTTTGGCATAATTAGCATTTTTATGATGTTTACTCTTCCAACCAAAGTAAGATGGAGATTGTTCAATCTATCCAGCTCACCCCCTACTTTCTGTATAATAGGATCAATATTTAGTTCTACTACTTTTTCTAGAGCTGAGGTTATAGTTATTCCCAAATATGTTCCCGTCAGCGCCACCCTAGAGTCCTGACATAGAGCCTTGTTATTTTTTATAATTTGTGTTTTTCCGGTGTTCAAGGAGTACCCAGACACTTTCCCAAATTCTTTTGCCTCTTCTTCCACATATCTTATAGCCTCTGTGGGTGAAGATGTTATAACCGCCACGTCATCAGCGTACGCCAGGATCTTGCACTCCCCCCTGAGTGTGACAATTGGGGAAATATGCCTATTTAGCTCCAGTTTTCTAATTAGCGGGTCTAAATATATAGCAAACAGCAACGGGGAGCATGGACAACCCTGCCTTGTGCCCCTATCGATTTTTACTTTGTCCGTTAACCCCGCATTAATTCTAATTGCAGCGCTCGGGTTTCTATATAATGTCTTTATCGCTGTCAAAAAGCCACTACCAAATCCCAATTTTTCCAAAACGCTCCATAGGTAAACCCATGATACACAGTTGAAAGCTTTTTCAGCATCCAGTAATAATACCGCAAATGGATCCCCGCTAGCCTCTGTCATGTCCATAAGGGTGATTAGTTTCCTTACATGGTGCGTGGTCCCCCGACCTGGTATAAAACCATGCTGAGTAGTAGTAACTAACGGTGTTATTACACTGGCAAATCTGATTGCCAGTGCCTTTGAGTAAATCTTTGTGTCTGTATTCATGAGAGTGATTGGTCTGTATGACCCCGGGTCAGTTGGTATTTTTCCTTTTTTAAGGATAACCACAATTTCAGCGTCAGACCAGGTGTTCGGTATTGAGCATCCCTTCTGTGCCTGTTTAAAAATATAAAGCATATCTCCTGCTAACTCCTCCCAGAACACCTTATAAAATTCTAACGGGATTTTATCCGGGCCAGCAGCCTTTCCTGATGGTAAACTCTTCATGGCTGCTTTTACTTCCTCTAATTCTAACAAGGTGTCTATCCTCTGCTTCTCTGTTTCATCCAACTGTCCCCCCTCATAGTAATTCAGGTACTCCATTATGTCTTCAGGATTTTTTATTTGCCTCTCAGAGTAAAGCTTCGTATAAAAATTTCTGAAGACTTCCCTTATTTCTTGTACATTAGTTACCATCATCCCTGAGGTATCTTTTATTGCTTTTATCTCACCAAGAGATGTCTTCTGTCTGGTTCTAGCTGCTAGCATTTTGCCAACTCTTTCATTCAGCTCATAGCAGTTCTCTCTATTCACTGTATATTGTTTCGCAGCCCTTTCTGCTATGTACTCTTCTGCTGCCGTTCTTAGTTTTACAAGTTTCATATATGAGAGGTCTATTGGGTCTCCATTATCAGTTTGTTCTGGCCTATTGGTTAATTCCTCCTCTGCCGACAACAGCTCCCTCTTTATCCGATCGGATCTTTCTTTTTCCTCTTTCCTTTTTCTAGCCCCAAAGCTGATCGTCTCGCCCCTAACTCCGGCCTTAAAACAATCCCACACTATCCCAACCGATGCTGTATGTCTATTTATATTCAAAAACTCGACTATCCATTTCTTCATATGCTGGATGTATGCATCCTCCACGAGCAATGCCCTTTCGAATGTCCACTCGGAAGCCTTCCTTACTGCTTTCATACCCTTCAAGGTGACAATAAGAGGATTATGATCCGAAAAGAGCCTTGGTATTCTTTCAATCTCTGCCCCATCGATGCGTTGGGTACTAATTAAAAAATAATCCAATCTGACGCTTAACCTATGAGGCGCTGAGTAGTATGTGTAGCCATCTTGTCCTGGGTTGAGAGTATCCCATACATCTAGTAATCCATTATTCCTAGCTAAGTTATAGACTGCTTTAAAAACTCTTTTCTTCCTCCCTTTGTATTTAACTGGAGGTCCTAGTCCCAACCCCAAGCCTCCTGCTCCATTAATGTTAAAATCGCCACCTATCAGTATAAAGGGTGCCCAAGTTGCCAACTCAATGTCAATTTCTTCAAAAATCTCCGGATCATCCCCTGTAGACCCATAAATAGACCCCAGAGTGACCCATGTTTCTCCAACCATACACTCTACTAGAGCCCATCTGCCCCATACATCCTCCCATTTTTTTCTAGTGCATATATTTCTTTGTTTTGCCATCACAGCGACCCCCCTATTCCTAGTGCCCTGCCTAGAGTGTGCTATAACCGTCAGTCCTAACTGATCTAAGAGCCTAATTTCAGATACCTGTATATGGGTTTCCTGTAATATTAAAAAATCCAATCTTAGGTTTTTGATCAAGGCTGCTGCCTTCTGTCTTTTTACCCTGTCATTAAGGCCACATACATTCCATGTCATAATACGAGTACTCATCCTGGGTTTTTAACAAATATAGCCATAGATTTAATCATTTTAAAAAAAAAGAACTTAACACATTTTGTTGCCACGGCTTTATACATCACAGATATTTCTTCCATTTTATTAGTCTTCTTATTCCATAGTGTCTCTTGTATACTATATTTCCAAATTCCTCTGTGTTCCTTGCCCACCCTGTGCCCCCCACCCTTGACCCCCACCCCGACTAACCCACCCCCCCTACAGGCAAATAGGTCCGAAGGACCTATGTGTGACAGCTGTGTCTGCTTGGATCCCGCGCCCCCCGCCCCCCCCGCACCTGTTGTCTGCTGTCCATTGGCAGAAAAAGATGTGCAACTTATTAATATCTTTCTACAAATTATGTACAACAAAATGCTAAACTGCTCTGTTTCTGCTTCTGCTTCCCAAGGCTATACCCTAAATCCTGCTATCTTTTGCCAGTAAATCTACCACCAGTTCGCTATCGGCGTGTGCTTGAGATTGTGAATGAGTCTGCGAATTCTTTTCTTTGAGCCATGCCAAAAATTCAGCTGCCCTGATTTCCGAATGGAAACTTTTGAATTGGCCATCTCTTACCACCTTCAATCTGCTAGGGAACATTAGGTATGCCTCACAGCCAATTCTCTGAAACGGAGTTATTAGTTCCCGCAGTCTCCACCTACGCTCTACCGTTGTGTGGCAGAAGTCTGGTCTAGCGAAAAATTCTACCTCCTGATATCTGCATTTTGTCTGTGGCCTTGCTTTAGCCATTATCTCTTCTCTCAGCAAATAATTGCCCACATATATTAAGATTGCTCTAGGTTTACTTGAACCAGCCCCCTTCCTCTGTATAAATGGGAATCTGTGAGCACGTTGGATTTCTGACTCCCAATCCCAGCCTTTTATATCTGGAAGTGCCCCCTTAAGGAGTTCTATTGTGTAGGCTCTAACGTCTTTTCCTTCTCTTCCTTCCGGAATACCTAGGAGTCTGACATTATTCCTCCTCTGCCTGTTCCCGAAATCTTCAAGCTTCCATAACACATCACTATTAGTTTTTTCTTGATCTTGTCTAAATTCCTTCCAACCTTTCATTTCGTCTTCCAGATTCCCAGTTCTTTCTTCAACTTCCGTAAGTCTCCCTGCCAATTCTGTGCATGCCTTGCTTACTTCCCGAAGGGAACTTTGTATTTTCTTACTTTCCTGCCTGGCTCTCTGACTCTCTACCCTCGCCTCAGTTTGGATTTGTTTAAGCATTGAGAAAATCATTTCAAGCCCCTTAGGTGAGTCTTGGCCTCGAGAATGTGACTGGTTATGAGTCCGGGTCTGGGTCTGGGTCTGGGTCTGGGTCTGGGTTTCAGATTGCCCTTGCCTAATCCCCCCCTCGTTCATCCGTGAAGAGCCCATAATAATTTCATCTAGATCTCCAGTACCCTCTTTATACATCTGAGATGTGGCTGCGTAGTCCCAGTCTAGCCTTTTTGCAACGTTAATAACAGCTGGGTTTATAGACCCTTTTGCTCTTCTCCTTTTTTTAGTCAGGACTTTTGATTTACGTTTTAAAGCTATATCTTGGATAGAGAGCTCTCCCGAACCTGATGTGGAGGTAGGCCCTGTTTCTAGCCCTGACAATGTCTGATCGCTCCCCAAGTCTACAGTAGAGGGGTCCGACTCGCCTCCCCCAACCGCCCCCACCTCCTCTCCTTCCTCTTCACCCTCATTAACAGAGAAAAAACATTCATCACTAGGGGAGCCAGTTATGGTTATCAATGCCTTAGGGTCGCTGCTAATCATATCCTTCATGTTATTATCACCAATATCGCCATTGCCGTCGCCATCACCGTTACCACCTCCTTTTCCAGCTCCCCCTACATCCGAATGGCTGCTTATACTACCCTCTTGGTTATTTTTCCCTGTTACGGGTAGGTTGCAAACAGACAAATTATGAATATTGAGGCTGCTTTCCCCCTCCCTTATCGCCTCAGTTAATGCCTCTGTTAGAGTCAGTATGTTATCTGCATCCACTCTAGGAGGTAAAGTGTTCTCCTCAGCATGATATATGGCACTGTTATCTTTCGCACTGCCAGTAACCTTGTCAGTAACAACGACCACACCGCCCTCTTTTACACATCCTCGTTTGTCCTTCTCCGAAGAATTCTCTTCCCTCTCCTGAAGTAGACTTCCTTGTGATGGTTCAGTATTTTTACATGCCTTTTTATTCAAAGTATTCACGCTGTCAGTCTCTATTAAAGCACAGGGTACCAGCAGGCTGCTATCTACCCCTTTCATGAAAGTGCCGCGGTCAGGGTCGGGGTCAGGTTCAGGAGCAGGGTCACATTCATGTTCTAGACTCCCAAGTTGTTCCCCTTCTGGTTGAACTATGGCTACATTGGTATCAGACGCCACAGAACTGGTAACAGTAACAGGAAAAAAGGCCTCTGACACTAACGGCTGCCTCAAGTTCCCTTGTTCTGTTGATTTTCCCTTATTCCCTTTATTCATCACAATCGCCTTACTTTTTTCTTTTTTCTTTGGTTTCTCCCCCGCGAAGCTGCCAGCCTCCTTACTTCTTGCAATACTCCTTCCTTGCTCGGCAGCAGCGATCTCCTCCTGGGTCCGTGTCAGTTTTTTTGCGCGAAGGTTAGCTGCCGGCGCGTCGGACTCACTCCATGCTGCTTTCTCCTCCCGCAGAGCCTTCGAGATCTTTGGCGCCATTACACGCCAGGCAGCAGACAGCGCTGTCACTGCAAAACTCTGCTGCCGAAAATGCCGCTGCCGCCGTGACTGCCGATACTGCTGCCTCCAGGAACTCGCCTTCACCATCAGCTGACGAGCATTATCCAATGCACGCGTCAGCGCTGTGTCTGCCGCCGGGAAGGTTAGTGCCTCCGTCAATGCCTGTGCAAACAACCACATCGGCCGACTTTCTCCTCGTTTCTATTTTTCTTTAAAAATCCACCGCAACTGCTGCTGCTGCTGTCACTGCACAGTGTAGATACACTCCGATGTTTTTTCCGATTCTGCCGATCAGTCACCTCATTGTTCTACTCAGGAGCCGGGGAGCGACAGGGAGCACGTCCTCCCCCTACAGACTGTCAGCGGCCATCTTGCCCCCTTTGTAAGGTTTTATTAGTCGCTTATATCTTTATAATGTCGTAACTGTTTTAACTAACTTTTTTCTCCTCTACAGATTCTTCTTCACATTGTCCTTCCCCCATGCTCCCGAAGTTTTGCCATCTCATCTTGTGGAGTCCGGACGTGTCATTGTTCCATGTGGCCTCATCCCTCCCCACCCTCTTTATGTTCTGGATAATTCTAGGTATTGTTTCTTTTATTTCTTCTTCCTATTTTCAACAATACCTTCTCTCATCTCCGCTCATTCATTGTCACTCGCATCTAATTTGTCTTTGTACATTGTCTCTTTTTTCCATTTCTTATCCTTTACTCTTTATCTTATTTCTCATCTTTCTTTCATTGACATACTCCTACCTTATTCTGCTTGTCTCAATAATGCTTATAATGCTCTCCCTTCTTGTACTTTGCATTTGTCACATGTGAATTCACTTTATCATTTCTCCCTTCTTCCTCTTTAGGTCTTGCCCTATTAATTGTGCAAGCGATAATAGGGACGAAAGTATAGAGGCTCAACCAAGCTCTGAAACCATAGCGGATTTCGTCGAGTGCATGTGCTCGTGCACGCGCTTGCCCGAGCCTCCTGCCTCCGAGAGCTTAGCATTTCTCCTCCTCCCTTCCCACAGCAATGCTAAGAGCTTGTCTCATTAGTCTCCCATGGGCCGGCACAGGCTTACTTTCCGCTCTACTGCCTCAGTATCATCTTTATTATATTAGCAGCATATACACGGGCTCTGTTGCTTCCGACGTTACTATCCCGCTTTTCACGACTGCCAGGCCGTGTCTCGCATTTCTCCCCACCCCCTCCCCACAGCAATGCCAAGAGCTTGTCTCATTAGTCTCCCAGCGGCCGGCACAGGCTTACTTTCCCCTCTACTGCCTTAGTATCATCTTTATTATATTAGCAGCATATACACGGGCTCTGTTGCTTCCGACGTTACTATCCCGCCAACCACATCCCATTTCAGTTACCCGCCGCATGTGCCTAAATGTGCACAGCTGATTCCGGCGCTACCGTCCTGCCAGCTGCATATGCTTCAGTCAGCAGCATGGACCAATTTGTGCACAGTTCACTCTCGTGCACACCCTTACCCGCAGCATCTCCTGCCCCATTTCTGCTTCTCCGGTACTCGTGCTCACCGCAGACCCCCTTCACAAGGCTCACACCCCTGCATTCAGGTTACCATACCATTCCCCATCTTTGCCCCAGTGTTTTTACAGGCTTACTTTCCCCTCTACTGCCTTAGTATCATCTTTATTATATTAGCAGCATATACACGGGCTCTGTTGCTTCCGACGTTACTATCCCGCCAACCACATCCCATTTCAGTTACCCGCTGCATGTCCCTAAATGTGCACAGCTGATTCCGGCGCTACCGTCCTGTCAGCCGCATATGCTTCGGTCAGCGACATGGACCAATTTGTGCACAGTTCACTCTCGTGCACACCCTTACCCGCAGCATCTCCTGCCCCATTTCTGCTTCTCCGGTACTCGTGCTCACCGCAGACCCCCTGCACAAGGCTCACACCCCTGCATTCAGGTTACCATACCATTCCCCATCTTTCCCCCAGTGTTTTTACAGGCTTACTTTCCCCTCTACTGCCTTAGTATCATCTTTATTATATTAGCAGCATATACACGGGCTCTGTTGCTTCCGACGTTACTATCCCGCCAGCCGCATCTCTTTTCAGTTACCCGCCGCATGTCCCTAAATGTGCACAGCTGATTCCGGCGCTACCGTCCTGCCAGCTGCATATGCTTCAGTCAGCAGCATGGACCAATTTGTGCACAGTTCACTCTCGTGCACACCCTTACCCGCAGCATCTCCTGCCCCATTTCTGCTTCTCCGGTACTCGTGCTCACCGCAGACCCCCTTCACAAGGCTCACACCCCTGCATTCAGGTTACCATACCATTCCCCATCTTTGCCCCAGTGTTTTTACAGGCTTACTTTCCCCTCTACTGCCTTAGTATCATCTTTATTATATTAGCAGCATATACACGGGCTCTGTTGCTTCCGACGTTACTATCCCGCCAACCACATCCCATTTCAGTTACCCGCTGCATGTCCCTAAATGTGCACAGCTGATTCCGGCGCTACCGTCCTGTCAGCCGCATATGCTTCGGTCAGCGACATGGACCAATTTGTGCACAGTTCACTCTCGTGCACACCCTTACCCGCAGCATCTCCTGCCCCATTTCTGCTTCTCCGGTACTCGTGCTCACCGCAGACCCCCTGCACAAGGCTCACACCCCTGCATTCAGGTTACCATACCATTCCCCATCTTTCCCCCAGTGTTTTTACAGGCTTACTTTCCCCTCTACTGCCTTAGTATCATCTTTATTATATTAGCAGCATATACACGGGCTCTGTTGCTTCCGACGTTACTATCCCGCCAGCCGCATTTCTTTTCAGTTACCCGCCGCATGTCCCTAAATGTGCACAGCTGATTCCGGCGCTACCGTCCTGCCAGCTAAATATGCTTCGGTCAGCCGCATGGACCAATTTGTGCACAGTTCACTCTCTTGCACACCCTTACCCGCAGCATCTCCTGCCCCATTTCTGCTTCTCCGGTACTCGTGCTCACCGCAGACCCCCTTCACACGGCTCACACCCCTGCATTCAGGTTACCATGCCATTCCCCATCTTTCCCCCAGTGTTTTCTGGGCAGTACACGTGCACCCATTGGAATCTCGGCCTTTGGCCCGTTTTTAGGTCGAGCTTAGAGCAGCTTGCTTGACTTTTTGTAAAGCGTAAAAAAAGTGCTTCCTACCAGAGTTTAGCTGGCCTGAAGCTTGAGTGCATGTGTGCGTGCACGCGACGCCATCTGGCTCCTCTGTCACAGGTCATTAAGTTGCTTTCCGATAACTTTCACTTTTGTGGCTTGGATTGTTGTTCACGATTCAGCAGTGTTTCTGTGTACATTTGTTCCGTTTTACATACCCAGAACTGGGGTAGCCAAAATTGTTGAATCAGTAAGGAAGAATGTATTTAGTTTAGGCCCCTTTAGCTTACAATATGTTTAAGCATTTTGTCTTTGCTCTTCAAGGTCAAACATGCTCTTACAGTTAAATATATTCTACTAAAATCTAAAAGGGTCCCCTCTACCGACTTCAAATCTCTTAATGACCTCGGAGGTGAAAAAAAAAACCAGATCTTTTTATTAGACTTAGCAGGACCAGCATCAAGGACTAACTAAATAAAGTAATACTGGCATCATTAAGTACTGAATCAGTGAACGTGGCTCTCATAATACGGTGTTCACACGTTTCAAGTTTGGTACATTTAAATAATTAACATGACTGGTTCCCCGAGCTCTGGCTTTCACCAGCGGAAATCCTTCCTACTAGCCACCCGCATCTTTTTCTCCACTATTCAGTATTCATTTATTGGAAACAAATCTATGCATATGAGTAAGTCGTTGCAAAACGTGCACAGAGCACATCAAAATTCACGTCTGAAAAGACGTCAGCAAAGGTCAATAGAAAGATCTATGAAAGGCCGATGGGCAAAGGCTTTCATCGCGGTAGGGATAATGCCGATATTCATCCTCCCAAGAAAACTGAAATGAACATCGGGTCAATTAAGTAGAAGTCCTTCTGTTCCCAACATTGTTAACAAGCTCGGCAAGCTGGATGGACCTACTACTGCTCTTATTGAATAGGCCTGCAGTTGTCCTGCTTATTTAATTGTCCCTAAGTTTTACCTAGCCTCAGTTTCTCCTACATTTAAGCTCATTCAGACACCGAACCCTATAGTGTGCCGTTACAGCTAAAAGTCGCGATAGCAGAATGGAAATCATACACCCTTTGCACGCCGACATCTGCTCCCCGAGCCACCTGCCTCCGAGAGCTTCACTTCAAAGGGATCCGCTCCCCCGCCCCCTGCTTCGCACTTTTCACGGCCGCCGGGCCGTGTCCCGTATTTCTCCTCCCACTCTCCCGACAGCAATGCCAAGAGCTTGTCTCATTAGTCTCCCAGCGGCCGGCACAGGCTTACTTTCCCCTCTACTGCCTTAGTATCATCTTTATTATATTAGCAGCATATACACGGGCTCTGTTGCTTACAACGTTACTATCCCGCCAGCACATCCCTTCTCAGTTACCCGCCGCATGTCCCTAAATGTGCACAGCTGATTCCGGCGCTACCGTCCTGCCAGCCGCATATGCTTCGGTCAGCCGCATGGAGCAATTTGTGCACAAAAGATGTTAATATTTCACTTCTGTTCTTGGATTTTCATCACAATAAAATACACTGAACATAATCTTCACAAAAGTTATTTACACAAGTTTAAGCTATTGCCATTATAAATTACAATAACTTTTATTTAAGTATTAATTATTTAAAAAATAAAAGCCATTGTTATTCGTAATATGAATACATCTAAGTCATGTAAATACAACACATATTGCATTACAAGTGTCACATTTGCGAAAGTTAAAACTATTGGCATTGTATATGACAAAGCCATTAATTTCGCGATTTTCAAAATCAAAACATAAATAAAAAATTTGTCATGTACAATACCAATACCTCAAACTTTCCTAATGCGAGACCTATTGCATTGCAAATGCTTGTTATAAAATTGGTTCGTATTACAGTTAGTTGGTCGGTCTTCGGATTTAAACTTTCTTATTTGTTTTTTCTATGGATAGCTGTTTCACACTCATCCTCTTATTTTACATATGTCTTTAAATATTGTCTCTTGGAATGTGAAAGGTCTCCACTCTCCCAATGAAAGGCAATGGGGCTTGACTCACCTAGCCAAGCTTGATGCAGATAAAGTGTGTTTACAGGAATCTCATTTAACAGCAGAGGAATCCATAACATTGAAAAGAGGTTGGGTTGGGGAGTTTTTTTACTCGCCAGGAGATGGCAAAAGGAACGGGGTTCCTATTTTATGCCATAAACCACTTTCTGTTAAAGTGTAATCACAAAGTTCTGATGAAAATGGTCAATGGTTGTTTACTAAGCTTCTGATTGATAAAGTTCCAATCTCCTTGTTAAATGTATATGCGCCCACTACTGGTGATCCCTCCTTTTGGTCGTCCTTAGCACAGCAACTTGCAGATTGTATTGATGAAAATGTCATACTCACAGGTGAGTGTAATCAAGTTTATGACCCCTTTTTGGATCGTAATTCAATGGTCTCCTTTGCTCCTCAGAAAGGCCCACAAATCATTTGTACAAACTATCAAACAATAAAAGCTCATTGATGCCTGGAGACTACTACTAATGAATACACCTATTATTCTCCAGCCCAACATACTCAATCAAGATTGGACTATTTTTTCATCTCTCATTACATATCACAGTCATTAATGGCGGCAGAGATTGGATCCATTCACATTTCTGATCACGCTCCCATCATTATGAAATTAGGCATTTTACAGAAACCCTGCACCCCACGGAAGTGGCGCTTCAACAATTCTCTTCTCTTGGACCAGACCTACGTTTCTTCATTTACTTCCTTTTTTAACAAATATTTTTTATTCAATCAAACTGATGACCCTCCCTTTCATGCGATATGGGACGCCTTTAAGGCAGCGGCTAGAGACTTTATTATTTGCTATGTCTCTATAAAACATAAAACGTCAAAAGAGCTTATCACATCAATCCTAGCTAAGATAAAGAAACTTGAACATTCTTTTTCCTCATCTAGATCAAAACATTGTTTGTCACAACCAATGTTCCCTCTAATTGTTTTCCTGTGTGCAGCAGTGGAGGGAGGGTCTCTGTGCGCTGCAACCATGGCTATGTGCGCCAGGAACTAAACCGCGCGTGTCTGCAGCGCCAAATGGCACTCAAAACGTATACTTTAAAAAGTGAAAAGATGGTGCATTTTCACACACACAGCGCAACAATAAGGGTCTTAAGGGCAGTTTTCAAATTTATTGTATTGCCTGTATTTTCATTGTTGTGCCTGTGACTGCTGTTGTCTGTCCTCCCCGCTGCCTGTACGTGGTCCGTGCCCCTTTTCTTCCCTCTGTTCCCCTCGCTGTCCCCGTGCTCTCTCTGCCCGGTCTTTCCTTCTGTACCCCTCGCTGCCCGTGTCTCTGCCCAGTTTTCCCTTCTGTTCCCCTCGCTGCCCCCGTGCCTCTCTGCCCGTTCTGCCTTTTGTTCTTAGCTGCCCCTATATTTCTGTATTTTGCCTCTGTGCCATTAGTTTTTTGTGCCTGTCTGCCGCCTGTCCCACTTTATGCCCTCTGTCCCACTCGTTTTTTGTGCCTTTATGCCCTCTGTCTCTGTCCCACTCGTTTTTTGTGCCTTTATGCTCTGTCCCACTCGTTTTTTTGTGCCTTTCTGCCCTCTGTCCCACTCGTTTTTTGTGCCTTTATGCCCTCTGTCTCTGTCCCACTCGTTTTTTGTGCCTTTCTGCCCTCTGTCTCTGTCCCACTCGTTTTTTGTGCTTTTATGCTCTCTGTCCTACTCGTTTTTGTGCCTTTCTGCCCTCTGTCCCACTCGTTTTTTGTGCCTTTATGCCCTCTGTCTCTGCCCACTCGTTTTTTGTGCCTTTCTGCCCTCTTTCTCTGTCCCACTCGTTTTTGTGCCTTCATGCTCTCTGTTCCACTCGTTTTTGTGCCTGAATGCCCTCTGTCTCTGTCCCACCCGTTTTTTGTGCCTTTATGCTCTCTGTCCCACTCGTTTTTGTGCCTTTCTGCCCTCTGTCCCACTCGTTTTTTGTGCCTTTATGCCCTCTGTCTCTGCCCACTCGTTTTTTGTGCCTTTCTGCCCTCTTTCTCTTTCCCACTCGTTTTTTGTGCCTTCATGCTCTCTGTCCCACTCGTTTTTGTGCCTGTATGCCCTCTGTCTCTGTCCCACTCGTTTTGTGTGCCTTTATGCCCTCTGTCTCTGCCCACTTGTTTTTTGTGCCTTTCTGCCCTCTGTCCCACTCGTTTTGTGTGCCTTTATGCTCTGTCCCACTCGTTTTTTGTGCCTTTCTGCCCTCTGTCCCACTCATTTTTTGTGCCTTTATGCCCTCTGTCTCTGTCCCACTCGTTTTTTGTGTTTTTGTACCTTTATGCCCTCTGTCTCTGTCCCACTCGTTTTTTGTGCTTTTATGCCCTCTGTCCCATTCGTTTTTTGTGCCTTTATTCCCTCTGTCTCACTCGTTTTTTGTGACTTTATGCCCTCTGTACCACTCATTTTTTGTGCCTTTATGCCCTCTGTCTCTGTCCCACTCGTTTTGTGTGCCTTTCTGCCCTCTGTCTCTATCCCACTCATTTTTTGTGCCTTTCTGCCCTCTGTCTCTGTCCCACTCGTTTTTTGTGCCTTTATGCTCTCTGTCCCACTCGTTTTTGTGCCTTTATGCCCTCTCTCTGCCCACTTGTTTTTTGTGCCTTTCTGCCCTCTGTCCCATTCGTTTTTTGTGCCTTTATTCCCTCTGTCTCACTCGTTTTTTGTGACTTTATGCCCTCTGTACCACTCATTTTTTGTGCCTTTATGCCCTCTGTCTCTGTCCCACTCGTTTTGTGTGCCTTTCTGCCCTCTGTCTCTGTCCCACTCATTTTTTGTGCCTTTCTGCCCTCTGTCTCTGTCCCACTCGTTTTTTGTGCCTTTATGCCCTCTGTCCCACTCGTTTTTGTGCCTTTATGTCCTCTGTTTCTGTCCCACTCGTTTTTTGTGCCTTTATGCCCTCTGTCTCTGCCCACTCGTTTTTGTGCCTTTCTGCCCTCTGTCCCACTCGTTTTTTGTGCCTTTCTGCCCTCTGTCCCACTCGTTTTTTGTGCCGTCCCACTCGTTTTTTGTGCCTTTATGCCCTCTGTCTCTGTCCCACTCGTTTTTTGTGCCTTTCTGCCCTCTGTCTCTGTCCCACTCGTTTTTTGTGCCTTTATGCTCTCTGTCCCACTCATTTTTGTGCCTTTCTGCCCTCTGTCCCACTCGTTTTTTTGTGCCTTTATGCCCTCTGTCTCTGCCCACTTGTTTTTTGTGCCTTTCTGCCCTCTTTCTCTGTCCCACTCGTTTTTTGTGCCTTTATGCTCTCTGTCCCACTCGTTTTTGTGCCTGTATGCCCTCTGTCTCTGTCCCACTCGTTTTTTGTGCCTTTATGCCCTCTGTCTCTGCCCACTCGTTTTTTGTGCCTTTCTGCCCTCTGTCCCACTCGTTTTGTGTGCCTTTATGCTCTGTCCCACTCGTTTTTTGTGCCTTTCTGCCCTCTGTCCCACTCATTTTTTGTGCCTTTATGCCCTCTGTCTCTGTCCCACTCGTTTTTTGTGTTTTTGTACCTTTATGCCCTCTGTCTCTGTCCCACTCGTTTTTAGGTCGAGCAGACGTACTCTCAATGCGTGAGCATTGAGAGTGTCTGCTACAGACCTAATGTGGCCCGTATTTAGGAAAGTGGACATGACTCAGACGCGCGCTTTTGCAGTCTCAGTTTTGACCGCAGGAGCGCGCGTCTGAGCCGCGCTTGCGCAGAGTAATTCACAGCCCCTGCTCACACACAGACACAGCCAGCCCCCAACCCTCTGCACACACGCAAACACACACACACAGGGGCGCACACACACACACATACACACGCTGCCGCCCCCCACCCCCCTGCATACACACAGACACGCAAGCACGGAGCCCCACTCACCGGGACACAGCCAGCCCCCACCCCTCTGCATGCACGCACACACAGGCGCACACACACACACACACACACGCTGCCGCCCCCCACCCCCCACGCCCCCTGCATACACACAGACACGCAAGCACGGAGCCCCACTCACCGGGACTTCTACTCCGCAGGACTCCGGGCTGCTCACTCCGACGTCAACGGGCACAGGGACACCGCAACTCCGCTCCTTGGCTTCCCGGGCGGACGCCGGCTGCACGCAGGGCTCTCCTCTCTCTGCACCGGAGCCATGCGCCAGCCACTGCAGCCTGCCTCCTGGGAAGCTCCGGTCGCGTGTCCGGCGCCGCCCCCGTCCCAACAAAGGTTGCCTGGCTTCCTGGTATCGTAACGCTGTTTATATCTTTGACAGGTCACATGACCCAGCTAACCTATCCAATTCTGGGAGCATCCACGTGACTAAGATAATCTCAAGATAATTGTTACAATCATTGAGTTATTTAATAGATATCGACCACTTGACGGGTTGCCTTCACAATAACTATTGTTTGTCGAATAACCCGATATGCTTAGAAATACCCAATCTTTGTCGACTTTTGTTTCGACGTTACACCCAAGATGACGCTACTCACATTCACTGGAAGGCCACATGACGTAGCCAACCAATCCGAAGATGTGACATTGTTTAAAAGAGCACTTCGATGTAGGTTAATTTGATTGCATCTCCGTGACTTTGCCGGCTGAAGCATGCCTTTTTCGATTTTGACAAACAGACTAATTAGTAAGTACTTGTATCTAGTCATTACCGGCATGTTATCTTCATTCTCGCCTGGCGACATAAATCTGTCTTTACATTTGGGCGGCGGCTTAGATTTGCTGATATAGCAACCGCGCATCTGACATGCTCTGTGCTTACTAATGCTGGCGTTTTTATTCAACGCTATTACACTGACCTGCTCTCTGAAACCGAATAATCTCGCGAAAAATCTAGCTAGTTCCGGCATGTTATTTTCACTCTCGCCTGCTGGCAGAAGCTTGGTTTTACATTTGGGCTGCTGTTCAGATTTGCTGATAGAATAACCGCGTATCTGACATGCTCTGTGCTTACTAATGTTGACGGTTTATTCTTAAGCTCAATGTCGTAAGAAACACTATTACACAGAGTAGCTCTTTGAAACTGTAAAATCTTGTGCAGTACCAGCGGTATTGTTTCGCACTGTTATGCATAATATCAAATTAGCAGTGTGATTCATATTCACTATATGTCCATGTTACTAGTCAACGAGTGGAGTTTATATGGCTTAAACAACCATTGATTCGCTATGAAACAATGTGAACACTGAAGTCCTACCATTGTTCCTAAAAGGTTGGGTGCCTTAACGCATAACTTACTCTCAGTTGACACCGACTTTTTATATAGTATTTGTACTGACTGGTTGTTTAAATGTAAATCATTCCATATCAAGCCGTGTGCTTCCAGCCTGCAGGCGGCTGCACCGCTCTGCGACCAGGCGTTTGAAGCCCATGTTTTGGTCCAAGCAGTACCCTGTCACATATAAAAACACAGCCACGTGTATTGGAAATAGATAAAACAACAGAATGCATCTTGTGACCCTAGAACTGGATGTACAGAAGATTCAAGGGCTTCCAAGGGGTTTATAATCCTGCAGTGCCGGTCTAAATCTAGCTGCTATGAAGTGCAGGTGCGTCATTCATGCTGAAGTAACCAGGGCCTTCCACACATTGGACACTGCGCTGCCTCACACACACTGCGCTGCCTCACACACACTGCGCTGCCTCACACACACTGCACTGCCTCACACGCATTGCGCTGCCTCACACGCACTGCACTGCCTAACACACACTGCGCTGCCTCACACACACACTGCGCTGCCTCACACACATACTGCACTGCCTCGCACACACACTACGCTGCCTCACACACACACACACACTGCGCTGCCTCACAAACACAGTACGTAGTCACACACTGCTGTGTGTCACTCACACTGTCCTATCACACACACTGCGCTGTTACACACACACTGCCCTGTGACACACACACTGCACTGCCTCACACACACTGCGCTGCATCACGCACACACTGCCCTGCTACACACTGCGCTGCCTCACACACACTGCGCTGCCTCACAGACACTGCGCTGCCTCACAGACACTGCACTGCCTCAGACACTGCGCTGCCTCACAGACACTGCGCTGCCTCACACACACTGCGCTGCCTCACACACACTGCGCTGCCTCACACACACTGCGCTGCCTCACACACACTGCGCTGCCTCACACACTGCGCTGCCTCACACACTGCGCTGCCTCACACACACACACAAACACTACGTAGTCACACACTGCTGTGTGTCACTCACACTGTCCTATCACACACACTGCACTGTTACACACAAACTGCACTGTGAGTCACACTGCACTGCCTCTTACACACACTGCCCTGCTACACACTACACTGCCCTGCTACACACTACACTGCCTCACGTACACACTGTGCTGCCTCACACATGAACTGCACTGCCTCACACACGCACTGCCTCACACACACACAATGTGCTGCCTCTCACACACACACACACACACACACACACTGCGCTGCCTCACACACTGCCCTGCCTCACACACACTGCACTGCCACATAATTACACAGCTCTCAATGCAACATACACTCCAAATACCACTCAGTGCCACATAATTATATGCCACATAATTACACTGCACTCAATGCAACATACACTCCAAACAATACGACTCAGTGCCACAAAATTGCATGCTACATAATTACACTGCACTCAATGCAACATACACTCCAAATACCACTCAGTGCCACATAATTACACGCCGCATAATTACACTGCACTCAATGCAACATACACTCCAAACAATACGACTCAGTGCCACAAAATTACACACAACACAATTACACTCTACTGAATACAACATACACTCCACACAATACCACTCAATGCCACATAATTACATGCTACATAATTACACTGCACTCAATGCAACATACACTCCAAATACCACTCAGTGCCACATAATTACACGCCGCATAATTACACTGCGCTCAATGCAACATACACTCCAAGTACCACTCAGTGCCACATAATTACACGCCACATAATTACACTACACTCAATGCAACATACACTCCAAATACCACTCAGTGCCACATAATTACACACCACATATTTACACTGCACTCCATGCAACATATACTCCAAATACTACTGAGTGCCACATAATTACACACCACATAATTACACTGCACTCAATGCAGCATTCACTCCAAATCCCACTCAGTGCCACATAAGTACACTCTACTAAATGCAACGCACACTCCACACAATACCACTCAGTGCCACATAATATGCTACATAATTACACTGCACTCAATGCAACATACACTCCAAATACCACTCAGTGCCACATAATTACTCTACTGAATACAACATACACTCCCCATATTACCACTCAGTGCCACATAAATACACCCCATATAATTACTCTTCTCAATGCAACGTAAATACACTCCACATATTACCACTCAGTGCCGTATAATTACACACCTCATACTTACACTACTCAATGCAACATAAATACACTCTATCTATCTATTACACTCATTCTATCGCCATCACTCTATCTATCTATTGCCCTCACTCTATCTATCTATTGCTTCGCCACAGCATCACTCAGCACCACCACAGCATCACTCATGGGAAATACAACTCACTAGGTGCTACCACAGCATCAATGAACGCCACAGCATCACTCGTCGCCACCACAACATCACTCGTCGCCACCACAACATCACTCAGCACCACCACAGCATCAATCTGTGCAACCATTCAACAACTGGTTCAAATATGTTCTCTCAATGTTTCAAGCTTTATTACAAATGTCACAAAAAGATGTTAATATTTCACTTCTGTTCTTGGATTTTCGTCACAATAAAATACAATTATCATATTCTTCACAATTTATTTTACAAAAGTTTAAGCTACTGCTATTATAAATTACAATAACTTTTATTTCAGTATTATTAAAAACTGGAAAAAGCCATTGTTATTTGAAATATCAATACATCTAAGTCACGTAAATGCAACACATATTGCATTACAAATGCTATAGGTGTCACATTTGCAACAGTTAAAACTATTGGCATTGTAAATGACAAAGCAATTAAGTTTGCTATTTTCAAAACCAACACATAAATAAAAAATGTGTCATTTACAATACCAATAGCTCAAACTTTCCTAATGCGAGACCTATTGCATTGCAAATGCTTGTTTGTGCTTTCTTGCCCTCTGTCCCACTCGTTTTTTGTGCCTTTATTCCCTCTGTCTCACTCGTTTTGTGTGACTTTATGCCCTCTGTACCACTCATTTTTTGTGCCTTTATGCCCTCTGTCTCTGTCCCACTTGTTTTGTGTGCCTTTCTGCCCTCTGTCTCTGTCCCACTCGTTTTTTTGTGCCTTTCTGCCCTCTGTCTCTGTCCCACTCGTTTTTTGTGCCTTTATGCCCTCTGTCCCACTCGTTTTTGTGCCTTTATGCTCTCTGTCTCTGTCCCACTCGTTTTTTGTGCCTTTATGCCCTCTGTCTCTGCCCACTCGTTTTTGTGCCTTTCTGCCCTCTGTCCCACTCGTTTTTTGTGCCTTTCTGCCCTCTGTCCCACTCGTTTTTTGTGCCTTTATGCCCTCTGTCTATGTTCCACTCTTTTTTGTTCCTTTATGCCCTCTGCCCCACTCGTTTTTTGTGCCATTCTGCCCTCTGTCCCACTCGTTTTTTGTGCCTTTATGCACTCTGTCTCTGTCCCACTCGTTTTTGTGCCTTTATGCCCTCTGTCTCTGTCACACTCGTTTTTTGTTCCTTTATGCCCTCTGCCCCACTCGTTTTTGTGACTTTATGCTCTCTGTCTCTGTCCCACTCGTTTTGTGTGCCTTTCTGCCCTCTGTCTCTATCCCACTGGTTTTTGTGCCTTTATGCTCTCTGTCTCTGTCCCACTCGTGTTTGTGCCTTTATGCTCTCTGTCTCTGTCCCACTCTTTTTTTGCCTTTATGCTCTCTGTCCCACTCGTTTTTTGTGCCTTTATGCTCTGCCCAACTCGTGTTTTGTGCCTTTCTGCACTCTGTCCCACTCGGTTTTTGTGCTTTTATGCCCTCTGTCTCTGTCCCACTCGTTTTTTGTATTTTTGTGCCTTTGTGCCCTTTGTCTCTGTCCCACTCGTTTTTTGTGCCTTTATGCCCTCTGTCTCTGCCCACTCGTTTTTTGTGCCTTTCTGCCCTCTGTCCCACTCGTTTTTTGTGCCTTTATGCCCTCTGTCTCTGTTCCACTCGTTTTTTGTGCCTTTCTGCCCTCTGTCTCTGTTCCACACGTTTTGTGTCTTTATGCCCTCTGTCTCTGTCACACTCGTTTTTTGTTCCTTTATGCCCTCTGCCCCACTTGTTTTTGTGCCTTTATGCTCTCTGTCTCTGTCCTACTCGTTTTTGTGCCTTTATGCTCTCTGTCTCTGTCCCACTCGTTTTTGTGCCTTTCTGCCCTCTGTCCCACTCGTTTTTTGTGCCTTTATGCCCTCTGTCTGTGTTCCACTCGTTTTTTGTGCCTTTCTGCCCTCTGTCTCTGTCCCACTCGTTTTTTTGTGCCTTTATGCTCTCTGTCTCTGTCCCACTAGTTTTTGTGCCTTTATGCTCTCTGTCCCACTCATTTTTGTGCCTTTATGCTCTCTGTCCTACTTGTTTTTGTGCCTTTATGCTCTCTATCTCTGTCCCACTCATTTTGTGTGCCTTTCTGCCCTCTGTCTCTGTCCCACTCGTTTTTGTCTCTGTCCCACTCGTTTTGGTGCCTTTATGCTCTGTCTCTGTCCCACTCGTTTTTGTGCCTTTATGCTCTCTGTCTCTGTTCCACTCGTTTTTGTGCCTTAATGCTCTCTGTCCCACTCGTTTTTGTGCCTTTATGCTCTCTGTCTCTGTCCCACTCATTTTAGTGCCTTTATGCTCTCTGTCCCACTCGTTTTAGTGCCTTTATGCTCTCTGTCCCACTCATTTGTGTGCCTTTATGCTCTCTGTCTATGTCCCACTCGTTTTGTGTGCCTTTCTGCCCTCTGTCTCTGTCCCACTCATTTTTGTGCCTTTATGCTCTCTGTCCCACTCGTTTTTGTGCCTTTATGCTCTTTGTCCTACTCGTTTTTGTGCCTTTATGCTCTCTGTCTCTGTCCCACTCGTGTTTGTGCCTTTATGCTCTCTGTCTCTGTCCCACTCGTTTTTGTGCCTTTATGCTCTCTGTCCCACTCGTTTTTTGTGCCTTTATGCTCTGTCCCACTCGTTTTTTGTGCCTTTCTGCCCTCTGTCCTACTCGGTTTTTGTGCTTTTATGCCCTCTGTCTCTGTCCCACTCGTTTTTTGTGCCTTTATGCCCTCTGTCTCTGCCCACTCGTTTTCTGTGCCTTTCTGCCCTCTATCCCACTCGTTTTTTGTGCCATTACGCCCTCTGTCACTGTCCCACTCATTTTTTGTGCCTTTATGCCCTCTGTCTCTGCCCACTCGTTTATTGTGCCTTTCTGCCCTCTGTCCCACTCGTATTTTGTGCCTTTATGCTCTGTCCCACTTATTTTTTGTGCCTTTCTGCCCTCTGTCCCACTCGTTTTTTGTGCCTTTATGCCCTCTGTCTCTGTTCCAATCGTTTTTTATTTTTTTGTACCTTTATGCCCTCTGTCTCTGTCCCACTCGTTTTTTGTGCCTTTATGCCCTCTGTCCCACTCGTTTTTTGTGCCTTTATGCCCTTTGTGCCTTTTTGCCCTCTGTCACTGTCCCACTCGTTTTGTGTGCCTTTATGCCCTCTGTCCCACCCGTTTTTTTGCCTTTATGCCCTCTGTCTCTGTCCCACTCGTTTTGAGTGCCTTTATGTCCTCTGTCCCACTAGTTTTTTGTGCCTTTATGCCCTCTGTCTCTGTCTCACTCGTTTTGTGTGCCTTTATGCCCTCTGTACCACTCGTTTTTTTGTGCCTTTATGCCCTCTGTCTCTGTCCCACTCGTTTTGTGTGCCTTTCTGCCCTCTGTCTCTGTCCCACTTGTTTTTTGTGCCTTTATGCTCTCTGTCCCACTCGTTTTTGTGCCTTTATGCCCTCTCTCTGCCTACTTGTTTTTTGTGCCTTTCTGCCCTCTGTCCCACTCGTTTTTTGTGCCTTTATGCTCTGTCCCACTCATGTTTTGTGCCTTTCTGCCCTCTGTCCCACTCGTTTTTTGTGCCTTTATGCCCTCTGTCTCTGTCCCACTCGTTTGTTGTGCCTTTCTGCCCTCTGTCTCTGTCCCACTCGTTTTTGTGCCTTTATGCCCTCTTGTCTCTGTCACACCAATTTTTTGTTCCTTTATGCCCTCTGCCCCACTCGTTTTTGTGCCTTTATGCTCTGTCTCTGTCCCACTCGTTTTGTGTGCCTTTATGCCCTCTGTCCCACCCGTTTTTTTGCCTTTATGCCCTCTGTCTCTGTCCCACTCGTTTTGAGTGCCTTTATGTCCTCTGTCCCACTAGTTTTTTGTGCCTTTATGCCCTCTGTCTCTGTCTCACTCGTTTTGTGTGCCTTTATGCCCTCTGTACCACTCGTTTTTTTGTGCCTTTATGCCCTCTGTCTCTGTCCCACTCATTTTCTGTGCCTTTCTGCCCTCTGTCTCTGTCCCACTCGTTTTTTGTGCCTTTATGCTCTCTGTCCCACTCGTTTTTGTGCCTTTATGCCCTCTCTCTGCCCACTTGTTTTTTGTGCCTTTCTGCCCTCTGTCCCACTCGTTTTTTGTGCCTTTATGCTCTGTCCCACTCATTTTTTGTGCCTTTCTGCCCTCTGTCCCACTCGTTTTTTGTGCCTTTATGCCCTCTGTCTCTGTCCCACTCGTTTGTTGTGCCTTTATGCCCTCTGTCTCTGTCCCACTCGTTTTTGTGCCTTTATGCCCTCTTGTCTCTGTCACACAAGTTTTTTGTTCCTTTATGCCCTCTGCCCCACTCGTTTTTGTGCCTTTATGCTCTGTGTCTGTCCCACTCGTGCCTTTATGCTCTCCGTCTCTGTCCCACTCGTTTTTTGTGCCTTTCTGCCCTCTGTCTCTGTCCCACTCGTTTTTGTGCCTTTATGCTCTGTGTCTCTGTCCCACTCGTTTTTGTCCCTTTATGCTCTCTGTCCCACTCGTTTTTGTGCCTTTATGCTCTGTCTCTGTCCCACTCATTTTTGTGCCTTTATGCTCTCTATCTCTGTCCCACTCATGTTGTGTGCCTTTCTGCCCTCTGTCTCTGTCCCACTCGTTTTTTGTGCCTTTATGCTCTCTGTCTCTGTCCCACTCGTTTTTGTGCCTTTATGCTCTCTGTCCCACTCGTTTTTGTGCCTTTATGCTCTCTGTCCCACTCATTTTTGTGCCTTTATGCTCTCTGTCTCTGTCCCACTCATTTTTGTGCCTTTATGCTCTCTGTCCCACTCGTTTTTTGTGCCTTTATGCACTCTGTCTCTGTCCCACTCGTTTTTGTGCCTTTATGCCCTCTGTCTCTGTCACACTCGTTTTTTGTTCCTTTATGCCCTCTGCCCCACTCGTTTTTGTGACTTTATGCTCTCTGTCTCTGTCCCACTCGTTTTGTGTGCCTTTCTGCCCTCTGTCTCTATCCCACTGGTTTTTGTGCCTTTATGCTCTCTGTCTCTGTCCCACTCGTGTTTGTGCCTTTATGCTCTCTGTCTCTGTCCCACTCTTTTTTTGCCTTTATGCTCTCTGTCCCACTCGTTTTTTGTGCCTTTATGCTCTGCCCAACTCGTTTTTTGTGCCTTTCTGCCCTCTGTCCCACTCGGTTTTTGTGCTTTTATGCCCTCTGTCTCTGTCCCACTCGTTTTTTGTATTTTTGTGCCTTTGTGCCCTTTGTCTCTGTCCCACTCGTTTTTTGTGCCTTTATGCCCTCTGTCTCTGCCCACTCGTTTTTTGTGCCTTTCTGCCCTCTGTCCCACTCGTTTTTTGTGCCTTTATGCCCTCTGTCTCTGTTCCACTCGTTTTTTGTGCCTTTCTGCCCTCTGTGTCTGTTCCACACGTTTTGTGTCTTTATGCCCTCTGTCTCTGTCACACTCGTTTTTTGTTCCTTTATGCCCTCTGCCCCACTTGTTTTTGTGCCTCTATGCTCTCTGTCTCTGTCCTACTCGTTATCGTGCCTTTATGCTCTCTGTCTCTGTCCCACTCGTTTTTGTGCCTTTCTGCCCTCTGTCCCACTCGTTTTTTGTGCCTTTCTGCCCTCTGTCTCTGTCCCACTCGTTTTTTTGTGCCTTTATGCTCTCTGTCTCTGTCCCACTAGTTTTTGTGCCTTTATGCTCTCTGTCCCACTCATTTTTGTGCCTTTATGCTCTCTGCCCTACTTGTTTTTGTGCCTTTATGCTCTCTATCTCTGTCCCACTCATTTTGTGTGCCTTTCTGCCCTCTGTCTCTGTCCCACTCGTTTTTGTCTCTGTCCCACTCGTTTTGGTGCCTTTATGCTCTGTCTCTGTCCCACTCGTTTTTGTGCCTTTATGCTCTCTGTCTCTGTTCCACTCGTTTTTGTGCCTTAATGCTCTCTGTCCCACTCGTTTTTGTGCCTTTATGCTCTCTGTCTCTGTCCCACTCATTTTAGTGCCTTTATGCTCTCTGTCCCACTCGTTTTAGTGTCTTTATGCTCTCTGTCCCACTCATTTGTGTGCCTTTATGCTCTCTGTCTATGTCCCACTCGTTTTGTGTGCCTTTCTGCCCTCTGTCTCTGTCCCACTCATTTTTGTGCCTTTATGCTCTCTGTCCCACTCGTTTTTGTGCCTTTATGCTCTTTGTCCTACTCGCTTTTGTGCCTTTATGCTCTCTGTCTCTGTCCCACTCGTGTTTGTGCCTTTATGCTCTCTGTCTCTGTCCCACTCGTTTTTGTGCCTTTATGCCCTCTGTCTCTGTCACACTCGTTTTTTGTTCCTTTATGCCCTCTGCCCCACTCGTTTTTGTGACTTTATGCTCTCTGTCTCTGTCCCACTCGTTTTGTGTGCCTTTCTGCCCTCTGTCTCTATCCCACTGGTTTTTGTGCCTTTATGCTCTCTGTCTCTGTCCCACTCGTGTTTGTGCCTTTATGCTCTCTGTCTCTGTCCCACTCTTTTTTTGCCTTTATGCTCTCTGTCCCACTCGTTTTTTGTGCCTTTATGCTCTGCCCAACTCGTGTTTTGTGCCTTTCTGCACTCTGTCCCACTCGGTTTTTGTGCTTTTATGCCCTCTGTCTCTGTCCCACTCGTTTTTTGTATTTTTGTGCCTTTGTGCCCTTTGTCTCTGTCCCACTCGTTTTTTGTGCCTTTATGCCCTCTGTCTCTGCCCACTCGTTTTTTGTGCCTTTCTGCCCTCTGTCCCACTCGTTTTTTGTGCCTTTATGCCCTCTGTCTCTGTTCCACTCGTTTTTTGTGCCTTTCTGCCCTCTGTCTCTGTTCCACACGTTTTGTGTCTTTATGCCCTCTGTCTCTGTCACACTCGTTTTTTGTTCCTTTATGCCCTCTGCCCCACTTGTTTTTGTGCCTTTATGCTCTCTGTCTCTGTCCTACTCGTTTTTGTGCCTTTATGCTCTCTGTCTCTGTCCCACTCGTTTTTGTGCCTTTCTGCCCTCTGTCCCACTCGTTTTTTGTGCCTTTATGCCCTCTGTCTGTGTTCCACTCGTTTTTTGTGCCTTTCAGGCCCTCTGTCTCTGTCCCACTCGTTTTTTTGTGCCTTTATGCTCTCTGTCTCTGTCCCACTAGTTTTTGTGCCTTTATGCTCTCTGTCCCACTCATTTTTGTGCCTTTATGCTCTCTGTCCTACTTGTTTTTGTGCCTTTATGCTCTCTATCTCTGTCCCACTCATTTTGTGTGCCTTTCTGCCCTCTGTCTCTGTCCCACTCGTTTTTGTCTCTGTCCCACTCGTTTTGGTGCCTTTATGCTCTGTCTCTGTCCCACTCGTTTTTGTGCCTTTATGCTCTCTGTCTCTGTTCCACTCGTTTTTGTGCCTTAATGGTCTCTGTCCCACTCGTTTTTGTGCCTTTATGCTCTCTGTCTATGTCCCACTCATTTTAGTGCCTTTATGCTCTCTGTCCCACTCGTTTTAGTGCCTTTATGCTCTCTGTCCCACTCATTTGTGTGCCTTTATGCTCTCTGTCTATGTCCCACTCGTTTTGTGTGCCTTTCTGCCCTCTGTCTCTGTCCCACTCATTTTTGTGCCTTTATGCTCTCTGTCCCACTCGTTTTTGTGCCTTTATGCTCTTTGTCCTACTCGTTTTTGTGCCTTTATGCTCTCTGTCTCTGTCCCACTCGTGTTTGTGCCTTTATGCTCTCTGTCTCTGTCCCACTCGTTTTTGTGCCTTTATGCTCTCTGTCCCACTCGTTTTTTGTGCCTTTATGCTCTGTCCCACTCGTTTTTTGTGCCTTTCTGCCCTCTGTCCTACTCGGTTTTTGTGCTTTTATGCCCTCTGTCTCTGTCCCACTCGTTTTTTGTGCCTTTATGCCCTCTGTCTCTGCCCACTCGTTTTCTGTGCCTTTCTGCCCTCTGTCCCACTCGTTTTTTGTGCCATTACGCCCTCTGTCACTGTCCCACTCGTTTTTTGTGCCTTTATGCCCTCTGTCTCTGCCCACTCGTTTATTGTGCCTTTCTGCCCTCTGTCCCACTCGTATTTTGTGCCTTTATGCTCTGTCCCACTTATTTTTTGTGCCTTTCTGCCCTCTGTCCCACTCGTTTTTTGTGCCTTTATGCCCTCTGTCTCTGTTCCAATCGTTTTTTATTTTTTTGTACCTTTATGCCCTCTGTCTCTGTCCCACTCGTTTTTTGTGCCTTTATGCCCTCTGTCCCACTCGTTTTTTGTGCCTTTATGCCCTTTGTGCCTTTTTGCCCTCTGTCACTGTCCCACTCGTTTTGTGTGCCTTTATGCCCTCTGTCCCACCCGTTTTTTTGCCTTTATGCCCTCTGTCTCTGTCCCACTCGTTTTGAGTGCCTTTATGTCCTCTGTCCCACTAGTTTTTTGTGCCTTTATGCCCTCTGTCTCTGTCTCACTCGTTTTGTGTGCCTTTATGCCCTCTGTACCACTCGTTTTTTTGTGCCTTTATGCCCTCTGTCTCTGTCCCACTCGTTTTGTGTGCCTTTCTGCCCTCTGTCTCTGTCCCACTTGTTTTTTGTGCCTTTATGCTCTCTGTCCCACTCGTTTTTGTGCCTTTATGCCCTCTCTCTGCCTACTTGTTTTTTGTGCCTTTCTGCCCTCTGTCCCACTCGTTTTTTGTGCCTTTATGCTCTGTCCCACTCATGTTTTGTGACTTTCTGCCCTCTGTCCCACTCGTTTTTTGTGCCTTTATGCCCTCTGTCTCTGTCCCACTCGTTTGTTGTGCCTTTCTGCCCTCTGTCTCTGTCCCACTCGTTTTTGTGCCTTTATGCCCTCTTGTCTCTGTCACACCAATTTTTTGTTCCTTTATGCCCTCTGCCCCACTCGTTTTTGTGCCTTTATGCTCTGTCTCTGTCCCACTCGTTTTGTGTGCCTTTATGCCCTCTGTCCCACCCGTTTTTTTGCCTTTATGCCCTCTGTCTCTGTCCCACTCGTTTTGAGTGCCTTTATGTCCTCTGTCCCACTAGTTTTTTGTGCCTTTATGCCCTCTGTCTCTGTCTCACTCGTTTTGTGTGCCTTTATGCCCTCTGTACCACTCGTTTTTTTGTGCCTTTATGCCCTCTGTCTCTGTCCCACTCATTTTCTGTGCCTTTCTGCCCTCTGTCTCTGTCCCACTCGTTTTTTGTGCCTTTATGCTCTCTGTCCCACTCGTTTTTGTGCCTTTATGCCCTCTCTCTGCCCACTTGTTTTTTGTGCCTTTCTGCCCTCTGTCCCACTCGTTTTTTGTGCCTTTATGCTCTGTCCCACTCATTTTTTGTGCCTTTCTGCCCTCTGTCCCACTCGTTTTTTGTGCCTTTATGCCCTCTGTCTCTGTCCCACTCGTTTGTTGTGCCTTTCTGCCCTCTGTCTCTGTCCCACTCGTTTTTGTGCCTTTATGCCCTCTTGTCTCTGTCACACAAGTTTTTTGTTCCTTTATGCCCTCTGCCCCACTCGTTTTTGTGCCTTTATGCTCTGTGTCTGTCCCACTCGTGCCTTTATGCTCTCCGTCTCTGTCCCACTCGTTTTTTGTGCCTTTCTGCCCTCTGTCTCTGTCCCACTCGTTTTTGTGCCTTTATGCTCTGTGTCTCTGTCCCACTCGTTTTTGTCCCTTTATGCTCTCTGTCCCACTCGTTTTTGTGCCTTTATGCTCTGTCTCTGTCCCACTCATTTTTGTGCCTTTATGCTCTCTATCTCTGTCCCACTCATGTTGTGTGCCTTTCTGCCCTCTGTCTCTGTCCCACTCATTTTTTGTGCCTTTATGCTCTCTGTCTCTGTCCCACTCGTTTTTGTGCCTTTATGCTCTCTGTCCCACTCGTTTTTGTGCCTTTATGCTCTCTGTCCCACTCCTTTTTGTGCCTTTATGCTCTCTGTCTCTGTCCCACTCATTTTTGTGCCTTTATGCTCTCTGTCCCACTCGTTTTTTGTGCCTTTATGCACTCTGTCTCTGTCCCACTCGTTTTTGTGCCTTTATGCCCTCTGTCTCTGTCACACTCGTTTTGTGTGCCTTTCTGCCCTCTGTCTCTATCCCACTGGTTTTTGTGCCTTTATGCTCTCTGTCTCTGTCCCACTCGTGTTTGTGCCTTTATGCTCTCTGTCTCTGTCCCACTCTTTTTTTGCCTTTATGCTCTCTGTCCCACTCGTTTTTTGTGCCTTTATGCTCTGCCCAACTCGTTTTTTGTGCCTTTCTGCCCTCTGTCCCACTCGGTTTTTGTGCTTTTATGCCCTCTGTCTCTGTCCCACTCGTTTTTTGTATTTTTGTGCCTTTGTGCCCTTTGTCTCTGTCCCACTCGTTTTTTGTGCCTTTATGCCCTCTGTCTCTGCCCACTCGTTTTTTGTGCCTTTCCGCCCTCTGTCCCACTCGTTTTTTGTGCCTTTATGCCCTCTGTCTCTGTTCCACTCGTTTTTTGTGCCTTTCTGCCCTCTGTCTCTGTTCCACACGTTTTGTGTCTTTATGCCCTCTGTCTCTGTCACACTCGTTTTTTGTTCCTTTATGCCCTCTGCCCCACTTGTTTTTGTGCCTCTATGCTCTCTGTCTCTGTCCTACTCGTTATCGTGCCTTTATGCTCTCTGTCTCTGTCCCACTCATTTTTGTGCCTTTCTGCCCTCTGTCCCACTCGTTTTTTGTGCCTTTCTGCCCTCTGTCTCTGTCCCACTCGTTTTTTTGTGCCTTTATGCTCTCTGTCTCTGTCCCACTAGTTTTTGTGCCTTTATGCTCTCTGTCCCACTCATTTTTGTGCCTTTATGCTCTCTGCCCTACTTGTTTTTGTGCCTTTATGCTCTCTATCTCTGTCCCACTCATTTTGTGTGCCTTTCTGCCCTCTGTCTCTGTCCCACTCGTTTTTGTCTCTGTCCCACTCGTTTTGGTGCCTTTATGCTCTGTCTCTGTCCCACTCGTTTTTGTGCCTTTATGCTCTCTGTCTCTGTTCCACTCGTTTTTGTGCCTTAATGCTCTCTGTCCCACTCGTTTTTGTGCCTTTATGCTCTCTGTCTCTGTCCCACTCATTTTAGTGCCTTTATGCTCTCTGTCCCACTCGTTTTAGTGTCTTTATGCTCTCTGTCCCACTCATTTGTGTGCCTTTATGCTCTCTGTCTATGTCCCACTCGTTTTGTGTGCCTTTCTGCCCTCTGTCTCTGTCCCACTCATTTTTGTGCCTTTATGCTCTCTGTCCCACTCGTTTTTGTGCCTTTATGCTCTTTGTCCTACTCGTTTTTGTGCCTTTATGCTCTCTGTCTCTGTCCCACTCGTGTTTGTGCCTTTATGCTCTCTGTCTCTGTCCCACTCGTTTTTGTGCCTTTATGCTCTCTGTCCCACTCGTTTTTTGTGCCTTTATGCTCTGTCCCACTCGTTTTTTGTGCCTTTCTGCCCTCTGTCCCACTCGGTTTTTGTGCTTTTATGCCCTCTGTCTCTGTCCCACTCGTTTTTTGTGCCTTTATGCCCTCTGTCTCTGCCCACTCGTTTTCTGTGCCTTTCTGCCCTCTGTCCCACTCGTTTTTTGTGCCATTACGCCCTCTGTCACTGTCCCACTCGTTTTTTGTGCCTTTATGCCCTCTGTCTCTGCCCACTCGTTTATTGTGCCTTTCTGCCCTCTGTCCCACTCGTATTTTGTGCCTTTATGCTCTGTCCCACTTATTTTTTGTGCCTTTCTGCCCTCTGTCCCACTCGTTTTTTGTGCCTTTATGCCCTCTGTCTCTGTTCCAATCGTTTTTTATTTTTTTGTACCTTTATGCCCTCTGTCTCTATCCCACTCGTTTTTTGTGCCTTTATGCCCTCTGTCCCACTCGTTTTTTGTGCCTTTATGCCCTTTGTGCCTTTTTGCCCTCTGTCACTGTCCCACTCGTTTTGTGTGCCTTTATGCCCTCTGTCCCACCCGTTTTCTTGCCTTTATGCCCTCTGTCTCAGTCCCACTCGTTTTGAGTGCCTTTATGTCCTCTGTCCCACTAGTTTTTTGTGCCTTTATGCCCTCTGTCTCTGTCTCACTCGTTTTGTGTGCCTTTATGCCCTCTGTACCACTCGTTTTTTTGTGCCTTTATGCCCTCTGTCTCTGTCCCACTCGTTTTGTGTGCCTTTCTGCCCTCTGTCTCTGTCCCACTCGTTTTTTGTGCCTTTATGCTCTCTGTCCCACTCGTTTTTGTGCCTTTATGCCCTCTCTCTGCCCACTTGTTTTTTGTGCCTTTCTGCCCTCTGTCCCACTCGTTTTTTGTGCCTTTATGCTCTGTCCCACTCATGTTTTGTGCCTTTCTGCCCTCTGTCCCACTCGTTTTTTGTGCCTTTATGCCCTCTGTCTCTGTCCCACTCGTTTGTTGTGCCTTTATGCCCTCTGTCTCTGTCCCACTCGTTTTTGTGCCTTTATGCCCTCTTGTCTCTGTCACACAAGTTTTTTGTTCCTTTATGCCCTCTGCCCCACTCGTTTTTGTGCCTTTATGCTCTGTCTCTGTCCCACTCGTTTTGTGTGCCTTTATGCCCTCTGTCCCACCCGTTTTTTTGCCTTTATGCCCTCTGTCTCTGTCCCACTCGTTTTGAGTGCCTTTATGTCCTCTGTCCCACTAGTTTTTTGTGCCTTTATGCCCTCTGTCTCTGTCTCACTCGTTTTGTGTGCCTTTCTGCCCTCTGTCCCACTCGTTTTTTGTGCCTTTATGCTCTGTCCCACTCATTTTTTGTGCCTTTCTGCCCTCTGTCCCACTCGTTTTTTGTGCCTTTCTGCCCTCTGTCTCTGTCCCACTCGTTTTTGTGCCTTTCTGCCCTCTGTCTATGTCCCACTCGTTTTTGTGCCTTTATGCCCTCTTGTCTCTGTCCCACTCGTTTTTGTGCCTTTATGCTCTGTCTCTGTCCCACTCATTTTTGTGCCTTTATGCTCTCTATCTCTGTCCCACTCATGTTGTGTGCCTTTCTGCCCTCTGTCTCTGTCCCACTCGTTTTTTGTGCCTTTATGCTCTCTGTCTCTGTCCCACTCGTTTTTGTGCCTTTATGCTCTCTGTCCCACTCGTTTTTGTGCCTTTATGCTCTCTGTCCCACTCATTTTTGTGCCTTTATGCTCTCCGTCTCTGTCCCACTCATTTTTGTGCCTTTATGCTCTCTGTCCCACTCGTTTTAGAGCCTTATGCTCTCTGTCTCTGTCCCACTCATTTTTGTGCCTTTATGCTCTCTGTCCCACTCGTTTTGTGTGCCTTTATGCCCTCTGTCCCACTCATTTTTGTGCCTTATGCTCTCTGTCCCACTCGTTTTTGTGCCTTTATGCCCTCTGTCTCTGCCCACTCGTTTTCTGTGCCTTTCTGCCCTCTGTCCCACTCGTTTTTTGTGCCATTACGCCCTCTGTCACTGTCCCACTCGTTTTTTGTGCCTTTATGCCCTCTGTCTCTGCCCACTCGTTTATTGTGCCTTTCTGCCCTCTGTCCCACTTGTATTTTGTGCCTTTATGCTCTGTCCCACTCGTTTTTTGTGCCTTTCTGCCCTCTGTCCCACTCGTTTTTTGTGCCTTTATGCCCTATGTCTCTGTTCCAATCGTTTTTTGTTTTTTTGTACCTTTATGCCCTCTGTCTCTGTCCCACTCGTTTTTTGTGCCTTTATGCCCTCTGTCCCACTCGTTTTTTGTGCCTTTATGCCCTTTGTGCCTTTATGCCCTCTGTCACTGTCCCACTCATTTTGTGTGCCTTTATGCCCTCTGTCCCACCCGTTTTTTGCCTTTATGCCCTCTGTCTCTGTCCCACTCGTTTTGAGTGCCTTTATGTCCTCTGTCCCACTAGTGTTTTGTGCCTTTATGCCCTCTGTCTCTGTCTCACTCGTTTTGTGTGCCTTTATGCCCTCTGTACCACTCGTTTTTTTGTGCCTTTATGCCCTCTGTCTCTGTCCCACTCGTTTTGTGTGCCTTTCTGCCCTCTGTCTCTGTCCCACTCATTTTTTGTGCCTTTCTGCCCTCTGTCTCTGTCCCACTCGTTTTTTGTGCCTTTATGCTCTCTGTCCCACTCGTTTTTGTGCCTTTATGCCCTCTCTCTGCCCACTTGTTTTTTGTGCCTTTCTGCCCTCTGTCCCACTCGTTTTTTGTGCCTTTATGCTCTGTCCCACTCGTTTTTTGTGCCTTTCTGCCCTCTGTCCCACTCGTTTTTTGTGCCTTTATGCCCTCTGTCTCTGTCGCACTCGTTTTTTGTGCCTTTCTGCCCTCTGTCTCTGTCCCACTCGTTTTTGTGCCTTTATGCCCTCTTGTCTCTGTCACACAAGTTTTTTGTTCCTTTATGCCCTCTGCCCCACTCGTTTTTGTGCCTTTATGCTCTGTCTCTGTCCCACTCGTGCCTTTATGCTCTCTGTCTCTGTCCCACTCGTTTTTTGTGCCTTTCTGCCCTCTGTCTCTGTCCCACTCGTTTTTGTGCCTTTATGCTCTCTGTCTCTGTCCCACTCGTTTTTGTCACTTTATGCTCTCTGTCCCACTCATTTTTGTGCCTTTATGCTCTGTCTCTGTCCCACTCATTTTTGTGCCTTTATGCTCTCTATCTCTGTCCCACTCATGTTGTGTGCCTTTCTGCCCTCTGTCTCTGTCCCACTCGTTTTTTGTGCCTTTATGCTCTCTGTCTCTGTCCCACTCGTTTTTGTGCCTTTATGCTCTCTGTCTCTGTCCCACTCGTTTTTGTGCCTTTATGCTCTCTGTCCCTCTCATTTTTGTGACTTTATGCTCTCTGTCTCTGTCCCACTCATTTTTGTGCCTTTATGCTCTCTGTCCCACTCGTTTTAGAGCCTTATGCTCTCTGTCTCTGTCCCACTCGTTTTTGTGCCTTTATGCTCTCTTTCCCACTCGTTTTGTGTGCCTTTCTGCCCTCTGTCCCACTCATTTTTGTGCCTTTATGCTCTCTGTCTCTGTCCCACTCGTTTTTGTGCCTTTATGCTCTCTGTCTCACTCGTTTTTTGTGCTTTTATGCCCTCTGTCTCTGTCCCACTCGTTTTTTGTGTTTTTGTGCCTTTGTGCCCTCTGTCTCTGTCCCACTCGTTTTTTGTGCCTTTATGCCCTCTGTCTCTGCCCACTCGTTTTTTGTGCCTTTCTGCCCTCTGTCCCACTCGTTTTTTGTGCCTTTATGCCCTCTGTCTCTGCCCACTCGTTTATTGTGCCTTTCTGCCCTCTGTCCCACTCGTATTTTGTGCCTTTATGCTCTGTCCCACTCGGTTTTTGTGCCTTTCTGCCCTCTGTCCCACTCGTTTTTTGTGCCTTTATGCCCTCTGTCTCTGTCCCACTAATTTTTTTGTGTTTTTGTACCTTTATGCCCTCTGTCTCTGTCCCACTCGTTTTTTGTGCCTTTATGCCCTCTGTCCCACTCGTTTTTTGTGCCTTTATGCCCTTTGTGCCTTTATGCCCTCTGTCACTGTCCCACTCATTTTGTGTGCCTTTATGCCCTCTGTCCCACCCGTTTTTTGTGCCTTTATGCCCTCTGTCTCTTTCCCACTCGTTTTCAGTGCCTTTATGTCCTCTGTCCCACTAGTTTTTTGTGCCTTTATGCCCTCTGTCTCTGTCTCACTCGTTTTGTGTGCCTTTATGCCCTCTGTACCACTCGTTTTTTTGTGCCTTTATGCCCTCTGTCTCTGTCCCACTCGTTTTGTGTGCCTTTCTGCCCTCTGTCTCGGTCCCACTTGTTTTTTGTGCCTTTCTGCCCTCTGTCTCTGTGCCACTCGTTTTTTGTGCCTTTATGCTCTCTGTCCCACTCGTTTTTGTGCCTTTATGCCCTCTCTCTGCCCACTCGGTTTTTGTGCCTTTCTGCCCTCTGTCCCACTCGTTTTTTGTGCCTTTATGCTCTGTCCCACTCGTTTTTGTGCCTTTCTGCCCTCTATCCCACTCGTTTATTTTGCCTTTATGCCCTCTGTCTCTGTCCCACTCGTTTTTTGTGCCTTTCTGCCCTCTGTCTCTGTCCCACTCGTTTTTGTGCCTTTATGCCCTCTTGTCTCTGTCACACAAGTTTTGTGTTCCTTTATGTTCTCTGCCCCACTCGTTTTTGTGCCTTTATGCTCTCTGTCTCTGTCCCACTCATGCCTTTATGCTCTCTGTCTCTGTCCCACTCGTTTTTTGTGCCTTTCTGCCCTCTGTCTCAGTCCCACTCGTTTTTGTGCCTTTATGCCCTCTATCACTGTCCCACTCGTTTTGTGTGCCTTTATGCCCTCTGTCCCACTCGTTTTTTGTGCCTTTATGCCCTCTGTGTCTGTCCCACTCGTTTTGAGTGCCTTTATGCCCTCTGTCCCACTCGTTTTTTGTGCCTTTATACCCTCTCTCTGCCCACTCGTTTTTTGTGCCTTTCTGCCCTCTGTCCCACTCGTTTTTTGTGCCTTCATGCTCTGTCCCACTCGTTTTTTGTGCCTGTCTGCCCTCAGTCCCACTCGTTATTTGTGCCTTTATGCCCTCTGTCTCTGTCTCACTCGTTGTTTGGGCCTTTCTGCCCTCTGTCCCACTCGTTTTTGTGCCTTTATGCCCTCTCTCTGCCCACTCGGTTTTTGTGCCTTTCTGCCCTCAGTCCCACTCGTTATTTGTGCCTTTATGCCCTCTGTCTCTGTCCCACTCGTTGTTTGGGCCTTTCTGCCCTCTGTCCCACTCGTGTTTGTGCCTTTATGCTCTCTGTCTCTGTCCCACTTGTGCCTTTATGCTCTCTGTCTCTGTCCCACTCATGTTGTGTCCCTTTCTGCCCTCTGTCTCTGTCCCACTCGTTTTTTGTGCCTTTATGCTCTCTGTCTCTGTCCCACTCGTTTTTGTGCCTTTATGCTCTCTGTCTCTGTCCCACTCGTTTTTGTGCCATTATGCTCTCTGTCCCTCTCATTTTTGTGCCTTTATGCTCTCTGTCTCTGTCCCACTCATTTTTGTGCCTTTATGCTCTCTGTCCCACTCGTTTTAGAGCCTTATGCTCTTTGTCTCTGTCCCACTCGTTTTTGTGCCTTTATGCTCTCTTTCCCACTCGTTTTGTGTGCCTTTCTGCCCTCTGTCCCACTCATGTTTGTGCCTTTATGCTCTTTGTCTCTGTCCCACTCGTTTTTGTGCCTTTATGCTCTTTTACCCACTCATTTTTGTACCTTTATGCTCTCTGTCTCAGTCCCACTCGTGTTTGTGCCTTTATGCTCTCTGTCTCTGTCCCACTCGTTTTTGTGCCTTTATGCTCTCTGTCCCACTCGTTTTTTGTGCTTTTATGCCCTCTGTCTCTGTCCCACTCGTTTTTTGTGTTTTTGTGCCTTTGTGCCCTCTGTCTCTGTCCCACTCGTTTTTTGTGCCTTTATGCCCTCTGTCTCTGCCCACTCGTTTTTTGTGCCTTTCTGCCCTCTGTCCCACTCGTTTTTTGTGCCTTTATGCCCTCTGTCTCTGCCCACTCGTTTATTGTGCCTTTCTGCCCTCTGTCCCACTCGTATTTTGTGCCTTTATGCTCTGTCCCACTCGTTTTTTGTGCCTTTCTGCCCTCTGTCCCACTCGTTTTTTGTGCCTTTATGCCCTCTGTCTCTGTCCCACTCATTTTTTTGTGTTTTTGTACCTTTATGCCCTCTGTCTCTGTCCCACTCGTTTTTTGTCCCTTTATGCCCTCTGTCCCACTCGTTTTTTGTGCCTTTATGCCCTTTGTGCCTTTATGCCCTCTGTCACTGTCCCACTCGTTTTGTGTGCCTTTATGCCCTCTGTCCCACCCGTTTTTTGTGCCTTTATGCCCTCTGTCTCTGTCCCACTCGTTTTCAGTGCCTTTATGTCCTCTGTCCCACTAGTGTTTTGTGCCTTTATGCCCTCTGTCTCTGTCTCACTCGTTTTGTGTGCCTTTATGCCCTCTGTACCACTCGTTTTTTGTGCCTTTATGCCCTCTGTCTCTGTCCCACTCGTTTTGTGTGCCTTTCTGCCCTCTGTCTCGGTCCCACTCGTTTTTTGTGCCTTTCTGCCCTCTGTCTCTGTGCCACTCGTTTTTTGTGCCTTTATGCTCTCTGTCCCACTCGGTTTTGTGCCTTTATGCCCTCTCTCTGCCCACTCGGTTTTTGTGCCTTTCTGCCCTCTGTCCCACTCGTTTTTTGTGCCTTTATGCTCTGTCCCACTCGTTTTTGTGCCTTTCTGCCCTCTATCCCACTCGTTTTTTTTTGCCTTTATGCCCTCTGTCTCTGTCCCACTCGTTTTTGTGCCTTTCTGCCCTCTGTCTCTGTCCCACTCGTTTTTGTGCCTTTATGCCCTCTTGTCTCTGTCACACAAGTTTTGTGTTCCTTTATGCCCTCTGCCCCACTCGTTTTTGTGCCTTTATGCTCTCTGTCTCTGTCCCACTCATGCCTTTATGCTCTCTGTCTCTGTCCCACTCGTTTTTTGTGCCTTTCTGCCCTCTGTCTCAGTCCCACTCGTTTTTGTGCCTTTATGCCCTCTGTTACTGTCCCACTCGTTTTGTGTGCCTTTATGCCCTCTGTCCCACTCGTTTTTTGTGCCTTTATGCCCTCTGTGTCTGTCCCACTCGTTTTGAGTACCTTTATGCTCTCTGTCCCACTCGTTTTTTGTGCCTTTATGCCCTCTGTCTCTGTCTCACTCGTTTTGTGTGCCTTTATGCCCTCTGTACCACTCTTTTTTTTGTGCCTTTATGCCCTCTGTCTCTGTCCCACTCATTTTGTGTGCCTTTCTGCCCTCTGTCTCTGTCCCACTCGTTTTTTGTGCCTTTCTGCCCTCTGTCTCTGTCCCACTCGTTTTTTGTGCCTTTATGCCCTCTGTCCAACTCGTTTTTGTGCCTTTATGCCCTCTGTCCCACTCGTTTTTTGTGCCTTTATACCCTCTCTCTGCCCACTCGTTTTTTGTGCCTTTCTGCCCTCTGTCCCACTCGTTTTTTGTGCCTTCATGCTCTGTCCCACTCGTTTTTTGTGCCTTTCTGCCCTCAGTCCCACTCGATATTTGTGCCTTTATGCCCTCTGTCTCTGTCTCACTCGTTGTTTGGGCCTTTCTGCCCTCTGTCCCACTCGTGTTTGTGCCTTTATGCCCTCTGTCTTTGTCACACAAGTTTTTTGTTCCTTTATGCCCTCTGCCCCACTCGTTTATGTGCCTTTATGCTCTCTGTCTCTGTCCCACTTGTGCCTTTATGCTCTCTGTCTCTGTCCCACTCGTTTTTTGTGCCTTTCTGCCCTCTGTCCCACTCGTTTTTGTGCCTTTATGCTCTGTCTCTGTCCCACTCGTTTTTGTGCCTTTATGCTCTCTATCTCTGTCCCACTCATGTTGTGTGCCTTTCTGCCCTCTGCCTCTGCCCCACTCGTTTTTGTGCCTTTATGCTCTCTGTCTCTGTCCCACTCATTTTTGTGCCTTTATGCCCTCTGTCTCTGTCCCACTCATTTTGTGTGCCTTTCTGCCCTCTGTCTCTGTCCCACTTGTTTTTTGTGCCTTTCTGCCCTCTGTCTCTGTCCCACTCGTTTTTTGTGCCTTTATGCCCTCTGTCCAACTCGTTTTTGTGCCTTTATGCCCTCTGTCCCACTCGTTTTTTGTGCCTTTATACCCTCTCTCTGCCCACTCGTTTTTTGTGCCTTTCTGCCCTCTGTCCCACTCGTTTTTGTGCCTTCATGCTCTGTCCCACTCGTTTTTTGTGCCTTTCTGCCCTCAGTCCCACTCGTTATTTGTGCCTTTATGCCCTCTGTCTCTGTCTCACTCGTTGTTTGGGCCTTTCTGCCCTCTGTCCCACTCGTGTTTGTGCCTTTATGCCCTCTGTCTTTGTCACACAAGTTTTTTGTTCCTTTATGCCCTCTGCCCCACTCGTTTTTGTGCCTTTATGCTCTCTGTCTCTGTCCCACTTGTGCCTTTATGCTCTCTGTCTCTGTCCCACTCGTTTTTTGTGCCTTTCTGCCCTCTGTCCCACTCGTTTTTGTGCCTTTATGCTCTGTCTCTGTCCCACTCGTTTTTGTGCCTTTATGCTCTCTATCTCTGTCCCACTCATGTTGTGCCTTTATGCTCTCTGTCTCTGTCCCACTCGTTTTTGTGCCTTTATACTCTCTGTCCCACTCGTTTTTGTGCCTTTATGCTCTCTGTCTCTGTCCCACTCGTTTTGAGTGCCTTTATGTCCTCTGTCCCACTAGTGTTTTGTGCCTTTATGCCCTCTGTCTCTGTCTCACTCGTTTTGTGTGCCTTTATGCCCTCTGTACCACTCGTTTTTTTGTGCCTTTATGCCCTCTGTCTCTGTCCCACTCGTTTTGTGTGCCTTTCTGCCCTCTGTCTCTGTCCCACTCATTTTTTGTGCCTTTCTGCCCTCTGTCTCTGTCCCACTTGTTTTTTGTGCCTTTCTGCCCTCTGTCCCACTCGTTTTTTGTGCCTTTATGCTCTGTCCCACTCGTTTTTTGTGCCTTTCTGCCCTCTGTCCCACTCGTTTTTTGTGCCTTTATGCCCTCTGTCTCTGTCGCACTCGTTTTTTGTGCCTTTCTGCCCTCTGTCTCTGTCCCACTCGTTTTTGTGCCTTTATGCCCTCTTGTCTCTGTCACACAAGTTTTTTGTTCCCTTATGCCCTCTGCCCCACTCGTTTTTGTGCCTTTATGCTCTGTCTCTGTCCCACTCGTGCCTTTATGCTCTCTGTCTCTGTCCCACTCGTTTTTTGTGCCTTTCTGCCCTCTGTCTCTGTCCCACTCGTTTTTGTGCCTTTATGCTCTCTGTCTCTGTCCCACTCGTTTTTGTCACTTTATGCTCTCTGTCCCACTTATTTTTGTGCCTTTATGCTCTGTCTCTGTCCCACTCATTTTTGTGCCTTTATGCTCTCTATCTCTGTCCCACTCATGTTGTGTGCCTTTCTGCCCTCTGTCTCTGTCCCACTCGTTTTTTGTGCCTTTATGCTCTCTGTCTCTGTCCCACTCGTTTTTGTGCCTTTATGCTCTCTGTCTCTGTCCCACTCGTTTTTGTGCCTTTATGCTCTCTGTCCCTCTCATTTTTGTGCCTTTATGCTCTCTGTCTCTGTCCCACTCATTTTTGTGCCTTTATGCTCTCTGTCCCACTCGTTTTAGAGCCTTATGCTCTCTGTCTCTGTCCCACTCGTTTTTGTGCCTTTATGCTCTCTTTCCCACTCGTTTTGTGTGCCTTTCTGCCCTCTGTCCCACTCATTTTTGTGCCTTTATGCTCTCTGTCTCTGTCCCACTCGTTTTTGTGCCTTTATGCTCTTTTACCCACTCATTTTTGTACCTTTATGCTCTCTGTCTCTGTCCCACTCGTTTTTGTGCCTTTATGCTCTCTGTCTCACTCGTTTTTTGTGCTTTTATGCCCTCTGTCTCTGTCCCACTCGTTTTTTGTGTTTTTGTGCCTTTGTGCCCTCTTGTCTCTGTCCCACTCGTTTTTTGTGCCTTTATGCCCTCTGTCTCTGCCCACTCGTTTTTTGTGCCTTTCTGCCTTCTGTCCCACTCGTTTTTTGTGCCTTTATGCCCTCTGTCTCTGCCCACTCGTTTATTGTGCCTTTCTGCCCTCTGTCCCACTCGTATTTTGTGCCTTTATGCTCTGTCCCACTCGTTTTTTGTGCCTTTCTGCCCTCTGTCCCACTCATTTTTTGTGCCTTTATGCCCTCTGTCTCTGTCCCACTAATTTTTTTGTGTTTTTGTACCTTCATGCCCTCTGTCTCTGTCCCACTCATTTTTTGTGCCTTTATGCCCTCTGTCCCACTCGTTTTTTGTGCCTTTATGCCCTTTGTGCCTTTATGCCCTCTGTCACTGTCCCACTCATTTTGTGTGCCTTTATGCCCTCTGTCCCACCCGTTTTTTGTGCCTTTATGCCCTCTGTCTCTGTCCCACTCGTTTTCAGTGCCTTTATGTCCTCTGTCCCACTAGTTTTTTGTGCCTTTATGCCCTCTGTCTCTGTCTCACTCGTTTTGTGTGCCTTTATGCCCTCTGTACCACTCGTTTTTTTGTGCCTTTATGCCCTCTGTCTCTGTCCCACTCGTTTTGTGTGCCTTTCTGCCCTCTGTCTCGGTCCCACTTGTTTTTTGTGCCTTTCTGCCCTCTGTCTCTGTGCCACTCGTTTTTTGTGCCTTTATGCTCTCTGTCCCACTCGTTTTTGTGCCTTTATGCCCTCTCTCTGCCCACTCGGTTTTTGTGCCTTTCTGCCCTCTGTCCCACTCGTTTTTTGTGCCTTTATGCTCTGTCCCACTCGTTTTTGTGCCTTTCTGCCCTCTATCCCACTCGTTTTTTTTGCCTTTATGCCCTCTGTCACTGTCCCACTCGTTTTTTGTGCCTTTCTGCCCTCTGTCTCTGTCCCACTCGTTTTTGTGCCTTTATGCCCTCTTGTCTCTGTCACACAAGTTTTGTGTTCCTTTATGCCCTCTGCCCCACTCGTTTTTGTGCCTTTATGCTCTCTGTCTCTGTCCCACTCATGCCTTTATGCTCTCTGTCTCTGTCCCACTCGGTTTTTGTGCCTTTCTGCCCTCTGTCTCAGTCCCACTCGTTTTTGTGCCTTTATGCCCTCTATCACTGTCCCGCTCGTTTTGTGTGCCTTCATGCCCTCTGTCCCACTCGTTTTTTGTGCCTTTATGCCCTCTGTGTCTGTCCCACTCGTTTTGAGTGCCTTTATGCCCTCTGTCCCACTCGTTTTTTGTGCCTTTATGCCCTCTGTCTCTGTCTCACTCGTTTTGTGTGCCTTTATGCCCTCTGTACCACTCTTTTTTTTGTGCCTTTATGCCCTCTGTCTCTGTCCCACTCGTTTTGTGTGCCTTTCTGCCCTCTGTCTCTGTCCCACTCGTTTTTTGTGCCTTTCTGCCCTCTGTCTCTGTCCCACTCGTTTTTTGTGCCTTTATGCCCTCTGTCCAACTCGTTTTTGTGCCTTTATGCCCTCTGTCCCACTCGTTTTTTGTGCCTTTATACCCTCTCTCTGCCCACTCGTTTTTTGTGCCTTTCTGCTTTCTGTCCCACTCGTTTTTTGTGCCTTCATGCTCTGTCCCACTCGTTTTTTGTGCCTTTCTGCCCTCAGTCCCACTCGTTATTTGTGCCTTTATGCCCTCTGTCTCTGTCCCACTCGTTGTTTGGGCCTTTCTGCCCTCTGTCCCACTCGTTTTTGTGCCTTTATGCTCTCTGTCTCTGTCCCACTTGTGCCTTTATGCTCTCTGTCTCTGTCCCACTCATGTTGTGTGCCTTTCTGCCCTCTGTCTCTGTCCCACTCGTTTTTTGTGCCTTTATGCTCTCTGTCTCTGTCCCACTCGTTTTTGTGCCTTTATGCTCTCTGTCTCTGTCCCACTCGTTTTTGTGCCATTTTGCTCTCTGTCCCTCTCATTTTTGTGCCTTTATGCTCTCTGTCTCTGTCCCACTCATTTTTGTGCCATTATGCTCTCTGTCCCACTCGTTTTAGAGCCTTATGCTCTCTGTCTCTGTCCCACTCGTTTTTGTGCCTTTATGCTCTCTTTCCCACTCGTTTTGTGTGCCTTTCTGCCCTCTGTCCCACTCATGTTTGTGCCTTTATGCTCTCTGTCTCTGTCCCACTCGTTTTTGTGCCTTTATGCTCTTTTACCCACTCATTTTTGTACCTTTATGCTCTCTGTCTCAGTCCCACTCGTGTTTGTGCCTTTATGCTCTCTGTCTCTGTCCCACTCGTTTTTGTGCCTTTATGCTCTCTGTCCCACTCGTTTTTTGTGCTTTTATGCCCTCTGTCTCTGTCCCACTCGTTTTTTGTGTTTTTGTGCCTTTGTGCCCTCTGTCTCTGTCCCACTCGTTTTTTGTGCCTTTATGCCCTCTGTCTCTGCCCACTCGTTTTTTGTGCCTTTCTGCCCTCTGTCCCACTCGTTTTTTGTGCCTTTATGCCCTCTGTCTCTGCCCACTCGTTTATTGTGCCTTTCTGCCCTCTGTCCCACTCGTATTTTGTGCCTTTATGCTCTGTCCCACTCGTTTTTTGTGCCTTTCTGCCCTCTGTCCCACTCGTTTTTTGTGCCTTTATGCCCTCTGTCTCTGTCCCACTCATTTTTTTGTGTTTTTGTACCTTTATGCCCTCTGTCTCTGTCCCACTCGTTTTTTGTGCCTTTATGCCCTCTGTCCCACTCGTTTTTTGTGCCTTTATGCCCTTTGTGCCTTTATGCCCTCTGTCACTGTCCCACTCGTTTTGTGTGCCTTTATGCCCTCTGTCCCACCCGTTTTTTGTGCCTTTATGCCCTCTGTCTCTGTCCCACTCGTTTTCAGTGCCTTTATGTCCTCTGTCCCACTAGTTTTTTGTGCCTTTATGCCCTCTGTCTCTGTCTCACTCGTTTTGTGTGCCTTTATGCCCTCTGTACCACTCGTTTTTTTGTGCCTTTATGCCCTCTGTCTCTGTCCCACTCGTTTTGTGTGCCTTTCTGCCCTCTGTCTCGGTCCCACTCGTTTTTTGTGCCTTTCTGCCCTCTGTCTCTGTGCCACTCGTTTTTTGTGCCTTTATGCTCTCTGTCCCACTCGTTTTTGTGCCTTTATGCCCTCTCTCTGCCCACTCGGTATTTGTGCCTTTCTGCCCTCTGTCCCACTCGTTTTTTGTGCCTTTATGCTCTGTCCCACTCGTTTTTGTGCCTTTCTGCCCTCTATCCCACTCGTTTTTTTTTGCCTTTATGCCCTCTGTCTCTGTCCCACTCGTTTTTTGTGCCTTTCTGCCCTCTGTCTCTGTCCCACTCGTTTTGTGTGCCTTTCTGCCCTCTGTCTCTGTCCCACTCGTTTTTTGTGCCTTTCTGCCCTCTGTCTCTGTCCCACTCGTTTTTTGTGCCTTTATGCCCTCTGTCCAACTCGTTTTTGTGCCTTTATGCCCTCTGTCCCACTCGTTTTTTGTGCCTTTATACCCTCTCTCTGCCCACTCGTTTTTTGTGCCTTTCTGCCCTCTGTCCCACTCGTTTTTTGTGCCTTCATGCTCTGTCCCACTCGTTTTTTGTGCCTTTCTGCCCTCAGTCCCACTCGTTATTTGTGCCTTTATGCCCTCTGTCTCTGTCTCACTCGTTGTTTGGGCCTTTCTGCCCTCTGTCCCACTCGTTTTTGTGCCTTTATGCCCTCTCTCTGCCCACTCGGTTTTTGTGCCTTTCTGCCCTCAGTCCCACTCGTTATTTGTGCCTTTATGCCGTCTGTCTCTGTCCCACTCGTTGTTTGGGCCTTTCTGCCCTCTGTCCCACTCGTGTTTGTGCCTTTATGCTCTCTGTCTCTGTCCCACTTGTGCCTTTATGCTCTCTGTCTCTGTCCCACTCATGTTGTGTGCCTTTCTGCCCTCTGTCTCTGTCCCACTCGTTTTTTGTGCCTTTATGCTCTCTGTCTCTGTCCCACTCGTTTTTGTGCCTTTATGCTCTCTGTCTCTGTCCCACTCGTTTTTGTGCCATTATGCTCTCTGTCCCTCTCATTTTTGTGCCTTTATGCTCTCTGTCTCTGTCCCACTCATTTTTGTGCCTTTATGCTCTCTGTCCCACTCGTTTTAGAGCCTTATGCTCTCTGTCTCTGTCCCACTCGTTTTTGTGCCTTTGTGCTCTCTTTCCCACTCGTTTTGTGTGCCTTTCTGCCCTCTGTCCCACTCATGTTTGTGCCTTTATGCTCTCTGTCTCTGTCCCACTCGTTTTTGTGCCTTTATGCTCTTTTACCCACTCATTTTTGTACCTTTATGCTCTCTGTCTCAGTCCCACTCGTGTTTGTGCCTTTATGCTCTCTGTCTCTGTCCCACTCGTTTTTGTGCCTTTATGCTCTCTGTCCCACTCGTTTTTTGTGCTTTTATGCCCTTTGTCTCTGTCCCACTCGTTTTTTGTGTTTTTGTGCCTTTGTGCCCTCTGTCTCTGTCCCACTCGTTTTTTGTGCCTTTATGCCCTCTGTCTCTGCCCACTCGTTTTTTGTGCCTTTCTGCCCTCTGTCCCACTCGTTTTTTGTGCCTTTATGCCCTCTGTCTCTGCCCACTCGTTTATTGTGCCTTTCTGCCCTCTGTCCCACTCGTATTTTGTGCCTTTATGCTCTGTCCCACTCGTTTTTTGTGCCTTTCTGCCCTCTGTCCCACTCGTTTTTTGTGCCTTTATGCCCTCTGTCTCTGTCCCACTCATTTTTTTGTGTTTTTGTACCTTTATGCCCTCTGTCTCTGTCCCACTCGTTTTTTGTGCCTTTATGCCCTCTGTCCCACTCGTTTTTTGTGCCTTTATGCCCTTTGTGCCTTTATGCCCTCTGTCACTGTCCCACTCGTTTTGTGTGCCTTTATGCCCTCTGTCCCACCCGTTTTTTGTGCCTTTATGCCCTCTGTCTCTGTCCCACTCGTTTTCAGTGCCTTTATGTCCTCTGTCCCACTAGTTTTTTGTGCCTTTATGCCCTCTGTCTCTGTCTCACTCGTTTTGTGTGCCTTTATGCCCTCTGTACCACTCGTTTTTTTGTGCCTTTATGCCCTCTGTCTCTGTCCCACTCGTTTTGTGTGCCTTTCTGCCCTCCGTCTCGGTCCCACTCGTTTTTTGTGCCTTTCTGCCCTCTGTCTCTGTGCCACTCGTTTTTTGTGCCTTTATGCTCTCTGTCCCACTCGTTTTTGTGCCTTTATGCCCTCTCTCTGCCCACTCGGTTTTTGTGCCTTTCTGCCCTCTGTCCCACTCGTTTTTTGTGCCTTTATGCTCTGTCCCACTCGTTTTTGTGCCTTTCTGCCCTTTATCCCACTCGTTTTTTTTGCCTTTATGCCCTCTGTCTCTGTCCCACTCGTTTTTGTGCCTTTCTGCCCTCTGTCTCTGTCCCACTCGTTTTTGTGCCTTTATGCCCTCTTGTCTCTGTCACACAAGTTTTGTGTTCCTTTATGCCCTTCGCCCCACTCGTTTTTGTGCCTTTATGCTCTCTGTCTCTGTCCCACTCATGCCTTTATGCTCTCTGTCTCTGTCCCACTCGTTTTTTGTGCCTTTCTGCCCTCTGTCTCAGTCCCACTCGTTTTTGTGCCTTTATGCCCTCTGTCACTGTCCCACTCGTTTTGTGTGCCTTCATGCCCTCTGTCCCACTCGTTTTTTGTGCCTTTATGCCCTCTGTGTCTGTCCCACTCGTTTTGAGTGCCTTTATGCTCTCTGTCCCACTCGTTTTTTGTGCCTTTATGCCCTCTGTCTCTGTCTCACTCGTTTTGTGTGCCTTTATGCCCTCTGTACCACTCTTTTTTTTGTGCCTTTATGCCCTCTGTCTCTGTCCCACTCATTTTGTGTGCCTTTCTGCCCTCTGTCTCTGTCCCACTCGTTTTTTGTGCCTTTCTGCCCTCTGTCTCTGTCCCACTCGTTTTTTGTGCCTTTATGCCCTCTGTCCAACTCGTTTTTGTGCCTTTATGCCCTCTGTCCCACTCGTTTTTTGTGCCTTTATACCCTCTCTCTGCCCACTCGTTTTTTGTGCCTTTCTGCCCTCTGTCCCACTCGTTTTTTGTGCCTTCATGCTCTGTCCCACTCGTTTTTTGTGCCTTTCTGCCCTCAGTCCCACTCGTTATTTGTGCCTTTATGCCCTCTGTCTCTGTCTCACTCGTTGTTTGGGCCTTTCTGCCCTCTGTCCCACTCGTGTTTGTGCCTTTATGCCCTCTGTCTTTGTCACACAAGTTTTTTGTTCCTTTATGCCCTCTGCCCCACTCGTTTATGTGCCTTTATGCTCTCTGTCTCTGTCCCACTTATGCCTTTATGCTCTCTGTCTCTGTTCCACTCGTTTTTTGTGCCTTTCTGCCCTCTGTCCCACTCCTTTTTGTGCCTTTATGCTCTGTCTCTGTCCCACTCGTTTTTGTGCCTTTATGCTCTCTATCTCTGTCCCACTCATGTTGTGTGCCTTTCTGCCCTCTGCCTCTGCCCCACTCGTTTTTGTGCCTTTATGCTCTCTGTCTCTGTCCCACTCATTTTTGTGCCTTTATGCCCTCTGTCTCTGTCCCACTCATTTTGTGTGCCTTTCTGCCCTCTGTCTCTGTCCCACTCGTTTTTTGTGCCTTTCTGCCCTCTGTCTCTGTCCCACTCGTTTTTTGTGCCTTTATGCCCTCTGTCCAACTCGTTTTTGTGCCTTTATGCCCTCTGTCCCACTCGTTTTTTGTGCCTTTATACCCTCTCTCTGCCCACTCGTTTTTTGTGCCTTTCTGCCCTCTGTCCCACTCGTTTTTGTGCCTTCATGCTCTGTCCCACTCGTTTTTTGTGCCTTTCTGCCCTCAGTCCCACTCGTTATTTGTGCCTTTATGCCCTCTGTCTCTGTCTCACTCGTTGTTTGGGCCTTTCTGCCCTCTGTCCCACTCGTGTTTGTGCCTTTATGCCCTCTGTCTTTGTCACACAAGTTTTTGTTCCTTTATGCCCTCTGCCCCACTCGTTTTTGTGCCTTTATGCTCTCTGTCTCTGTCCCACTTGTGCCTTTATGCTCTCTGTCTCTGTCCCACTTGTTTTTTGTGCCTTTCTGCCCTCTGTCCCTCTCGTTTTTGTGCCTTTATGCTCTGTCTCTGTCCCACTCGTTTTTGTGCCTTTATGCTCTCTATCTCTGTCCCACTCATGTTGTGTGCCTTTCTGCCCTCTGCCTCTGCCCCACTCGTTTTTGTGCCTTTATGCTCTCTGTCTCTGTCCCACTCATTTTTGTGCCTTTATGCTCTCTGTCTCTGTCCCACTCGTTTTTGTGCCTTTATACTCTCTGTCCCACTCGTTTTTGTGCCTTTATGCTCTCTGTCTCTGTCCCACTCGTTTTTGTGCCTTTATGCTCTCTGTCCCACTCGTATTAGTGCCTTTATGTACTCTGTCTCTGTCCCACTCGTTTTTTTGCCTTTATGCTCTCTGTCTCTGTCCCACTCGTTTTGTGTGCCCTGCTGCCCTCTGTCTCTGTCCCACTCATTTTTGTGCCTTTATGCTCTCCGTCTCTGTCCCACTTGTTTTTGTGCCTTTATGCTCTCTTCCCACTCGTGTTTGTGCCTTTATGCTCCCTGTCTCTTTCCCACTTGTGTTTGTGCCTTTATGCTCTCTGTCTCTGTCCCACTCGTTTTTGTCCCTATATGCTCTCTGTCCCACTCGTTTTTTGTGCCTTTATGCTCTGTCCCACTCGTTTTTTTGGCCTTTCTGCCCTCTGTCCCACTCGTTTTTTAGGTCTCGCCCTGGAATTCGCATCCGAAGGATGCGTCCAGGGTTGGAGACTTATAGTTATCTGACACATAGGAATGAGGACAAGAAACTGTTACGAGCTTTTGAAGGCAGATTTGGGTGCGCGAACGCGCACGTTCCGTCCAGCGTCGTGCACATGCGTGAGCATATACACAAACAGCAGACAGACACTCGCTCACACACACACCCTCTCCCCCCCACAGTCACACACACAGACTCCAAGACACATACACACAAGCACGCTCACACACATACACAGCCCCCACCGATGCACGCGCACACACACATGCCCCCCGCCCTCGCAGCTCAGGCGCGCATATACACAAACAGACAGACACTCGCTCACACACACCCCCTCTCCCCCCACAGTCACACACACAGACTCCAAGACACATACACACACGCACGCACGCACGCTCACACACATACACAGCCCGCCACCGCCGCACGCGCACACACACATGCCCCCCGCCCTCGCAGATCATCAACAAGGCGAAGCCACACTCACCGGCTTCCTTGGTAAGGCGGCGGCTCCTCTCATCGGCAGCTGCAGGGCCCGGCAGCAGGACTCTTCCTCCCTCCTTCGGCACCGGGGCGCAGGGTAGGCTCCTGCCTGCTCCGGTGCTCCAAACAGCCACGGCTCTTCCGTGGGAGGCGGGGTAGGCTCCCGCCCTCCTACTTCCTGTTTCTGGTTGTCCCGCCCGGCCTGCCTGACCGGCGGCGCGAGCTCTGAACTTGTGCAAACGAAAAGTGCATAGAGATGCAGTGCTTGCCAGACCTCATCAACTACATGGTTATGACGTGGAAAGCGCTGCTCTATTCACTCAGCCTTATTTTTAATGAAATCTCGCCTGTGTACTGCATCCATGTCGGAGAAAACAAAGCAAGTACCAGAGCTTTACAGCACTGCTCGTCCGGAAGAAGTGCAGCTTAAAACAGCTCTCAACAAATGTGATAACTACTGAGAGCCTTAAAGGTAGTTGTGGAGATGTTATGCAAGGTCTGCCCAATTATTAATTTTTTTTATGTGAACACTGTGCTTTTTGTCTTTAACTCAAAATGTTACAGCTGAGAGAGTAAGTTCAGTCATGCCCACTATACTTATGGAGACCAATCTCATGGTATGTATATACTGGAGCCACTGAAACTGAATTGCATAACAAAATGAATACATAAACGCACAAGACTAGTGCACACTTCATTCCACAAAGATTTCTCTTGCAGGGGCAGGTTAGGAATTTTCACTTGCATTCTGGCAGATGTTTTGTTTTTCCCACTAAATAAAAGTAACACTGCCACTACCAGCATGTAAAGAAAAGCAGGACTGGATGGCCTAGTCTGGAGTCGATCGGTAGGGTTACTGCACAGTCTGACAGAGCAGGATTTCATAATGCTACAAGAAGGGCAGTGCAGCCGGTGACATATTCTTGGGAATAGAAAATTATTCATTATAAATTCCACCACTGCACAGCAGCAGTGTACCAACAAGCGGTGGCACACCAGGTCAGGACATTGTTGCCAACCTCATGAACAGAAGTGTGCACCTATTTGCTGAGGTGCATGAAAAGTGGCAACTAATGGAAGCTTTACAACCCCATCTTGCTGCACTTCACATGATGCTGCCCTGTTACCTCAGAGGAAGACCTCCCCTCTTGAAAAGAGAATTCACCATGTGGAAAGGGGACGTTGCCTTAGACATGCAGGGCTTTATGCAGATAAACTGCCCGAGGCCCTCCTTCAGTTTTCAGAACCCCCCCCCACCCCATCCGTTTGCAAATCGAATGTACATATAAAAATATTTTGGACACATCATTAAAATGTTTAACTTTTCTACAAGAAATATTGTATATGTACTTTTTTATGCAAAGAAAATTTAAATACTGCATAAATGACTTTTCTACAACACATATTTTATATGTTTCTAGAAAAAAGGGTGGTCCAAAGGAGAATCCAAGGCTATATCAGTTTTCACGTGGTTTTTGTAGGAGAAACACACTCAAAAAAACTCTGGACCTCTGGGCTGCTAACACACTCACTATCCCCCTAAAGACATATTTTATATGTACCTTTTTATGCAAAGAAAATTAAAATAGCGCATAAATAAAAACATTGCCATTTACAGTACTAATAGCTCAAACTTAAATAATGCAAGACCTATTGCATTGCAAATGGTTACTGTGCCTTTATGCTCTGTCCACTAGTTTTTGTGTGCTTTTCTGCCCTCTGTCTCTGTCCCACTCGTTTTTGTGCCTTCAGGGGTGTGGAATTTATTCAAATATCTACTTGTCCATGGGGCAGGTTGCTTCATAAATCTACTTGTCCTGTAACAAAATGCACTTGTCCCTTTGGTGCCATGTGGTGCAGCAACAAATTATGGCAGCAATCTCATTATATAAGAGCTCTGCTATAGCCTCTCTGATTATGCCAGGGCACATATCATAGTAGTGTTTGAATACTAGCAATCCCTTTATTTTGCCACGTTTCGGCAGATCTACATACTGTAACTGAAGGTAGTCGTAAGCAATAGTTCCAGGGTTGGAATGCCCTTTTGAGTTTGTGCAAACCAACTAACTTGCATGTTTTAAGAGTTTTTAGCAACTCTTTTCTAATCTTTTCCCATACTGAGAAATGTTTGAAATTTACTCCTGTTAATGGCAGACTTAAACCTTCTTCCAGAGTTGGGAAAAAAGTGGTTGGAGGGAAAATTAACTTGCAAACACTCAGGTTTTCGCATGAGCAAATCTGCACATGCATATTTGCTCATGCTAAAATGCAGTTCACAAATATTTTCTAGAAGTACAATTTCTTGCCCTACTTGTGTACATTCTTGTGAATTCACGAAAGCCATATAACTGAACTTAATGCAAGGACATATACAGAGGGTGCACTTTTGAGACTTTTTTTAATAATTGGGCCCTAATTTGGTCTGGCATTAACCATGACCTTTTGGGTTTATTACATTTCTTTTCCTCTCTCTCTGTATCCGCTGGCTTCACTGTGAGTGACAGCAGTCTGCTCTTTCACAAGGAGCATATCGGCACACAAAGTAGTTTTGTTCAGTGCCTATAACTAATTTGGCATTCTGTGCTTTTTGAGATCAAACACAATTTTTGCTTTTGCCAATGTTTGTTATAGTGGTGAGGGCCCGTAAGCTCTCACATCAATAAGGTTTGACAGAAACCATGCCAAAACAAGTCACACATTGCCAAAACTAAAAAGCTGACCACCAATTTCAGACCAACTGGCTTTGCCAATGCGTGTTTACTTTTATGTTTCCCATAATCTTATTGAAACTGGTTACACTGATTTTCCAATATGAACATTTTTGGGAAAAACTAGCATGCATCAACACATGTTACTAAATGATGCTGCAAAGAAATGGTACCTGAAATTTTACAGTAGTTTAGGAAAATGTTTTTCCCCCTACTTTCATTTTTTTAGGAACATTTTATATTGAAAGCAAAAAATAATTTGTCTTGCTTTCAAGCTTCTGCAAATATTTGCATCTAATCGGAGAGCATTCTGGGAGCATTGTGCATAGCCTCAAATTGCTAAACTTTAGAACCGTGTGTCCACATTTTTATACTGGAACCACTGTCAGTAGTGCAGTCAGAATTCACATTTACTTTGAGCACTCACCCTTATAATAAAGGCATCAAATTAATGAACCATAAATACAAAGTTGAACAGCATTAACACATGCACACAAATATTAACTTAACTGCAGGCAGTGCCCTTCCCTGATCCTTAATGTGGTACTGCAAACTGGCAGCCAAATGGTTTGTGCTGCAGGGGTGGGCCTACTTGTCCCAAGGACAAAATACACATTAAAACTTGTTGCCCTTGACCCCAAACGATATGTCCTGGGCGTCGGGCTATAGGAATTCCACATCCCTGGCCTTTTTGCCCTCTGTCTCTGTCCCACTCGTTTTTTGTGCCTTTATGCCCTCTGTCCCACTCGTTTTTGTGCCTTTATGCTCTCTGTCTCTGTCCCATTCGTTTTTTGTGCCTTTATGCCCTCTGTCTCTGTCCCACTCGTTTTTTTGTGCCTTTCTGCCCTCTGTCCCACTCATTTTTGTGCCTTTATGCACTCTGTCTCTGTCACACTCGTTTTTTGTTCATTTATGCCCTCTGCCCCACTCGTTTTTGTGCCTTTATGCTCTGTCTCTGTCCCACTCGTTTTTGTGCCTTTATGCCCTCTGTCCCACTCGTTTTTGTGCCTTTATGCTCTCTGTCTCTGTCCCATTCGTTTTTTGTGCCTTTATGCCCTCTGTCTCTGTCCCACTCGTTTTTTTGTGCCTTTCTGCCCTCTGTCCCACTCATTTTTGTGCCTTTATGCACTCTGTCTCTGTCACACTCGTTTTTTGTTCATTTATGCCCTCTGCCCCACTCGTTTTTGTGCCTTTATGCTCTGTCTCTGTCCCACTCGTTTTAGTGCCTTTATGCTCTCTGTCCCACTCATTTGTGTGCCTTTATGCTCTCTGTCTATGTCCCACTCGTTTTGTGTGCCTTTCTGCCCTCTGTCTCTGTCCCACTCATTTTTGTGCCTTTATGCTCTCTGTCCCACTCGTTTTTGTGCCTTTATGCTCTTTGTCCTACTCGTTTTTGTGCCTTTATGCTCTCTGTCTCTGTCCCACTCGTGTTTGTGCCTTTATGCTCTCTGTCTCTGTCCCACTCGTTTTTGTGCCTTTATGCTCTCTGTCCCACTCGTTTTTTGTGCCTTTATGCTCTGTCCCACTCGTTTTTTGTGCCTTTCTGCCCTCTGTCCTACTCGGTTTTTGTGCTTTTATGCCCTCTGTCTCTGTCCCACTCGTTTTTTGTGCCTTTATGCCCTCTGTCTCTGCCCACTCGTTTTCTGTGCCTTTCTGCCCTCTATCCCACTCGTTTTTTGTGCCATTACGCCCTCTGTCACTGTCCCACTCATTTTTTGTGCCTTTATGCCCTCTGTCTCTGCCCACTCGTTTATTGTGCCTTTCTGCCCTCTGTCCCACTCGTATTTTGTGCCTTTATGCTCTGTCCCACTTATTTTTTGTGCCTTTCTGCCCTCTGTCCCACTCGTTTTTTGTGCCTTTATGCCCTCTGTCTCTGTTCCAATCGTTTTTTATTTTTTTGTACCTTTATGCCCTCTGTCTCTGTCCCACTCGTTTTTTGTGCCTTTATGCCCTCTGTCCCACTCGTTTTTTGTGCCTTTATGCCCTTTGTGCCTTTTTGCCCTCTGTCACTGTCCCACTCGTTTTGTGTGCCTTTATGCCCTCTGTCCCACCCGTTTTTTTGCCTTTATGCCCTCTGTCTCTGTCCCACTCGTTTTGAGTGCCTTTATGTCCTCTGTCCCACTAGTTTTTTGTGCCTTTATGCCCTCTGTCTCTGTCTCACTCGTTTTGTGTGCCTTTATGCCCTCTGTACCACTCGTTTTTTTGTGCCTTTATGCCCTCTGTCTCTGTCCCACTCGTTTTGTGTGCCTTTCTGCCCTCTGTCTCTGTCCCACTTGTTTTTTGTGCCTTTATGCTCTCTGTCCCACTCGTTTTTGTGCCTTTATGCCCTCTCTCTGCCTACTTGTTTTTTGTGCCTTTCTGCCCTCTGTCCCACTCGTTTTTTGTGCCTTTATGCTCTGTCCCACTCATGTTTTGTGCCTTTCTGCCCTCTGTCCCACTCGTTTTTTGTGCCTTTATGCCCTCTGTCTCTGTCCCACTCGTTTGTTGTGCCTTTCTGCCCTCTGTCTCTGTCCCACTCGTTTTTGTGCCTTTATGCCCTCTTGTCTCTGTCACACCAATTTTTTGTTCCTTTATGCCCTCTGCCCCACTCGTTTTTGTGCCTTTATGCTCTGTCTCTGTCCCACTCGTTTTGTGTGCCTTTATGCCCTCTGTCCCACCCGTTTTTTTGCCTTTATGCCCTCTGTCTCTGTCCCACTCGTTTTGAGTGCCTTTATGTCCTCTGTCCCACTAGTTTTTTGTGCCTTTATGCCCTCTGTCTCTGTCTCACTCGTTTTGTGTGCCTTTATGCCCTCTGTACCACTCGTTTTTTTGTGCCTTTATGCCCTCTGTCTCTGTCCCACTCATTTTCTGTGCCTTTCTGCCCTCTGTCTCTGTCCCACTCGTTTTTTGTGCCTTTATGCTCTCTGTCCCACTCGTTTTTGTGCCTTTATGCCCTCTCTCTGCCCACTTGTTTTTTGTGCCTTTCTGCCCTCTGTCCCACTCGTTTTTTGTGCCTTTATGCTCTGTCCCACTCATTTTTTGTGCCTTTCTGCCCTCTGTCCCACTCGTTTTTTGTGCCTTTATGCCCTCTGTCTCTGTCCCACTCGTTTGTTGTGCCTTTATGCCCTCTGTCTCTGTCCCACTCGTTTTTGTGCCTTTATGCCCTCTTGTCTCTGTCACACAAGTTTTTTGTTCCTTTATGCCCTCTGCCCCACTCGTTTTTGTGCCTTTATGCTCTGTGTCTGTCCCACTCGTGCCTTTATGCTCTCCGTCTCTGTCCCACTCGTTTTTTGTGCCTTTCTGCCCTCTGTCTCTGTCCCACTCGTTTTTGTGCCTTTATGCTCTGTGTCTCTGTCCCACTCGTTTTTGTCCCTTTATGCTCTCTGTCCCACTCGTTTTTGTGCCTTTATGCTCTGTCTCTGTCCCACTCATTTTTGTGCCTTTATGCTCTCTATCTCTGTCCCACTCATGTTGTGTGCCTTTCTGCCCTCTGTCTCTGTCCCACTCGTTTTTTGTGCCTTTATGCTCTCTGTCTCTGTCCCACTCGTTTTTGTGCCTTTATGCTCTCTGTCCCACTCGTTTTTGTGCCTTTATGCTCTCTGTCCCACTCATTTTTGTGCCTTTATGCTCTCTGTCTCTGTCCCACTCATTTTTGTGCCTTTATGCTCTCTGTCCCACTCGTTTTTTGTGCCTTTATGCACTCTGTCTCTGTCCCACTCGTTTTTGTGCCTTTATGCCCTCTGTCTCTGTCACACTCGTTTTTTGTTCCTTTATGCCCTCTGCCCCACTCGTTTTTGTGACTTTATGCTCTCTGTCTCTGTCCCACTCGTTTTGTGTGCCTTTCTGCCCTCTGTCTCTATCCCACTGGTTTTTGTGCCTTTATGCTCTCTGTCTCTGTCCCACTCGTGTTTGTGCCTTTATGCTCTCTGTCTCTGTCCCACTCTTTTTTTGCCTTTATGCTCTCTGTCCCACTCGTTTTTTGTGCCTTTATGCTCTGCCCAACTCGTTTTTTGTGCCTTTCTGCCCTCTGTCCCACTCGGTTTTTGTGCTTTTATGCCCTCTGTCTCTGTCCCACTCGTTTTTTGTATTTTTGTGCCTTTGTGCCCTTTGTCTCTGTCCCACTCGTTTTTTGTGCCTTTATGCCCTCTGTCTCTGCCCACTCGTTTTTTGTGCCTTTCTGCCCTCTGTCCCACTCGTTTTTTGTGCCTTTATGCCCTCTGTCTCTGTTCCACTCGTTTTTTGTGCCTTTCTGCCCTCTGTGTCTGTTCCACACGTTTTGTGTCTTTATGCCCTCTGTCTCTGTCACACTCGTTTTTTGTTCCTTTATGCCCTCTGCCCCACTTGTTTTTGTGCCTCTATGCTCTCTGTCTCTGTCCTACTCGTTATCGTGCCTTTATGCTCTCTGTCTCTGTCCCACTCGTTTTTGTGCCTTTCTGCCCTCTGTCCCACTCGTTTTTTGTGCCTTTCTGCCCTCTGTCTCTGTCCCACTCGTTTTTTTGTGCCTTTATGCTCTCTGTCTCTGTCCCACTAGTTTTTGTGCCTTTATGCTCTCTGTCCCACTCATTTTTGTGCCTTTATGCTCTCTGCCCTACTTGTTTTTGTGCCTTTATGCTCTCTATCTCTGTCCCACTCATTTTGTGTGCCTTTCTGCCCTCTGTCTCTGTCCCACTCGTTTTTGTCTCTGTCCCACTCGTTTTGGTGCCTTTATGCTCTGTCTCTGTCCCACTCGTTTTTGTGCCTTTATGCTCTCTGTCTCTGTTCCACTCGTTTTTGTGCCTTAATGCTCTCTGTCCCACTCGTTTTTGTGCCTTTATGCTCTCTGTCTCTGTCCCACTCATTTTAGTGCCTTTATGCTCTCTGTCCCACTCGTTTTAGTGTCTTTATGCTCTCTGTCCCACTCATTTGTGTGCCTTTATGCTCTCTGTCTATGTCCCACTCGTTTTGTGTGCCTTTCTGCCCTCTGTCTCTGTCCCACTCATTTTTGTGCCTTTATGCTCTCTGTCCCACTCGTTTTTGTGCCTTTATGCTCTTTGTCCTACTCGCTTTTGTGCCTTTATGCTCTCTGTCTCTGTCCCACTCGTGTTTGTGCCTTTATGCTCTCTGTCTCTGTCCCACTCGTTTTTGTGCCTTTATGCCCTCTGTCTCTGTCACACTCGTTTTTTGTTCCTTTATGCCCTCTGCCCCACTCGTTTTTGTGACTTTATGCTCTCTGTCTCTGTCCCACTCGTTTTGTGTGCCTTTCTGCCCTCTGTCTCTATCCCACTGGTTTTTGTGCCTTTATGCTCTCTGTCTCTGTCCCACTCGTGTTTGTGCCTTTATGCTCTCTGTCTCTGTCCCACTCTTTTTTTGCCTTTATGCTCTCTGTCCCACTCGTTTTTTGTGCCTTTATGCTCTGCCCAACTCGTGTTTTGTGCCTTTCTGCACTCTGTCCCACTCGGTTTTTGTGCTTTTATGCCCTCTGTCTCTGTCCCACTCGTTTTTTGTATTTTTGTGCCTTTGTGCCCTTTGTCTCTGTCCCACTCGTTTTTTGTGCCTTTATGCCCTCTGTCTCTGCCCACTCGTTTTTTGTGCCTTTCTGCCCTCTGTCCCACTCGTTTTTTGTGCCTTTATGCCCTCTGTCTCTGTTCCACTCGTTTTTTGTGCCTTTCTGCCCTCTGTCTCTGTTCCACACGTTTTGTGTCTTTATGCCCTCTGTCTCTGTCACACTCGTTTTTTGTTCCTTTATGCCCTCTGCCCCACTTGTTTTTGTGCCTTTATGCTCTCTGTCTCTGTCCTACTCGTTTTTGTGCCTTTATGCTCTCTGTCTCTGTCCCACTCGTTTTTGTGCCTTTCTGCCCTCTGTCCCACTCGTTTTTTGTGCCTTTATGCCCTCTGTCTGTGTTCCACTCGTTTTTTGTGCCTTTCAGGCCCTCTGTCTCTGTCCCACTCGTTTTTTTGTGCCTTTATGCTCTCTGTCTCTGTCCCACTAGTTTTTGTGCCTTTATGCTCTCTGTCCCACTCATTTTTGTGCCTTTATGCTCTCTGTCCTACTTGTTTTTGTGCCTTTATGCTCTCTATCTCTGTCCCACTCATTTTGTGTGCCTTTCTGCCCTCTGTCTCTGTCCCACTCGTTTTTGTCTCTGTCCCACTCGTTTTGGTGCCTTTATGCTCTGTCTCTGTCCCACTCGTTTTTGTGCCTTTATGCTCTCTGTCTCTGTTCCACTCGTTTTTGTGCCTTAATGGTCTCTGTCCCACTCGTTTTTGTGCCTTTATGCTCTCTGTCTCTGTCCCACTCATTTTAGTGCCTTTATGCTCTCTGTCCCACTCGTTTTAGTGCCTTTATGCTCTCTGTCCCACTCATTTGTGTGCCTTTATGCTCTCTGTCTATGTCCCACTCGTTTTGTGTGCCTTTCTGCCCTCTGTCTCTGTCCCACTCATTTTTGTGCCTTTATGCTCTCTGTCCCACTCGTTTTTGTGCCTTTATGCTCTTTGTCCTACTCGTTTTTGTGCCTTTATGCTCTCTGTCTCTGTCCCACTCGTGTTTGTGCCTTTATGCTCTCTGTCTCTGTCCCACTCGTTTTTGTGCCTTTATGCTCTCTGTCCCACTCGTTTTTTGTGCCTTTATGCTCTGTCCCACTCGTTTTTTGTGCCTTTCTGCCCTCTGTCCTACTCGGTTTTTGTGCTTTTATGCCCTCTGTCTCTGTCCCACTCGTTTTTTGTGCCTTTATGCCCTCTGTCTCTGCCCACTCGTTTTCTGTGCCTTTCTGCCCTCTGTCCCACTCGTTTTTTGTGCCATTACGCCCTCTGTCACTGTCCCACTCGTTTTTTGTGCCTTTATGCCCTCTGTCTCTGCCCACTCGTTTATTGTGCCTTTCTGCCCTCTGTCCCACTCGTATTTTGTGCCTTTATGCTCTGTCCCACTTATTTTTTGTGCCTTTCTGCCCTCTGTCCCACTCGTTTTTTGTGCCTTTATGCCCTCTGTCTCTGTTCCAATCGTTTTTTATTTTTTTGTACCTTTATGCCCTCTGTCTCTGTCCCACTCGTTTTTTGTGCCTTTATGCCCTCTGTCCCACTCGTTTTTTGTGCCTTTATGCCCTTTGTGCCTTTTTGCCCTCTGTCACTGTCCCACTCGTTTTGTGTGCCTTTATGCCCTCTGTCCCACCCGTTTTTTTGCCTTTATGCCCTCTGTCTCTGTCCCACTCGTTTTGAGTGCCTTTATGTCCTCTGTCCCACTAGTTTTTTGTGCCTTTATGCCCTCTGTCTCTGTCTCACTCGTTTTGTGTGCCTTTATGCCCTCTGTACCACTCGTTTTTTTGTGCCTTTATGCCCTCTGTCTCTGTCCCACTCGTTTTGTGTGCCTTTCTGCCCTCTGTCTCTGTCCCACTTGTTTTTTGTGCCTTTATGCTCTCTGTCCCACTCGTTTTTGTGCCTTTATGCCCTCTCTCTGCCTACTTGTTTTTTGTGCCTTTCTGCCCTCTGTCCCACTCGTTTTTTGTGCCTTTATGCTCTGTCCCACTCATGTTTTGTGACTTTCTGCGCTCTGTCCCACTCGTTTTTTGTGCCTTTATGCCCTCTGTCTCTGTCCCACTCGTTTGTTGTGCCTTTCTGCCCTCTGTCTCTGTCCCACTCGTTTTTGTGCCTTTATGCCCTCTTGTCTCTGTCACACCAATTTTTTGTTCCTTTATGCCCTCTGCCCCACTCGTTTTTGTGCCTTTATGCTCTGTCTCTGTCCCACTCGTTTTGTGTGCCTTTATGCCCTCTGTCCCACCCGTTTTTTTGCCTTTATGCCCTCTGTCTCTGTCCCACTCGTTTTGAGTGCCTTTATGTCCTCTGTCCCACTAGTTTTTTGTGCCTTTATGCCCTCTGTCTCTGTCTCACTCGTTTTGTGTGCCTTTATGCCCTCTGTACCACTCGTTTTTTTGTGCCTTTATGCCCTCTGTCTCTGTCCCACTCATTTTCTGTGCCTTTCTGCCCTCTGTCTCTGTCCCACTCGTTTTTTGTGCCTTTATGCTCTCTGTCCCACTCGTTTTTGTGCCTTTATGCCCTCTCTCTGCCCACTTGTTTTTTGTGCCTTTCTGCCCTCTGTCCCACTCGTTTTTTGTGCCTTTATGCTCTGTCCCACTCATTTTTTGTGCCTTTCTGCCCTCTGTCCCACTCGTTTTTTGTGCCTTTATGCCCTCTGTCTCTGTCCCACTCGTTTGTTGTGCCTTTCTGCCCTCTGTCTCTGTCCCACTCGTTTTTGTGCCTTTATGCCCTCTTGTCTCTGTCACACAAGTTTTTTGTTCCTTTATGCCCTCTGCCCCACTCGTTTTTGTGCCTTTATGCTCTGTGTCTGTCCCACTCGTGCCTTTATGCTCTCCGTCTCTGTCCCACTCGTTTTTTGTGCCTTTCTGCCCTCTGTCTCTGTCCCACTCGTTTTTGTGCCTTTATGCTCTGTGTCTCTGTCCCACTCGTTTTTGTCCCTTTATGCTCTCTGTCCCACTCGTTTTTGTGCCTTTATGCTCTGTCTCTGTCCCACTCATTTTTGTGCCTTTATGCTCTCTATCTCTGTCCCACTCATGTTGTGTGCCTTTCTGCCCTCTGTCTCTGTCCCACTCGTTTTTTGTGCCTTTATGCTCTCTGTCTCTGTCCCACTCGTTTTTGTGCCTTTATGCTCTCTGTCCCACTCGTTTTTGTGCCTTTATGCTCTCTGTCCCACTCCTTTTTGTGCCTTTATGCTCTCTGTCTCTGTCCCACTCATTTTTGTGCCTTTATGCTCTCTGTCCCACTCGTTTTTTGTGCCTTTATGCACTCTGTCTCTGTCCCACTCGTTTTTGTGCCTTTATGCCCTCTGTCTCTGTCACACTCGTTTTGTGTGCCTTTCTGCCCTCTGTCTCTATCCCACTGGTTTTTGTGCCTTTATGCTCTCTGTCTCTGTCCCACTCGTGTTTGTGCCTTTATGCTCTCTGTCTCTGTCCCACTCTTTTTTTGCCTTTATGCTCTCTGTCCCACTCGTTTTTTGTGCCTTTATGCTCTGCCCAACTCGTTTTTTGTGCCTTTCTGCCCTCTGTCCCACTCGGTTTTTGTGCTTTTATGCCCTCTGTCTCTGTCCCACTCGTTTTTTGTATTTTTGTGCCTTTGTGCCCTTTGTCTCTGTCCCACTCGTTTTTTGTGCCTTTATGCCCTCTGTCTCTGCCCACTCGTTTTTTGTGCCTTTCCGCCCTCTGTCCCACTCGTTTTTTGTGCCTTTATGCCCTCTGTCTCTGTTCCACTCGTTTTTTGTGCCTTTCTGCCCTCTGTCTCTGTTCCACACGTTTTGTGTCTTTATGCCCTCTGTCTCTGTCACACTCGTTTTTTGTTCCTTTATGCCCTCTGCCCCACTTGTTTTTGTGCCTCTATGCTCTCTGTCTCTGTCCTACTCGTTATCGTGCCTTTATGCTCTCTGTCTCTGTCCCACTCATTTTTGTGCCTTTCTGCCCTCTGTCCCACTCGTTTTTTGTGCCTTTCTGCCCTCTGTCTCTGTCCCACTCGTTTTTTTGTGCCTTTATGCTCTCTGTCTCTGTCCCACTAGTTTTTGTGCCTTTATGCTCTCTGTCCCACTCATTTTTGTGCCTTTATGCTCTCTGCCCTACTTGTTTTTGTGCCTTTATGCTCTCTATCTCTGTCCCACTCATTTTGTGTGCCTTTCTGCCCTCTGTCTCTGTCCCACTCGTTTTTGTCTCTGTCCCACTCGTTTTGGTGCCTTTATGCTCTGTCTCTGTCCCACTCGTTTTTGTGCCTTTATGCTCTCTGTCTCTGTTCCACTCGTTTTTGTGCCTTAATGCTCTCTGTCCCACTCGTTTTTGTGCCTTTATGCTCTCTGTCTCTGTCCCACTCATTTTAGTGCCTTTATGCTCTCTGTCCCACTCGTTTTAGTGTCTTTATGCTCTCTGTCCCACTCATTTGTGTGCCTTTATGCTCTCTGTCTATGTCCCACTCGTTTTGTGTGCCTTTCTGCCCTCTGTCTCTGTCCCACTCATTTTTGTGCCTTTATGCTCTCTGTCCCACTCGTTTTTGTGCCTTTATGCTCTTTGTCCTACTCGTTTTTGTGCCTTTATGCTCTCTGTCTCTGTCCCACTCGTGTTTGTGCCTTTATGCTCTCTGTCTCTGTCCCACTCGTTTTTGTGCCTTTATGCTCTCTGTCCCACTCGTTTTTTGTGCCTTTATGCTCTGTCCCACTCGTTTTTTGTGCCTTTCTGCCCTCTGTCCCACTCGGTTTTTGTGCTTTTATGCCCTCTGTCTCTGTCCCACTCGTTTTTTGTGCCTTTATGCCCTCTGTCTCTGCCCACTCGTTTTCTGTGCCTTTCTGCCCTCTGTCCCACTCGTTTTTTGTGCCATTACGCCCTCTGTCACTGTCCCACTCGTTTTTTGTGCCTTTATGCCCTCTGTCTCTGCCCACTCGTTTATTGTGCCTTTCTGCCCTCTGTCCCACTCGTATTTTGTGCCTTTATGCTCTGTCCCACTTATTTTTTGTGCCTTTCTGCCCTCTGTCCCACTCGTTTTTTGTGCCTTTATGCCCTCTGTCTCTGTTCCAATCGTTTTTTATTTTTTTGTACCTTTATGCCCTCTGTCTCTATCCCACTCGTTTTTTGTGCCTTTATGCCCTCTGTCCCACTCGTTTTTTGTGCCTTTATGCCCTTTGTGCCTTTTTGCCCTCTGTCACTGTCCCACTCGTTTTGTGTGCCTTTATGCCCTCTGTCCCACCCGTTTTCTTGCCTTTATGCCCTCTGTCTCAGTCCCACTCGTTTTGAGTGCCTTTATGTCCTCTGTCCCACTAGTTTTTTGTGCCTTTATGCCCTCTGTCTCTGTCTCACTCGTTTTGTGTGCCTTTATGCCCTCTGTACCACTCGTTTTTTTGTGCCTTTATGCCCTCTGTCTCTGTCCCACTCGTTTTGTGTGCCTTTCTGCCCTCTGTCTCTGTCCCACTCGTTTTTTGTGCCTTTATGCTCTCTGTCCCACTCGTTTTTGTGCCTTTATGCCCTCTCTCTGCCCACTTGTTTTTTGTGCCTTTCTGCCCTCTGTCCCACTCGTTTTTTGTGCCTTTATGCTCTGTCCCACTCATGTTTTGTGCCTTTCTGCCCTCTGTCCCACTCGTTTTTTGTGCCTTTATGCCCTCTGTCTCTGTCCCACTCGTTTGTTGTGCCTTTATGCCCTCTGTCTCTGTCCCACTCGTTTTTGTGCCTTTATGCCCTCTTGTCTCTGTCACACAAGTTTTTTGTTCCTTTATGCCCTCTGCCCCACTCGTTTTTGTGCCTTTATGCTCTGTCTCTGTCCCACTCGTTTTGTGTGCCTTTATGCCCTCTGTCCCACCCGTTTTTTTGCCTTTATGCCCTCTGTCTCTGTCCCACTCGTTTTGAGTGCCTTTATGTCCTCTGTCCCACTAGTTTTTTGTGCCTTTATGCCCTCTGTCTCTGTCTCACTCGTTTTGTGTGCCTTTCTGCCCTCTGTCCCACTCGTTTTTTGTGCCTTTATGCTCTGTCCCACTCATTTTTTGTGCCTTTCTGCCCTCTGTCCCACTCGTTTTTTGTGCCTTTCTGCCCTCTGTCTCTGTCCCACTCGTTTTTGTGCCTTTCTGCCCTCTGTCTATGTCCCACTCGTTTTTGTGCCTTTATGCCCTCTTGTCTCTGTCCCACTCGTTTTTGTGCCTTTATGCTCTGTCTCTGTCCCACTCATTTTTGTGCCTTTATGCTCTCTATCTCTGTCCCACTCATGTTGTGTGCCTTTCTGCCCTCTGTCTCTGTCCCACTCGTTTTTTGTGCCTTTATGCTCTCTGTCTCTGTCCCACTCGTTTTTGTGCCTTTATGCTCTCTGTCCCACTCGTTTTTGTGCCTTTATGCTCTCTGTCCCACTCATTTTTGTGCCTTTATGCTCTCCGTCTCTGTCCCACTCATTTTTGTGCCTTTATGCTCTCTGTCCCACTCGTTTTAGAGCCTTATGCTCTCTGTCTCTGTCCCACTCATTTTTGTGCCTTTATGCTCTCTGTCCCACTCGTTTTGTGTGCCTTTATGCCCTCTGTCCCACTCATTTTTGTGCCTTATGCTCTCTGTCCCACTCGTTTTTGTGCCTTTATGCCCTCTGTCTCTGCCCACTCGTTTTCTGTGCCTTTCTGCCCTCTGTCCCACTCGTTTTTTGTGCCATTACGCCCTCTGTCACTGTCCCACTCGTTTTTTGTGCCTTTATGCCCTCTGTCTCTGCCCACTCGTTTATTGTGCCTTTCTGCCCTCTGTCCCACTTGTATTTTGTGCCTTTATGCTCTGTCCCACTCGTTTTTTGTGCCTTTCTGCCCTCTGTCCCACTCGTTTTTTGTGCCTTTATGCCCTATGTCTCTGTTCCAATCGTTTTTTGTTTTTTTGTACCTTTATGCCCTCTGTCTCTGTCCCACTCGTTTTTTGTGCCTTTATGCCCTCTGTCCCACTCGTTTTTTGTGCCTTTATGCCCTTTGTGCCTTTATGCCCTCTGTCACTGTCCCACTCATTTTGTGTGCCTTTATGCCCTCTGTCCCACCCGTTTTTTGCCTTTATGCCCTCTGTCTCTGTCCCACTCGTTTTGAGTGCCTTTATGTCCTCTGTCCCACTAGTGTTTTGTGCCTTTATGCCCTCTGTCTCTGTCTCACTCGTTTTGTGTGCCTTTATGCCCTCTGTACCACTCGTTTTTTTGTGCCTTTATGCCCTCTGTCTCTGTCCCACTCGTTTTGTGTGCCTTTCTGCCCTCTGTCTCTGTCCCACTCATTTTTTGTGCCTTTCTGCCCTCTGTCTCTGTCCCACTCGTTTTTTGTGCCTTTATGCTCTCTGTCCCACTCGTTTTTGTGCCTTTATGCCCTCTCTCTGCCCACTTGTTTTTTGTGCCTTTCTGCCCTCTGTCCCACTCGTTTTTTGTGCCTTTATGCTCTGTCCCACTCGTTTTTTGTGCCTTTCTGCCCTCTGTCCCACTCGTTTTTTGTGCCTTTATGCCCTCTGTCTCTGTCGCACTCGTTTTTTGTGCCTTTCTGCCCTCTGTCTCTGTCCCACTCGTTTTTGTGCCTTTATGCCCTCTTGTCTCTGTCACACAAGTTTTTTGTTCCTTTATGCCCTCTGCCCCACTCGTTTTTGTGCCTTTATGCTCTGTCTCTGTCCCACTCGTGCCTTTATGCTCTCTGTCTCTGTCCCACTCGTTTTTTGTGCCTTTCTGCCCTCTGTCTCTGTCCCACTCGTTTTTGTGCCTTTATGCTCTCTGTCTCTGTCCCACTCGTTTTTGTCACTTTATGCTCTCTGTCCCACTCATTTTTGTGCCTTTATGCTCTGTCTCTGTCCCACTCATTTTTGTGCCTTTATGCTCTCTATCTCTGTCCCACTCATGTTGTGTGCCTTTCTGCCCTCTGTCTCTGTCCCACTCGTTTTTTGTGCCTTTATGCTCTCTGTCTCTGTCCCACTCGTTTTTGTGCCTTTATGCTCTCTGTCTCTGTCCCACTCGTTTTTGTGCCTTTATGCTCTCTGTCCCTCTCATTTTTGTGACTTTATGCTCTCTGTCTCTGTCCCACTCATTTTTGTGCCTTTATGCTCTCTGTCCCACTCGTTTTAGAGCCTTATGCTCTCTGTCTCTGTCCCACTCGTTTTTGTGCCTTTATGCTCTCTTTCCCACTCGTTTTGTGTGCCTTTCTGCCCTCTGTCCCACTCATTTTTGTGCCTTTATGCTCTCTGTCTCTGTCCCACTCGTTTTTGTGCCTTTATGCTCTCTGTCTCACTCGTTTTTTGTGCTTTTATGCCCTCTGTCTCTGTCCCACTCGTTTTTTGTGTTTTTGTGCCTTTGTGCCCTCTGTCTCTGTCCCACTCGTTTTTTGTGCCTTTATGCCCTCTGTCTCTGCCCACTCGTTTTTTGTGCCTTTCTGCCCTCTGTCCCACTCGTTTTTTGTGCCTTTATGCCCTCTGTCTCTGCCCACTCGTTTATTGTGCCTTTCTGCCCTCTGTCCCACTCGTATTTTGTGCCTTTATGCTCTGTCCCACTCCGTTTTTGTGCCTTTCTGCCCTCTGTCCCACTCGTTTTTTTGTGCCTTTATGCCCTCTGTCTCTGTCCCACTCGTTTTGTGTGCCTTTCTGCCCTCTGTCTCTGTCCCACTTGTTTTTTGTGCCTTTATGCTCTCTGTCCCACTCGTTTTTGTGCCTTTATGCCCTCTCTCTGCCTACTTGTTTTTTGTGCCTTTCTGCCCTCTGTCCCACTCGTTTTTTGTGCCTTTATGCTCTGTCCCACTCATGTTTTGTGCCTTTCTGCCCTCTGTCCCACTCGTTTTTTGTGCCTTTATGCCCTCTGTCTCTGTCCCACTCGTTTGTTGTGCCTTTCTGCCCTCTGTCTCTGTCCCACTCGTTTTTGTGCCTTTATGCCCTCTTGTCTCTGTCACACCAATTTTTTGTTCCTTTATGCCCTCTGCCCCACTCGTTTTTGTGCCTTTATGCTCTGTCTCTGTCCCACTCGTTTTGTGTGCCTTTATGCCCTCTGTCCCACCCGTTTTTTTGCCTTTATGCCCTCTGTCTCTGTCCCACTCGTTTTGAGTGCCTTTATGTCCTCTGTCCCACTAGTTTTTTGTGCCTTTATGCCCTCTGTCTCTGTCTCACTCGTTTTGTGTGCCTTTATGCCCTCTGTACCACTCGTTTTTTTGTGCCTTTATGCCCTCTGTCTCTGTCCCACTCATTTTCTGTGCCTTTCTGCCCTCTGTCTCTGTCCCACTCGTTTTTTGTGCCTTTATGCTCTCTGTCCCACTCGTTTTTGTGCCTTTATGCCCTCTCTCTGCCCACTTGTTTTTTGTGCCTTTCTGCCCTCTGTCCCACTCGTTTTTTGTGCCTTTATGCTCTGTCCCACTCATTTTTTGTGCCTTTCTGCCCTCTGTCCCACTCGTTTTTTGTGCCTTTATGCCCTCTGTCTCTGTCCCACTCGTTTGTTGTGCCTTTATGCCCTCTGTCTCTGTCCCACTCGTTTTTGTGCCTTTATGCCCTCTTGTCTCTGTCACACAAGTTTTTTGTTCCTTTATGCCCTCTGCCCCACTCGTTTTTGTGCCTTTATGCTCTGTGTCTGTCCCACTCGTGCCTTTATGCTCTCCGTCTCTGTCCCACTCGTTTTTTGTGCCTTTCTGCCCTCTGTCTCTGTCCCACTCGTTTTTGTGCCTTTATGCTCTGTGTCTCTGTCCCACTCGTTTTTGTCCCTTTATGCTCTCTGTCCCACTCGTTTTTGTGCCTTTATGCTCTGTCTCTGTCCCACTCATTTTTGTGCCTTTATGCTCTCTATCTCTGTCCCACTCATGTTGTGTGCCTTTCTGCCCTCTGTCTCTGTCCCACTCGTTTTTTGTGCCTTTATGCTCTCTGTCTCTGTCCCACTCGTTTTTGTGCCTTTATGCTCTCTGTCCCACTCGTTTTTGTGCCTTTATGCTCTCTGTCCCACTCATTTTTGTGCCTTTATGCTCTCTGTCTCTGTCCCACTCATTTTTGTGCCTTTATGCTCTCTGTCCCACTCGTTTTTTGTGCCTTTATGCACTCTGTCTCTGTCCCACTCGTTTTTGTGCCTTTATGCCCTCTGTCTCTGTCACACTCGTTTTTTGTTCCTTTATGCCCTCTGCCCCACTCGTTTTTGTGACTTTATGCTCTCTGTCTCTGTCCCACTCGTTTTGTGTGCCTTTCTGCCCTCTGTCTCTATCCCACTGGTTTTTGTGCCTTTATGCTCTCTGTCTCTGTCCCACTCGTGTTTGTGCCTTTATGCTCTCTGTCTCTGTCCCACTCTTTTTTTGCCTTTATGCTCTCTGTCCCACTCGTTTTTTGTGCCTTTATGCTCTGCCCAACTCGTTTTTTGTGCCTTTCTGCCCTCTGTCCCACTCGGTTTTTGTGCTTTTATGCCCTCTGTCTCTGTCCCACTCGTTTTTTGTATTTTTGTGCCTTTGTGCCCTTTGTCTCTGTCCCACTCGTTTTTTGTGCCTTTATGCCCTCTGTCTCTGCCCACTCGTTTTTTGTGCCTTTCTGCCCTCTGTCCCACTCGTTTTTTGTGCCTTTATGCCCTCTGTCTCTGTTCCACTCGTTTTTTGTGCCTTTCTGCCCTCTGTGTCTGTTCCACACGTTTTGTGTCTTTATGCCCTCTGTCTCTGTCACACTCGTTTTTTGTTCCTTTATGCCCTCTGCCCCACTTGTTTTTGTGCCTCTATGCTCTCTGTCTCTGTCCTACTCGTTATCGTGCCTTTATGCTCTCTGTCTCTGTCCCACTCGTTTTTGTGCCTTTCTGCCCTCTGTCCCACTCGTTTTTTGTGCCTTTCTGCCCTCTGTCTCTGTCCCACTCGTTTTTTTGTGCCTTTATGCTCTCTGTCTCTGTCCCACTAGTTTTTGTGCCTTTATGCTCTCTGTCCCACTCATTTTTGTGCCTTTATGCTCTCTGCCCTACTTGTTTTTGTGCCTTTATGCTCTCTATCTCTGTCCCACTCATTTTGTGTGCCTTTCTGCCCTCTGTCTCTGTCCCACTCGTTTTTGTCTCTGTCCCACTCGTTTTGGTGCCTTTATGCTCTGTCTCTGTCCCACTCGTTTTTGTGCCTTTATGCTCTCTGTCTCTGTTCCACTCGTTTTTGTGCCTTAATGCTCTCTGTCCCACTCGTTTTTGTGCCTTTATGCTCTCTGTCTCTGTCCCACTCATTTTAGTGCCTTTATGCTCTCTGTCCCACTCGTTTTAGTGTCTTTATGCTCTCTGTCCCACTCATTTGTGTGCCTTTATGCTCTCTGTCTATGTCCCACTCGTTTTGTGTGCCTTTCTGCCCTCTGTCTCTGTCCCACTCATTTTTGTGCCTTTATGCTCTCTGTCCCACTCGTTTTTGTGCCTTTATGCTCTTTGTCCTACTCGCTTTTGTGCCTTTATGCTCTCTGTCTCTGTCCCACTCGTGTTTGTGCCTTTATGCTCTCTGTCTCTGTCCCACTCGTTTTTGTGCCTTTATGCCCTCTGTCTCTGTCACACTCGTTTTTTGTTCCTTTATGCCCTCTGCCCCACTCGTTTTTGTGACTTTATGCTCTCTGTCTCTGTCCCACTCGTTTTGTGTGCCTTTCTGCCCTCTGTCTCTATCCCACTGGTTTTTGTGCCTTTATGCTCTCTGTCTCTGTCCCACTCGTGTTTGTGCCTTTATGCTCTCTGTCTCTGTCCCACTCTTTTTTTGCCTTTATGCTCTCTGTCCCACTCGTTTTTTGTGCCTTTATGCTCTGCCCAACTCGTGTTTTGTGCCTTTCTGCACTCTGTCCCACTCGGTTTTTGTGCTTTTATGCCCTCTGTCTCTGTCCCACTCGTTTTTTGTATTTTTGTGCCTTTGTGCCCTTTGTCTCTGTCCCACTCGTTTTTTGTGCCTTTATGCCCTCTGTCTCTGCCCACTCGTTTTTTGTGCCTTTCTGCCCTCTGTCCCACTCGTTTTTTGTGCCTTTATGCCCTCTGTCTCTGTTCCACTCGTTTTTTGTGCCTTTCTGCCCTCTGTCTCTGTTCCACACGTTTTGTGTCTTTATGCCCTCTGTCTCTGTCACACTCGTTTTTTGTTCCTTTATGCCCTCTGCCCCACTTGTTTTTGTGCCTTTATGCTCTCTGTCTCTGTCCTACTCGTTTTTGTGCCTTTATGCTCTCTGTCTCTGTCCCACTCGTTTTTGTGCCTTTCTGCCCTCTGTCCCACTCGTTTTTTGTGCCTTTATGCCCTCTGTCTGTGTTCCACTCGTTTTTTGTGCCTTTCAGGCCCTCTGTCTCTGTCCCACTCGTTTTTTTGTGCCTTTATGCTCTCTGTCTCTGTCCCACTAGTTTTTGTGCCTTTATGCTCTCTGTCCCACTCATTTTTGTGCCTTTATGCTCTCTGTCCTACTTGTTTTTGTGCCTTTATGCTCTCTATCTCTGTCCCACTCATTTTGTGTGCCTTTCTGCCCTCTGTCTCTGTCCCACTCGTTTTTGTCTCTGTCCCACTCGTTTTGGTGCCTTTATGCTCTGTCTCTGTCCCACTCGTTTTTGTGCCTTTATGCTCTCTGTCTCTGTTCCACTCGTTTTTGTGCCTTAATGGTCTCTGTCCCACTCGTTTTTGTGCCTTTATGCTCTCTGTCTCTGTCCCACTCATTTTAGTGCCTTTATGCTCTCTGTCCCACTCGTTTTAGTGCCTTTATGCTCTCTGTCCCACTCATTTGTGTGCCTTTATGCTCTCTGTCTATGTCCCACTCGTTTTGTGTGCCTTTCTGCCCTCTGTCTCTGTCCCACTCATTTTTGTGCCTTTATGCTCTCTGTCCCACTCGTTTTTGTGCCTTTATGCTCTTTGTCCTACTCGTTTTTGTGCCTTTATGCTCTCTGTCTCTGTCCCACTCGTGTTTGTGCCTTTATGCTCTCTGTCTCTGTCCCACTCGTTTTTGTGCCTTTATGCTCTCTGTCCCACTCGTTTTTTGTGCCTTTATGCTCTGTCCCACTCGTTTTTTGTGCCTTTCTGCCCTCTGTCCTACTCGGTTTTTGTGCTTTTATGCCCTCTGTCTCTGTCCCACTCGTTTTTTGTGCCTTTATGCCCTCTGTCTCTGCCCACTCGTTTTCTGTGCCTTTCTGCCCTCTGTCCCACTCGTTTTTTGTGCCATTACGCCCTCTGTCACTGTCCCACTCGTTTTTTGTGCCTTTATGCCCTCTGTCTCTGCCCACTCGTTTATTGTGCCTTTCTGCCCTCTGTCCCACTCGTATTTTGTGCCTTTATGCTCTGTCCCACTTATTTTTTGTGCCTTTCTGCCCTCTGTCCCACTCGTTTTTTGTGCCTTTATGCCCTCTGTCTCTGTTCCAATCGTTTTTTATTTTTTTGTACCTTTATGCCCTCTGTCTCTGTCCCACTCGTTTTTTGTGCCTTTATGCCCTCTGTCCCACTCGTTTTTTGTGCCTTTATGCCCTTTGTGCCTTTTTGCCCTCTGTCACTGTCCCACTCGTTTTGTGTGCCTTTATGCCCTCTGTCCCACCCGTTTTTTTGCCTTTATGCCCTCTGTCTCTGTCCCACTCGTTTTGAGTGCCTTTATGTCCTCTGTCCCACTAGTTTTTTGTGCCTTTATGCCCTCTGTCTCTGTCTCACTCGTTTTGTGTGCCTTTATGCCCTCTGTACCACTCGTTTTTTTGTGCCTTTATGCCCTCTGTCTCTGTCCCACTCGTTTTGTGTGCCTTTCTGCCCTCTGTCTCTGTCCCACTTGTTTTTTGTGCCTTTATGCTCTCTGTCCCACTCGTTTTTGTGCCTTTATGCCCTCTCTCTGCCTACTTGTTTTTTGTGCCTTTCTGCCCTCTGTCCCACTCGTTTTTTGTGCCTTTATGCTCTGTCCCACTCATGTTTTGTGACTTTCTGCGCTCTGTCCCACTCGTTTTTTGTGCCTTTATGCCCTCTGTCTCTGTCCCACTCGTTTGTTGTGCCTTTCTGCCCTCTGTCTCTGTCCCACTCGTTTTTGTGCCTTTATGCCCTCTTGTCTCTGTCACACCAATTTTTTGTTCCTTTATGCCCTCTGCCCCACTCGTTTTTGTGCCTTTATGCTCTGTCTCTGTCCCACTCGTTTTGTGTGCCTTTATGCCCTCTGTCCCACCCGTTTTTTTGCCTTTATGCCCTCTGTCTCTGTCCCACTCGTTTTGAGTGCCTTTATGTCCTCTGTCCCACTAGTTTTTTGTGCCTTTATGCCCTCTGTCTCTGTCTCACTCGTTTTGTGTGCCTTTATGCCCTCTGTACCACTCGTTTTTTTGTGCCTTTATGCCCTCTGTCTCTGTCCCACTCATTTTCTGTGCCTTTCTGCCCTCTGTCTCTGTCCCACTCGTTTTTTGTGCCTTTATGCTCTCTGTCCCACTCGTTTTTGTGCCTTTATGCCCTCTCTCTGCCCACTTGTTTTTTGTGCCTTTCTGCCCTCTGTCCCACTCGTTTTTTGTGCCTTTATGCTCTGTCCCACTCATTTTTTGTGCCTTTCTGCCCTCTGTCCCACTCGTTTTTTGTGCCTTTATGCCCTCTGTCTCTGTCCCACTCGTTTGTTGTGCCTTTCTGCCCTCTGTCTCTGTCCCACTCGTTTTTGTGCCTTTATGCCCTCTTGTCTCTGTCACACAAGTTTTTTGTTCCTTTATGCCCTCTGCCCCACTCGTTTTTGTGCCTTTATGCTCTGTGTCTGTCCCACTCGTGCCTTTATGCTCTCCGTCTCTGTCCCACTCGTTTTTTGTGCCTTTCTGCCCTCTGTCTCTGTCCCACTCGTTTTTGTGCCTTTATGCTCTGTGTCTCTGTCCCACTCGTTTTTGTCCCTTTATGCTCTCTGTCCCACTCGTTTTTGTGCCTTTATGCTCTGTCTCTGTCCCACTCATTTTTGTGCCTTTATGCTCTCTATCTCTGTCCCACTCATGTTGTGTGCCTTTCTGCCCTCTGTCTCTGTCCCACTCGTTTTTTGTGCCTTTATGCTCTCTGTCTCTGTCCCACTCGTTTTTGTGCCTTTATGCTCTCTGTCCCACTCGTTTTTGTGCCTTTATGCTCTCTGTCCCACTCATTTTTGTGCCTTTATGCTCTCCGTCTCTGTCCCACTCATTTTTGTGCCTTTATGCTCTCTGTCCCACTCGTTTTAGAGCCTTATGCTCTCTGTCTCTGTCCCACTCATTTTTGTGCCTTTATGCTCTCTGTCCCACTCGTTTTGTGTGCCTTTATGCCCTCTGTCCCACTCATTTTTGTGCCTTATGCTCTCTGTCCCACTCGTTTTTGTGCCTTTATGCCCTCTGTCTCTGCCCACTCGTTTTCTGTGCCTTTCTGCCCTCTGTCCCACTCGTTTTTTGTGCCATTACGCCCTCTGTCACTGTCCCACTCGTTTTTTGTGCCTTTATGCCCTCTGTCTCTGCCCACTCGTTTATTGTGCCTTTCTGCCCTCTGTCCCACTTGTATTTTGTGCCTTTATGCTCTGTCCCACTCGTTTTTTGTGCCTTTCTGCCCTCTGTCCCACTCGTTTTTTGTGCCTTTATGCCCTATGTCTCTGTTCCAATCGTTTTTTGTTTTTTTGTACCTTTATGCCCTCTGTCTCTGTCCCACTCGTTTTTTGTGCCTTTATGCCCTCTGTCCCACTCGTTTTTTGTGCCTTTATGCCCTTTGTGCCTTTATGCCCTCTGTCACTGTCCCACTCATTTTGTGTGCCTTTATGCCCTCTGTCCCACCCGTTTTTTGCCTTTATGCCCTCTGTCTCTGTCCCACTCGTTTTGAGTGCCTTTATGTCCTCTGTCCCACTAGTGTTTTGTGCCTTTATGCCCTCTGTCTCTGTCTCACTCGTTTTGTGTGCCTTTATGCCCTCTGTACCACTCGTTTTTTTGTGCCTTTATGCCCTCTGTCTCTGTCCCACTCGTTTTGTGTGCCTTTCTGCCCTCTGTCTCTGTCCCACTCATTTTTTGTGCCTTTCTGCCCTCTGTCTCTGTCCCACTCGTTTTTTGTGCCTTTATGCTCTCTGTCCCACTCGTTTTTGTGCCTTTATGCCCTCTCTCTGCCCACTTGTTTTTTGTGCCTTTCTGCCCTCTGTCCCACTCGTTTTTTGTGCCTTTATGCTCTGTCCCACTCGTTTTTTGTGCCTTTCTGCCCTCTGTCCCACTCGTTTTTTGTGCCTTTATGCCCTCTGTCTCTGTCGCACTCGTTTTTTGTGCCTTTCTGCCCTCTGTCTCTGTCCCACTCGTTTTTGTGCCTTTATGCCCTCTTGTCTCTGTCACACAAGTTTTTTGTTCCTTTATGCCCTCTGCCCCACTCGTTTTTGTGCCTTTATGCTCTGTCTCTGTCCCACTCGTGCCTTTATGCTCTCTGTCTCTGTCCCACTCGTTTTTTGTGCCTTTCTGCCCTCTGTCTCTGTCCCACTCGTTTTTGTGCCTTTATGCTCTCTGTCTCTGTCCCACTCGTTTTTGTCACTTTATGCTCTCTGTCCCACTCATTTTTGTGCCTTTATGCTCTGTCTCTGTCCCACTCATTTTTGTGCCTTTATGCTCTCTATCTCTGTCCCACTCATGTTGTGTGCCTTTCTGCCCTCTGTCTCTGTCCCACTCGTTTTTTGTGCCTTTATGCTCTCTGTCTCTGTCCCACTCGTTTTTGTGCCTTTATGCTCTCTGTCTCTGTCCCACTCGTTTTTGTGCCTTTATGCTCTCTGTCCCTCTCATTTTTGTGACTTTATGCTCTCTGTCTCTGTCCCACTCATTTTTGTGCCTTTATGCTCTCTGTCCCACTCGTTTTAGAGCCTTATGCTCTCTGTCTCTGTCCCACTCGTTTTTGTGCCTTTATGCTCTCTTTCCCACTCGTTTTGTGTGCCTTTCTGCCCTCTGTCCCACTCATTTTTGTGCCTTTATGCTCTCTGTCTCTGTCCCACTCGTTTTTGTGCCTTTATGCTCTCTGTCTCACTCGTTTTTTGTGCTTTTATGCCCTCTGTCTCTGTCCCACTCGTTTTTTGTGTTTTTGTGCCTTTGTGCCCTCTGTCTCTGTCCCACTCGTTTTTTGTGCCTTTATGCCCTCTGTCTCTGCCCACTCGTTTTTTGTGCCTTTCTGCCCTCTGTCCCACTCGTTTTTTGTGCCTTTATGCCCTCTGTCTCTGCCCACTCGTTTATTGTGCCTTTCTGCCCTCTGTCCCACTCGTATTTTGTGCCTTTATGCTCTGTCCCACTCCGTTTTTGTGCCTTTCTGCCCTCTGTCCCACTCGTTTTTTTGTGCCTTTATGCCCTCTGTCTCTGTCCCACTCGTTTTGTGTGCCTTTCTGCCCTCTGTCTCTGTCCCACTTGTTTTTTGTGCCTTTATGCTCTCTGTCCCACTCGTTTTTGTGCCTTTATGCCCTCTCTCTGCCTACTTGTTTTTTGTGCCTTTCTGCCCTCTGTCCCACTCGTTTTTTGTGCCTTTATGCTCTGTCCCACTCATGTTTTGTGCCTTTCTGCCCTCTGTCCCACTCGTTTTTTGTGCCTTTATGCCCTCTGTCTCTGTCCCACTCGTTTGTTGTGCCTTTCTGCCCTCTGTCTCTGTCCCACTCGTTTTTGTGCCTTTATGCCCTCTTGTCTCTGTCACACCAATTTTTTGTTCCTTTATGCCCTCTGCCCCACTCGTTTTTGTGCCTTTATGCTCTGTCTCTGTCCCACTCGTTTTGTGTGCCTTTATGCCCTCTGTCCCACCCGTTTTTTTGCCTTTATGCCCTCTGTCTCTGTCCCACTCGTTTTGAGTGCCTTTATGTCCTCTGTCCCACTAGTTTTTTGTGCCTTTATGCCCTCTGTCTCTGTCTCACTCGTTTTGTGTGCCTTTATGCCCTCTGTACCACTCGTTTTTTTGTGCCTTTATGCCCTCTGTCTCTGTCCCACTCATTTTCTGTGCCTTTCTGCCCTCTGTCTCTGTCCCACTCGTTTTTTGTGCCTTTATGCTCTCTGTCCCACTCGTTTTTGTGCCTTTATGCCCTCTCTCTGCCCACTTGTTTTTTGTGCCTTTCTGCCCTCTGTCCCACTCGTTTTTTGTGCCTTTATGCTCTGTCCCACTCATTTTTTGTGCCTTTCTGCCCTCTGTCCCACTCGTTTTTTGTGCCTTTATGCCCTCTGTCTCTGTCCCACTCGTTTGTTGTGCCTTTATGCCCTCTGTCTCTGTCCCACTCGTTTTTGTGCCTTTATGCCCTCTTGTCTCTGTCACACAAGTTTTTTGTTCCTTTATGCCCTCTGCCCCACTCGTTTTTGTGCCTTTATGCTCTGTGTCTGTCCCACTCGTGCCTTTATGCTCTCCGTCTCTGTCCCACTCGTTTTTTGTGCCTTTCTGCCCTCTGTCTCTGTCCCACTCGTTTTTGTGCCTTTATGCTCTGTGTCTCTGTCCCACTCGTTTTTGTCCCTTTATGCTCTCTGTCCCACTCGTTTTTGTGCCTTTATGCTCTGTCTCTGTCCCACTCATTTTTGTGCCTTTATGCTCTCTATCTCTGTCCCACTCATGTTGTGTGCCTTTCTGCCCTCTGTCTCTGTCCCACTCGTTTTTTGTGCCTTTATGCTCTCTGTCTCTGTCCCACTCGTTTTTGTGCCTTTATGCTCTCTGTCCCACTCGTTTTTGTGCCTTTATGCTCTCTGTCCCACTCATTTTTGTGCCTTTATGCTCTCTGTCTCTGTCCCACTCATTTTTGTGCCTTTATGCTCTCTGTCCCACTCGTTTTTTGTGCCTTTATGCACTCTGTCTCTGTCCCACTCGTTTTTGTGCCTTTATGCCCTCTGTCTCTGTCACACTCGTTTTTTGTTCCTTTATGCCCTCTGCCCCACTCGTTTTTGTGACTTTATGCTCTCTGTCTCTGTCCCACTCGTTTTGTGTGCCTTTCTGCCCTCTGTCTCTATCCCACTGGTTTTTGTGCCTTTATGCTCTCTGTCTCTGTCCCACTCGTGTTTGTGCCTTTATGCTCTCTGTCTCTGTCCCACTCTTTTTTTGCCTTTATGCTCTCTGTCCCACTCGTTTTTTGTGCCTTTATGCTCTGCCCAACTCGTTTTTTGTGCCTTTCTGCCCTCTGTCCCACTCGGTTTTTGTGCTTTTATGCCCTCTGTCTCTGTCCCACTCGTTTTTTGTATTTTTGTGCCTTTGTGCCCTTTGTCTCTGTCCCACTCGTTTTTTGTGCCTTTATGCCCTCTGTCTCTGCCCACTCGTTTTTTGTGCCTTTCTGCCCTCTGTCCCACTCGTTTTTTGTGCCTTTATGCCCTCTGTCTCTGTTCCACTCGTTTTTTGTGCCTTTCTGCCCTCTGTGTCTGTTCCACACGTTTTGTGTCTTTATGCCCTCTGTCTCTGTCACACTCGTTTTTTGTTCCTTTATGCCCTCTGCCCCACTTGTTTTTGTGCCTCTATGCTCTCTGTCTCTGTCCTACTCGTTATCGTGCCTTTATGCTCTCTGTCTCTGTCCCACTCGTTTTTGTGCCTTTCTGCCCTCTGTCCCACTCGTTTTTTGTGCCTTTCTGCCCTCTGTCTCTGTCCCACTCGTTTTTTTGTGCCTTTATGCTCTCTGTCTCTGTCCCACTAGTTTTTGTGCCTTTATGCTCTCTGTCCCACTCATTTTTGTGCCTTTATGCTCTCTGCCCTACTTGTTTTTGTGCCTTTATGCTCTCTATCTCTGTCCCACTCATTTTGTGTGCCTTTCTGCCCTCTGTCTCTGTCCCACTCGTTTTTGTCTCTGTCCCACTCGTTTTGGTGCCTTTATGCTCTGTCTCTGTCCCACTCGTTTTTGTGCCTTTATGCTCTCTGTCTCTGTTCCACTCGTTTTTGTGCCTTAATGCTCTCTGTCCCACTCGTTTTTGTGCCTTTATGCTCTCTGTCTCTGTCCCACTCATTTTAGTGCCTTTATGCTCTCTGTCCCACTCGTTTTAGTGTCTTTATGCTCTCTGTCCCACTCATTTGTGTGCCTTTATGCTCTCTGTCTATGTCCCACTCGTTTTGTGTGCCTTTCTGCCCTCTGTCTCTGTCCCACTCATTTTTGTGCCTTTATGCTCTCTGTCCCACTCGTTTTTGTGCCTTTATGCTCTTTGTCCTACTCGCTTTTGTGCCTTTATGCTCTCTGTCTCTGTCCCACTCGTGTTTGTGCCTTTATGCTCTCTGTCTCTGTCCCACTCGTTTTTGTGCCTTTATGCCCTCTGTCTCTGTCACACTCGTTTTTTGTTCCTTTATGCCCTCTGCCCCACTCGTTTTTGTGACTTTATGCTCTCTGTCTCTGTCCCACTCGTTTTGTGTGCCTTTCTGCCCTCTGTCTCTATCCCACTGGTTTTTGTGCCTTTATGCTCTCTGTCTCTGTCCCACTCGTGTTTGTGCCTTTATGCTCTCTGTCTCTGTCCCACTCTTTTTTTGCCTTTATGCTCTCTGTCCCACTCGTTTTTTGTGCCTTTATGCTCTGCCCAACTCGTGTTTTGTGCCTTTCTGCACTCTGTCCCACTCGGTTTTTGTGCTTTTATGCCCTCTGTCTCTGTCCCACTCGTTTTTTGTATTTTTGTGCCTTTGTGCCCTTTGTCTCTGTCCCACTCGTTTTTTGTGCCTTTATGCCCTCTGTCTCTGCCCACTCGTTTTTTGTGCCTTTCTGCCCTCTGTCCCACTCGTTTTTTGTGCCTTTATGCCCTCTGTCTCTGTTCCACTCGTTTTTTGTGCCTTTCTGCCCTCTGTCTCTGTTCCACACGTTTTGTGTCTTTATGCCCTCTGTCTCTGTCACACTCGTTTTTTGTTCCTTTATGCCCTCTGCCCCACTTGTTTTTGTGCCTTTATGCTCTCTGTCTCTGTCCTACTCGTTTTTGTGCCTTTATGCTCTCTGTCTCTGTCCCACTCGTTTTTGTGCCTTTCTGCCCTCTGTCCCACTCGTTTTTTGTGCCTTTATGCCCTCTGTCTGTGTTCCACTCGTTTTTTGTGCCTTTCAGGCCCTCTGTCTCTGTCCCACTCGTTTTTTTGTGCCTTTATGCTCTCTGTCTCTGTCCCACTAGTTTTTGTGCCTTTATGCTCTCTGTCCCACTCATTTTTGTGCCTTTATGCTCTCTGTCCTACTTGTTTTTGTGCCTTTATGCTCTCTATCTCTGTCCCACTCATTTTGTGTGCCTTTCTGCCCTCTGTCTCTGTCCCACTCGTTTTTGTCTCTGTCCCACTCGTTTTGGTGCCTTTATGCTCTGTCTCTGTCCCACTCGTTTTTGTGCCTTTATGCTCTCTGTCTCTGTTCCACTCGTTTTTGTGCCTTAATGGTCTCTGTCCCACTCGTTTTTGTGCCTTTATGCTCTCTGTCTCTGTCCCACTCATTTTAGTGCCTTTATGCTCTCTGTCCCACTCGTTTTAGTGCCTTTATGCTCTCTGTCCCACTCATTTGTGTGCCTTTATGCTCTCTGTCTATGTCCCACTCGTTTTGTGTGCCTTTCTGCCCTCTGTCTCTGTCCCACTCATTTTTGTGCCTTTATGCTCTCTGTCCCACTCGTTTTTGTGCCTTTATGCTCTTTGTCCTACTCGTTTTTGTGCCTTTATGCTCTCTGTCTCTGTCCCACTCGTGTTTGTGCCTTTATGCTCTCTGTCTCTGTCCCACTCGTTTTTGTGCCTTTATGCTCTCTGTCCCACTCGTTTTTTGTGCCTTTATGCTCTGTCCCACTCGTTTTTTGTGCCTTTCTGCCCTCTGTCCTACTCGGTTTTTGTGCTTTTATGCCCTCTGTCTCTGTCCCACTCGTTTTTTGTGCCTTTATGCCCTCTGTCTCTGCCCACTCGTTTTCTGTGCCTTTCTGCCCTCTGTCCCACTCGTTTTTTGTGCCATTACGCCCTCTGTCACTGTCCCACTCGTTTTTTGTGCCTTTATGCCCTCTGTCTCTGCCCACTCGTTTATTGTGCCTTTCTGCCCTCTGTCCCACTCGTATTTTGTGCCTTTATGCTCTGTCCCACTTATTTTTTGTGCCTTTCTGCCCTCTGTCCCACTCGTTTTTTGTGCCTTTATGCCCTCTGTCTCTGTTCCAATCGTTTTTTATTTTTTTGTACCTTTATGCCCTCTGTCTCTGTCCCACTCGTTTTTTGTGCCTTTATGCCCTCTGTCCCACTCGTTTTTTGTGCCTTTATGCCCTTTGTGCCTTTTTGCCCTCTGTCACTGTCCCACTCGTTTTGTGTGCCTTTATGCCCTCTGTCCCACCCGTTTTTTTGCCTTTATGCCCTCTGTCTCTGTCCCACTCGTTTTGAGTGCCTTTATGTCCTCTGTCCCACTAGTTTTTTGTGCCTTTATGCCCTCTGTCTCTGTCTCACTCGTTTTGTGTGCCTTTATGCCCTCTGTACCACTCGTTTTTTTGTGCCTTTATGCCCTCTGTCTCTGTCCCACTCGTTTTGTGTGCCTTTCTGCCCTCTGTCTCTGTCCCACTTGTTTTTTGTGCCTTTATGCTCTCTGTCCCACTCGTTTTTGTGCCTTTATGCCCTCTCTCTGCCTACTTGTTTTTTGTGCCTTTCTGCCCTCTGTCCCACTCGTTTTTTGTGCCTTTATGCTCTGTCCCACTCATGTTTTGTGACTTTCTGCGCTCTGTCCCACTCGTTTTTTGTGCCTTTATGCCCTCTGTCTCTGTCCCACTCGTTTGTTGTGCCTTTCTGCCCTCTGTCTCTGTCCCACTCGTTTTTGTGCCTTTATGCCCTCTTGTCTCTGTCACACCAATTTTTTGTTCCTTTATGCCCTCTGCCCCACTCGTTTTTGTGCCTTTATGCTCTGTCTCTGTCCCACTCGTTTTGTGTGCCTTTATGCCCTCTGTCCCACCCGTTTTTTTGCCTTTATGCCCTCTGTCTCTGTCCCACTCGTTTTGAGTGCCTTTATGTCCTCTGTCCCACTAGTTTTTTGTGCCTTTATGCCCTCTGTCTCTGTCTCACTCGTTTTGTGTGCCTTTATGCCCTCTGTACCACTCGTTTTTTTGTGCCTTTATGCCCTCTGTCTCTGTCCCACTCATTTTCTGTGCCTTTCTGCCCTCTGTCTCTGTCCCACTCGTTTTTTGTGCCTTTATGCTCTCTGTCCCACTCGTTTTTGTGCCTTTATGCCCTCTCTCTGCCCACTTGTTTTTTGTGCCTTTCTGCCCTCTGTCCCACTCGTTTTTTGTGCCTTTATGCTCTGTCCCACTCATTTTTTGTGCCTTTCTGCCCTCTGTCCCACTCGTTTTTTGTGCCTTTATGCCCTCTGTCTCTGTCCCACTCGTTTGTTGTGCCTTTCTGCCCTCTGTCTCTGTCCCACTCGTTTTTGTGCCTTTATGCCCTCTTGTCTCTGTCACACAAGTTTTTTGTTCCTTTATGCCCTCTGCCCCACTCGTTTTTGTGCCTTTATGCTCTGTGTCTGTCCCACTCGTGCCTTTATGCTCTCCGTCTCTGTCCCACTCGTTTTTTGTGCCTTTCTGCCCTCTGTCTCTGTCCCACTCGTTTTTGTGCCTTTATGCTCTGTGTCTCTGTCCCACTCGTTTTTGTCCCTTTATGCTCTCTGTCCCACTCGTTTTTGTGCCTTTATGCTCTGTCTCTGTCCCACTCATTTTTGTGCCTTTATGCTCTCTATCTCTGTCCCACTCATGTTGTGTGCCTTTCTGCCCTCTGTCTCTGTCCCACTCGTTTTTTGTGCCTTTATGCTCTCTGTCTCTGTCCCACTCGTTTTTGTGCCTTTATGCTCTCTGTCCCACTCGTTTTTGTGCCTTTATGCTCTCTGTCCCACTCCTTTTTGTGCCTTTATGCTCTCTGTCTCTGTCCCACTCATTTTTGTGCCTTTATGCTCTCTGTCCCACTCGTTTTTTGTGCCTTTATGCACTCTGTCTCTGTCCCACTCGTTTTTGTGCCTTTATGCCCTCTGTCTCTGTCACACTCGTTTTGTGTGCCTTTCTGCCCTCTGTCTCTATCCCACTGGTTTTTGTGCCTTTATGCTCTCTGTCTCTGTCCCACTCGTGTTTGTGCCTTTATGCTCTCTGTCTCTGTCCCACTCTTTTTTTGCCTTTATGCTCTCTGTCCCACTCGTTTTTTGTGCCTTTATGCTCTGCCCAACTCGTTTTTTGTGCCTTTCTGCCCTCTGTCCCACTCGGTTTTTGTGCTTTTATGCCCTCTGTCTCTGTCCCACTCGTTTTTTGTATTTTTGTGCCTTTGTGCCCTTTGTCTCTGTCCCACTCGTTTTTTGTGCCTTTATGCCCTCTGTCTCTGCCCACTCGTTTTTTGTGCCTTTCCGCCCTCTGTCCCACTCGTTTTTTGTGCCTTTATGCCCTCTGTCTCTGTTCCACTCGTTTTTTGTGCCTTTCTGCCCTCTGTCTCTGTTCCACACGTTTTGTGTCTTTATGCCCTCTGTCTCTGTCACACTCGTTTTTTGTTCCTTTATGCCCTCTGCCCCACTTGTTTTTGTGCCTCTATGCTCTCTGTCTCTGTCCTACTCGTTATCGTGCCTTTATGCTCTCTGTCTCTGTCCCACTCATTTTTGTGCCTTTCTGCCCTCTGTCCCACTCGTTTTTTGTGCCTTTCTGCCCTCTGTCTCTGTCCCACTCGTTTTTTTGTGCCTTTATGCTCTCTGTCTCTGTCCCACTAGTTTTTGTGCCTTTATGCTCTCTGTCCCACTCATTTTTGTGCCTTTATGCTCTCTGCCCTACTTGTTTTTGTGCCTTTATGCTCTCTATCTCTGTCCCACTCATTTTGTGTGCCTTTCTGCCCTCTGTCTCTGTCCCACTCGTTTTTGTCTCTGTCCCACTCGTTTTGGTGCCTTTATGCTCTGTCTCTGTCCCACTCGTTTTTGTGCCTTTATGCTCTCTGTCTCTGTTCCACTCGTTTTTGTGCCTTAATGCTCTCTGTCCCACTCGTTTTTGTGCCTTTATGCTCTCTGTCTCTGTCCCACTCATTTTAGTGCCTTTATGCTCTCTGTCCCACTCGTTTTAGTGTCTTTATGCTCTCTGTCCCACTCATTTGTGTGCCTTTATGCTCTCTGTCTATGTCCCACTCGTTTTGTGTGCCTTTCTGCCCTCTGTCTCTGTCCCACTCATTTTTGTGCCTTTATGCTCTCTGTCCCACTCGTTTTTGTGCCTTTATGCTCTTTGTCCTACTCGTTTTTGTGCCTTTATGCTCTCTGTCTCTGTCCCACTCGTGTTTGTGCCTTTATGCTCTCTGTCTCTGTCCCACTCGTTTTTGTGCCTTTATGCTCTCTGTCCCACTCGTTTTTTGTGCCTTTATGCTCTGTCCCACTCGTTTTTTGTGCCTTTCTGCCCTCTGTCCCACTCGGTTTTTGTGCTTTTATGCCCTCTGTCTCTGTCCCACTCGTTTTTTGTGCCTTTATGCCCTCTGTCTCTGCCCACTCGTTTTCTGTGCCTTTCTGCCCTCTGTCCCACTCGTTTTTTGTGCCATTACGCCCTCTGTCACTGTCCCACTCGTTTTTTGTGCCTTTATGCCCTCTGTCTCTGCCCACTCGTTTATTGTGCCTTTCTGCCCTCTGTCCCACTCGTATTTTGTGCCTTTATGCTCTGTCCCACTTATTTTTTGTGCCTTTCTGCCCTCTGTCCCACTCGTTTTTTGTGCCTTTATGCCCTCTGTCTCTGTTCCAATCGTTTTTTATTTTTTTGTACCTTTATGCCCTCTGTCTCTATCCCACTCGTTTTTTGTGCCTTTATGCCCTCTGTCCCACTCGTTTTTTGTGCCTTTATGCCCTTTGTGCCTTTTTGCCCTCTGTCACTGTCCCACTCGTTTTGTGTGCCTTTATGCCCTCTGTCCCACCCGTTTTCTTGCCTTTATGCCCTCTGTCTCAGTCCCACTCGTTTTGAGTGCCTTTATGTCCTCTGTCCCACTAGTTTTTTGTGCCTTTATGCCCTCTGTCTCTGTCTCACTCGTTTTGTGTGCCTTTATGCCCTCTGTACCACTCGTTTTTTTGTGCCTTTATGCCCTCTGTCTCTGTCCCACTCGTTTTGTGTGCCTTTCTGCCCTCTGTCTCTGTCCCACTCGTTTTTTGTGCCTTTATGCTCTCTGTCCCACTCGTTTTTGTGCCTTTATGCCCTCTCTCTGCCCACTTGTTTTTTGTGCCTTTCTGCCCTCTGTCCCACTCGTTTTTTGTGCCTTTATGCTCTGTCCCACTCATGTTTTGTGCCTTTCTGCCCTCTGTCCCACTCGTTTTTTGTGCCTTTATGCCCTCTGTCTCTGTCCCACTCGTTTGTTGTGCCTTTATGCCCTCTGTCTCTGTCCCACTCGTTTTTGTGCCTTTATGCCCTCTTGTCTCTGTCACACAAGTTTTTTGTTCCTTTATGCCCTCTGCCCCACTCGTTTTTGTGCCTTTATGCTCTGTCTCTGTCCCACTCGTTTTGTGTGCCTTTATGCCCTCTGTCCCACCCGTTTTTTTGCCTTTATGCCCTCTGTCTCTGTCCCACTCGTTTTGAGTGCCTTTATGTCCTCTGTCCCACTAGTTTTTTGTGCCTTTATGCCCTCTGTCTCTGTCTCACTCGTTTTGTGTGCCTTTCTGCCCTCTGTCCCACTCGTTTTTTGTGCCTTTATGCTCTGTCCCACTCATTTTTTGTGCCTTTCTGCCCTCTGTCCCACTCGTTTTTTGTGCCTTTCTGCCCTCTGTCTCTGTCCCACTCGTTTTTGTGCCTTTCTGCCCTCTGTCTATGTCCCACTCGTTTTTGTGCCTTTATGCCCTCTTGTCTCTGTCCCACTCGTTTTTGTGCCTTTATGCTCTGTCTCTGTCCCACTCATTTTTGTGCCTTTATGCTCTCTATCTCTGTCCCACTCATGTTGTGTGCCTTTCTGCCCTCTGTCTCTGTCCCACTCGTTTTTTGTGCCTTTATGCTCTCTGTCTCTGTCCCACTCGTTTTTGTGCCTTTATGCTCTCTGTCCCACTCGTTTTTGTGCCTTTATGCTCTCTGTCCCACTCATTTTTGTGCCTTTATGCTCTCCGTCTCTGTCCCACTCATTTTTGTGCCTTTATGCTCTCTGTCCCACTCGTTTTAGAGCCTTATGCTCTCTGTCTCTGTCCCACTCATTTTTGTGCCTTTATGCTCTCTGTCCCACTCGTTTTGTGTGCCTTTATGCCCTCTGTCCCACTCATTTTTGTGCCTTATGCTCTCTGTCCCACTCGTTTTTGTGCCTTTATGCCCTCTGTCTCTGCCCACTCGTTTTCTGTGCCTTTCTGCCCTCTGTCCCACTCGTTTTTTGTGCCATTACGCCCTCTGTCACTGTCCCACTCGTTTTTTGTGCCTTTATGCCCTCTGTCTCTGCCCACTCGTTTATTGTGCCTTTCTGCCCTCTGTCCCACTTGTATTTTGTGCCTTTATGCTCTGTCCCACTCGTTTTTTGTGCCTTTCTGCCCTCTGTCCCACTCGTTTTTTGTGCCTTTATGCCCTATGTCTCTGTTCCAATCGTTTTTTGTTTTTTTGTACCTTTATGCCCTCTGTCTCTGTCCCACTCGTTTTTTGTGCCTTTATGCCCTCTGTCCCACTCGTTTTTTGTGCCTTTATGCCCTTTGTGCCTTTATGCCCTCTGTCACTGTCCCACTCATTTTGTGTGCCTTTATGCCCTCTGTCCCACCCGTTTTTTGCCTTTATGCCCTCTGTCTCTGTCCCACTCGTTTTGAGTGCCTTTATGTCCTCTGTCCCACTAGTGTTTTGTGCCTTTATGCCCTCTGTCTCTGTCTCACTCGTTTTGTGTGCCTTTATGCCCTCTGTACCACTCGTTTTTTTGTGCCTTTATGCCCTCTGTCTCTGTCCCACTCGTTTTGTGTGCCTTTCTGCCCTCTGTCTCTGTCCCACTCATTTTTTGTGCCTTTCTGCCCTCTGTCTCTGTCCCACTCGTTTTTTGTGCCTTTATGCTCTCTGTCCCACTCGTTTTTGTGCCTTTATGCCCTCTCTCTGCCCACTTGTTTTTTGTGCCTTTCTGCCCTCTGTCCCACTCGTTTTTTGTGCCTTTATGCTCTGTCCCACTCGTTTTTTGTGCCTTTCTGCCCTCTGTCCCACTCGTTTTTTGTGCCTTTATGCCCTCTGTCTCTGTCGCACTCGTTTTTTGTGCCTTTCTGCCCTCTGTCTCTGTCCCACTCGTTTTTGTGCCTTTATGCCCTCTTGTCTCTGTCACACAAGTTTTTTGTTCCTTTATGCCCTCTGCCCCACTCGTTTTTGTGCCTTTATGCTCTGTCTCTGTCCCACTCGTGCCTTTATGCTCTCTGTCTCTGTCCCACTCGTTTTTTGTGCCTTTCTGCCCTCTGTCTCTGTCCCACTCGTTTTTGTGCCTTTATGCTCTCTGTCTCTGTCCCACTCGTTTTTGTCACTTTATGCTCTCTGTCCCACTCATTTTTGTGCCTTTATGCTCTGTCTCTGTCCCACTCATTTTTGTGCCTTTATGCTCTCTATCTCTGTCCCACTCATGTTGTGTGCCTTTCTGCCCTCTGTCTCTGTCCCACTCGTTTTTTGTGCCTTTATGCTCTCTGTCTCTGTCCCACTCGTTTTTGTGCCTTTATGCTCTCTGTCTCTGTCCCACTCGTTTTTGTGCCTTTATGCTCTCTGTCCCTCTCATTTTTGTGACTTTATGCTCTCTGTCTCTGTCCCACTCATTTTTGTGCCTTTATGCTCTCTGTCCCACTCGTTTTAGAGCCTTATGCTCTCTGTCTCTGTCCCACTCGTTTTTGTGCCTTTATGCTCTCTTTCCCACTCGTTTTGTGTGCCTTTCTGCCCTCTGTCCCACTCATTTTTGTGCCTTTATGCTCTCTGTCTCTGTCCCACTCGTTTTTGTGCCTTTATGCTCTCTGTCTCACTCGTTTTTTGTGCTTTTATGCCCTCTGTCTCTGTCCCACTCGTTTTTTGTGTTTTTGTGCCTTTGTGCCCTCTGTCTCTGTCCCACTCGTTTTTTGTGCCTTTATGCCCTCTGTCTCTGCCCACTCGTTTTTTGTGCCTTTCTGCCCTCTGTCCCACTCGTTTTTTGTGCCTTTATGCCCTCTGTCTCTGCCCACTCGTTTATTGTGCCTTTCTGCCCTCTGTCCCACTCGTATTTTGTGCCTTTATGCTCTGTCCCACTCCGTTTTTGTGCCTTTCTGCCCTCTGTCCCACTCGTTTTTTGTGCCTTTATGCCCTCTGTCTCTGTCCCACTAATTTTTTTGTGTTTTTGTACCTTTATGCCCTCTGTCTCTGTCCCACTCGTTTTTTGTGCCTTTATGCCCTCTGTCCCACTCGTTTTTTGTGCCTTTATGCCCTTTGTGCCTTTATGCCCTCTGTCACTGTCCCACTCATTTTGTGTGCCTTTATGCCCTCTGTCCCACCCGTTTTTTGTGCCTTTATGCCCTCTGTCTCTTTCCCACTCGTTTTCAGTGCCTTTATGTCCTCTGTCCCACTAGTTTTTTGTGCCTTTATGCCCTCTGTCTCTGTCTCACTCGTTTTGTGTGCCTTTATGCCCTCTGTACCACTCGTTTTTTTGTGCCTTTATGCCCTCTGTCTCTGTCCCACTCGTTTTGTGTGCCTTTCTGCCCTCTGTCTCGGTCCCACTTGTTTTTTGTGCCTTTCTGCCCTCTGTCTCTGTGCCACTCGTTTTTTGTGCCTTTATGCTCTCTGTCCCACTCGTTTTTGTGCCTTTATGCCCTCTCTCTGCCCACTCGGTTTTTGTGCCTTTCTGCCCTCTGTCCCACTCGTTTTTTGTGCCTTTATGCTCTGTCCCACTCGTTTTTGTGCCTTTCTGCCCTCTATCCCACTCGTTTATTTTGCCTTTATGCCCTCTGTCTCTGTCCCACTCGTTTTTTGTGCCTTTCTGCCCTCTGTCTCTGTCCCACTCGTTTTTGTGCCTTTATGCCCTCTTGTCTCTGTCACACAAGTTTTGTGTTCCTTTATGTTCTCTGCCCCACTCGTTTTTGTGCCTTTATGCTCTCTGTCTCTGTCCCACTCATGCCTTTATGCTCTCTGTCTCTGTCCCACTCGTTTTTTGTGCCTTTCTGCCCTCTGTCTCAGTCCCACTCGTTTTTGTGCCTTTATGCCCTCTATCACTGTCCCACTCGTTTTGTGTGCCTTTATGCCCTCTGTCCCACTCGTTTTTTGTGCCTTTATGCCCTCTGTGTCTGTCCCACTCGTTTTGAGTGCCTTTATGCCCTCTGTCCCACTCGTTTTTTGTGCCTTTATACCCTCTCTCTGCCCACTCGTTTTTTGTGCCTTTCTGCCCTCTGTCCCACTCGTTTTTTGTGCCTTCATGCTCTGTCCCACTCGTTTTTTGTGCCTGTCTGCCCTCAGTCCCACTCGTTATTTGTGCCTTTATGCCCTCTGTCTCTGTCTCACTCGTTGTTTGGGCCTTTCTGCCCTCTGTCCCACTCGTTTTTGTGCCTTTATGCCCTCTCTCTGCCCACTCGGTTTTTGTGCCTTTCTGCCCTCAGTCCCACTCGTTATTTGTGCCTTTATGCCCTCTGTCTCTGTCCCACTCGTTGTTTGGGCCTTTCTGCCCTCTGTCCCACTCGTGTTTGTGCCTTTATGCTCTCTGTCTCTGTCCCACTTGTGCCTTTATGCTCTCTGTCTCTGTCCCACTCATGTTGTGTCCCTTTCTGCCCTCTGTCTCTGTCCCACTCGTTTTTTGTGCCTTTATGCTCTCTGTCTCTGTCCCACTCGTTTTTGTGCCTTTATGCTCTCTGTCTCTGTCCCACTCGTTTTTGTGCCATTATGCTCTCTGTCCCTCTCATTTTTGTGCCTTTATGCTCTCTGTCTCTGTCCCACTCATTTTTGTGCCTTTATGCTCTCTGTCCCACTCGTTTTAGAGCCTTATGCTCTTTGTCTCTGTCCCACTCGTTTTTGTGCCTTTATGCTCTCTTTCCCACTCGTTTTGTGTGCCTTTCTGCCCTCTGTCCCACTCATGTTTGTGCCTTTATGCTCTTTGTCTCTGTCCCACTCGTTTTTGTGCCTTTATGCTCTTTTACCCACTCATTTTTGTACCTTTATGCTCTCTGTCTCAGTCCCACTCGTGTTTGTGCCTTTATGCTCTCTGTCTCTGTCCCACTCGTTTTTGTGCCTTTATGCTCTCTGTCCCACTCGTTTTTTGTGCTTTTATGCCCTCTGTCTCTGTCCCACTCGTTTTTTGTGTTTTTGTGCCTTTGTGCCCTCTGTCTCTGTCCCACTCGTTTTTTGTGCCTTTATGCCCTCTGTCTCTGCCCACTCGTTTTTTGTGCCTTTCTGCCCTCTGTCCCACTCGTTTTTTGTGCCTTTATGCCCTCTGTCTCTGCCCACTCGTTTATTGTGCCTTTCTGCCCTCTGTCCCACTCGTATTTTGTGCCTTTATGCTCTGTCCCACTCGTTTTTTGTGCCTTTCTGCCCTCTGTCCCACTCGTTTTTTGTGCCTTTATGCCCTCTGTCTCTGTCCCACTCATTTTTTTGTGTTTTTGTACCTTTATGCCCTCTGTCTCTGTCCCACTCGTTTTTTGTCCCTTTATGCCCTCTGTCCCACTCGTTTTTTGTGCCTTTATGCCCTTTGTGCCTTTATGCCCTCTGTCACTGTCCCACTCGTTTTGTGTGCCTTTATGCCCTCTGTCCCACCCGTTTTTTGTGCCTTTATGCCCTCTGTCTCTGTCCCACTCGTTTTCAGTGCCTTTATGTCCTCTGTCCCACTAGTGTTTTGTGCCTTTATGCCCTCTGTCTCTGTCTCACTCGTTTTGTGTGCCTTTATGCCCTCTGTACCACTCGTTTTTTGTGCCTTTATGCCCTCTGTCTCTGTCCCACTCGTTTTGTGTGCCTTTCTGCCCTCTGTCTCGGTCCCACTCGTTTTTTGTGCCTTTCTGCCCTCTGTCTCTGTGCCACTCGTTTTTTGTGCCTTTATGCTCTCTGTCCCACTCGGTTTTGTGCCTTTATGCCCTCTCTCTGCCCACTCGGTTTTTGTGCCTTTCTGCCCTCTGTCCCACTCGTTTTTTGTGCCTTTATGCTCTGTCCCACTCGTTTTTGTGCCTTTCTGCCCTCTATCCCACTCGTTTTTTTTTGCCTTTATGCCCTCTGTCTCTGTCCCACTCGTTTTTGTGCCTTTCTGCCCTCTGTCTCTGTCCCACTCGTTTTTGTGCCTTTATGCCCTCTTGTCTCTGTCACACAAGTTTTGTGTTCCTTTATGCCCTCTGCCCCACTCGTTTTTGTGCCTTTATGCTCTCTGTCTCTGTCCCACTCATGCCTTTATGCTCTCTGTCTCTGTCCCACTCGTTTTTTGTGCCTTTCTGCCCTCTGTCTCAGTCCCACTCGTTTTTGTGCCTTTATGCCCTCTGTTACTGTCCCACTCGTTTTGTGTGCCTTTATGCCCTCTGTCCCACTCGTTTTTTGTGCCTTTATGCCCTCTGTGTCTGTCCCACTCGTTTTGAGTACCTTTATGCTCTCTGTCCCACTCGTTTTTTGTGCCTTTATGCCCTCTGTCTCTGTCTCACTCGTTTTGTGTGCCTTTATGCCCTCTGTACCACTCTTTTTTTTGTGCCTTTATGCCCTCTGTCTCTGTCCCACTCATTTTGTGTGCCTTTCTGCCCTCTGTCTCTGTCCCACTCGTTTTTTGTGCCTTTCTGCCCTCTGTCTCTGTCCCACTCGTTTTTTGTGCCTTTATGCCCTCTGTCCAACTCGTTTTTGTGCCTTTATGCCCTCTGTCCCACTCGTTTTTTGTGCCTTTATACCCTCTCTCTGCCCACTCGTTTTTTGTGCCTTTCTGCCCTCTGTCCCACTCGTTTTTTGTGCCTTCATGCTCTGTCCCACTCGTTTTTTGTGCCTTTCTGCCCTCAGTCCCACTCGATATTTGTGCCTTTATGCCCTCTGTCTCTGTCTCACTCGTTGTTTGGGCCTTTCTGCCCTCTGTCCCACTCGTGTTTGTGCCTTTATGCCCTCTGTCTTTGTCACACAAGTTTTTTGTTCCTTTATGCCCTCTGCCCCACTCGTTTATGTGCCTTTATGCTCTCTGTCTCTGTCCCACTTGTGCCTTTATGCTCTCTGTCTCTGTCCCACTCGTTTTTTGTGCCTTTCTGCCCTCTGTCCCACTCGTTTTTGTGCCTTTATGCTCTGTCTCTGTCCCACTCGTTTTTGTGCCTTTATGCTCTCTATCTCTGTCCCACTCATGTTGTGTGCCTTTCTGCCCTCTGCCTCTGCCCCACTCGTTTTTGTGCCTTTATGCTCTCTGTCTCTGTCCCACTCATTTTTGTGCCTTTATGCCCTCTGTCTCTGTCCCACTCATTTTGTGTGCCTTTCTGCCCTCTGTCTCTGTCCCACTTGTTTTTTGTGCCTTTCTGCCCTCTGTCTCTGTCCCACTCGTTTTTTGTGCCTTTATGCCCTCTGTCCAACTCGTTTTTGTGCCTTTATGCCCTCTGTCCCACTCGTTTTTTGTGCCTTTATACCCTCTCTCTGCCCACTCGTTTTTTGTGCCTTTCTGCCCTCTGTCCCACTCGTTTTTGTGCCTTCATGCTCTGTCCCACTCGTTTTTTGTGCCTTTCTGCCCTCAGTCCCACTCGTTATTTGTGCCTTTATGCCCTCTGTCTCTGTCTCACTCGTTGTTTGGGCCTTTCTGCCCTCTGTCCCACTCGTGTTTGTGCCTTTATGCCCTCTGTCTTTGTCACACAAGTTTTTTGTTCCTTTATGCCCTCTGCCCCACTCGTTTTTGTGCCTTTATGCTCTCTGTCTCTGTCCCACTTGTGCCTTTATGCTCTCTGTCTCTGTCCCACTCGTTTTTTGTGCCTTTCTGCCCTCTGTCCCACTCGTTTTTGTGCCTTTATGCTCTGTCTCTGTCCCACTCGTTTTTGTGCCTTTATGCTCTCTATCTCTGTCCCACTCATGTTGTGCCTTTATGCTCTCTGTCTCTGTCCCACTCGTTTTTGTGCCTTTATACTCTCTGTCCCACTCGTTTTTGTGCCTTTATGCTCTCTGTCTCTGTCCCACTCGTTTTGAGTGCCTTTATGTCCTCTGTCCCACTAGTGTTTTGTGCCTTTATGCCCTCTGTCTCTGTCTCACTCGTTTTGTGTGCCTTTATGCCCTCTGTACCACTCGTTTTTTTGTGCCTTTATGCCCTCTGTCTCTGTCCCACTCGTTTTGTGTGCCTTTCTGCCCTCTGTCTCTGTCCCACTCATTTTTTGTGCCTTTCTGCCCTCTGTCTCTGTCCCACTTGTTTTTTGTGCCTTTCTGCCCTCTGTCCCACTCGTTTTTTGTGCCTTTATGCTCTGTCCCACTCGTTTTTTGTGCCTTTCTGCCCTCTGTCCCACTCGTTTTTTGTGCCTTTATGCCCTCTGTCTCTGTCGCACTCGTTTTTTGTGCCTTTCTGCCCTCTGTCTCTGTCCCACTCGTTTTTGTGCCTTTATGCCCTCTTGTCTCTGTCACACAAGTTTTTTGTTCCCTTATGCCCTCTGCCCCACTCGTTTTTGTGCCTTTATGCTCTGTCTCTGTCCCACTCGTGCCTTTATGCTCTCTGTCTCTGTCCCACTCGTTTTTTGTGCCTTTCTGCCCTCTGTCTCTGTCCCACTCGTTTTTGTGCCTTTATGCTCTCTGTCTCTGTCCCACTCGTTTTTGTCACTTTATGCTCTCTGTCCCACTTATTTTTGTGCCTTTATGCTCTGTCTCTGTCCCACTCATTTTTGTGCCTTTATGCTCTCTATCTCTGTCCCACTCATGTTGTGTGCCTTTCTGCCCTCTGTCTCTGTCCCACTCGTTTTTTGTGCCTTTATGCTCTCTGTCTCTGTCCCACTCGTTTTTGTGCCTTTATGCTCTCTGTCTCTGTCCCACTCGTTTTTGTGCCTTTATGCTCTCTGTCCCTCTCATTTTTGTGCCTTTATGCTCTCTGTCTCTGTCCCACTCATTTTTGTGCCTTTATGCTCTCTGTCCCACTCGTTTTAGAGCCTTATGCTCTCTGTCTCTGTCCCACTCGTTTTTGTGCCTTTATGCTCTCTTTCCCACTCGTTTTGTGTGCCTTTCTGCCCTCTGTCCCACTCATTTTTGTGCCTTTATGCTCTCTGTCTCTGTCCCACTCGTTTTTGTGCCTTTATGCTCTTTTACCCACTCATTTTTGTACCTTTATGCTCTCTGTCTCTGTCCCACTCGTTTTTGTGCCTTTATGCTCTCTGTCTCACTCGTTTTTTGTGCTTTTATGCCCTCTGTCTCTGTCCCACTCGTTTTTTGTGTTTTTGTGCCTTTGTGCCCTCTTGTCTCTGTCCCACTCGTTTTTTGTGCCTTTATGCCCTCTGTCTCTGCCCACTCGTTTTTTGTGCCTTTCTGCCTTCTGTCCCACTCGTTTTTTGTGCCTTTATGCCCTCTGTCTCTGCCCACTCGTTTATTGTGCCTTTCTGCCCTCTGTCCCACTCGTATTTTGTGCCTTTATGCTCTGTCCCACTCGTTTTTTGTGCCTTTCTGCCCTCTGTCCCACTCATTTTTTGTGCCTTTATGCCCTCTGTCTCTGTCCCACTAATTTTTTTGTGTTTTTGTACCTTCATGCCCTCTGTCTCTGTCCCACTCATTTTTTGTGCCTTTATGCCCTCTGTCCCACTCGTTTTTTGTGCCTTTATGCCCTTTGTGCCTTTATGCCCTCTGTCACTGTCCCACTCATTTTGTGTGCCTTTATGCCCTCTGTCCCACCCGTTTTTTGTGCCTTTATGCCCTCTGTCTCTGTCCCACTCGTTTTCAGTGCCTTTATGTCCTCTGTCCCACTAGTTTTTTGTGCCTTTATGCCCTCTGTCTCTGTCTCACTCGTTTTGTGTGCCTTTATGCCCTCTGTACCACTCGTTTTTTTGTGCCTTTATGCCCTCTGTCTCTGTCCCACTCGTTTTGTGTGCCTTTCTGCCCTCTGTCTCGGTCCCACTTGTTTTTTGTGCCTTTCTGCCCTCTGTCTCTGTGCCACTCGTTTTTTGTGCCTTTATGCTCTCTGTCCCACTCGTTTTTGTGCCTTTATGCCCTCTCTCTGCCCACTCGGTTTTTGTGCCTTTCTGCCCTCTGTCCCACTCGTTTTTTGTGCCTTTATGCTCTGTCCCACTCGTTTTTGTGCCTTTCTGCCCTCTATCCCACTCGTTTTTTTTGCCTTTATGCCCTCTGTCACTGTCCCACTCGTTTTTTGTGCCTTTCTGCCCTCTGTCTCTGTCCCACTCGTTTTTGTGCCTTTATGCCCTCTTGTCTCTGTCACACAAGTTTTGTGTTCCTTTATGCCCTCTGCCCCACTCGTTTTTGTGCCTTTATGCTCTCTGTCTCTGTCCCACTCATGCCTTTATGCTCTCTGTCTCTGTCCCACTCGGTTTTTGTGCCTTTCTGCCCTCTGTCTCAGTCCCACTCGTTTTTGTGCCTTTATGCCCTCTATCACTGTCCCGCTCGTTTTGTGTGCCTTCATGCCCTCTGTCCCACTCGTTTTTTGTGCCTTTATGCCCTCTGTGTCTGTCCCACTCGTTTTGAGTGCCTTTATGCCCTCTGTCCCACTCGTTTTTTGTGCCTTTATGCCCTCTGTCTCTGTCTCACTCGTTTTGTGTGCCTTTATGCCCTCTGTACCACTCTTTTTTTTGTGCCTTTATGCCCTCTGTCTCTGTCCCACTCGTTTTGTGTGCCTTTCTGCCCTCTGTCTCTGTCCCACTCGTTTTTTGTGCCTTTCTGCCCTCTGTCTCTGTCCCACTCGTTTTTTGTGCCTTTATGCCCTCTGTCCAACTCGTTTTTGTGCCTTTATGCCCTCTGTCCCACTCGTTTTTTGTGCCTTTATACCCTCTCTCTGCCCACTCGTTTTTTGTGCCTTTCTGCTTTCTGTCCCACTCGTTTTTTGTGCCTTCATGCTCTGTCCCACTCGTTTTTTGTGCCTTTCTGCCCTCAGTCCCACTCGTTATTTGTGCCTTTATGCCCTCTGTCTCTGTCCCACTCGTTGTTTGGGCCTTTCTGCCCTCTGTCCCACTCGTTTTTGTGCCTTTATGCTCTCTGTCTCTGTCCCACTTGTGCCTTTATGCTCTCTGTCTCTGTCCCACTCATGTTGTGTGCCTTTCTGCCCTCTGTCTCTGTCCCACTCGTTTTTTGTGCCTTTATGCTCTCTGTCTCTGTCCCACTCGTTTTTGTGCCTTTATGCTCTCTGTCTCTGTCCCACTCGTTTTTGTGCCATTTTGCTCTCTGTCCCTCTCATTTTTGTGCCTTTATGCTCTCTGTCTCTGTCCCACTCATTTTTGTGCCATTATGCTCTCTGTCCCACTCGTTTTAGAGCCTTATGCTCTCTGTCTCTGTCCCACTCGTTTTTGTGCCTTTATGCTCTCTTTCCCACTCGTTTTGTGTGCCTTTCTGCCCTCTGTCCCACTCATGTTTGTGCCTTTATGCTCTCTGTCTCTGTCCCACTCGTTTTTGTGCCTTTATGCTCTTTTACCCACTCATTTTTGTACCTTTATGCTCTCTGTCTCAGTCCCACTCGTGTTTGTGCCTTTATGCTCTCTGTCTCTGTCCCACTCGTTTTTGTGCCTTTATGCTCTCTGTCCCACTCGTTTTTTGTGCTTTTATGCCCTCTGTCTCTGTCCCACTCGTTTTTTGTGTTTTTGTGCCTTTGTGCCCTCTGTCTCTGTCCCACTCGTTTTTTGTGCCTTTATGCCCTCTGTCTCTGCCCACTCGTTTTTTGTGCCTTTCTGCCCTCTGTCCCACTCGTTTTTTGTGCCTTTATGCCCTCTGTCTCTGCCCACTCGTTTATTGTGCCTTTCTGCCCTCTGTCCCACTCGTATTTTGTGCCTTTATGCTCTGTCCCACTCGTTTTTTGTGCCTTTCTGCCCTCTGTCCCACTCGTTTTTTGTGCCTTTATGCCCTCTGTCTCTGTCCCACTCATTTTTTTGTGTTTTTGTACCTTTATGCCCTCTGTCTCTGTCCCACTCGTTTTTTGTGCCTTTATGCCCTCTGTCCCACTCGTTTTTTGTGCCTTTATGCCCTTTGTGCCTTTATGCCCTCTGTCACTGTCCCACTCGTTTTGTGTGCCTTTATGCCCTCTGTCCCACCCGTTTTTTGTGCCTTTATGCCCTCTGTCTCTGTCCCACTCGTTTTCAGTGCCTTTATGTCCTCTGTCCCACTAGTTTTTTGTGCCTTTATGCCCTCTGTCTCTGTCTCACTCGTTTTGTGTGCCTTTATGCCCTCTGTACCACTCGTTTTTTTGTGCCTTTATGCCCTCTGTCTCTGTCCCACTCGTTTTGTGTGCCTTTCTGCCCTCTGTCTCGGTCCCACTCGTTTTTTGTGCCTTTCTGCCCTCTGTCTCTGTGCCACTCGTTTTTTGTGCCTTTATGCTCTCTGTCCCACTCGTTTTTGTGCCTTTATGCCCTCTCTCTGCCCACTCGGTATTTGTGCCTTTCTGCCCTCTGTCCCACTCGTTTTTTGTGCCTTTATGCTCTGTCCCACTCGTTTTTGTGCCTTTCTGCCCTCTATCCCACTCGTTTTTTTTTGCCTTTATGCCCTCTGTCTCTGTCCCACTCGTTTTTTGTGCCTTTCTGCCCTCTGTCTCTGTCCCACTCGTTTTGTGTGCCTTTCTGCCCTCTGTCTCTGTCCCACTCGTTTTTTGTGCCTTTCTGCCCTCTGTCTCTGTCCCACTCGTTTTTTGTGCCTTTATGCCCTCTGTCCAACTCGTTTTTGTGCCTTTATGCCCTCTGTCCCACTCGTTTTTTGTGCCTTTATACCCTCTCTCTGCCCACTCGTTTTTTGTGCCTTTCTGCCCTCTGTCCCACTCGTTTTTTGTGCCTTCATGCTCTGTCCCACTCGTTTTTTGTGCCTTTCTGCCCTCAGTCCCACTCGTTATTTGTGCCTTTATGCCCTCTGTCTCTGTCTCACTCGTTGTTTGGGCCTTTCTGCCCTCTGTCCCACTCGTTTTTGTGCCTTTATGCCCTCTCTCTGCCCACTCGGTTTTTGTGCCTTTCTGCCCTCAGTCCCACTCGTTATTTGTGCCTTTATGCCGTCTGTCTCTGTCCCACTCGTTGTTTGGGCCTTTCTGCCCTCTGTCCCACTCGTGTTTGTGCCTTTATGCTCTCTGTCTCTGTCCCACTTGTGCCTTTATGCTCTCTGTCTCTGTCCCACTCATGTTGTGTGCCTTTCTGCCCTCTGTCTCTGTCCCACTCGTTTTTTGTGCCTTTATGCTCTCTGTCTCTGTCCCACTCGTTTTTGTGCCTTTATGCTCTCTGTCTCTGTCCCACTCGTTTTTGTGCCATTATGCTCTCTGTCCCTCTCATTTTTGTGCCTTTATGCTCTCTGTCTCTGTCCCACTCATTTTTGTGCCTTTATGCTCTCTGTCCCACTCGTTTTAGAGCCTTATGCTCTCTGTCTCTGTCCCACTCGTTTTTGTGCCTTTGTGCTCTCTTTCCCACTCGTTTTGTGTGCCTTTCTGCCCTCTGTCCCACTCATGTTTGTGCCTTTATGCTCTCTGTCTCTGTCCCACTCGTTTTTGTGCCTTTATGCTCTTTTACCCACTCATTTTTGTACCTTTATGCTCTCTGTCTCAGTCCCACTCGTGTTTGTGCCTTTATGCTCTCTGTCTCTGTCCCACTCGTTTTTGTGCCTTTATGCTCTCTGTCCCACTCGTTTTTTGTGCTTTTATGCCCTTTGTCTCTGTCCCACTCGTTTTTTGTGTTTTTGTGCCTTTGTGCCCTCTGTCTCTGTCCCACTCGTTTTTTGTGCCTTTATGCCCTCTGTCTCTGCCCACTCGTTTTTTGTGCCTTTCTGCCCTCTGTCCCACTCGTTTTTTGTGCCTTTATGCCCTCTGTCTCTGCCCACTCGTTTATTGTGCCTTTCTGCCCTCTGTCCCACTCGTATTTTGTGCCTTTATGCTCTGTCCCACTCGTTTTTTGTGCCTTTCTGCCCTCTGTCCCACTCGTTTTTTGTGCCTTTATGCCCTCTGTCTCTGTCCCACTCATTTTTTTGTGTTTTTGTACCTTTATGCCCTCTGTCTCTGTCCCACTCGTTTTTTGTGCCTTTATGCCCTCTGTCCCACTCGTTTTTTGTGCCTTTATGCCCTTTGTGCCTTTATGCCCTCTGTCACTGTCCCACTCGTTTTGTGTGCCTTTATGCCCTCTGTCCCACCCGTTTTTTGTGCCTTTATGCCCTCTGTCTCTGTCCCACTCGTTTTCAGTGCCTTTATGTCCTCTGTCCCACTAGTTTTTTGTGCCTTTATGCCCTCTGTCTCTGTCTCACTCGTTTTGTGTGCCTTTATGCCCTCTGTACCACTCGTTTTTTTGTGCCTTTATGCCCTCTGTCTCTGTCCCACTCGTTTTGTGTGCCTTTCTGCCCTCCGTCTCGGTCCCACTCGTTTTTTGTGCCTTTCTGCCCTCTGTCTCTGTGCCACTCGTTTTTTGTGCCTTTATGCTCTCTGTCCCACTCGTTTTTGTGCCTTTATGCCCTCTCTCTGCCCACTCGGTTTTTGTGCCTTTCTGCCCTCTGTCCCACTCGTTTTTTGTGCCTTTATGCTCTGTCCCACTCGTTTTTGTGCCTTTCTGCCCTTTATCCCACTCGTTTTTTTTGCCTTTATGCCCTCTGTCTCTGTCCCACTCGTTTTTGTGCCTTTCTGCCCTCTGTCTCTGTCCCACTCGTTTTTGTGCCTTTATGCCCTCTTGTCTCTGTCACACAAGTTTTGTGTTCCTTTATGCCCTTCGCCCCACTCGTTTTTGTGCCTTTATGCTCTCTGTCTCTGTCCCACTCATGCCTTTATGCTCTCTGTCTCTGTCCCACTCGTTTTTTGTGCCTTTCTGCCCTCTGTCTCAGTCCCACTCGTTTTTGTGCCTTTATGCCCTCTGTCACTGTCCCACTCGTTTTGTGTGCCTTCATGCCCTCTGTCCCACTCGTTTTTTGTGCCTTTATGCCCTCTGTGTCTGTCCCACTCGTTTTGAGTGCCTTTATGCTCTCTGTCCCACTCGTTTTTTGTGCCTTTATGCCCTCTGTCTCTGTCTCACTCGTTTTGTGTGCCTTTATGCCCTCTGTACCACTCTTTTTTTTGTGCCTTTATGCCCTCTGTCTCTGTCCCACTCATTTTGTGTGCCTTTCTGCCCTCTGTCTCTGTCCCACTCGTTTTTTGTGCCTTTCTGCCCTCTGTCTCTGTCCCACTCGTTTTTTGTGCCTTTATGCCCTCTGTCCAACTCGTTTTTGTGCCTTTATGCCCTCTGTCCCACTCGTTTTTTGTGCCTTTATACCCTCTCTCTGCCCACTCGTTTTTTGTGCCTTTCTGCCCTCTGTCCCACTCGTTTTTTGTGCCTTCATGCTCTGTCCCACTCGTTTTTTGTGCCTTTCTGCCCTCAGTCCCACTCGTTATTTGTGCCTTTATGCCCTCTGTCTCTGTCTCACTCGTTGTTTGGGCCTTTCTGCCCTCTGTCCCACTCGTGTTTGTGCCTTTATGCCCTCTGTCTTTGTCACACAAGTTTTTTGTTCCTTTATGCCCTCTGCCCCACTCGTTTATGTGCCTTTATGCTCTCTGTCTCTGTCCCACTTATGCCTTTATGCTCTCTGTCTCTGTTCCACTCGTTTTTTGTGCCTTTCTGCCCTCTGTCCCACTCCTTTTTGTGCCTTTATGCTCTGTCTCTGTCCCACTCGTTTTTGTGCCTTTATGCTCTCTATCTCTGTCCCACTCATGTTGTGTGCCTTTCTGCCCTCTGCCTCTGCCCCACTCGTTTTTGTGCCTTTATGCTCTCTGTCTCTGTCCCACTCATTTTTGTGCCTTTATGCCCTCTGTCTCTGTCCCACTCATTTTGTGTGCCTTTCTGCCCTCTGTCTCTGTCCCACTCGTTTTTTGTGCCTTTCTGCCCTCTGTCTCTGTCCCACTCGTTTTTTGTGCCTTTATGCCCTCTGTCCAACTCGTTTTTGTGCCTTTATGCCCTCTGTCCCACTCGTTTTTTGTGCCTTTATACCCTCTCTCTGCCCACTCGTTTTTTGTGCCTTTCTGCCCTCTGTCCCACTCGTTTTTGTGCCTTCATGCTCTGTCCCACTCGTTTTTTGTGCCTTTCTGCCCTCAGTCCCACTCGTTATTTGTGCCTTTATGCCCTCTGTCTCTGTCTCACTCGTTGTTTGGGCCTTTCTGCCCTCTGTCCCACTCGTGTTTGTGCCTTTATGCCCTCTGTCTTTGTCACACAAGTTTTTGTTCCTTTATGCCCTCTGCCCCACTCGTTTTTGTGCCTTTATGCTCTCTGTCTCTGTCCCACTTGTGCCTTTATGCTCTCTGTCTCTGTCCCACTTGTTTTTTGTGCCTTTCTGCCCTCTGTCCCTCTCGTTTTTGTGCCTTTATGCTCTGTCTCTGTCCCACTCGTTTTTGTGCCTTTATGCTCTCTATCTCTGTCCCACTCATGTTGTGTGCCTTTCTGCCCTCTGCCTCTGCCCCACTCGTTTTTGTGCCTTTATGCTCTCTGTCTCTGTCCCACTCATTTTTGTGCCTTTATGCTCTCTGTCTCTGTCCCACTCGTTTTTGTGCCTTTATACTCTCTGTCCCACTCGTTTTTGTGCCTTTATGCTCTCTGTCTCTGTCCCACTCGTTTTTGTGCCTTTATGCTCTCTGTCCCACTCGTATTAGTGCCTTTATGTACTCTGTCTCTGTCCCACTCGTTTTTTTGCCTTTATGCTCTCTGTCTCTGTCCCACTCGTTTTGTGTGCCCTGCTGCCCTCTGTCTCTGTCCCACTCATTTTTGTGCCTTTATGCTCTCCGTCTCTGTCCCACTTGTTTTTGTGCCTTTATGCTCTCTTCCCACTCGTGTTTGTGCCTTTATGCTCCCTGTCTCTTTCCCACTTGTGTTTGTGCCTTTATGCTCTCTGTCTCTGTCCCACTCGTTTTTGTCCCTATATGCTCTCTGTCCCACTCGTTTTTTGTGCCTTTATGCTCTGTCCCACTCGTTTTTTTGGCCTTTCTGCCCTCTGTCCCACTCGTTTTTTAGGTCTCGCCCTGGAATTCGCATCCGAAGGATGCGTCCAGGGTTGGAGACTTATAGTTATCTGACACATAGGAATGAGGACAAGAAACTGTTACGAGCTTTTGAAGGCAGATTTGGGTGCGCGAACGCGCACGTTCCGTCCAGCGTCGTGCACATGCGTGAGCATATACACAAACAGCAGACAGACACTCGCTCACACACACACCCTCTCCCCCCCACAGTCACACACACAGACTCCAAGACACATACACACAAGCACGCTCACACACATACACAGCCCCCACCGATGCACGCGCACACACACATGCCCCCCGCCCTCGCAGCTCAGGCGCGCATATACACAAACAGACAGACACTCGCTCACACACACCCCCTCTCCCCCCACAGTCACACACACAGACTCCAAGACACATACACACACGCACGCACGCACGCTCACACACATACACAGCCCGCCACCGCCGCACGCGCACACACACATGCCCCCCGCCCTCGCAGATCATCAACAAGGCGAAGCCACACTCACCGGCTTCCTTGGTAAGGCGGCGGCTCCTCTCATCGGCAGCTGCAGGGCCCGGCAGCAGGACTCTTCCTCCCTCCTTCGGCACCGGGGCGCAGGGTAGGCTCCTGCCTGCTCCGGTGCTCCAAACAGCCACGGCTCTTCCGTGGGAGGCGGGGTAGGCTCCCGCCCTCCTACTTCCTGTTTCTGGTTGTCCCGCCCGGCCTGCCTGACCGGCGGCGCGAGCTCTGAACTTGTGCAAACGAAAAGTGCATAGAGATGCAGTGCTTGCCAGACCTCATCAACTACATGGTTATGACGTGGAAAGCGCTGCTCTATTCACTCAGCCTTATTTTTAATGAAATCTCGCCTGTGTACTGCATCCATGTCGGAGAAAACAAAGCAAGTACCAGAGCTTTACAGCACTGCTCGTCCGGAAGAAGTGCAGCTTAAAACAGCTCTCAACAAATGTGATAACTACTGAGAGCCTTAAAGGTAGTTGTGGAGATGTTATGCAAGGTCTGCCCAATTATTAATTTTTTTTATGTGAACACTGTGCTTTTTGTCTTTAACTCAAAATGTTACAGCTGAGAGAGTAAGTTCAGTCATGCCCACTATACTTATGGAGACCAATCTCATGGTATGTATATACTGGAGCCACTGAAACTGAATTGCATAACAAAATGAATACATAAACGCACAAGACTAGTGCACACTTCATTCCACAAAGATTTCTCTTGCAGGGGCAGGTTAGGAATTTTCACTTGCATTCTGGCAGATGTTTTGTTTTTCCCACTAAATAAAAGTAACACTGCCACTACCAGCATGTAAAGAAAAGCAGGACTGGATGGCCTAGTCTGGAGTCGATCGGTAGGGTTACTGCACAGTCTGACAGAGCAGGATTTCATAATGCTACAAGAAGGGCAGTGCAGCCGGTGACATATTCTTGGGAATAGAAAATTATTCATTATAAATTCCACCACTGCACAGCAGCAGTGTACCAACAAGCGGTGGCACACCAGGTCAGGACATTGTTGCCAACCTCATGAACAGAAGTGTGCACCTATTTGCTGAGGTGCATGAAAAGTGGCAACTAATGGAAGCTTTACAACCCCATCTTGCTGCACTTCACATGATGCTGCCCTGTTACCTCAGAGGAAGACCTCCCCTCTTGAAAAGAGAATTCACCATGTGGAAAGGGGACGTTGCCTTAGACATGCAGGGCTTTATGCAGATAAACTGCCCGAGGCCCTCCTTCAGTTTTCAGAACCCCCCCCCACCCCATCCGTTTGCAAATCGAATGTACATATAAAAATATTTTGGACACATCATTAAAATGTTTAACTTTTCTACAAGAAATATTGTATATGTACTTTTTTATGCAAAGAAAATTTAAATACTGCATAAATGACTTTTCTACAACACATATTTTATATGTTTCTAGAAAAAAGGGTGGTCCAAAGGAGAATCCAAGGCTATATCAGTTTTCACGTGGTTTTTGTAGGAGAAACACACTCAAAAAAACTCTGGACCTCTGGGCTGCTAACACACTCACTATCCCCCTAAAGACATATTTTATATGTACCTTTTTATGCAAAGAAAATTAAAATAGCGCATAAATAAAAACATTGCCATTTACAGTACTAATAGCTCAAACTTAAATAATGCAAGACCTATTGCATTGCAAATGGTTACTGTGCCTTTATGCTCTGTCCACTAGTTTTTGTGTGCTTTTCTGCCCTCTGTCTCTGTCCCACTCGTTTTTGTGCCTTCAGGGGTGTGGAATTTATTCAAATATCTACTTGTCCATGGGGCAGGTTGCTTCATAAATCTACTTGTCCTGTAACAAAATGCACTTGTCCCTTTGGTGCCATGTGGTGCAGCAACAAATTATGGCAGCAATCTCATTATATAAGAGCTCTGCTATAGCCTCTCTGATTATGCCAGGGCACATATCATAGTAGTGTTTGAATACTAGCAATCCCTTTATTTTGCCATGTTTCGGCAGATCTACATACTGTAACTGAAGGTAGTCGTAAGCAATAGTTCCAGGGTTGGAATGCCCTTTTGAGTTTGTGCAAACCAACTAACTTGCATGTTTTAAGAGTTTTTAGCAACTCTTTTCTAATCTTTTCCCATACTGAGAAATGTTTGAAATTTACTCCTGTTAATGGCAGACTTAAACCTTCTTCCAGAGTTGGGAAAAAAGTGGTTGGAGGGAAAATTAACTTGCAAACACTCAGGTTTTCGCATGAGCAAATCTGCACATGCATATTTGCTCATGCTAAAATGCAGTTCACAAATATTTTCTAGAAGTACAATTTCTTGCCCTACTTGTGTACATTCTTGTGAATTCACGAAAGCCATATAACTGAACTTAATGCAAGGACATATACAGAGGGTGCACTTTTGAGACTTTTTTTAATAATTGGGCCCTAATTTGGTCTGGCATTAACCATGACCTTTTGGGTTTATTACATTTCTTTTCCTCTCTCTCTGTATCCGCTGGCTTCACTGTGAGTGACAGCAGTCTGCTCTTTCACAAGGAGCATATCGGCACACAAAGTAGTTTTGTTCAGTGCCTATAACTAATTTGGCATTCTGTGCTTTTTGAGATCAAACACAATTTTTGCTTTTGCCAATGTTTGTTATAGTGGTGAGGGCCCGTAAGCTCTCACATCAATAAGGTTTGACAGAAACCATGCCAAAACAAGTCACACATTGCCAAAACTAAAAAGCTGACCACCAATTTCAGACCAACTGGCTTTGCCAATGCGTGTTTACTTTTATGTTTCCCATAATCTTATTGAAACTGGTTACACTGATTTTCCAATATGAACATTTTTGGGAAAAACTAGCATGCATCAACACATGTTACTAAATGATGCTGCAAAGAAATGGTACCTGAAATTTTACAGTAGTTTAGGAAAATGTTTTTCCCCCTACTTTCATTTTTTTAGGAACATTTTATATTGAAAGCAAAAAATAATTTGTCTTGCTTTCAAGCTTCTGCAAATATTTGCATCTAATCGGAGAGCATTCTGGGAGCATTGTGCATAGCCTCAAATTGCTAAACTTTAGAACCGTGTGTCCACATTTTTATACTGGAACCACTGTCAGTAGTGCAGTCAGAATTCACATTTACTTTGAGCACTCACCCTTATAATAAAGGCATCAAATTAATGAACCATAAATACAAAGTTGAACAGCATTAACACATGCACACAAATATTAACTTAACTGCAGGCAGTGCCCTTCCCTGATCCTTAATGTGGTACTGCAAACTGGCAGCCAAATGGTTTGTGCTGCAGGGGTGGGCCTACTTGTCCCAAGGACAAAATACACATTAAAACTTGTTGCCCTTGACCCCAAACGATATGTCCTGGGCGTCGGGCTATAGGAATTCCACATCCCTGGCCTTTTTGCCCTCTGTCTCTGTCCCACTCGTTTTTTGTGCCTTTATGCCCTCTGTCCCACTCGTTTTTGTGCCTTTATGCTCTCTGTCTCTGTCCCATTCGTTTTTTGTGCCTTTATGCCCTCTGTCTCTGTCCCACTCGTTTTTTTGTGCCTTTCTGCCCTCTGTCCCACTCATTTTTGTGCCTTTATGCACTCTGTCTCTGTCACACTCGTTTTTTGTTCATTTATGCCCTCTGCCCCACTCGTTTTTGTGCCTTTATGCTCTGTCTCTGTCCCACTCGTTTTTGTGCCTTTATGCTCTCTGTCTCTGTCTCACTCTTTTAGTGTGCCTTTCTGCCCTCTGTCTCTGTCCCACTTGTTTTTTGTGCCTTTCTGCCCTCTGTCTCTGTCCCGCTCGTTTTTGTGCCTTTATGCTCTCTGTCTCTGTCTCACTCGTTTCTGTGCCTTTATGCTCTCTGTCCCACTCGTTTTTGTGCCTTTATGCTCTCTGTCTCTGTCCCACTCGTTTTTGTGCCTTTATGCTCTCTATCTCTGTCCCACTCATTTTGTGTGCCTTTCTGCCCTGTGTCTCTGTCCCACTCGTTTTTGTGCCTTTATGCTCTTTGTCCCACTCATTGTTGTGCCTTTCTGCCCTCTGTCTCTGTCCCACTTGTTTTTGTGCCTTTATGCTCTCTGTCCCACTCGTTTTTGTGCCTTTATGCTCTCTGTCCCACTCGTTTTAGTGCCTTTATGCTCTTTGTCTCTGTCCCACTCGTTTTTGTGCCTTTATGCTCTCTGTCTCTGTCCCACTCGTTTTGTGTGTCTTTCTGCCCTCTGTCTCTGTCCCACTTGTTTTTGTGCCTTTATGCTCTCTGTCTCTGTCCCACTCGTTTTTGTGCCTTTATGCTCTCTGTCCCACTTGTGTTTGTGCCTTTATTCTCTCTGTCTCTGTCCCACTCGTGTTTGTGCCTTTATGCTCTCTGTCTCTGTCTCACTCGTTTTTGTGCCTTTATGCTCTCTGTCTCTGTCCCACTCGTTTTTGTGCCTTTATGCTCTCTGTCTCTGTCCCACTCGTTTTTGTGCCTTTATGCTCTCTGTCCCTGTCCCACTCGTTTTTGTGACTTTATGCTGTCTGTCTCTGTCCCACTCGTTTTTTATGCCTTTCTGCCCTCTTGCCTGCTGTTCCGCTAGTTTCCCCAGCTGCTGTGGCCTTTTGTTTAAATATTGTTTATGTAGGAGAAACACACTCAAAAAAACTCTGGACCTCTGGGCTGCTAACACACTCACTATCCCCCTAAAGACATATTTTATATGTACCTTTTTATGCAAAGAAAATTAAAATAGCGCATAAATAAAAACATTGCCATTTACAGTACTAATAGCTCAAACTTAAATAATGCGAGACATATTGCATTGCAAATGCTTGTTGTGCCTTTATGCTCTGTCCACTAGTTTTTGTGTGCCTTTCTGCCCTCTGTCTCTGTCCCACTCGTTTTTGTGCCTTTCTGCCCTCTGTCTCTGTCCCACTCGTTTTTTGTGCCTTTATGCCCTCTGTCCCACTCGTTTTTGTGCCTTTATGCTCTCTGTCTCTGTCCCACTCGTTTTTTGTGCCTTTATGTCCTCTGTCTCTGTCCCAATCGTTTTTTTGTGCCTTTCTGCCCTCTGTCCAACTCATTTTTGTGCCTTTATGCCCTCTGTCTCTGTCACACTCGTTTTTTGTTCATTTATGCCCTCTGCCCCACTCGTTTTTGTGCCTTTATGCTCTGTCTCTGTCCCACTCATTTTTGTGCCTTTGTGCTCTCTGTCTCTGTCTCACTCTTTTTGTGTGCCTTTCTGCCCTCTGTCTCTGTCCCACTCGTTTTTTGTGCCTTTCTGCCCTCTGTCTCTGTCCCGCTCGTTTTTGTGCCTTTATGCTCTCTGTCTCTGTCCCACTCGTTTTTGTGCCTTTATGCCCTCTGTCCCACTCGTTTTTGTGCCTTTATGCTCTCTGTCTCTGTCCCACTCGTTTTTTGTGCCTTTATGCCCTCTGTCTCTGTCCCACTCGTTTTTTTGTGCCTTTCTGCCCTCTGTCCCACTCATTTTTGTGCCTTTATGCCCTCTGTCACACTCGTTTTTTGTTCATTTATGCCCTCTGCCCCACTCGTTTTTGTGCCTTTATGCTCTGTCTCTGTCCCACTCATTTTTGTGCCTTTGTGCTCTCTGTCTCTGTCTCACTCTTTTTGTGTGCCTTTCTGCCCTCTGTCTCTGTCCCACTCGTTTTTTGTGCCTTTCTGCCCTCTGTCTCTGTCCCGCTCGTTTTTGTGCCTTTATGCTCTCTGTCTCTGTCCCACTCTTTTTTGTGCCTTTATGCTCTCTGTCCCACTCGTTTTTGTGCCTTTATGCTCTCTGTCTCTGTCCCACTCGTTTTTGTGCCTTTATGCTCTCTATCTCTGTCCCACTCATTTTGTGTGCCTTTCTGCCCTGTGTCTCTGTCCCACTCGTTTTTGTGCCTTTATGCTCTCTGTCCCACTCATTTTTGTGCCTTTCTGCCCTCTGTCTCTGTCCCACTTGTTTTTGTGCCTTTATGCTCTCTGTCCCACTCGTTTTTGTGCCTTTATGCTCTCTGTCCCACTCGTTTTTGTGCCTTCATGCTCTCTGTCCCACTCGTTTTTGTGCCTTTATGCTCTCTGTCTCTATCCCACTCGTTTTGTGTGTCTTTCTGCCCTCTGTCCCACTTGTTTTTGTGCCTTTATGCTCTCTGTCTCTGTCCCACTCGTTTTTGTGCCTTTATGTTCTCTGTCCCACTTGTGTTTGTGCCTTTATTCTCTCTGTCTCTGTCCCACTCGTGTTTGTGCCTTTATGCTCTCTGTCTCTGTCCCACTCGTTTTTGTGCCTTTATGCTTTCTGTCTCTGTCCCACTCGTTTTTGTGCCTTTATGCTTTCTGTCCCTGTCCCACTTGTTTTTGTGACTTTATGCTGTCTGTCTCTGTCCCACTCGTTTTTTATGCCTTTCTGCCCTCTTGCCTGCTGTTCCACTAGTTTCCCCAGCTGCTGTGGCCTTTTGTTTAAATATTGTTGTTAATCAGAGCCCCTTCACGGGCTCTGATTAACATCAATACTTAAACGAAAGGCCACAGTCTGCTCAGCGCTTTACTAACAAAAGCGTAGACAGTTTCCAAACACAGCGCGTACTTTAGCACACACTGTGTTTGGAAACTGTCTACGCTTTTGTTAGTAAAGCGCGGGGCAGACTCTGGCCTTTTGTTTAAATATTGATGTTAATCAGAGCCCGTGAAGGGGCTCTGAATAACAACAATATTTAAATAAAGGGCCACAGTCAGCCCGCTCACACATAGCCGCAAGCGTCATAATGGCCACCAGCCCCCCGCCCCACCTCCTTACCTGCACTCACGCTGGCTCATTCATGATCACGCTGCTACCTTCTTTAAAGAGGCTGGCAGCGCGACTCCTTCTAGCGACGTCCTGTGTGCACGCTCCACGCGAGGTGATGCACGCTGACGTCAGGGGAGGTGCCCGCGCGCGCCCTAGAGGGAACGGTGGTCACAACTTATTAATGTTAAATTTCAATTTAATAAGCAATCAACGAATAATGCTTCTACCTACCTATTAAGGTCCAGTGCTAATTTTTATGGTGGACAGAACAAAGCCGACAGGGTTCTAGCCAATTACTTGAAAGTTATGCATAACAAGCTTAATATAGAATCTATTATGATTGCCCAGCAGGAATTAAAATATAAAGACGACGAAATCTTAAACAAATTTTTTTATTTCTATCAAACGCTCAACACTTCAGACGCCTCTCCTACAGGCTACAAAAGAGAAGGGTACAAAGTTCCTATGCAGTATATTAACCACCCAAAAGGGTAAATGCACTACAGGTATTGAGGAGGTGAGGCATTCCTCCTGTCGGAACTAGGGCCCCCACACACCCATCAAGCTAGATGTCACGCTTCATCATATGGGCCTGCTCCTCGTCCGTGAGAGATACTACTGCTATCTTATGTATCATTGGGGGTTTGGAAGACACTTTTGACATTAATTTATTAGTCACCTTGGATGAAGAACAACCATATACAAATATCCCACAGAAGGAGACACTGATGGTGATAGATCTTTACAAAAAGAGAGAGTTTCCCTTGTGCCATAAAGGACTGGGAAGTACAAAACGTAAACAAAAAGAATTTCCTTTCTGTGCAAACCACTACTGTTAGACTCTAAACCTTATCAAACATTTAGAATGGAACCTGAAATATATACCTCAACACAAAACTATTAAAATATTTGTTTCGATTTTATTAAAAACCGGCACATAATGCCAAAATGTCATGATCATTATACATATATAGTACTAAATACAAAATATACATATCAATCAATGGTAAAGTAGTCCTTTTGTCGACGCGTTTCGGTGTCTTGATCTTTTTGTAAACACCTTCCTCAGGACAGGTAAGTAAAATCTACAACATTTCAAATCTGCAAACAAATACATACAGTTAATATCACTTAAAGGTTATATATTTCTCCTATATTTCATCTAGGTTTTAGGTAGATTTGATAAGATCAAGTTAGTCTTACTTAAAAAAGCATATATCTTTTTAGTTCTTCTAGTTATCCTTAGACTCGAACCATTTATTGCCTTTTGGTTCTTCTTTCAAGATGTTCAACGGGGCATGGACCTGTATTAAAAAACGGTATGGATACCATTCTAAGTAACGATCATTAATGTGCATGAGTGCCAGTCAGTGTGTTACTTTTTTATCATCATTAAGCAGGTTAAGGGCTACTTACATGTTTTGTCTCACACAGGATTTATTTCAAGGAGTAGGGGTCATCATTCTGTAATTTAAATGATCCTGGAGTTTTCAATTCTCCTTCTCTGTTTAGTTCCGGACGTTCACTGTTCCGGTTGTGCCACCATGTAGTTATGGATGTGCTTTAGTGGAAATATTCCTATAAATGGAGTTGAACGGATATTACTTCTCACCTTATAGTTGATTTAAGGCCCACATTGCTTCTGGCACAATTTCAATCTATTTCTAAAAAAGGAATATGCGTTCGTTTCTGTCATGCTAGTATATGGATATCTTCATTTTTTCTAATTTTATGCTAATTATTTACTAGTTAAAATTCCCGGTTGTGCATTTAAAAAATTATACCTTCTCACAGTACTTAATCTTAGAGATTATCTTTAAGTGCAGTTATGGACTCGCTATCCTCGTGGTGTTACCCACTTCTACCTTAGATAGACTAACCGGAAAGTTTGTAAACATTAGGTGAATCCTCAGCCCCACTACGATTTTATAATGAGGGATATGGTGGATTAGTCGGAAAGTTTGTAGACATTAGGTAAATTCCAGACCCCCTTGCGATATTATGACGAGGGATATGGTGGATTGGTTCCTCATTTTAAAAAACCTAAATCAAGTCAGCTTTCAAACAAGTTGAAGCCTGGCATATCCTCAGGTCCGTTCTCAATAGTGCTACAGCATGTTCCTTACCTGGCGTATGGTGAAACACCGTCCTCTTCGGCCTCCTACCGTCTTCTTACTCGAGTGCCGTGGGACCTTCACCGCGCCTTTTTATACCGTCCCCTTAATTGTTTCATTGGGACGATTGCACTAATTAAACACTGATTAACTTAGTGTTACCGACATGGAGTTAACCTCGTGATCGGAAGAACATTTATAATTACGAGCGCCATCTTCGTAGTTTTTAGTTCGTTGGCGTCATTGTGCCCTTGGTTTTTATACAAGGGGGTGGTGATGAACAGAGTGTCTGAATTGAGCAGACCACTCTTACCCAGTCCAAAGATCAGGGCTTGATCCATCACCGTTATTTATCTCACTGCCCCATCCCAGCTCAGAACATGGCTATATGCAAATCAGTCTGTCCCTGGCCCAGTGCATCATGGGAACAGGGCAGACTAAACTACCAAGCCAATTCTTTACCAGAAAGGAGACAAGCTACCGGGGACCGGTTTCTGGCATTTCAGCCTCTTCGGCCCGGCTTGCTTGAATCCTGATGGAGCAGTGAGAAAGGGACTCATGTCTGAGTATACCCTGCCACACCTATAGTGGCCAAAATCGATTTACAAAAGGGGGTGGTGATGAACAGAGTGTCTGAATTGAGCAGACCACTCTTACCCAGTCCAAAGATCAGGGCTTGATCCATCACCGTTATTTATCTCACTGCCCCATCCCAGCTCAGAACATGGCTATATGCAAATCAGTCTGTCCCTGGCCCAGTGCATCATGGGAACAGGGCAGACTAAACTACCAAGCCAATTCTTTACCAGAAAGGAGACAAGCTACCGGGGACCGGTTTCTGGCATTTCAGCCTCTTCGGCCCGGCTTGCTTGAATCCTGATGGAGCAGTGAGAAAGGGACTCATGTCTGAGTATACCCTGCCACACCTATAGTGGCCAAAATCGATTTACAAAAGGGGGTGGTGATGAACAGAGTGTCTGAATTGAGCAGACCACTCTTACCCAGTCCAAAGATCAGGGCTTGATCCATCACCGTTATTTATCTCACTGCCCCATCCCAGCTCAGAACATGGCTATATGCAAATCAGTCTGTCCCTGGCCCAGTGCATCATGGGAACAGGGCAGACTAAACTACCAAGCCAATTCTTTACCAGAAAGGAGACAAGCTACCGGGGACCGGTTTCTGGCATTTCAGCCTCTTCGGCCCGGCTTGCTTGAATCCTGATGGAGCAGTGAGAAAGGGACTCATGTCTGAGTATACCCTGCCACACCTATAGTGGCCAAAATCGATTTACAAAAGGGGGTGGTGATGAACAGAGTGTCTGAATTGAGCAGACCACTCTTACCCAGTCCAAAGATCAGGGCTTGATCCATCACCGTTATTTATCTCACTGCCCCATCCCAGCTCAGAACATGGCTATATGCAAATCAGTCTGTCCCTGGCCCAGTGCATCATGGGAACAGGGCAGACTAAACTACCAAGCCAATTCTTTACCAGAAAGGAGACAAGCTACCGGGGACCGGTTTCTGGCATTTCAGCCTCTTCGGCCCGGCTTGCTTGAATCCTGATGGAGCAGTGAGAAAGGGACTCATGTCTGAGTATACCCTGCCACACCTATAGTGGCCAAAATCGATTTACAAAAGGGGGTGGTGATGAACAGAGTGTCTGAATTGAGCAGACCACTCTTACCCAGTCCAAAGATCAGGGCTTGATCCATCACCGTTATTTATCTCACTGCCCCATCCCAGCTCAGAACATGGCTATATGCAAATCAGTCTGTCCCTGGCCCAGTGCATCATGGGAACAGGGCAGACTAAACTACCAAGCCAATTCTTTACCAGAAAGGAGACAAGCTACCGGGGACCGGTTTCTGGCATTTCAGCCTCTTCGGCCCGGCTTGCTTGAATCCTGATGGAGCAGTGAGAAAGGGACTCATGTCTGAGTATACCCTGCCACACCTATAGTGGCCAAAATCGATTTACAAAAGGGGGTGGTGATGAACAGAGTGTCTGAATTGAGCAGACCACTCTTACCCAGTCCAAAGATCAGGGCTTGATCCATCACCGTTATTTATCTCACTGCCCCATCCCAGCTCAGAACATGGCTATATGCAAATCAGTCTGTCCCTGGCCCAGTGCATCATGGGAACAGGGCAGACTAAACTACCAAGCCAATTCTTTACCAGAAAGGAGACAAGCTACCGGGGACCGGTTTCTGGCATTTCAGCCTCTTCGGCCCGGCTTGCTTGAATCCTGATGGAGCAGTGAGAAAGGGACTCATGTCTGAGTATACCCTGCCACACCTATAGTGGCCAAAATCGATTTACAAAAGGGGGTGGTGATGAACAGAGTGTCTGAATTGAGCAGACCACTCTTACCCAGTCCAAAGATCAGGGCTTGATCCATCACCGTTATTTATCTCACTGCCCCATCCCAGCTCAGAACATGGCTATATGCAAATCAGTCTGTCCCTGGCCCAGTGCATCATGGGAACAGGGCAGACTAAACTACCAAGCCAATTCTTTACCAGAAAGGAGACAAGCTACCGGGGACCGGTTTCTGGCATTTCAGCCTCTTCGGCCCGGCTTGCTTGAATCCTGATGGAGCAGTGAGAAAGGGACTCATGTCTGAGTATACCCTGCCACACCTATAGTGGCCAAAATCGATTTACAAAAGGGGGTGGTGATGAACAGAGTGTCTGAATTGAGCAGACCACTCTTACCCAGTCCAAAGATCAGGGCTTGATCCATCACCGTTATTTATCTCACTGCCCCATCCCAGCTCAGAACATGGCTATATGCAAATCAGTCTGTCCCTGGCCCAGTGCATCATGGGAACAGGGCAGACTAAACTACCAAGCCAATTCTTTACCAGAAAGGAGACAAGCTACCGGGGACCGGTTTCTGGCATTTCAGCCTCTTCGGCCCGGCTTGCTTGAATCCTGATGGAGCAGTGAGAAAGGGACTCATGTCTGAGTATACCCTGCCACACCTATAGTGGCCAAAATCGATTTACAAAAGGGGGTGGTGATGAACAGAGTGTCTGAATTGAGCAGACCACTCTTACCCAGTCCAAAGATCAGGGCTTGATCCATCACCGTTATTTATCTCACTGCCCCATCCCAGCTCAGAACATGGCTATATGCAAATCAGTCTGTCCCTGGCCCAGTGCATCATGGGAACAGGGCAGACTAAACTACCAAGCCAATTCTTTACCAGAAAGGAGACAAGCTACCGGGGACCGGTTTCTGGCATTTCAGCCTCTTCGGCCCGGCTTGCTTGAATCCTGATGGAGCAGTGAGAAAGGGACTCATGTCTGAGTATACCCTGCCACACCTATAGTGGCCAAAATCGATTTACAAAAGGGGGTGGTGATGAACAGAGTGTCTGAATTGAGCAGACCACTCTTACCCAGTCCAAAGATCAGGGCTTGATCCATCACCGTTATTTATCTCACTGCCCCATCCCAGCTCAGAACATGGCTATATGCAAATCAGTCTGTCCCTGGCCCAGTGCATCATGGGAACAGGGCAGACTAAACTACCAAGCCAATTCTTTACCAGAAAGGAGACAAGCTACCGGGGACCGGTTTCTGGCATTTCAGCCTCTTCGGCCCGGCTTGCTTGAATCCTGATGGAGCAGTGAGAAAGGGACTCATGTCTGAGTATACCCTGCCACACCTATAGTGGCCAAAATCGATTTACAAAAGGGGGTGGTGATGAACAGAGTGTCTGAATTGAGCAGACCACTCTTACCCAGTCCAAAGATCAGGGCTTGATCCATCACCGTTATTTATCTCACTGCCCCATCCCAGCTCAGAACATGGCTATATGCAAATCAGTCTGTCCCTGGCCCAGTGCATCATGGGAACAGGGCAGACTAAACTACCAAGCCAATTCTTTACCAGAAAGGAGACAAGCTACCGGGGACCGGTTTCTGGCATTTCAGCCTCTTCGGCCCGGCTTGCTTGAATCCTGATGGAGCAGTGAGAAAGGGACTCATGTCTGAGTATACCCTGCCACACCTATAGTGGCCAAAATCGATTTACAAAAGGGGGTGGTGATGAACAGAGTGTCTGAATTGAGCAGACCACTCTTACCCAGTCCAAAGATCAGGGCTTGATCCATCACCGTTATTTATCTCACTGCCCCATCCCAGCTCAGAACATGGCTATATGCAAATCAGTCTGTCCCTGGCCCAGTGCATCATGGGAACAGGGCAGACTAAACTACCAAGCCAATTCTTTACCAGAAAGGAGACAAGCTACCGGGGACCGGTTTCTGGCATTTCAGCCTCTTCGGCCCGGCTTGCTTGAATCCTGATGGAGCAGTGAGAAAGGGACTCATGTCTGAGTATACCCTGCCACACCTATAGTGGCCAAAATCGATTTACAAAAGGGGGTGGTGATGAACAGAGTGTCTGAATTGAGCAGACCACTCTTACCCAGTCCAAAGATCAGGGCTTGATCCATCACCGTTATTTATCTCACTGCCCCATCCCAGCTCAGAACATGGCTATATGCAAATCAGTCTGTCCCTGGCCCAGTGCATCATGGGAACAGGGCAGACTAAACTACCAAGCCAATTCTTTACCAGAAAGGAGACAAGCTACCGGGGACCGGTTTCTGGCATTTCAGCCTCTTCGGCCCGGCTTGCTTGAATCCTGATGGAGCAGTGAGAAAGGGACTCATGTCTGAGTATACCCTGCCACACCTATAGTGGCCAAAATCGATTTACAAAAGGGGGTGGTGATGAACAGAGTGTCTGAATTGAGCAGACCACTCTTACCCAGTCCAAAGATCAGGGCTTGATCCATCACCGTTATTTATCTCACTGCCCCATCCCAGCTCAGAACATGGCTATATGCAAATCAGTCTGTCCCTGGCCCAGTGCATCATGGGAACAGGGCAGACTAAACTACCAAGCCAATTCTTTACCAGAAAGGAGACAAGCTACCGGGGACCGGTTTCTGGCATTTCAGCCTCTTCGGCCCGGCTTGCTTGAATCCTGATGGAGCAGTGAGAAAGGGACTCATGTCTGAGTATACCCTGCCACACCTATAGTGGCCAAAATCGATTTACAAAAGGGGGTGGTGATGAACAGAGTGTCTGAATTGAGCAGACCACTCTTACCCAGTCCAAAGATCAGGGCTTGATCCATCACCGTTATTTATCTCACTGCCCCATCCCAGCTCAGAACATGGCTATATGCAAATCAGTCTGTCCCTGGCCCAGTGCATCATGGGAACAGGGCAGACTAAACTACCAAGCCAATTCTTTACCAGAAAGGAGACAAGCTACCGGGGACCGGTTTCTGGCATTTCAGCCTCTTCGGCCCGGCTTGCTTGAATCCTGATGGAGCAGTGAGAAAGGGACTCATGTCTGAGTATACCCTGCCACACCTATAGTGGCCAAAATCGATTTACAAAAGGGGGTGGTGATGAACAGAGTGTCTGAATTGAGCAGACCACTCTTACCCAGTCCAAAGATCAGGGCTTGATCCATCACCGTTATTTATCTCACTGCCCCATCCCAGCTCAGAACATGGCTATATGCAAATCAGTCTGTCCCTGGCCCAGTGCATCATGGGAACAGGGCAGACTAAACTACCAAGCCAATTCTTTACCAGAAAGGAGACAAGCATTTCAGCCTCTTCGGCCCGGCTTGCTTGAATCCTGATGGAGCAGTGAGAAAGGGACTCATGTCTGAGTATACCCTGCCACACCTATAGTGGCCATATAATGCCAGAAACCGGTCCCCGGGAGCTTGTTTCCTTCCCAGTGTAAGAATTGGCTTTTGTAGTTTGGTTTGCCCTGTTCCCATCATGCACTGGGACAGGAACAGACTAATTTGCATACAGCCAGGTTCTGAAACTGGGATGGTGCAGTGAGCTAAAAAACGGTGTTGGATCTAGCCCTGATCTCTTGACTGGGTGAGAGCTTTCTGCTTAATTCAGAGACTCTGTCCCTCACCACCCCTTGTTGTAAATATTTTTGTCCACCCTAAGCGTGGAAGGGTATTCTCAGATGTGAGACCCTTGCTCATTGCACCATCAGGATTCAAGCAAACCGGGCCGAAGACGGCTGTAATGCCAGAAACCGGTCCCCGGGAGCTTGTTTCCTTCCCAGTGTAAGAATTGGCTTTTGTAGTTTGGTTTGCCCTGTTCCCATCATGCACTGGGACAGGAACAGACTAATTTGCATACAGCCAGGTTCTGAAACTGGGATGGTGCAGTGAGCTAAAAAACGGTGTTGGATCTAGCCCTGATCTCTTGACTGGGTGAGAGCTTTCTGCTTAATTCAGAGACTCTGTCCCTCACCACCCCTTGTTGTAAATATTTTTGTCCACCCTAAGCGTGGAAGGGTATTCTCAGATGTGAGACCCTTGCTCATTGCACCATCAGGATTCAAGCAAACCGGGCCGAAGACGGCTGTAATGCCAGAAACCGGTCCCCGGGAGCTTGTTTCCTTCCCAGTGTAAGAATTGGCTTTTGTAGTTTGGTTTGCCCTGTTCCCATCATGCACTGGGACAGGAACAGACTAATTTGCATACAGCCAGGTTCTGAAACTGGGATGGTGCAGTGAGCTAAAAAACGGTGTTGGATCTAGCCCTGATCTCTTGACTGGGTGAGAGCTTTCTGCTTAATTCAGAGACTCTGTCCCTCACCACCCCTTGTTGTAAATATTTTTGTCCACCCTAAGCGTGGAAGGGTATTCTCAGATGTGAGACCCTTGCTCATTGCACCATCAGGATTCAAGCAAACCGGGCCGAAGACGGCTGTAATGCCAGAAACCGGTCCCCGGGAGCTTGTTTCCTTCCCAGTGTAAGAATTGGCTTTTGTAGTTTGGTTTGCCCTGTTCCCATCATGCACTGGGACAGGAACAGACTAATTTGCATACAGCCAGGTTCTGAAACTGGGATGGTGCAGTGAGCTAAAAAACGGTGTTGGATCTAGCCCTGATCTCTTGACTGGGTGAGAGCTTTCTGCTTAATTCAGAGACTCTGTCCCTCACCACCCCTTGTTGTAAATATCTTGGTTTTTATACAGCGCAACTATGACTCCAAGGAGCATCTTGGCGCCTACACAGACCAGATATGATCTAGAATCTGGCCCGTACATACAGCAGTTACCATCCCAAGACCCTAAAAGACAACCTACCTTTCAGCCAGTTCCTCCACATAAGGAGAAACTGTAGTTCAATACATGACTATAAAACTGAAGCCGAACTACTATCCAAAAACGTACTGAAAAGAGAATACACTAATAAACAAGTCGGCACATGCATGAAACGAGCCCGAAATAATCAGTGAGACCATCCTTGAGGTAAAAAGAAAGGAACCCGACAATACCCTCACCTGACGCTGACGCTGCAACGAATCATCTCTTCCTGGTCGCCATTCTCGAGGGCGAGGTGTGCCACGTGACTCGCCCCCTCGGTTGGCCACGCCCCCTTACCAGACCTATATATAGTGCGCGCAGCTCTCATAGCGCGACACTAACGCAGGACTCCTGAGGCGAAAAGACGGGAGCGTGAAACTTTGCATTTTAATTATTTTGTGTGATACTTTGTTTTTAACCTACCTGGCATACTTGCACTCCCTGGCATTTCCTCAAACAGCGCGCTGACGCTGCAACGAATCATCTCTTCCTGGTCGCCATTCTCGAGGGCGAGGTGTGCCACGTGACACGCCCCCTCGGTTGGCCACACCCCCTTCAACGCCCCGACCATCCAGCATAAATTATGTGTCTTGGGAGGAAGCGCAGCGGACGAGCGCAGCGGGCGCGACGATTGCGCGCCGAAGGCGCGCCTAAGGCAAGCCCGTCTGCGCCCGTCCGCGACTGGCCGGGACTAGGGGCACGTCACTCCGCCCCGCTCATCACCTATACACCGGACCTACTACGCAGCTTCCAGGGTCCCTGGCCCATCACGGCCTCCATTTGCTCTCGCATTTCCTCCTGTGGTCTCTCCCCCACCGCCCCCCCTCTCCTCCCTCTCTCTACAGTTGACCCCTCTCTCTCGCTCTGTAACATTGCCCCTTCATCAACCTCCAAAGCCCTCATGGCTCTTTATCTTAATACCCGGTCCGCTGTCGCCGATGCGCATGAACTCTCGGTCCTGCTGGATCTTCATGCCCCAGATCTTCTTTTCCTAACTGAGACCTGGTTCTGCGATGACTCCCTCCTTGTCCTGCTATCCACCTTACCGGCCACTTACTATGCCCTCAGGGCGGACCGCCCTTCAGGCAGAGCCGGGGGTGGCGTGGCGGTCATCGCACGTGCCGATCTTCCCTTCCAAATTCTATCCCTGCCTGACATTGCGACCACCGAATTTCTGGTGATTCGCACTACCTCCACCTCTCCCCCCCTGACTTGCTTTCTTACCTACCGCCCTCCTCAATCCCCCCTACAGTTTCTCCCTGACTTCTTGGAAGTCTTGGCCACTATTACAGTCAATAACTCCTCCATTCTGCTCCTTGGCGACTTTAATTTCTGGCCCTCCGACCCCGCCGAATGTCCGTCCTCTAAGGAATTTTCCGAAACCCTTCATTCCCTCAACTTCACATCCCACGTTCACTCCCCCACCCATATCAAAGGTCACACGCTTGACCAGATCTGGTCCCTGAACTGCCCTGTGGAATCTCTCTCCATTTCACCTTGTTCTTGGTCTGACCACCACCTGATTTCATTTTTCCTTCCTATCCACCCCCCAGCTAAGCTCCCCCGCCCCAAAAACACCTGGGTACGCTCATGGGGTCGAGTTAACCTGGAAAATCTTTCCTCCCTTCTCACCTCCTCCCTCCCCTCCCTACAGGGCCTTTCCACCTTCTCCCAGGTTGATGCCATAGACCAGTGGCTCTCCTCTGGCCGCGACTCCGTTGCCCCGCTCAAGCGCATCACCTCCAAACGTGAGAAGGACGCCAATCGGTGGTTCAACGAAGAGCTTAAGGCCACCAAACTAAAAGTACGCCGCGTGGAGCGGGCATGGAGGAGAAACTATTGCCCCACTTTAAAACTGGAGTATACCAACACCCTTACCCAGTATAAAAAAGACATCTTGGAGGCCAAAACATCATATTTCTCCTCCAAAATTCTAGCTGCGGAAAACCAGTCTAAGGAGATATTCACCATCGTCCACAACCTGGCGTTCTTGGACAGAACAACCCTTAAGCCCGCCCCGTCCGAAGAACTCTGCCTTTCCCTCAATAATTACTTCATTCATAAAATTGCTACCATCAAGGCCAACATCCCTCCCCCCTCTCCCTCCTTTGTTGACCCCCAATGTCCCCCTCCCAAGGGTGAACTCACCACCCTCCCCTTCATCACTAGGGAATGTTTGACCTCCTTGGTGCCTCTGGTCAAGTCTGGTTCTCCGCTTGACCCCTGTCCGGCTCACATTCTCCGCCATATCTTTGTCTCTTGCCCAGACCCCCCCCTTCACCTCCTTAACAGCTCTCTTGCTCAAGGCGTAGTTCCCAACCCCTTGAAGTCCGCGGTTATTGTGCCTATTCTGAAAAAACCCGGGGCAGACCCTTCTGTCCCTGCCAATTTCCGCCCCATCTCCCTCTTGCCATTTTTGGCCAAGGTGCTCGAGCGCCATGTCACCTGCGCTCTGAGCTCCTTTGTGGAGAAGCATGGAGCCCTTGCCCCTCACCAAGCCGGCTTCCGCCCCGCACACTCTACGGAGTCCGTTGTCATTTCGGTCCTGGACAACCTCAGGGAGGGTATGGATACCAATCAGCACCAGGCCCTTGTGCTCCTCGATCTCTCAGCCGCCTTTGATACGGTGGACCACACCATCTTACTTTCCCGTATCAAGGCGGCGGGGATCGGGGGGACCGCCCTGGTCTGGTTATCCTCCTTCCTGAGCGACCGCACCCAGGCCGTTCGCCTGGGTGACTTCACAGCGGACGTCCGGAAAGTTCAGTGCGGGGTTCCCCAAGGTTCTTCCCTCTCCCCCCTCCTGTTTAATCTGTACATCGCTCCTCTGATTTTCTCTCTCCAACAGATGGAGGTCGCCGTATTTAATTATGCGGATGACCTCCAGCTTGTTTTCAATCTATCCTCTTCCCCCTCTTCTGTTCTAAACTTTCAATCTGTCATGCTCCATATCAGGGACTGGATGAACCACAATCACCTCAAACTTAACCCCGACAAGACCGAGTTGGTGTTGACGGGCGGTTCATCCAGCCCCTGGTCCTCTCTTTTCTGGCCTCTCTCTCTTGGCCCCTCTCCTGCACCCTCCTCCTCTGTCAAAACCCTAGGCATAAAACTCAATTCTCAGCTCACCCTTCACTCCCAGGTTAGCTCTGTGGTATCTTCTTCTTTCCTTTCACTGCGCACTATACGCAGGGTGTCTCGTTTCTTCACTTTCTCTGCTCTCAAACTTATCATCCTGGCCATGGTGGTGTCCCGCCTGGATTACGGCAACGCCCTGTATGCCGGCATTCCTGCATATAGCTTGCGGCGCCTACAGCAGATACAAAACCAGGCGGCCCGCCTGGCCTTCAAACTTCCAAAATTTCACCACTCTACCCCTCTTCTGAAATCGCTACACTGGCTCCCCGTGCTAGCCAGAATTCAATTCAAGCTCGCCTCCATCACTTTCCAGGCCCGACTTGGCCTGGCACCAGCGTTCATCTCCTCCGAGATCGTTCCATACGTTCCCACCAGGGAACTCCGCTCATCTTCCCAATTCCTCCTCACCATCCCACGCTACCGGAGAAAGAAGTGGGGAGGCTCTAAATTTGCCACCCTTGCCCCAACCCTTTGGAACTCCCTTCCCCTTGAACTTCGTACCACCACTCTCTACTCTCAATTCCGTAAACACCTCAAGACCCACTTATTCACGAAGTCTTTCGAATAACACTCCCTTAGCTCTCCTAGCCTTTTAGCCCCGGATCCTGTTAGCTATAGCGCCAAGAAACCGCTGGTATACGTGCGCTCTAAAAGTAATTTTAAACTCAAACCCTGTGTGACCACCTACACGCCCAGATTGAATAGGATTAAGAAAGCAGTGAACAAACGTTGGGGTATTTTAAATACTGGGGCCCTTGAAATTCCAAAACCTAGATTTGCATTTAGGAGAACAAACAATCTGAAAGACATGTTGATACACACAAGACCTAAAAACAGAACTGCGACTAGCCAGAGACTCATATGGGATCTTCCACCCAATATAGGGCATTTTCTTGTGGGTCTTGTGCCGTCTGCCCCCAGACAAAACCAACTAAAGAACTTGAACTCTCTGAGAGGTTTACATGGAGAATCACAAAACATACTAATTGCAACACAACACGTTGCGTATACTTGTTGACATGTCCCTGTGAAACAAAATACATAGGTATGACCATGAGAACCATTAAAACCAGAATAACTGAACACAAAAGTAAAATCCGCTGCCTCAAGACAAATACAAAACTCTACACCCACTTCAGGGAACACCAACACCCTCCTGAGAGCTTGAGCTGGGTGGTGCTGGAAGCATACCAACAGATTATGCAATCAGCTCTATTCAGGATGGAGCAGAAATGGGTATATCGTCTGGATTTAGCTAATTATGGCCTCAATGACGAAATCTTGTGGAGCACTCTGAATCATTGAATGACACCTTGCCAATCCTTGCCACCCCATTTTTGATCATTTGCGAGCCCCCTCTGAGGTCCCCGATAGCATCAAGACTGTAACCCCAACAATTCATATTTGGGTGATGTTGGACCCGGCCCTTTAGGCAGGTTCACCCCGAGACTTTTTGCTTTTTCCTAGCCTGTTTCTGTGACCTGGTGTTGGTGATTTTAGGCCTCTGCGCACTTTTTCACTGTGATAGAGTGTAAAGTGCTTGAGCTCTCTGTGTATGTGTGGTGAGTGACCTGCCCTCCCATAGGAATGAATGGGGAATATGTATGCCCATGGTAGTTCCTGATGTGTGGGGAGTGCAGGGGCGAGTTTGGTATGAGAGAACTCGTGAGACTGAATGCTGCGAAATGGTATATGCGGCATGATTGTGTCTAGTCTAGAAGTGCCACTTTTAGAAGTTGGTATATTTGTGTAATTTGTGTCTGGCGTGTGATTGGCTGGTGAGCCTGGTCCAGGAGTGCCTGGGCCTGCTTGTGGATTGACTGTCTGGTTTGAGGGTGACAGGGGCTGGAGAGCCCAGGAGGTTGTCTTAGTCAGCCCATGGATGAAAGGCAGCATCTGCTGCCAGGGAAGTGGGAGGAGATGGCACCTGATAGTGAAGGGCTGTGCCTGCCTGACCACAATGCTGGCTCCACCCCCCCGCTGGGCGACTGTCACCTCTGTCCCTGATACTGAAGGGACTTCCCTATAACCAGTTCTAGCTGGTTCTCACACTGCCTGCACAAAGACTTCAAAGACTTTTCTCTGTATAAGAAGGGGCTGTGTCCCCTTCCAATTTGTTCTTGTTTTTCTGGACTTGAATCTGCCAGGGGCGTTCTGCTACTTGGGCCCAAGGGAAGGCTTGCCTCCCTGGGCCCTGCCCAGCCCCTGGATATGCTGGACTACTGAAGGAATCCCTGGGACCCCTCTGCCTTGCCAGGGGGGATTGGAAACTTTGCTGTGCTGGGAGCGCCTGCTCCCTGTTCCCTGACCCAGGACCTGGTGGTGTCTTCTGGGCACCTTGGAGGATTTTCCTGCTGGGGGACCTTTTTACCGGGGCTTTATTTGTCTTTAGCTCTTTGTTCTTGCCCCCAGCGCTTGGAAGCGCTTTTGCCTGGCCCCTGGCGCCTGGGAGCGCTTTGTTTGGCTTCCAGCGCTTATGAGCGCTTTATTTTGCTCGTAGCGCTCTAGAGCGCTTCCCTTGTGCTTCGCCGGTGCCCACCCGACATCTGGCCCGTTTTGTGGCGGACTTGTGGGCCGATCGAGTGCCCACCTCGATTTATGCTTATTTTTAAAGAGCCGGTGCCCACCCGGCATTTTCCCGCAAAAATCAGCCCCCGCCTGCCTGCCTAAGGAGAAGGGCCGCTGCGCTGCCCGCAGCGACCCGGAAGTGGTTGGCCGGCCGACCAATCCCGGCTCGGCCGGCCGGAAGTGCCCGCCCCCGCAGCCTGGGGGGAAGAAAGAAGAAGCCTGGCGGCCGGTTTGCAGGGCTCCCGTGATGCGAGGCAGCCCTGCTGCCTCTAGGAGAGCCCAGGAGGAGAGGAGCCCCGCCCGCGCCCCCAAAGTGACCGCCGGAGGAGTGCTGCAGGGAGCGAGGCTCCCGTGTGAGGAGGAGAGTCCCGCCCCCCAGAAGACAGCCGGTGAGTGCGAGTGCTTTCAAAGAGAGGGGGGGCGTCGGGACACATTGCCGGTGTCCGCCCCCCCGCCACAAGGCTCTGGGGGCATCATTTGAGTTTGGGGCCTGAGAGGCTCCCTGCCTCCATTTGTTTTACGGGCCCAGAGAGGCTCGAGGTGCCCTATGTGATTTAAGAGCCCAGAGAGGCTCGGGGGCCATTTTCATGACGTCGAGCCCCAGAGGGGGCTCCAACGACCCTACAGTTGTTCTAAGAGCCTGCTAGGCTCAGGGGGGCATTTTATTGAGGAGCCAGAGGGCTCCAGAGAGAGGATTTGCTGCAGAGCCTGTGTGGCTCAGTGTGGTGCAGTTTAGGCTCAAGGGGCACATCTTTATTTCAGAGCCCCCTGCCACAGTTTTTATGATTCACAGCTGCCCAGCAATTAGTTTGCAGCTGCACCGTTTAGGCCTTTTTGGTGACTGCTTACAGCTGCCCAGCACTTTGTGGGCAGCTGCCACGTTTAGGCCTTTACTTTGGACTGGCTCTGCATGGCAGCGCGCCCTGACATTTGGACCCAGGGCATCTTTGCCCCAACAAGGCCAGTTGGCCTAGGGACTGCCACAGGTGGTGGCTTATGTAAGTTGTGCGCAATGTGGTTATCTGCTATGTCTAGGATGGTAACTGCCTCCTGTGTGTTTTTGCGCTATTGTATGATTCTGGCACCTCTGAATGTTTTTAGGCATCATGTGTCTTTCTTTCCCTGTGCTGCACCTCTGAATGTTTTAGGCATCGTGTGTCTTCTTGCGCTGCACCTCTGAATGTATTTTATTGCATCATGTGCTTTGTTCTTAACACCGTTGAATGTGTAGGTTTATGCATCATGTGTTTCTCTATACTACTCCTCTGAATGTGTTTCATGCATCATGGGTAATGTGTTCTTGTTTATACCCCTAAATGTATTTTATTCTTAGGTGGTTGTTCTTTTAGTACAGGTGGTCCTAGTGAGGTCCTGGTACCTGTTCCCAGTAGTTTCTGGATGTGATTTATAACTGTTATTTTGTGCTATACTTATTCTAATTTCTACTAAGTGCTGATTCTGACAGTGGCCCATGTGGCCCTGTCCTGTACATATTCCCTTGTGAATATTGCCCGTGCCAGTTGGCACCATGTAATTTGTGTGATACTATCTGATGTGTTTTTACAATGCAAAAGTTATTTTATAATACCCTTGTGTGGAGTTCCTTTTGTGGTGTGCCTAGTATGTTGTTGCTGTTGTGCGCTGGCGCAAATGCTTTACACATTGCCTCCGAGTTTAGCCTTACTGCTTGTGCCAAGCTACCAAGGGGGTGAGCAGGGGTTATCTTGGCGTGTGACTTCCTTGCCCTGACTAGAATGGTGGTTTCTGCCTGGCTTTGGCGTCAGCCTTAGCCTACCAGAAATAGCCAGTTCTAACAGGTGATGACATCATTTTGCCACAGGACACCTAGAATAGTTGTATCCTCACCCATTAACAGAGTCAAGACCGTACTGACTAGTCCTAGGACCCATAACACACCTGCATACTCCTACTACACGGGCCGTAAGTTACACAGCTCATAAGATTTGGACACTCCAGTGAGCTGTTATCCTCATACTACAATCCTTGAGTTGATTGGCTAAGTAGTGCACGAGCCGTTTTTATTTTTATTCCCATGGCCACACTCTTTCAAGTCCTACGAAATTTGGCCGACCTTATGAGGTACCTTCCTTATTTTAACAATATTTGGTTGAGGACTCCAACTATTGCATATTACTACGAATATAGAACCGTGATATACCCTTACGTACTACAGTATGAACTGGCTCAGTCACTTGAGCCCTTTGCACAATCACATGACTAGCATTAATACTAGCTGAAGCTGCTCGGCTTTCCCGCGCACGTCTCTGTCTGAGCCACAAAGGTATTTAATGTAATCCAGAACAGGGATGAGACACCTTCCTGCATGCAGCGGAGTGGGGTAGGTCTGCCAGCAGGCTCCGAGTGGGAGCAGGTAGGTGTTCTGACCGACTTTTTCGACCCTCCTTTGAGGGAGAATGATTGAAGGTGACTCCAGCCTATTACCCTTCTAGTACAGGGATTTGAACTATAAACAGGGCCTATTCATAAGGCACAGTAGTGCACTTTCGTACCCTTTTCCTTAGATCAGGGCTTATAAACTTAAGCTAGGGGATAGATTCATTAGTATTAGTGATAATCCGTCCTTTAGCAAGAGTGTTAGTATACCTTCTATGGAGTTATGCTTATTTCGGGCCTTGTAGGCCTCAAACGGGAGAGACTCCATCTTGCTTTCTGCCCCGGCAGCTTGGGATGCTTCTAGGCCAAGTGTAATGTTTTAGTTTCAAAGTGTTGTTCGCTTGGAGAGAACCGGCTCAGGCTGGCCCTTATCGAAAGACTGTATTTTTCTCCACTCCGAAGACACAACATCAGGCCGGCCGGCTGGGAACGTGTCCTTGGTACGGGGAGGTACAAGAATTTGGTGGGCGGCAGGTTACTGGCCGTAACTTTCCATGAAAGGACAAGCTTCCATATTAGCGAAAGTGTTAGGCAGTGAGTCAGTCAGTCTGTAGGCGGCAGCTAGCCGTTAGCATCAATGCCATTAATTATTTCCAGGCAGACAGTCGCCATTTTGAAGTTCGAGAAAGATCATGAAGCTGATACTCTCTGAGAAAGATTGAAGGAGAAGGAGAAGTAGTGCAGAGCGATTGGAGACAGAGAGAGACAGCAGCTAATAAAGAGGAAGGTTCCAGTGACTTGGAGGAAAGTAGAGACGACAGAGCATAGCGGTGCAGACGTGTACTCGTGACTGCTGAGGTGTGATTCCGAGACGAGCCAAGGCACAGACGAGAAGGGAACCTAGATGACTGTTGAACCCCGACTTCGTGCTCACAAGGTGATCTCTGTCCTATAATGTGCACATTCTAACCTTTCACTTTTCTTTGCAGGATATATATATATTATAGTATAGTGCTGTGTTTATAATTATTGTAATAAAATACCCCAGTTCTTAGTGAACCAACATGTGCCTTGTATTCTTGTTCAATCAGGGTAACCTGGTCTTCTAGTCAGACATCGTTTTCATGAACGGATGTAAATCCCGGTCAGGTAAGAGGTGACTGAATAATGAGGGAGAGAGGGACCATTTGATGCGGAGAGCAGAAGGTACATGGTTCAATTTGGCAAGCTGTGCTAATTCCTGTTATTGTAGTATCATCCCGAGTAGCCAATGAGAGATTCCTTCCAAAGGTATTCATAGGAGAGTGATCGTCGTTGGTAAGCGGCGTTAATGAGAACACCAGGTGGGAGACTGGTGCTTAGATCCGCCGGATTGCGAATCGGGTTGTAAGTGACCGAGCACTGGGAGGGAAACCAGTGTCTAGGTCCGCCGGATTGTGGACCGGATAAAAAGAGAGCACTGGGGCTGCAGCTCAGTGTGTAAGGCACGCCGGATTGCGTGTCGAGTGAGCACTGATGGTGATCAGTGTGTAATGGTGCATAATCAGAACTGCCCCGGGGTAGATTAGTCTGGGCCTAAGTGGCCGTGAGACTAGCTGGTATGAATGGGATATTGTAGAAAACCTATGCATGTGTATTGCTATTTTCCCCATCCTTAGGTACGAGATGTATATACATATATATATATATCTATTGTAAATACGTTCTAAGGAGGGAGGTGATTACGTTCCGACTGGGTTGGAGGGGCTCTCAGGAGCTGAGCCCATCTGGTTCGAGAATCCGGTCGTTACATCTGGCGTCACAAACTGTTTACGAAGCCTGTGTGCGCTGTATCGTTTTCATCTTGTTGGTTTGCGCTCGGCTCGTGCGTATTTTCTTTGTTGATAATTGTGTATATATTTTTTGAGTGTCAAAATGTTTTCGCGTTAATTTGAAATCTACTTTTACATTGCCTGTTGAAATTCCCGGCTGGGAATCAACGCCTTACGAGGCCTTGGCCCGTGAGTGGGCCGATTCTACTGGTTTGAGTGAGAATTGGACTTCTTGTTTGGAGCAGGCAGAGCCGGCTGATGTGGTTTCTTGCTTGCAAAAGGCACCAGTAGTGAAGGGTAATGAGCTTCCTATTTTAGGACGCAGAGGTTGGATTGTTTTGACTGCATACAGAATGCTTCATGAGAAATTTGTGAAATTACAGAAACGATTTGTGGATATGGAGGAAAAGTTTGTTGAAGTGCAGAATGCGCATACTCTTTTACGATGTCAAAATAAATTGCTTGCCGACAAACTTGAGACTTATCAGACTATAGCCGAAAGGGCTGCTGTTCGAATTGCTAAAAACAAATATAGAAACCGTCGTGGTCGTGTTTGTAAACGGAAAGTGCGTCTGGTCGTGGCAAAAGCCGGACTGGATTGGAACCCCGACGAGTGGGATGGTAATATCTGGGATTCGAAGGATCCTGGCTCCTCGGCTGAGGAGAGTGACAAGCGCGAGTCTTCTCGCTCTGGACGTGATTGTAAATCTGCTTCTTGTGACAAAGACGATGGTTCTAGCGACCGTGGTCGCTCTTCCCGTTCTGGTGACGTACCTACTCCTGATTGTTCCTCTAAATCTATGGATCGGGCTTCTTCGGAGGCTCGTCCGGAGGTTTCTGCACACCCGGTTTTTCGACGCAAATTACAACAGGCTCCTGGTAATCCTAATGGTATTCATATGGATAGTATTGAAGATTTTACTCAACAGGAAGTTAGTGACATTTTGCAACGATTTCGACAACGGCCTAGTGAGGCTTTGCTTACTTGGATGGTGCGCCTCTATGAATTAGGTGCTGCAGGTATCATGCTAGATGCAGGTGATTTTTTACGTTTTTGCTCTTTGAGCTCTGATTCTACTGTACAAGATCATTTTCAAAATTTTAATGGTGCCGGCCAAATTAGTCTACTCCAGCTAGCGACTGATGGCTGTAATCACAAATATTCCACTGAGTCTGATTGGCCTGTCAATGACAAGCCGTGGTATACTTTGCGCGATGCGTCGCAGCGTTTGAAAGAAGAGGTGATGAAAACTGCGATTTTTCTCAGTACTGCTGACAGGTTGTTGGATGGCTTATTGACATCTTCTGTGCGGAATCGCATTATCCGTTCTTCCCCTGTTGCTTATAAGCAGGTTATGATGACTTTGTTGATTAATCAAACTGGCAATCCTTTGTCTATGGTGTTGAATCTGTCCGTCAGCTTGGTGAGTTGGGTGACTGGTTTAAATCTGAGAGACAATCTCGACCGGAGGGTCGTGCTGCTGGAGATTATAAATTCTCTAGACGTGATAGGTTTCTTGCGCTGTTGGATGATGGTGTGAAAAAGGAGGACATTGATGGTGAACCTAATAATCGCTTATGGGACATGTTTCGCAAGCGTGGTTTGGATCGTAAGGAGGGTGCCCGTCGTGTGCGAAAGAATGATTGTGATCGTGGTTGTTCTGATGACAGTGGTGACGACAGGCGTCGTGTGGATTCTGATTGCCGTGAAGGACGGCGCTATGAGCGTGATGATTCCCCTCGTCGTGAAAAAGTAAGGGGGAGAGAGGGGGAAAAAGAAAGGGGGAGAGATGATCGTGTCTACAACAGATATAGAGATGAAAGGGATCAATCCCCTGAGTTGAGGAGAAGGGAGGATCGACACAGGCTTTCTGATCGTAATTCACAGTATTATGCAGATGACAAAAATCCATTTCGTAATGGAGATGGATATGAACAGGATGTTTTGATACCCAAGAAACATGAGAGCATTTACCCTGATTTGTCCTGGTTGACAGAACGCAGTAAAAATGACTAGGAAATAGGTCAAGCTCCAGTACGCAGGTGGGCTCACAGAGACAATAGACCCTATGTAGATATTGACATTTTTTGGAAACATCGTAATATCCAAAGGGCCCGAGCATTGGTAGATACAGGAGCGGAGGCCACTCTAATTCATGGTAAATCAAAGAAATTCAAAGGCCAATTTTTCACAATTACTGGTTTAGGTGGAAAGGAGACTCCCGCAGTGCAAACTACACTTGAGATGAGAATAGGTAGAATTCCCCGAAGAGAATATTCTGTATTAGTTGTACCACTCTTAGAGTATATAATTGGAATTGATATTTTAAAAGGAATGACTTTGCATTTGGATGACGGTTGTTATCAATTTGGAACTAAACACTACATATCGTCCAGACCCGTACGGGTTGGCCGTTTACGAATGCCCCCCATAAAAATTCCTCAAGCTACAAAAGTGGTTTCTCAGAAACAATATCGTATTCCAGGTGGCCATGAAGAGATCAGTGCCACAATTCAGGATTTGGTTGACGCAGGAGTTATAACTCCGGTTACTTCTGCTTGGAATAATCCCGTTTGGCCCGTGCGCAAGAGCGATAATTCTTGGCGCATGACCGTTGATTATCGAGAACTGAACAAACACACACCCCCTTTGACTGTTGCAGTACCAGACATTGTTACTTTAATTGAAAGAATCCAAAAGCATCCAGGTACATGGTATGCGTCCATTGATATTGCTAATGCTTTCTTTTCAATTCCGATTGCCCCCGAGTGTCAGGAACAATTCAGTTTTACATGGAATGGGCGTCAAATGACGTTTAGGAGTCTTCCTCAAGGTTATGTACATAGTCCTACGATCTGTCACCGGCTGGTGGCGGAGCATTTGTCCGAAGTAACTGTACACCCGCAAATTCCAAGTGTGTCATTATATTGACGACATTTTAATTCAAGGCGAAACACAAGATCAAGTTCAGACTCAATTAGATCAAATCCTTGACTGCTTACGTGATAAAGGTTGGGAAATTAATCCTGATGAGTTACAAGGTCCATCCCAAAATGTCAAGTTTTTAGGTATCAATTGGCATGAAGGTCACAGAGAGGTGATCCCGCAGGTTAAACGAAAAATGTTAGATTTTGCAGTTCCGAGGAATAGAAAAGAAGCTCAGAGCTTCATTGGCTTGTTTGGTTTTTGGCGTCAACATATTCCCCATTTGAGTCAGATATTGGCTCCTTTATATCGAGTCACTCGCAAAAAGAATGCGTTTGAATGGGGTGAACCACAACAGAATGCATTTAATTTGGCAAAAGAAGCGATTCAGTACGCCTTGGATCTGTGGCCTGTGGGCGAGGGTGATGTGGATTTGAATGTGTCCGTACAAGTCTGTATGCAAATTGGAGTCTGTGGCAAAAGCAAGGCAGACAAAAAGTGCCGTTAGGTTTTTGGACTAAAAAGGTACCTGAGGCTGGTGAGCGTTATACAACTTTTGAGAAACAGTTGCTTGCGTGTTATTGGGCTCTGGTGGATACAGAGCAATTGACTTTAGGTCATGATGTAATTTTGAGACCTGAAATTCCTATCATGCAGTGGGTTTTGAGTTCACCGAAAACTCATCGAATTGGACATGCTCTAGAGGCGAGTGTGATTAAGTGGAAATGGTACATTCAGGACAGGGCACGTGTGGGTCCGAAAGGTGTGGCAGCATTACATGAGCAAGTGGCGCAGGCGCCATGGAATGAGACTGGGAGTGATTGCTCCGTACCTGTAGTACAGGAATCTCCTGTCAAGTGGGGTAAGCCATTTGATGATTTGTCCGCGGAGGACAGAAAACATGTGTGGTTTACGGATGGTTCAGCGAGGTTCATTGGAGAGAAACGGCATTGGAAGGCAGTGTCCTATAATCCTATCACACAGAAATTGTTGAGTACAACTGGTGAAGGAAAGAGTAGTCAATATGCTGAATTATATGCAGTTTACCAAGTTTTGAAACAGGAACTACCTGGCACATGTCATATTTTCACTGATTCCTGGTCCACAGCTAATGGACTGGCGGTATGGTTACCAACTTGGCATTCTCATAATTGGGAATTGCATTCAAAAGAATTGTGGGGAAAAGAATTATGACAAGAAATTTGGGAAATGCTCCCACAAAGTACTGTGACAATCTTTCATGTGGATGCTCATACCCCGATAGACTCCCTTGACAAATTCTTTCATAACATTGCAGATGAGAAATCTAAAATTGCTGAGGCAGTGGTGGGCATGCAAGATTCTGATTTGGCGGGATTGGCGAAATGGGCCCACCAGAAAGCAGGACATTTTGGAGAGAGAGCCACTAGCAGGTGGGCCGCCGATCGAGGAATTTATATTCCTTTAAATTACATTAAAGATGCTATTCTGCATTGTCCCATCTGTCAACATTCCAGACAACGAAAAGTACCAAAAATTGTTAAAGGTCATTTACATCAAGGAAAATTGCCCGCTCAAATTTGGCAGATTGATTATATTGGCCCGCTCCCTATGAGCAAGAATTGTCAATATGTTTGTACAATTGTCGACACTTACAGTGGCCTTTTGGTGGCCTTTCCCTGCAAACAAGCTACCCAAGTAAATACCATTAAAACATTGGAATTAATCATATTATATTATGGTATTCCATTTCAAATTCAATCTGACAATGCATCCCACTTTCGTGGAAGATTGGTACAGGAATTTTGTGCGGAAAACAATATAGAATGGGTGTTTCACATTCCTTATTACCCACAGGCATCAGGCCTTATTGAAAGAATGAATGGTTTACTTAAAGAACAGTTGCGAAAGTTAACTGACAACAAATACAAAAATTGGAGGGATTACTTATTTCAAGCATTGTTAATTCTGAATAATCGTCCCTTGTTACATGCTGAATCTCCTTTGATGCGTTTGTTTCCCCCAAATGTTGATGCGAAACCCAACACCATTGGCAATACTGTAATGTACTGGGAAATTTCCCCCGGAGCCCTGGCTCCATGCAGAGCAACCCCAGGTTCCGCAGGCTTGGACCTGCATGCCATGAATGACACTGTACTTAAGAGTAAAGATCGAATCATTGTCGAGACAGGCGTTGGTGTCTGTATACCGTCTGGAAGTTTTGGTCTGATTGCCCCTAGATCGGGCCTTGCCTTAAAAGGTGTTCAAGTACTCAGGAGTGATTGACAGTGATTATCAGGGAGAGATTAAGGTCCTCCTGCTGAACAGCAGTGAGGTTGATTTATCGATTCAAAAGACTGACCGAGTTGCTCAATTGCTAATCATGCCTGTTTTCAGTGGTGAGATTCAGAAAGGCACTGCCCCAACTTTACTAACTGTGCAAGGCCAAAAATGATTTGGTTCCTCCGATAATCCTGGAGCGAGAATATGGGTGCAATCGCCTAAAAATCCCCCTGAACAAGCTGAAATTATTGCAACCGGTCATGACAACACCATTTTGGTGATGAGACCAGGGAAAGATAGCTGGGAAGCTGTCCCGGCTGACAAATGTTATTTACGAGAATGAATAATGCCTGTATTTGATTTTCTTTCAGATCATTCTCTGGACTGCTGCTGCAGGATGTGCCGGCGTTGGACTCCTTTTGGTTTGCTACGTCGGGAGAGGAGGGAACCCACAGACTTTGGTTGATTCGAGAACCCGAGTACCGCGTTCCTTCGCTGCGTGGGATTCATCATCAAACTTTTGGACAACTCTGGCCAAACGAGTTACTAATTCTCCGCATTTTTGCCTGACACCCATGCGTTCAGTAACTGACATTTTAGCGACCTGTTTGGTTGCTGTCCCTGCCTCGATGGAGACTCTAAAGCATATTTTCAATATATCAAATGCCCGACCCAATGTTATTCTGGGCGATTTCGCGGCCCATGAATTTTGTCCCTTATGTACTATTCTTTCGGAGTCTATTCCCCTGATTCATTCTCAGATTACTACGTATAATATCACGCAGGGTGACTTGTGCTTTTTCTTGACTTGCGATCCTAATGCAATTACTGAATGTGTGAAGTTAAAATTGAGAGCCACCACTTCTTTTTCGGCTCATGAACGATTGCTGTGCTCACGAAGACCCCCAAAATCATGTGTTTCTGTTAAAAATAACATGACCTGTAAAAGTATAGTAGTTGCTCCTAGCCATTACCGTACAATGCTGTTACCTTCTGGTTGGCTCTTCTCATGCGGCAACACCTCTTGGCCCTATATTCCTGCAAATATTTCCGGAGGCCCGTGTGCCATCACTAGACTGAGTTTATTAATGTTTTCCTCACATCCCAATACCTATTCCCGTGTAGTTCGTGATTCTATGATGTTACATGAGGACTGTGATTCTTCCTTACATCTCTATTCCAAATCTGAATACCTTAGTTTAGCCATTTCGATTATTGGTGTCCCAGCATTGGCTGTTTACAACGCTAAGTCTATTGGGAAAATGGCCTGTTGTATGGTAAAATCGATTAACCAAACCTCTACCATTTTATCTGATATGCTATTAGATGCCCAGGGTGAACGCAGAGCAATTCTGCAGAACCGTGCAGCTATTGACTATCTTTTGTTAAAGCATGGACACGACTGTTCTGACTTTGAAGGTCTTTGCTGTTTCAATTTATCGGACCATACAAAATCGATTCAGGCCCATATTGACAAACTCCATGATTTGACTGCAGAGGTTAGAAAACACATTGATCAGGGTTGGTTTGACTGGCTCTTCAATTGGTTACCTGACTTACATTCCCTACGACAGATATTAGGGGGTATTATAATTTCTATTTGTATTTTAGTAGCTATTTGCTGCTTTATTCAGTGCATTCCTTCTCTACTCCAATATTGTAGATTTGGCAAGAGGAATAGATCAGTTAGTTTTGTTTCCTATTATTCTTCCACGGATGTTAGTTCCATATAGAGAATGATTAATAGACTGGAGTCAAGAGTGAAGTGTTCTGACCGACTTTTTCGACCTTCCTTTGAGGGAGAATGATTGAAGGTGACTCCAGCCTATTACCCTTCTAGTACAGGGATTAGAACTATAAACAGGGCCTATTCATAAGGCACAATAGTGCACTTTCGTACCCTTTTCCTTAGATCAGGGCTTATAAACTTAAGCTAGGGGATAGATTCATTAGTATTAGTGATAATCCGTCCTTTTGCAAGAGTCTTAGTATACCTTCTATGGAGTTATGCTTATTTCGGGCCTTGTAGGCCTCAAACGGGAGAGACTCCATCTTGCTTTCTGCCCCGGCAGCTTGGGATGCTTCTAGGCCAAGTGTAATGTTTTAGTTTCAAAGTGTTGTTCGCTTGGAGAGAACCGGCTCAGGCTGGCCCTTATCGAAAGACTATATTTTTCTCCACTCCGAAGACACAACATCAGGCCGGCCGGCTGGGAACGTGTCCTTGGTACGGGGAGGTACAAGAATTTGGTGGGCGGCAGGTTACTGGCCGTAACTTTCCATGAAAGGACAAGCTTCCATATTAGCGAACGTTTTAGGCAGTGAGTCAGTCAGTCTGTAGGCGGCAGCTAGCCGTTAGCATCAAATCCATTAATTATTTCCAGGCAGACAGTCGCCATTTTGAAGTCCGAGAAAGACCATGAAGCTGATACTCTCTGAGAAAGATTGAAGGAGAAGGAGAAGTAGTGCAGAGCGATTGGAGACAGAGAGAGACAGCAGCTAATAAAGAGGAAGGTTCCAGTGACTTGGAGGAAAGTAGAGACGACAGAGCATAGCGGTGCAGACGTGTACTCGTGACTGCTGAGGTGTGATTCCGAGACGAGCCAAGGCACAGGCGAGAAGGGAACCTAGATGACTGTTGAACCCCGACTTCGTGCTCACAAGGTGATCTCTGTCCTATAATGTGCACATTCTAACCTTTCACTTTTCTTTGCAGGATATATATATATATATTATAGTATAGTGCTGTGTTTATAATTATTGTAATAAAATACCCCAGTTCTTAGTGAACCAACATGTGCCTTGTATTCTTGTTCAATCAGGGTAACCTGGTCTTCTAGTCAGACATCGTTTTCATGAACTGATGTAAATCCCGGTCAGGTAAGAGGTGACTGAATAATGAGGGAGAGAGGGACCATTTGATGCGGAGAGCAGAAGGTACATGATTCAATTTGGCAAGCTGTGCTAATTCCTGTTATTGTAGTATCATCCCGAGTAGCCAATGAGAGATTCCTTCAAAGGTATTCATAGACGTATAGAGGTAAGGGGTACCGGTGCAAGTGACTACATTGTGCCTTTTTGTGGAGCCTGTAACTTTTGCCCAAAACTATTCGGGGATCTGCCATTTACACAGCCGGGTCCTTGGGGATGTGTATGCGGCTATCACTCCGGCCCCCTTGAGCCCCCCTTGTTGTGGTACGCTGATTACTAAGAGGGAACGGCATTATACAGAGTATTATCAGGCTTAGCCGAGGTTTGGAGATCGTTCCGCCCGACCGTAGCCCCTCTATCTATCGAAACAAGGAATGGATGCTGGGTAGCCTTAGATATACGACGGGGAACCGGTTGATTTGGATATTATGCACGCAACTGCCCTAGTCCTGATGAGGCCCACGAGTATTGGGGCTGAAACGCGTATACTTTGATGCAAAGTTGTTTGCCGGATTTCTACTGAAGAACTTAACAGAATGGGCAAAAGAGAAACAGGTACTGCCTGCAAATCAAACAGGCTTTATTAAGGGACTTGGTACATCCACACATATTTTAATACTATCAATACTAATAGATAAAGCAATCACATCTAAAGAACCGCTATATCTGTGTTTCGTAGACTTTAAGTCTGCTTTTGACTGTGTTGACAGAGAACTTCTTTGGGAAAAGCTTAACAAACAAGGAATTCCGCATAATCTCTTACAATTGATCCGGCTCCTGCACACAGAAACTTGGGTAAAGGTAAGGTTAGGTGAGGGAAATACACTACCCAAAAAAAATCCCTACATCGAATGGCCTAAAACAAGGGTGCGTTCTGGCCCCTTTACTTTTTAACTTATTTTTAGCAGATCTCTCTACAGACCTAAATGAAATCAATGCACATCATAGCTGTCAAGGTTTCAGATTGCTATGTGTGACTCTTCAATAATTTCAGTGTAATTATGAGTGACATTTCAACGACTATGAGTGACGCCTTCTCGAGAGCAAAATCAAGTAGCGAAGACGAGGGAAACATATAGATATCAGAAACTTACACAAATATTTCTCATCAAATTACACCGAGAGCCAGGCGTGACAGTGCATCTGTGGATCAGATGCACATTTTGTTGATGTTTAAACCCAATTTCGCATGACACCTGCAAATTGCGGGTCATTTGCCTGGTGTGCATTGTTTAAAATATATTGCCTGATTTCTTGCTCAGTAGAAGTGAATGTTTTTTTTATCTTTTTGGCTGCGTTTTACAGTAAAGGAAAGACAGCTAATCTATTTTTTTTCTCCTTCCTTTGGCACCTAGGTGGTGAGCTGCCTGTCTATGCACTTGCGCTGATGGGCGTCTGTCTGTCTGTGTTTTCAATCGAGGTGTTAGATCCTCTATGTGAGCCTTTGATATGTAACTGCTCCCTGCATTGTCAGTGAGCTGCTGATTGCTCCTTCAATGCGCCAGGTCCAGCTTTAAAGTTGTTGAGGTGTACATCACCGCCTGCGGGCGTCGCTGCATTTGCCTCTGTTTATTACACTACCTCTCGCTGACACAGTAATTATCGGGATACAAATAAGATTAGCTGCAGCCCTGCCCTTGGTCCTGGCTAAATATTACCTTTTAGGGCTGGATCCCACTGTAGTTTATCCCTGCCTGTTAAGCGTGCATGAGAGCGGAGGAAGTGTGAAAATCACAACTTTCCCATGAAAAGGTTGTGATTTTCCCGAGTACATAATCAGGCACCAGGGCTTTCATACTCCCACTCCCTCTGAAGTTTCGGGTCACTGATTTTTATCCCCTTAATTACCAGCAGCTCTAGTCCTCCTACGCCAACAGAGAGCAGCGGAGGCCCGGGGATGGCGCTGCAGCAGGCATTGATCATGGGCTCTCTGAGCCAACTGGTCTTGGACTTCCTGGAGGCCTACTTCGGCCTTTACATTAACAGACAGCGACTTATGAGGGAAGCACTACAGGCCGGGCAATGCTCACGAGGCAGGGGCTGCAATGGCCGTTTGCATCTCGGAGAGGCTTCCGTTATGCTGGGTACCTGTGGGGGTCGGTGAGTTAATTTACCTTGTGTAACATGAGGGCTGGCGCAGAAATAAGATCTGCTTTGGGAATTAGGCTAGTGACAACAGAGATGGATTCAACAGGTGTCTGCATTTGCAATTACTACACCACCAGGGCTTTAAGTGGGCCGGGTCTCAAGGGGTCTGAGCACCGGCAGTTTTTTTCTGGGGGCCTCGAAACGGGTCTCTATCGGGCTCTGTTTTGATCCCTGACACAGGCAGCCCGTTTTTTTCTCCGGACTGCAATGACCGCTGTTTGCTGTCACTGCAGTCCGAAAAAAAGGCCATGGCGCAAAACAAAGCCCGATAGAGACCGTTTCGAGACAGCACCAGGCACATGGATGTGCGCTGCTCACACTGCTCACTTCCCAGTAGTGGAGAAGTTACAGCATGACGTCATGCCAGGGGAGCGTTGTGGGGGAAGAGAAATCCTTTAAGAGTCATTTTCTTTCTGGATTTCCCTTCTCTTTCTGAAACTCAGGAGCAGCAACCTTGTGGTAGAGTCACCAAGGATTTAATTGGAAGCTTTGTCAATATTATATAAAAGTATAGTTGCAGCTTATTTATCTTCTGCAAGTAATAACCATTGACAAAGCCAATATTACTTACTTATTGTAGGTGTGATGTTACTTGTATCAAATATCTGGATGCAATGACGGAAACAGCAAATTACAAGTCGGGGGCGGCACACTATGATAAGCACAGATTTTTTGCGTAAGTGATTGAAAGCCACGCCCCTAATTACACTGGCCGCGCCCCTTTGAGAGACCCCCCCAGTTTTTTCATCCCACTTAAAGCCCTGTACACCACACAGTACTTACTTGGGCCTCAGATGATAGTCAGTCCGGCCTTGAAGCTGTGGCGGGTGGAGCTCCATAATTGCAGGCAGCGACTCTGCTCTGCGAGGATGGCTGCAGCAGGCGCAGGCCGTAAAACACCCAGAGCCATGACAATTCGGTTTTGCCGCCCAGCCTTCCTCCGGTGATAAATAATCCCGGCTGCCCTGACTCCTGTGAGTCCCGGGCGGAGGGGGATCGGACACACTACCGCAGTGACGTCAGGTTGACCGGCAGTGGAAGACGCGTCCCGGGGAATCGCAATGATACATTTTGCTACATTGTAGCAGTTGAATTCTGACCCTGGCAGCAGCCTTAAGGACGCTGGGAGCCCCGAGCTAGCTGCAGGAGCAGCGCGCACACCACGGGCAGCACCGCTCTGCTGCACTTTATAGTTTTAGGGAGCACTTTCAGTGACAGTTACAGCTCAGCTGAGACATATAGGTATGCGTGACAATGCATTTCATTGCGGTAATGCGAAGTACCACAATGAAATGCGTTAGTGTCACGTCTGATGCGTGATACTTGGCAGGACTGGCACATTCCCCAAGGCTAGCAAACAATCTGATATCTAATCTATTATATGCCGACGATGTTGTATTTTTAAGCCAAACCAAAGTCGGCATGCAACGATTAATAATGGGATTTTTAGGTATTCACAGGAAAATGGCATGCAAATAAATGAAGCTAAGACCAAAGTAATGGTCATCTCAAAAAATGTTCATCTTAAATCCAAACATAAGTGGTTATTAAACGGAAAAAAATTGGAGCAAGTAGCTGATTATAAATACTTGGGAGTTACTTTTAATGACAAAGGCAACTTTCAAACACAAAAAACGGACATTATAAGGAAAGCAAACTCCCTAGTAGGAGCATTTAAAATCATTCAGATATCAACGGGAGATTTGTCTTATCACCCTTTATTAAAAATAATTGCCGCAAAATTATTGCCTGCTCTAACCTATGGTAGTGAGGCACTCAATGGTCAAGATGCTGAGATTATTAATATAGCCGTAGCTAAAACGTACAGATCCTTATTCTCTCTACCGAAGAATGCCTCACAAGCTCAGGTGAGACTTGAGTTTGGGCTAAACAATCAATGCTACGCAAGTAAAGGGCACATACTAAAAGTATGGAACAGAATAAAAAACAATAAGGATAATGAAATGTCCCGCTTATTGTGGCAGGAAGTGAACAACAAAACAAACACAAATGTCAGCTCCTGCTTAAACAGCGCTATTGCAGAATTTGGTATAACACCAATCTGGGAAACCACAATTACGTTGGAGAGCTTCAAAAAACAATAAACAAACTCACTAACTACCTCTCCATGATTATGGATAAAGTTACTCTGGTCAAACGTAGCCACGCATGGTCAATTGTCTCTGGATATAAGAAAAAAAGGTTCAACCTATCTAGAAACTGCATGATCCAAGAAAATAAATTTTTTTTTATTAATGCTAGATTTGGCTTCTATCCAGGCACATGCCACTTACCACCATGGAAGAGATTACAAGGAAATAACATATGCAGGCTTTGTAACCTAGGAGAAGAAAACATATTACACCTATTGTGTCTTTGCCTGGATCTAGAAATCGAAAGAAAAACTACGATTAAAAGAATGTTTAACATGCGTAGGGTAAGGACATGTAGACAGGCACTGATCGCAAGTCTTAACCCAGAAGATTTGCCGATGAATTCTGCGCTTGTTAAATTCCTTTGTGCGATACAGAAGAAATTGGATGTTTTTGATTGACCAAACAACAGACTATGGGAATATGGACTTTATACAATGCAGCTTTTTTTCCTTTTTTATGTGTATAATATATATGTTTTTTAATTTTAAATTTGGTAAAGTTTTATCTGCATTTTTGTAAGATTTTAATTAATCAAACAAATAAATAAATATAATAATAATAATAATAATGCGTCGACAGACAATTTAAGACACCCTACAAAATTAAAACAATAGGCAATTAATTAGGAGTACTGCAAAAAAAAAGAGGTTGGAGTTAAAAACCTCAAAGTAGCTCCAAAAGGGTGATCGATGACTTAAGAGAATGCTCAATGTATAATAATTTGAGGAGCATCCTGATTGATAAAAAGGGCGAAGAGAGCAAGTAGAAAATATATACATTGTGTCTTATTTGTCTAAATGTAAATATGTGTATATATATGTTTACGTGATGTATCTGTGTACATATATGTAAAACAGGAAACATTATTTTTTTCACGAAATTTATGTAATAAATATAGCAAAATATGCTTAAATAAGGAGCACTTATGTGACTATGGATGGTTGAAATATATTTAATTTTTAAGGGATTCAATGTCCGAAGGAAGAGTTAATTCAGGTATCTCTTCGTCTTACTGTTTAGCTTGTTTATTTATCTCTAGGCTTTACTATTTTTTTGTTTATAGATTACTTCCCTCTCGGCATACGGACCGCGGCCACAGTAGTTTCTTTAAATGGGGTTTTGGAGATGGTGCATTGGCACCCACAAAGGCATCACCCGGACTGACCAGGACACTTTGTTTTTATTACATTACTAGGCATTGACACTGTGCAAAAAATGAGTACACTAACCCCTGACAGTGAGATACGTGTTGTGTTATTTTCAGAGACACCACAGGGTGTGTCTTTAACACTCGGCTGCCACTGATACCTAAATAGGTGAGTCTATATAACCCACTCCCACCACTTTTTATCACCACTTCTGTTTATAGGTGTACTAAAGGGGTCTCCTAATGAGAGTCACATACAGCTCAAGAATGTAATGCATGTTAGCATTATTTTTAATGTTCTTTTAAGATTCTAAAATAAGTAACTTGAACACATCACACAACCATCGCCTTGAGTAAAACTCACATGGACTGTTGTGTTCTTTTTTGTACTACAGGTTGCCTCTTTCCCCATGGGTAGTAGCCCCAGGGAAACAACTAGTGTTAGGTAGCTTTGCACCTTGCCACACATGTGTAGATAGTTTTATTATTCACCCGGTCCTGAAGAATCGCCATTGATCATTTTTTGACAACATGAGGTGAGAAACATGTTGACCATCTGGGAGTTGAGTGTAATTTTTGTCACATTATAACAAAATAGTCACCCCTCCCTCTTGACTTTTAACCAGGTTGGGTCCCTCTCACAATAAAATTTACCACAGAGGACTCCCTTACCTGTTTTACCAATCACTTTGCCCATCTACACTCACGTAGACCCCTCACCCCCACAGCACCCATACGGCGAGGAACTGAAGATCTCCGATAAAGAGCCCCTTTAAGGGTACCCGTCGGGCATTGCAGTGCCGGCCCAACGAGGAGCAGGCCCATATGATGAAGCATGACATCTAGCTTGCAGGGTGTGTGAGGGTCCTAGTTCCGACAGGAGGACTCCCCTACCTCCTCACTACCTGTAGTACATTTACCCTTTTGGGTGGTTAATATACCGCATAGGAACTTCGTACCCTTCTTTTTTGTAGACTGAGCGTAGGGCATGTACGTTGGACCTACACAAGCCCTATTTGTCCCTCCTTTTGTTTGATAGCCTCTCCTACAGAACAGCACATCTCTCGGTTTTTGTCTGACATTCACCGATCTCCCTCTGCTCAACACGACCTTTCTAATTCAGAACTCGACCTCTCACAAAAAGAACTTCATGCTGCACTTTCGGCACTTAAAAAGGACAAAGCCCCCGGCCAGGATGGTTTTACAGTAGAATTTGTTACACATTTTGCCTCCTTATTAATTCCCAAATTACATGTTCTGTTAAATTCCTTTGTGTCTTTGGGTAAATCCTCTAGCTCTTTCTCTGAAGCTCTCATTTGCCTTATCCCAAGGAGGGTAAAGACTTGAGATATTGTAAAAACGTTTGGCCCATATCTTTAGTCAATGTTGATTATAAAATCTTCTCTAAATCTTTAGCCTTTCAACTAGACTCCCACCTTCCTGACTTGTTAGGTTTGGAACAATCAGTTTAGTGAAAGGACGTTTTATCACAGTTGTCACCCGTTTGTTTTATTGATATTTTATCTAAATCTTCACATGTTACACATCCTTTGGCCGCCATAGCTCTGGATGCTGAAAAAGCATTTGATAGAGTGGAGTGGGCGTACCTCTTCCAAACCCTCAAATGGTTTGGCTTTGGACCCAAGATAATCTCCTTAATTTCACTTTTATACTCTAACCCAAAAGCAGCAGTGTGCGCTAATGGTGCTTAAACCTCTTTTTTTACCTTGGGAAGGGGTGTTCACTAAGGCTGTCAATTGTCCCCGTTTCTTTTTAACCTAGCCTTAGAATCCTTATCTTTTGCGGATCCGTGAGAATAAGGACATTCAGGGTTTTAATGTTAATGATACTCACATTAAATTGGCAGTATACTCTGATGATATATTGTTATTTATAGCCCAACCCCAATCCTCTATTCCGACGTTTCTAAATGAAGTCGACTCCTTTGCAGCTGTTTCTGGGTATAAATTAAATAAAGTGTAACGGGGTGTACCGGAGGGCTTCAGTATGTACAAAGTCACCTCAGACTCAAGGTACATTTCTCCCGCGAGCCAGAGGCCCGACCGAGGGGAGGCTCGACATAACACTTTTACCCCCCCCCCCCTCTCTCTCCCCTCATCGCAGAACCCGGGGGCAAGCATGAAAGATACGGACGCCCTGGACTGGCCCTTTAATTCAGGGGAAGACGCCGAGTGGGAGGAGCCAACCTATCAGAGTTGTCCGTCAAAAGGTGAGCCAGCCGAATCACAGGTGTGCTTCTTCACCTGGAGGTCGGAGGAGAGGCGTGTGCGGAGTGCGGATTGTCGAGAGGAGAAGGCGGAGGACGTGAAGATTGTACCATCGGAGGAGAGAGCGAGGAACGCCGACGGGGATACCGAGAGCCGAAGGAGGAGTGCAGGAGAAGGAGGTCGGCGACTGACATCAGACCCCACCGGAGGCGAGGAAACGAGACACCTGACAGGAGCAGACTCGGCGCCTGCAACGGACGGAGGAAAGCCTGGAGGCCACCGTTCCTGTGAGCCGCCCAGCCACTCACCCAGGGGAGGTGCGTGGCTCCGCCAGGTGCGTGACCGGTTACGGGGCTGGGTGGGAGGTAGTAGTACACTAGGTACAACTCCACGGGACGCCTGAATCCCCGGTACCCTTCCCTGTGCACTTATCCCCCCCCCTCTCACGTTAGTGCACTGTGAATTTAGAGCACCGGTGAAAACTCCCTCACTCCCTTCCCTGTACGGGCTTTTTGTGGACAGACGCCTGACACTATCCTTGTCTTCTTTTTTTGTTCGGCTGGAGAGCTACTCCGCATGCCGGGACGGACTCCGAAGAGGAAGACCCTCCCCCCAGAGGACCGGAAGGGACCCGTAAAAAGGAGAAGGTCCGCCATCGCAGAAGAAGCAGAAGCCGGTCCCCCCGAAGACCCCCTACTTCTAGAAAGAGTTGAACAGACCAATTGTTTGCCTCAATAAAGCCTAAGTTACCCCGAGTACGGTTGTTGCCCATAACTCCTGCGCCGCCACCCGCCCAAAGCGTAACATAAAGATAAATGTGAAATATTACCCCTAACGAAATACACCTTTAAAGATGATTTTGTTCTCTCAACCTTTGCATGGTGTCCCCTATATATTAAGTACCCGGGTCTCCATTTCACTTCCTCCATCTCAAATACAATTTCAAGATGCATGGATAATTGTATACAGAGGATATTGTCTTTAACCGCTAAATGGCATCCTCTGTACCCATCCTGGTGGGGCTGTCTCGATACCACAAAAATTATGCTGTCCCCCATAGTTCTTTATACGATATCCAATATCCCACTATCCATTCCTTCAATATAAAAAAAACCCCAAAAACTACTGGTTATCCTCCTTCCTTTGGTGCAATAAAAAATCTTGTATGTCCATATCAAAATTGACCCCCCCAAAATCGGAGGGTGGTGTTAATTTTCCTAACTACCCTATATATCAAAAATCTTTTTTGCTTCGACAATCATCTAGATGGCTCTCACACTCGTCTGCAAACCATCCCTTGTGGACTAAACTTGAGCTTTCATTTCTATCCCCTTTCAAGAGTATCTCTCGTTCTCGCGAAAACCACAGTACCTTTCGACCCCCATAATTAAATATACATATAAGACTGATCCTATAAAATGTATTTACTTATTTATTTTTGACACTTGTAAAGCGCACTGTTACCTTACGGTGTCCTGGCGCTGTTTTGATAGCTCCCAAAACTAAATCCCCAGGTTACTTTACAAAAAGCCATGTTTTTAACTTTCGCCGGAAGGTCATAAGCTCAGGGGACAGTCGGAGTGCCACTGGAAGGGTATTCCAGGCCACCGACTCCTGCCTCCCCAATCCAATTTTCTGATGCGTGGGGTCCTGATCAATACCAGAGTAGCTGACCTCAGTAGACTTCCGGGTTTGTGCCAGTGAAAGTATTGCCCCAGAAATGCTGGACCTATGCCATGGATCACCTTGAAGACAATACACAGGCTTTTAAATAGAATCCGCTTCCTTACTGGCAGCCAGTGTAATTTCACTAGTTCATGGGAGATAGGCGCAAATTTAGGCAAACCTATAAGCAGGCGCGCTGCTGCATTCTGCAGTATCTGTAACTTGCCGAGTACTCCTTGTTGGGCTTCCAGGAACAGACTGTTGCAATAATCTAATTGTGAAAGCACCAGAGCCGTCACCACTGATTTTTTGCATTCCCCTGGAAGAAATGGAAGAACCTTCCGATGGATTGTCAATGTCCAGTGGATGGATGAGGCCAAGGCATTTACCTGAGGTTTATAAGAAAGTCTGTCATCTAAGATGACCCCCAGGTTCTTGACCTTGTTGACCGGAGTGGGCAAAGTCCCCATCTCTTCTGGCCACCAGCTCGGGCCCCAAAAATTAGCCGTGGAACCAAACAGTATTACTTCGGTTTTGGCCGAATTAAGTTTTAGACAGTTTCCTGCCATCCATTTGCTCACAGCTTTCATGCATTCCTGGAACTTGCTGGCAACGTAATTTTCCCTCCCGGGTAGCAGTGACACCACAATCTGTGTGTCATCTGCATAAGATGTAAGTTCAAACCCATGGGAGCGGATGACTGGGGCCAGGGAAGAGACATAAACATTGAACAAGGTAGGGCTAAGTGAGGAACCCTGAGGGACCCCACAAGATGGTTGAAAGGGTTTCGACTCGAAGTCCCCCAGCGTGACTACATGGACCCTGTTGGTCAGAAAAGATCTCAAAATGTCTAATGTCTTCCCCTGAACCCCACATTCCTCCAGCCGGTCCACCAAGATGGTATGGTGGACCGTGTCGAAGGCCGACGACAAATCCAGCATGACCAAAGCCGCCCGACCTCCAGAGTCCATCACCTTCCTGACCTCTTCTGTTGACTTGATCAGGGCGGACTCGGTACTGTGGCCTGGTCTGAACCCATGCTGTGAGATGTCTAGCCCCTGAGTGGTTCCTAGGTATGCACTAAGCTGGATGTTCATTAGCCTTTCTACGATCTTGGCCGGCATAGGAAGTCTGGAAATTGGCCGATAGTTATTGGGGTCCGAGATGTCCAGATTAGGCTTTTTTAATAGTGGCTTGATGGACGCCCGCTTCCAGCTCGATGGGAAATCCCCCATCTCAAATAGCTGGTTAGCTAATCCTGCTAAAGCATTGGCTATGGGGGTTACTGCCAACTTAGCAACTGTTACTGGGCAGTGATCATAAGGTGAGCCAGATTTTATGCTCAGCAAATGTCTTTTAATCTCTTCCACTTCCACTGGGATAAAGCCCAGTGATTTGGTGTCCTGGGTAGCTGCCTTCGGGCTCCTAGATCTAGATGCCAGCAGGCTCTGTGCCACAGGGGCTTCCAAGGATGCATAAATCTTTTCCACCTTGCTTGAGAAAAACTGAGCTAAATTCTCGCAGAGTTCCTGCGTTGGAGGCGTAACTACTGGTTTAGGTGTGGCCAAGCTGGCTACTGTGTGAAAGAGTTCCTTGGCCCCAAGGATACGATCTGTAAAATAGATTTCCTTAAGTTGTCTAATTCTTTCTTTATATTTTCCCAGGCTGGATCTGTATATCTTCTTCTCGGCTTCATTATAGTTTTTACGCCAGACTCGTTCTAACTTTTTACACTCGCCCTTTAGCTCCCTGAGTTCCTCAGTGATCCAGGGGGCTGATGGAACCGTGCGGGTAGGAAGCCAGCTTTTAGGTGGGGCCAGTATGGTACAAGCTTGGTTAATCCAGTGGGCAAAAGTGGTGGCGGCTTCCTCTATTCCTACCGGCAGAGGCACCTTGGAGGCTACCAGCAATTCCTCCAAAACCGTCCCATCTATTTTAGTCCAGGCTCTACTAACCTTGACTTCCTTCTTAATCCATCTTGCTCTCTGTAATGCCCCGCCTTGAATTCTAAACCACACCACGTTGTGGTCTGACCAGGTTACAGGCTCTGTCCCTGAGAATTGCAAATCTGGGTGACTCGTAAAAATCCCATCCAAGGTATGGCCTGCTTTATGAGTAGGCCCGATGACCACCTGTATTAGCCCCAGCCCTTCCATTAGATCTTTTAGTGCAACTGTATCACTGTCCTGACTGGAGTCCAGGTGGAAATTAAGATCCCCAAGGAAAGTGTAAGCCTTTGTGCATAGTGCTTCCTCTAAAAAGTTGCCCACTTCCCCCAGAAACCCAGCTTTAGTGCCCAGTGGTCTATATATGAGACAACCCTTAAAGGATTGATGGTCCGATAGAGTTAGATTGAATGCTAGAGCCTCACAAGAGTCGGACACTATAGGGAGAAAGCTACTTTTAATGGATGGGTGATATATGACCGCCAGGCCTCCACATCTTTTCTTCGGCCTATCCAGTGTGTAACTAAGGTAGTCCGCTGGGATCGCCTTTACCAGGTCTGGGCCGGACGCTGCATCCGTCCAGGTTTCAGTAACAAATGCTATTTTAATGTCATGATCTTTAATTAAGTCGGCTACCTCTAGACTGTGCTTGACCAATGATCTAGCGTTGATCAACAGGCAATCGAAATCCCTCCTCTTTAATTCCTCCCTATTCCTCCCTGTCGGGATTAATGCATTGATTTCACTCATCAGGATGTCCTGGGTATGTGTTTGGCAAGCATGGCAGACATGAGGACCCCCTTGCAGGCTCTCATCCATCCTCAGAGATTTACAGCCTGTCAATCTTTCCACCACATTAAGGCTCAGTAGAGTATTACGACCATACACCTTCCGTGGCGCACTGCCTGGGGGCTCACGACCAGGGGTCATGGCACTAGGCGCGATACCGGCGCGGACGGGTGCAGACGGGCTTGCCTTTGGCGCGCCGCCGGCGCGGTCACGCCAGCCCTGTTTTTAAGGGCTGTGTTCAAATTGCATAGAGCGCTGACCCTGGCCCAACCTAAGATGGCGGCCGTCCGGACAAGCGCTATTCCTCAATCCCCCTTCCTATGTCTTCAAAAGGGGTGGAACGTGGCCCTTGGGCAAGCGCATATATTATTCAAGTGTCGGTGAGTCCTACTCAATTTAAAAAGCAGTTCGGTACAAATAATTAAACAAGTTAAAAATTTCCCAATTCAAATTCCCCACCTCCCCGAATCCCTGTAAAAACGGATTCAAATGCTATTAGCAGCAATTCACTGAGCACGGCTTGCAAAACAACCTGCTCCCGGCTCACGCCTCAGGAGCTATCAGGGGTGCGCGGTCGCGCCAGCCCTGTTTTTAAGGGCGGTGTTCAAATTGCATAGAGCGCTGACCCTAGCCCAACCTAAGATGGCGGCCGTCCAGGCAATCGCTATTCCTCAATCCCCCTTCCTATGTCTTCAAAAGGGTTGGAACGTGGCCCTTGGGCAAGCGCATATATTATTCAAGTGTCGGTGAGTCCTACTCAATTTAAAAAGCAGTTCGGTACAAATAATTAAACAAGTTAAAAATGTCCCAATTCAAATTCCCCACCTCCCCGAATCCCTGTAAAAACGGATTCAAATGCTATTAGCAGCAATTCACTGAGCTCGGCTTGCAAAACAACCTACTCCCGGCTCACGCCTCTGGAGCTATCAGGGGTGTGCAGTCACGCCAGCCCTGTTTTTAAGGGCGGTGTTCAAATTCCATAGAGCGCTGACCCTGGCCCAACCTAAGATAGCGGCCGTCCGGGCAAGTGCTATTCCTCAATCCCCCTTCGTATGTCTTCAAAAGGGGTGGAACGTGGCCCTTGGGCAAGCGCATATATTATTCAAGTGTCGGTGAGTGCTACTTAATTTAAAAAGCAGTTTGGTACAAATAATTAAACAAGTTAAACATTTCCCAATTCAAATTCCCTGTAGGAGAGTAGGGTCTGCAATCCTATGATCACCCAGATTTTTTGCTTTTGTTTCACTGGTTTACGACTTTCTCTGGCTGTGGGTCTGCCAATCAGACCCACAGCATAGCTGTTCTCTCGCTAAATTGACATGTGTACCTTAGGTGCATTACCCAATTGGAACTGGGCCACCTTGTCAGACCCTGTAACTCAGGGCATCGGTGTACCCAGGGCCTACCAGGGGCTGAAGCATGTATTATGCCACCCCTGGATGGCCATCTAAATCTGACACAACTGGCTGCACGACAGCTGGGGCAAGGTGGCTTACTCGCCCTTTGCTATAGATATAGTATCCCTATATCTAACCCTAAAATGGACACCCGAATTCCTATCAGTCACTCCTATGGCAGGCCTTGACAATCCTGAAGGCAGAGTGTGTGGAATCGTGTGAATTGGGCTCTGGCACGAGCCGAGCCCGGTTGCAGCTTGCGGAACCAAGACCCAATGGCTGTTCCATGATAACGCGTACCATATCAATAACTTCGGTATCGCGTTATCAAGACATGTCGAGTAAGGTGTCATACGAATCGGGATACTGACCCCTCGCCAATGCTGGCAATGGGGTTAGCATTCCACCCTTCTAGAGGGACACGACATGTACGTAACTGTGAACCCCGGTTAAAGTTAACTGAAGCCTCAGCTCCACAAAATGGATGCTGCCACCACAGACACGAGTCTGACCTCCTGCTGCTGGGAGTCCTTCCAGTGAGGAGAGCTTGGACAAAGGGTTTCCTGTCCGGGGCGGTGCTCGCACCATCCCAGACGGGGTTTTGTGTATCCTGGATAGGCAGGGCTTTACAGGAAGGTGACTGCGGAGTGGCACCCCGGTGCTCACTACGCATCTGCCGGCTAGAACCAGTTCCAGGGGCACCCCAGCCCCTGACCTGGGGAAAGTCCTGCATGGGAGAGGGGTGTAACCACCCCCCTTCCGGGTCCCACCCCTAGGGCAGGACTAGTCACGTACCCACCCCTTTCTTTAGGATAAAGGCAGGAGCGGGGACCCTTCCAAATTAGATCATCTTTGAATCAAGAATACTTTCTACGAAAGGAACTCTCGACTCTTCTCAAGATTTCTCCCTTGTGGCTAAGGAGTAGTCACCCTGCATCCGCAGGCACCATCGAAGAACTCTGCGGTTTGCTGCAAGTCCTTCCTCAGGAATCCGACTGCCCAGCTCGACGAGAACCGGCTTCCCTGGCACCTCTGACCTCTACCCACATCGTCAGCTCAGCTGAGATCTGTGGGTGCGACGAGACCTCGAGGGACCGGCCGTCTTCAGAACCTGCACGATTTCTAAATCAGCACGCCCATCGAGGGATCCTCTGGTGAGTGCTCTGGGGTCCGAGAAGCCCCGACCCTGAGCAGCTCCAGCACCGAAGTGCAGCCTCCCAGCATCTCCACGATCTGCGTGGGGCCCTTCTGCTCTCTGCTGTTCATCACGTTGTCTGGTTACTAGCCGCTGGCTTGTGACCTTCTCGACGACGCCCGACAACCAACGCTGCTGGTCTGGTTGCTCCAGACTGGCCTTTGCTCCCTTCTGAGAGAGGAGCACCTCGGACCCTCCTGGTCCACTCAAGACGCCATTTTAGGCCCACCACGTGGCCCTGAATTTGCCAAGGCTTGTTGCCCCAATCCTGGGCCCAGCGACGCCGACAGCATCAACCTTCGTGGGACAGCTCGCACCTCCATCCTGGTCGCCGACAACGCCTCCTGGTCCGTGAGACTGCAGAGCCTAGCGTCGCCCACTCACCTAGTCGAGGTGACGATCATCCGGTGCCCTCCTGGTACCCTCTGACTACTGGCTAGTAGTTACGAACTTGGTCCCCTCTGCTTTCAGGTGTCATCCATCTCTGATCCAGGCTTGGATCTCTACGAACTATCTCCACTGGTCGCCGGCCAGCAACTCCTTCCTTCCGGCTCCTGGTTCCTCAGCGAGGACTCCCGACGTCTGTAAAGACTTGTGCAGCCGCAGCCCCTGGGCTAGGTAACTCCGGCACTTCGGTGCCCGCATAGCCTCCTTATCTAAGGGTCCCGAGTCCCTATCGCTTCCGACTTGCCTTATCGGGTCCGCCCGAGACCACTAAACTTTCCGTGCCCTCGGGCACTTGTATTGATTGTGCACTTGAAGTATTTTCCTAAGAGTTTTGTTGTGTGCTTAGTACCCTGTCCTCATAAAGAGTACAGGGCTGTTGTGATTCTAATAAATACACTGTTTATTTTCATAACACTTGTGTGGTGTCCTTTCACTTGGTGTTCAAGGGGTATGTGATGGTATAACAGCTGGCTTAACACGCCCTCTAGAGTTTAGCCCGAAGACTGCTCATATCCACGCTACTAGGATAGCTGGTCTAAGGTTGACTTACAACCAATCACCATAAGGGTCGTTTGGACTGATGCATAGTGATCACTAGCATAGTGAGCACTGCATATCAGGCCAACTTCTCACATTCCCCACCTCCCCAAATCCCTGTAAAAACGGATTCAAATGCTATTAGCAGCAATTCACTGAGCTCGGCTTGCAAAACAACCTGCTTCCGGCTCACGCCTCAGGAGCTAACTCTTCTCTCCAATTCCACGATATGGCATAACAACTTGATATTGATATTCTGTAATTTTCTCTTTTATTAATCCTTTCTTTTCAGATAGACCAGTTCTGATTGTATATATACCTATTTCCTCCTTGTACTCAAAAGATGTTTCATGTGACTATGTACTGTTATTTTGCTCTCTGTATTAAGATTTGCACTTCCCTTAATAAATATATTTCTGAACTTAAAAGAAATGTCCCCATGTCTGGGCCTTCAGCTCCCTCAGGAAACCTCACATATCGAAGAATATTCCAGCAGGCCCGGTTTTCTGAGCACAGTTACCATTCATGACAGAATAACTTGTAATACAAAATTTATGATATATGTTTTAGAATGTGACTATGGTAAGCTGCATGTGGGGAGTACAACTAAGAAATTAAAAGTGATAATTATAAAACACATAAGACATGGTGGCAAGAGTTTTCCGCTGGCTAGTCACTTATTGGAATTCCATCAGGGTTTATTAGTAGAACTAAAGTATTATGGTATAAAATCCACAGCATTGCTGACCGCCAGGTCTTCAGAGGGCTTGTGAAAACCTGGCTTTTCTCTCAACACTAACCCCTTGCCCGATTCCCACTCCGTCTTGCTTCAGCGCTGGGACACCTCATTGCCGAGGCAGCAATTCTCTCTACAAATATTCTAATCTAATATAAAACACCTAAAGGCTCATCCTCAGGAGAGGTGATAGGGTAAGAGAACTGAAGAAACAAGAATCTAACTTGATCCTTTTATTGGGGACAGAAATACCTTGGGCCCATAATACTGATGCAGAACTTCACGTACATCTCTAGAATATGCATATCAGTGTGCAGCATCAATATTACCAATGTTCTTGAATGGTATTGATATATACATATATGTTTTATTTGATTGTATCATGTGTTTTAAATTTGCTTGAAAAATTGGTTGATGAATTGAAACTTGTCCTAATTACATGGACACAAAATTGACATATTTTATGAAAAAGCAGGGTTATTTTAACGTTTAGAGTTACGGAGAAATAAAAAAGCAAATTTATTGCACTTCAACATGATGCACTTTGTTGATAGATGATTATATAGGCAGTTGCTCCATTATAACACTTGCAACTATCTACACATTTGAGCAAAATAAGATATGAGCCTTCTTAGTGATATTATGAATTTTAGAATTGAGAGTGCAGTAAATTGAAGTTACAATCATGTACTTTGCACTTTTAGGGCAGCACTAAGCATTTTGTTGAAGGTGAGTGCAATTAATTGTTGAAGAACAAATGCTTGTATGGACAAGCTTTATTACAGTACCATAAATGTTCATATGCATCTGAGCATTATGGAATAGGAGCCTCTTCAGTGAAAATATTTTGCACTTTAGGATTGAGAGAGCAATACATTGGAGGTCTAACTATGCACTTTGGGAAATATGAACCCCTTCAGTGAAAATATCATGCCCTTTAGGATTGGGAATACAATAAATTGAAGTCTTGACTATGCACCTTGCACTTTTGATGGTGAATACAATACATCATTGATGGATAAAAGGGTTTACAGGGACTTTCTCCAGAATAGTATTTTGCACCTATTCTTTCATTTGAGCATGATACTCTCCAGTAATTGAGCGCGCTACAAAATAATTTATACATACATACATACATATACATACATACATAAAATATATGAACCCCTTCAGTTAAAATTTCATAGAAGTGTTTTCATCGATTCAAAGGATTATATTTATCATTTAGAGCTAATATAAAAGGTTCAACTTCATACACTTCTACATAACTGTGAAGTATAAAAATTTAATTTAAATGTGTCCTAAATATGCATTAATTATTTCAATAGATCCATTGTATTATGGATTTGTATAAATGGAATTGAAATGAGACAGACTTACAATGTTAGGAACGGTTTAATACATTGACATGACACTTTGGAAAATGGGTGCTGACAGATTCCGGAAATAAAATAAAGTTATCGTGCTGGTTGTTGTTGGGTAATGAAAATTAAAGAGGAACAAATTGTATGACGGCTCGGTGGAAGGCGTTCTGCCAAAAATGCATTGGCCGTCATTTATGTTTTAACATGCCTTTGGTTTAGTCGAGATTACAATAAAAGAATTGAAAATGTACCTGGATGTAAGAAGTATATCTGTTTGCCCAGAAATTTGTCCTGCCAAAGCCGTTGACGGAGGAAGCTGCGCGGAGATATATTTGTGTGTATATATATATATATATATATATATATATATATATATATATATATATATATAAAGCTTTGCCACTCTCTGGCTCGACGTGGATGGTACTGTTCTAATCCTACATTGAAATACTCTGCTAGGGAAAAAGGTATTTGAGGTTAGAAGATTCAGAGTGTTAGTGGTAATGTAGGCTGCTACATTTAAAGGATCGGGGGCAGATTTACAAGCCCCATGCGCCACATTTACACCGTTGTTGCACCACTTCTGTGACGCAGCGGCTGCGTAAACCATGCGCCACGTTGCGCCTTATTTACAACGTGACGCATCTAGGTAGATACATCACTTTGTAAAGCCCTGCGCCGTTTGAAACCTGCATTAGGTTTCATGTGGGCGTTCCGGCACAGGATGGGCATTCCGGCGCAAGAACGCTTCTTAAAACTGGTGCATGATTTCACTGAGTCATTTTTATGTCCATGCTACGTCAAAACCCTGCGCCTGCTTGAAGCAGGCAAGGAGTGACACAGCATGTTAGGCATAGGGCGCCCCTGAGCATTGCTGGAGCCGCGTTGCGCTTGCGACACAACTCCAGCAATGTGCCGCCTTTATGTCACAGAATGCGACACTCGTCGCCCTATCCTTGCACCACGGTGCAAGGCATTGTTAATGGGACGCATACGTGGTAGCGCACAGAGGGAATTGCGTGTCGCTCCTTTTCTGGGGCATCCCTGCTGATTTGCAGAGATGCGCCAGAACTCATAAATCTGCCCCCTGGTCTCCAACTATACTTGGCAACTGCCCAGAGTCCTCTGCTTCCTTCTTTGCTTAAGTTCTGCGGCACTCTAAGCTGGAAAGGGTATTGCCTTGAGACATATGTGTGTGTGTGTGTATATATATATATATATATATATGTGTGTGTGTATATATATATATATATATATATATATAAATATATATATGTATGTGTATACACTCTCTTTAATGAATTCAATCAGAAATAGATGTGTTTTAATGGTGGAACAATTACAAAACAAATTTGAATGTAAGGGATTCTTTCAAATGTCCATTCATGGAGCCATGTCCACTTTATAGTATGTTGTTTATGTCTACAAGTCACATGGTGTACATCACAGCATATAAGAATAAGGCATTTTAAATTGCATTTCACTGTGTTCAAGGGCATCCACCCGAAACGCGTCAGTCCGCTACGTGCTTTTTGAAACTGGTGCAATAAAACATCTTGCCTTACTTTGGGATTCGCTGGTCTTTGTTCGCCACTGGTTGGAGGTTCGAGATCGTTTGGTTGGATATATATATATATATATATATATATATATACATATATACATACACACACACACACTCACACACACACATTGCACACCAACACTTTGTGCTCAGTATTTGTCTTTAACCCCTTTGCCGCGGCACTTTCGCACAATGGGCAATTGGCCGACGGCAGCACTAGCGAGGTTTCGACGGCAGTATGCAAGGGGTTAAGGTTCTCACCAGTGCAACCGCTGTGGGAGGCAAAAGTATTTAAAAAAACTGTGATCTCTATGTGAGATAAATTCTTGATGATTCTTCATGTTGATGGGAACTAAAGTAGCGTCAGCCCTAATAAAACCAAATTAAACTGTCAGACATAAATACAGCCACAGATCACACACACACATGAATGATATACATGCTATGAATGATATGCGTGGGTGCCTACTTAGACGGGTGTTAAAAGAATAGGATGGGTTGCTAAAAGAACAGAAATGATTGTCCATAACTAGTATTGATAAATGAATGCACCAATACAATTGAATTATTTGACGTTGACAAATGGACAAATGAATTTCTGTTTGTACACAGAGTACATGGGTCTGGATGAATGAACTATTTTATAGACTGATACATACCTGACTGTGAGTGCACGGTTCCGGATAGATATATTTGGTATGTGCACATAGTTGGATGAATGTCTGGGTGGGGGACAATAGATAAATAGGACCGTGAGTGTGAGATCATGACTGTGTGACTAGTTGAGAGGCTATAGAGGGTGGCATGGATATGTCTGTGCATTTCTCAATATAGATGGATGACTATGGGTGGCCAGGCAAATGCTTCGATGTAGATGGACGAGTAGCCGCATTATACCTGCAGACGGTAGATAAGCGTGTGGGTGCATACGTGAGTGGTGTCTGGTATCACCTGTCGGCAGGCACACTTTTCAACTTTCCTTTCCTCTCTCACACAACTCCAACCTTCAGAAGAGAAAAATAGTAGTAACCAGGAGGTAAAACTGTTTGGGAAAGTCAACTGCTAACATACCACACCACTGAATTACAGGTACCGACCGCGCAAGCTCAGAGGACAAGAACATAAACCTTCCTCTGAAAGAAGATCCTGACCCTCTTTCCTTTGGTCAAACAGGGCAAGAGTTGGAACCCAGAAGGAGCTAACAGGAGTCCGTCTAGCACCCAAGACTGATATTATTGATGCAGACTTTCCACTTGCAATAATTAAGTGTGTAGTGACCCTTGAAAGAATGATCCCAGGTAGGTTGCTTTACTGAAGTATATAGGGTGAGACACCCTCCTAATAAGTTTCGTAGTGGGTCTTACCCTAGCAGTGTCAGTTGGACCCACTTTAGTCAGATTGGATAGAGGTGCTAAACACATACTAACAGGGAAAGTCAAAGTAAAACCGAGTTTGGGGTGGGGCTAACCTCTAAAAACCTGGGCATGAGCTGAGACATGAAAATATTTGACATGCAAATCATAAAACAAAACATTTAAAAATATGATGTATTTTTAAAAAGTGTATTTTGTGAACATGTGGATGTGCTACGCCTTAGTACACTAGATCAGATCATTCCACTGAGAGGCATTTATTAAAAATGATAGTTCTAGAACATAAACTGAAATATTCCTGCCTTTTCCGGCCCTGGTGACAATAGCACTAGTGAAATTTGAGGCGAGTCATTTGTCTAGTGTACCTCATATGTGGACTAGATTCTTTTTTTTTTTTTTTTTTTTTTTTTTTGAAAACCTTTATTGTGCTTCAAGTCAGAACAAATACGGGCCTACAACCTTCCGGCCGGCCACGAAAACATTTGCGCATCATTGCAACGTTACGGCGACACAGTAATATCTTTCGTCTCAAGCAAGCATTACATGGAATACACTGTAATTACCGCATTACCCTGTCTCAGGATCGGTGAAGGTTAATTTTAAGGTTTTCATCGCGACAAGTAAGGTCAGGTCGTACTGCTCCGCACTGGTTGAACAAGAAGAAAAAACTAGGGCCATGTAGGTGGGACTCGACAGTAAACACTCGGATCGATCAGTGCTGCTTGCAACATGGAAGTCCCAGCCGGAGGACGGTCACACAGTATGCACCCCCCAAAGGAGGACGCAACATACCCAACCAACTCCGCGCCACCACCCATCCCCCAGTCTGCCTAATGCGGGCCTAGGAAAAAGGAATTACATAAGAACAAAAGGCACCATAGAAAATAACATCAACTAAAATGTACCCCCCCACCCTACACACATGCAGAGGCTACGGCCTGCCCCCCCCCCCCTAGCAGAGTGTTTCATCTCCCCAAAAAACCCGAAATGTAGCAAGAGAAGAGAAATTAAGAAGAAGAAAGAAAAGAGAATGAACGAGAAAGAAAGACAAAATTCACATAAGTCCAGGGAGGGAAAGAAGAGTATACTACCCAACTACTCCCAGAAGGGGGAAAGGGAAAAGCGGGGAGGAGCCCATCCAACAACCAAACTCCCGGTCTCCCTCACCGCCATTATATCCTGCGCCATGTACAACACAATGTCAAAAACTGTATGTTCGGTGGATCCGAATCAAGAATACCCAGTACCTCAACACAGCACAAGTCCTCCCCCAGCGTAGAAAGTGGACTTCAGGAGAGATCAAAAGCGACATATAGCAAACAACAGGATATTAGAGCGTAATCAGCCAGTAGTGCAGAATGTGTGCCAGTCCAGGCCACCGCCAGCCGGTCCCGCCAAGGCGACAACAATCATACCCTCATCCCTGTCCGGACCGGCAGAAGTGTTCCAGGCCTGTCCATCGCTGCGAGTCACCTTCAACCGGGACAAAGAAGCAAGATGGCCGCTCACGAAAAAAGGGAACAATGAAAACGCATCGTGCCGCAGGGTCCCAATACCAGATGTAGTGTGCCACAGCAGTACCAGTGAGAAATGCAGCTAGAGTAACATTTGGCAAGGAAAGCGAGGAACTGGGCTCCGATAGGTAGCTCACGGGCAGAATCACAGTTTCCAATGTGATGGGCGTCTCCGCAACTGTATCCTCGTCGGAATGCAGACACGTTACATTGTAACCATGAGGGCGCCGCACCACCGTCCCTTCACTCGGCAACTTTGTTTCCCCTCCAGGAGGAAACAGGGGCGGCGGAAGATACTCCAGCCGGGACTGTCCCGTGATAGTCATCGCCTCATCAAGCCTCCGGGCCAGCAGCCGGGCAGTGCTCCGCATATCCACCCTCAACGCCACTAGGGCAGCCAGGACATCACCACGGGTCGGGTCACTCAGTTGCAAGCACCGGACCTCACTATCCCCCTGCTCCCCCGGTATCCTCAATGGCGCAGGAGCATGTGGGCACTCAAGCACACTGTACTCAGGGTCAGCCCGCAGCTCAACAGGAAGGACAGGCGCCATGTTAGCCACCACTGCAGGCAGCTAGTGGTGAGACAGGGGTGTCCAAATAAGCCAATAAGCAAAGATGCAACCACCGGGGGAGCTCCGAGCACAAATCGGGAACAGCACAGGGAGAGGCCGTCCCCGTTGCCTGCAAGAACTGGCCGTCCACTGCGGGAAGACGCACCAAGATGGAGTCCGCCCGTTCCTAATCAAAGTGGCAAAGGAGAGCAAGTCACGGGAGCCTTCAGCTTCTTCCACGACGTAGTCAGCGCGGGGGGGAGACCGACCCGGATGAAAGGGTCCGACTCCGGTCGCGCGGCCAGTGCATTACGCCCCCGTGGGCATCAGCGGTACCCCAGCTCGTCTTCCCGTTCACGTCCCTCGGCGTCCAGCGGCAGCCAGCAACACAGGGACCCGGGGAAGCGCTGGATGTCGGAGAGAACACCGGATCTGCTGCCAAATCCGCCGGCAAAGGTATCGGGAAAACGCCAGTTACTACAGCGTCGATATCCCTCGGTGTTAGAGCGGCGCAGGTCAGGAGAAGTGAGCAGGATTGTTAAAAGAAGCCAGGCGGTTCGCGGAGCCGGGAGCTCAAGCGTCCGTCCCGTCCGCCATCTTGGCTCCTCCCGTGGACTAGATTCTTATTATAGAAGTAGCAACATTCTAGTCTGTAAAATCAAACACAAGAGGTTTTTGTACAGTGCACTTCCTTAAATCTCAAATTTGAAGGAAATCTCACTTATGCTAATGAAGAAAAAAAAGGAGGCTTGGTGAAATAAAGTATTTGTCCAGGATCACAGTTTGTTCAAGAGGGGACCCTGGATTGACCCAGATGGTCTGATTTCTTTTTCATTCTTGGCGCAGGACGTTGGAACGTGGAGGTAGATAAGACACTACATGAAAGTTCGACTTGTTTTGTGCTCGAGGGTCCAAGAGGACCTCAAGATAAGCCAGACATCTGGCATGGGATTTCTGTAGATCGCCCAACTCTAAGACTGGACCTGGTTTTACAGAGTGACCTGCGAAGCTGTGTGTGATGTGCAGCTAGGGTCGAGGGCATGGACAGGAGTGGGCCCCTGGCCATCATTCACTGCACATTAAGGTGCCACCTGCAGGGCTTTAAGGGGGTCGTGTCCTGCCAGGTCTCAGATGCGGGAGAAATTCAATAAAATAAAAACTTTGAAATATGTCCTAAATTCATGATCCTTACATGCATAAACAATGCTCAAATTCACAGCGGCAATTGTAGAAAACCTTGAGGTAATCCAGAAGTGAAGCAGTCCCTTTTACATAATATTTTAACTTCATTTTGCATTCTGTTAAAGCATTTGTTTTTTCGACAGTTTGTATATCTGTAGTTTATCATGTAAAATGTGACTTTTATGTGACCAAGTCACCGATAGATGTCAGAGGGAATTCAGATTGTGGGTTAGTGCTCACGATGAGACAAGAGTGGGAGCTCTGCAGAGGAGTCTGAAGGCAGTTTCTCATAGTGTTTGTCGGTGTCAAAGATGTTCAGGCATCATGGTCTCTCTGAAGAGCACACTTAGCGATATTTGGCAGTGTGAGAAGAAGGTGCATAGCAGTCAAAAGTTGACAGCACCAAAGGAAAATAAAACAGTGCTTATAGCGGAGGTGGTGAATAGTGTGTGGGGCAGCAGGTGGTGAAGGGAGGATACGAACAGAAGTACCTGCAGAAGAAGAGACCTGCGATGCAACATGGTGTGAAGATGATAATTGACTACAAATAGGGGAGGGGTTGATTGGGAATAGGCGAAGTCACCACTCGTCGTATGGTGTGGTAGGTCCAGCCTCAGTAATCGCCCATAGAGACAGTATTAACAAAATGGTACTGGGCAGGTACTGATAGTGGTGAGTGTAAGGGTCAGGCAGGTGTTGGGATGTAGTAGGGTCTCGAATGAGTCCTACGGTTGGGCATCCGTTATGTTGGATTTAATGTCCTCACACACCCTTGTAGGTGTCATGCTTCATCATAGGCAATGCTCCTCGTTGGGTCGGCGGTGCAATACCCAACGGGCGGCACCTCAAAGAGGGGCTCTTAGGCGGAGATCTTCTATCTAATAGCCATATGGGTGAAGTGCGGGTGTGGGGCCAGGATGGTGTAGACGTTAGGGTGAGTTAAAATGAAGCTAGGGGTACCAGGATCAAATTTATTCTGGGGGTCCCCTGCTTCAATAAAAAGGAAGGACTAGCCTGTACTCGATGGGATGTTATGTTCCCTTGTTCGAGACTAGTTAGTAAGTGCATAAATTGGTCAACATGTTTCTGGCAAACATCCACTGACTAGCGATTCATCAGGACCTATGTCAGAAATTAATAAAAACTGGGAAACTGTCTACAAATAATGCTCTCCTACGTATCAGGTATACATTACTGACTGTAAAATGGAAACAGTGGTGTACCTGTGTAGCGCTGAGTCTGCCTAGAACTATCTGGTCAGGAGTGAGCACAACAAGAGTACCCGGCGGGTAGTACCTCGGGTAATAACCTCTGTAGTTTCAGGCTGAGTTATCCCGAGTCTCCGTGGTGCGACCTACCCCTCTCCGCCGGGGAATTTCAGAAAGATGTGGGGATCTGTGGTACAGTTCCTGCATCCTGTCGAGCAAGTCCCCACACACCTAAATTGGCAGCCGGCACTCCACGAGAGCAAGCCCAAAGGTGAGAAGGGTTAGGCGGCCCAAGGATTGGAGCGGTCCCTGTGCAGCCTCTCACCAAATGGCAGTTTTCTGCAGGGGAGACCCGATTCCAGGGCCTCGAGGCCCGCTCCCACCCTGCAGAACTAACTTGATGGACTCCGCTGGTCCATACGTTGCTGTGGAGATCGACTAACCTACTACAACAAAAGGTATCCAGGAGTCAAAACCAAGTGTTTTTACTCTAGACTGACCACCATATGACTTACAAGTTAGATTGTGAATTAAATATTGTTCATATGTGAAAACCATTCAACTACTCATACGCTCAACATGCAACCCAGGTAGGAATTTTTCCCATCAGTTGCCGTTCTGTACCACCACTATCACATCATTTGGGTCCTCCTTACCCAGGAGTTAGTACAAGAGAGCAGTCACACTATGTGGAGTGTGAAGACTGTGTGAGTGAGGAGACTGATGTTATTTGTTTAGCTGGGTGGTATCGGTATGGTGTTGAAAGTTACAACTGAAAGAAAGCAGTGCAGTGAAAAAGAGTGGTAGTGAGTAAAATTAGGTGGAACTGAGTAGAATAAGTGCTTTATTAGTTTCTCTCGGACCCCCAAGTCTAAAAACAGGTGAACAGTGAAAAGTAGATTTAACAAAATATCTACTAGCAAGTGGTCGACATGTTTCTGCATATAAGCGGAAGTTATCCTATGCATTCGTCAGGACCTAGATGTTGCTACTGCTTGCATGATTTAGTGATAAGGAGCTAAAGAAATAAAAGGGAAAAACTTCACCTGGATGTCAGGTGTTGATTCTCCACCACAATCTAGGAAAGTCATATGGATAAGGAAAAAGAGAAGAGAAAAACAACATTTGTCAAAGAATGCACTCCCAAGTTGCGCTATTCTTGTGGTCATGTATATACAGTTTAGTCGACATGATAACACTCACCCAGTATTTGTGGGGATAGCCCCTCACCTCACCTGGCTGCAGCTCAGGTAAATAAGGAGCACCGCTCTGTTAGCAAAATACAATTATAGAAACACTCAACCGATTCAGTAAAAACAAGGCAAGAAATGCTGATATTTAAACAGTTTAGTAGGTAAATCTATTTGTCAAGAGTCCTTACTAGTGGTATAGGAAAAAAGACTTAACGGGTGTAAATTACTACAAACAATAATTCTACCCGTTACGAGTATTTATGTGACCGGTATATCCCCTGCTACGTATATACAAGAGACCCGGTAAGGGCGTTTTCTAGTGGCACGCCCTGGGCGTTTAGGGTTAGAAAACCACGGGATCGTATCGAGGCATTATCGTTTATGTTGCCGGCATCGCTGCCAGTAAAGACCTCTCACACACTCACCTCTCCGTCGGTGTCTCCCAACGTCCCTCTGGGCTATTCTGGGGAGGCACCGAACGAGAGAAAAGGGCGGGTATATCAGTGAAGCTTGACAAGCAGGTGTGGTGTGTTCTGGGAATCGTAGTTTCCCTTCAAAAAAGCAGAAGAAAGTCAATGATTCTAGATTTCAATTGTTTATGTTTTTGTTGTAAAAGAAAGGATTTCTCTTTCAGTAAGGTATCACGGGTGGTATGGGGATATATTTTTACCCGTTGCCGGCATCGCTGCCAGTAAAGACCTCTCACACACTCACCTCTCCGTCGGTGTCTCCCAACGTCCCTCTGGGCTATTCTGGGGAGGCACCGAACGAGAGAAAAGGGCGGGTATATCAGTGAAGCTTGACAAGCAGGTGTGGTGTGTTCTGGGAATCGTAGTTTCCCTTCAAAAAAGCAGAAGAAAGTCAATGATTCTAGATTTCGATTATTTATGTTTTTGTTGTAAAAGAAAGGATTTCTCTTTCAGTAAGGTATCACGGGTGGTATGGGGATATATTTCTACCCGTTTGTTTAATAGATTTGCTTACAGACAGAATCGGCCCCGTTATAGTGACATCCAAGGTATCGGTTCATTGAGACCCTCCTTGTCACTGTTTAGTTTATAGACCCATTTCTGTTCGATTCTAAACAGAAACTTGCCTATATCAGGACAGTGGTCCGGTATGGTAGGTTGTTCCAGTATGGTCCATGTGAAGTCACTAGTACCGTGTCCCTTTTCCAAAAAGTGAGCTGTTAAGCGTGTCGCTTGTTTGCGGCATCGGACAGTACTCTTGTGTTCACCAATTCTTATTTTCGTTTTCCGAGTTGTCATGCCCACGTATCTCTTAGGGCACGGGCAGGTGATCATATAGATGGTATTCTCACTGTTACAATTGGTGAATTTGCGCTGTTGCCATGGGCGCATGGTTCCGATGTCGACACTGGTGGACTTAGTTGTTTGGGGACATACCGAACAATTACCGCAAGGATGGTGTCCTTGTACGGGAGGCAGATCCCACAAGGTACCAAGTTGTCTGGACGATTTGCTTTTTGGTCTAGTGTGGACCAATTGATCTTTTATGTTGGGTCCTCTCTTAAAGGCAAATAGGGGAGGAGGTAAGGTGTCTCCGCTGGTGTTCAAAATAGACCAGTGTTTGGTTATAATTTTCCGAACCTCGTTCGATTTTGTGTGAAAAGTGTTCACAAATGTCATCCTTTTGGTTTTTTCTTTTGGGGTGGCAATGTCCAAAAGGGCGTCCCTGTTGTTATTTGACGCCCTTTTCTTGGATTGGCGGATGATCTTCGTGGGGTCGTTTTTTTCACGCAGATGTTCAGAAAGTGTCTCTGAGTGTTTCTCAAAAGCTTCCTTGGTAGAGCAGTTCCTCTTGAGTCTCAGGAACTGCCCGAAGGGCAGGTTTTCCCTGAGAGCTCTGGGATGACAGCTCTCGAAGTTGAGGAGCGCATTCCGTGCGATGGGCTTCCTATACAGCTCTGTTGTTAATCCATCATCTGTTGCCACTATAAGAAGGTCCAAGAAGGGCAGTTCTTTTCTGCTGAATTCTACTGTGAACTTCAGAAATTCATTGCAATTATTTAGCCAGCTATGGAATTCCAATAGGCTGGCCTCAAAGCCTCTCCATACGACAAAGATATCATCTATGTACCGCTTCCAAACAAGAAGCGATACATAGTAGGGATTGTCCTGATTCAATATTTTAGTCTGTTCTAGCACATGGACGTATAGATTCGCCAGACTGGGCGCGAAAACGCTGCCCATGCTGGTTCCAGAGGTCTGGAGATAGATGGTGTCTTCGAATTTAAAGTAATTTTCTTTCATCGCCAGCTCAGCTAGGTCCACGATGAAGGCAACTGGAGTTATCGATTGCAAATCCCTTTCTTGGAGTATGTTACCCACCACTTCCAGGGTCTCTGTTTGAGGAATTGATGTATATAAGGATTCTACATTGAATGAAACAAGTAGATCCATGGAAGTGTCAAAGTTTATGTTCGGAAGCAGTCGAAACATGTCTTTCGTGTCTTTGAGGTATGTTGGCATCTCTTTGACAATGGGATTGAGAAAGAATTCAACAAATGTGGATAATGGCTCTAAAATGGATCCAATGCCAGAGATGATTGGTCTCCCGGGTGGTGGTCTCTGTGGTTTATGCACCTTCGGCAGGCAGTAGAAGTAGGGGATCGATGGATGGGAGGTACATAGGTATTGGCCCTCTTGGGGAGTAATCCATCCTTCTGATGTTGCCTCTTCCACTAGTTGGCTGATCCTGGTCTTCAGTCTCTCTGTGGGATCATCCTTTAGAGGTACATATGACTTTCGATCTTGTAGTTGCCTTAAGCATTCTTGTCTGTAAGTTTCTTTGTCTAAGATGACAATTGCACCGCCCTTGTCTGCAGGCTTTATTATGATTGCTTCATTGGTTGTTAAAGCCTGCAGGGCTGATCTTTCTTTGTTAGGTAAATTGACAAAAGGTCTTGATTTCTTTGTTTTGAAGAGCAGATCAATGTCTGTTTCCACCGCCTCTTCAAAAGTTTGGACTCTGGTAGGTAATCCAATAGTCGTGGGATTGAAGGTCGATGGTCTTTTTAGGTTTAAAGTATTTTATTAAGGCACAAAAACACGGGGAGGGGAGCAGGAGGTCAAGCATACATACAATACAAGAAGCGGAACGTTGCAGCGAGTCAGAAGAAAAGCATGGAGGCAGGAAGCCCCAGAGGGTAACTAAGCAAATACAGAAGGCAATAAGGCATTGTGAACGACCCCCCTGTTGACCCCCACTCCCTAAGCAAGGTCAAACCCGAATAGCACCCCGCAACATAGTAAAGGAGAAGCATACCGTACCACCAACCCCCCAACCCCAGAAGAAAGAAGAAAGGAGAGCAAAGGAGGAAAAGAAAGAAAACAATACCCCAACATCCCCGTCCGAAAGGCAGCAATAGAAGCATATAACCCCTCTTCCCGCCCCCAACCCCCGGCCCCCAGTCCGCACACTCACTCCGCCGCAGCTGCCGGCGGCGTCAGCCTAAGGAGGCGCAAATACCGTGGACACGTGAGCTCGTGGAATTCCGTGGACAGCAATGCCAAAAAGGGGTGCCAGAGCTCCTCGAACTGGTCGACATTCCCAACCATCGTTAACGACATCTTCTCCATGCCCAGTACCTGCCAGAGCCTATGCAGCCAACCAGTGATAGAGGGGGCATTAGGGGTGCGCCAGAGTATCAGTATGTTCTGAACGGCTGAACCCAGCGCAATCGCAATCTGCCTGCCCCTGCGGGATTTTAGCGGGTACATCAAATCATTGGGGAGGCCTAGCAAGACATACGCGGGTAAGCGCGGAAGCTCGATCTCAAAATGTCTATCCACCTCATCTAAGACTTCCTTCCAGTAGGCCGACAGCACCGGGCACTCCCAGAGAACGTGCGTGAGGGTGCCCACCTGTCCGCAGCCGCGCCAGCAACCTTTATCGCCTATTTTGCGCATCTCATAGAGCCGCTCCGGGGTGTAGTACCAATAGGTGGACACTTTAGTGAAGGTTTCCGTCAGCCCAGTATGGTACGCAGAGTGCCTCGCCCGATACGCAATCTTGTCCCACTCCTTGTGACTCAGGGTCCTGCCCAGTTCCCTGTGCCAGCGCTCCCTCCCTGGGTTATGGTAATGAAACGGCGGGGGCTGGAGAAATTTATACAAATCAGTGATGAGCTTGGCGTCCGAGGTCCGGGTCACCAACCATCGCTCGTAGGGCGTAATTGAACGGGCAGAGACGTCACGCACTTGGGGTTGAAGAGCCCAGTGGCGGACCTGCATGTAACGCAGCCTGTCCCCCTCCGTCAGGCCAAACTCCTGTCGGAGCTGCTGGAAGGGGAGCACGCCCTCCGGCCCGTAGATCTGGAAAAGCGCCCTGCAGCCCGCGCTCACCCAGTGGGAAAAAGCTCCCGGCTCCAAACCCGGGGTAAAGTCCGGATTGCCAGCAATGGGAGTGAACGGCGATGGAAAGGTCGTGAGCTCACGCAGCTCACACACCGCGTCCCACACTCTCAGCGGGACCCGGGTGATAAAAGAGGCGTAGAGATTAGGCGGGCGGTGAGCGCGCCGCAGGAACGGGACCTCCTGGAGGGTACGGCCCGCGACTGCCTGGTCCTGAAAGAGCCAGTGTTTATCCGATTCCCACCGGCTCCACTCCACCAGATACCGAAGCTGCGCCGCCTGAAAGTATCTCCGGAGGTCCGGGACGCCGAGACCCCCCGCCTCCGGGGCTAGCATGGAGAGGACCCGCTTCATCCGAGGCTTGCGGCCCTGCCACACAAAGCGGGATATGTCCGCCTGCGCCTGCCGTATCCAGCCCACGGGGGGCTGGAGGGGCAGAGCGCGGAAGAGATATAGGATCTGAGGCAGTATCGTCATCTTCACCGCCGCGATACGGCCCAACCACGAGAGGAGGCCCTTGTTCCATCGGCCGAGTTCCTCTTTGATCTTTTTGCCCAGAGAGGAGTAGTTAGCTGCAACCATGGCAGGCAGGGAGGGGGCAAGCAAAATGCCTAGGTAAGGCACCGTGGAGGAGGACCACTGCAGAGGAAAGAGACTTTGAAGGTCCTGCCTGGTGGCAGCAGAGAGCGACACATCCAGTGCAGCCGACTTAGTCATGTTCATTTTAAAACCCGCCACACGGGCAAAAGCGTCCAGTTCCTGGATGCAGGCAGGGAGCGACCGCTTGGGGTCGTCCAGGGTCAGCAAGACATCGTCCGCGTATAAGCTGACAGTGTGCGTGTATTGCCCCATCTTCACCCCAACAGCGTCCGGATTATCACGAATCCTCTGTGCAAACGGCTCCATATAGAGGGCAAAGAGGAGCGGCGAGAGGGGGCAACCCTGTCTCGTGCCGCGCTCAATGGCAAAGCAATTGGAGCTGTGTCCATTGACACGCACTGACGCTGATGGTCTTCTGTAGCAGTTAAAGACCATAGTGCGGAACTTCTCGCCGATCCCCAGTTTCCCAAGGATCAGCTCGAGATATGGCCAATGAACCCTATCAAAGGCCTTCTCCGCGTCGATTGATAGCAGCATCCGCTCCCCCGGAATGCGTGAGGCCTTTTCCAGCACGTGCGTCACTCTCTTTGTGTTGTCGACCGTCTGCCTGCCGGGTACAAAACCGGCCTGGTCTGCCTCCACCAGACCTGGTAAGTGTAAACCCAATCTGGCCGCCAAGATTCCGGTGTAAAGCTTGAGGTCCACATTTAGGAGCGAGATGGGCCGGTACGAGCCGCACAGTGTCCGGTCCTTCCCCGGCTTGGGGATAACCGACACCGTCGCTGAGAGAAGGTCCGGCGGGATAGCTCCCGGCTCGGAGAAGGAGTTGAACAAGCGAGCCAGTAGAGGCGCGACAGTGGGACAGAAGGTCTTGTAAAACAAGGCCGTATAACCATCCGGGCCCGGGGCTTTGCCGTGCTTTAGCCGTGCAATCGCGGAGATGACCTCCTCCACGTGAATGTCCCTCTCCAGGTGGTCCGCCTGGGAGGGGTCCAGGGCCGGAAGGGTCACGGACTCCAAATAGGCCTCAGCCTCTCCCGGTGGGGAAGGCTCCGCCGCGTACAGTGCCTCATAAAAGGAACGAAAGGTATCTGCCACCTCCGCGTCACCGGAAACCGGGATCCCGTCCACTCCCACCAGCTCCTTCACCACATTGCGCTGCTGCGCAGCCCTGAGCCTATGGGCCAGGAGTTTACCGCACCTGTCTCCGCCGGTGTAGAAGGCATGCTTCAGGCGCAGCGCAGCATACTCCGCCCGATCTAGATCCAACGCAGAGAGGAGTTTCCGAGCCGCCTTCAGCTGCTTCCAGACACGAGGAGCCCCCGTCCGGCGGTGAACCTGCTCGAGCTCCCGAACCTGCGCTGTCAGTTCCTCCCTCTTGCGTTGGCGTTCCCTGTTTTCCGCCGAGGAAATGGAGATAAACTTCCCTCTGACGACCGCTTTCAAAGCCGCCCACTGTGTCGCCAGGGACGTGGCAGAGTTGTTATTGTGGGTCAGGTAGTCCTGGATGACCTCCTCCACTCGCTTTACGACCGCTTTCTTATGGAGAAGCGTGTCCCGGAGCCGCCACATCCCCCTAGAGGGGGGGGCCGCCGGCCAAGCAAAGATTCCGGAAACCGGTGCGTGGTCGGACAGGGACAAAACCCCGATGTCTGCTGCCGTGGCGGCCGAGCGAAGCGGTCCACTCACCAAGAGGTAGTCCAACCGTGAATACGTGCGGTGCGCGTGGGAGAAATAGGAATAGTCCCTATCGGTGGGGTGCAGGACGCGCCAGAGGTCATGCAGATCCAGTTCCGCAAGCTGGTCCTGCACCGCCCTAGAAAGCTCCCCTGTCTGCGGAAAGCGTTGGGCAGACCTATCCAGGGTGGAGTCGAAGACCGTATTCAGGTCCCCCCTCAAGATGATATGGCGATCGGGCGAGGCAGTAACGTCCACCAACACTGATTCCAGGAAGCGATCCTGGTGGTCATTCGGGCTGTACGCCGAACCAACCGTAAAGGTAACACCTCCCAAACGCATGCGATACACCAGAAGCCTCCCTTTCTGCTCAGCATGTTTATGTAACACCTCCCCCCTGAAGGAGCTGGCTAAAAGAATGGCCACCCCAGCAGTCTTAGTCGCAGCAGAGGAAAAGAGTTGCGTGGGGAACTTGGCAGAGCGCAACCTATGGCAGTCTTTGGAAAGCAAATGGGTCTCCTGCAGGAGGCAAATATCCGCCTGCGACCCTTCCAACAGGGAAAGGATCGCCCTACGCTTTACGGGGTTATTCAGACCCTTAACATTAAGGGTCACCACCTTCAGGGGCGGCATCGCCTCCAGGGAAACAACGCGCTATGCAGTGGGCAAGGGAACAGCGGAGGGGGCGCGCGGGGCAGGGGCGCAGGGAAGGCCAGAGGCAACATCGCACATGTTCGGACCACTTCGGACGGGACCCCCCCCCCCACACCAAACCAACAGTGAAACCCCCCCAGAACCAACCCATGGCAACCAACCAAAGTAAGAAAAGACAGAAAACAACACCCCATAGTCTCAGTCTAGCCCAAATGGGCGAGTCTGTAGAAAAAAGTCAAGTGGACGTCCAGCCACACACCCCCCCCCCCCCCCCCCCCCCGCCCCCCCAGCCCCAGCTCAGCACCGGTAAAGCTAAGAATCTCTCCCCCCGGAGAAAAGTTAGGCCGTTAGGGCCACACCAGTAGCTTCAGGCAAGTTCCTGGCCGCATTCCTCAGGGCCTCCGCCATTTCTGCCCTGATGGTGGGCGAGTCCGGACGACTCGCCGGCGCGGACGATGGGCGCCTCCTCGACCTCCGTCGGCCCCGCCGCTCGGGGCGCCGCCATGCAGGTGTAGCCCCTTCCTCCTCTGTAGCAGTAAGGCCCAATACTCCACAGACATCCTGCAAAGAGCGCAGCTGATGCAGCACCCCATTCCATCGAAAGATAAGACGGAAGGGGTGGCCCCAGGAATAGGGTGTCTCATGCTCTCGCAGAAAGTCCGTCGCGATGCGGAAAGACCTGCGCTTCTGCAGTGTGATGGCGGACAGGTCCTGATAGAGCGCCACAGGTCTTTCACGAAAGGTCAGCGGCTGCTTCCTGCGGGCCTCCGCCATGATGCGCTCTTTCAGGGGGAAATCCGGCAGGAAAGCTAGGATATCAGGCGGGGGAGCCGATGACTGGCGCTGGCGGCCCACCCTATGCGCTCTGTCAATGCGGATCGGGAAGTCCGCTCCTTCCTCCAAGATGTCGCGGAACAAGTCCTGCAGATAGGCCACCAGGTCCCCACCCTCATCCGCGGACGGAACACCTCGCACCCGAATGTTATTCCGCCTGGACCTGTTCTCGAGGTCTTCCGAATGGGCCTGGAGCTCAACACATTGCTCCCGGAGGCGGAGGACGTCCTGCTGGAGATGAGTTCTCTTCATCGCGACGCTGGGCCGTCGTCTCCACAGCATCGACCCGCTCGCCCAGGCCCTCGACCTCCCTGCGCACCTCCCGGACCTCTCCAGCCACCTCGGTCTTGAGAGTTTGAAATTCCTCCTTGAGGGAGCTGAACAAGTCCTCCATGAAGGACCTCGTGACCGGTGGCTCGCCCACGGCTGCGTCCGTTGATGTCCGGGAGGCCCCCGGGGACGGCTGTGTCCTGTCGCGTAGTTGCTGGGACCTGCCGAGCATTTCCGGCAAAGTGCGATCTCCTCGTGCCGCGCCACGTCTCCCAGCCATCCTGGCCCCTGGTGAAGCCTAGGGTCAGTCGCTGTAGGCGAGCGCCACTGCTCGCGGGCACCAAATGTGAGGCCCTCGGTGGGGACAAGGGTACAAGGGTAGTGCGTCACAGGCGACAAAATGGCGGCCCGGTCCTGGGCGAGACGACCCCCGGGCCAGCAGGGCAGTCAGCAACGTCCAAAGTGGAGGCCTCCAGCCTCGTATTCCCAGAGAGGGCAGTAGATGAGTCGGTGCCAGGACAAATCGAGGCTCTCGTAGAAGAAGGGTGCGGCGAGGGCCACCGGGCACAGCTACACAAAGACAAGATGGCGGGAGGGTGGGACCCAAGGAGGCAGCCCGGGCCAGCAAGTCTATGGGCGACCCTCAAACAGCAACGGGTCCGAAAGGGGCGAAACCGGCGGCTCCCCTCGCCACTAGTTAATTCGCCCGGCACGGGCACAGCTCGAACTCCGCCATCCAGCGTCTCCGGGCGCGGAGGTCGCGAGGCGTCACCCCTCGAAGTCCAAGGCAGGGGGAGGGTCGCCGGCGCAGGGGTGAGGTCCGTCGCCCATCAATGGTGATCGCCACCAGGGCACCGGTCAGGAAGCTCCGGCACTCCGCGAAGTCCGTCTATTCCGCTCCCTCGGGAACTCCGGATTTCAGCTGTTCAGCACTCGGCCTAGTCGAGGCGAGCGGACAGCGCCGCCGTATGCCCCGCCTCCAGGCTCTTCTCCTCGGGACGACCCAGGCTCCGCTCCTCGGAGCGATCTTCGGATAAACTTTTCGGGGACTTCCCCCGGGGCCACGAAAGTCAAAGTGGCATCAAAGTGTGCCCCAGGAATTCCGGCACAGTTCTCTCGCCCGCAGTTCAGCCGCGGGGGGAGAGAAGCGCGGCGATCAGGGCTCGGGCTGAGCCGGGCCGGAGGAGCTACGGAGGAAGCGTCCGCTCACCCCGCCATCTTGGCCACGCCCCCCCCTCGATGGTCTTTTTAGACCGGTATTGACGACAGATTCTGTACTTTCTCCAGGGTTCTGTTTCGCAAAGAAATAGTGGAGTCTAACCTTCCTGAATAGTTTGGAGATTTCAACTTGAGTGTTGAATTGATCACCCTCGTGGGTTGCCACAAAACCCAACCCACGGTTAAGAAGGTTTTCTTCTTCATTAGACAGTGAGTAGGAGCTCAGATTGATCACGAGACTGGTTGGTCGGTTGTTCCGCTCGTTCCCGCTCCGTCCTGTGGGATCTTTTTGCCACTCCTCAAGTCCATTGTTGGTTGTTGTACCGGCGTTGTCCATCGGACTTGGGATCCTTGTCCCTGTCTTCTTCTTCCTCTGTTGGTCCTCTGGCCAAACCCTAAAAAAGACTGCTGTCCTTGGGCTTGTTGCATCTGATGAGGGAAGAAAGGTGGTCCCATTTGGGGAAAGTTTGGACCGTACATCCATGGGCTTGGTTGCCAAAAGGGTTGAAACTGATTCTGGCCAAAGTTATTAAAATTGCCTCTACGTCCTCTTCTGTTGCCACGTCCCTTAAAGGGGCGTCCATTGCCGCGTTGGGATGTTTCAGAATCACTGGAGTTATCGTCAGAGCTTGAGGTGGCGTAACTAGAACCTCTTCGACCTCCACTTTGATTATATGTTGGGGCTACATAAGAATCACTAGTGTATGGGTACACTTTTTCACTAGAGAATTTGGCTAGGTCTTCTTTCAGTTGTAACTTTCAACACCATACCGATACCACCCAGCAAAACAAATAACATCAGTCTCCTCACTCACACAGTTTTCGCACTCCACATAGTGTGACTGCTCTCTTGTACTAACTCCTGGGTAAGGAGGACCCAAATGATGTGATAGTGGTGGTACAGAACGGCAACTGATGGGAAAAATTCCTACCTGGGTTGCATGTTGAGCGTATGAGTAGTTGAATGGTTTTCACATATGAACAATATTTAATTCACAATCTAACTTGTAAGTCATATGGTGGTCAGTCTAGAGTAAAAACACTTGGTTTTGACTCCTGGATACCTTTTGTTGTAGTAAGTCTGATGTCAGGGGCATGTGTCCAGTTCAGAGTCTTAAAACTAGCCCTTAGACCCTCATTTATATAGTGTGTTTTGTGATTGAGTACAGCCTCGGCTGTGGGTCTTTTTCTGAAAATAACAGACATACACTTCTCTTTGTCTGTTTTGTAGCTCTGTTTTGACTTTGCCTCGATCGTAGAACATTCCCTTTTCCCTTGTAATCTCGGCAAGTACTTGTGCATAAAACAAACATTCACAATGGCCTCAAACAGTGGTCTAGCTTTTGAAGAAGCAGAGATTCAGAACATTCTAGATGAGAACCCCAGTCTATTGGAGAATATCCCCCGTGCAGTAAGCACCACTGATGAGGGTTGGAACAAAATCTTGATCTTGAAAAAATCCCATTCAAGAACTACAGTACATGGCATAACCATGGCACAATATCTACATGGCAACTGTGCACCGTCAGGACTAATCGTGACCAATACACCAAGACTTTTCTTGGATGAGAAGGACTTTCTGAAAGATTGGTCATTGATTGCCTGGAGGTGCACTAGGGACTGGCTAGTCCTCATTATAAAAACGGCTAAACGTGTAGCTGATAAGATCCTAGTTGAAATACAACTACTTGAAGGGAAAATCAAGGCTACTTTAAAAACTCCAGCCTTTAAGTCCGGGCAAGACGATACCAACAAGAAAAACACTGAATTTAAAGAATCTATTCTTTTCACAAAAATGGAGAAATTTAAAAAAGACCTAGCCAAATTCTCTAGTGAAAAAGTGTACCCATACACTAGTGATTCTTATGTAGCCCCAACATATAATCAAAGTGGAGGTCGAAGAGGTTCTAGTTACGCCACCTCAAGCTCTGACGATAACTCCAGTGATTCTGAAACATCCCAACGCGGCAATGGACACCCCTTTAAGGGACATGGCAACAGAAGAGGACGTAGAGGCAATTTTAATAACTTTGGCCAGAATCAGTTTCAACCCTTTTGGCAACCAAGCCCATGGATGTACGGTCCAAACTTTCCCCAAATGGGACCACCTTTCTTCCCTCATCAGATGCAACAAGCCCAAGGACAGCAGTCTTTTTTAGGGTTTGGCCAGAGGACCAACAGAGGAAGAAGAAGACAGGGACAAGGATCCCAAGTCCGATGGACAACGCCGGTACAACAACCGACAATGGACTTGAGGAGTGGCAAAAAGATCCCACAGGACGGAGCGGGAACGAGCGGAACAACCGACCAACCAGTCTCGTGATCAATCTGAGCTCCTACTCACTGTCTAATGAAGAAGAAAACCTTCTTAACCGTGGGTTGGGTTTTGTGGCAACCCACGAGGGTGATCAATTCAACACTCAAGTTGAAATCTCCAAACTATTCAGGAAGGTTAGACTCCACTATTTCTTTGCGAAACAGAACCCTGGAAAAAGTACAGAATCTGTCGTCAATACCGGTCTAAAAAGACCATCGACCTTCAATCCCACGACTATTGGATTACCTACCAGAGTCCAAACTTTTGAAGAGGCGGTGGAAACAGACATTGATCTGCTCTTCAAAACAAAGAAATCAAGACCTTTTGTCAATTTACCTAACAAAGAAAGATCAGCCCTGCAGGCTTTAACAACCAATGAAGCAATCATAATAAAGCCTGCAGACAAGGGCGGTGCAATTGTCATCTTAGACAAAGAAACTTACAGACAAGATTGCTGAAGGCAACTACAAGATCGAAAGTCATATGTACCTCTAAAGGATGATCCCACAGAGAGACTTAAGACCAGGATCAGCCAACTAGTGGAAGAGGCAACATCAGAAGGATGGATTACTCCCCAAGAGGGCCAATACCTATGTACCTCCCATCCATCGATCCCCTACTTCTACTGCCTGCCGAAGGTGCATAAACCACAGAGACCACCACCCGGGAGACCAATGATCTCTGGCATTGGATCCATTTTGGAGCCATTATCCACATTTGTTGACTTCTTTCTCAATCCCATTGTCAAAGAGATGCCAACATACCTCAAAGACACGAAAGACATGTTACGACTGCTTCCGAACATAAACTTTGACACCTCCATGGATCTACTCGTTTCATTCGATGTAGAATCCTTATATGCATCAATTCCTCAAACAGAGACCCTGGAAGTGGTGGGTAACATACTCCAAGAAAGGGATTTGCAATCGATAACTCCAGTTGCCTTCATCATGGACCTAGCTGAGCTGGCGATGAAAAAAATTACTTTAAATTCGAAGACACCATCTATCTCCAGACCTCTGGAACCAGCATGGGCAGCGATTTCGCGCCCAGTCTGGCGAATCTATACGTCCATGTGCTAGAACAGACTAAAATATTGAATCAGGACAATCCCTACTATGTATCGCTTCTTGTTTGGAAGCGGTACATAGATGATATCTTTGTCGTATGGAGAGGCTCTGAGGTCAGCCTATTGGAATTCCATAGCTGGCTAAATAATTGCAATGAATTTCTGAAGTTCACAGTAGAATTCAGCAGAAAAGAACTGCCCTTCTTGGACCTTCTGATAGTGGCAACAGATGATGGATTAACAACAGAGCTGTATAGGAAGCCCATGGCCCGGAATGCGCTCCTCAACTTCGAGAGCTGTCACCCCAGAGCTCTCAGGGAAAACCTGCCCTTCGGGCAGTTCCTGAGACTCAAGAGGAACTGCTCTACCAAGGAAGCTTTTGAGAAACACTCAGAGACACTTTCTGAACATCTGCGTGAAAAAAACTACCCCACGAAGATCATCCGCCAATCCAAGAAAAGGGCGTCAAATAACAACAGGGACGCCCTTTTGGACATTGCCACCCCAAAAGAAAAAACCAAAAGGATGACATTTGTGAACACTTTTCACACAAAATCGAACGAGGTTCGGAAAATTATAACCAAACACTGGTCTATTTTGAACACCAGCGGAGACACCTTACCTCCTCCCCTATTTGCCTTTAAGAGAGGACCCCACATAAAAGATCAATTGGTCCACACTAGACCAAAAAGCAAATCGTCCAGACAACTTGGTACCTTGTGGGATCTGCCTCCCATACAAGGACACCATCCTTGCGGTAATTGTTCGGTATGTCCCCAAACAACTAAGTCCACCAGTGTCGACATTGGAACCATGCGCCCATGGCAACAGCGCAAACTCACCAATTGTAACTGTGAGAATACCATCCATATGATCACCTGCCCGTGCCCTAAGAGATACGTGGGCATGACAACTCGGAAAACGAAAATAAGAATTGGTGAACACAAGAGTACTGTCCGATGCCGCAAACAAGCGACACGCTTAACAGCTCACTTTTTGGAAAAGGGACACGGTACTAGTGACTTCACATGGACCATACTGGAACAACCTACCATACCGGACCACTGTCCTGATATAGGCAAGTTTCTGTTTAGAATCGAACAGAAATGGGTCTATAAACTAAACAGTGACAAGGAGGGTCTCAATGAACCGATACCTTGGATGTCACTATAACGGGGCCGATTCTGTCTGTAAGCAAATCTATTAAACAAACAGGTAGAAAAATATCCCCATACCACCCGTGATACCTTACTGAAAGAGAAATCCTTTCTTTTACAACAAAAACATAAATAATCGAAATCTAGTATCATTGACTTTCTTCTGCTTTTTTGAAGGGAAACTACGATTCCCAGAACACACCACACCTGCTTGTCAAGCTTTACTGATATACCCGCCCTTTTCTCTCGTTCGGTGCCTCCCCAGAATAGCCCAGAGGGACGTTGGGAGACACCGGCGGAGAGGTGAGTGTGTGAGAGGTCTTTACTGGCAGCGATGCCGGCAACATAAACGATAATGCCTCGATACGATCCCGTGGTTTTCTAACCCTAAACGCCCAGGGCGTGCCACTAGAAAACGCCCTTACCGGGTCTCTTGTATATACGTAGCAGGGGATATACCGGTCACATAAATACTCGTAACGGGTAGAATTATTGTTTGTAGTAATTTACACCCGTTAAGTCTTTTTTCCTATACCACTAGTAAGGACTCTTGACAAATAGATTTACCTACTAAACTGTTTAAATATCAGCATTTCTTGCCTTGTTTTTACTGAATCGGTTGAGTGTTTCTATAATTGTATTTTGCTAACAGAGCGGTGCTCCTTATTTACCTGAGCTGCAGCCAGGTGAGGTGAGGCGCCATCCCCACAAATACTGGGTGAGTGTTATCATGTCGACTAAACTGTATATACATGACCACAAGAATAGCGCAACTTGGGAGTGCATTCTTTGACAAATGTTGTTTTTCTCTTCTCTTTTTCCTTATCCATATGACTTTCCTAGATTGTGGTGGAGAATTAACACCTGAGATCCAGGTGAAATTTTTCCCTTTTATTTCTTTAGCTCCTTATCACTAAATCATGCAAGCAGTAGCAACATCTAGGTCCTGACGAATGCATAGGATAACTTCCGCTTATATGCAGAAACATGTCGACCACTTGCTAGTAGATATTTTGTTAAATCTACTTTTCACTGTTCACCTGTTTTTAGACTTGGGGTCTGAGAGAAACTAATAAAGCACTTATTCTACTCAGTTCCACCTAATTTTACTCACTACCACTCTTTTTCACTGCACTGCTTTCTTTCAGTTGTAACTTTCAACACCATATCGATACCACCCAGCGAAACAAATAACATCAGTCTCCTCACTCACACAGTCTTCACACTCCACATAGTGTGACTGCTCTCTTGTACTAACTCCTGGGTAAGGAGGACCCAAATGATGTGATAGTGGTGGTACAGAACGGCAACTGATGGGAAAAATTCCTACCTGGGTTGCATGTTGAGCGTATGAGTAGTTGAATGGTTTTCACATATGAACAATATTTAATTCACAATCTAACTTGTAAGTCATATGGTGGTCAGTCTAGAGTAAAAACACTTGGTTTTGACTCCTGGATACCTTTTGTTGTAGTAAGTCTGATGTCAGGGGCATGTGTCCAGTTCAGAGTCTTAAAACTAGCCCTTAGACCCTCATTTATATAGTGTGTGTTGTGATCGACTCACCTACCCTCGCCATCGCCCAGTGAAATATGCTGCCTCCCTCGCTTCTCCTTTCTGCTGTGGATGCACCAACCATCAGCAGAGCCAGAAGGCCTTGCTGCAGACCTTGAGAAACAGTAAGCACAGGACAGTTTGCTGTTGAAGGTGTCGGGGCTGGGACGCATGCCTTGGGCTTGGTGTCCACTGGGAGGGGGGAGGGATAGGCTGGGACGGGCGTAACATCATCCCTTACTTAAAGTTGCCCGCTGGTGCCCTGAAGAGAGACTATTCCTCCCCCCTTCCCCACCTGATCCCTGAGGGAAGTTTCAGCACACGAGGACCATTGCCCCTAACACTCGGTGCTGGAAGATGAGAATGCCTGTGGACCTTGACAGGGATTGTTTCGTAATATCATTGGCTGTAGGTGCCTATTCAGACGGGACATGGTCAGTGAGCTTTATTGACTAATAACATAATGGCAGTCACCAAAGGCAGAAAGGAACACTGTTGGGACATGCTCACCCAATCTACTCACACCACCCCCAAGACGCTCACAAAGACCCCCACATAGACACCCAAACGAGCAGCTCTGACAGATGAGGCAGACCAAGACCCAGCTTCCTCGCATCCTTTTTTTGCCTCCCTTAAAGCTGACTTACAAGAGTTCAAGTATGACCTGTCCCAGAAGGTGAGGCAAGACTTGAGTTCAATAGGAGCCAGTGTATCCACGCTCGAAGACAACTAGCATGCAAGGGGTTAAGAGGTTGAGATGTTGCAGCAGGAGGTTCTTTGCTTACATGAGCAAAAGGCGGACTTCCAGGCCCACGAAGAGGACCTGGAGAATAGGTCCCGACGTAACACTTTGCAGGGAGTTACGGTGGGTGTTGAGGGAACAGACATACAGAGATATTTCCAGGCACGGTTGCACTTGATACTAGGCCCACGGAGAATACCACTTTGCAGATACAGGGTCCACCGAGTGAGTCGGCCTGGGAGTAGCATTGCAGATCTACGGCTATATGGGTGTGTGTACATGACTTCCAGATCAAAGAGGACATCCTCAAGAAAGACAGAGATTTACACGCCCTCCAATCCATAAACTGTTACTCTTCCAGGACATTTCAGCACCCAGCCTACAGAGATGCAAAGACTTTAAACTGATTACTGAATTTTTGTGTTCTAAAGATATCCCATTGGGATGGGGGCATCCCTTCAGGCTTATTTTTCGCTAGGAAGGTCAATTCCACCAACCGAAAATGCTTATGGAAGCACGTTGCATCTTGGGTCTGTGGGAAGAGTACCCCCACTCGCTCCTCATATCAGGGTCTCTTCAAGGCTCCCCCCCCAGGCACACATCTCACCGGCAGAGTGGCTAAATCAAAGCAACATCCTCAGCCAGGGACAAGGGAAAGTGCCCAGGAATGCCAGGGTGGGCTGTAAAAACATGTCAGAAGCTGGCAATGGCTCTACTTGACCTACAATACCTCTGACACTCAGCCCATCTGTTGGCTGCATATATACACATTTGGTCCTCCATACACGGAACTTAATCATGGTGTGGAGGAGCGCAACCACTTGCTCTCAGGAAGATAATCATTACCATCCCAACTGGATCAGGCTTTGTTTGCTGTTCTGCATTGTTAATGCACTCTTTTGCAATACTGTTTTGTTTGTTGTTATGCTGGGGATTTCTTTACTATTCACTCTTCCCACTTAACATCGCTGGCATTGCACAGTGCATACATACCGGGTCCTAGAGGCCCCTGCTCTCCAGCCCTTATAACACCCCTTCCTCAGGCCTTTTAACATGGGCCTCCATCATCACTTACTGTGTGCTGACACAAGAAGGTCAAGATCCCCTGCCTCAGTGTTTGAGATTTAAATAATTTGATCAAGAGGGTGCAGTTTTATCTTTGCTGGAGTGGAGCAACAGTGACTTCTGCGTACTCCAAGAGACACAGGAATGAGCACAGAATGAGGTCCCACAGGTTCCCTCTTCAATTCTGGTCCTTGGGAACACAAAGAAGGGCAGGGTCACAATGCTTCCATCAAAGGCCTTTCGAGGGCAAGTTGTGGGTAAACTAGCAGAAATGAAAGGTCGGATGCTTGCATGTTGTATGTGGATAGGCCATCTCCATGTGACAATTGCCTCCCTCTATACACATAACGCCCAGCCAGAACAATTTATTGAAGGAGCCTCAACAGGTATTGCAATACCCAAATGCAACCATTATAGTAGGTGGTGACCTAAACTTGGTCATGAACAATGACTTGGATTGGTCATGCCAATGGTTTGGCTAAACTGGGGCTTTCTCACCTGGAGGTTAGAAGTGGTTAAGTGAATGTGGCCTGTCGTCCTTGTAGGTGGTGTGGTTTTCGGTTGTCTTGGTGTTTCTCTAGTTCTTCTCCAGGCGTCTGCAGGTGTGTCTGTCTTCTTGGAGAGCAGTGGTGAACCAGGCGGCTTTCCTGGGGCATTGTCTGTCGGGGTTGCATAGCGGGGCGAGCTCGTCTGTGCAGTTGAAGAGCCACGTGTGGAGTTCTCTGGCTGCGTCGTTTGCGTAGGGTGCCAAGGTGTGGTTGTCTCGGGTGACGGTGGAGTTAAGTTGCTCGTCGTGAACCTTCCTCCAGTTCCTTCCTGGAGGGCATGGGGCTAGTTTGGGTGCCTTGGGTATGTTGATGGCGAAGTGAACGCAGCGGTGGACGGTCCATGGCGGCTGCGTTGTGTGGCTGAATTGGATGCGGTTTCCTGCTGCAAAGATGGGGTCGAGGGTGTGTCCTGCTCTTTGGGTCGGAGTGTTAACGAGTTGTTTCAGTCCAATGCTGGCGAGGTTGTCACAAAGGATAGGGAGTTGGGGTCACTGGGGTTGTCGAGGTACTTCAGTTAGTGGCCATAAACAAACTCACAGAGGTTCCCAGAGTTTGGCCAGAACTAGGTAAGGCGCAGCCAGACCTCAAGAGCCTGGGCCTCAACAGGGTAGAGAACGCATTGGCATGCCTTAAACACAAATTCTATAAGGAGTAACAGATGATGGCCCATAGCCTTCGGTCTAAAATTTAATCAGATACCCTCAAAGTTACACACAATGCTGGTGGGGATGAGATCCCTGGGGTCACACAAATAGCAGGGGTACGTATCCTTCATCTCATTGACAAGATCTGCTGGTGTCAGAAGGAGGCGTTGCTCCTTTCCATCGATGTAGAAAAAACATTTCATAGAGTGCATTAGCCTTACCTATTTGCACCTTTGAAGCATTTCGGCTTTGGGGACAAGTTTTGCTGGTGGGTTGGAGTGTCTATAGCTCCCAAGGGCCAAAGTAAGGGTCAATGGAGATCTGCCCTGACCATCCCTCATTTAGAGGGGTAAAAGGCAGGGGTGTCCACTTTCCCCTCGATTTGCTCTCTACATGGAGCCAGTGGCTCAGCGTGAGGGCAGCAGCCAATATCACAGGCATCCCCTTCTGAGGGGCCAGCACACCATCAGCCTCTATGTTGAAGTTATTGATGCATTCACTGAACATGTCATGACTACCCGCTCCAGTGGCAGGGCTTCACCATTTCAGAGACACATCTGTGTTCAAGGTCGGTCTCCATAAATCCCAAATACTCAACCTCACATTTCTCCCATTGCACAGAGAGTACCTTCATACTGTTCCCTATTGCCTAGGCAGGGTTTACCATACCCTACTTGGGGATCCAGATGGATCGAACTGTAGACAGAACAGGGGAGGTCAACTACTCTACTCTTACTTCGCAAGTCGAGAATAACTTGACTACATGGTACCGGCTTCAACTATCCTGGCTTGGCAGGATAGCAGATGTAAAAATGTCCTTCCCGGGATCCTATTCATCTTCCAAGCTCTTATGCTGATGCTTCCTAAACACGTCCTTCGGCCCCTGAAACTAGCTATCATTAACTTTATTTGGGGTGGTTAAAAACCTCAACTTCACGAGCAGCTCCTTTACTGTACAACACTCGAGGACTCACTATGATTACAAGATGGTACAACTCCACTTCATGGTCAAATGGGACAAACCAACCACAGAAACGCACTGATGCTTTATGGACCAGGTGGTAGCTAGTACTCACATCTAGTGGTAGCACTGGTATCCCCGCAAACACAGAGTCTGGGGCCTAAACTCACCACCGGTGACTAGGTCATCCTTCAAGGCTTGGGATGACATGTGCTACGTGCTAAGCTGACTTTCTTCCCTTCCACAATGACTCCCATAGTAGCCAACCCTGGCTTCTTGCCGGGTCTGCAAGGGGTGGGTTTCCGAACATGGCTAGGGAGGAGGGCTGCCAAGCGAACAGGCTGCCTGTTTGTTGTCCATGGGATCATCCCATTTGAGCGTATGAAGATAGAATATGGATTGGAGAAGGCAGGTCGTATCCAGTACTTACAAATTTAGCACTAAGTGATGCACCATTCTTTTAAACCGCATGCGGAGCAGCCTCTTACACCCTTTGAGAGATTAATATTTCTTAAGTAAGATGATACGCATCTTATCACCGGTATTTATGCTCTGTTAGGTCAAGTACCTATAATAGATAAAACTGTGGAGAAAAGATGGGAGGCATCAAACCCAAAGAATGGGAAGATATTTATTACTGAGCATAGTAGACAGAACACAACATGGCCAGTACATAAGTGGGCTACAAAATAGCTTCGTATTGGCACCTGCCTCTTGCCAGAGTTCAACAATGGTGTCCAGAGCATTCTGGGGAATGCTGAGGGGCTGTGGCATGACAGGCACTTTATTACACTTACTATAACACTGTCCGAAGCTGGTCTGTTTTGGGGGGAGAATACTTGATGACATTGATAAGGCTTTTAACACACTACTCCTAAGGTTCCCTAGATATACCATACTTGGCCTTTCAAATCCCTTAACATATCCTTTTAGGTCGATAAGGGGACAACAAATAACACTAGCCCTAGGCGCTGCTCTTTCACTATGGGGCTCTGACAGACTTTCCATATATATGGCTTGGTTGCATAAATTGTGGTATATTTTGGGAAATGAAAAAATGTCCCACGCAGCTGGGTAAGATACCTACTAAGAGTTGTGGGTTCACTTTACTAACATTCTCTCTAGTGAATTCAACAAGTTGACTTGCCTGACCTTCCTTAAGCTGCAACATTTGATTCAATCCTTGGCAACGCACTCGGAGATGATCTAGGACACCAAACAGTATTGTGCGTAGCCCAGGACCTCCTCTACCATTATTCCCAGTTGGTGTGCTGGATGGAAAGGGATCTGTCGGGTATTCTCTCTCTTCAGGAGTGAAAAAGAGGGAGGGGGGAGTTTATGGAATGAAAGTGGGGTTTTGCTTGTAATTACATTACGGTGTAGGCCCGTCTGTTGTAGCAGAAAGCTTTGCAGGATAATCGCCTCAGGGTATGCTTACCCTAATAAACAGAATTGATAAATACATTTAGCAATCTTCAAAACAAATTCACAAGACATATAGTCCTCCCTACGCACTCAATTGTCAATCAGTTGACACCATCATTCACTTTCTGTCCATTTGCTCATGTATCAATCAGTCAATTAGGTTTTATAAAGCAAGTCTAATCACCCAATAGGGTATCCAGGTGCTTGCAGGCCCCGGCGGCTTATTTGAACAGCCAGGTCTTGAAGGCCATTCGGAATTCCAGGAGTGAAGTGACTGATGGACCGGAGGTGCGTGGGGAAGCTCTTCCAGGTCTTTGCTGCGATGTTGGAGAAGGAGCACCTGCCACTTCTGCTTCGGTTGATGCAGGGAGCATGGGCAGTCTTCTCGATGACTGGTGGAAGTTCAGTACAGCCATTCCCCCCACCACACATAGCATTACTTGACAACATATGTATTTGTAAGTGCATGTTTATATCTGGGGCGTCTTGGTGCTGAAAGAACAGATGTTTTTATTCAATCACACCTACTCAATTGTGTTACCTGCACTACCACCCATACATTTACCAGACCACACAATCATATTGAAACATAAACATCACATAGGCAAGGTTGTTTGCATTACTGCAGCAGACTGTGCTTTACATGTCTTTTGAGAGCAAAGGCTTCACTGATACTGCCTGGATTTTACTTCTGTGACAGTAGGAAGCTTGTACTGCTGCTGTAGTGTCTGAGGAAAGCTTCCACAGCTGATACTATGTTGTACTGAAGGAAGCATACTTGCATTTCTACCCTTGCTGTACTTACAACACTCACTGCTGATTCCCAGCTGTATCTTTTCTGTGAAGGATAATCTGGTGCACTTCTTCTCTGAAGATGGGAAGCTTGGGAAACACACTTCTAATGCCCAGCGGTGCCTGTTATGAGAGTGATTTGCACTGCTGATGGTGTGATGAACCTATTTAATGAAGGAGGGAAGTTTGTGCTCATGTTTCTGAAGCATGATCACATTCACTGTTTTGCACCGGTTTGTTGGTGCCATGGGAAAGCTTCTTGCTGTGCGATCATAATTGTGAGCATTCAGTGAGTTTCCGTTTTCTGAAGTGACACAGTACATACTGGACAGGTGGGCGGCACAGGAGAGAAGACAGATGTTGCTCCACTGCCAAGTACTGATAATGTACATCTACACACATACCTCTAAAGCTGGTGTGTGGTGCAATTGGCAGCGGTTAAAGGTAGATTAAACCAGGATACAAGATTCTTTCTTTTGAGTAACCTATGCAAAATGTTCACTGCAAAATTAATATAAAAGACACGCCAATGGCGCTATGGTTAAATATGGCTACCCCAACATAACCAAGGTCTATAAGGGGAGACACATGAAAAGGTCTTTGGTTTTGCCAGACAAAAAATGTAGGTAAAAGTTAAACAGAAAACAAATAATTTAAACTAAAATCACATCAAGGGTCTGGGAGTAACTAATGAAAACATTGAAGATAATAAGTGAAGGATTTTAGTAACTTGAAGATTGATCACAAGTGAACTGCTGGGGGGGAGAGGGGGGCACGGTTACAGACACACTATATATTAACAATACCTCATTACCAACAAAGGAATTGATTGAGGATATATATATATATATATATATATATATATATATATAAAATACATTTGCATAGTAAATCTGGTCCATGTGCTTCCAGAGATTTTACATTCACTTCAAGGCTGAGATGAAATTGTATTTTCTATTTTATCACTTCCACTGTAGCAGTACGAACCGGAACATTATCTACCGTCATGAGTGATTAACAGAAGCAAAACACAAACATTTATGGATGACCAAATGTAGAGTTAAACACTAAAAAAAGAACACATATTTGGGGGAATCATTTCAAGTGAGAAGAAAAAAGAGAAGTAAATTACAAAAACAAGATAGTCGATGTTGAAATCTGGTCCCCCATCTACATATGGTATTCACATAATCTTCACTTCATGCAACGCCACTGCCTACTGTGCACATGATTTAGATAAAAATAGGGTGATTTATTTTACAAATAGTTCAAATGAAACGCCAAGCACATATTGTACATCATATTTACAACGAGGATCAGATATTGTACATCATATTTACAATAAGTTAATCAGGGTATTATATGAAACATTTTATAACCCTGAGATGTATTGCCATCTTTCCTTGCACAGTACAAATTACAGATTTTTAAAGGAAACAATGGGGCTGTGCATGCGACTTCCAGTACAATAACTGCAAATGTATACATCTTCAGTCGTTCAGTGCAATGAACACAATTTCCACTTTATCAAAGTACCTTAAAGTGAAATCTTGTATTTTAAAAAAAATATCCCCTTCTATCCTACTATAAGTTAGCAACCCACATTATATTTAAAAAAGGTTAGGTCACAGTTTTGTAGTAACTCTAAAAAATCTTAAGCATCACCCATTGCCAAATCTTTGGACAATCAACTCCACATGTCCATTACTAAATGAGGAGCACTATGATTATACAATGAAGAGCAAAGAGCATGTGTCTGTTAGTTGTGCATACCTGTATGTCCTAGTTCAACATTCGGTCCCTACATCACCCATCTCACTCTTATCCTACATAAAACTGCTAACAGATGTACTTCAGCTGGGCTGAACACATTCAGGAGGGGCACATTGTTGGTAGTGGAAGGAGCTCAAAGTTTATATTAGAGTAACATAGAAATGAATGATTTTTCTTTAGTAATCATGTCCAGTTCCCTTTTTCCCATTGTGTTTGAACAGCTAATATAGCAGGAACATTTTGAAATAGGATAACAGTGCATAGTTATTCACGCATCATGCGACTGTGTTGTTCACAAACATCTGCCAAAACTGGATATCTAGCTTACAGCCTACAACCATAATAGTGCTGGCATAAAGTCTGACTTGCACCACATATGCTTGCCTAAGAAATGACTGTTAGAAACATTCCCCATGAAAGCAACTCTGAAAACTGCAATCTTAGTAAAATCTCTCAGCGGAGACCAAGAGGAAGGCCTTTTACTGACAAGTGACAACGCTCCTGCTTGTCCGCTCTCCACCAGCGACCCAGGCTACCTTCTGAGTAGTGACGAACATGCCATCCAATTCTCCCTTGTAATGTTCATAGCAGTGGCCAAACATGTCCCTTCTCATGTGGATGGCAGCTGCCATCCAGGGACCTGGAGTGAGGAGGTCAAGACATTCAAAGCCCGGTCATTACAAAGATTGAACACCATCACTGTTGGAGCTTGAAAGGTTTTTGCAGTTTAGTTTACCCATCAATATTTTCTTAGCATCGCTGGACAATATTTCATTAGATACGTTGCTTGCACACGTGGGGACAACAGAATTCTTGTTGAGGTAGAGGCTGGTAGTTCCAGAGGAAAATCAAACTATCTCAAAATCCTAGGAAACATGGCTTTTGCTATGGAACCAAAGCGGTCAACAATTAGTTAACAAGCACTGGATGTGGGACATGAATTACACTTAAATTAATGATTATAGGAGCAACTGCATAAATTTGGTGGTACTGGGTTCTGGACATGCATGGCTCTGCTGCAACCTTCTGCTCTGAGATACCTCGTCCTTTCTGGACCTTCGACATTTTACAAGATCGTCAATAGTGAGGTAAATAAAGTATCTCAGAATCTGTGCTGATAACTATGAGAACCTATTTAGAACACCATCTAGTGGAAATGAAGCATTGCTACAACAACACTACTGAAAGGACTGGAATTCATTTGAAACGTTTACACTGAATAGTTGATCCACCATCTGATCAATCTTCATCTTCTTGATCCTTGTTGCAATTGGTTAAATAAGATGGAAACCTACAAACCATAGGTATAAAAAAATATATATCTCTTCAGTCAAGAATCTGGATATCATTTTTGATTCCATTCTGTCCTTTAACGCACAGATAAATAAACCCACCCCTCCTGCTTTTTCTTGTTGTGGAAGATTCGGAACATTCTTCCTTTAATCCATTTTGAGCCCCACAAATCTGTGGTCAAAACCTTTGTGTAATCGAGGCTTGCCTATTGTAATGCCTCACACTTGGGCATTCACCAGCCCTTGCTGAAAAAACTGCAAGGCCAACAGTATGCAGCGGCGAGACTCCTAAAAAGAATTCCAAATTTCAAGCCAATGTCTGGGACATTATGAGAACTTCACTGGCTTCCTGTGAAGAAAATAATCAGGTTTATGGCTTTATGCCTGGCTCATAAAGCCCTGCATGGCAATGCTCTTGCATACCTGCCTGAAAAGAATACTCTTTCCTGGATAGTCCCAGTAGAACATTACCTTCAACTAACTCCAGGACAGTCAATGCCTACAAAATCAGAAGAAAGAATTGGGACGGTAGGATTTTTATCTTCTCCACAGCAATACTGTTTTTTTTTATGACGAGTGAAGCACTCAAGATTTCTATATGCTGATGAGACTTATCTGAAGCCTGATCAAAGTCAAAGTTTGCTATAACCTCGGTCTTAAATATAATGCTGTGCCTTTCAAAAAAAAATATTATCTTTGTGCTATGATGGAAACGTTATTCCATATTGGACTAAAAGGATGTACATCTCCTTTGGTAGATGTTCTACCTGATACAATTAACAGCTTGGGCTAAATAGGTGCTTTTAAATTCTGACACTGACAGCAAATATTCAGCTCATCAATGTAACATTATAAGATTCCTCTAATCACTAGAGGAGTTTCAAGTACATAGGTTTTGTACTTTTATCCACTGAAAGACAAATAGAGTATTCACTTAGTTCCTTGGTAAGGCTAAGGACAGCAGACAAACAAGTCAATTTAGAAGGGACATAACGGTTACAAAAACCCACAAAAAATACCCAAATTGCCTTAGCCTACTGAGTAAATGAAATGGAAAAACTCAAGTTCCTATTTTCAGAGGTCAGTGGGGGGAAATGAGAATGAGACATTAACACTATCCAAAGCTTTGGCACATGTTTGGGTACTGGCCAAACAATTATGCTGTACCTACATGCTGGGATGTGGGAACTGGACGCAATTAGTGCTAGATGCTGAAGTAGATGTCTAAGAAATTACCATGTAACCATCTAATACACTCAATATCGGTCCATAAAAAAATATATTTTTAAGTCTTTATATATTATTTCAAGTTCATAACAGGAGCAATTAAATTAATCTTTATGTAAATATTATCAATGACAAGTTTCCATCTTTACCTGAAATTATTTATAAATTGCATGCATTTTTTGTTTCAGCTCCACTATTTCGCATGTAAAAGAAAATGCGTTGAGTAGCATGCTCCATTTGTGAGGCAGCTTGACATGGCATCTAACTTGCTTTTTGGGCATTACTTTTTATAACTTTTGTTTGGACAATCAGGTTTTAAAGTTGTGTATAGGCGTGGTCAATGACAGCTGTCCGTTCGGTGTGATTTCATTTCCATCATCTTCCAAAAGACCAGACACATCAGCATTTGGTAGCGTATCGTGATAGCTGCTAAAGCTAATGTTGTCTTCTTTAAGTTCAATAGTCCAAAATGGAGCATTAAGTTTTCGGTTTTGATACTCACGGTACATATACACAGCCCCTACAAATCCTACTAATAATACCACAACAATGAGGATTACAGTCAAAACTATGATGTTAAACTGGGTCCACGAAACATCTGCTACAGCCGATGTTGCATTGTCGGAGGAGATTACTGAAAACGTAGTCTGCACAGTTACTGGCGCTGAAGTACTATTTACAACTGAAGTTGAAAATATTGTTGACTTAATGGTATTTATTTCTGTTGTATATGGTCGAGATTCTGTAACAGCAGGAACTTCTACAAAAGAGAAAACAAAACAGGTTTGTATCACATACATGCCAATTTCAGTTAAAACCACTAAGGATTGTAAAATATCAAAACAATACCACAGATGAACAATATACTAAATGCTATTGTATCTGCCATACACATCCCCTCACATTGAAAGAAGTAATGTGTGTATGGGTACCAAGGAGGGGGCAATAAATGGGTAAGAACGAAGGATAAGTTGGGCGGTTGGTGGGACGAGGACAATATGGCATTTTACATTTTCTGACAATCTGTTAGTGTCAGAACAGCCTTGTGCTTATCTGATGGTAAGGTGTTTAAAAAAAAAAAGATGGCCTTCAGTGTCCTCATGAAACGAATAAGGGAAGGTGTGTGGCATAGTTACAATTGAATAGCATTCCAATAACATCAGTGAATAGCAAGATAAGTCCAGGCATCTGGATTTCCTTTTCTAAACTCTAGTCCTCCTGCAGGTTCTGTACCTCTGTACGGGAGGCTTTATTCTTCCCTACCAGAGAGAGGGGAGGAGGAAGGGGGGGGGGGGGGGGGAGTCTGTTACAGACTACCTTGTGTGAGGTGCAGGTGATGTATGTCAATAGGCAGACAAAGTCAAAGGAGATTTATGTTAACTAGATTAAATTTCCAAAGTCCTTTAAAACCCCTTCGATGCTGGCGACAAAGCCAGTTCGTCATGGGCGTTACCTGCGCTGCGCGCATGACGAGCTGGCTTTGTCACGTAACGCGGGTTTTTTGAATTTTCAGCGCGCAGCGGGAAAACCCGCTAGCGCGCATACGGTTAATGATTTGTGCTGGCTGACCAAAACTCTTGAAGATTTTGACTGATTGATATAAAGAACACGTTCGGACTGGAAGATGTGTACTTGTTTTGGCAGTCGGCACTACTTAGTATTTATTAGTTAAGAGTCTAAGACAGACCTTGGACAAGCACATTAGATGGTGGGGAAGCAGGGCACACGCCAAGTGATGGCATGGTTTGTTGTTACCTTCATATACAGCTGTGTAGCCTCCCTGTACGGATGGATGTTGCTCTCCATATAAGCCTTTAGCGCTCCCAGCAGGTCCCTGTATAGGCAGATCACTATTGAGATGATGGAGCCTATGAGTATGTCACAGATTAATGTGATTGCATAGGGTGATCTGGAGGTGCTCATTTGAACCATATGAGCTCTGTTCTATAGGTACGATTTAAACCACTGTAGGATTAACAATCTTGTCGAATGTGAGTATCTACAGAGAACCGCCGTCAGAAATGATAGAGTCTGGTAATCTTTGAAGATGAAAAATCTCTACTATAAATACTTGTGCCATTTCAGGTGCTAGAGGAATCTTTTTGAATGGGGAAATAGCTACCATTTCAGAAAAGGCATCTATCATTATCATTCAGTGATACTTGAAAAGAAGCAAATCCACAATGAAGTCTTTTGAGATGGTAGTACATAGATGGCGCATAACTTAAAACGAAAAGGTTTTCTAAGCCTTGCCTTTATCACAAATTGAACAAGTCTGAACAATTCCAAACCATCTTGAGCCACGTGTATCATGCATTTTACCAGTCGCCAAAAGCCCAATTCCCAGAATATGGTCATTGGCAACCAGGAGAAGGCCTTTTGGCATGTATCAATTCCATTTGCGATTTGGTGTTACTGTATAACAATTTGGAATTGCGAATACATACTGATTTGACATTAAGAAGAGGCCTATTTAGGACATCCCTTCCTAATACTGAATTACACCTGTATGTAGGAATGTTTTGCGACTGAAATGCAGTCACAAAAGTTTTGCATTTTACATAGGTGGTAGCCCATTCGCAAATGGGAATGGGCCCCCAAGGGACCCTTTCCCCTTTTTGAATGTTAGCGAAAATATTTCAGAGCAGGCAGTGATCCCCGACCACTACCTGCTCTTGAAAGATGAAAAGAAAACTTTTCATTTTTTTTTTTTAAAACGCAACCTGTTTACTTTAAGGAAAACGTGCTGTATTTTTAAAAACATGAATGCTTTATTTAAAGCAATCACAGACATGGTGGTCTGCTGACCCCAGCAGGCCACCATCCCTGTTATTTTACCAATTCCTAATGGGTCTCAAATTGCGACTTGCCTCATTAATATTAATGAGGTAGGTCGATTTGCGGCCCATTAGGAAACGCTAAATGAAACTCATGGAGTCACATACATTCAAATAGCGATAACCTAATTGCGATTCACAGAGAATCGTAATTCGGTAATCGCTATTTAAAATAATGATACCTTGAGCCCCTTGCTTCAATTTTGGCTACCATTAGCTCAAAGAACCAAGTCCAAGGTTGAATGTTAACCAGGGTGACCATAGACAGCAAAATCCTGGACTATCTTAAAGTACTTCCCCTTGCAATTCTTTAATTAGAATATATAATATTTGCTAATTGAAAAGATTGCGATGACAAGACAAAAGAAGCCATTCTTTTGACTTTTTGTGCTCTTATCGATTTAATTGTGCTCAAGGGCTTGACATGAAGATCTTCCTGGTAAATTGGATACTGCACCTCCAAAGTAGGAGCGACATCTCTTTTTAGCCACTCTGTTTCGTAAACATCAACACATGAAAGGACCAGATGCCCGGAGGACACACTATTTTTGAGAGGAAAAAAAGGGGCTTATAAATCTCTGCTGAAGAATTCTGTGCTTACGCTTGCTGAAGGACTTGGCATTGGAAATTCAGGACTGACTATCACAAGCTGAACTAGAGCTCAAGCAAAGATCTGTAACAGTAGCAATGAGGAACAGACTAAGAAACTTTAACTGTGCTGCGATGCAAAGGTGGACACTGCTCAGCTTCTTAAATCCACATACACAACAAATGATCGAGACAGAAACTGCCTCTTCCATGAATGGCCTGGGAAAGGGCCACTAAGGGAAAAGAAGAGATGGTCATCTTGATTGGGCTCAATCAGAGGAAATGCCCTTGAGAAGATGTTTGACCAGTTGCCTTCCTAAATTTACCTTTAAAAAGGACGATAGGCCCACTACCGAGATTTGTTGCTGAAACCTTCCAAAACTGTCCAGCTGAGATAGAACACCGCAGCACCAGTTCAGAAAAAACAGCTGAATCGAGTATGTTCATTCCCACAGTCCCAACAACATGAGTTCCAGTAGGATCGTGCGTCCTGCCATGCAGGAAAGAGACAACGCAGGAAAAGGATGGGGAAGGCTTGGAGACAACACAGATACCAGATGCAAAGTAAGTCTGATCTGTTTTGAGCAGCTCTGCGTCAGTGAATGTGCAATACACGGAAAGACTGGGGAGCCCAATCAAAGGTGAGGAGGGGGTGTTAGGTAATTTTGGTCAAGTACAGTAAAGTTCTTCTTTGCAATGGGTCGGTTGTGAGATTCCTACCTTCAACAAGATGTCTTGGAAGTTATTTTTTGCTGCTGCATCTTCAGGAAGATGAAATGTGCCACCATAGATATTATTTGGGAGCTTGTAAGGAGATTGACTATCTTGGAATAAAATACAGGGGTAATGCCACAAAACAGTATGCGAGATGAAACACGATTTTTGGGTGTGTGTATGTGTATATATGTTAGGGGGAGCAGCTGGGAAACCAATTCGATTACTGTCCGTTTTCCTCATACGTAGATTAGATGGTGGGATGTCTCGGTTGACTCCATACAACAACAAAAATGCCTCTTGGCCAGGTATAGATGCTCTTGGGAGGGCAGCTATGCCAGAGATCAAACTAAAACAGCAACACTGAGATGAAAAGGTTACCTAATTCAACACCAGTTTTCCATCAAAGGGATCTTCATTATTATACTCTTCAACATTAATATTTTAATTCCAAAACATTGAACTGCATCAGTGAACTTACGAGAACTCTCCTCTCCCACCCCCTCACATAGAGTAAAAACATAATTGTGACTTTAAGGCAGTCAAGAGCCACTGAGGGGCTAATATGAATCACTTTGACAGTGGGCTTCAGTTTATTTTGATTATCTTGGTTTCCAAAGAGTGTGAGAGTAACACAGCAACAGGTATGTGGCATCATAGTGGCATCATAAGAAAACAATGTATTTCCTATCAACTCTTTCCATAGAAATTCTGTCAGAAGGGGAGGAGTAAGAGAACCCTTCATCAACACCCGTAAACCCTAGAGCCTGTAGCACCAGGCCTTTATTGACGGATGAGTGGCCAAAAATGACTGGTTGTCTGAAGCAGACAATGAGCAACCTCGCGATGGTCGGCCTTCACAGAATCTGGTCTGTTTCAAACTGACATGACAGAGTCTAACAAAGGTTAGTATTTATCTCTGCCAAGGGTAAAGGCAATTTCTGGACCACAGACACCTTGCCCAAGTCCAACAAGTCCTCTGAAGGGAGTGCTTAGGGGCATCAGGACTAACCTATCATAACAGAATAAATCATTGAGTTCTGAAACCCCAACTGAGCAACCTTCCTACATCTGAAAAAGAACGTAGTAAATTTGTTTGATTGAACATTTGAACATTAACTCCCTTGACCAAGTCTAGAGCAATACTTGTGGGAGGCTCATAAGAAAACTATTTCACATAACGTGAAAACTGGGCTACAGCAGGCTTAATATACTGCATCCAGTACTGGTGCTAACATCAAAGTAGATGGTGAGGGCTTTGGCAGCAAAATATCAGCCACTAACCTGTCCGAAATTACTACGGGGTCAACCGGTGCCCAGGAAGAAACAGCTGGCAGAGGCCTGGTCCAAGGACCTGTATGCATCTTAGGGCCCAAAGGCGTGATGAAGGGCAACGCATTGCGACTAACGCCTATGTAAAGTGCCTCCTCAATGTGGTCAGCTACAGAGGCCAAAAAGTCTGAATGGAGCTGGAAAGGAGCTTTGTCCCAACATCGGGCTCATGTTCACCAATGTGGAACAAGTTACAGTTCTAACGATTAAATCAAAGTCAGGAACGGATCAGCTGACTTGAAACTCCGTCGCGTGATCAGAACCGACACAGAGATGAAGACAAGTTCTCTAGAGAGTGTGTCCTGAATGTGGAACAAAACTTACTTGGGAATTAGGCCGCATCACCATACCCATCCCAGTAACCAGATCATAAGAAGCACCAATGCTCGCAGTGATCTCCACATGTGTAACAAGGTCCCGATTGGTTCTTGGCAGACAGCGAAGGCAAATAGTCATGCACTCCAGGGCCTGGAGGCACATAAGGAGTTCAGACCTTGTGGACATCTCTTGCAATAAAATCAAAGAAGACTTAATGAAGATCAGGAGCAATACCTATGGCAACCTGACCTCCTTTATGTGACATCTGGGGATGTATCTGATTTTAATTGGAAATGTGCATAAATTACTGGCGGAGATGAGCTATTTCATCTTGTCCATACACAGTCTGGTGCCTAGGGAGATTCAGGAGTGAGGAACCTGCAGCTATAAGTACCATATATTTACTTACCCCTGTTATGCCGAAAAACTAAGAGCTAACATAGAAAAGATTAAAAGATAAGGGGTCATCATTTATCACCTTGTAATACAGAATAAGAATTGTTAACTCTAGCTTTAGAACACATTTATTAGTATAACTTGCAAACCTTTTAAAACAGACTGAAAGAAGATCCGCTAGTTTACTGGTAAACACCAGAAACCTGCTTCATTTGTTAAACCATGTAAAAATCCACAACGTTGGGCAATGTGGTCTTAAGAATGATAGTGGGGAACGACACTGTTACTGGAAACCAGAAAGGTTATCGGTTTCTTACAAGTGTCCCCTTATTTTCTATGTATTTACTATTAACCATCATGTATTTCTTACAATAACAATGAGAAAAAATATTCTTTGATTTTATGATCCTGATACTATTCAGAAATCTGCACTAGGGAAACCACTATTCGAATCAAATAAGCCTCAAGGTTTTCAAAATACCACTGAAGAATATAAAAGAAAAGTAGAAAAAAATCTAACAAGAAAATATCCTTTTCAAAAAAACAGCCTGAAATGAGCACAAGGGCAAAATGACTTGAGCCCAATGGAGCCCTGGAGCTATGCAAACGTCCTGAAAGAAAGCAACCAATGCTGAACAACACAGTTTTATGTTATATGTTACTGTACTCGTGAATCCGATGAAACTATCAGACTGCGTTGAGAGGGACTCCTTAGAATTCGGATATAGAGCAACCTATCCATTTACTGCCCTTAAATATCGTAGAGCGGAATGCTTATTAGGGCACATGATGAACAAAAGAGTAAGTCGCTGGAAAGGATACTCTAGCCACATTAACCAAGAAGCAGAGCATTCATATAAAGAGTAGCTAGGAGAAAAAGAGCACAATCAATTTTCCGGACCAGCAAAGAGCCACGGAAAAAAGAAACAGCCTTCAGTGTCTTAGCATTACCTTCAGAATTTGCTCTTCTCCAGAAAGCATCAATTAAAAAAAAACGGAAAGAAACCCCATCAAGGATAAATCACTATAATAAAGACAGACGTTTAAAACTTTTGGGGAAGCAAACAATTCTCACCAGAATTAATTTTTACACATAAATTAAAGTAAAAAAAAGTGCCCGCCAGTTTCTGGGCATTTTCAGCATTTGGCAGTGCAGCTTCCATCTATATGGTTAGACCACATCTGTGGAGACATTTTAATGTTTATGAATTTGAATGAAGATCCAATGATGGAAACATAAATAAAAGTATTCTACATGGCACCAATGACGACTGCTTAGGAAGTAAAATAATAAATGGTCAGCGGATGGTGCAGTGGTACCACTATCATACTCAACTTAACATTTAGATCGGATTGGTTAATGACAGTGTGATGTATACAAAAAGTGCCCTGTGAGACTAGGCAATGAACTTGGACGTTTTGCAAAGTTAATTTATAGAACTGTATAAGACAGGGAAAACGTTCACGATGATACAAGTAAACAAAATCACGACTATTTTAAATAATAGTTACATTCCCCAAGTAGTGAAATGTTACCTCTTTTGGTGCAGTTTCTTGCCGATGCCTGGCCAATGTAACCTTCTTTACATAATTCACATTTATGACCAGTAGTATTGTTAGTGCAGTTCAAGCAAACACCTGTTGCTGGGTCACAGATACTTGGCGTTGTTAATGAGTTTACATTTCCATTACAGTCACACTTCATGCAAACGGTGTCACGCATATAATATCCATGATCACACTTTTCGCAGTGTGGACCGACATATCCTGTTTTGCACTGATCACAGATAACTGCACCAGATTCTGAAAAGGAACAGCAAACAATACACGTAGTGAGCCAACAAAAAACACATATACAGGCTGCTTTTCTGATTATAGCGTAATCTGAAAACAAATCTGTGCATATATCCAATACAAAATATATTTAAACTGGCATTTAATTGTGATTTCTCAGATAGAAGATTGAAAAATGCAATTATTTCAAAAGGATGATAACATTAATCAATCGAAATATCAATACCAAAGGCAGAAAAAACGTACAAGATGGGTCGCTCGCTGAAAATAGGGCAAGCAGCAACTTAATTCTGGCAGACCAAAAAGTAAAATTACTTATGTAATTGATTGATATTCTGGACTCAATTCAATAGAACAACACGGAACCAATACACTAAACACAATATACTAACAAACACTGACAAATTTAACAGGTCTGCTTTTTTGTAAGTGAAATCACAATTTCAACTGATACACGAATGGACAGTGCCTAGGTGAAGGATGAGTGACTGCATAGGCATTCAAGTGTATGGATGACTGAATGCATGATTAGGTGAGTACATTGGCAATTGCACGGATGGTTAAACTGGATGAATTAATTAGTAAATAACTTCATGTCGGAGAGCATGAATCAAGGAATAGGCTATCCATCCTACTACATCAATGCTTTCCACTACTAGTGATACATTACAATTCATCACTACTACCCACACACTATCCATACACACACACACACGCCCCCCAAACCGCCCACTCAAGTTTTTTCATACAACCACTCATACTTTCATCTAGTCAACTATGTATCCACTCGTACCTATGAACGGATCATCTAACCAAATTACTACCCTTCAATTTGTATCTGCAAGTGTGCCTGTCTGCATGCACTCTGCAACAGTTTGTGTGCTTGCAAGTATGTAGTCTGATTTTATTTGGGCCTTTAACTGCATGACATTGTACATGTAAGCATGCTTTGTGTCCATGGGTAACTATTTTAAAAAATCCTTTTATTGGGGGTTTCGAACATAACATACTTCTTTGGAACTTTATTACGGCTCTCACAGCCATAAAAGCACAATTTAGAAATAATTTTTTTTTCCATCAATTAAAGAATATAAAAATGATTGATGTAAGAGTGTGAGAATACATATTACACAGACAATTATAAGTTTGCTTTTAGGGACAATGGCCAATAATCATGGACCAGGGTTGGAAATATAACTACTAAAAATATCTTAAAAATATAATTTATCTAAATAGTAAAAAAACAGTATAAAAATTACGTAAAAAAGTGACTAACGCCAAACATCTCCCTCAGCAACCAATGGACATTTGACGGTCATATGATTCACAAATGCCTATGGGAAAGGTCATATCTTACCTAGACCTCCGGGAAAGAGTAGGTGCACTGCAAGCATTATATATTCACATTGCAATTATCAAGCAGACGCCTACGCTTAATCCACATGGCAAACAGAAATTTGTTGATCACAACAACAAAAACCGGGTCTGTATGCGTTTTTAAGATCCTAAAAATTTCTAAGTGGTTCTGATGCCCAGGTTTCTGCACAGTTGGATCATCCACCTGAATCTAGGGTTCTTATACGCCGGACACAATAGAACCACATGAATCACGGTTTCTTCCTCATCTAAACAACCAGGGCAGAGGCCACCACTGCTTCCTGCCCACTTGCTAGTTCTTACATGTAGTGGAAGGGTCTCATACCTAAGTTGCAGAAAGATTTTTTTTCCAAAACCGGTTGAATGCTATCTACAGCCTGCTCAAACTTATATCGGCACTTAAAGTCAAGGAACCCATATGTTAGACTCGAGGAGTCCACCGTCTGGACTATACGTGACAAATTAAATTCCTTGATGGCACTTGCTAGAGATTTTGTTGAAATTTCTGGGCACGTTATTTCGGGAGTAATCAATAAATTTTCCCTGCCCATAGCTCTTAGGGTATCTCTTATAAAAACCAACCAGGGGATTCTACCTGCACCCAGTATGGGCAATACCGCTTTAAGATCATCCCTATAATTTGTATGAGCAAGTGTGCCTGTCTGCAAGCACTCTGCAACAGTTTGTGTGTTGCAAGTGGGTATTCGGATTTTATTTGGGCCTTTAACTGCATGACATAGTACGTGTAAGCATGCTGTGTGTCCATGGGTAACTATTTAAAAAAATCTTTTTATTGGGGTTTCGAACATAACCTACACATATCTTACTGGCGCCAAGTCCACAAGGCAACGCAATGTAGATTATTCTACTGGCAATAATTAAAGAAGAAAGGTACCCACCCTAAACACACTATTTAAGGTCTGGGACACAGGAGGAAACAAACCAATGAAATGTGATGTGGGGTCCCACTAGACCTATACTATACATGATATAAACACATTTAATTGTAATATACAACACAATGCATACTTCGATCCTGTGTGCAATACTAATACAATGACAAATTGTGTCACTTCTGGTTAAAAAAAAATCCTGAATGTTATAACAGAGGCCTTCAAGATGCAAAAAGAAGACAAATCTATTTACAAAAACAACTTTTCAAAAGAAAATACCTCATTATTATGCTGGTTTAATACCCCCACGCACACACCCCCCACTCTCTTCTTCCACACATATTCATTCACTCACTCACTTTAAACATTCATACCATCCCAACCACTGATAACAATCCCTGGCAAAAAAACGGGAAATACTTATTTCGTTTTTGTGTTGTAGGTTGAGATGTCGTGTTTATATCATGTATAGTGTATAATCCAATTGAAATATGTAAAATTTATAAGGAAAAATAAATAAATATTACAATGAAAAAAATAAGCAAATGATCCCGGTATAAGGAGTACATGTTTGAATTTAGTAGTAAATCTCATGTGGACATCATTGTGAGCTCTACGTAGCCCTGTATGAAATAATACAGGTTTAGTGGGACCCCACATCAAATGTAATTGATTATTCTACTGATGACACAGCCCCCTGTGAGACAAAATGAACGCATCACAGTGTGGTAGTAAAATCAGCAAACCGTGATCTTCCTTGTTGAAGGGTACAATGACATGTGGGGAGGGGAAGTAAAGAGTCTCAAGGAGGGCGCTAGTCATCAGGGGTAGACCAGTGCTCGAGACCATGCTTTCCACAGTTCAAGATCACCATGTGCTTGATCATCTGTCCTAACTAGCTGCATTTGGCTAAATTGCGCTTCGCCAACAGGAGCTGTACAAATCTTTATGATTTTGTAATTGCTTTTAATGGCATCAATTCACAGCACTTGCAAAGTCAAAGGCAGTTAATGACACCTGTTCTGTGTATCTACCCACGACCTGCACCCAGAATGTCGCAAATTTGGGGTCATCCCATACAGATGACAGTAAGTAGCCTCCTGAGCTCCACATCTGGGGCAGTGACTTCAGGCATCAGGGTTTAAGTGGTGCAGCATTGCATGGGTCATGTACGTGTGGTGAACAGAATTTAAATGGAGTGAATAGAGAGTAAATGTAATCTAGCATTACTTGAAACCTCTCAGCATTAGCGTCTGTTTCCATTGTGCATTCGTACCTACCTTTTCACTCGCAAATGTAATGGGCGTTTGTGTGCACCATACCTAATGGGAGTGCATAGCCGCATGATGATCCCGCATCCCACAGTCTGCGCAGACCAATGGGCCAAGAGTGGCAGATAGTGCTGGGCCAGTCCTGGTCCCCCTCCAAAGTTCGCTCATTACCCCCATAGAGATGTGAAAGTGCGCCCAGGGCGTTTCAAAAAAAGTCATTGCATCGGTCTCCCAAATATCCCAGTGTGAAGCAGCCCTCCCGTTTCCATTCTGCAATGTCTACAGTACACTCCAGTCGGGAAAACTCAGGCACATACAGCAGTAAACATTCTGCAACATATGGCTTGCACCTGCCCCTCCGCTCGCAGTATCTCAGCAATCGGGTCACTGCATCTTAAATCATGCAGGTAGCTCCCTTCAGAGCCAGTGATGACATGAAGAGTTGACTGGGTAAACGATCCCTCCCCACCTGGCCACAAACGCAGTATCCCTCCGTCCACACTGTCTTTGGTTCTGAAACAGTTGGATGTGCACTGCAGCTGTGCTGCTAAGTGGTATGCCTTCATGTCTGGAAACTGGACAACAAGCATTGGCATAGCCAATAGGTCTCGCCTTTGGGACCTTATAAGTATTTAGCCATGCAGCACATTATCCATAGTATTAATCTTCCCCTCACAGAGAGGCACCATCAATTTGCATACACGATGATAAATGCAACATGCTTACGCCTACACGTCAGCGACATAATGCAGTTTGAGTAGATGAGGTATATAAAAAAGACTGCAAATGTGACATTATTTTCATGTGCTATAGAGTGTGCCGGAACAACACATGGTGCAGCAGGCGACCCACTTCTCTTTGGTTGTACCTAGATAGCACATAACATTAAAAGGGGTCCCGATTGACCAGTAAGAGTTGTTGGCTGCTCATGTGAAGATGCTAACTTCATGGCCTCTGCTTTTAGATGGGGTCAGAATCCCACCCTTGAATCATGTGCAACATGTGAACCAACTGTGTTCCTTACAAAAGTGTACTCTATTGAATGTGGCACACATCCAGCAGTGTCCTTTAGGGTACTGTTGATCATGTTCATACTTCAATGGCAAACAGCATTCACGAAGGCAAAGTCTTTGTCTCAGTTGGACCGGCCCGTCTCTATGCAAGTGAGGCAATGCAGTGAAGCAAGATCTGACCTGCCTTCTACATTGCAGAGGCTATGGAGTCACTTCAGTAAAACAAGACTACACACAATGCCAAAGAATACGGTCTACAGGACATTTTTGCAAGGAGCGCGTATTCAATATTCTCACTCAAATTAACTGTATGTGGTCAAACAATTAGTCTGACACTTGAGCTCCACAATAAAAATGGGTTAAAGTTAGTCAAAAGTGAGGCTCACATAATTTGTCTTCATTGGTTGGTTGGTCAAAATTGTATTCCATCAGTTCTTGTCAATTGGAGATTGGCAGATCTCTAAAATGTCCATTTTCTTTGTGCATTAGGGGATAATTTCAACTAGCATGGTATCTGCAGATAAGGAAGATAGCAACTCTCTAGCCATCCTATGTCCCAGCATTCCACAAGCATAATTTGTTAGAACACACTCACCCTCCTGCCATCAGTCTCTAGAAGAAAACATATTTACAACAAGGGGTGGTGAGGGACAGAGTCTCTGAATTAAGCAGAAAGCTCTCACCCAGTCAAGAGATCAGGGCTAGATCCAACACCGTTTTTTAGCTCACTGCACCATCCCAGTTTCAGAACCTGGCTGTATGCAAATTAGTCTGTTCCTGTCCCAGTGCATGATGGGAACAGGGCAAACCAAACTACAAAAGCCAATTCTTACACTGGGAAGGAAACAAGCTCCCGGGGACCGGTTTCTGGCATTACAGCCGTCTTCGGCCCGGTTTGCTTGAATCCTGATGGTGCAATGAGCAAGGGTCTCACATCTGAGAATACCCTTCCACGCTTAGGGTGGACAAAAATATTTACAACAAGGGGTGGTGAGGGACAGAGTCTCTGAATTAAGCAGAAAGCTCTCACCCAGTCAAGAGATCAGGGCTAGATCCAACACCGTTTTTTAGCTCACTGCACCATCCCAGTTTCAGAACCTGGCTGTATGCAAATTAGTCTGTTCCTGTCCCAGTGCATGATGGGAACAGGGCAAACCAAACTACAAAAGCCAATTCTTACACTGGGAAGGAAACAAGCTCCCGGGGACCGGTTTCTGGCATTACAGCCGTCTTCGGCCCGGTTTGCTTGAATCCTGATGGTGCAATGAGCAAGGGTCTCACATCTGAGAATACCCTTCCACGCTTAGGGTGGACAAAAATATTTACAACAAGGGGTGGTGAGGGACAGAGTCTCTGAATTAAGCAGAACGCTCTCACCCAGTCAAGAGATCAGGGCTAGATCCAACACCGTTTTTTAGCTCACTGCACCATCCCAGTTTCAGAACCTGGCTGTATGCAAATTAGTCTGTTCCTGTCCCAGTGCATGATGGGAACAGGGCAAACCAAACTACAAAAGCCAATTCTTACACTGGGAAGGAAACAAGCTCCCGGGGACCGGTTTCTGGCATTACAGCCGTCTTCGGCCCGGTTTGCTTGAATCCTGATGGTGCAATGAGCAAGGGTCTCACATCTGAGAATACCCTTCCACGCTTAGGGTGGACAAAAATATTTACAACAAGGGGTGGTGAGGGACAGAGTCTCTGAATTAAGCAGAAAGCTCTCACCCAGTCAAGAGATCAGGGCTAGATCCAACACCGTTTTTTAGCTCACTGCACCATCCCAGTTTCAGAACCTGGCTGTATGCAAATTAGTCTGTTCCTGTCCCAGTGCATGATGGGAACAGGGCAAACCAAACTACAAAAGCCAATTCTTACACTGGGAAGGAAACAAGCTCCCGGGGACCGGTTTCTGGCATTACAGCCGTCCTCGGCCCGGTTTGCTTGAATCCTGATGGTGCAATGAGCAAGGGTCTCACATCTGAGAATACCCTTCCACGCTTAGGGTGGACAAAAATATTTACAACAAGGGGTGGTGAGGGACAGAGTCTCTGAATTAAGCAGAAAGCTCTCACCCAGTCAAGAGATCAGGGCTAGATCCAACACCGTTTTTTAGCTCACTGCACCATCCCAGTTTCAGAACCTGGCTGTATGCAAATTAGTCTGTTCCTGTCCCAGTGCATGATGGGAACAGGGCAAACCAAACTACAAAAGCCAATTCTTACACTGGGAAGGAAACAAGCTCCCGGGGACCGGTTTCTGGCATTACAGCCGTCTTCGGCCCGGTTTGCTTGAATCCTGATGGTGCAATGAGCAAGGGTCTCACATCTGAGAATACCCTTCCACGCTTAGGGTGGACAAAAATATTTACAACAAGGGGTGGTGAGGGACAGAGTCTCTGAATTAAGCAGAAAGCTCTCACCCAGTCAAGAGATCAGGGCTAGATCCAACACCGTTTTTAAGCTCACTGCACCATCCCAGTTTCAGAACCTGGCTGTATGCAAATTAGTCTGTTCCTGTCCCAGTGCATGATGGGAACAGGGCAAACCAAACTACAAAAGCCAATTCTTACACTGGGAAGGAAACAAGCTCCCGGGGACCGGTTTCTGGCATTACAGCCGTCTTCGGCCCGGTTTGCTTGAATCCTGATGGTGCAATGAGCAAGGGTCTCACATCTGAGAATACCCTTCCACGCTTAGGGTGGACAAAAATATTTACAACAAGGGGTGGTGAGGGACAGAGTCTCTGAATTAAGCAGAAAGCTCTCACCCAGTCAAGAGATCAGGGCTAGATCCAACACCGTTTTTTTAGCTCACTGCACCATCCCAGTTTCAGAACCTGGCTGTATGCAAATTAGTCTGTTCCTGTCCCAGTGCATGATGGGAACAGGGCAAACCAAACTACAAAAGCCAATTCTTACACTGGGAAGGAAACAAGCTCCCGGGGACCGGTTTCTGGCATTACAGCCGTCTTCGGCCCGGTTTGCTTGAATCCTGATGGTGCAATGAGCAAGGGTCTCACATCTGAGAATACCCTTCCACGCTTAGGGTGGACAAAAATATTTACAACAAGGGGTGGTGAGGGACAGAGTCTCTGAATTAAGCAGAAAGCTCTCACCCAGTCAAGAGATCAGGGCTAGATCCAACACCGTTTTTTAGCTCACTGCTCACTACTCAGACATGAGTCCCTTTCTCACTGCTCCATCAGGATTCAAGCAAGCCGGGCCGAAGAAGGCTGAAATGCCAGAAACCGGTCCCCGGTAGCTTGTCTCCTTTCTGGTGAAGAATTGGCTTGGTAGTTTAGTCTGCCCTGTTCCCATGATGCACTGGGCCAGGGACAGACTGATTTGCATATAGCCAGGTTCTGAGCTGGGATGGGGCAGTGAGATAAATAACGGTGATGGATCAAGCCCTGATCTTTGGACTGGGTAAGAGTGGTCTGTTTAACTCAGACACTCTGTTCATCACCACCCCCTTTTTGTAAATCGTTTTTGGCCACTATAGGTGTGGCAGGGTATACTCAGACATGAGTCCCTTTCTCACTGCTCCATCAGGATTCAAGCAAGCCGGGCCGAAGAAGGCTGAAATGCCAGAAACCGGTCCCCGGTAGCTTGTCTCCTTTCTGGTGAAGAATTGGCTTGGTAGTTTAGTCTGCCCTGTTCCCATGATGCACTGGGCCAGGGACAGACTGATTTGCATATAGCCAGGTTCTGAGCTGGGATGGGGCAGTGAGATAAATAACGGTGATGGATCAAGCCCTGATCTTTGGACTGGGTAAGAGTGGTCTGTTTAACTCAGACACTCTGTTCATCACCACCCCCTTTTTGTAAATCGTTTTTGGCCACTATAGGTGTGGCAGGGTATACTCAGACATGAGTCCCTTTCTCACTGCTCCATCAGGATTCAAGCAAGCCGGGCCGAAGAAGGCTGAAATGCCAGAAACCGGTCCCCGGTAGCTTGTCTCCTTTCTGGTGAAGAATTGGCTTGGTAGTTTAGTCTGCCCTGTTCCCATGATGCACTGGGCCAGGGACAGACTGATTTGCATATAGCCAGGTTCTGAGCTGGGATGGGGCAGTGAGATAAATAACGGTGATGGATCAAGCCCTGATCTTTGGACTGGGTAAGAGTGGTCTGTTTAACTCAGACACTCTGTTCATCACCACCCCCTTTTTGTAAATCGTTTTTGGCCACTATAGGTGTGGCAGGGTATACTCAGACATGAGTCCCTTTCTCACTGCTCCATCAGGATTCAAGCAAGCCGGGCCGAAGAAGGCTGAAATGCCAGAAACCGGTCCCCGGTAGCTTGTCTCCTTTCTGGTGAAGAATTGGCTTGGTAGTTTAGTCTGCCCTGTTCCCATGATGCACTGGGCCAGGGACAGACTGATTTGCATATAGCCAGGTTCTGAGCTGGGATGGGGCAGTGAGATAAATAACGGTGATGGATCAAGCCCTGATCTTTGGACTGGGTAAGAGTGGTCTGTTTAACTCAGACACTCTGTTCATCACCACCCCCTTTTTGTAAATCGTTTTTGGCCACTATAGGTGTGGCAGGGTATACTCAGACATGAGTCCCTTTCTCACTGCTCCATCAGGATTCAAGCAAGCCGGGCCGAAGAAGGCTGAAATGCCAGAAACCGGTCCCCGGTAGCTTGTCTCCTTTCTGGTGAAGAATTGGCTTGGTAGTTTAGTCTGCCCTGTTCCCATGATGCACTGGGCCAGGGACAGACTGATTTGCATATAGCCAGGTTCTGAGCTGGGATGGGGCAGTGAGATAAATAACGGTGATGGATCAAGCCCTGATCTTTGGACTGGGTAAGAGTGGTCTGTTTAACTCAGACACTCTGTTCATCACCACCCCCTTTTTGTAAATCTAGAAGAAAACAGCATTCCCGTCTCAGCTGTTAGATGACGCTGCTGACCCAGCTTCCTCTCTGGGGGATGGGCCCACACCTGCCCTGCTGTGCAGAGGATATCGCAATGCCATCCCTCAGGCATTAGAGTATACCATCATTCCAGCATACACCTGTGAGGGATCATGCAGTTCTTTCCATCACCTGCAGAATATCTCCACTCCGACCCTTATCTGCTGAGGTTATTAACCACTTCAACCTTCATCTGTAGAGGACGCCACCACTCTGGTCCTCACATGTAGAGCCTATTCTCTGTAGGTGATGTGACTAGTAAAAATGTTACATCACTCCAATCCTTGCTTCTATGGAAATAGAGCACTCCATCACTCGGCTGGGGAAGATACTCCCACTCCAGCCTCTGGGTCCAGAAGACGTCACCGTTTAAGCTCTGCTATGTACCAGAAACTATCAATTGTAGCGTGTTTGTTGTCATAGAACGAGCACAGAGCAAGAGGCATTCCTTCTACGCACAAGTAGAAGAGGGGTGGAGATGTAAAACTAGGTGGGACGTCCAGTCAGATAGCTGAGAGGGTTAAGTGTTTGCTGCTGTGTGAAACCTGTCCCGGATTTGGATATCAGAAGGGTTAACTCTGGCATTCATTCTGTCGAGTCGGATATAGCAGACATACTAGAGCGGGATAAAGATCAATACGTCCTTGTTGCATGTCAGTTTCTACAAACAGGAAGACCAGGCTGATTCCCAGCAAAGCAAAGTTTCTAGTGGCGCTGTGTCGACAGAGCAGTACCGGTGCCTTTGATGACACGCTCATGTAAAAGACTGATGCAAGCTGCAAGAAGCCTGTGAAATAAAACGCAGCGAGGAAGAAACTGGGCATTCCTTGACACCAGCTTCCTCCTGGGAGTGGCCGATACTATCGCTCCAGCTGCTGATGGGAAGGGGACTGGGGACGCAGACCCTGCTTCGGCAATGAGGTGTGAAAGCTAATTAGAAAAAATAGATGGCCCCTGCGCGCGGAGTTTATGGCTGCACTGCGCACGAAAGTGAAAGCTAATTAGACAAGGGAGGGTGAGACAGGCAGTGGAAGACTAAGCGCCGTGTCCACGCTAATTGCAAACAGATGGGCCCTGCGTGCCGCTGTTCGCTCCCGCAAGGTGGATGTCACCACAAGCACGAGTGCTTGAAAAGAGCAGACCGATTTCTGAAGGTCATCTAGAGTAGCGCATGCGCGCTGCGCTAGGCACGACCTAAAAAAGGTGGGTGGGGGGGGGCGGGGGGGGGAGCCCTTATAAGCCTCTATAGCCCGGGCAACACCTCAAAATATGTTAAAGAAGGGAATGGCTCTAGCAGGAAGGAGGCACTGAACTAAAAAGAAACTCACTTTTTATTTGTGGAGGAATAACTCACCTGCTAAACTGATTTACATTTTTTATGGAAACAACTGCGTATGAAACTACATCAACAAGAATATTAACGATATTGCTGTATACGATCAAGGGAGATGACACCACAAGATGACCTTCTTCCAAATTGTTGTAATGTTTCTAATGAATCTAGTAGTGAGTCGCAGTACATAAATTATTATTACAAACAGTCAATTACAAAGTAACAACGAGGATGGTCAAAAAAAAAAAAAAAAAGTAAAGAAAGAAGTAGGTGTCCGCAGGTGACGGAAAATGAGCCCTTCTTTGGGCCACAGTTGATAGCCGGTCTCTAGGTACCAACAATCAATTCATATTAGACCAATTGGTACATTTCACAAATTAATTGGATGCAATATTAATTCTGTGGTCTAAACCAGATCATTATTTTCTCCTTTGAGATGAACGGTGTTGGCCCTAGGTAATAAAAGTCAACGCGTTTCGGCCTTCAATTATGGCCTCCTCAGGACAAAGCGAGACCAAAATCACTCAAGCTACAATGTTTTGGAACTACTACAAGGAGCGTTCCAATCGGAAACTTCAAGAGGAATGCGGATTCTGAGGTCATATGACAGCCGGGAATATAACAATCACCCCAGAAGGCACAAATAATGTGCGTACTACCGAACGTGAAGGAGGGAAAACAGCTCCCTCTGTGCTCTGGTCTAGGCTTGAAAATGTCCTCTAATCACAGCTTGGTTTCGTCCACGATCCACAACCTTGGCGCGGTATCTTGCCTGGAACCTGCATGCTTGCCTCCATGTATGAGCATGTTAGTTTGTACATCTTAAAGTGGCTTCTCTTTTTACCACATATGAGTGTAAATGAGGAATCTGTTTCTCTTCATATATTTCCGTTGTACTGTATAGAGGCAGCATTGAAAAAGATATAGACAGTGTGGGTATTGCTATAGATCCTAGTGTTGACAAAGGGGAGAGGTGGGGGGGGGCAGACCCAGAACTCTGTAGATTCTTGTGTATACTGCATCTGTCTGTGTATTCAATTCATGGCAAGTTATGTTCCGAAGTAGTTACCATCATTACCTAATACTGGAATGCCTCCTTCAAAGGAATCACCAGTGGGAAAGAACAGTCGAATGCCCAGCCACTGGGTATAGAAATTACTTTTGTGCACTAATGCGCAGTCCGGGTTGTCGACCAAAGTCATCCAGTATAGCAAGAAGGCGCAGTGATACCTCTACAGGGTTCAGCAAGTACACAAACAAATCTGCGACCAGCGCATACAGCAAAGAAGTCAGAGGGCATCCCTGTTGTGCGCCACATTCCAATTCCCATTCTGAATATATGAGCCTATTCGTTTTCATCCTTGAAGTAGGGTTAGAGAATAGGAGCTTAGGCATCTCCATGAATGCCGGGCCAAGGTGTAGGGCCTTTAATGTCTCAAACATGTAGCACCAAGACTGCGTATCAAATGCTTTGTCTGAGTCCAGAAACACCAAGACCTTAGGCTCGTTTGACGGTTTTGTTTTACCAAGGACGTGTCTTAGTCTCTTAAGACTGAGTGCCATGCTCTTGTTTGGTATGAAACCGCATGGGTCAGTGTCGATCAGAAAGGCTATTAAAGGTTGCAATCGTCAGGCCACATCCTTACTCAGTATTTTGTTCTAGGTGTTTATGAACAAGAACGGCTGAAAGATCCAGTGTTTCCTGGTACATTTGTAGCAATTTCTCAGCAAGCAGATCACTGTATGCCCTATAACATTTCACTGGCAGCCCATCCAGCCCAGGGGCTTTGTTAGTACAGAGTTCTATCATTGCTTCAAGGTCATCAAGGGTGAGTGGCTCCTCCAGTACAATATGCAGGAATGGTATTTTTTTTTTATTCCATCCAGTGGGTCAGCTAGCATGCAATCCACATATCTGATACTTCAATGCACGTTGTCATCCATTCCTGCTTTAAGAGCCAGAACAATAACCTGCTCGCCTAATCCCCCATCTCAGTGGAAATATACAGTTTTGTAATCATGCTTTTTCCATTGTTTTCTTTATTATGTTTACACGTAAGGTGTCTAGGATGGCTTCAGCTTGGGGGCCTCCCCAGTAGCATTTTTTCAGTGCATGAGTTCACCATCCATGTCTAGGCGTTTTTTGTCTAGGGTTTTAATCATCAATGTCACTTGGGAGGTGGCAAAGCCACGCACCACTACTTTAAGCACATCTCACTTTATTGCTCTGGTGCTGGCTGTGTTGTTGTTCAAAGTAATATAGTCCGTAATTGTAGCGTGCAGGGCTTGTCTGAATTTGGGATCATGTAAAGATGGCACCGGTAGCCTCCGTGTAGGTATGCGTGTTCAATAGGGGACTATGAGTATGAAGCATACACCAGAGAGGGATCGGAGACTGCCATGTGCGTTACTTAGCGTACTTGGCTCCTATACACTAATCTAGTCTTATCTGCAGTCGGCTGGCTGGAGGGGTTGCAAAGTGTGTAAATTCCTGCAAATGCTGCTTACTTTGTCGCCAGACATCCATCAACTTCAGGTCCTTGATCACTTGACATTCTGTTTTAATACATGGGGTTTGGGGGCGTGCGATCTATGTCCCCATTTACACACAATTAAAAGCACCCAACCAAATCAGTGGCATGCCTCCATTTGGTGTGAGTGCTCACCTAGGAGCTAGGGAAAACTCATCATCGTCAATGTTTTGGGCATAAATACCTACCAACACTAAGTTCCTGCTATTCAGTTTGCCCTGCAGTATAACACGTCAACCTTACTCATTGGGTGTATTCCCTGGCAGAACCATATGCGCACCCCTTGACCATGTGTGTTATAGCTCGCATAATGAAAGCACCCCTTCCATTTATGGGACAATTTGTGGACTTTCACTGGCAGCAGGTGTCTCTCTTGCAGACAGGTCACGTGCAAGTAATGCCTAGGCAGGAATACTCCAACTTTAAATCTTTTGCGGCAAAGATCGAGACCCCTAATGTTCCATGTTCGTAATTGGATTACATCCATAGACTACGTATACAATGATCATGTACCCAGGTGGCGTATGTGCCCCGTCCATACTCAAGCCATGTCGTCATGTGTCTATTCACATACACCAAAATATGCTTCACTGGCGCATGCAGGCACCAACAAAGGAGCCAAAGCTTCTATATTATAAACAGATCACACATTCTGGACTATACAGTACAGATTATGATGCAGCCAATAGTTTAAAAGATACGAACAATTCAAGCATTACAAATTCCACATGCAAAGAAGGAAAAATAACATAACTAAATACAAGTATAACAAGCATTTGCAATGCAATAGGTCTCACATTTGCTATTGGCTTGTAAATGACAATGCCTTTTATTTATGCGTTTCAAAACCTGCAAGCTGTGCGTAAACAAGCACTTTGTACTTCTAGTCCACGCTTATGAGAAGCAAGGCTGACAATCTCTTTTACTGCCAGCCTTGCTTCTCGTAAGCCAAGACTGTATGCTCAAAGTGCGTGTTTATGCACCTATTGCAGGTTTTAAAAACAAATTAAAAGGCATGGTCATTTACAATGCCAATAGCTCCAACTCTCGCAAATGCGAGACCTATTGCATTGAAAATGCTTGTTATAATATGTAATGGTATAAAATGTGTCTGCGCTGCTCTGAATTACAGAAGTAGTACAACCTTGAGAAAATAAATATTTGTACTGAAAAAAATTCTTTCATGGTATGCGTGGAGATTGCACTTGCACTGCAAGAACTATCGTTAAGAATCCAATCGAGATTGCTCTAAAATACACCACACCCTCCCTAATGAGAGTTGTGAACAGTGGCGGTTTTACCATTTGGGCGGTGGGGCGTTGCCCCACTAATAATTATCGGGCAATTTATTCGAGCAGCGCGTTAATAAAAGTTTTATAAATTAACGCACCGCTCGAATAAATTGCCCCATAATTATAGCCCTGCGGCCCTGGTGTCAAGCTTCACTCATGTCACAGTATGGTCACTACTGTCTGACACTAGGTGGCGCTGGAGTGCCGGCACAGTGCGCACTGCGCATGGGGTGTTTGCCCGGCTGCCTTTCTGCAGCTAGCAAACTCAGTGGATTTTAAAAAGCAAGCACTGCAGAGTACGGGGTTTGCCTATGCAACATACCCCAGTGCTTGAAAAATGAGCGGCGTTTTTTTTATGCTCAGTCCAATCCTGTTGCTGCTCTCTTTAGAGAGCAGCTCTCCTCTAAAGAGAGCAGCGTCAGGATTGGCTACTACAGTACTACTGTAGAACTCTCCTGTAACAGTACTACGAATGTGTCTGTTCTCTTGTTCCCAGCAGTCTCACCGCGGGGGTGGGAGCATCTCATGTGGTGGGCAAGCAATGCCCAATCACTGTAGTGGCTTAGTGTTAAGCCATTCAGTGATTGGGCATTTCTTAGTTTCTGGGCAAATCGGGCCAACCCACGGCCAGTCACCCTTCCTCCAATCCTCCTCGTGGTCGTGACTCATGCGCTGCGCATGAGGGGCAGAGACTGTCTGGTCTGAGACCTCAACACCTAGTCTTCGATTCGGTCATCACCCACCTGGACTAGTTGAATTATTTTTGGAGCGTTCAGCGTTGTTGGACGGGGACGTGTGAAAATAAATTCCGACCGGACCTGCAGGTATGGACCTGAAAAATATAAAAGTTAAGTTGACAATCTATGCTCAGGGCACGGCTCAGGCTCAGGCCTCCCACTGGCTGGTTTTTAGCTTCTCAAAGGAAAAACCCAGTATTGTGTGGGTTTGTTTCCGACAGGCCACTAAATGGGGAGGCTTGGTAAATAAATAAAAAAATAAAGGAGATGAAAGTGGGACAAGTCATAGGCTTTAACGTAACTGTGGCTCTGGGGCATGTTTGGCGTCGTTTTCGACATCAGAGGTGTACCCTGCAGCACCCAAGCTGTTATAACAAGAATATGTGGCAATACCACCAGAAAGTCACCTTTCCTTCACTGTGGCTGCGCAAAGTAAAAGGTCGAGGCACTGAGGCAGCATTTTTTTTTAGAAACACAATTACCCTACGTGTACAAGTATATACGGGTCACAACTGCACCGGTTCAAGCATTTCAGAGATACTTCATCAATAATATATGCTTGTAGTCGCAAGAGCCAAACCCTCCTATACCAGACTCGCAATTAAAAAAGAAACCCTGGGACAGTGTATAACCCATTTGTTTAGATACATTGCTCAACAATTTGTGTTCACGCTCGACTCTGCTCAAGAAAGCTCATGATTTTATGACCAGTCTTTATTTTTTTCATATTCATTCATATTTGTATGTTGGGGAGAAGTGGGAAAGTGTTGGTATTACTGCCAGAGAAACTGGGGAAACAGGTTCAAGTCTCGGCGTTGACCAACTATTCTGCGATTCTTGGCAAATTACTTAATCTCGCCAAAAAATATGAATCCGACCTTGTGTAATGTAACTAGTGCTCTTGTAAAGCGCTCCAATCCCAACTGGGAATTAAGTTGTGGTCAAAGAAGACAAAGATCATGAAATCCCCTTGAAACGTAGCCTTATGTTATGCCAAGCTTTGTGGTGTTAATGTAGGCAGATAGATGAGACTGGCAAGCGGGCAGGGTACCAGTGAGGGAGAGCGGTCTAAGAAGCAGGCTGGCAACTTACCAGCCTTACCACCCGAATCGGGTGGTGCTGAAGCATCTTGCTCGCTTTAATAGTAAGACATCTTTTACATTTGTATTGCTGGATGGTGGTTTATGTATTAAGAGGAAGGAAGCAAGAGTTGTTGTGGGGTTACATCTTACCAACAAGGATTTGCAGAAATTTATAGCAAGGTTTTAGATGGGTGTTATTTTTAATCATTTTCTATAGATGACGACTAGGCCTTCTTCAATTCTGCCAATACAATTGTGGTTGATGATGCCACATTCAGGCATGATGACTTTGCAGCATGTGCATGCAGAGTCTTTGTTTAGCTAGATTTCTGTTATGGTGGCGAATACTGTTATTGGGATCATTTGCTGTCTCGCATCTATGAATCATTATTAGCTTTTGTGCTGCTTGGTTGTATTGTGTGTACATCAATATTACCTTATTACAGACGTGCTGATTTTAATTACAAAAAGTGAACACTATTTAAATGCTGCTAGTTTGCGTCCTGTTTATTTATTTGTTTGTTATTAAAATACATCTGTGAGGTACTCAGCAATGCATTGTGTTTTAAAGTCTGTTATGAAACTCTGGGGTTATGATGAAGATGAATAAGCAGCTACCTATGTTATATGACACCACTTTATTAATGTAATAACTGCACCTTCACAATTGCTTTATTAACCTTCCTGCTTTCACAAATTTGCTTGAAAATGCACCATTTATCCACTCTTTTTTCAAAATTTTCTCGGGGGGGGGGGTAAATTCCCCAGAACCCTCCTTAAGGGGTTCGGGCTCGCTTGCTACGATCGCTCGCTCGCTACGGTGCAGTATGATTATCTTTTTACGCCTCACCACGTTCAAATGTCACCAGCCGCCACTGGTTGTGAATGTCATCCTTGCCCCTGAAACAATTGAATACGAACCGAGATCTGATGTCATCTTCTGCCCGTCATTTGAACAACTAAAGGAAGGCATGGACATGTAAACAAAAGAAAGAGGTGGTGAATATATATAAAATCGAACGAGTCAACTTTCGTTCTTTGGAGCCCTCCCTACCTGTCTTATAACTAACTGTAAGCGATATAACGGGAATCAAATTCAAAAACAAAGTCCGTCTGTGGAGGATCTTAATACAAAAATACATTCCACTTGCAAATTGGGTAATATAGTAAGCCTACCTCGACGAACAATAATAGCAGGAAATGGAAGTCCAATGTACGCTGCTGAACATAAAACAAGCATCATTCAGTAAAAGGCAAATGACCTTTTTTCAAATAAATAATTTTGTTGAAATTAAATAAGAAAGGCTCCTTTCTAAGATGTCCGCCGGAAATCCAGTCACTCGCATCCCACCTGTGTCTGCGTGCTCTCCTGACGCCTGCACTGGCTGCCAAGTGCAGGCGGAGCTCCGGGGGACTCTCCGCACCACCCGCAGAGCCATGATTCCCCGGCCAAGAAGTGCAGGCTCCATAGGTCTGCATCCCCAGGCTCACTCCCTTCTGCCGCCGCCTTAATTCAGCAACCACCCCGCTCCAGTGCGCCCCAGCTGCTCGCATGCCTGCCATCCTCCTAACCCGGTCTTTAATTTGTGCTGCTACTTCCCCAGTTTGCAGGTGAAGCTATTATACTTTATTATTCTTGCAGACTGGTAGGAGTGCTCAAAGCTCATTCAGTATTTTGTTTAAACTCCTAACCTGCAAGTATTTTCAGAAACTAGCAGCCTTGCATATTGGCTGTGTCGGCTTTCTTGGTGGTGGTGCAATGGAGCGCACACAGGCAGTCCGCACTGCAGAATCTCAATGCTGTGTGATGCAAGGCTCAGCACTAGAGATCTGACGGCTGTCTTTTGAGACACTTCCATTTCAAATATATTTCGGTACATTAGGCAATTAAGGACATGCTGGATTGAAAATGCACTGTAGCCGTTTTAAATTCACAGACATTTACAGATAGATAAGTCATCTGGCAATGTGGGCTTAATTCGAACATCCTCTTTGTTTATGTACTTGGCCTTTGATCGTGGTGGTCCAGATATTTTGCAGTTGTCTCCTGTGTATCTAATATTGTAATAGACCTTGAGCTGTTAAATGCACAAGTTTTTCCTGCAGTCATTTGTTCAGAGAAAAGCTAGTTATGATGTGTTTTTTTTTTTTTTGCTTGGTTTTGATCCTACAAGAAACCAGTGGTGCGCGTGCACCACAGAGGAGCGGGGGCAAGGGAGCGCGGCAGCGAGGCGAACACGCACTGCTACGCGTGCTAGACACGGACGGGAATGGGCAGAGCAAAGGCGGGACAAGCCCAATTCCGTGCCTTTTAAAAAAAAAACACACGCAAAACCCAATGGATACCGGCAAAAGCAAAACCACACGCACAAGCGTGTGGTCCGCTTTCAAAACCCCTACATAAGGTCTCGCACTGCGGGAGTAGTGCTACGCACTGCAACGCTAGGCGCGAGACCTAAAAACCAAACAGTTCTGCTAACCTGTCCGTTTGGACAGCATGGGTCTCAACACAAAAACCCACAGCAATTAATAGGTCCCACACATGTAGGGGGCCGGTAGTAATTACATGCATCCTCCGCTATGGTCAACCTAAACCAAAGGCAATAATGCTACTCATTGTTTACATAGTTACACAGATCATGCTCTGCAACAGTTGTGTCGTGGTGGTGTGTAGCACAAGAATATTCAGCAACATCTGCACTGTGCAGTTTATCCTCGCTGAGCGCAGTGTGTAGTTTCGGGTGTCAATTTCTGTGGCCTACATTGCTGCTACTGGTGTCCAGCCAATCCTACGCATTGGACAGTCCCATGAAGAAGTGTGTTCTTCCTTCATGTAGTATCGTCCACGTAGACGGACAGAACACAATATACTTCAGATTGCGGTCCCTGCAGCGCCACTTCACCAGCTGAAGGACCATCAAAGCTTCTAGCCTTGTTGTGTATAATCCAGGAATAGCATTATATGTACCTCCTTGATGTGCAGCTCACCAGTTTTTCCTGCCGCTTGCAGCTGCACGTCTCAATCTCTAAAGTGAATACCCAAAAGATAACACGACTTGGCACGGGGTGGGGGATTCCAGAGGTGGGTTACCCGATGCCATTCTGAGGGCTTTCGCAGTCAAGAAATAATGCCCTCGGCTGCCATTATCTCAGGATCCATTTCTCGAGGTAAAGTCCAAAGCAATCACCTTCAATGCACTCCAGGAGACCCACTAGCCGTATAATATTTCTGCCTGATTAATCTTCTGCATCCTCCAAGTGTGTTTCTCGCCGTTTCACCCTACATAGGAGGACGTTTGTCACCTTGGCAATGAAATGAAGATTTCCCACAGAACCTGCACACATGTTCCATTATGCCACACAGGTCAGTAAGGATTAGATTAATTTCGATCTCCAATACATCCACTTTATATTCCAGTGATGTTCTTGTGTGCTAGACTGCCCTGAACACATCTGATATAACTGAACCATCATCATCCTGCTCTGTTTCTGCGCCATATTCCCACTGCGGCAGTGGACTGGTGATTTATCAAGAGGTGCTTGAGTCACCGCACCTTTGGCCCCTTCACAATGGTGGGCACTGTGAGCTTGAAGCCGGGGGGCTCGCCAACCTTATCTGGCTTGGGACGATATAGACGTAACAAGGCTACACACCCTGCTTGATGATACTTAACATCGCCACCTCTCAATTTCATAATTGGGTGAGCTCGGCGGCCACTGACTTGGTTCAAATTAAACAACGGTCTCGCAACAGACAGACCCCGTCGGTTCCATGGTATTCAGAGGCATTGCGCACTCAAAAACAACAATGTAGGAATAGAGAGAGACTTTGGCGGAAAAATTATACAGATGAAGCCAAATCTAGATACAAGGAATCAGTGGCCATATATAAAACCATGATCTCTGAGGCAAAACGAAAGTACTATTGTGACAGAATAAAAACAGCCAAAAACTCGAATAAATCACTATATGAGACCACTAAACAGCTAGCTGGTCTATCCGTCGATCTTACTCCTCCCCCCTCCCAGGCTCTTTGCGACGCACTGTCCAACTTTTTCTTTAGCAAAGTTGATGACATTTATCGGGTTTTTGCCAATAATACTACTACCTCCTCGAGGCCTTCAATTCACCACCAGGGTCCTACATTTTTGCAGTTCCACGAGGTCACCTGTCTGCAGGTACAGAACATCGTGTCATCCATCAAATCGGGCTCGGCCCTAGACCCATGCCCCTTGAAGGTCTTACGACCGATTATGGAAGCAGTTCTTCCGGCCATGACTGCAATCTGCAACTCTATATTTTGCACAGGCATCTTCCCAGAGACGCTGAAAAAGACCTTTATAAAACCTCTCCTTAAGAAACCTAACCTCGACAAGGAAGAACTTAAAAGTTATCGCCCTATTGCTAGTCTCCCTCTGATGGCAAAAATAGTGGAGAAAATCATGAACTCCCAACTCTCATCCTTTATTGAGGAACACAAACTCCTGGACGAATCACAGTTTGGGTTCCGTCAGTTCCACGGAACTGAGACCGTACTGGTCAAAGCGGCGGACGATATAAGATCCACCCGGGATGCCGGAGGTACAGCGGTTCTCATCCTGTTGGACTTATCGGCGGCCTTCGACACTGTCGACCATGTCACTTTGGTCGACCGTGTCGAGAGCACAGGTATTCGAGGCAAGGCTAAGAATCTTCTGGCCTCTTTCCTGGCTAATAGGTCCCAGGTCGTCACTGTCGGACCTTTTGAATCTTCCCCCCTGTCACTGCCATGTGGAGTTCCCCAAGGCTCATCCCTTAGTCCGACACTATTTAACATTTATGTGTCGGACCTTGCCAAAGTCATCAGGGCATACGGGATGAGCCTTACCTCCTATGCAGATGACACTCAACTGGTCCTTGCCGTCAAGAATGACGGGCTCAAAATAGCCAACAACTTTAACCAAGGCATGCTGGCTATCGGGAGTTGGATGGCTCAGAATTGCCTGAAATTAAACTCTGATAAGTCGGAGGTTGTAATTTTTGGCAATTTATCCCCGGAGTGGTCCCCCCTTTGGTGGCCATCTTCCATGGGCCAGCCTCCGGACCCGACTAACAAGGTGAGGAATTTGGGAGTCATTTTTGACAACCGCCTAAACTTTCTACCACACGCCAACCAGACCTCCTCCTCAGCTTTCCATAAACTAAGGCTCATTAAGAAAATCTTGCCTTTTTTACCTGAGAGTGCCGATAAAACGTTGGTGAGCTCCCTGGTTTTGTCGACCCTAGACTATTGCAATGCTTTGTTTCTAGGTGCCCAGGAGAGAGTGCTATGGAAAATGCAGGCTATTCAGAATGCTGCCGCCAGGCTCCTAGGGCGCATTCCCAAATATCAATCGGTCTCACCCACCATAAGACAGCTCCACTGGCTACCAGTGAGAAAGAGAATTATGTTTAAGTCTCTTTGCCTGGTATACAAGGCTCTACACAATGTTGGACCTGCCTTCTTTACCCAAAACCTCATCCCTTACTGTCCCTCAAGAACGCTACGCTCTTCTAGTTTGCATGAATTGGTGGTACCTCGAACCAAATCGGTCACATGGGGGGACAAAAGATTCCTGGTAGCCGCACCGAAACTGTGGAACACATTGCCACACTCAATCAAAATTAGCACCTCCCTCTGGTCGTTCCGCAAGCAACTCAAAACTTGGCTTTTTAACCAATGAACCTCTGCCCCCCTTGTGGGTTAAACATTGCAGCAACCTAAGCGCCGAGATGCCCAAGGGCCTTCGTTCGCGCTCTATAAGTGCTTTTATAAATATAAAAATGAGGGTCATATGCCTTGGGCCTCTCAGTACTGTACGTCCAGGGCTTCATGCCCTGTACACCCTGTCAAGTTCCAGTGGGGAGGGGGGTAGTAATGTACATATCGTCCCTCACTTTAAAAGTTCAGCAGGGGAAGGAGACACGTCCGCCCATCCCCGAAGTGTCTGTTCCGCCATGGGGGTGAACGGCACTGTGAGCCAGGCCCTTTCGAGGCACGTTGCGTGGCCGTCCTGTATCAGGGCCCTCCAGGCCAGGAGTGATCAGAGGGGGCTGCCCTCGCAGGATCACTGCCTCTGGATCGTGCCAAAGGTCGCCCTTGGCTAGCTCTGTACCTGTCAAATAGCCTGGCAGTAGGGAGAGAACATGCCTGGTATCCGTCAGTCGCACGCTCATCAAGACCACCAGCCCTCGTGGCAGGTAATCTATTGGTTCCTCAGTGTTTATTTCAGGGGGTGATTCTCGCCACTGGGGCCTGCAACAAGACTGCGTCCTCCAGAAAACTCTCCTCAGAAGCGGGGACAGCCAGGCCCAAAGTATGCATGCCACAGTCTCCGGGGCAGGGCAACAGGGAAGGTTTGGGTCCTATCTCTGACCGGCTTGGACCACTGCAATATATCAAACAGAACAAATAGCCAGACAGATTTACTTTTTTATCATTTGATCACACCCAGCCTACCAGTGCTGAGTGATCTACTATATTTATTTTAGTTTTTTCGTCTTATTTTACTTTTTCATTGATTTTTTTGTATGTCATCAAAAGAAAAGTTATCAAACAATAAAGAATACATTCAGAAAAACAATGTGCGCAATATTTACAAGTGTTCAATATGTACAAAATCAATACTGAATTTCAAAAACACCAAACATACATTCCAAAAAATACATAAATGCAATGCCTAAAAAGTGATTTTTGAAATAGACACCAGTCCTTCATATTATAAATCAGAAGGCAGGCGGAAAACTGAGTTCATAGGTGTTGCCTGCCTGTCTTATTGAACCAGGGATTAGGTGATTATAGGGTTGCACTCCTAGGGATGAACAGTGTGGTATTATTTTTAGCCCTAGTTGTGCCCTTCTTCTTTTGTCCCAGGCTCGGAGTCAACGCGTTTCGAACCACAGAAAGATTATAGGTTCTCCTCAGGACACGGACTGGAGGAAGCCGTAACTGTGCAATCATAACGGAATTTGGTGTCAGTATTGTGTTGCAATCACATTTGGATAGACTCTCAGACTCTCTAAAAGGTATAAAAAAAATACCTGTGTGTAGCACTCTAGACCACTTCAATGGAGAGGGTTACCTCGAAGGATGGAGTTTCTGCAGAAAGACAGGTATGTAATTAATTAAACGCCTGTGTCTACGGCTGGCACTGTTAAGTACTGCTATTAGGCTAGCGGAAGGTACCGGCTGCAAGCCTACCTCAATCTCGAGCGGAGTGGCGTGTGGAATGGAGATGCGTGTACCGTTCGCCGGTCTGGTAGCTCTCTTGTTGAGTTGTTCAGATCGAGCTGTTCGGATGTAAAGGAATGCATTACAAATTGGGTCGGGCATGATTGGACCAAAAGAATTTGAGCTGTCGAAGGAGTGTTTACTTACTCGTTCGCTTAATGAATCGCTCCGCTTCTTCAAAAACGGCGTGTGGCGTATACACACCGTGAGCCGACTTGGGTAATTTAAAGGGGCCACGTTTGAATAACACGCCAAGGGATTTAAAGGGACCGCATCGTGGAGCACAACGCTGGGAGAGATGGTAGATTTAGTACAACTTAGAAAGGCTAGCACGGCCAGGCCAGAACAACGTCACAGACAATGCCGACAACATCGGCTAGATTGAAAAACAGAACTGAAGCAGAGTGGTCTTGACATACCCCCAGAAGGGGTTGAAAACGGGCAGACTGATCATAGATTACCTGATTCAGACAGTTCATTCAGCCCAGAGTTGCCTGTATCAAATTTCAATATCAGATATGCTTCCTTTTGGGATAAACGTATTTCTGGATCACCACCACCGCTTTTGATCACTGCCAGCACAGTCCATTTCAGGTCACTCACCGAGTGATTCTGTTGTAAAAAATGGGATATCAATAGTGCTGTCATTGTTTTGTTGATGATTCGAGAGCGATGTTGTATAATCCTTTGTCGCACCTCCTGTGATGTCTTTCCAATGTAGACTTTTCCACATGGACACTGGATGGCGTATACTGCATTTTTGGTTTTGCAGTTGGTGTGTTCCTCTGGACGCCAAAATTTCTTTCCATCGGTAAACAGTGAACCTCCATAGTGCCTCTTCTCCAAAAGGTGCTCCATTGGCATCCATCTCGCCCTTTTCCTGGAGTACTTGAGTAGTTTGCGAGAATACATAGATCACCCACACAGCGAATTGTTTACGTGTCCACGTTCGGACCCCACACTCATCCACTGCAGAAAATCATTCGCTAAAATTGGCACTTGGTTGAAGAAATCATGCCTGACGTCGTAACACCATTGTTTGCCCTCAAGAAAAATCGGAGTATAGGGCAGTTGATTACATCCACACGCCCTCCAAGGAAAAAGGACACTCCGAGTACCATTTTTGGAAAGAACCCGGTCAAGGGACACCGGAAATGTGGAACCTGTTCTGTTTGTAACCTCACTATGGAAGGTGCCACCACTGCATTTGTCCCACAGTGCCCTCCGAAATCAGGACGTGATTGGACAGGTTGCCCTGATGCTGTGCCCACTGAAACTTCAGGTCCCACTGCAGAGCCCGCATCCGCCACCTGGCGTGAAGCACCAGTAGGATGCAGGAGGCCATCAGCCCCAGGAGCCGCAGCTTCAACCTGACGAGACCCGGGATAAAGGCTGAAAGATCGTAATCAGAGCCTGAATATCCCGAACCAGCTGCTCAGGGGATAAACCCACAACTGCGCCGAGTCCAGAACCGCTCCGATGAAGAGGAGCTTTTGAGAGGGGCACAGGTGTGACTTCGGCACGTTGATGGAGAACCCCAGCAGGTGCAGGAGGTCGGCCGTAGTCTGGAGGTGGGAGACTACTATCTGGGGCGAGCCCGCCTTCAACAACCAGTCGTCGAGATAGGGGAAGACTGGAACCCCTGATCTGCGCAGATGAGCTGCGACCACCGTCATCACTTTTGTGAACAACCGAGGGGCTGGTAATGGCGAAGGGGAGCACGGTAAACTGAAAGTGCTCGTGGCCTACCGTGAACCGCAGGTAGCGCCAGTGGGCCGGCAGGACGGGGATGTGGAAATAAGCATCCTGCAAGTCCAACACCACCCTTCAGTCTCCAGGGTCTAGGGCAGCTAAGACCTGAGCCAATGTCAGCATCTTGAAAATCTCCTTCCGGAGGAAGCCGTGGACGGTCCGGAGGTCCAAGGTAGGGCGTAGGTCTCCTTTGTCCTTCTTGGGAACCAGAAAGTAGTGGGAATAACAACCACACCCTACTTCTGGCCCAGAAACACACTCAATGGCCCGCTAGGCCAAGAGGCCGTAACTTCCTATCGTAGAAATTGCAAGTGATCCGACACAAGGTGGTACTGCGGTGGCATGGCTGGAGGGGGTCGCCTCGAAGAGGAGGGAGTAGCCCCTTCGGACGATTTGCAGCACATATCTGTCCGACGTGATGGTGCGCCAGCGGAGGAGGTGATGGTGAACCCTGCCCCCCACTTGCGTTGAATGGGCCTGAAAGCTCGGACTAGGAAGGCTTTGAGGCAGATGCTGCGGGAGCGGATGAGGACTGACCCTGCTGTTGTCCCCGGCACCGGAAAAGCGATAACGCTTCTTCGACTTCTTGTTCGAATGCCTCAACTTACCGGAGGACTTGGAGCCAGACGAGTGGTGGTGACTTGACGAGCGCCGATGACTGCGGCTCCGTGACCAGTCCCTCGACTTCCTCCTCAACCGGAACCTCAAGTGGCGCGGACCCGACTGCCAGATCTCGAGCAGCTTACGGGACTGCTCCCGTCTAACCTTCGAGGTCAACGCCCGGCAGTCGGGGCACGACTTGTCATCATGGTCGGCCCAGAGGCAGTAAAGGCACCGACGGTGGGGGTCTGTCACCGACATCGGGCGGTGACAGGCCTAGCAAGGTTTAAAACCAGGAATCCCTGTTAGTCAAAAATTTACTAGAGAACTGCTCTTTCCGGATCTGCGCTAGCTGGCGCGGAAAAAAGAAGAGCTGACGTCAGCGCGCGAGGGTGGCGTCCAAGTACTCTGACGTCATTCTGGCGATCACGACGCCGACTACGGACGCGGAGCCGCAGACGCCTCCAAACGCACAGGGGTACTGCTGATGAAAACTTTCCGGATCCAGCCTAACGCCTGGGGATATTCTAAGGTAAGGAATCGAACACTAACCTGTTTCTTTCAGATGACAGAGGAAACACAGAGACCCCTTTAAGCTGAGCTCTGGGAGGCAGAAACCACGGTTAATTTTTTCCTACACAGTTCAAGAGCATTTTAACATCTGCAAGAAGGAGAAAATCCGTAGGGTACAGGATACTTCATTCTCCATTAAGTCAGATCTCTCCCGTTCTAATTAGGACAGGCACTGGAAACTGGGCAAGCAAACAGAAAAACTTAGAAAAAGTGCTTAACTCAGGTTCCTGGCGCTGTTGAGAGATTTGAGTAATAACAAAATATATAACTTTAATAACCCCGAGGATGTAGATGAGCTTCTGCAAAACTTGAATTCAGGCAAGGAAGGGACTTAGTGAATAGGTGTGATAGGATGCATCTGTTGGTGGAAGTGGAGCTCAAATAGACATTCTGTATTCCTAAGCCTTTAGAAAGGAGGGTTCTCAAGGGTAGGTTGTGGGGTTTTGAATAGGGAGCATGGCAAGGGGGCAATAAAAAAAAATGAAGTCCTCTTTTTAAAAGTCACAATGGGTGTAGCATGTAAAATTGTATTTCCAGTTTAACTGGGTAGGATGGGTGTAGGAGAAGGACAAGGGAATGCCAGGGACCAGCACTACAGATATTGTGTTGGAATGTGAATGACTTTAGGATTAGGATGAAGCAACGTCAGATCTTAAGTTATTCGAAAGATTGTGGGGCTACGGTTATGCTTTTGCAAGAGACGGACTTATAGAGATCAGAGAGTAAGGAACTGTTGTTGAAGCAGAGTTGGGTCAGTCAAGCGGTGGCAACAGACCAGCTGCATTGTACAAAGGGTGCGAATGTGGGGACGAAGGTGTTGGGAAGTAGAGCAGCAGATGAAGGAGGATGATGGGCTATTGTTGATTAGGTTCAGAAGGAGTGGTGTACATTAGTTAGCTACTCAGGGCCTAAAATAGAGGAGGTATTGCCCCTGCAGCAGGTGTTCTCAGCTCTTCTGGATTTTCACCCCCATTATTTTTAGGGGGAGATTTTAATATTGTTTTGGACAATGTATTAGATAGGTCATGAGGGCGTTCTCAGATACACTCTCCCAGCACACATGCCCTGCTCCACTCCATGATAGAAGATCTGAATCTCTGTGATGCATGAAGAAAAAAGGAGGGGAAGCATAGGGATTATTATTTTTTGAGTAAGAAGTATGGTCATTACTCAAGGCTAGATTTCTTCTAGGTAGAAAGGACTAGAACAGATAAATACGGAAATTGGAACACCTCCCCATCCATCTCTCTGATCACACTGCCATAATTATGCATGTTGCTTTGGTGGGTGAAGAGAAGGCTATGAGATGGACACTTGACAGGAAAGTTTTGTTTCATACAGACTCTGTTTTGGAGCTTTTGGCAAGAACAGAGGAGTTTTGGGGTTTTAACGAGGGGACAGCAAGATTATAGGTATTTTGGGACGCATACAAAGCTTAACTCAGAAGGATACTAAAAAGTATGGTGGTGTCCAGGAATAGAGAAGAAAGAATCAAGTTGCGGGACCTGAAGAAAGAACTACTCAAGTTGGAAGGGAAATTGAAATTTGCTGGTTTGGATGCAAGTAATAGGAAAAGAATAGAACAAGAGCTATTCCAGCATAGGCAGAGTTTAAGGCAAGGCTTGAGAGTGCAGAGAGGGAGTGGTGGGAGGCTAGTAGTGCAATGAATTTTGAATATGGAGAGTGCTGCAGGAAGCTGCTTACAAGGATGATCAAAAGAGGATAGAGGCTGCAACTTGATCACAGGGATACAAGAGGAAGGGATACAAGCTTTGGTAGAGGGTGTTGAAAGGAGTGAAGAAGCCTTTGTGAGTTTTGTCCAAAGACTTAACTCTAAACCCAAGAAGTCCAATTGAGCTTATGTAAATTTATGGCTGGAGACAAAGGGTTGCCTTCCATTCCACTAGAAGCCCAGGAATTCTTGAATTGAGAGATTAGTGGGTCTGAGTTATTAGCTGCTATTAGGAGTTTGAAAAGAGGGAAGGCAGCTGGCCTAAACTGGATCCTGAATGAGGTTCATATCGGTCTTACAGACAAGATAGTCCTGTTCTGGGCATCGCTGTTTAATTCAATCTTGTTGGAGGGCTCTCCCATTCCCTCTTCTTGGAACGAGGCAACTGTTTCTCTGATTCTAAAACTGAGCAAGAACCTGAGAGAGTGTCAGTCATATAGACCCATGTCTCAGTTAAACTGCGACAAAGTTTTTGCAGCTACCTTGGCTAAACATTTGAGGAAAGTTATTGGCGGGGTTATCAAATCAAAAGGGTTTCTTGCCAGAGAGATAATTGAAGGAATGAAAGCATAGTTTAATTGGCACAATTAATATTGCCACAGAACAATCTTTACCTTAAGCCATTCTTCCTTTTGAAGTGGTCAAAGGTTTGACAGAGTTAATTGGGAATATTTGATGCTGGTACTTCGGCTTCTGGGAGTTCGAGATGTCATAAGTGAGGCAAAATGGAAAATGTATTCTCCTATGGCGAGGCTTCTGGTTAATGGTTACCAATCTGCTTCATTTATTATCACAAGAGGTACCAGGCAGGGATGTCCTCTATCCCCAATTATTTTTGCGCTCCATCTAGAACTATTGGTGCAAAGTTTAAGATTAAACACAGAAATAGTTCCTTTTATTACAGGGCAGTGAGTAGGAAGGTAGTATTGTTATACAGATGATTTGATGTTGTACACCTTGGACAACCGCCAGTCATTACCAGACCTAGAACAGTTTGCTTTTTCTGGATATCAAGTTAACTAAGCGAAGACCGAGATAATGTTGTAAAGCATGGTTTAGAAAGGTGATAAGGTCAAGGAAGTTATCTGGTATGTGGTAATAAGTATAGCGCATTACCTGGACAGTCTTGTCGAGATTAACATGGAGAGGGTGAGAAAAGAAGTGGACAAGTTGTTGGTCAAGTGGCAGTCTTTACCCCTCATGATTTATGGGCAGGTTAATCTTGTGAAGATGACGATCTTGCCCAAGTTTACCTTCTCATTTGACAATATCTCACTCACTTTTAGGAGAAATATTCTAAGTAAGATACAGTAGAGAATTTCATCCTTCGTCTGGGCATAAAAAGGCATCAGGTTATCAAGGAAAAAGCGAAGAAAGTCGGCTTGCACTCCACTAAGACATAGGAGGATTTACTTTTCTTCTCTGGATGAATCTTGCATAGAGATTCTGCATAAGGCAATGTTAGGTGAGGGCAGGAATGGAGGGTTCCTCCATAGGTTCGGGCCCCAAATACTTCAAGGGTGTAAGATTGAAGTGTCTTAGGACAGCAGCCAGACGATGGTCCGATGTGAGTGTTGCTATCGATGCCCTACTACAATAACTTTTTGACAATCTGGGACTCTCTGTGAACTCCGGAATGTTTAAAGGCATTCTCAGCAGACATTCTGTGGAAGGCCGAGATTATGAGTTGGGGGCAGATAATCGTGGGAGATAAGTTGCTGCCCTGGGATGAGTGGTCAAGGCTTTTAGGAATGGACATGCCCAGATTCAAGTATTATCAGTTGGCTAATTGGTTTAGGACGAAAAACTGAACAAACTGAGCTCCTTGACATTGCGGATATGGAGTTGCAGGACACTAAGGCTTTGAACAAGGAAGTTGCTAAGCGGTATTTGCACCTGATCAAGGCAGCTAAGAAGAACGTGAGCACATGGGAAGACTTCTTGTCACAAGAGGAACTACGGGATCTTTTCACTGTAGAATATAGAAAGTTAAAAGATACTTGCAATCTGCCTCTCTCAAGAAAAAAAACACGTTTTCACTCTCTACAGGATTTATTGGTCACCAAGAAACTGGTGAGGATTAGCGATATTAGAGAACAGAGGTGTAGAAGATGTGAAGTCTGGATGCGGACGATCTCCATATGTTTGCTACCTGTCCAACTGAGACTCATTTTTGGTCCCTGATGGCTAAAACTTTTGCAAGCATCTTTGCTTGGGCGATGGAGGTAAGCCTAAAGTGGATATTATTTTTCAACACAGTGTAACACTATAGAGTGGGGCCTGGCTGCCGTGGAAGCTAGGAAACAATGTTTTTTTAATCCCTTTGGCAAGGAGAGAGATTTTTAAGAGGTTGTCTCACTTTGAGCCTCTTAGCTGGTTGCACTCAGTGGTTATGCGTATGAGTTAGAAAATAAAATATCAGAAAGGGGGCACTCCTGCAGCCGGTGTATATGGGGTCCTATAGGTGAACTGCTGCACACAGGTAGGGGCCTGTGATTATACTTCTATGGCTGAAGTCGAGTAAGGATTCTGGGTACAGTTTTGAGACTGCTGGCCTTGGATTGGATACTGGTGAGCATCTGAGATGGTTGCCTGTCCAGATGCTCCTATGAGTTTGTATGAAGACTCAAATAAATAAATAGTCCACCATGCCTAATATTAAATTTGAAAGTGTGTGTGGTGTGAATTTAAAGTGATGTACTTACTAAAAGAATAATGATAAAGTAAATAAAGTGACAGTGCGCGTAGTGGTTGGCTCATTCTACTAAGTAGTAGAATGAAGCTGTGCAATCGAGAGGTATTGGTTACTTGTCAGTAATCCGGTAAGATATATCTTGGATTTAATATCATAGTGGACAAATGGTTGAAAAGTAGGAATGGATCAAATGTGAGTAAATCTCGGTAGATATTTCTATGGGTAGACCGGGTTGGATGATGGTAAAATACCTAATGGGCCTGTATCAGTACAGATAAATAGGATCAAAATAAGTCTATAAGTGGTTAGCTGCATGCATAGTGCAAATCGCGTATTCGTATAAAAACATCCTATAAATACATAAATATATAAGTATAAATAGTACACAATCGTTTCTATATAAATATACATCAAATATAAAATTTCATATATAATCAATAAATATATAAATAGTGTTGTTTAAAATCACATTTCTAAAACCACACATCTAAAACCCTGATTGTATTGATCCCATGTCATAGTCCACCTCATACTTCGAATACTGGTGTATCAGTGTGCACCTTGGACCTAATCCTATTGTGTATAAGTGTAGGGTGTGACGGATAGAGCAATTAATTCTTTGAGAATACATTATGAACTAAATAGTCACATATTTCATGGGTTGGTAAACAGAACAAATGGCAGAGAAGGCAGGGACGATCAGGTCAAGTTCACAAACATGTATACAAATCCTCTGTAACATTAAGGCCATTAGGTTGGTTGTAGGTTGTTTGGTATTAAGATCCAATATGTTTCGTGTCTCCAGTAGCCTCAACGCACTCTCCCTATCTCCTCCCCTTCTACTGGGGGGAATAGTGTCTATTACATAAAATGTAAGATCCTTGTTGTTAGATGAGTGCTGCTGGGCTACAGGATGTGTTGTCTTGGTTGCTTATGGCCCTGAGGTGCTGCAGAATTCATTTATGCGCAGCCAATTTAGTGCTCCCTACATAGATGAGATCGCAGGGGCAGGTCAGAATGTATACTACATGGTCTGTTTTGTATGTTAGTAATTTATTGATGGTCCTTTTCCTATCGCTGAACGGTGTCTTGAATTTTGTTTTGTTGATACCGTGTTGGCATGCTTTGCATGTCTTACAGCGGAAAAATCCCTTTCTATTTTTCAACCAACAAGCTGAGTCCATGGTTTCAGGCTGGTGTCCACCAACCTTTCCCTCATGGATGGCACTCGGCTATATGTGATAGATAGTCTAGTTGGTAGATCTGATCCAATGACCAGATCTGCCAGGACCAATGGCCAATTTTTATCAATGATAGTTTTAATTTGGCTCTGTTTGTTGCTGTATTAAAGTACAATCCTGAATGGCATTTCCCTGCCTTTATCCACTTTCTGGGATGCTGTATTGGTGTCTGACTTTTCTTCATTTCCATATTGTATGAGCTCAACTCTGGTTTTAATCATAGATTTACTGATGGCTGATTCAATTACTTTGCGGGAGTAGCCTCAAGATATGAATCTCTGAATGCACTCATCCTGGGCAATCTTCAGATCATCTTCACTGCTATGCAGGCGTCTCATCCGCAGCATCTCACCGTATGGAATACTGTTGATGAGGTGCTGTGGATGAGCACGGCCCGCATGCAGAGTTGAGTTCCACGCTGTTGGTTTCCTAAACAATTTAGTATTGATTTGCCCATCTCTGATAAAAACCTCTGTGTCAAGAAATGTAATGGAGTGGCTGCTAATACTAGCTGTAAACTGTAAGTTAATCTCATTGTTATTCAGATCTGTCACAAACTGGGCAGCAGAGACACTTGATCCACCCCAGATAGCAAAGACATGGTCTATATTTCTTAGCCACAATTTGATTCTACCACAGTCCTGCATCTGGGGTATGAGGACCAGCTCCTCCCATCTGCCCATATGAAGGCAGACATAGCTTGGAGAGAAGCTGGCCCCCATTGCAACACCTTTTATTTGCTGATAGAGGATGTTGTTAATCAGGAACACATTGTTGGAAAGGCAATACATGATCATATCCAGTAACATTTCCATATGTTCTGCTTTGTGGTGTCTTTCTTTGTCAAGGTAATGTTGGATTGCAATAATACCATCACAGTATCTGATGCTCGTATAGAGTGCTGATACATCAAGTGCCGTTAGTAGGTAAGAGTCTTTCCACTGTATCTTATGTAGTTTATTGAGAAAGTCACTCTTATCTCTTACATATGATGGTAATGCCTTGACATGTCCTGGAAGAAAATGATCCACGTACTGGGAAGTATGTTCTAATAGGCTCTTCCGTGCGGATATGATTGGTCTTCCTGGGGGTTTTGTCGGATCTTTGTGTGTCTTGGGTAGGAAGTAAATCAGGGGAATTACAGGATGTTCATTTTTTAGAAACTTGTATTCCTGTTTGGTGAGAAGTTCTTTATTAAGCCAGGTGTGTAGTTTGTGATAGTATTGTGACTAGATAGTTTTTATGTTAGTGCTGGACATTCTAACGTAACAGTCCCTATTATTGAGCTGATTCAATGCTTCCTTGTTGTAGTCCTCTTTCTTCCAAATCACAATATTTCCCCCCTTTGTCCGAACTGCGTACAACTATTGATTTGTCATTCAATTATTTCATGAGTTCACTGTACTTTCGATCTTGCCACCTGTATTTGTCTTGTTTGCCTTGTGTTTCATAGTTTAATTTTTTGATTTGTTCCACTATCTGTTCGTGAAATGTATCAATCGAGTCTCTGACTGTAATGGGATTGAATTTCGACTTTGGTTTAAATGTAGTTCTAAGATTGCTCATATCTTCCAAAGGTAACTCTGTAGACATCAAAATCCCCTCAGTGGTTATGTGTATGAGTTCGAAAATAAAATATCAGAAAGGGGGCACTCCTGCAGCCGGTGTATAATGGGGTCCTATAGGTGAACTACTGGACACAGGTAGGGACCTGTGATTATACTTCTATGGCTGAAGTAGAGTAAGGACTCTGGGTACAGTTTTGAGACTGATGGCCTTGGATTGGATACTGGTGAGCATCTGAGATGGTTGCCTGTCCACTTGCTCCAATGAGTTTGTATAAAAAGACTCAATAATTTTTTTTTTACAAAAAAAAAAAAATATATATATATATATATATATATATACACATATATATACATATATATACACACACATATATATATTTTTTTTGAAGCACGGTTTCTGTAGCTCCACTTTTCTCCGGGTGCCAAAAAGCCGGCACTGGTGTGACGCCTCGATACTACTGCACGTTCCTACTCTCATCCATTGGTTCGGAATGAAAACGGCTGGCACGCTGGTATCCGATTCAAAGATTTATTACACCAATCCCCCCTCACCCCAACAGACGCGTTTCGCCTTTACAGGCTTCGTCAGTGTAACGTTTGTGCCACATACAAGTCGCCATTTTAAGCCATTAGCCAGTCAAACATAATCATGGAAATAGAAGATGGCTACTAACATACAAAAAGATGGGAGCCATCTTGTAACATTCAAATTGCATTATAGTCTACGTGGCTTTCAATGGTGACTAAAAGTAAAGTGCATAGTGCTAATTAAAAACATGTAACGTACAACATTCATATAACAGTTCTTAAACACAGTAAATTTCATAAATGCGTACAATTCTGGTATTTTATGAATTCATATGAAGTTTCTATTTTCGGTGTCTCTTATAGATATTTAACCAATAAAGTGCAGAATTGCTAGGAACAATCGTTTCCTATAAAGAATTGTGCTGGTTATTTAGCCCTGAATGGGCAATTGTATTAGCAGCACAGGTAAACAGGTAATGACATTCAGTTCAGTAGATGAATGATCTTATTGTTTAAATGGGGTATTAGATGATATTAGTCCTTGTATCATATGTGTCAGATTCTATATGTGTCTCAGGTGAACCCATAGTTCTTCATTATTACTTAGTCCCCACGGAGTCATGGTTTTAAGACTGATATACTTTGACTCGAGGATGCGTAGGGACTTGTCTCAGGCTCCTAAATTGGAGCGGGGGGGGGAGACAGATCAATGCAATAGAAACTAAGTTTCTCCCAGTCACTTTGGTGGTGTTCGGCAAAATGGCGGGCAACAGGGTATGTCTTATCCCTATTAGTAATTGCCCGCATGTGCTCTAGGATTCTTAGTTTAGCAGGTTTTATGGTGCTGCCAATGTATCGCAGCTTGCAGGGGCAGGTTAGACAGTAGATGGTATATTCTGAGTTACAATTAAGTAACTGTTTGATTTTTATATTGGGTTTCTTTTCACCTGTGCGATTGGGATACTCTGACACTTTACTACTGAATCTGCATGCCTTGCATTTTAGACATGGAAAAAAGCCTGTTGATTTGGATAGTTTGATGGGTTGGGCCGTTGTTCTAAACTGACTGCGGACCAGATGGTCTGCCAAAGATGGACATCTTTTATATGTAATCAATGGTCTGTGGCAGATGTTTTTTTAGGGTTTTGTCAGCGGTGAGTATATGCCAGTGCTTTTTGAAGATGTTTACAATTTCTCCTGATTTGGTGTTAAACTCTGATCATTCTCACCTCATCAGGCACCTCTACTTTTAATTTCGGTGTCAGGAGGTCCCTCCTGTTGATGCCTGAGGCTTTCACACTGGCCTGTTGTAAGATGTTTTTATTGTACCCTCTTCTCTCAAACCTCTCTTTAGCATCAATGCTGACCTGCATGTAATCTTGTTCTAAGGAACAATTCCTCTTTAGGCGGAGAAATTCGCCATACGGCACATTCTTCACCAGGCTCTTAGGGTGATAGGAGCCTGCATGCAGTATTGCATTGCCCGCAGTGGGTTTTCTATATAGGCGGGTTTGTAAGATGTTATTATGTACAAATATTTCCAGATCAAAATAGTTGATGCTACTAGCACTGATGGTGCTAGTGAATCTCAGGTTGAGATTGTTTGTGTTGAGGGTAGCAATATAGTTCTCCGCAGATAGACGATCGCAATGCCAAATAATGAACAGATCGTCTATATATCTGGTCCACATTAGGATCCTTTCGGTCCACTCACTATTGGTATCTTTCCAGGCCTCGTGCCTCTCCCACCAGCCAACGAACAAGTTCGCGTAGCTGGGGGAGAAGCACGAACCCATGGAAGTACCTCTCTTTTGATTGTACATTGTCCCATCAAACAAAAAGTTGTTGTTGTATAAGCAGAATCTTATCATGGACAAAATCATGGCACTGTGACTGTGAAAATGGTCGGGTTTTTGATCTAAAAACCACTTGATGGCAGTAAGACCCTCCACATGGTTAATGCAGGTAAACAAATTCACTACATCCAATGTTATTAATAACATTTCAGAGTCCCATGTGACATTGTCCATGATACTGAGAAAGTCCTGTATGGGGTCCTATAGGTGAACTGCTGGACACAGGTAGGGACCTGTGATTATACTTCTATGGCTGAAGTAGAGTAAGGACTCTGGGTACAGTTTTGAGACTGCTGGCCTTGGATTGGATACTGGTGAGCATCTGAGATGATTGCCTGTCCAGATGCTCCAATGAGTTTGTATAAAAAGACTCAATAACATTTTTTTTTACAAAAATTATATATATATATATATATATATATATATATATCCAACCACATGTGAAAAAGCAGTATTTACTGCGAAACGCGTCGAGAAAGCCATTGATTAAACTACGCTTTGCACTTTAAAGTGGCCCGGATTTCTTTTTCCTTATTGGAGAGGGTATTTGGTTGGATATATATATATATATAGATATATATATATATATATATATATATATATATATATATATATATATTACCTACTGGCGATAGCCAGTAGGTATATATAGTTAGGATTATTTGTCTATGGAACTTTTGAAAATTCTATGTCTAATAACTTTGGCGTTTGTGGACGGAATCGGCTGAAATTTTCAGGAAAATGGCACATTTTGTTTCTGATCAGCCCCTGAAAATTTGGGGGGGTTTCGTCAGGGGGGGGGGCCGAGAAAAAAGGGGGGTCCCAAAACACATTTTTCCCATGTTAATTTCCATAGGGCCTTTGGCCTCACTTTTAGCTCGAACGGCTGAATGGATTTGCACGAAACTTGGCAAAATTTTAGGGACTGTTAGCCCGATGTGCCTTTGCTAGGTCTCAATATATGTGCTCCAGTGGATTTTGAGAAATTAACGTTCAAAACAAGATATATATCTGTAACAGCGCTCCGGGCTGCGCTCCGGTCCGCTTACTTTTCGCGAAACGGAACTTTGCGATGCGAAGCTGATTGGCTCCCCGGTGTCTGTCAACATTCTAAACAGTCCGGAGCGGCCGCCATCTTATCTCTCGGTAGGATCGAGAGAGAAGAAGAGGTGAAAAACGAAGGGGGAATTTAATGAAAGGGGGCAAGGTATACCCCTCTTGACCCCCTAGGAATGTTGTTGGGTTATTAAATTATTTTTCACGGTAGAAGCGCTTCACGGGCCGCGAACTGGGCCGCAAACTGGTAGCGAAACGGGAATTTGCCATTTTGTGCTTCGTTTTAATTAAATTACTAGGTATAAGGGGGTGCGGGAGACGTATCCTAATCCCCTATGTTTTCTGAGGGTGGCTGAGGAGGCTCATATATGTTGATACATCTCTTCCAGCGGCTGTGCGTGAGCTTTTTTTTTTTTTGCTGCGTGACGTCTGTTAACGTTCGATTCGATGGAAATCAGGAAGTGTTGACCGCCAATTTGTCAGTGCGATAAAATATTTTGTTATAAATGAATCCTTATTGATAAACATTGTCTGCGCCATCTTGCCTTTTTTCCAATGCCACAATTTTGTCGTGAACGGCAGGCATTTTAGATGCCAGGCCGGTCCCAGGCTATCACCTAGCCCTGCGGATGTAGTTTATGGCCCCAGCTGTAGAGAATCCAGACATGCCAACCCTCCCGATTCAGGCGTGAGACTACTGATTTCAGTGCTAGTCTCCCGCCTCTCGATTTCTGCATGCAAAAACCCGGGGGCATATTACCAACAACTAGCGATAATTTTTGTCTCTAACTTGTTTAGAGACAAAAATTATCGCCGCACATCGGCGATTTTTATCGCAGATAAACCTTGCTATTAGCAAGGTTTATCGCAAATGCGATAAAAAACGGCCGCAATGCATGAATATCGCAGAAAAGTCAGCGATATTCATGCATTATCGAGCAAATGCTCTTAGCCATGTTATCCACCTCCCATTGGATAACATGGCTAAGAACTGCTCAGGTCAGGTGTTAGCTTTTGGAGATATTCGCGCTTAGCGCGAATATCTCCAAAAGTTGGTAATAGGAGATAGCGATGTTAGGGACTGTTTCCAGTCGCTAACATCTTGGCACGCCCACTTTGCATGTCATTAGTGATAAATATCACTGACATGCAAAGCGGGGCCCAAGATGGTCGCTATCTCCTTTTAGCTGTCACTAACTGGTGTTAGCGACAGCTTGGTAATAGGGAGATAATTTTATCTCCGCTTTCTTGGCTTTTAAAGCCAAAAAAGCGGAGATAAACCCCCTTGATAATATGCCCCACGATTCCTCTGGGGTTTCAGCTGACAGGGCTTGGTATTGTGTTACGTGGTAATTTTTCCAGGAAACGTCAGAGGGTCGATGCAGGGGTTCTAGAAGGGGTGATAAACCATTTAAGCCTCATGAACAAGCGCATGGTCTTTTAAAGATCTGTGAAGTACTCGGGGCGGCGGTGTGTGTGTGTGTCCTCTTTCAGGAGCGGGCGGGGGGGGGGGGTGGGGGGGGGGCACTGCCAGCAACTTCCAGGCCAGGCAGTGTTCAACAGTTGCATCACCCTTTCTCTGCCTGCTATTGCGCTCCATGCTTCGGAAAGGTAAGAAAAAGAACGTGCATTTGAGTTTGAAATGTCCGATCCTGTAGCAGTACACTTGCAAAGCCCACACATGACAATAACCCGATTCAAGGCCCCATTCACCCGTTTTAAAAAAAATATATAACACTCCAACAAAGTAGGATTATAAAACTTTATTAACTTTTAAATATAACGAACGGAACAAAAACTGTAAAAACATTTAAACATTTTTCACAAAAAAAAGCAACAATGGTCAGAAGCTGTCTTTTGTGCGAATAGTCCCAAGGCAGCACAACGTGCTGAGTTCTGGACGGCACCCAGGTGATGTCACCTGGGTGCCGCACTGGTTTTTGGGATCCTACAATGCAGCAAAGAAAAACAGCGTGGGGCGTCCAGGGTGTTGCGGAGGGAGGCCTCGTCAGTAGCGGTCTGTTGTGCGAATAGTCCCAAGGCAGCAGAACGCGCTGAGATGTTGATGGCACCCAGGTGATGTCCAGTAAACTGCCGCACTGGTTTTGGTATCCTACAATGCTGCTCCGAAAATTGGCGTGGGGCGGCCCGGGGGGGGGGGCGTGGGGGAGGCGGCGTGAACGGGCCTCCCCAGGTGGCGGCCATCCAGCTGAGTTTCGCCCGCTCTTGCGGCTACAGCGTCTCGCTCACCATGTTGTTGAGTTGCTCCCACTCTTGCAGTGCAGCGATAGGCGGCTGCCACAGGACTCTTAAAATGGCAGACGGCTCTTCAGTTTTGGGCCTGGTCCACTAAAATGGCCCTGGGACACCTTGGAACTCGGACGCTTGCCTGCTAGGGCTTGGGCTCCATTCTCGAAAGCGTCCCCTCAGCCGTGAAGATTCTACAAAAGTCTTGGGGGCCCTCGACTCCTGCAGGCTTCCGGTGGGGAGCGGCTGCCATGATTGCTCGCGGAATGACCACGACGGAGCCACAAGATGGTGGTGCTCTCATGCTGACGCCAGCTTCAGTCTGAATCATCCAGAAACAAGGTGGGGCTTTCATCGTTTGGGAAAAAAAAAATGTTCTAAACCAATGAAAAGTGTTTTTAGGTCATATGACCAAGCCTTCCATCTTTAGGAAACCAAAAGTAAAATGAACCAATGAAAAGTTTTATAAACAAGTCACATGACCTGTTATGCGGCATAGGGCTACAAAAAGCGTAGAAAATCCATTGGCACGTGAGGCGGCGTCAGTAGCGGACCGATGTGCGAATAGGCCGAAGGCAGCACAACGCGCCGAGATCCGGATGGCACCGAGGTGGTGTCCAGCAAATTGCCGCACTGGGTGGCCATCCTACAATGCTGCGCCGAAAGACGGCGTGTCCAGCTGAGTTCCGGTCACTCTTGCGGTACAGTGACTCGAACGCGCCGAGATCCGGATGGCACCGAGGTGGTGTCCAGCAAGTTGCCGCACTGGTGTGGCCATCCTACAATGCTGCGCCGAAAGACGGCGTGACCAGCTGAGTTCCGGTCACTCTTGCGGTACAGTGACTCGAACGCGCCGAGATCCGGATGGCACCGAGGTGGTGTCCAGCAAGTTGCCGCACTGGTGTGGCCATCCTACAATGCTGCGCCGAAAGTCGGCGTGGGGTGCCCCGTTGGCTTATGAGGTGATGTCAGTAGTGGACCGATGTGTGAATAGGTCGGAACCAGCACAAGGCGCCAAGATCCGAATGGCAAGTCCTGGATGTTGAGTGCCATAGTTGAGAGTTCTGAGCAGTGCTTGTAAGACTGTCTGAAGCTTATTTGCACCTGCTGCAGCTTCACTATTGCCCTGGTGTGGCCAAAGGTCGCACATGACATAGGCGGCCGGCTCCCGAGGTCCGGCGGATCTTTTTTCCTTTTCTTTTCTGCTTCTTGTCCTACAATCCGTTTCATCTGAAGACACGACCAGGTCCCTGAATGTGTGCAGGGGGACGCTATTGATTGAATGAAAATGGCGGCTTGACACAAAGCTGACTCAAGCGTTGCTGTTGATGCTATACAGACAAAAATTGGTTTTCAGTTTGTACATTCTTCTGGATTTTTTTTTCCATCCAAGGCTGATTGAGAGTTTGTAGAAAAATGGCTTCAGATTTTCCACATACTACTCTTCAACATTCTTCCTAAATGTAACAATTTGAGACTCACTAGGAGAACGGCTGTTTATGTTTCCTTTCAAAATGCTGCGAACAATATTTTCTGAATGGAAGACACCATCTTGTAGCATAAAGGGCCGAAAGGTGTTCTGGTGTGGCCGATGGTTGGTGGAGACATTTTGACTATATCTTGGACCTGCCCGGCCTCGCCCAAAATGGCGCCGGTATAAATGGGACTCGTAACTCATTGTTGTGTACTGGTTGAACAACCTTGATATCACGAGATATGAATGCAGTTTTGATGCTCATGGCGGGCGGGGACGAGAATTGATTGAATATTTCGACATCTCTATTGATATTAAGTTCTGATGTGTTATTGATTACTGTACTATTGAAAGTTCGAATTAACGTCACCCATGGTACTTGCACGCAAATGTATATCTAGATAACTTTTTTGTAAGTGGCCCTGTCGTATTTTAATTACAAAATGTACGTCCACCGATTCCGCAACTGTTAGACACCTTAGTTCTTGCAACCTAATGGCTCGTTCGTTACGTTCCTCTATAATGTAAATGTCTTCTCATCATATACGATTCCAGTTTGCTCCGTGGCCGGCCCTCGTGGTTATAGGCCCGTATTTGTATACTGACATTTTCACAATAAAGGTTTTTAAAACAAAACATGGTAGTAGTATTTACATTGGTAACGTTTTTACTTTTAGTCACTGTTTTCGAATCAGTTAAAGGCAAGTGAAATAAAGCAGTCCAATTACATGACGGATAAAAGGTATAATATGTAGGAACGCAGTAAAGATAAATGGTCAAGGGCAGTTGTGTTTTCCACTTCTGCAACATAAAGTGATCGATAAGAATCTGATAATCAGACGTATCGGCGACTAAGACAGCAGGCCGAGTCTCTTTTACTCAACGGCTCCGTCATGGAACGAAGAAACGCCCTTTTTCTCGAAAAAGGAATATATTTTACTTGCAGGACAGTTGTAAATTTTCCGGGAAAGTACATTAGCCTGGAATATTATAACATATATGTTTTTAAAAAAAAGTTCGAAATCAATAAAAAGCGTATTTTTTAGGTCATATGACCAAGCTTTTCATTATTAAAATAACAAAAGTAAAATGAACCAATAAAAAGTTTTATTAACAAGTCACATGACCTGTTATGCTTACGTTGCGTGCTGCGCCTCGGATTACTTCCGGGTGCGCTAACGCGGCGTGTCATATAACGCATTACGCGACAACGTAGGTCAAGAATATAGTCAAAATGTCTCCACCAACCAGCGTTCGGAACACAACCCCTTTCAGCAGTCCAAAAAGTTCTGTAAAATGACAACAGAGGGGACAGGCAACAAGAACCATCAGTCAAAGAGGGAAGGGCAAGTTCTTCTCTACCGGGTCATGTTGGGGCGCTACCGGAACTGATCGAATTGGTAGTCTACAGTGTTTCTGGATGTTTCAGACTAAAGCTGGCGTCAGCATGAGAGCACTACCATCTCGTAGGTCCGTCGTGGCCATTCCATGAGCAAACATGGCAGCCGCTCCCCACCAGAAGCCTGCGGGAGTCGGGGGCCCCCAAGACTTTTGTAGAATCTTCACGGCTGAGGGGACGCTTTCGAGAATGGGACCCAAGCCCTATCAGGGAAGCGTCCGAGTTCCAAGGTGTCCCAGGGCCATTTTAGTGGACCACGCCCAAATCTGAAGAGCCGGCCGCCATTTTGAGAGTCCTGTGGCAGTCGCCTATCGTTGCATCGCAAGAGCGGGAGCAACTCAACTACATGGTGAGCGAGACGTTGTAGTCGCAAGAGCGGGCGGTAAACAGCTGAATGGCGGAAGAGGCACAGTGTAGCAAAAGCGGGCGGAATGGCAACTAAAACGGTAAAGGGGCGCCCCACTACAGCGTGTCTTCAGGTCAAACGGATTGTGGGACAAGGTCCAGAATAGAAGAGTCATCAAAAGGCAAAAAGTTCCGCCGGACCCCGGGAGCCGGCCGCCTATGTCGGGGGCGATCTCAGGCTACACCGGTGCTATAAGACTTGGGGAGGGGGTCGGAGCCAAGCGTCTTCTCCGAGTCCATGGCCATTACACCGCCCCTCGGGGGCCTCCGTCAAGCGGTTTAGGAAGGTAACATATCACATTGTTTTCAAATGCAGTGAGGTCCACAAACGACACTCACTTACTTTGAGAATAGTGAAGCTGCAGTAGGTGGAAATAAGCTTCAGACAGTGTTACAAGCGCTGCTCAGAACTCTGAACTATGGCACCCAACATCCAGAACTTATGCCATTTGAGAATGGCAGTGACATTGAAGCAACTCAGGGACCAAAACCATTAACGTACTTTCACGTATGAAAATCTTACTTGGGGAGGGGGCAGGAGCGAAGCGCCCCCTCCCAGTCCGCGCCACCACACCGTATGTTGAAAATCTGAAGCCATCGTTCTACAAAGTCAACCAACCTTGGATGGAAAAATCTAGAAAAATGTACAAACTGAAAACCAGTTTTGGTCTGCATAGCATCAGTAGCAAAGCTTGCTATCAGAGTGCATGAGTTTCATGCTCGATCGATTGAGCTAGCCGGATCGGGCAATAAAAATTATAAAATAGTTATGTAAATAGTTATTTAATAAAATGTTTTACCCTGTTTCTTTGCTGGTGTGTTGTCTATATTTTTAATATTTGCATAGGGTTTGTCGTTATTTTGGGCGGGATGGGTGACGGAGCCGAGCTGTCTTGCAGCCCTCATGGTGTGGAGCTCAGTTCATCTCACTATTTTCGTATTTCTCATGAAGGGTTGTTCATAATATTTCTATTTTAGCGAGGTCAAAAAGAGATCCAATTAGTGGCCTACTGATTTTGCTCGATTACTTTTATTTTTTTACACGATTTTTCACGATTTTTCACTATCTGCAAAGACTAAACAGAGTATTGCGACTTTGTGCTTGTTTGTAAATAGAGAATGAACCAAAGAGAATCAATTGTAAAACAGTAAATGCTTGGATAACAATCAATCAAATGGAGAGACAAGCAGGCAGGACGGATTACAACGGGGGTAAAGGCCTGCGTTAACTACTCTTCACTATCTGCAAAGAGAGAGTACTACTAAGAGAAAAGAGGGGAGGGGGGCAGCGTTCAAAGCACATCAGCGTGCATAAACACGAAAAAGTTTTTACCTATCACGTACTTGACATTTTACAGCTTTTGATATTTGCTATTAAAAAACCAATGAAATTCACTGAAAAAACCATAGGTTATAGGCCATATATAGTTAGGAATTTGCATTTACAAAACCTTGAAAATTCACTGAAAAAACCATTGGTTATAGACCATATATAGTTAGGGATTAGCCTTTTCAAAACCTTATTTTACTCACACAAAACCATTGAAATTTCATATATAGTTAGTTCCACTAACTATATATCGCGCACCCGCAATCCACTGCTGATGATGTCACATATTACATCATTCATGACATGGTTAGTGACATCACTGATGACATCACTGATGACATCTCAAATGACATCACTGATGACTTCTCAAATGACATCACTGATAAAATCACTGATAACATCTCATTTGACATGACTGATCACATCACTGATGATATCATTCATGTGATAATACCATGAACCTCTTCAGACTCTAATATAACCTTAGATACAATCAGTGTAAATAGACAGTCACAGACTGTCACTCATCCATGGGGTTACTCACACACCTAGTCAGTTATGCAAAAAATCAATCACACCTCCATTTTCTCAACTATACAGTTATACACACCTTACTTATTCAAACATATACTAACACATTTACTTTACTCTCTTATACAATCCCTGATACATGTTCACAATGATCCATACAGCCACTCACACATTCACTGGCTCTTATGCACAGTTATTTATATATGTCAACTCTCACATGTACTGTGTTTTACTTATGTACTTACTTTGACATGTAGTACTGAGATATCCATTCACTCACTAATACACTCATGCACAGTCAACCGCCCATACAGTTGTTTGCACATGCACTTTTGAACCCATACATATAGTGAATCAACTACTCACACATCTATGTACAGAGTCACACACCTCCCAGCCACCCATACACACACACTCAGTTTCCCATACAAATACTTGGACAACCAATGAATAACCCATACAGTTACTCATATAGCTACTGATCAACATATGTAGCAGTTTGTAGAACAACAGATATAATGATGCACAAATTAAAACAGTTTAGTCACTAACCCATGCACTCAGTGAGACACATTTAATCACTCACTCATACAGTCAGTCATGCACCTACTAAATCCTTCATCCAGACACTTATACATCCACTCATTCTTCAATATGTAAGACATATTTTAACTTTACAGAAACATACAGTCACTGGATGTTGTCATCAGTGATGTCATTTGAGATGTCATCAGTGATGTCATTTGAGATGTCATTTGAGATGTCATCAGTGATGTCATTTGAGATGGCATCAGTGATGTCATCAGTGATGTCACTAACCATGTCATGAATGATGTAATATGTGACATCATCAGCAGTGGATTGCGGGTGCGCGATATATAGTTAGTGGAACTAACTATATATGAAATTTCAATGGTTTTGTGTGAGTAAAATAAGGTTTTGAAAAGGCTAATCCCCAACTATATATGGTCTATAACCAATGGTTTTTTCAGTGAATATATATATATATATACACATACACACATACACCAACACACAATCCAACAAGTCCTCGTCAGATAAGAACGGCCAGCAAGCTTGCAAGTATAGCAAAAGAGTAAAAGAATACCCAGGAAGATCTGGAGGGGGCGAACCAAATAGGGTAATCATGAAACCTCTGAATTGCAACTCTGAATTCACGGTGTATTGCCTGGTGTGCCCGTGTAACAAACGGTACATTGGCAGCACTATTAAACCCACCAAACAGAGTCCTGGAGCATATGAGGGCCATCGCGAACAAGGATAAAACCTATCCGGTGGCCCGTCATTTTGCCCAATATCATGAAAGCAACAGGGACTTACTCAGGTTTTACTGCTTAGACCAAATTGTAAAATCAGAACGTGGCGGGAATAGGGAAAAATTACTAAGCGTCACAGAGTCACTGTACATTATGGACCTCAAAATGATGACACCATGGGGTCTTAATAATGATGCAGAAATGTGGTTTCACCTTTGAGAGGACACTGGTAGAAGTCATGAGTGCATTGATCCATGAGAGAAAGAGATCAGTCTATACTTGCAAGTTCCCTAGGTCAAGCCTTGTAAATATGTAAATATCTGTATGATAGTAAGTTTGGACGAAAGCCCATACAGGGCTCGATGATAAGAAGCAGGAGAATATCGTGTCGGTTTAAAATGTAAAAGAGTTGGATTAGGGGATACACCCCGATATAATCTTATACACGAACCCTGCCTTCTAAATTCCAACAACTAAACTGTACATACATTAAGTGAAAAGATATGGTGTTAATTAGATACACAATTGAAGTGTGCAGAAAATTACATGAATGTTTGTTGCTGTCAAGGATTTTAAAATTGCACTAGAGCACTTTATTAGTCGTTTAGCCATTTTTTACCATTGTAAATCATTGTAAATAACATATTACAAGATGGCCGCCGTGGCATTAGAGGGAACTTCTTCTATGTCAATGAAATGAATTACGGCGATGGGTTTTAAAAATGGCATTTGAAGGTTTGCACAAACTGACACGGACGAAGCTTAACTGCGAAACGCGTCTGTAGGGGGTGAAGGGGGTTTGGAGACTAAATAAACTTTAAACATCTTTACACCGGAGTGCTGGCCATTCTTATCTGACGAGGACTTATTGGATTGTGTGTTGGCATCGTAAGCGCCTCACCAGCGCTGGCTTTGAGCACCCAGGACGCTGTGGAGCGACGGCGGTGGAGGACCAGTGTGGAAAAAAAAAATGTATAATATATATATATATATATATATATATATACACACACATCTGGTTAGCAGCATCTGGCTAGCAGCATACCATATGGAGAAATGTTGAGGTTGAAACGTATCCATAGTAGGGAATGCGACCTCATAGTAGCCCAGAGAGAGAGTAAAAAGAGATTCAAAGAAAGAGGCTACTCTGGTGAAATAATTGATGCAGCTATCTTTAAATCCATGCAGAAGAATAGACTAGAACTATTGGCTTTAGGAGAAAACAAGGATAATTCAGGCATAGAAAACACAGAGATTAACAATGAATTTAGGATGATTGTCCAGTATAGCAAGCAACATAAGAAAATTGAGCCTATTATCACTAAAAACTGGCCCTTAATTTTAGGTGATCCGATTATAGGTACAAAATTACAAAAAAAGACCATCTATAACCTATAGCAGAGGACAGTCAATGAAAGATGAACTTGTGAAAACAAGGCCAAAAGTTATTGAGCCATCCAGCTGGTTACAAACACACACACAGGCTTTTTTAACTGCAAATCATGTAAAGCCATGTAAAGGGCTTGCAGGGTGAGAACAGAACCACCTACTTCTCATCCTTTGATTTAAAAGAACATAAAATCAGCAGACTACTCACATGCAAAACTGAATATGCAGTTTATGTATTGTCTTGCCCGTGCAACTTGCTCTACGTGGGGAGCACTAAGCTCCCTGTCCTCAAAAGAATCCTTCAACATCTCAGAGCAATAAATAACTAAGATAACACATATCCGGTCGCAAGACATTTTAAAGCCAAACATGACTCTAAAAAACGAGATTTAAGGTACTTTGTCATTGACTATGTCCCTGCAAGCAGAAGAGGCGGAAACAGGGAAGAAAAGTCACGCCGCCTTGAGACCAGATATATTTTAGAACTTAACACAAAACAGCCGTCAGGTCTCAATATCACAGAGGATCTATTTACTTGTCTTTGATGTTTTAGCAAGTAAATAAGAAACGTGCGTCTTCTGCATTCTGTAGGGATCCTATATCAGTTGGGTACAAAACAACTAAAAAGAACTTCTTATGAAAAATATATGTTTTTATAAACTGGGTTTTAACTACAAATGGTATATATAAATTATATATATATATTTATAGCTCATATTTTATGTGACAAGAAGCTTGATGTATCAATACACAAAGGAATTGCAATATTAATGATTTTTAGCCAATATCTAACCATTTTAAGGTTTTCATTGAATGGTTTATTTATTTAATATTGTGTAAATTTATGATAGTGTAAACATGAAATAGTCCCTTGGTATACAGTCACGAAACGAGACTCTTGAGTGTAACCCGGTACTAAAACACATATACACATACATTAGGATTCTTGTCCTCATTCACTCGGTATTTATACCGTCATATGACAGATATCTCCACTTTTTTAAGGCACGTGCACTTTATATTTGAAAATGTGGGATCTTAAACTAGAAAGAACATCGGGGCCCAGATGTTTAAATCTTGGTTTTCCTGTTCTGGCCCGAAAGAACATACAACACAAAAACAAAACAACTGAAAACCTGAAACATTGTAAAAAATTGTGAAGAAATTTAAATGCTGCTGTTTCTCATGATCAAAATTCATTTTAAATCCATGCACTTAATTTGCACATATTTATTAGGATTGTTGGTTTTAAAATATACTTTTTTTCAAATGAAATGTGATTTTAGCCTGAGATTTAATGCGAATGTTGCACAATATGCTAATTTTGCACTATATGAAATGTAGTCTTTACTAGGGATAGTAACTTTTCTATCTCTAGGCAACTTGTAGGCTACACCATGTGATCAGTACTTTGTATGTTTAAACCAATATCCTAGCGACTTTCTGTGTCATGTGATTAAGCGCTCTGGGTAGCGCGAAACGCACTGCACCAAATAAAGACCTCACCTGCACCAATTCTGTGGTCCGTATCCGCTTCTTTGCTTGGATTGTTCTGTTCGGGAGATCGGAGTTTCTTGGGATATATATATCCGTTCTGTACAAAAAATCCTAGTCCTTGCAGCATACTCTGTATCTACTGCACTACGTCCCTCTCTGACCCCTACCTCGCCGCCCACAACCCCCCTGCACTGGTTCTCAGCCTGTTCAGATTACGTGTTATTTTAATAGGATTTTCTTCTTTTTTCATATTCACTTCTCAGTCGATTACATATCTCATATAATGCAATCGCCAGTCCTGTTTCACTTACCTTCAATGCTTTGTTTAATGCATCCTGTCCTTTTAACAGTTGGTGTCACTATGTACTTATCATCTGTTTACTATGAGCCATGACACTAATAAAAAAAAGTCAATAAAGATCGGTTATAAAAAAAAAAAAGAGCCCCGATGTGACTGATGCAAAAAACGAAAGCGGGGACCGTATCCACACCACACGCATATTATAAAAATTACATATTTCTTGAAGGGGGTAAAGTGCTGGGGTAGATTTTGCTGTATTATTGTCAGTCTACACTCCAACAAAAACATAACTGAAATATCGAGTCAGGAAGTGGTAACAGATTAACAAGATATCTAAATAGTGGCAGATCCCTCCTCTCTGGAGGCTAGGTAAAGGAGAAGGATCACTGTATGACTTTCAAGTTGCCGATTTTTTTAACCAGAGTGTGTTGTCTCCTGCATGTGGTTCTAAGAATAGAATCACTTGCAGAGTAGTAGAATTAGGAACCCTATATTATAAGGTTCCATAACTGTAAAGTGTAGGACATCTCGAGTCAGTTGCTTTCTAGATGGCGATGGATGAGGTGTACAGCAATAACCTTATCTGATTCAACCTACATGCGTGTGGAAGAGCATCTTTTGAAAGTCACACTGGCGAAGACTGGTGTAGGCATACCTCAACATGGAGATGCCATGGTTGAAGTAGGAAATTATATATATAGACAAAGACAAGGCCAACAGCAAGAACAGAGAAGAATATCTTGTTAAATCTAGTGAGGTGGTGAGCACAGTGGAGGAAACTCCCCCAACTCATGACACCAATACCATCAGTCTGATAACCACCTACAACACAGAGGAAAGGAAAATAAGGGGCATTCTCAGAAAGCATTGGCCTATACTCCATACGGACATTAATTTGTCGCCATTACTTCCAACTGAGCCTTCTATCATTTTTAGGAGAGGGCCCTCTATGAGAGACTCTCTAGTTAGAATCAGCCCAGAGGTCAATGACAGCAAAGTATGGGTTTCCAACAAGAAAGGCTTCCACAAGTGTATCTTGTGCAGGGCATGCAAGTTCGGGGTCAATACTGCTGAGTTTCAATTGCCATTCAACCCTACTCCAACACCAATCAGAGAGCTATATAACTGCCGCACCGACCACGCGGTATATGTTTTGGAATGCTCTTGTGGGTTGAAATACGTGGGCAGCACTAAGTTGCAGGTGTTTAACAGAATATTACAGAATTTAAGGGCGATTGTTAACTCTGATGTTACTTATCCTGTTGCCCGTCATTTTGAACTAGTGCATGCCAAGAACTTAAACCATCTAACATACTTTGTGATCGATTCCATACCAAAGAACATCCGTGGTGGGGATCGAGAGAAGCTTTTAAGACAGCTTGAGAGCAAATACATTGTACTCCTTAACACCAGGATACCCAATGGGCTGATCAGGGGGGAAGATTTACAGGTCTTCCTTTGAGTTTTGGCTCTTAACGGGTTGTGAATAGCAGTATACTTGAAGGGTTGATGTTTATTGCTTTGGAAGCAGACTCATGCGCACTGAATATATATTATATTTCATTTGGAAATATGTAAGCAATGACCCTATGTTATTACAACAGTCTTCTGTATTGTTAGTCTCATGAATTTAGTTTCTTTTCTCTAATGTATATTATATACTAGGTCCATCACCATTTACTATTCTGTACATGATTGTCTCTTTTTTTAAGCCGGTCCTTACATTGAATTCAATGTACTATAAAACATTTAGTCACTATGGCTATAGATGGTTCACAGCAACAGCAGTGATGCTTTACACGTTTTTTTGACTGACGCAGGTACAATGATTTAGAAATTTAATGTGATTGATCATAATATATGGTAAACCAGCATTATGTACATATTGCGCGTAAATTAAGCACTTCTTTTTAAGCACTTTAGCACTGTTTTTGAATAACATCATCTCTTATGGGTTTGTCTCATAAATTTGTACAAGGAATTATAGATTGACATATATCAATTTTTGCACATGGCAATATTATCATCTCATGTGTAGTCACCCTTGACACGAATTGGGAGTCAACAATAGAACCTTTATATGCACTAGCACTTTATTGTATTTTGCACATTAGGTCGATTGCACTTTCTTTGATGCAAATATTATTATAGACTATCTCAGGAAGAGGATAATTTGTAAATAGCTAATCAAATTGTTCCTGGGGAAAAAAGGTGTTCTATATTGTTGTACATATCGTGATTTTGTGTATAAGTATTTCCTTTATGTCCATTACCCATGTGATCTGATGTTATTTTTATTGAGTACAGTATTTAAACACCCCCATTGGTCATTTGAAGCCATGTGATCAAGGCTGTTTCTAACGGCCGAAACGCGTCATGCTGATGGAGAGGGAAAAATAAAACCACTTTGAAATTCATCATTGGTGTCGAGAGATCTGTACCTGAGGAGAAGAACGTGTGGGGAGCCACACTCGCAGGACTTTGTGTGTATGTGTATATATATATATATATATATATATATATATATATATATATATATATATATATATATTTTTTTTTTTTTGCAAATACAGGGGAAAATATGTTTTAAGGGCACTACCTGCCCTTAAAAAATGAAACTAAAAAGTTTCATTTTTTTTTTTAAATGCATCCTGTTGTCCTTTAAGGAAAACGGGCTGCTTTAAAAAAAAAAAACTGCTTTATTTAAAAGCAGTCCCAGACATGGTGGTCTACTGAGCCCAGCAGGCCACCACACCTGGGAGGGCCTGCCATTCCCAATGGGGGTCGCAAATTGCAAGGTTATTAACCCGTTAAGTGCTGCGCACGTTCAGCGGGCGTCGCGTGCACTACCTCGGTAGTGCTGCGCACGTCCGCTGAAGGTCGGGCCCCGCCCCGGCAATAGAACGTTTCGCACCAGCGCGGAACGTTCAGCGGAGGGGTTAGTATTCATGAGCTTGTCAATTTGTGACCCCATTGGGAATTGCTAACAGTGTGAACAACACTGTTGTACATTGGAAATGGAAAACCATCTAAAGCAGAGGTCCTCAAACTTTTGGATGCAGAGACCCTCCTGTCAACATTTTCAGGCATAAGGACCCCCCCCTGACAAAAATTTCTAAACCCTGTGTGGGTGACAAGAGTACCCAAGTGACTGCACGGTGAGCGATGCAAAAGTGTGATAGTAGGGTAAAAGGAGTGACTGCAGGGTGAGTGAGGTGAACATGAATTTGGGTTCGGCTGTAAATGCAGAGTGGGACAAATTAATGCATGGTTAGTGAGAGCCTTGTTTGAGTGAGCTACAGATTGAGCAGTGAGGGGGGGACAGGTGAGTGAAGTGTCACATGAGTGCAGGGTGAGTAGTGTGCTCATGTGACTGCAGGGTGAGGTACAGGGTGAACAACGCAAGCGCATTGTTAGTGCAGAGTGATCACTGTGAGTGCAGGGTGAGCGGGTGAATGTTGTGAGTGGATGGTGATCAGTGTGAGTGCATTGTGATCAGCGTGAGTGCATTGTGATCAGCGTGAGTGCATTGTGATCAGCGTATATTATTAAATCCCTAATTTCTTAAAGCAGAGGTGAGATCTGGTAGTCTGGCTCTCATTTTATGCTCATCTGGTGTTTCTATTCCATTGATTTGTCAGATAATAAAGTTTCTAAAAATTGCCAAAAAAATGCTTGGATCTATAGCTCAGATTTGTATGCTAATGCCCTTCTGAAGGGGTTTTTATAGGATTACATAATAGAAGGTCACTTTGAAGTCTTAACCAGTTGTTTGAATTTAATGTACTGAATGGGTTTTTTTTATTCAGAGATTTTAACTCAATATTTATATGCTTTTGTCCAAAGTAATTTGATTGATTTTTAATGATTTTATGAATTGATAAGGATATTGGTAAGGATATGCACATTTAATGTTTTTAGTATGTATTTTGAAGTGCTAATTTGTGATGATTTTTATTAATCCGACAATAAATCTACTTACTTACAATACGTAGGAAGCAATGTTAAACCTCAAAAGTAGAAAGCAATCTATGTTTAACACCGTCTAGCAGAAAACGCAGAACTGGAGTGAATGCTAAGTGCGAACGCAGCAATAAAGACTCGCCGCGCGAGTGCCATGACTTGTTTGAAGTACAGAGGAAACAAATTTCATTTCCACCACTATGTGACGACAATAATCACAGTTAGGTAGAAGAGGCTGTGAACGGGTTGCTTGGCTTGTAACCTGCATGCATTAAAGCCTGTTTGGTTGATTCTATACCATAATAGAGTCAAAGGCAGGATCATACTAAGACATGAAACTCTTACTTTTATGACAGCTGCCATTTGATAGCTCTTTGGAGCAGGGACATTGCAAACATATTTCTGTAAGTGAAGCGTTTTGACTTCTGTAGAAACTTGTTTCGCATTCTTCACAGTGGGCACCGATCGTGTTGTTTTTGCATCCCGAGCAGTTGCCTGCAAGACGAAATGAAAACGATAATCGTTAAAGGCAGTAAAGCTACAATTTTAAACTGAAAGGCTATGTGCATTAACGGTGGCTTAAAGAAACATGGTTTATAATGTGAAAATCAGCAAACACATTTGAATACTTACATCTTTCTATACAAAAGTAAAAATGTTCAGTTATAAAACATCTTTAAAACGGGCATCTTTAAAACAGGCACTGTAGGAGCATCAATGCATATTCAACATTCTAACGCATAAGTTAACATATTTACTTATCTACAGGAAAGCCAACAATGGTTTCTCTAGAAATTTTGAAATACGACGATTTAACTAATAAAACAAGCTTATAGCCGGAATTTACTAACGTTTGTTTGCACAATACAGGCGTTGCCCTAAAAAATTAGACTGGAGACAGTGACTGGCATATTTGTAATGTGGTTGTTTAGATATCTTAGAATGTCCTGAGGGAATTGGTGATAACTCCGTTTCCAAAAGTGTTTTTGAAGGAAAATAAATTTTAAAAAAAAGGTATAAATCTGTAAATCAAATGAATCGACATTTTCTTCAAAACTAGACAGTTCAATAAAACACCACTCTATATTCGGGGTCTGATCACTATACGAACCAGAATATCTCTCCCCTACTGCCATGCGCGAAACCAGTGTCCATTTCTTATCAAGATTCACCCACGAAGTGAGTAGCGCAATCAACTGCAGGAGTAGCTACGTATACGGACGCCCATCCACCTCTCACATTAAGGACTATATACTAAAAAAAAAATATGAATGTTTGTATGGCTCAACTCTTCCAGTAGCAAGCAATCTCTTCTGTACTGTGTGAGCTATTTTCTGTCAATGTTTGCTGGTACTTCTGGAGATGGCCAGGCTCAAGTACAGTAAGGATGTGGAAACTCTCGCCAAATCCAAGTCTTCGGTCTGATCCAAAAAGAACACCATTGAATTAATGTGTAATTGCCATTCCAACGTCCATTACAATATTTTGACAACCTCAGACCAATATCTTGGAGTCGTTCTACAGCTTGGCTAGAGACAGTGTGGAAAAAATATAAGAACTCCCATTTCAGTGAGACATGTCTGACAGTTTGAGGAGTGGCCGTGATGCACTGTCCACGTTTTTCCTTGTGCAATAGGCACAACTTAGACAGTTAAATGTAACTATTCATAGCCAAGCAAAGACTATTACCTCCCTAGACGTTAATCTTGGCCTCAAAGTAGTCGCCCACATACTTCACCAATCGCTCCCTTCCTTTCTCTAATGTGTGTTTCGCACTTAGTAATACAGCACTAAGCACTTGGGAAATAGTTTTTTTTTAGTTTAGTGCAACGTGTTTTTTCAACAATAATTTCGAGAACATCAAAATCGTAGCTGTGTAAGTGCGTGTAACAATGAGTCATAGAAGTGGCAATGAATGGTATTGACAAATTATAAAAAGAATTAAAAAGTGTCAGGATTATTCAAGATGCTGAAAAACTTGGTAGCCTGACCATCACTGTTCAAGCAGAAAGTGTGCCTGCGGAATTGAAGACATAGATCTGGGTATGCAATTTTCAATACATAGATACTATTGCACATCACCCAACTTAATAATTCTGCAGAATCAACTAAGTAATGTTAAGTGTCAAAGGAATTCACAAGATCCCCTATTGATATTGTATTGTTTATCTGTGCTACACATACAACAATAATCAAGTCCCCTTTTATGAATTATGCCAAAGGCTGATAAATATTAATAGAGGGGAAATCACAAATCACAAGGTGTTCCATCATTTAGTTAAGAGATATTCAAAGGAGAGGGAAATGTTGTACTTTATAGAATGACCAATTAGATAGATATATCAATGATAGATGGACAAACGAAAATGCACCTGAAAATGAATTAATCGAATAAGGAGTTGTTAGTCAAGGGCAATTCAACTTCCCTTGACTTGGAATGCATTAGGCACTACCCACTGTTTACTTCTCTAGTATAGACAACAATAGTAAAACATCTAGATATTGTATTCTTTCAAAACTCACTGTAGCTCCTATAGCAACCACAACAGTTAAGACCAGATGTTTTCACCTTATCCATATCTTAAAATAGATATTTCCTTACGTGGAGCATAAGCAAAAGATCCAGATCACCATTGCATGATCTGGCTGGCTAATTGAGTCTAATGAGGCCTTCCTGTGTATTTAACTAGCAGGGACCAGTATACAATTGCACAAGTGTACAGACCACCAAGATCAAATTAAGCCAGCACTATTACGTATAAAGTGTCTTGTACAAGATACGTTTATTTGGTTCTTGAATAGAGGTTTAGTTTTTCAGGATTTGAAAGGACATTTTCCATATCTATTAAGGGAAATGCAGACCTAATTAACAATTAGAATGTCATAGTCCTCCTCGGCAAATGTTGTTAAGATTCCAGGATTCTAGCTGAATTGGATAGATGGCTACTCCTTCTAAGACCGGCACACCATATCCACTCATCTTTCATCAGATAAGGAACATGTGGTTCAATTTAGCAACACTCTTCTAAACAATATTATTTCAGTGGAAGAACTTCGGGGAAGAGCCGCCCATATCAGAAACAAATTACAGAGTTGCAAATAAATTGTACAAAGGGCTAGCTGTCATGAGCACACAGTCTGGACTAAAATATATATATGAACAAGCTCCCTAGTGGAGTGAAACGCGTTACTTCCTAATAAACGTTTGAGCCTGCTACTCACTTGAGTTTGTACTATCTGTGAGCTTTACATCTGGCTGTCTGCCGTGGCGCTTTGAGGTCTGCACCCTGCTGCTGCCTGTCACTCACTGACAGGCTGGGATTCCTTTATATATATATATATATATATATATATATATATATATATATATATATATATATATATATATATATATATATATATATATATATATATATATACACACATAAAAGCAGGTTTCAGTCTGCCTCAGGATTTTTGTGATACCTGAAAGCATACAGCGAATGGTATGACAGTATATGCTCTACTTTCAGGTCTTCAGTAAAAATGTATTTCTTCGCCATCTGCAGTAAATGGTAGGGCTTGTATGCATGCGGAGATGCATGCAGAAATTAAATCATCTGAATAGGACAAACTAAGAATGTGTCAGATCAATACTGTGACATTGTTTTACACCACACTGCAGTGCTCTGGGTTTTGTGCAACAGTCAAAATGCAGCTCAAGCTTGAGTTCACATTTGAACTCAAGACACAGGGAATGCAACATTTCTCTGATAATTGTATCAAGGGTCAGATGGACTTCTGGCATCCTGCAGAAGGTTCTCTGGAAGACTTTTCCAAAACGGGAGAGGATTTGCTTCAGGATAACAGCTCAAGATCATGTAAGCGACAGGACCACGCTTCGACCAGCATAACTTTGTTCTTGATTTAGGCGCCAACATTGACGTTCTTTCTTTCTAATGTTCTGTCTGGATATATAACTGCAGGTAGGTATTGCATCCTCAAGGTTGCTTGGGTATTTTATCATCTATCAACCAAGTTAATGTAATGTGGATTTTAATACAAAGAACAAACACAAAATTAAATCAACGTTTTGTGAGTGCATGGAATTTAATTACAAAAGAGAACTCCAAGAATTCATTTTTTTTACTGTAGATTAATTTTTCTTTACCTGTTAAGACATCACACATTTTGGAATGATTATTGCACTGACACTGGCTGCAGCCAAAGTTATTGAATCCATAGTACCCATCCTGGCACTGAACACATTTTAATCCTGTTACTCCAGGTTTACATTCGCATTTTCCAGAACTGTACAGAAAAACAAAATAAACAAAGATACATTAATTTGCATACGTCTTTAAATACTTTAAGAAAAGCATAAACTGCAGATAATTCTATAATCTTCATTTGAGCCTGGAGTTTGCAAAAACCTAAGCGAAAGGAGTTACTCGTTTCTGCCTTCTATACATAAAGACACTTGTCTAGAATTACTTGTTGAGAGGACACCTACAATGGCTGATCCATCCTGACTTTTCCTTGTGAGTTAGCACCGCCAGTGATTTGCAGATGGATAATCACTTCTAATGACGCACACACGCTAAAAACACAATGGATCCTACGACGAAAAAAAAGCCTAGTCTCTCAGGAATCGTAACGGAATGTACCTTTCTTCTCATGTGGTGAAAATGTTGGATCAAATGTCATGGACAGGATTTTTCTTTTCAAGATTTCAATTACGAGAGATGGTGTGGTATGTAAAGGTATTCATGTTCTTCTAGATTACCACCCAGCAAATATCATTAGAAGGACTCCAACAAACAGGACCATTGATGTGGACATACTACTTGTTGAATGAGCAGAAATGGTCCTTACAGTGGACGACCTGCTTTAGTGTGGCTGAACAAAATTACCAAACAGGTTATCCTTTGTTTAGATAATGGCTGCCCGATTTGGAGAGGCACAATAGCTAACAGCAATTCGTCTGACTTACGAAAATTATTTGTTCGGTCTAAGTAAAACTCAAGGCATCTTCTGACACACAAAGTATGTTGAGCCTTTTCTGGTGCATTTGTTGGATTTTTGAAGAAATCCTTTAAGATGGCAGGCTAAAATGGCGATTTTGTCTCAAAATAACCCTGTCCTTTTGAAACGGAGATGTGGTTCTTGAACTGAGAAAGCCTGACTTTCACCAACACTTCTGGTTGAAGTAATTGCTATTAGAAATATTATTTATCTCTACAGTCCAGAGGAACGGCTAGATGGTAGAAGTCAGGGTTCATGAGCCATGCCAAAAAATCTCTGATGTTGGAGCAGGATGCAGGACCTGCGCACTGCGAGAAGACATCGGTTACTGGTGGTAGCCATGTGTGGAACTCATGACCAGAGAAGCGTCTCTGTGACCAAATTTATCTGAGCCACGTGAAGGTTACCATAATTATTAGATACGGCCATCACTGCATCTCATTGAATACTCTAGGGACAAGGGGAAAGTGCTGAAAAGACACAGTCAAAGGTCCCTGAACAAAACGGCAGTCCCACACAACTTTGGTAGTGCATGTCTGCGGTCTTAGAACTTGATTTTCAGTTCACGTCAGTTGCCAAGATATCTAGGTTCTGCTTGCCCTAGCAATGAGTTCAATAAACCTAGAAACAATTCTGTACCCTACAGAACTAACATTTTCCACATTCCTTCCTAGCAATGAAGCACTTTGCCTAATTGTTTCTGCTTCAATTTTTATTTGTCGTAGTCCCTGATGATCTGCTGAGTAAGTCTGTCCAGTTGTCTTCTGTTGATAAAAGTTTTGCTGAAAGTGCCATTTTAGGTAGAATTGCTCAGTTTCACAAGTCTTCTGCTTCTGCTGAGAGAAGATGTAACCTTGCTTCTCCTCATTTGTTGATGTAAAACACCAAGATCCTACTGTCCTTCCATAAGAGTACTAAAGGAGATCTTTCCCTGTGATTTAAGGATTGAAGGCCTAGACTCTCAACTCTTAATTTCAGCATGTGTATGTACATTCTTGATCAATCTTCCAACCACTTGCCACTGGTTGCCAGGTCTTGCAGATGTGCACTTCGTTCCTACAAAGATGCATTTGTTATCACAAAACAAGAAGATTCTTGATGGAAAGTTGAAATCTATTGCTGCATTCTCCCTGCAAGTCCACCATGGCAAGTTCTTTATCGTGAGAACAGAATGAGAGGCAATCGTATAGATGTGTTAGAGGTCACAAAAGCGCTTATGCGAAAAAATAAGAAAGAATTATGAAATGACTAAAGAGAAGAATAATCTTTCAAGACTTGCGATTAATCTTTTATTTCCTTGTCAATTTTGTGACATCTAACACATCAATACGATTGCCTCTCATTCTGTTTTCAAGTTATGTTTACATTTTGATCAAGGAGCAGCTGATTTTTGAGGAGGGCAACCTGTGTTTTCTGTACTTTAACTACTTAGGTGTCGATCTCAGGTGGTGCAGTCGTTCTATCCCTGGTTGCTTTCTCATTCTTGTTTCAAGTTCTTTATCGCATGACTTCCTCTTCAAATGAAGCAGTGTTTTCTACCACTGGCTGCCTAACTCCTCCCAAAGGGGTCTGGTGTGTAATCAACATAATAGTCCGATGAGATGTAGGGTGCCATGATCCCTAGAAATATTTAAATAGGCGCACAGCACTGAAATTTTCTTGCTATAGCTGTGTTGTCTGTGCCTGCATGTATAACTGTTGTCGGGTGTGTATTACTGGTGTGTGCATACTCAGTTTTGGACTGTATTATTTCATATCTGGGAATGCAGTATAGGATTAGGCAAAAATTGGTGGTGTCCTATGGTTCAGTAGTGAGCATCTTTACAAGAGGTCGAATGCCTACCTTGAGCACATCTGTGATGGTTCCCTTTGCCGAGCAAGCCATTGATGATGTTGAAGAGTAGTGTTCGTACATCACCTTTGAGAGATTTAATGACTGCTGAAGGTAGCAGAGTTCAGGATCTTAGATCTCAATGCTCAAGAGGAAGCAGAGAGCAGTCCACTTGGAAGTTGAGCAATGTGGTAGGGGATCCCGTTTTTTGGACCTTCAGGTTGCCCTAAGGTTAAGAATAACCAGTGAGCTTTATAACTAGATATATTTAATGGCCAATGGATCTGTTAATAAGATGGCCGAGAGTGTGAACACAGATCTATTGTATCCTGCAACGCTAGGGTGGAACACCAGCTAAGGTAGATTATGCACTTCCTACAGTGATCTGTGTGTTATCAGTTGGTCAGAGGGAGGAAGAAACGTAAGAATTAATGAGTCTGTAGCAGACCGCTGTCTCGTGACCTGCAGGTCGCATGTTTTAAATTCTAAAAATAGGCCATACAGTGGATTTGTGTTTCTTTGCTCAGAATCTTGTATAACTTGTATGTCACAAATTCCTATTCTGATAAATAGTTCAGCAAATATGGATTTGTTTCTAACACCAGCATAAAACGTGTGACTTCGATGGGCAAACGCCAATATTTTTTCTTCTGGGCTCAAAGATAACAATTTGCATTGACTGTATTTGTTCAATCGCAATTTCTAGTGAGCCATTGTCGAAGGTGCGCCTTGTATTGCGCTGTAAAGTCGACGGCGTTTCGATCCTCATCAATTGGGATCGTCTTCAGGACAGGGTTTTCCAGTTCGTAAGGTGCTGGAGGCAACGCAATGAAGGCGGGTGCCAGGAGGGAGGGTGGAAGCGAACGACGTCTTCCTAGGTGTTTGGAGGAGGAAGCAAGGAGACCCTTCTACAATGGCTCACTAGAAATTGCGATTTAACAAATACAGTCAATGCAAATTGTTATCTTTGAGCCCACCACTGTATATTTTTCACACAATTGTCCACTTTGTGCCGTTCACGCTGTTCACTTAATCACTTGCGTCACCACTTCTCTTCACTTGTATATATTTTTGCACCAAGTGCCTTTGGGTTGTCACATGATTTCTTTCATACAGTGCTGCTACAACGGTGTACCCTGATGAACTATTGCTTGAAATATATGGTGAATAACATCCCAAACCTAATTCAATTTAAGTCTCCTTTATTCTTGCTACTGTAATGCTTCCTGCATACATACATAACTGTCTCTGAAATATTACCTGTAGGGATATTGTTTCTCTGTTCTACCTTTTAACCCAATCCCGACGTGGTTTATGGGTCACTCCTGTAATGTTTTACTGCATTGCAGCAGTAGCATTTAATTTACTGGCCATGGGTACATTGTCATCTAATAGCAACTTATAAGTAAATTAATTGTGCCAGGTAGGTGTATGCCAATCTTAATGTTTGATGGGAGATCACATACACATTACCAGTGGTTGGAATGAGTGAAGTGCACAGAGTTCTATGGCCAACAAAAACAGGTTCAGCAACAAAAGGTAAAAATGTGTGCCGACCTTGCTGAAAGGGCAAATTTCCAACATTTATACACAAACAGCTACATGCCCGATGCATGGCATAGTGTGCGTTTAATAGGCATGTTTTTACATTCCTTTTTTTTCTTCAAAATATATTTGTATTATTTCATGCATTTCAACAAGTGCATTAACATTGAGATCCCAACATCGACCAACCACCACACTCATCCCAAATTCCGGACATTACAAACCCACAGAGGAAGAGTCCACATCAGCATCTCCTGTCTACTCCATCACATTGACCATCCCATTCTCCCGAGGCTTTATGTGTAAAGCCCGCTGAAACGACTATTGTTCACCCTCTTTACCAGTGTTGAACTCATGTATCCACAGCAGTTTACATTCCTAAAGTGTAAACATGCAACCTATTTTGCAGCTAGTGCTGCCTCTTCGGTGTGTTCTTTTGAAAGCATCATTAACATGTTCTTTAATAACTTCGATTTTATGGATAGCTTGAAATGGGTCTCCCTTTGCCAGGGCCGAAATGTTAATTGTGCCACTCTGGCATTTCATCATTAGAATTCAGACTATGGGGCTGCTTTCACAGCACGCTGGGCTGCCATCAACTAACCCTGCCTACAGGCTCTCATCGTAGTTTTAGCCTCCTGCAGTGGTAGCTGGTTTGAAAATGTTGCCATTTTATCAGAAACACTATAGTGCCTTCAGTGTGATTTAATGTACCTTAAGGGTGGCAGAGTATCAGAAGAGTGGCAAAAAGCAGGTGGGGTAAGCAATGGGGAGTGGGCGTTGACTGAGGGACAACAGAGGTGCAGGGAAGTGGTTTTTGGACTGTGGAGTGACATGACAGTAAACGGTAACTTTCGGGGCCCTCAAAATGGCATTTGCTCTGATGCGAGGGATAGTGGGGCGGACAAAGGGGAAATCTCCCTCCTCTCTCTCGCCCTTCTCTATCTTTATTTTTCATGATAGAATGAAAGAGAAAGTTGTTCCCAGATTGTGAACAGTGGAAGGATACAAGACAACCAACCAAAAGAATAGTAAAGAGACTATGTTCCAGGGGTGCGACAAACAAAGGTAAAGAAAGGCAAGTCATTGAGTAAGAAGCAGAGAAATAAGAGGCAATGAAGCCAACCAATGAAAAGCAATGGGCGCACTCTAAACCAATGTACATTATTGGTATGGTCCACAATAAGCTTTCGCTTACATGCAGCTAAACACTGTCTGTTAGAGACTTAAAAACAAGTATTGGAAAACAGGCTAGTGCATTGGTTAAAATGTATTTTACAGCTTTTAATGAAAACATGCCACGGAAACAAAAATAAAAAAATTAAACTGCCTCCTAAATGGGGGCATCATTTTATTTATTTATTTAGTGTTTTCTATAGCGCAAACATGACCCAGTGTAGGGTATCAGAGTGCTTTACAGTAGCGTTTCAACAAAACGAGAACATTAGAGGAAAAATCAGTCAATGTTTTACACTTCAGTATAGCATATAAACATATATACATTCAGTAGTAAAAATTACCAAGGCGCAGCTAAATAACAGGATAACCTTTTGTACCATCCCACGGTTAGCGGAGCAATGAATACAAGTGAGCAGTTTATAGACAGCAGTCCTCCAATATAGTCTTATGGGAGAAATTTGCTCATATAGTACGATTTTGCTTCCTTTTTGAAGGTTGCGATGGATGTAATTCTTCTCATGTTTGGTTGGAGTGCATTCCAAATTCTTGGTGCTGCTCCTGAGAATGCTCGGTCATAGGTCTTTCTTGCCGAAGGGAGCCGGTTTTAGAAGTAAGTCTGTTTTGCTCCTAGAGGGTCGGTTACCTCCGGAAAGCGTACGTTTCTGAGCCAGGTAACCTGGAGTTTTGTGGTGTATTGCATTATGAGTGATGCATGCCAACTTGAATTGAATTCTTGCTTCGAAAGGTGGCCTGTTTAACATTTTCAGATGAGGGGAGATATGGTCAAATTTTTTGGATCCCGTAATCAGCCTTGTGGCTGCATTAAGACACGCTTTTAATGGGGCTGTTGAGATCTTGGGGAGCCCAGCGAGGGTAGTGCACCCGTATTCGATCCTTGATATGACCAGCGCTTGAACTGCAGTTTTAAGGTCTCTTTTGTTCAGGAAAGGTTTAAGTTTTCGCAAGTAGCTTAAATGGAACCGGGTTTTTTTTTGCCATTGTATTAATATGTGCTAACATGTTCAGTTTTTATCTAGGGTAATTCCCAGTGATTTGGTGGAGTCGACAATCTTTGGAGTACAATTTAGAGCAGTCATAAGGTTGGCCCATTCTGCTGTCTTTAGTTTGCTTTTCTGTGGTGTAATCAGTAGGAATTCGGTTTTCTGAGGGTTTAGCTTCGGGTGATTCTTGGTTAGCCATTAGAGGTTTCTTGATAGTGCATGGTCTCTTCTGTTGATGCGACCTTGATGTACACCTGAGTGTCATTCGCATACATGTAGAAAGCAATATTTGTTTTTTGTAATATTTCAGTGAGTGGTTCAACGTATCGATTGAATAGCGCCGGTGAAAGCGTTGATCCCTGTGGAACTCCGATTGTATTAGTGGTTGGGCCAGAGAGGGTTTGGTTGACAATGAATTTTTGTGATCTGTTCTCAAGAAAGGAGCTGAATTAATTAAGGACTGTACCCTCTAGGCCCATTCTGTTTTTCAACCGATCAAGAATTTTGGCATGGTTCACAGTGTCGAACACAGACGACTGGTCCAGCAAGATTAAGAGGCAGGTTTCATTGTGGTCAAGAGCCAGCAGTGCGTCATCTACAATATGTAAAATTAGTTTCTGTGCTATGGTTTGGACAGAAGCCCGATTGGCAAACATTTAGCAGGTTGAACTCAGAAATGTGTAGACTCTATTGTTGTTGGACACATTTTTCCGGAACTTAGGCTAACATGGGAATGTTAGTTACAGGTCTGAAATGGTTTGGAACAGAGGGGTTCTTTAACAGAGGAATGACTTGTCCTGTTTTAAGGCCGGCCGGGATTTGTCCTTGTGACGATGAGGCATTTATGATCTTTGTTCAAAATGGGATTAACAGGTGGTTTAAGGTGGACCAGCACTTTGCTGGTATGGGGATCGTTATAGTGGTTGTTAGGTTTAGTGGTCGACATGATCTTTGAGATGTCTAATTCACTGACCGCTTTAAAATCTGACCATCTGGCATTTTTTTTAGGTTTCGTTAATTCTTGTTGAACCAGTTCTTCGCCCTCCGTATCCTTCCTACTTTCAATGTATTTGGCTGCTTTTTTTAGTTCCCTTTATCTGTAAAGAAGACTGAGAAATCTTCACTATTTAGGCTATTTATAGTGATGGCTGGTGCTACTTTAGCTGATTTATTAGATCGTTCTTTAAGTAGTTCAAAAAGTTTCCTGGGTCTGTTTACTGCATTATCCAGTTCTTTCCTGAAAAAGTATTTTTTAGATTTAATAATGCTTTTACTGTAAGCTTTCCTCGATTGTCTCAGTAGGGTTAAGTGGGGCGAGGAAGGGTGTTGTCGCCATTTGCGTTCTGATAGTCTCATTGATCTTCTTTCTTCATTAAGGGCATCATTGAACCACAGGTTTTTGACTTTGTGAGTGACCCTTTTCAGTTTTAAAGGGGCTATGTCCTCGAGAATGCTTGACATGGTCTTGTTATAGTGCAAAGTGAGGTAATTGACGTCAACCATGGTCTTGGGTGCTTGCAAATCTAATGTACAGTGTGCGGCTATTTTTTCCATGTTAGTTCCTCGAGTGTCCCTGATCCATTTTTTGGTTTAACAGCTTGTGAAGACAATTTAGTTTTTTTTAAGGGAATTTCGAATGTGATTATAGGGTGATCGGACGAGTCACATGGTGTGATTACAATGTTTTCTATCTCTTTCTCTTTAGCTATGATCCAATCTAAGGTGGATCCTTTAGATTAGGTGGGGAGATGACATCCTTGGACTAACGATTGCTCTACCAGGAAGGTTTTAAGGATGGTGATTTGACTATCTACATGATCTTCCCAATGAATATTAAAGTCTCCTAAGAAGATATCATTAGACTGCAGGTTAGAGTTGGTGGTAATGATCTCTATTAGCTGGTCTATGAATTTGGTCATTGTACCGGGGGGGTGGTAGAGTGCATGGAGTTTACAGTTTTGCTTGCAATGCAAATAAACAAGTTACTTATCTTCAATAGTGCCTTTTCTGGCAGACTAACTGCAGAATCCTCACCTTGTGTCAGACTGGATGTGGAAACCTTTGTAAGGTCAGAAGGTGCAGAAAGTAAGGAACTGATGTCTGCAGGTTAAGGTAGCCCTGTTATCACATCCAGGGTAGGACGGATCGGATGTGAGCTGCACAACATCACCTACTGACGCACCAGTCAACTGCTATCAAACGGTACAGATTCAGTATGGCACCAGGGGATATTCACAAAGTGAGGAATCTGCGTTTAGAAGTCTCCATCGGTAACTTTAAGGACTTCTTTGTGTGAAAACACAAAGAACAGCAGCACAAAGGAGAATAGGGTTGTTTTCCGTGACACCATTCATCCCCAATCTTGCATCTGCTATTCTCAAATTGTAAATGTTCGCAAACACGGACATTTGTACAATGCCAGCAGTGCTAGTACCCCTTATGGTCACAATCATTACCCTCACAAAATAAAACACAAAAGACCCCCTGGTTGGTCAGAGCCTTAGGACTTCATTTATATGAAAAGGCCAGTAGGCAACGTCCCACGGGGATTCCTGAGGGCCATCGGAACTGCAGTTTGAAGCGTGCCTTTCAATTAGGGAATCCACAACCTCTACCAAGAAGCAAAAATTCGTACTGCGTCTCAAAGGACAAATGTCAGGAATGCACACCAGCTGTGCTGGTCCCTAAAACCCGTTAGAGAAGCAGATACCAGTAGAGATGATAAAACTCGCTGGGAATAGGAGCCACAGTCAGTCATAAAACAGAAAAATAGAGAAGCTTATGCCTTTGTGGGATGCCATGCATTGGACAGAAATCTGGGAGGCGAATTAAAGTGCTTCAAACTAATAATGAACGCCATTTAATTTTCTAGTACAACATATCACCTTATAATATTTTTTGGTGCACTTAACTTTTAACAACGAGCACAGCACCAAAAGAACATCGAATGCAAACATTCTGTACATTATAAATACTATAATTTGAACTTAAACCCAATTCATTCATGCACAGCAAAGGCAAAGTAGAACTTTACAGCCTAAATTAGGATTTATCTTTCCCCACCAAGGAATGTTCACACAATGAGTGAGCCTATTACTTTTTTTTCCTTTTTACAGAAAGCATTGCTTTCACTAACACAAAACAACCAGACTATTGTTAGATGTGAAGAAATAACCATTGAAGAGTCTTTTGGGTAATGTATAATGCGTTTAAATGGCTCTTTCAAACCGCAAAGCTGCGACTCAATGCTCAACAAGTGCAGAGTGTCTGCTTAACTTTCCACATCTGCCTATTCAGTAGGACAAGGTGAATCACACCAACTCAACTTCACGTTCCCTGTGCAACCTCCGAAGCAACAAATACCAGAAAAGGCATCAAGAGGAAACTTGGAAAGAAAAATCCCTTCCTATCACAAAAGAAGGACATTAAACTTTCCGGCGTATCACTAATGTTGGGCGAGTACATCAATTGGAGAGGTGCCTGGGTGATACATCAGCAGGTGGTGCGCAGTGGGGGCCCCAGCCTTCACTGGTGGCTGTAGTCGGATAACTGCCATGTTGATCTTTCTAGTCTGCCCCACTTGGGAAGAGCGGGAAGGAAAAACGGAAGGAAGAAAGGGAAAGATGAAGAAGAAAGAAACGGGAGGGTAGTGAGAAAGAGAGGGGGAAGAAAGCGGGGCAAGGAATTCATTAAGGAAGGCAGCTAACTAGCTAGCACGTAAGTTGAACTGTCCAGTTCCTAGCTCTTGCACAGCTCTCTTGTAATTGTGGGAAAGTCTCAGGAGGCAGGGCGTGAGGGCCACCTGGTCTACTCACAGTAGTATAGAAAGTTGCGGTCCAACTGAAAACTCTTGACAATGACTACACAAACAGGAAAATACTAGTTCTTTGCTTGACCCATCCGGGTTGCATACAAGAGGGCTGCATGGGGACATGACACCTCCTCCTAGAGCAGAGGGCTTCAAACCTTTTGATGCTGAGACCCCCCTGTCAAATATTTTAGGTGTAAGGACCCCCTCCTGACAAATTCTAGAACCAGGTACTCCTCATCCTCAACAATGGTCCCTTAATCTTCTTTCACACTGTTTTTCTAAAAATGTTTTAGTTCCAACATTATGAGAACAGGCGCTTCTATTTTAGCAAAAACTGACTGGTTGAATTAGTTTGTTGCGGTTGTTGACTTCAGTCATGTATGTTGGGGGGGTGCCTGGAGGGCCTTGGGTGTCCGTGCTTGGGTGGGTCAAAGGGGTGGCTAAAATCAAAATATTCTAAAGTTTTGTAGGTCCTTCCCTGCCAGATAGTTACATATAAATTAAGGATCAGCTAAAATAAAAAATAAACAAAAAATTTCTTATCAGTGGGCAATGCCATAATAATACATTATTAAACCTCTAGTAGTTAATCCACCTTAAACTGTCAGTGTGTAACTAGAGAGCCACATAATTAAATCTTGGTTGATGCAGAGGAGAATAGTGATGTATATTTTTAGGGCTACTAGGTCACCTCCTATGACAGAAAGCACACTGAATATGTAAGTCATTATTATACTTGCATTACAAACAGTATAAGATAAACTGCTACAACATGTGCAAACAGTTTTATGATAAAATGGTGCTTCCAAAATATAGATTTTAGTAATACTCAGACCATATGCAATGCAATTCTTTTACGTAACTGTCCCTTCAACACCTCCTCAGGAATAGTAAGCACTATGTAAATACAAGTGTAATTAAAAGCACACGGTTCAGAGCTCAGTTGTCCATTCAGAAACTGATTTTCGAGTAGGGTCTTGCAGTACATTGATACTTTCTGTGAAAATTAATTTGAAAATGAAACTGAAGTACCCCAACATTTTAACTTATTGTCAGCTTCCATAAAATGCATCAGGGCTACTGATCAGCTGATAAAACGTCAGCTACAGGAAAGTCAGAATAGGAATTAGCAATGTGTCTCCAGTTAAATTACAGTTTACAGCAGCAATCTGTAATGCATATTACCAGGTATTTGGGCACTTCTCTGGGTATAAAAACACTCCTATTCTTCCAACATATTTCACCACAATTTATTTTCCAGCCTGCCCACCCTACCGCGGGATAGTAAGCGCTATGTAAATATAATTATAAGCATGCACTTCACAGCTCATCACAAAGCATCCAGTGATTCCAAGCATTCTTTACTGCTGCAAATTGCCCTTTACATATTCAGATTAATTCATAGCACATATTTCCATTCCTTGCAGGCAAGTAGGCATCCTGGAAGGAAACCTTGTTTAGCTATCTGATCAGCTCCGGTTTCACAGCACAAGAGAACACTCCCTGAATGGCAATGCAACTTGAAGTATTTTAACTTTCAAAATGAACCGCCTGGGGATTATTTTCTTTTTGGAGAGTCCAGGTAGAACGGTGGCCGGGGAATGCGCGACCCCCTTCCCATTACTCCACGGCCCCCTTGGGTGTCGCGCCCCACAGACAGAAGACCTCTGTCCTAGAGGTTTAAATTTCACCGGTTTCGTAAATGGAAAATCACTTATGGCAAATTAATCCTTTGTTTTAAAGAGTACGCAAATACATTAAGAAAATGCTACATTAAGGTTCTGAAAAATAAGAAGTTACTTACCTTCGGTAATGCTTTATCTGGTAAAGACTATCTAGCTGCAAATTCTTTACCTTGGAATTATCCCCAGATGTCAGACTGGATCTTGAAATTTTCAAGCAGCACCCCTATGCACCAATAGGTGGTGTTGTTTGGCTCCGTATCGGCGTTGTGCGTGCCAGAAGTGACGTACGCAGTACATATATACGCACCACATCAAGGCGCTGACGTCAGTTTATTTTCGCAACTTTCCACCCCAGGAGCACAGAGCCATGATAAAGACTTACCACTGGTATGAGTTCATAGGGCCCTTTGTAACAGGGTGCCCTCATCCTTTAGTCAGGTCACAGAGCAAGGAGGATGGGAGGCTCGGTAAGGAATCTGCAGCTAGACAGAGTCTCTATCAGATAAGGCGTTAACAAAGGTTAGTAACTTGATGTAATAAAGACTTCTAGCAGCAGATTCCTTACCTTAGAATATATATCCAGACAATACCTCCCCTCAGGCAGGTCTACACTAGCCTTCCCTTGATGGAGGGTAGAAAAACCTTCTATTCCAAGAGAATAACCCGAAGCTCCAACAACTTTATGTTGAGTCTGGACTCAGACGGAAATCAGGGGTCTGTGTTCTACACCTCCCCCAGATGGCTTCCCTGGAGTGACGCATGCGTCACTATAGTCCGTTCTGGCTGGGAAAGGGAGTGGGGTCTATAGTCCGTTCTGGCTGGGAAAGGGAGTGGGGTCTGCAACTGAGCCAATCAGGATTCATCAATCACCACTGCAAATCTATTGCAGTTCCCTCGGAGATCATGACTTTGTGTTAGAGATTGCCCTGATGCTGCGCCCATTGGAACTTTGAGTCCCACTGCAAAGCCTGCATAAGCCAGCGTGCATGCTTCACTAGCAGGAAGCAAGAGGCTATGAGGCCCAGCAGCCTCAGAGTCTGTCTCAACAAAACCCAGGGTAGCGGCTGAGACTTAAGTATCATAGCATAAACATAGACTCACCGTTTGGAAGAATAAGCCTGAAAGTCAGGTGCAACTTTGGCAAGTTGATAGTGAACCCCAGCAAGTACAGGAGGTTCACAGTAGTCTGGAGGTGGGCGACGACTGCCTGAGAGCCCACCTTCAGCAGATAATCATTGAGGTTGTGGACGACTGGAATTCCAGACCTCCGCATGTGTGTTTCACCACTGCCATCACTTTGATGAACACCTGAGGGGCACTTGTGAGGCCAAAGGGAAGCACAATGAATTGAAAGTGATCCTGGCCCACCTTGAACTGCAGGTGTGGGCGGACAGTATAGGGATGGGAAAATATGCATCCTCCATGTCCAACACCACCATCCAGAGCCAGCATGAGTATTTTGAATGTCTCCTACTTGAGGAAGAGATTGAGAAGGCTCAGCATGAAGTCCTCCATCCTTTTTGGGCATCAGAAATTAGTGGAAATACCAACTGTGACCTACTTTAGATGCTGGCAACCTCCATATAGGACCCTTCACCAAGAAAGCCAACACTTACTTGTGGAGTAAGGAAAGATAGTCCACTGTCAACCGGTCAAAAGTGAGTGGCATGGGTGGAGGTGTATCCACAAAGAGGATGCAGTAGCCCCTTTTTACAATTTGGAGTGCACAATTGTCTGATGCTATTGACCTCCAGTGGAACAGGTGATCGCGTATCCTGCCCCCCACTGGATGCCTGTGATGGTAGGAGGGCACACTAAAGGGACACTAAAGGGGCTTAGAGGCTGCTGCTGCCCAGGAGTGATGAACTGGCCTGGCCTCTGGCTACCTGTCCGGCATGGTCTGAGGGAAACGCGTCTTCAACCACAAAGGTGTGGAAGCTTGCTGCCTGTGGTGGCTGGAAGAGTATTGATGCGGTCTGAAGACCCTTCCATGGCCAGAAAAGGCTGAGTCAGCCTAGTCTCCAAAGAGACGAGAGCCATCAAAGGGCATGTAAATAAGCAATGCTTGGATATCCCCCGAAAAGCCAGTAAACCAGGTGCAATGCCGAAGGGCCACCGATGAAGAAATTGCTCTGGACAGTGAGTTGGTGGTTACCAGGCCACAGTGAATGGCGGACTGTAATCCATCCCTCCCGTCGGCAATACCCTGATCGAGTATGGTTAGGGCCTTCTATGAGACCATAGGCAGCACTTGCGGAACAGAGTCCCTGATCATGTAGAAGTAACAACCCAAGAGGCACACAGTGTTCACTGACTGCAGTGCTAGGCTGAAGGAAGGGAGCATTCTCTTTTCAAAGATATTCAGCCTCCTGTAGAGTGGAAGGAAACGTGACAGGGTTGATTTTGGGAGTGGAGGCTTGGACCACCAAGCTCTCTGCAGTGGGGTCGCTGGGTGAGGAGACTGGGATCCCTAGGATTGGGGCAGTGGCAATGGGTCATTGCCCTGTGCAGGACTTCAACCAGGTCCTGAGGAGGACGTCGGTGTGGACTTCATAAAAGGGAAGCAAGTAGACACAGTAGGAGGGGAGATCAAGCCAGTATCAGGTGAGGTATCTAACCCACTGGCATCCACCAGTTCCTCATACAAATTTGTCCTCAGTATCATCCAATGGGTGGCGATAATCATCAGGGTCACCATACCACCCCCTCCCATTATCACCTGTACCAGGGCTATCAAAAACATAAGGCCTTGGCTCCAGACGGTGCTGGTACAGGCATTGTCGGTCCTGGTCTGTGTCAGAGTTATGAACGATGGGGAAGGTGTGGTCAGCGCCAGGGGCATCTGTACAAGAACGGGCGCCGGCGAAGGTCTTGATCTCACTGGCAGCAGCCCTCTGGATCCAGCACCGGATCCAAGGAGCCAGACTGGCACAGAGTGCGTTCATGCCAGCAGGAATCCAGTAGGGTTCCCTCCGAACCTATCGGGCCCAAAGATGTTTCAAAGAGGTCGGGCTGCCCAAAAATGAGGTGCATGGCCTCATAGGACTTTTAGCTCGGCGGGGACTGCTCTGGGAAAATTGAGGAAGCGTGGAGCAGACCCTAGTTGAGGCTCTGCAGAGGCACGGCCCTGGTGTACCAACGATCCCTCGTCTTGTCTGAGGATTTGGACGAACGCGGAGAAGTCGAAAACCCCTTTGACCTCTTAGATTTCCATTTCTTGCATGACTGACCAGATGGCAAATTAGACTGGGACAATGGCCATCAGGAGCACCTTCGCGAGTGGGCGCAAGACTTTCCATATATCGGGGACCTTAATCTTAGTGGGGACGGTTGACATCGGGTGGCGAGGAGCTTGAGGGAGCGCTCCCTCTGCACCTTTGGGGGCATGGAAAGCAGTCCTCACTGGCCTTTGATTTATGGTCTTTCTCGAGGCACCATAAACAGAACAAGACATCTGTCTTTGTCGGGCGCCACATGATTTGAAAGTGGATGGTTTCTTGTGGGACATCCTGCCACACCGGAGACAGAATTTCTCAAAAAAGTGTTTTACAAAATGTTTTTTTTAAAACCTGTAAAAAAATAACTGAGGGGTAGCTCTTCACAGAACTGAGATAACTTGTGCGGAAAGGAACTGACATTAGAGCGCCAAGGTGGCCCCTATATAGGGGCCATATACGTCAATTCCGGCGTGGGTGCCACAGATACGGAGCCGAACGACACCACCTACCAGCGCACAGAAGTACTGCTTGAAAATGTATTGTTCCAGTCTGATGCCTGGAGAGAATTCTAAGGTAAGGAATCTGTGGCTAAAACTCTCCATCAGACTGTCTTTTTAATATTTTCCCGAATAATAAAATGCTAGATTGTGCCCAGAAGGCGGCTGGCAGTGAATTCCAGGCATTGGAGGTCATCAGTGCCCGGGAATGAACTCCCATCTTGGCCCTTTTTAGGTGGAAGCCTACCAGACAAAAACAAACACAAGGAGATGATTGACGGAGCGCTGAAACTTTTCAGACACTCACCCCCAGTCACAGATCTGGGTTGAATCCATCATCATTCTGTAGCTCACTTCGCCACCCCAGTTCAGACACAGCTATATGCAAAGTGGTCTTGACCCTGTGCCTCATGGGAATAGTACAGCCCGAACTGCCAAGTCATGTCTTCCCTGGACCCGAAACAGGCATCCTGGGACCAGTTTTGGGCCAACAGCCCTCCTCAGCCAGGCTAGCTTGAATCCAGTGGTAAAGGGAGCAAGGGACCCACGTCTGGGCATACCCTGCCAACTGAGGGCGACCAAAGCATACACAAGGAGATGATGGACGGAGCGCTAAAACTTTTCAGACACTCACCCCCAGTCACAGATCTGGGTTGAATCATCATCGTTCTTTAGCTCGCTTCGCCACCTCAGTTCAGACACATCGATAAGCACATCAGTCTTGACCCTGTGCCTCATGGGAACAGTCCAGCCCGAACTGCAAAGCCATGTCTTCCCTGGACCGGAAACAAGCATCTGGGACCGATTTCGGGCTGCCTACCAGACTGCACAGCAGTCTGGTTTGTTAACAACATCTTGGGGACATTAGGAAAGCTTCCTTGGGAATGCATTCAGTCTATTACTTACGATTGGCTTTGTGGTTTGTAAATCACATTGGTTTGCTTTCTATTTGCTGGCTTAGGCTGTCCAGCTTGAGTTCGTCCTTTCCTTGGCCCATGTCCTATTTACTGTATTCTTCCACCAGTGACTGCTTTCTGTAAGTAGGCCTTTATATCTTGTCATTATCTTGTCACATCTGCTGTGCTTTGAAAGACTAATGTCAAATGTCAGGCTCAGACTTCAGAAGGAGCATGGTGTTTACTTCTCTTACTTCAAAGTGAGAGGATTTATGTGACAATCATGCAGGCTACTGGGGGTGTGCTGTATTAAGGCTGTACAATGTTATTTTTTTCTAGCATAAAAATTAATTTAAAGGTCTGTAAATGAACTGTGCAGATAGTTCAGACTATATCAGAATTAGGAAAGCACAGATGAAGCACTTTTTTGTTCATTTTGAAGTGTGTTGAAATCAACTACTTAAATATGATCAAAACAAATCAATACACTGGGTGATGCCATTTCCTCTTTTGTGTGCTGTATGTTTTTATTAGTAATACTGTTTTGTTCAAAGGTAATGGTCATTTCAATTGAAGATGGGTTGTCTGTAATAACAGTGCCCTACCCCATTTTGCATTCTCCACACTACGCTACTCTAATCTTCACCACTCCACATCTCTCTACTCCGCACCACTCTACGCCAATTGACTCTACCCCACTCTACAATACTGCAATCTATGTCTCTCTATTCTGCAACACTGCACTCTACCAACTCCATGCCACTACACTCTATTAACTACCACTACGCCAATGCACTTTATTCTGTACTACTCTATGCCAATCTACTCTACACCTCTGAACTCTATTCTGTACCACTCTAATCTACTCTACACCCCTGCTCCACTCCACTCTCTGCCACTCAACTCTGCACCACTGTTTTTACCACTGCATTCTACTCTGCACCACTCTACACCACTACATACCCCTCTACTGTGCATCGCTCCACTATATGTCTCTGCACTCTACTCTGAAGCACTCTACGCCACTGCACTCTACTTTAATCCACTGCTCTCTTCGCAACTTCACTCTACTCTGAAACAGTCTGCTGTACGCCACTGCCCATTACCCTGGGCGATTCCACTGCACTACTCTTTTGTACTCTGCACCACTGCACTGTACAGCACTATACTCTCCAAGACTAATCCACTGCACTCTACAACACTGCGTTCTACGTCACTGAACTCTACATAACTCTGTTCTACTCGACACCACTGCACTCTACCACACTCCATTCTGCAACACTGCAACCATTGAACTCTATACCACTCTACTCTGTACCCTTCTATTGTACTCTATGCCACTCTAACCTACTGTGCACTTCTGAATTCTATGCCTCTCTACTTTGCACCACTCTCCTTTATGCCAATGCACTCTAATATGGATCACTGCACTCGACACCACTCCCGTCTAGACCACTCTACTTTGCAAAACTGCACTATATGCCACTGCACTCTACCCCAATGTACTTTACTCTGTACCACTCCACTCTATGCCAGTGCACTATGCCACTGCAGTCTACCCTGCGCCACCGCAGTCCACCCTGAAGCACTGCAGTCTACCCGGCATGAGTCCAATCTACACTAATTCACTCTACTCTGAAACAATGTATTCTGTCAGTCTGCACTACTCCACTCTACACCCTTAGAATCTACAGTGCACCACTCAACTCTATGACACTCTACTCTAAACTACTGCCCTTTACGCCACAGCACACTACACCATTGCGTTCTATGTCACTGTCCTCTACGCCACTCTATTCTACTCTACACCACTGTACTCCGAGTAACTGCTCTTTGCACCACTGTACTCTACCATGCACCAGTCCACTCTACGCCACTTCACTCTTCCACAGCACAGCGCTGTCTGGTAGCTGCTGCTGCTATCCCAATCTGCTGCTACTGACCCCACTGACCCGGCGGTCAGGAGTCCGAGGCCCTCCTTTACCCGTAGGCTCCTTCCTGCGCCTCATCCCTGGTGGTCCAGTGGTAGAGCGTTGTTGCTTTGATGCCAGACTTCCCTCATGTCTCTTTATTCTTCCTATTTTCCTGCCCTCCTCTTTGTTGCAGCTGTAATCCCCTGCGGTGCCGGCCCCCTCCAATGTCCTTTCCTCCATTTCCTTGCTCCCAACTGTTCAGTCCCCCCAGCACTACTTAATGGCAGCCGCTGTGCGGCTGCACTGCTTGCGCACCAAAGACAGGACCACCTGCTCCCATCCGCACCTGGACCGCAGCCAGCACCAGGACCTTGCATCTCGGACACTCCACCGCTACGATGCCAGCACCCTCCTCTGCCTCAACCCTAGACGACACGCTGCCTGCCATCTAGTATCACCGAAAAATCTTGGTCCCTTTGTCTGCCGAAATTGCAACGCACCTTCAGCCACGACATCACATCAGGTTCCCTCACCTGCCAGCCGACAGACAGCGCACCAGTCTGGATCAACTGCATCCTCCTCAGCGTGCGGTCCCTCCACAAACACCACAGAAATGTGCGAGCTCCTCGACACGATCTCTTCTGACATCGCTTTCCTCATGGAAACCTGGACCAAACCCCGCTCAGGACCGGACATCGCCATCATGGCTACAAGATCACCCGCAAGGACCTCCCAGACCACCATGAAGATGGCATCATCATCGTCCACAAAAGCACGCTCCGACTGACCACACACTCCAACGACCTAACGACGACCATGGAACACCTCAACTTCCAGATCCGGACCAACCCAAACACCACCCTCATCTACAGGCCCATCGGCCCTAGATCCCCCTTCACTGACTCCATCGTAGACCTCATTGCACCCCGGCTCTCGCATCCACCGACTACATCCTTCTCAGAGAACTCAACTTCCAGCTGTACAACCCCAGTGACTAGAACACCACCTCCCTCCTGGAGAACCTCGACAACATCGGACTCAAGCAGCTAGTTACCGCACCGACCCACACAGCCGGACACATGCTTGGCCCAGTCTTCTACGCCAGCGGGAACATCCGCTACAGCCACACCACTGAACTCTCCCGGACCGACCATCACTGCATAACCTCGCCTTCGACACGCCCACCGTAAACCACTGGCATCATCGCCTCCCTCAGTTGCAGCTGGATCAAGGCCCCCGAAGAACTGCTCGTCAACTCCTTCAGCACAACCACTCCACCAATACCCACTCTGGCAACAGCGCAGCACGCAAGCTCTATCAATGGATCTCCAACAGTGCTGACACACTGGCACCCCTCAAGAGAAGACCAGGCAAACAACACTCCAGGTTCACCTCTGCCTTTCACGAGTCCAGACGCAGCTGCAGACGCCTCGAGAAGAGACAGAGGCGCAACAAAACCCTGAAAACTCACAGAATCTTCAAATCCGCCATCAATGCACACCACCTCCTCCTGGCAACCACTAAGATAATGCGCCTTCCCCACCCCCCACAAGACCGAATCAACGCCAACGCACACAACAGCAAAGAACTCTTCACCACCGACAAGGAGTTCGGTAGGCCCAGCAGCGAGACCACAGACATTTCCCCCTAACAAGACCTCTGCAACAAACTCAGCACCTTCTTCTACCACAAGATCAGGAAAATCTAACACCGCTTCAACACCCTAAACCCAGCTGCCACGCCCACCACCATTGCACACAACCAAGTCGCTCCCCCAACAGACCGTGCTCGGTTGGACCCAGCTCACTCCAGAGGACACATTCAAGACCAATGACTGTACCACTTCTTCCACAGAGCAGCCGCCGCCATTGTCACCCAGCTTCACCGCACCATCAACTGCTCCATTGAAACCGCCACCTTGCCAGATAACTGAAAACATGCAGAGATCAACCCCTGCTGAAGAAGCCATCCTCAGACCAGACAGACCTCAAGAATTTCAGACCAATCTCCATAGAGAAGGCCATCAACGTCCAGCTTTCCAAGTTCATTGAAGCATACCAAGTCCTGGACACTTCCCAATCCAGTTTCCGAAGCAACAACAGCACAGAGTCTGTACTCCTCGCCGTCGCAGACGACATCCTCTCCCTCCCTCCTAGACGGGAGCGAGACCGCATCCCTCTTCCTACTAGACCGCTTAGCTGAATTGGACACAGTCTCCCACCACACCCTAACCACCAGACTCCACTACACCCGCATCCGGGACAAGTCTCTGGACTGGATCCATTCCTTTTCACTGGCCGTACCCAGCGAGTCAGACTAACACAGTTCCTCTCAGCATCCACAGAGATCAGCTGTGGAGTACCCCAGGGTTCTTCCCTGAGCCCCACCCTCTTTAACGTCTACATGCCCCCGTTCACAGCCATCATCAGAAGCCACAGACTCAACATAGTCTATGCAGACAACACCCAACTGATTCTCTCACTCATCAATGAACCCACAACCGCCAGAACGAACTTACACCATGGAATAGAGGCCGTCGCTACATGGATGAAAGACAGCTGCCTCAAAATCAACTCAGACAAGAACGAAGTACTCATCCTGGGACCTACACCTTCAGCTTGGGAAGACTCCTGGTGGTCAGCCACTCTGGGATTTCCCACCACCCCAACAGACCACCCGCGCAACCATGGCATCCTAATGGACTCCTCGCTCACAATGAACTGCCAAATCAACACAGTTTTCTCAGCCTGCTTCCACACTCTCCACTTGCTCCGAAAGAATTTCAGATGGATCCCCACAGAATCCAGAAGGACTGTCACTCACGCACTCGTCACCAGCAGAATCTGCTACGGCAACGCACTCTACAAAAGAGTCACCGAGAAACAGCTCAAGAAACTACAGAACGTACAAAATGCTGCTGCCAGACTGGTCTTTGACATCCCCTACTGCAGCAACATCATGCAACACCTCCAACAACTCCACTGGCTACCAGTCAACAAGAGAGTCACTTTCAAGCTCCTCACTCACGCCTACAAAAGCCCTATATGATGAAGGACCAACGTACCTGAACAACTGCCTCACAATCCCCGCACCCGCCAGACAACTCTCCCTCGCCTCCATCCTCAGGATCCACAAGACTAGAACCAGAGGACGGTTGTTCTCCTACCTCGCCAAGTCCTGGAAGACCCTGCCCCAGGACCTCAAGCAATCAGCGTCACTGACCGAATTTAGGAAGGACCTCAAGACCTGGCTCACTGAATGATCCTCCACCCAGTCCGACCAGCAGCATTCCTCCCCCAGCACCCCACGGGTGAGTAGCCACGCTTTACAAGCACTTCATTGATTGACAGTACTCTACTTCATTCTGCACCACTCCACCCTGTGCCACTACTTTACTGCACTCTATGCCAATGCACTGTACACCTCTTTACTCAAAGCCAATTCACTCTACTGCACTCTGCACCGCTGTACTTTACACCACTTGTAGGCCACTCTGCTCCACTCCACTGCTTTCATCCATTAAACTCTACTTCACTCTATGCCACTCTACTACACTACTTCACTCAACTCCCTCTACGCCCCTTTACTCCACTCTATTCTACAACACACCACTCTACACCACTTAACTCTATGACACTCTACGACAAACTAGTCCGCACTAGGCCACTCAACACTACAACACTCTACTCCTTGCTACCCAACTCCCAACACTTCACGACACACTATGTCACTCCACAACAGTCTACTTCGCTTTATGCCACTCAACTCTATGACTCTCTACGGCTACGCCCTTTCACTCCTTCCACAGCACTACACCACTCCATGCTAGTCCATGACACTCCATGGCACTCAACCCTACACCACTCCACGACTCTACACCACTCTCTTTTACCCCACTAACTTGTAGCCATGCTGAATAGCAGCCATGCTCACTCTTGCATAAGTGATACCTACAGGCTCTGCCAATGCTGGTTGTAACAGAGAACAGTCAGCTGACGAGAATTGGAGCTAAGAGCATGCACAGAGAAAGTACTGGGGAAAAAGAGAAAACCTGTAGCTTTCATCTGCGGGGTACATGGATTTTCTTTAGACTTGTATTGGAAATGAATTACTAGTGAAGCTGGTGTGAATAACAAGAGATGGTAGATCACCATCTGCAGTCTGCGCCATCAGATAACCTGGAAGGCCCACCAACAGAGATTTGCAGTAGTCAACCCTTTATATTACTGGGGCTTTGATAAGACGTTTCCTGGAGGTAGAAAGCAAGCAGTTTCTAACTGGTCAAAAGTCAGAATCAGATTATCCCTTTTTGCTGTAAGAAAGACAAAAATCAGGTAGGTGGGTATAGAGTTCTCCAGTAGGCACGATGTGGTATGCATTCACTGTAGTAGCTCTTGCTGACTTGACTAGCTTCTTACCGTGATGCATTTTTGTAGGACTTTAGATCTGAGAAGTCAGATTTTTCTCCTTTCCTTTCCCGGTCTTTTGCGTACTAATTTGGCTGCTTTAAATGCCTCAGTGTACCAGGCAGCAAAGGGAGTGTGGCGCCTAGGCGTTACCATTTTTAATAAAATGGGAGAATCTAGGGTAGTGGGTACCTACTTGTTAACTGTGTGTTGTCTTTGGGATTTGTATGGATAAAACGGTTGTCAAGAAATGTAGATCAAGACTCTAAAGTTTACTTAGCCCCGAGATGGTAGAAAACTGATGACTTTGAATTGGAAGGGAAAAACAAACTTCAAACAGAGAAAAAAGGAGATCAATTTATAACCAGTCCTTTACAAAAAACAGCATTTCAAAGCTGGTTTAGTGACGGAGGAAAAAAAAAAATATCACATTGTATGTAGGGTCCGTTAAAAGCTAGGTTAAGTTTATCAGTGCTCAGAGGTTTACTAGATTTTGAGCATAATGATATGGTTTCAACAAAGTGGAAATAAAATTAGCAGAGAAACCCAAAAGGTCTACAATAAGACTAGATTTCCTCAGGAATCCCCTGACTGCTGACCTTGGAAGGGGGCTCACTCGGCTCTCGCTCTCGCCGCATCCTGTGCCCTGCTGTTCTCCCTCCCGCCGCCGCAGCCAGACATCTCGCGACCGCTGTGCGGTGGGAGACTACACTCCCCAGCCTGCACGGTTTCCAGCCGGAAGCCGACGCCGTTGTACCCGCGCCCGGAGTCGCTTGAAATTACCGGCAGCCCCGGTGGAGCGGGTGTCCTCAGGAATCCCCTGACTGCGGACCTTGGAAGGGGGCTCACTCGGCTCTCGCCGCATCCTGTGCCCTGCTGGTCTCCCTCCCGCCGCCGCAGCCAGACATCTCACGGCTGCTGTGCGGAGGGAGACTACACTCCCCAGCCACCCCGGGCAAAGGGCGGACCCTCTTAGGCCCTCAGAGGCCAGAAAAGGCTGGGCTGGGCCACCTCCCTAAGATCCTGCAATAGGTGAGGCCGACCTACTAATACCCACAATGGTGAAACAAAATATCAACAATGTGGCACATGCATCTGAAAGACCCTTAGTTCCCCCACCCTCTCTGGAAAGCATGTTGGAAAACGCTTTCAACAGGGTAACAAATGAAATCGCGAATACCGAGAGGAGAATGTCAATGGGTCTCGCAAGTGCACTCCCTGAGACACCATTGGTAAACCTCAATAATGCCCTCCCGCTTTCACCTGTGGTTTCAGTCATGAAACCATCGCTACCAGTTAGCTCTCTGGAACAACTGTCAGGTGGGAGCAGCTCTACCATCACTACGGAGTCCCTACCAGATCCAGTTGTCCCCCTGACCCCGAGTAACAAGCCTGGAGGTGAGAAAAGAAAAAGAGGCGTTTCCAAACCAACGGGTACTAAGAGGAAGCAACCTCTTTGCAACAAAAGCCAGCCAACTCCCCAGTGGTCCAAAGGGAACAAAGAACTACCGGGGGTGGCACTGACACAATCGAGTCCACACCACATGACGACGTGGTTCTTGTTGCATCCCCAACAACCCTTGTAAACGATGGCCACACCTCTGTTTACACACAGACTGAGTCATTACTCGACAGCATCAGCCAACCAAAGACTAATGGGAATCTTATTGAGACTATCGTAGACACTTTTTAAACAAATGGAAAGGCAAATGATCAAGCAATTTAATACTATTTTTAAACGATTGAGGGGAGATCGTCTAGTGAAAGACATAGAGTCTGCTTGTAAGGTTAACATGGGTGAAGGGCCCAAGACTCCCAGCAGTAGCATACCCACACCTATTGCTGCACCCAGGAGTAATACTGCTGGGAAAATCCCAACTGTCATGAAACCACAGCACACCTCGATCATGGCAGCTGGACCCTCCAGTACTACCAGCACCGTGAGCGGCTTGTTAAAGGATATCCCCACTCCTGCTATCACTAAATCAGGGGCATTAACCACCACTGCCCCTGATAAGGGGCCCGCTGCGACAACAAGGCACATAAAATCCCCGGGACCTGCCCTGCATTTACCACCGGATGCATGCCCATATGTCTTAGTTTTAGCAGGCGTCCCACTGCTCAAAGAAGGCCAAGGTGAGTCTTGGGTCCAGTTAAATAATAAATTTATAGACTGGCTGTGTAAACATAAAGGGGTAGGCCATGATATTTCCAATGAAATCTTGTCAGCATGCCGAGTAAGCTGGGTTGGCCCCTTATTTAAGAACATTAACGGCGACTGTATTGTGATTAATTTCCGCCACCCTGGGACGGCCAAATACATTCTCAACAACAATAACATCCACCCTGGTCCATCAACTACTATAACTCTACTTCCATTAGGCTATTTCTACAGGCCCCACAGAGGTCATTTAATCAAGCACCACCGTTTTATCCCCTGTTTAATAGATTTAGTGTTTTATCTGAGTTGAGCAGTTTTGAATGACCACTACCATCAATCCTCCTGGATACAACACCTAATGCCCAGCCGCGTATAATTGATCCTATAGCTGAAACGCCAATTTGCCTTAATACAATGGTGCCCAATGATTCAGGAGTACCCGCATCAACAATTACACCTTTAACATCTTCCCAGGGCATCAATACCCCCACATCCACTGACGATCTGACCATACTGAGCTGGAACATCTCTGGTCTTAATGCTAAAACACAAATTAAGGAGTGGACAGAGTGGGTCATTAATTTCGATGTCCTGATTTTCCAGGAGACTTGGTGTACTAGTCCCCTACTTCAGGAAGCGTACAGCTGTTACAATCAAATTGTACCCGTCCCGGCCACGGGCCTTCCAAGTGGGGGACTATCTATTTGGGCTAAGATCACGGCAGGAGTTAAAATTGAAACATTACCTGTTAATGATAAGAGCTTTCAGGCGTTGGCATATATTAGTAGGATAAAGCTATGCCTAATCAATTTTTATAATAACGATGTCACAATTCATCCTAATTCCAATTTTATAAGATTATTTGATTTTATTGACAAAATTGTTGAGGGTCACAAATATGGCAATTTTGATGGCATTTGTATAGGGGGAGACTTTAACACCCATATTTATCCAAGGACCCCTATCTGTAAAAGAGGAGTAGAACTGCTTGACCATTTAGCCTCACATGATTTAGTTAACGCTATGGAGAAGGCAAATATCAATGGGACTGATGAACCTGTGGCCAGCTATGTAGGGCGAGGGTGCTCAACCACAATAGACTATGTATTCTTATCCTCTCTTTTAGGAGATCTCCTATTAAAAGCCAAGGTGCTTAACGTTCCCTATAGTGACCACTATCCGATTTTAATCAGCCTTAAATCCACTAAAAAACAGGGGAACAAGAGAGAAATTGGGGCACAAAACTTAGCGGCATCCACAGACAAACTTAGGGTGGTCTGGAGGGGGATTGATAATAAGGGAGTCTTAACTCGCACCATTCAAAAGCACCCCCAACTAGTGTCAGTCTGTCTATCCACCGACAGTCTCGAACATGTTATCATCGAGGCCTTTACAGGCCTCTGTAAGGCTATAAAAATGGAGATTTCTAAACCAGCTCGAACCACCAATCATATACAACCGAGGTGGTTCGACTCCCTATGCTCTAAAGCCAACAGGGAACTAAGTGCTGCCCTCACAGCGGACCCACAAGATCAGTCTGCTGTGAGGAGACTGAGGGCTAGCTATAAGCATACTCTCAAAATAAGAACAGAGGAGTTACTAAGAGTATTGGGACTCTCTTGTGCGCTTTGCGTCACTGAGGGATGTCACTGGGTTTTGGAGCGAAGTTAAGAGTTTAAGATCACTAGGAACTAATATCACCCCCATAAACTGTAACATACCAGGGGATGTGTGGGTGGAGAACTTCTCGAAAATTTATGAAGCCTCCCTTAACCCCACGGGCATTGCTCCTCCATTAACTACACTAAATATCACTCTAATGGAGGTGGAAGACGCCATTTCAGAAAGCGCGGGGAACAAAGCTCCTGGGCCCGACGGTCTATCCATTGACCAAATTAAATCGGAACCAGACTTTTGGGCGCCATTATTGTGTAACATCTAACCACTTATCCCACACCCCACCCCCAGTAACTTGGTCAAATAGTACCATTGTGCCTATCTTTAAAAAAGGCAATAGATCGGACCCTGCCTGCTATCGTCCGATATCTTTAATAGACAACACCTTGAAGATTTTAGGTAGGGTCCTTTTTAACAGGATCAGAGTCTGGGCGGAAGATAATTCCTTCCCACACCCATGCCAGCTAGGCTTCAGAAGCCATGTGGGTACTGTGGAACAATGCCTAAACCTAAATCTATTAATGGCAAAGTATACCATTGCAAAAAAATCCCCTCTTTATTTAGGTTTTATGGATTTAAGTTCTGCTTTTGATTTTATTAACCGCTCCCGTTTGTGGTCAGTTTTGTTGAATTATGGTTTAGATGAATCCTTAGTTTACTTTCTGGCCCACTTGCATAGTGATTTGAGAGCTCGCGTCCCTTTGAATACCCTCAGTGAAGTCTCTAGTGACATTTTTATTGGCAGGGGGGTCAGACAGGGGTGTGTTCTGGCCCCCCTGCTTTTTATTTTGTACATAAATGAACTAAGTAGTTTTGTGTGTAAATTAACAACTGATGTCCCGCATGTCAATGGTAGACCACTTCCCGCCCTCCTTTATGCGGATGACGCGGTACTTATGGCCCGCATTGCGAATTTTAATTTCAGGTTTTGTTACGTATATGGCAGACCTTGGCCTCTGCACAAATTTTAACAAATCATTTATAATGTGCTGTGGCCCCAAAAAGCATAAGATGAATCAAATTTTGATAGGGAACAATGTCTTAAAAAGCTCAAGCACTTTCCCATACCTAGGCCTGTTGTTCGCTGACTCTGGCTCATGGCAACCTCATGTTGCCCTGGGGAGAAATAAATTGGGCAAAGCTATAAATTCTGTTACCTCTCTTCGTCAACCTCTACATGCTGAGGTTATTATATCATTGTTACAAATTTATAAGACCCAATGCCTACCCACAGGAACCTATGGCGCTGAGGTATGGGTTTACACAAATTGCACCAATATACAGACGGAGGAGAATAGGTTCTGTAGGAAGATTTGGGGGGGGGGGGGGGAAGGGGGGGAGGGTTATTTCTGCCCCAAATTGTGTGTCACCGAGAATTGAGCCTTAAGTATACAGGGGATTTTATAAGATCTAGACCCGCTCTGTTTTGGATGAAAATATGGATGAACCCAGCTGCGTCACTTACCCGTGACATCATTATGGATTGTCTAAAATGTGATCGGGCCAGCCACATACCATGGCTCGGGCGGTGGAAAAAAGTCTAGTGAGCGTGGAGCAGGGGCATTTATTTACATCTCCCCACACAATAGACTGCACACACAAGAATTTAGTAAAAAGGGCTCTGTACAATCTTTATAACAGCGAGAGGGAAAAGAAAGAGCTTGTAAAACCGGCAACTATAAGGTACATAACCCTCTTGGTATCTAGTAACAGGCCTTTTGACTTGCCCGAAGGCTACCTGTGTAGAAAGATGAGTAAATTGAACAGGAGCCTGCTGTTTCGGTTCAGGGATGGGAGCATTAAAAACCTATTATGCTTCCCAATAGCTTTTAACAGAAATTTAGAAAACCTAAACTGTCCCTGTAATCATAGCGGGAAACAAAGCCATTTACATTTTATGCTTTTTTGTGGTTTTTATGTAAAATATACTAAACATTTTTTAATGCCATATTTTCGTAAGACTGCTCAGCCTGATTTTAATTTAGCCTTTGGTGATCTACTGAGGCTGAGCTCTGATGAAGTAATTTTTTGAGTAAGTTGTTTTCTCAAAGCTGCTGTTCGTTCGAGAGTGTCACTGAACATGGCTTGAAAAGTTTTGCACTCCATTTGCTTAGTTTGCACATCGCTCATTTTGCACAAGTAGCTGCCCTTTGCACATATTATAGACATTAATTTTTTAACTGTCCTTAATTGTTGTATATTTTATCGTGTACCTAAAATTTGCTGATATTTTTATTCATGCATTTATTTGTAAACATACATCATGATGAATTAGGTGATCTTATTATGTGATTTTATTAGTTCCTTTTAAACAAAAAGACTGTGGTATTATGTGTTCTGGATGACTGATTATTGTGATTTTATGTACTTTTATGGATGTTATCTAATCAGAATAAAGATCTTTGACCTGACTTGACTAGATTTTAAAAAACAGAACGTAGGAGTGACATTCACAGTTAAGACTACAGCCTTTGCTTCTTTAATTAAGAGGTGTAGAACAAAAACTGTTTAACAGATCTTTAAAAATGCATACATACCTATAAATAAATTATATACTGGGTGGTTGGCGAGTGGTATCTTGGATATTGTCATCACGCAAATGGGAATCAATTATAATATAACAGTAGACGTCCTGTTCAAAAAGTAGCTTAGGCATCACAGTGCCTTAGTAACGAGTAAACATTTACAAGAGTACACTTCAGGTGGTTTCATGTAGTAGATGACGGTTGCGTGAGTTGAAAACAGTCAAAGATTTCAGATTACTCTTAATCAGATCTAATTGCCAGTAGGTTTGATCATTTGGCAATCATGTATTTATATAGTGCGGCAAAACACCTGTGAGATTCTCAAGGTGCTGTAGTTGCTAGCTGCTCTGCAGTAATCGGCTCATTCGAACAGCCAAGTCTTGAATTGCTGGAGCGATGAAGCGGTCTCGAGGTGCAGGGGAAGGCCGATCCAAGCTTTGGCTGCCAGGTGTGAGAAGGAGCGTCCTTTGCTGTTGCCTCAGCAGATCAGTGGGGTGTATGCGAGGAAGAGGGAGGCGGGTCGGTCGTAGGCTTCTGGTCATTGGTGGGAAGTCAAGCACTTGTTGATGTATTCTGGTCCTTTATTGTGCTAGGCTTTGTATGCGTAGGCCAACATCTTGAACCAGCATCTCTTCTAGACCAGGAGCCAATGAACCTTTTTTTGGGGGGGAGGGGGGTGTTATGCATTGACATGAACCGCCATGATGGTGGTACCTGGCAAAGCTTTAGAAATGATCACCAACTCGACTAAAGTTAAAACAGAGGGTACAGCTGGGCTAAGAAAAGCAAAGTTTAAGGCTATACCAAAAGAGAAACAGAGTTAACAGAGTGATACAGGCAAAGATACAAAGTTACAACAGTGTAAAACTGAATAATAACGAGGCAGCTGGGCAAGTGGCAGGCAGCAGAGGTGGAGCTGGCACTAGGACCAGCTCATAGAAGGATAGAGGGAGTAGGCCGATATTAGCTTGGGCAGGGGGGAGGGAAAAGCAACTTGGAGTGCCTAGTATCTTGTGTGTCCCCCCATTTCCCTGTATATCTGAACTGGTGTCTTGAATGCTGAGAGTAAATGACGTAATGGAATTTTGGTGTCTATGTGTGAACTACAGTTGGGTGAATAGAGGCCTAACAAGATTTATGAGGCTCTGGCTGTAATCTAAGGGTCCAAAATGAAATTTAGAAAAACCTTTACTCCACCTGAAAGGCTCCATAGTCTTGAATGAAGACCATGCCTTCAACTACAACAGGGGCCCGTCTATTGACCCGAGTGGTGGAACAGGAAGAGTTTCTGGTCCTAGGCTCAGCAAAGGCATAAATGGGCTTGCCTCTGGCTACACAATTATTTGGTTGTTGCTGGTCATATGCCTAGACCCCAACTGAGCAGGAGTCAAGAGACAACCACCAAAGATGGCAGCCAAGTAAAGATAAAAGAAAGACTACTGTTTGTAGTGGGGGGCTTATGAAAGAAAGAACAGATTGGCCCACTACTGAAAATAAAGTGTGGTGCAATAAACAGTCCCAAAGTCTAAAATGCTTCATTACTGAGGGAGAATATCAGAAACACGCTACCAGTAAACACTCTAAAAATGCACTCTAATCTAAGGTGCTCAGTGCATAACGTAATCAAGCTAAAAGTGGCAAATTTAAAACTTTCAGCAAAAAGGTCCAATTAATATTAAGCCAATTACCAAAAATAGCGTACAACAAAGCCCAGTTTATCAGTTGCCAAGTCTCCCTTAGTCACTACTTCAATAGGTTAACAAGATGATGATTCTTTATCAAGCACGGAACCCAAACACACTATTTAGCGGTCTATTCACCCCATAAGGACTCCACTTCCAAACTTCCCTCACAATGTCATAGATGTAACAAACATAACTCCTAGATGGCCTATTTATTAAGAGTAAGAACAATGTTTCACATTTAAAACCACTGAAGATAACAATGTAGTAGGGGGCGTGGCTTGAGGCTCGGCAAAAATGGCCGCACTGTAGTGCAGCTCCGCCCGCCACTTTAAGTAATCCTATAGTTATCCTTCCCCAGCTTTGGAAACTCGGTAGTTTACAGATGGGACTGCTCTCCTGATCCCAGGGGCTGACTAAGGAGGTGCGACAGAGCGGTGGCTGAGTCGGAGATCGAGCTGCTGCACAGAGCGGGACTGCGGGAGGACGTCTGCTAATGGCGGCCCACATCTGAAGACAGTGGTGATTGCATGCTCTGCCGAGAACTCTCTGAAGGTTTTCAAAGAATGCAGAGATGTTTTACTCCCTGCGTTCCTGGAAGTCATTAATCTGGCCATCCGGAAAGGTGTCTTTCCGACCTCCTGGAAAATGGCCATAGTTAAGCCCCTTCTTAAAAGGCCTTGTTGAATCCTAAAAAAAATTCGGCCCATCTCACTACTCCCGGCTCCCGCAAAAATGCTAGAGGCCCATTTAAACCACCAACTGAGTGTCTTCTTGGAGAACTCCAGCCTTCTTGACCCCTCTCAGCGCGGCTTTCGGAGGTCTCATAGTACCGAGTCCGCCCTGACAGTTGTCACTAATAACATCCGTGCTAAGGTCGACAGTGGCCAGACTTCTCTTCTGGTCCTGCTCGACCTTACTGCCGCATTTGACAACCTATCCCCCTCCATCTTAGTCAAACGTCTCAAGGAGATAGGAGTGGACGGACCAGCACTTAGCCTTCTGAAATCTTTCCTGGATGGCCGTGCACAGATGGTCAAGCTGGGTGACTTTCTTTCCCCAGCTAAACCTGTGCAGTGCGAGGAGCCTCAGGGCTCGTCCCTGAGCCCCACGCTCTTCAACATTTATATTACACCCCTTGCCAGGCTTGTAAGATCTTTTGGGCTGGAAGTTCTCTGCTACGCTGATGACACCCAGATTATGGTCTCTCTTTCTCAAACTGCTGATATTACAGCCCAAAACTTTAAGAACTGCATGGAAGCGGTTGCAAATTGGATGGTGAGGAATTTCCTCAAACTAAATGGGGAAAAAAACAGAGGTGCTGATCTTTGGAGGCAAGGAGGAGATTTGGCCAATGGACTGGTGGCCTTCCGCCCTTGGAGCCTGTCCTTCGCCCTCTCAGTCCGCTCGGAACTTGGGTGTTATTTTTGATACCAAGCTCTCCTTCGAAAAACAAGTCAGCAGGACGACCTCTACCTGCTGTGGTGTCCTTAGAACCTTGAGGAAATTAGTACACTATCTTTCGACTGATGCCCGCAAACTGGTTACGGTGGCCCTAATTTCCTCAAGGCTAGATTACTGCAACGCGTTGTACCTTGGAATTAATAAATCTCAGATACAACGCCTACAAACAGTACAAAACGCAGCAGCTCGGTTTGTTGCTGATGCCCCGAGGCTTGCCTCAGGCACCTCTATTAGGAAGGACCTTCACTGGCTTCCTATCCAGGCCAGAATAGAGTTTAAGGTCCTGTGTCTCACCCATCGTGCATTGCACGGGCTTGGCTCTGAAGACATTATACCCCTGGTGACCCCTTACGTCCCCGGCAGGGCACTTCGCTCAGCCAACAAATATCTTCTGTCTGTTCCTAAAACCAACAAAGTCAGATGGGGCGACAGAGCCTTTAGCTCCCGTGCTCCTAAAATCTGGAATACTCTTCCGGCTGAGATCAAGGAACTCCCCTCTCACTCTCTCTTCCAAAAGGCTTTGAAGACCTGGCTCTTCAGGGAGGCCTACCATTAACCAGCCTCCTCGCTCTCCCCTCACACAGCTTTTCTTTTTCATCCCCAGCGCCTTGACGCCTACGGGTAAAGTAGCGCTATACAAATTCTCTCTCAACTCAACTCAGGAAGGGTTGCAACAGGTGGCAGAGAAAACCACAGACATCACCAAGCTACTGGTGGTGATCCAGGCCAAAAACAAGCACATCTAAGCACGCTCGCGCCGGAATAATATACACATTTTGGGCCTACCAGAATCCACGAACGTGGGACGCCTGGAGGAATATGTAGAAGGGATGCTCCGTGACATCTGTGGAAAAGACAAACTCTCCCCCCTATTTGCAATAGAATGCGTGCATAGATCACTCGCAGCGCGCCCTCTGCCTGGGACTCCCCCAAGACCAATAATTGCGCGGCTGCGGAACTTTAGAGATCGTGACACAGTTCTCCGCATCACCAGAACAAAGGGCTCCATCACTTTCCAAGGTAATGTCCTATCCTTCTATCCGGATTTCACAGCGCCCGTACAGGCAGCTCGCAAGGAATTCCAGTCCATAAAGAAGATTTTACAGACAGAACAGATCCCGTATGCAATGTTGTAACCAGCGCGACTGCGAATCGGCGCCATGGAACATGGCAAGATATTCACCAACCCCAAACAGGCGATGGACCATGCACGAACGCTCCGGCGTAAGAAGCAGCACTCACCCACATCCCAGACATCGGACGTTGAGGACTGAACAGTAAGAGGGGTACAGTGCGGCCTTAGCACTGGTCCGTGAAGCCCCGCAAGCGATGGGCTGGGCTGGATGAAAATGTTATATATGCTGTGCAGTTGCCATGTGTAGTCTCATCTGATGTTCTAAATTGTAATATGTATACATCGCACCGACGTACGAGTTGGGGGACGCATTAACACCAAGGTGGTACCTCTCCCTGTTTTCTTTGGGGAGGGATTGAGCCGCTGCGACCCTCAATGGGTGATCCCCGATGGGACTGGAGTTCACTGTTATTGAAGTTATTATGGGAGTTACATGAGGGACATGGCTTTAGCGGGTTGGGGACGCTGAAGTGGGAGGGGAGAGGGATGGGGATGTTTGTTTCATATGTGCCAAGGTCATATTTTGCACGACTTAAACTGACACATGATTGGGACAGCTGGGGGCGCTCCCAGGATGGTAGATCGGCTGAGAACCTTAGACTTTATCACCTAATACATGGCTGGGGACTACATATAACTGTGTCACATGGGATGTAAGGGGGCTTAACACAGGAAAAAAAAAAATCAGACAGGTACTGGCTCAGCTTGACATGCACCATGTGCACATTGCGCTATTGCAGGAAACGCACCTAACGGGGGCGTCAGAGGGCAGAGTGGCAACCCGATGGGCGACATACCGACTGGCCTCCTTCTATTCCACCTACACTAGGGCGGTCCTCATACTAGTAAAAAAAAAAAAAAAAAAAAAAAAGGGGTGGCTTTCACGGCTCTACGCACTCACACGGATCAGGAGGGCCGTTGGGCGATGGTGATGGGGAAACTGGGTCAGGTATTGGTCACAATTGTTAATGTATACAGCCCGGTCACAGATGACACAACGACTTATTTAAATATGTTCAGGGTATTACGAGATTGACCTGAAACTGAAATCCTTAGGGGTGGGGACCTTAATAGGCATCTTGATCCGACCGTTGACAAGTCGAACCCGCAAAGTGTACGAATGGTAAAAGTTGCTCAATGTGTGAAAGATGGCATGCTAGACTTTGGTCTGCTTGACGCATGGCGCCATAGGAACACGGGGATACTAGAGGGGACACACATCACACCAGCGACGCAGGGCTGGTCCCGCCTGGTTTACAGGCTGCTGAGTGAGGGAACACAACTGGGTCACAGAGGTCAGAAACCTTCTTAGAACATTATCTGATCACAACCTGGTGGTCTTTAACAGTACACATCCCCCATAATCCAGATAAACAGTTTACATGGCGCTTTCGCGCGGACTCTCCCCTAGATCCTGTATATGCAGACACCATACAACCCGCCATAGTGCACTTCTTTGAGAACACAGGATCAGTGGACAGCCAGGAAACACTGTGGGAGGCCTTTAAGGTCACAATTCGGGGCACGTGTAGCAGCACCTCGGGTGGACTACTGAGGGACATACGGGGTCGCCTTACCACCATAGAGGCTAACCTACAGGAACTAGAAACACAGTATGACCGCAGTCCATCAACCGCTCTACTCACAGAAATACATGGACAGATAGATGAGTACAACACGCTTGCAGGAACCGAGGTGAAATATCTCTCCCGGAGGCACACAGCCCGCCGCTATGGCAAGGGGGGAAGGCCGGGGAAAACACTAGCGGGACGCTTACAGAGTAGGGGTAGTCAGCCCCCAATTGATAACATCACTGGCGCAGATGGCCAGTCACACTATACTCCTAACGCAATAGTTGAGCAGTTTCACGACTTTTACTACAACTTATACACCTCCGCTGGAAGGATGGATGAACAAGCCATGGATGCATATCTAGACGACGTCGCTTGTGCGTGGCTCTCAGTTGTGCACCGCAAATATCTTAGCCTCCCGCTAGATGTGGAGGATGTCCCAGACGCAATTAAAACACTTCCAAATGGGAAGGCTCCTGGGCCGGATGGACTGACGGCGGAATTTTATACGGTGCAACCGGATATATTAGCCCCCCATCTCCTCCGGATGTACGCTGAAGCACATGACTCGGGCCACCTGCCTCCCACGCTGCGCCAGGCAATGATCATTACCCTGTTGAAAAAAGACAAGCCCCCTGACCGCTGCGACTCTTACCGACCCTTATCCCTTATCAATATAGATGCCAAAATACTTGCAAAGATCCTCGCCACTCAGGTGCAGCCCCTCATGCCACTACGTGTACTGCCTGACCAGGCCGGGTTTATTCCGGATCGCTCCACCTCCCTCAATCTGCGCACTATATTCGCCATGCTCCATGTGTTGAATGCCGATCTCCCTGCAGTCGCGGTCCTTTTGGATGCCGCAAAGGCATTTGACTCCATAGAATGGCGGTACATGCTGCACAGACTCCGCAGAATGGGCTTTCCCTCGGTCTTTTTGAGATGGATTCAGATACTATACACGGACCCCACAGCGAGAGTCCGAGTGAGCGGAGACACATCCGAGCAATTCGCAGTGGGCAGAGGAACACGCCAGGGGTGCCCTCTTTCCCCACTACTTTTCGCCATTGTCCTTGAGCCGCTGGCTTGTAAAATACGTCAGTTACATAGGGCGGTGGCTCTGAACTTTAATAATCGTCCGGTATGAATTTCGATGTATGCGGATTATATGGTCCTGTACGTTCGTGAGCCATGCACATACCTATCCCCTATTCTGCACGAATATGTTAAATTTGGCCTATTCTCCGGTTTACACATCAACTGGAATAAGCCCGTGATCATCCCCCTGATGGAAGTAACCACACCTCCAACAGTCGAATACCCACTGGTTTGGTCGGCAGACCCTGTGAAGTATTTAGGGGTGTGGATACATAGAGACCCCAAGATTGTGATAACCGAAAATTTTGGTGCTGCGTATGCGGCATTGGTTACACAGATAGACAGGTGGCAATGTTTACCATTGTCCCTAGCGGACGGTATTTCCATCATAAAAATGGTGCTACTACCGAAGGAATATGCTACTTACCAGTATGCATCTGTTCTTGGCATGTAGGGCTGCTGACATTCATATCTGTGCATCGATCGCCGCCTAGTGTTGGGTCCGGATGATTTCACATTGTTGTCCTGGAAGAGTCTTCGAAGTATCACGAGATAGGTGGCTCCTCCCCTGGACTACAGTGCGCATGGGCATCCTCTCCATCTTCAGATTGTTTTTCGCCATTGTGGCAGAGATGGAGTGGAATACAGTAAGTGATGACCATGCCTGAGAATGATTCCGAGTGCTACAGCTGCAACAGGCACCGGGGAGGAGGGCGGGCGATATGAATGTCAGCAGCCCTACATGCCAGGAACAGATGCATACTGGTAAGTAGCATATTCCGTTCGAGGCACGTGGGCTGCTGAATTCATATCTGTGCATAGAATAAATAGCAGTTACCTCCTTAGCAGTGGTTGCCCGTGCCAGCTGCAGCAGTCTGAAAAAGAGTTTTGAGAACAGCCTGTCCTACAGCAGCATGCTGTTTGGAGTGTACATCTACGCAGTAGTGTTTGGTAAATGTATGTATGGTGATCCATGTGGCTGCTCTACATATATCCTCTAGAGGAATGTTACCCAGGAAAGCCATGGATGCCCATAACTTGCGTGCGGAATGCGCTCTTGGGGGAACTGTTAAAGTGAGTTTAGCCTTTTGATAACATATCTGTATGCACTTAACAATCCATCTGGCTATACCTGATTTAGAAATGGGGTTGCCTTGGTGTTGTGGAGAGAAGGCAACAAACAGTTGCTTAGTTTTCCTGAAATCATATGTCCTGTCAATGTAATACAGGAGAGCTCTTTTAACATCTAAAGTGTGCAGTGCTCGGTCTGCCACTGAATCTGGATTTGGGAAGAAAACGGGCAGTTCTATGGTTTGATTAATGTGGAACTGCGACACCACCTTAGGCATGAATTTAGGGTTGGTACGCAGAACTACCCTATTAGCATGAATCTATATGAAAGGCTCTTGAATAGTTAGGGCGTGAAGCTCACTAACTCTTCTTAGCGATGTGATTGCTACTAGAAAAGCCACTTTCCATGTCAGAAACTGTATCTCACAAGAGTGAAGAGGTTCAAAGGGTGGTCCCATTAGTCTGGTGAGAACTATGTTCAGATTCTAGAAAGGTGTCTGGGAGGAATCACTCTTGAGTCCTTCCATAAAAGCTTTAATGGCTGGCACCCTGAAAAGAGAAAGATGCTGTCTGTTTTGGAGATAAGCTGCCATTGCAGCCAAATGTATCCTGATGGAACTATATGCCAGATTGCATCTGTATAGATGCAACAAATAACAATGTTTTGCGTGGACGCATACAGCGGATTTATGTCATTATTGGAACAGTAAATGACAAATCGCTTCAATTTGGCCGCATAGCATGCCCTGGTTGTAGGTCTTCTTGCCTACTTGATGATGTTCATACAGTCAGGGGGCAAGTTGAGGTAGCCAAACTCTATGACCTCAGGAGCCATATTGCAAGGCTCAACTGTTGCGGATCTGGGTGCTGAATGTCTCCATGGCTCTGAGTGAGGAGACTGGGCGTGAGGCGCAGTCGTTGGTGAGGCACCACTGAAAGTTCTAGGAACGTGGTGTACCACGCCTGCCTTGCCCACGTTGGAGCAACCAGGATGAGCGTCATGGAGTGCTGTCGCAGTTTGCGGGCCACTAGCAGGATGAGCGGTGCTGGAGGAAAAGCGTACGCAAATCTGCCTGACCAGTTCATCCATATCGCATTGCCTGAGACTGCGGGTGTGGGAACCTGGCGGCGAAGGTTTGGCATTTTGCGTTTTCCTTTGTGGCGAATAAGTCTATCTCTGGATGACCCCACTGCTGCAAATATGGTTGGAGCACCGAGGGGTGTATCTCCCACTCGTGCATTTGATGGCTGTGCCTGTTGAGCAGGTCCGCCATCTGGTTGTCCTTGCCTGGGAGATGTTCCACCATGAGGAACATGTTTCACTGAATGGCCCACTTCCACATGCTCTGGGCGAGAGATTAAACAGTTGTGGAGAGTGTGTGCCTCCCTGCTTCTGGATGTAATACATGGCAGTCATGTTGTCCGTCCGGATCAGCACGACTTTGTTGCACAAATGCAATTTGAACGCCTTCATTGCCATGAAGATTGCCATCAGCTCCAACAGGCTGATCTGCATCTTTTGCTGCTGCGTCGTCCATAGTCCCTGCACGGTATAATGGAGGACATGCGCTCCCCAGCCCTGGAGAGATGAGTCCGTCGCCAGCACTATTTGTGGTACAGGCTCTTGGAACGGTCGTCCCCTGCAAAGGTTTTGTGTGTTCCACCAATGCAGAGAGTTGTATGCACGACCGGTCACCAACACTAGGTCTTTTAGATGTCCATGAGCCTGGTTCCACTGTCGTGCCAAGCACTCTTGAAGGGGACGCATGTGTAGCCTCGCGTGCGGGACTATGAAGATGCAGGAGGCCATCATACCTATCAGCTGCATAAATACCTGCGCTGGGAGTGAGTGTTGGGGCCTGAATTTCTGAATCAGCAATTGCATGCGGTTGAGTCTGGCAGAGTTTGGCTGTGCTGTTGCTGTCAGAGTGTTTATTGTCGCACCTAGGTACTGTTGCACATGTGCGGGTTGAAGGTGTGATTTCGGGTAATTCAGTGAAAATCCTAGACTGTCTAGGAGGTGAATCGTGCGGGACATGTGGCTGGCACATTGCTGGGCTGACTTTGCTTGTACAAGCCAGTCGTCCAGATAAGGATAGACATGGATGTGTTGTCTCCGAAGGTGCGCAGCGACTGTCGCCAAGCACTTGGTGAACACCCTGGCGGCAGTAGTGACCCCGAAAGGCAGGACCTTGAACTGGTAATGCTGGTTGTTTATGGTGAACCTGAGATATTTCCTGTGTCCTGGGTGAACGGGAATGTGGAAATATGCGTCCTTTAGGTCTAGGGTTGCTAGGAAGTCCCCCTGACTGAGCAATGGTAGAACTTACTGCAAAGTCAGCATGTGAAAATGTTCTGACAAGATGTACTGGTTCAGGGGTCTGAGGTCTAGAATGGGCCGGAGAGACCCGTCCTTCTTTGGGATTAAGAAGTACAGCGAGTACACCCCTGTACCCTGCTGTTCTAAAGGCACGAGTTCCATGGCCCCTTTTTGCAGCATACAGATTACTTCTTGCTACAATAAGTGCATGTGCTCTGCGGACATAGGACTGTGCCTTGGGGGTATGTTGGGTGGAGTGGAGGTTAGTTCCAGACAATAGCCGTATTGGATAAGTTGTCTCACCCACCTGTCTGTGGTAATGCCTTCCCAGACTGGCAGGAACTGCTGAAGTCTTCCCCCTACCGGTGTTATATGGTCTGGGGGGCAGTGACAAGGAGTCACTGCTTATTGGTGGCGGAGGATCTGGCATTATTATTTCCTTGTCCTCTGCCTTTGGTGCTGTTCCCACGATATCCACCCCTATTGTTTTTGTTGTAGGTGGCCTGTGTGCTCCCTTTGTTGTATTGGGCTTGCTGTGATGCTTGACCTCTAGAGTCTCCCCTGTTACCGGAGGGACGAAAGGAACCGCCCCTGAACTGTTCTGACTGCAGAGCCCCCATGGATTTTGCTGTCTCAGTGTCTTTTTTAATCTTTTCAAGGGTTGTGTCTACATCAGGACCAAAGAGGAAGTCAGGGTTAACAGGCGGATTGAGCAAAGTTGTTTGGATCTCTGGCTTAAAACCAGAGATGCGTAGCCAGGCATGCCTTCTAAGCATCACACTTGTGTTGATGGCCCTAGCTGCTGTGTCTGCTGCATCTAGCGCACACTTGTTGGATGCATTGGAAATAAACTTCCCCTCCTGTATCAGCATTTCTGCTCCCTCCTTATAGGCATCAGTCAGGTGTTGAAGTAGCTGCTCTAACGTGTCGTAGTGAGCCCTATCATATCTGGCATACCTTCCTGTTGCCCTCCGAACATCTCCCTCCTACCTGCAGTTCCGGAAGGACCTTAAAACCTTCCTATTCGCGCAAGCTTATACCGCTTAAACCTCTCCCAGCTGCTGCTATCCACTGTGCTACACATAGCGCCATGAAACCGCTGGGTAAAAGTGCGCTGAACAAATAATTTTAAATTCTAAATTCTAAAATTCTGGCTAATAGGGCCTGTGTATTTGAGATCCTCCAAATATTAGCCGCTTGAGCCGCTACTCGTTTGCCAGAAGCTTCTAAGATTTTGGATTCTTTGTCCGGAGGAGCATCACCACTTGTTTGAGAGTTCGCTCTCTTACGAGCATTAGCCACCACTAGGGAGTCCAATGGGAGTTGGCCCTTGATGTACGTAGGGTCGACTGGCGCAGGCCGGTATTTTCTTTCAATCCTTGGGTTTACAACCCTTGCCCTTGTGGTCTCCTTGAAAATGTCAGTAGCGTGTTTAAGGACACCCTTTAGCATAGGCAATATCTTTACTAATCTTTCTGAAGTTGAGAAAGTATCAAACAAAAAGTCCTCCTCCACTGGGTCAGCGTGCATTTCCACGTCATGGTTATTGGTTGCCCTTTCAATCAATGCGTTAAACGCAGCAGTATCTTCAGTAGGCGAGGTTTTGACGGTATAGGACTGAGTGTCAGGCTTGGTGTGTGGCTCACCAGGGTCAACAGGGTCAGTCCAGGGTTGAGGTTCCTCTTGATCTGTGTCAACAGGATAAGTAAATTCATCCTCAGTGTATCCCTCCCCCACATCCTCATTGGTGCGTGTGGGAGAATAGGCATAGTCTCATCCATAGGATTCCACAGGTTCAAATAGAACAGGTGAGGTGGCAGAATCCCTTTTCCTTTTGAGAGGGATTTTATTGGACTCCAAAGGATTTTCTGGAACGATCTTCCGTTTGTAAATGGCGAGTCTGCCAGAATCCGAGTCGATGAACAGTTTCGACTGATTGTCATAGGAGGGCGCTTGGAACACCACATCCTCCTCAGTGGGCTGAGTCCCCGAAACTACCGACACCTTTTTGGCCGTGTCGGCGCTCTTTTGTGGCTCGAACGTTTTGGGTCGAGCGGTCGGAGGCAGTCCGTACTTAATTGGTGGCGCAAGCATTGGAGACGAACCGACCTTCTTCGAGGGTGGCGCTGTCTTCGATCCGACCGACTTCGTCTGATCACCAGTTGGCTTGCGGCCTTGCGTCGACTCTCGGTGCGCAGCAGGCACGTTCTTTTGCTTCGACGCGACATGCTCTTTCGGGTCGGGTTTGCTCTTCGACTCGAAGGCCTTACTCAATATTGGCTTGGAGGCTGTAAGCTTCGGATCGATAGCCTTTTTAGCCTTGAGTACTTTGCCAGTGTCGCCATCTTTGGACGTCGACAGCGTCAAGGCGACGTGCTTGACCGTAGAGACGGGCTTCGGGCCGACGCCCCCTTGTGACCCCGAAGGGTCGATGACGCTCTTTGATTTGAGCCGACAAATCCGAGGCCGTCGATCCGAGGACTGGCTTTAGCAGTTCCGGTTTCAGTTTAGCATCGTCGGTTTCGGTTTCGATTTCACCGCTGAGAGTGGTTGATCGACCGATGGCTCTTTAGAAGTATTCTTAGCCGGGCCTTGACGCGGGGCTATAGAATGTGGATGAAGATCTTGGCTAAGGCCTTCCGGCGATGCCTCGACCTGAGCCAGTGTCAGTATTGGGCCCCGCGACTGCGGGTGGGCCTTGCTCATCGCTCGAGTCATCATCAACGGCTCCGATGGCTTCTGCGTCGTCTCCTACCTCGACGACGTCTTCCTCAAGGACGTAGTCTTCTTCTTCGTCCACATCATAGGTAAGAGTCGTGCTCCGACGCAGGGTCCGACTGCTGGTCAGGATCCTCTTCATCGACGCCCTCGTCGTCATCAGCCTCGAAGATGTTCTCCGGGTCGGGCGCCGTTGTCCTCGCCGACTGTTGTGCGGCGCGTCGAAGCCGAAGTGTCTTCTTTGACTGGAACTTGGAACAGGCCATGCAGCTGGCCTCGTCGTGGTCCGGAGATAGGCATTTATTGCACACTGGGTGTACATCAATGTGAGGGTATTTGGAGTTGCAGACGGGGCACCTCTTGAACGGGCTCCGTTCCATCGTCAATCGTTGTTGGGGCCTTGGTGTCGAAAAAGGCAAACGGCCTTCGACGTCCTGTTCGAAGAACTGGATCAAGTACTAGGCACCGAACGAGACAATACCGACGCCCCGAAGGCCTTTTGGCCTTGCGAAAAGAGTTTTATATCGATTCCGAACTTGAATCAAGAAAGTACATCCGAACCCAATGGCGGAAAAAAACAATCTGAAGATGGAGAGGATGCCCATGCACACTGTAGTCCAAGGGAGGAGCCACCTATCTCGTGATACTTCGAAGACTCTTCCAGGACAACAATGTGCAATCATCCGGACCCAACACTAGGCGGCGATCTATGCACAGATATGAATTCAGCAGCCCACATGCCTCGAACATTCTTGTATCTCTTCTGTAATATTCAGATTTCGCTCACCCTCCACTTTTTTAAAACGTTACAGACTCCGCTATTAAGGCTCGTATGGGGCGCCAAGCAGCCTCGCATCAGTCGGAAAATGCTGTCCTTAACATATGACAGAGGGGGATTCAGCGCGCCAGACTTTTATGTCTACTATCTGTGCTGCCAGGCACACTACGCATATTATTGATACAAGCCACACAATTTTGTTCCACATGTCGCAGTTGAGGAAGGTGATGCCCACCCTATTCCGCTGCGTGGTATACTGACACACACGACGACATACGCCTAGGGCGGAGATCAACACACTTGATACCACGGTGCTGGCGTGGCAGGCAATTGGTCGGACGCACAGGCCCCCACTGTACGCCCCTGCTTTGCCCATTGAGGGACACACTGCACTGTCAGTTGGGGGAGGATCGGGGGTCTGTGATGGCACTGCAGGCATCACACACATGAGTGACCTATTCCTGGAAGGTACATACATCACAGGGGACAACCTAGCCTATATTCAGAACCCAACACTCCTCTTTCAATTTACATGCTATTGATTGGGGCGCAATGAAAGAACACTACACTAGTTTCCCAGATGAGCCTGAGATTTTGCCCACTTTGCAAATGATCATCACCGCACCCACGAAGCACAAACTGGTCACAAAATGATATAAGGCAGTGCAAAAAGATACGCCATACAACAAAGCCTCCGGCCTGACCCGTTGGAATTTAGATATGGACACCAACATAACGGAGGAGGAGTGGACGGAAATCTGCTCGATAACGGGGCGTTTGTCGTCAAACAGCAACCTTCGCATCATCCACATAAAGTTTTTGCATCAAGTCTATCACACTCCTCACAGGCTGTGGAAAATAGTGTTGAGAACGACTGCTAGTTGCAAGAGGTGTGGAATGGGAGAGGCGGGCTTTGTCCATATGGCATGGCAATGTGTACAGATTTTCAATACTGGGAGAAAGTGCTACCTCTCCTCGTGACCATGACAGGGTTGTCTCTAGTCAACACACCGGCTCTGTGCCTGCTGGGATATGGTCTGAACCTGAAGGGGATCATTGGGAGATTTGTACAGCTGGCTTTGCTACTGGCTAAGAGCGGCACCCTGTTTACATGGATAGTAAGCGTTATCCAAAAGTAGACTGCTGGCTCAAGGACATGGCATACTGTGTAGAGACCAATTGAACAAAGAATTGCCACGTGCTTCACGCCCTAGAGACATATGGGCGCCACTATGTGAATACTTACTGACACAGGCTGAAGTTGATTCGGATTGAAAGTGTCTGCCTTGACTAACTTTTTGTTGCAGGATGAATACTTGTGCACGGTCAAAGGGAAACTGTTGTAACGGGGTGGTATAGAGGGAGGCAGCTCCCAGCGAGACACAACGAGATGTAAGTTGGCAGATACGATCGTAATGATGTTTAGGCAACAATGTGCGCTATGGCTTATGGCACTGTTTACTGTTGGCTATTTTTCCGATGTTTTGGTTCTGAGACACAGAGCAAGGCATTGTACTACTGTAACAAGCTATGTTGCACGTATTATATGTGATGACTTTATGCTCAAAAAAGTTTTTTTACCAATAAAAAAAAAAAAAAAAAAAATAGAAAACAATGTAGTAACATTGTCTATTTTTCTAACTGATCTTGTCCTTGGAAATCCAGTCTATTTTTCCACGGTGTACGTTTATGAATTTCACTGAGGGCCACCATAAGCGCTACTGGCAGCCTCTGGAAGGAGTGGAGTCCTTATATTCACCTTACTGGCTAAGGTTTAAGCTTTTCCAAACGAGGCATGTGCTATCAAACATGTTTTGCCTAAGGGCAGGGTAATGCGGTTTAGTGCTATATTACCTGCCAGAGGGCAGAGAATGATTGAAGTAAGTGAATCTATAAAATATCCAACGCCGCAGAAACAATGTTCCAGTATATTTTTACAATATTGTAAAAGTCTCATTCCTAGTTCATGTGGTCTATTTTTCCTCTGTACAATTTTACGGTGGAAAAAAGAATGCATTTGTGGCAAACATTACATCATTTTATTTTACTGAGATTTTGGGATACACTTCTTTGCAGCTTTGGCTGTCAAACTTCAGAAGTCAAGACTACTTCTTTGTGAACAAATTATTTCCTTCACAGATTCAAATACTTCTTTTTCTTCATAACATGCAATCATATAGCCAAAGCGTTTCACTCAATCACCCTGATCTGCCTCAGGGCGTCAATCCTCATACATGTTGTCTGAACCATCACTTGTACTTTCTATTAATCGCCATTGCTTTGCTTTTAATTTCACACTTTTCATAGAGAATACTTCAAATAGTTGAGACACCATTATGTATAGTTGAGACACCATTATGTCCATGGACAGAACAGCGTTTTGAAGGGTGCATGCTGAAAATTGCGTAAATACTTGCTAACTTCGAGCACACGCTATAAGAATAGAGTCAATTTAAAAGCAAAGCAATGATGAATGGTAGAAAGATAGAATGATGGCTCAGACACATGTATAAGGATTGTTTATGAATTAGGGCTGTTGACAGCTAACCTAAGGAGGTGGGCAATTTGAGTATTTAATATAGGGTATTAACTGATTGTGGGGTCAAATAGCCTTTAGCGGTCATCAAATTGTCTATTAACTTAGAGGTAATGTGTAGAATATTTGTCCAACACTTCAAGCAGTACAACAATAGCAAAATGACAAAATTCCAATGAGTAGAACAGGAGATATGCAATTTTGACTACTTCAGTGAAAATAGCGGCAAAAAAAGTACAAAGTGCCAACTGTTGAAATCTTTTTTTGCTGTTACTTCTTAATTTCGCGTTACCTGTTCTGAACTACATGTCCCAGAGTTCAATGCGCCCAGTAAAGATTCATATCCCCGCCCTAAAGATGGCGTTGCTGTTTCTGAATTGAACCTGGCAGTTTGATGACGGAGCGCCTACTGAACTGGTGAGTGCTCCGCACAATAATCGGCGGTTTATCTTGTATCCGCAAACGGAGATGACAACTTACAAGTCTCCCGTTTTTGTTTGACAGGCTGTAAGCTGAGGAATAGAAAACAGTGCGGTTTAACCCGGAAACCGCTTTACCGTGGTGTTTGAATTATCAGCAACTTGATCGCGATCGCAAGACGCGCAAGTAAAGGTAACCTGCACATGAATCTATTCCGCATGCAGTCTGCAGCGTAAACAGTCCGGATTTGTGCAGGCTCTAAAACTTTGCTACGCTCTTTCGCCCCTTTACCAGATCGATCAGCATGCCTGAAACCTGAGACCTTTGAGAACACGTTGTGTCTCCAGGTAGGCGGTCTAAAAACCTTGATTGTTGAGTCTTTTTACCACTTTAAATGTGTGAGCCGGTGCATAATCTAATGTGGCGACTTTGGTTCGCACCTTACAGGAACCACACGACATCTGAACTAGAAAGGGACAGGGAGAAAACACTTGCTACTGTCCGAGGTATGAATCTGGAATTTTTCCTTTTTGTTTCGCGGGTTCGCCCGCGTGTGTACAAACCTAAAGTACATTGTTTGTTCGCATTCTAAGCTTGATGTTATCTTACAGATAACAAGGTCCCGCTACAAGCACTGGTGCGAACAGATCCCCGAGATAAGGCCTTCGGAGTCACTGTCAGGTACTAAAAGGGCCATGAGGGGCATTGGGGGCTGTCACCCTGGTAATAAGAACAATTGGTGACATGTTGCTCTCCTTTTATCTTTCTTTTTAACATAAACACCTTTAGAACTACATTGATTGAGCCCTGACGAGAGTCCGTCAACCTGTCTCACGGACTCGAAACGCGTCGGCATCTGTGGAGGAATTTATGAAGGATACAGAATTTATTTCTGAGTCTCACTGATTACTGATTAATTTGTTTATATTCTTCCATTGTTTTTCCTGAACGTGTCTCTTTCATTGAGTTGATATATTGATCTTGGTTTATTGAATGTTCCAATTGGTTTATTGAATGTTCCAACATGACCATTCACTAATTTGAAAGGTGTATTATATTGATTGTGTGTTTTTGTAACTCGTTTTGTGATGTATATTCCTTTTGGTTGCATTATTGTATAGTAGTTGTTACATGTTGAGTGTCCTCCTCAGACAACCCGTCTGAGCATATATGTTGAAATTTCTAAAGTAAAAGGTAAAAATAAATATACCGAACAAATCTGAAATTCACTTCTGATTTGTCCGCTCGTAGTAGAGAGCATTGAGAAGTGGTGGGGGTGGCACGTGTTTTCCCAAAACTGTTGAAATCTGGCAGCGCCAGATCGGGACAAAATCACAAGTTCAGGCCGATCATGATGGAGCGCGGGCCAGCTACAGGGACCCAGTTAAGCCACTGAAAAGATGGCCTTAAATCCTGGTTTGTAGAGCATTGCGAGGGTCTGCGTCGAAGATTTACCATGCAGCTGAAGCAATGCGATGTCTACGAGATGCGGCGAGGTTGCGGTGCAAGGGCCAGTGTCGCAGTCATGGATCCCGTTGACGATGGCTTGCGATGGGAAGTCAAGCATTGAGGATGCGTCTTGCAGTCGGAGCAATGCGTTGGGTCCGAGGAGCTGTGACGGCAATCTGGGTCTTTGCTACGGGGAGGATTCACATTGCTACAATGATGCAGCGGTTGCGCCGTGCAGGAGATGAAGATGGGTCAGTTGAGCTGGGTCCACAGAGGCTAACAGAGTACCTCAGGCCCACTTTCAAGTGCCCAGGACTAGGGACGCACCACTTAGCAGGGTAGAGCCACATACGGTAGAGTCCAGGTGCTGGGGTCGAGGTTGTTGGAGCCTTCTGCCCCTGAGGCTCAAGTCAGAAGGCCAGTCAACTAGCTAGCCCTTGTGGTGGTCCTGATGCAGGTCAAGTCCATCTCACCTAGGCAAGCCCAATATTTACGGTCACACCGCCCAACAAGACCCAAAGGTTTACATAGATACATTGCCCTTTGGTCACTGACCCTGCAAAGAAAGCCCTTAAATCTTCCCTGCTATTTCTTCAGGGTTACAATTGCCAGAATAGTTCTCTCCCAAACTGTGAAGACGGTAGATGGAATCTGGTTGCATGAGCAAAACAAAACTATAGGTGAATAGCCCATGCTTAACCAAAGCACATAAGCACAACAGCAACACCTGATCCCAGGGATTGCATGGCCCCAATGCACAGGCACACCTCCATATCCAGCTGTGCAGCTGCTAGGTAAGAGGTTGAAGTCAAAAGCACAGCACAGGTGGATCCATATTCTACTATTGCAAACACCCCCCCCCCACAAGCTTGCACATATGCAGGCCCATCCATCACTCTACAAACAGTACAAACCTTGCACTGCAACTGGACAAGCAGTCCCTCGATTGGTACCTACAGAAAACTTGCACTCAAAACACACAACTCGCCCTGCACTCATACGGGCCCACCACACAAACACCTCACACGCATACCACATACGCCCACCACACACTCTCTCTCTCCTACCCTGAACTCACAGTCTACCAGTGCACCCTGCACTCATAAAAGCCGGCCCCTTTGTTACACAGGCTTTACAAGTGTACTCACACAAGCACACTGCTCAGTGAGACAAAAAAGCAGGAGGGGAAAAGACAAGCAAAACAAAGAAAAAAGGTGGCAGAAATGAAACTCTCCACCTTTCCCCATTTTCTGCTTTCCTCTCTTTTGCTCTGGGTCAAGGTCTGAAAATGACAAGTCCTGGTTCCCAAAAAAAAAAAGGAGCGCCTGTGCACACCACCAGCAAACACCTGTGCAAAATAAGCACTAACTGCCTCTTTTAGTGGTCCGAGACTCTCATGGTAACTCCATCATCCCATCGGAGTTAGCGATACCCGAGCATCCATAACTTCGGGCAGAGGAATGGGCTTACCGGGAATTAAAATTGGGCCCCTGAGGTCTCCTTTAGAAAGGAGAAATTAATTTTCCAGTGCAAACTGCCCCGGTCACTCCTTATTTTTCAATGTTACTTCACCCAGAGACATCACCTGCTTAAGCAGGTGGTGTTTCCAGGTAAACAACACAGATCTGCAAAATTACTGTATATTTCATAATCCCAATCAGGCCAGTAACTCCCAGTACTGGCAAAACCATGATTAATAGGTTTTGCAAAATTAAGTGCCAAGAGGCGCATGGAAGATGAAAAGCAATTTGTTGGGAATCTTGACTCCCATGTATTGCTGTTCCTCAGGAGCAGGTAATATGGGGTGGAAGAAGTTTTCAGGAGAGGAGTGGACAAGACTGGACAGTGTTTGCTTTGTTCCACTCAACAGGGAGAGATACAAGCTGTGGTGCAGTGGTCTCTCCTACATGCAGGAGTGAGGTGTTGGTGGGTGTAGTAGTGCCAGATGTATTGTAGTGTATTGTAATTGCATTTATATAGCGCTTACTACCCCTGACGAGACATCAAATCGCTTTTTCAGCGAGTAGCACGCTACTCTGGGACCCATAGAGGATTAGTGTTGAATTAGTATAGTGAAACATGAAAGTACATTTTAAGTGGTGGATAGGTTAGTCAGTTATTTGGAATGATAGCAAAAGGATAGAGGAGGAAAAAGGTTTGTAGTTATATAGCGCTTGTTACCCTTGATAAAAGATAAAAGATTAGTGGTGAATTAATATGGTGAATTATGAAGTAATTTCAGTGGTGGATATTAGTCAGTTATTTGGAGTGAGAAGGATAGCGGAGGGATAAAAGGGGAAGAAAGGTTTGCATTCATATAGCACTTGTTACCGCTGATGGGTGTTGAAGCGCTTTTCTGGTGAGTAGCATGCCACTCCGGAACCCATAAAGGATTAATGATAAATTAGTATAGTTGAATATGGAATTTGAGAAGTGAACATGTTAGTCTGTTAATTTTGATTGAAGAGGATAGTGGAGGGATAAAAGAGTGAAATATTTATTTATTTATTTTGTTTTTAGCAGTAGGAGGAAGATTAGGATGAGTAAAAAGGAATTTTGGAGGGGAGGAGTCAGAGGGAAGAGTTTAGAAAGGTTTGCTTTAGGAATCGGTCTAGTAAAAGAGGTGTCAGATGATGCAAGAAGGGGTAGAGTAGGAGAGAGTCTAGAAACGGTTAGTTTGGGGATCATAGTAGTGGTATGGGGTTTGGGATAAATAAGAGTGGATGTAGAGGATATATTGATAGATGTATAGGATGCGAGATAGGTTAGTGCATCGGAAAGAGTAGTAGAAAGAGGTCTGAGATGAGTCAAAAGGTTGGGCTAGAGATATTTTGAGCGAAGTATAGGCTGAGGAATAGGGTAGTGCATTGGAAATGATAAATGGGTTAATGGGCAGCGTTTCATGCCCTGGCCAGTCTCGAACAGGATCAAACAGGCAACTGCCCTTGTCCTCTCCGCCCTTAGCCTCAACGCCCTGGCTGAGACGCCTGAGCCCTGGCTGAGACGCCCGAACCCTGGCCTTTTATAGCCCTAGTAATCAGGTGACCCCTTCAGCTAATGGGAACCCTAGCCCTAACACTATCCAATCGCAACACTAGCCCTAAAATCAAGAACCAATAGGAGACCAGGACATTACAGCCAATCGTAGCCCTAGTCCAAGCACCTAATCAGTTCAAAAACCCTGATCTCTACGTCCAATAGAGGCCCTAGCCCTACCAGTAGTCAAAACCCAAGTCCAAGCAACCAATGGCATAGGAAGCCCTAGCTCCTACTTCCAATAGAAAGCCTAGCCCTACTCTTAGTCCCACAACTAGTCCAGCAACAAATCACACCAGATGTGTACTGTTAGGAGCACAGTATGAAGCAGGGGTGTGGTATTTAATAAAATTTCTACTTGTCAATGGGACAGGTTGCTTCTTAAATCTACTTGTCCTGTAAATTAAACACTTGTCCCTTTGGAGCCATGTATGGCGCCAGTCTCATTGTACAAGAGCTCTGATAATAGCCTCTCCGATTATGCTAGGGCTCAAAGCAGATCTGCATACTGGGACTGGAGGTAGCGGTAAGCAGGGCTCGACTGGCCGTAGCGCGCACCGGAAGTTTCCCAGGTGGGCTGCGACGGTGGAGACCGGTTGTACACCCCAGGGGGTCCGTTTTTGTTAATGGGGGCCAGTTTTGCAGCATAGCTGCAATATCCGCCCTCAGCAACAAATGCGGCACAAAGCTTTCTGCTAGCACCACCTCGGGCGGGCCGAGATCTTTGCAAGGGCCGGTTTCAGTTCCCAGTCTGGCCCTGGCAGTAAGCAATAGTTCCAGGGCAGAAATGATGCCCTTTTGAGCCTCTGCAAACCTACTAACTTGTATGTTTTAGGGGTTTTTCGCCAGCTCTTCAATATTCTTTTCACATACTGAGAAAGGCTGGAAATGTACTCCTTCTAGGGTTGGAAACAAGTGGTTGGAGAGAAAGTGAACTTGTAAACGCTCAACTGATTTTCGCATGAGCAAATCCACACAGGCGTTTTTGCTCGTGCTAAAATGGAGTTCACAAATAATTTCTAGGAGTAGGATTTCCTTGCTTACTTGTGTAAATTCTTATGAATTAATGAAAGACAGAAATCTCACTAATGCAAGGGCATATAACATGGATGCACCTTTGTGACGGTCTTTAAAAATTTGGTATCCAATAAGGTCTAGTGTTAACCAATATCTTCAGTTTTAATCAAAAGTGTACCCTTTCATCTGTTGGCTGGCTTCACTGTGACCATATTCTGCTCTTTCACAGGAAGCATATTGGCACACAAAGATTTGTTTAGTGCCAGGAACTATCGCGATGTATGCTTTTTTAAACCAATTTTTTTTCTCCATTTTTGCCAATGTTTGTTATAATAGCATAGACCCAGCAGCTTCCACAACAATAAGGTTTACAAAAACTATGCCAAAACAAGGTGAGCATTGACAAATCCAAAAGGCAGACTACCAATGTCAGACCTAATGGCTTTGCCAATGCTGGTTTATTTTCATGTTTCCCATAATCTTGTTGAAACTGGTTACACTGATTTTCCATTATGAATATTTATTGAAAATACATTCTAGCATGTATCAACACATTTTACTAAATTAAGCTTCAAATTTTAGCAAAGTGTTTTTCCCCCTAGTTACCTTTGTTTGTGAACATTTTATTTGGAAATCAAAGAATAGTGAATCTAGCTTTCAAGTTGCTGCAAATATTTGCATCCAACCAGAGCATTCTGGGAAAATTATACGTAGCCTCAGTGTTAAACTTTGCAAATGTGTGTACATTTTCATACTGAAGCCACTGTCAGTAGTGCAGTCAGAGTTTACATTTCCTTAGAGCACTCCCCCTAATAATAAAGGCTTTGCATTAATGAGCCATAAACACATGTGCGAACAGCATTAAAATACACACAAATATTACTTTAATAGACGACAATGCCCTTACCACCTATAATGTGCTACTGTAAACTGGCAGCCAAAGAGTTTGTTCGGCAGGGGGTTGGGGCTACTTGTCCGAAGGACAGAATAAACATACAAACCTTTTGTTCTTGATCCCAAACAATGTGTCCGGGGCTTAGGGCTAAAGGAATTCCACACACCCCATGAAGATTGCTCCTCACCTACCATCATTATGCAAGAGGATGAATGACATTCTGGATCAAGGAAACACCCACCCTCTTTATCAGGGAAGCACTTTTGCAAAAACAAAATAAGTAAATAAAAACACTGGCTTTTATCTTTTTAATATTGTACTAAATCTCTCGGTTTGATTATTAGGAAAATATATTATTGCTTTGATTATAGCGATCATATTTTTAAACACATTTCATACCTTACCCTGAAGATTTAAAAAGGAGTATATCAAAAGGTGTTTTCTTCATGCTTTTTGATGAACAATAAAGTATAGGTGGCTGTTGCAGCTGGGCGATTCCTGAAATCTACGGACATTGTTTCAAGCAAGCTCTTTACGGAATACTTCCCTCTAACCCATGAAATCATCGCGCTATATGTGGCTATGACCATCTAGGGTGAATGAAACACATCAATTAACCAAAGGGAGACCCTTTTCAGTGAACTACCTCCGCATTCTAGCTTCTGCTCTTATCAGCAATGGGTCTCTTCCTTCTGACTATACCATAGTGTCCCTTTCCAGTTAAGCCTCAACTCTTTCCTAAACCCGGTTGGTCTCAGAGAGCCAATTTCGAAGCCATTAAAAACGTTAATGATAATTATGCAGCTTTATTTCAGAACATTGCTATTTCCATAATTCACACCCTGCTGCCATTAAGATGCAGATCAACAAATGGGCGGAGCCAAAGTCCTACTCAGTATACTCTTTGTTCACCATGACATGGGCTCTTAACGCAGCTATAACTCTCTCCCCCCAGATCTAAACATGGTTAATCCAATGCTGTTAATCGAGTGGGCAGATCAATTTATGGTCCCTTGAACACAATCCCTGCCACAGACAGAAATTATCCCTGTGGGGATATGTGAAAGTAGGTCAGTTGTCTGCATTGTAAGGCTGGAACAAAAAGAGTGTTCCAAATTGTTAACTGGTGCATAAAAACACCCAGCAGCTAAAACATATTGTATTACAAAAAGGAGGGTGGAGGATGTTTCAGGCAGCAAAGAGGTCAAGGACGTAATGCTCCCTAGGCATCGAACAACACTACTTCAAATTTTAGGAACACGTATCTGACACATCATTTACAGAGCTTTGAATGTAGACATTTTCCACTTAAGCAAAATGCGCAGCTACGAGGCTGCGCATCTGTAATATGTAATTAGACAAAAGAGTAATATAATCTGCCGTCACCAAAGAGAGCAAACATCACCAGTACAACAGGATGTGTGTATCTGGAGTGCAGCTGTGGCTGTGTATAAGCTGGCCAGTCATGCCAGCCACTGCCATTTTCTGTAATCTGTTGGTTACAAATTCAAAATCGAAAAAAACACAACCCAAATTTCCAAAACTCCAAGGCCAGTCAAACGAGTGATGTTAAAGGGAGTAATAGTAACATTTGCTGTTTACAATATTTGGAAATTATACAAGTACGGCAACTACTCCAATCTATTATTAAGAAAACGTATTAAGATGTGCAATGAAATTGTAAATTTGCTAACACACGGCTTGGTGCCATCATGTTTCAAACATGTGCTGGATGTATATGTCGTCTGAAAAGATTATACCTCCAGACGAGGGTACATCCAACAACTTTTATTATGCTCTGCATGGCTCTTTGAAATCAGAGTAACTGACTGAAACTATTAAGGACCAGATATATAGAGCCACAACTGTCCGGCCTAGTGTGTGCAAGGGGAAAACAACTTAACAGAAAGGCAAAGTTTAATTTTAGGAACCAAAAGTTTGACAATGCACCATTGGAGAGGAGTGCTAGGAGGCATGCAACTACCTCCTTCCTGCATGGCTGATGAAATTTGAACAAGACCTGTCAGAGAATAGGTAAATGGGGCAGACCCTGTACCATTTCTAAATCTGAGGAGACGTGCTAAAAGGTAACATACGTGTATTTTGTTGCATTTTAAAACGCAATAAACAAATTCTACATACTCTTAACTCAGTCAGACATCAGATAACGAGCAAAGGGAACAACATAAGAAACAAGTGGAATTGATGATTTCTTAATTACAGCCATATGGGCACAACTTCTCTAGGTAAATAGTTTGTGTTTCTTATTTTTATGCAAATATAAGCTGTCCTGCCTTTACTTGCTGCACACAGTTTCGGAACCAAACAATGAGTTTAACTTTGTATGACCATAACAAGACCTAATTTGAATCAATGATCTTATATAAACAAATTAAATAAGCCTTTCAACCGACTGACAAAGTAGCTGAAACAAAACATATGAAAAGAGGGCTCACTTCAAATACGATTTTGTAAAACAGTATTTGTGCCTCAAAGGTTTATTTTTTGATACACCTCACCTTCTGTGCAAATCAACCAAAAGCTAAAAGAGGGAAAGAGCAGGGCGAGGAAGAAGTAAAAAAGCCACACATAACTCCTATACACAGAATAACAAGCATTTGCAATGCAATGGTCTCGGCATCATTAAAGGTAGAGCTATTGGCATTGCTCATGACATTTTTTTTTTCTTTAAATCACAAATAATCGGCATTGTCATTAACATTGCAAATACACAGCACTCTGCACTCAACAGCACACACTCACTCTGCACACTCACTCTGCACACTCACTGCTCTGCACACTCACTGCTCTGCACACTCACTGCTCTGCACACTCACTGCTCTGCACACTCACTGCTCTGCACACTCACTGCTCTGCACACTCACTGCTCTGCACACTCACTGCTCTGCACACTCACTGCTCTGCACACTCACTGCTCTGCACTCACTGCTCTGCACTCACTGCTCTGCACTCACTGCTCTGCACTCACTGCTCTGCACTCACTGCTCTGCACTCACTACTCTGCACTCACTACTCTGCACTCACTACTCTGCACTCACTACTCTGCACTCACTACTCTGCACTCACTACTCTGCACTCACTACTCTGCACTCACTACTCACTACTCTCCACTCACTACTCTGCGCTTCTGTGCAACACTGTAAGACCCCAATAATAGCAAAAGTTTTCGCTTGCACGAAAAACTGTTCCCGTTTTGTCAATGCTTGTTTATTTCTTTGTTTCCTTTTGTTTATGGCCCTCTGTCTGCTCACTGACACTTTCTTTCACAAAAGTAAGAGCGTGCCTGGTTCCATACACGAGGTAATGTCAAACAGCCGACAAATAGTGCCACAATTGTCCTTGACTATGCTCCTAAAAAAATTTAATTTATTTTATAGTGTTCGCTATTACAACATGTAGCCGTGAGGCTAAAGGCGGTTCGATTTTAGCTATAGAAGGGCTTGAGCGAGTCTTTAAGGGCCAAAAGTCTTGAAGATAGGATGTGAAAGTTGTCACTTGTGACTCCACACACGACATTTGCTGGTAGATAGCAGTGGGTGCTGCTAGCAGCCATGAAGCCCTCAGTCCCTTCCTTGCAGGGCTTTAGCGAGCGTATGTGGCCAGGAGAGCAGGAGTGCTGCTGCATCGACTCCGGCGTGCGTGTAGCGGTTCATAAATACTGGTAATAAAGGGGAGCATTTGAAGAGGTAAAGAAGCAGCCACCTCACCTATGTGCTTGAAACAGGCAGCATTGTGGTCGAAGCAAGCATTCCCACACAGCTAACACCCACGGATCAGAGCAAAGTGTTTCGGTTATTAAACTTGCATTTCAGTAAAACACAATCAAAAGGCTTTAATGTACATTGTACAATGTCAATAGGTGTGTCACAAAATAAAATAAGGTAGAAAAAACAATTATTATTACAATTTGGTGCATTACAATTAATAGACAGCTGTATCAAAAAATAAATTAGGCAAGCTGCCTTGTAAATACTGGCAATGTAACATGCATTAGTTAAATAGCAATGTCGTTAACATTTTCTGTAAAAAGTATGTGAACAGAATGTGAAACATATTATGCGACTGCTAAAAAAAAAAACAAGCCTACTCATTTCGCGGCCGCCCCGGAAGTCAGGTACGGTCGCCTGTGACGGGGGCGGGGCCACGTTCACACCGGAAGAGGAGGCAGGCGGAGTCGTAGCGTCTCGCGGCCCGGGGCTCCTGTGAGCGGTGTAGAGCCCCGGGGCCGCGCCAGCAGGAGGTTGGGCGCCGCGTGCTGAGGTAAGGTAAGTTCTGGAGCGCGATTGGTGCACTTGTGTGTGTGTATGCTCGTGTGTGCGTGTGTGTATGTATGTGTGCGACGGTGACGGCGGGGGAGGGGGGGCCTCGGTGCACTTGTGTGTGTGCGCGCGTGTGTGTATGAGTCAGGGGTGGTGTCGCTGTATGTATGTATGTGCGTGCGTGCATGGGCGCTTGTGTGTGTGTATGCGCGCTTGTGTGTGCGTATGCGCATGCGTGTGTGGTGCTTGCGCTTCCCAGGAGACAGCGCCTGGCCACAGCGCGCGTTCCAGTTACAAATCGCCTGGAAGGATGCGCATGGCCAGGACTGTCTCCTGGGAAGCACGCTCGGTGACATAAGATCTCGGCGGAGACGCGCTTACGCGCGTCTTTTAGCCGAGACCTAAAAAGGAGGAAACCATAAAACGTCACTCCACAATAGTGGCATTGACAGATCAGGCGCAAAGACGCCCCATAACACAAAGGCTGGATTTCATTTGCCATAAAAAGATCCCAGAGGCAACCAAGAAGAACATGATAGGAAACATGAAAACTAAAGGGAAAGGCGAGGGGAGTGTCTGTAGACTCGAGTGACGGAGAACAGACAGTTTGGAGTTATTACTTAAAGAGATCATACCACACCATCACTTGTGAAGGACGTTTCACTGCAAAGAAACGAAAGATTATTTCAAAGCAACAATTTAGCACCATACGATAGAAACGCAGGGGTTAAACATGTGGAGCAAGTGAGTTTAATGAATACGTCTTTGTCTACTTTCTGAAACAAATTCGACACTAGAAAAGGTATCCCACTGGATCCTCTCCCTTGTTTGGTTTTTCTACTACCAGTTCGAATTCAATAAATCACGTGCCTAATCAAGAAAACAACCTGCAATAGTAGAAACAGAGTAGGGTGTCTTCCTTCAAAACAGGCTTTATGGACACTATTTCCAGTCTTGAACTGTTGTCTGGAAGTCTAATGCATTCTGGATATGGATACTGTTTAGTCTTATTTTGCTTCCACCGTCCTAATTAGACAAACGCCCCTGAATCAATGATGTGTAGGTGACAAGTTCAGGACTAAAAACAGTGTCCATAATGACTTACAGTGAGGCAGTCAACCTAAAACCGACAGAAATAACGAGGCTAAAATGCAAGAAGTGGATAGCGAGCAACAAAGAGGTGCAAATGAAAGTGGAGGAGATGTGGCCCAACAACTAGAGCAGCCAACTTTCGACCAAGGAAACCAGATTTGAACCCCAACCTCACCGTACCATCCTATGTTTCTGCGATAAAGCTTGATTTCCCCGTGCTAAAAAAACAACAACATCCGGCGCCCATACAGAATTGTAAAATGTGTGGTTTTCATGTAAAGCGCTCCGATATCCTTGGGCCAAGTTCACTCGATACTCAAGATCATCACCAGTCTTAGAATTAGCATACAATCAGAACAGGAAAACAAAAAATAACTTCATGTATATAATATACAAACCATGAAGCAAAGAAGTTAAAGCAGACAAACAAGGCGCCCCCCCTCTACCCCAGCATGCAGCGGGAGCCGGCATTGCTCCCGCCGGGAGGGAGCACCTACTAATGCTGCTCTCTGGGCGGGAGCAAAATTCTTGATCCGTTTTCCTGCCCGCACTGACAAGGGCAGGGAGACAGATCAAAGTCTGCTTCCAGCTGGAGTAACCATTGGAGTAATTTTGTCTAAGTGGGTGGACTCCCTGGGGCCTTTAAAAGTTCCGAGAGGGGGACTGTCCGGACACCCTCTTGATTGGAAAAAAATGTCATGCGTACCCCCCCCCCCCCCCATTTTTGGAAAATTTTGGCCAGTTGGTGGACTCTAATGGTTTCAGGTAGGAGGGGAATAGGGGTGTGGGAGAACACAAACACACGCCCCGCCCCTAATATCTAATAATTTCATCCCCAGGGTGGGCTGGAGGAGTGGGGCCATGGGCACCTCTCCCATTAATAGAACAAAGCTGCACCGGGGCAACTATTTTGTTTTTACGATCCTGGAGCAATTTCTGCCGATGTATTTTGTTTTTGGACTGTGAGCGGGCCCTCAGGGACCACCCCGGCCCCATGGGGTCTAAGGGGGAGGGGAATCAGGGTATCCCTACACTGACCCCTTATATATTTCTTTTTTACATGTTCAGGGCAGGGGACTAAGTCCGGAGTCTTACAATGACTGCCAGCAACATTTTTCTCATGTAGCTAGCAGCCCATCCGAGTGCTCGGTCCTGCGGGAGAAAATTGGACCAAAGGAAAAAGGCTCCCTGGGCCAATCAGAATGCTCTATTTTTAGGTCGAGCCTAGTGCAGCGCTTGCGCTGCTTGCTCGACTTTAGTAAGGGGCTTTTCAAAGTGCTACCCGCGGGCCACCAGCCTGCGGTTACGTGCACAAGCATGCATGCCTCGCTCTGCCTCTCCAATCATTGCTGCGCGCGCCTCCCCGTATGCTTAGCACGTCATTGCGATCGGGATCATTTTAGTTTTCACCGCAATCGCGATGACGTGCCAAGCACGAGAGGGATGCGCGCGCAGCAATGGCCCCTGAAAAGTACCGCCCCTCGTAGTTTATTTCCAGTGTCATTGTTTGGCGTGAGCAGCTGTGGTGCTTTTTGGGGGTGGGAGGGGGCTGGTCTTTGTAAGAAGGGGCAAAGCTTTTCTTTTCCATCAGAAGATCGGTTGCATGCTCTGGCGCTGCCACCAGCTACAGGGCTGAGATAATCTCTGCTGTAGCAGCATGAACCCGGCATGTCTTTCTCTCTGCACATCATACATATCCCCTGTACCCTTGGTGTGGCCACATCCACGCTCTGAGTCCGTATAGGGTTCCATGGGTCCATCATTCCTACCCATAACCCCAATCTGGGCTTCCTTCATAGTTCGTCTACCAGCTTCCCACACGTTGCTTCGACCCATCTTTCATTCATTTACAACTTAACAGTACCATTTTACGGTGGTTGCTAGTTGCTGAAACTATTCCCATCAAGCAAGCCCAATGTGTTTTTCTCATCAGTTTCCATCATAATGTTGCTGCGGCTGTTCTCGCATTGTCCCCTTTTTGAGATCAATTCACCTAACATATATTTGACTCAACTATATTTGATTTGGGATTCCCACGCATCAGGGACTGGTCGCACACACTCACCGTAAGTGTTTGTTAACCCCTCACTGCAGATTCCCCGATCAAAGGATAGATAGGTTCATGTAGGCCCTTGTCTGTGCATCAGCCATTTAATTTGGTTATACTTATGTAATTCGAAAATCAGCCCAATACATTTATCCTATTTACCCTAGCATTCACATAACATAATATCAAAGGGTTATTCCATTTCCTACAGAGCGAAAGTGCAGTGAAAGTTTACCTAGTTCTGTCTTCCTGCAGCTAGTGGGAAGGAGAGAAGCACTGCCTAGATGCTCTTTCCTGAGCACTTTCTCGGATTCCCTGCATAAGAGTAAGTGTGCTTTATAAATACTCTGCGATGTGCAGTTCACCGCAGCCCCCAACCTAGGCCGCCCATTTCCTGGTGCAAGCTACATTAGAGCTATAGGGGTAACTAACTTTCTTTTACCGTTTGTGCTATCCTTACTGTCAAGTGTTTAACAGTGCAACTCACCCACCCCATAGGCATCCTCAGTCTGCTTTTTAAATCCCATTTCTGGTATCTATTGCCTTATTTTCAGCACAGAAATTCTCTAGTCCCCTCCTCTGCGGTCATCACAGAAATACCCTAGTCCCCTCCTCGGCTGTCCGGTTTAGGGACGTGTTTGGGCCAGTCTTCTGACACGCTTTTGCACACTTCAGCAGGCTGCCTGTCTCCCATTCCTTTACCACTTTGACCCTCCTCCTTGCTGCACAAGCACCCTCCCGAGCAGCCGGAACAAGTTGGCGCGAGCTAGAAATGAAACAAGCATTGGCATAGCCAATAGGTCTTGCCTTGGGGACCTTTGAAGTGTTTAGCCATGCAACAGTTGAGGTTGTTGCACCAAGGCTATTGTGCTGCAAAACTAAATACTTCTAAGGTCCCAAAAGCGAGACCTATTGGCTATGCCATTGCTGGTTTAAAATTGGGTTTGAGGGACTCTCACAAGAGTCTCTCAAACCCAATTGTCCAGATATGTATATTTGTTTTGACCTTAATATCTCAAAACTACTGAACAGATTTACACCAAATCGCAAAAAGCACGATTTGCGTATCAAGATAGATCTTCGTCCCAAAATTGGTCTTATTCCGTTCAGCAGTTTTCGCTGTAGCCCTTCTTAAAGAAGTCTATGGAAAATGCATGGGGGGTTTGCGTTTTGGGTCCCCCATTTTTCCCGGCCTCTGTTTGACATCACCCCAAAACTTTCCATGAACAAACTAGTCAAAGAGTAGCACCTTTTGGAAAGTTTTGTGGAGATTCTTCAAATGGTGCCAAAGTTATTGGCAATATAAAAAATGCTTTTCCTATGGAACAGATGACCTAACTTTAACTACCCAATGGTGACTGCCAGTAATTAATATATATGTGTGATAGATCTATGTACATAGATATATAGTTGGAGATCTATCTATCTATACATCTATCTATATATTTTTAAGAAAAGAAGTCTGGAGCCGAGTTTCGTCGTCAGCCCCAGAAGTGATGGGTGTGGTGCCTATATAGGCGCCACCCCATTGCACTGAGGTCCGTTTTATTTCGTGACTTTTCACATCAGGAGCACAAAATCACGATGAACACCGACCATGGATGTGGAAAACTAGAGCCCTGTAAGGGGAAAACCCTACCCTTAGAAATCAGTTTGCAGAGCGGCGAGGATGGGTTGGTCGGTAAGAAATCTGCGGCTAGATCGGCTCTACCAGACAAGGCGTTACCAAATGTAAGCAACTTGTTCATCTGATGGACTTCTAGCTGCAGATTCCTTACCTTAGAATAGATACCCAAGCAACACCTTCTTGGAGGTAGGTCTGCGAAATGGTTTCACACTAGAAAGTCCTGCAAGACCAAATGAGCAAAGTGGCTGTCCTGACTGACCAGACTGTCCAGGCAGTAATGCTTCATAAACATGAGCAGAGAAGCCCACGTAACTGCCTGGTAGATATCCAGGACCTGAACACCATGTGCTAGCACAGTGTTCACAGCCTTGGCTCTGGTGGAATAAGCATGCAAACCGTCAGTGGGTTGCTTCTTCACCAATGCACAGCAGATCTTAATGCAGAGCATGATCTGTCGGGAGATGGTCAGTTTCTGCACATCTTTTCCCTTCTTCGAACCAACATACTCCATGAAGAGTTGGTTGTTCACCCGGAACCCTTTCCTGCAGTCAAGATAGAATGACAATGTAAGGGCAAAGGTGAAAACATACGCTGAAAACCTTTTCAAAAACCTATTCACCATAGGGGATTTGAAAAAGGATCGCAGATCAGGCAACCGCAGAAAGGCTGAAATGGCAGAAGGATAGACCTTGTAGGTGCCCAAACCAGAGACCTACTGGGCAAAAGAAAGGATAAAGAAAAGGACCAGAGAGAGAGAGGGGAGCCGAAAGAGGGTAAACATGTTTGCCTGCACACTATGCCACAAACTTGCCCCAACGGCAGGAGTTTACAGTCTTGGTATAGGGAAGCCTCACTGCCAAAATAACATTGAAGACTTCGGGAGGAAGGTCGTAAGCTGTCAAATGTCAGCAATCAATCTCCATGCATGAAGGCAGAGGGTTGACAGATTCTGGTGGATAATGCTCCCCTGCTGCTGCGACAGAAGATCCTCCCGAGGGGGAAATCTGATCAGAGGACCAATGGCCATGTTCAACAGCTTCATGTTACCAAACTCTCCCAGCCCAGTCTGGAGCCACAATGATGACTTGGGCCCAGTCGTTCCTGATCTTCTTTGGAACTCTGGGCAGGAGTGGTATGGGCGGAAAGGCATACCGGAGGCCTAAGCTCCACCGAGAAGCGCCTCAGAGCAAGATGAAAAGCTTCTCAGAGCAAGAGCCACCATGGAAACTCCAGTATGAAGAACTACTGACACTGCGCTTTCTCAGTTATGATGAACAAATTTAACCAAAGCTCTCTTCACTGCTAAAAGAGGCCTTGCACCATCTCGGATGAAGATGACATTCATGATCTTCTAGGTAACTATGCTGAGTTAGTCCATTCTGACGGTCAGAGAGCCTGCCAGATGTTTTACCACTAGGAAGATGCCTCAAAGTTCCAGCCATGTCCAAAGACGCAGGGCCACTTGACAAAGGTTCCAGTACCCCAACCCGCCCGGTTTGTTGCAGTACCACATGGCAATGGTGATGTCCGTGAGCACCTGCACTTGCCGTCCCTTGAAGAAGATAGAAAGGCTTTCAATGCCAAACAGATCACTCAGAGCTCCAACAGACTGATGTGAAGTCCGGATTTCAAAAGAGAACAGAGTCCTCGGATCTCCACCTCTCCCAGATGGCTGCCCCATCGCAGGAGTGGTGCATCTGACAGCTGGCAGCCTACCCATGGGGCATGTGGGTACATTACCCTCAGCCAAGCAGAGATTGGGGAGCATGCGCAGTGCAGTGGCTGGAAGGATATGGACGTGGCTGGAAGCCCCTTTTGTAGTCACAAAAGTAGCAAAAGGCCGATTGGGGGTGGCGAAGGGCCACAGAAAGGATAAAGGACCTGGCCATAGCCATGCTGTCTTTCAATCACTCTATCGCTGAATCTGTATTGTTTCTGAAGACATGGGAGTCAAAGGGCACGTGTCACCAGCTTGGTGCTTGGACCTCCCCAGAAAAGCCAGTCATCCTCAACCAGGCATGGCATCAGAGCCACAGCTGAAGAAACCGTTCTGCCCAGTGAGGTAGTCTTATCTAGTCCACATCAAATTGTGAACTTCACTGCATCGCTCGCACTGGCAACAGCCTTGGAGAGTAGGGGTTGGGCCTCCTCCAGGACAGCTGGAAGCACCTTCCCAAAGGTCTCTAGTCTCTTGGATTCCCAATAGGGTGGTGCGGTTGGGAATGTGGCAGGATTTACGTGAGAGTTGGAGGCTTGATGGGTGGGAGAGCGGCAGGATTTACGTGGGAGGTGGCGGCTTGATGGTTCAAGCCTCCACCCCTCACGTAAATCCTGCCGCATTCCCAACCACACCACCCTCTTGGGAATCCAAGAGGCTAGAGACCTTAGGGAAGATGTTTCCTTCCACCAGTCCGGCACTGCGACTTGTGAACACTGCGTGGTTTTTGGGCCGCTGTTCTCAGTCTCTGTGGGATACGGTTGCCAGGTGCAAAGAGGATTTCTGACTCTGCGACCACTCCCAGGGCCTTCCTTTCAAACCGAGACCTCAATTGTAGTGGCGTCACATGTCAAGCCACCTGGAGCTTGAGGGATTGCTCCCTCAAGGCCTTCGGGTTCATGATGCAGCAATCTGCACAGGCCTTTGGGTCGTGTCTGCGCTCAAAGCATCAGAGGTATACACAGTGCGGGTCTGTCACTGACCTAATCGGTGACAGGCGCAGCAGGGCTTTAAGCTGGCCTTCCTTATTGACTTCCTGCCACACTAGGAGGAAAAACCTATAAAGACATCGACAAAGGACAAAAAAAGTTTTGTGAACAAATGACTAAGGAGTAGATTTTCTCTGGATCTGCGCTGACTGGCGTGAAAAGAAAATAACCAATGTCAGCACGCTGGGTGGTGTCCATATAGGCACCACGCACCGCACTTCTGGCTTGGATGACACCATGTGGAAGAGAAAAACACCACCTACTGGTACGCGGGGGTATTGCTCACGAAAAACAATTTGGAACCAGTCTGATGCCTGGGGATAATTCTGAAGTAACCAATCTGCAGCTAGAAGTCTCCATCAGATAAAGTTAAACCTCTGAAGAGCTGTAATTGTAGCGAAACATATGTCAGGGGTTGCTTTTATTCACTCCAGGTAGGCTTAGATGGTATTTTACCAATCCAAAGATGTAACACTGTGCCTAGAGTGGTGATTGGCAAAAGACTTCGTGCCTTCCACGCCGGGCTAGAAAGGGACAATGCTAATCCTAGGCTTAAAAACTTTGCTAGGAAAACAGACATTTGAGGTAAGCAAATTAAAAGTGTAGCTGGTGTTGTAGGGTGCTCTACAAAGGAGCTGTTCTTGACCTAAACTTTGGAACTACCCAGAGTTTCTGCTTCTTTATTTGCATAATATGTGCATCACTGTAAACCTGAAAGTGTATTGTTGTGATACACTAGAAAGTGAAGGATCACAAGAAAATTATATATATATTTCCCATTACTATGGGAAAGTGTACACCGTTACTATTTTGCCATAAACATGCATAACAGGAATAACATACCTCACCCTCATTAAACAGAAACTGTACATTAGAACAAGGTTTTAGAATTTACAAACTTGCACTCGCCTTTCTTCTGCATTTTACAGATCACACAGTAACTTCCTTCTTTTCGGTAAAGCTTTAAGCTATTTTGTTGAGCCCGTCATCAAGCATACATTTGTATTCGTTAGGCGACCATTTCTCCTCATGATTGATATAAAAGAATGAGTTACTAATTCTGCTTTTTCAACTCCAATACTTTTATTCTTTTGGATATGTAAAACGGAATATTTTTCATAAATATTGTCTTACCAAAGATGTCATTAATTATCCATACAATCCTTCTGGTACGATCACCGACGTTACAGCTAATTAGTGTTAAACCACACAAAAACATTTATTTCAATATCCATTTTTGTGCTTTTAGGTAACCCTAATAAATATAGCAAGTGAAACAAAGATTAAAATATAACTAAAAGAAAATGGAATTTGGTTAAATGTCAATTATAAAGGCTCTTTCAAATCTCATTAGCACCGTTTCAGCAGACAGAAAAGGTCCCCGAACAAGGGATCACATTTGTTTGGGACGGTTAAGGCGTAATGGGGATTTGGCATGGAGAATACTATTCTATTTTGACTCGGGTAATCAATCCAATTGAGGGATCAGGAAACCGCCGGGACGTCTTAATGTACCCCAGTTAACTGTTCGTGCTCCAGGTAAAATTAGCCTCCAGACGCAGCTGTGGTTTGAGGCTTAGCTAATTTAGCTTCCATGTGGTGAGAAAACCACACGTCGGAAGCCTCTGTCCACAGGTATTTCAGAAACAATTAAAATGGTTCCTATGCTCGTAAATCATTTCATAGTGCCCTTCATGACAAGAGTAGTCAGCAAGTATTCGAGATGGAAAAATTCCTCATCATATAATATCTAACCAAAAGGCACTGTGGTGCTTTTCATCTTTTTACAAAAACAAAAAGGAACCACTTAGGAGAGATTTGATGATAATCCCAATGCCAAAAATTGCATTAAAAAATACCAACTTCTAAATATCCATGAACACTAAGTAAAGAGCAATAACTAACATTTCTCAATTATTTGTCGCACTGGCCTCAAGATTTCCTGAACCAACGCTAACTTTGGCCTCTGCTTTTTGACTTTTGCCTCGGCTTTTTGACTTTTGCCAGAAATCGTGCTGCTATTTACTTTAAAATAAGAATAACTATGAAGTCATAGGACAGCGATTCAAGTACTCCATTTCCAGTTTAAAAGGACAGTTTCCCTCACACATCTCAAATAATCACCTATTTCCCCCAACCGCTTTACCTAGGCAGTCAAAGCCAATCTTTGTATGCAGTGTTGATAGATGGCTGGGTGAGATGTAGAAATGCTAATACTCTGAATCACTGGTGCTGAGCGAGAGCTCGTCTATGAAACAGGTTTCTAGGGAGCAGTGTTAATGTGAGGCAGTGGGGGGAGGCACCAGCACAAATTTTTGGGACTGGCACTTATTTTTCCACATCAGCCGTTTACCTCGAGCAAGAAAGGAAAAACACGCAAAGCTAAAAGACGGAGGAACACAAAGACGGAAACCCCATCACAAAGGGAGAAAGTAGACACTTACAAGAGTGAGATGAACGGGCAGGGAGTGTCTGGTAGTGGATTAAAGAGGCATGAAGTGGATTTAGAACTATGCAGTCCTGGTATTCAGTGCACCGACATTCAATAGCACAGGCCTCATGCTTCTGAGCACAGCTTTTATTTTTTTACAAATTAAGCACTGCTAGGGAGGTTGGATAGTTTGTCCGCTCAGAAAAATATACCATTATTAGCTCACTTGGAATGAAGATTTAATCTAACAGTGTAAAAGCGATCTTGAACTCCATGACATCCAGGAAGGAGGGAGGACCAGTTAAACCCAACAGAGCAGTGCAAGGTTTGAGCCTCGTGGGCCCACAGCTCCTGGAGATGAATAACCCTCAGATTTTCTAACTGGATCTGTCTTGAACAAGTCATCAAATAGTATAGAAAAAGATGCTTGTGGAACCATCTGTTTTTATCCGCTGTAGGTTTCAAGCACACATCACGTCACCGGTAAGGTGGGTCGCCATGAGGGAAGAGGAGGGTTCTTGGATAGGGCTTCCTAACTGAATGAAGAGCTTCTTTATAATGTACCGAGGTTCAGAGCCCTCACTCTTTCCTCTGTAGTTTTTCTTAAGAACAATATCAATAATCTAAAGTGTTGTTTCATGCTCCATGCTTAAGCACAGCTACAAAAATCAACGACAACTGGAGAAGCCCCTCTGAACATAAAGTGTGATAGCCAATGCTTCCCTCACAAGCCATACTTCAATCCGACAACCGCTGGGGAGACTGTATGCCCGATTACGAGTCAGATGGAAGAAAGAAAAAAAAAAAAAGAAAAAAAAAAGGTAAGAAGGAGGTAGGCTTCCACCCGACCCCCAATCAACACTGGGTCTCTTCATATGTCTGAACGTTATAAGAGGATCTTGCTTTAAAGGTCCGTGGATGAGCCCCCAAAAAGCAAGATATGCGGAAGTAAAGCATGTCAGCTACTGCGAACAGTTTGTTTCACTTTGCACGTAGCCTAAAACAGAAACAAGAAGACCTCCTCCTAATTTAGGAGATTATGGGAGACAAAATGTTGAAGATGAGGGGAGTGGTAAGGGCCTGGCACTACTGAATATTTGAGAAACTGGTTCCACTCGACACTGATTGGTGGGATGTTGATGTGAGCCCTTCTGAAAAGGGAACTGTGTGTGCGCCTTACCCCAGGGTGGAAGAAAACAGAAAAAACAGATAACACTGAAATGATTACAAAGAGCACAACGCTATGGACGGATGCAACTAAAATGAAAACCCAATGAAAACCCAACATTCTAACACCAAAATCTGCCAGTCAATTGAAACAATATACAAACTGTTAGCATATCCCATCAATCGCCCAACAGCTCCTTCAGAGCCATGAACCTCTTAAGCAGGCCGACTGTGGGATGTAGTTCTACACATTACCGGGAGAGATACTCTAGTGCATGGAATGGTCTTTGAAAAAGAAGTCAGGTAATGCACTCTGAGATATAATGCGCCATGTGTGGTGCTATGGCTGTTTCCTATAGGAGAGTCCCACTCAAAAAGTTAATGACCCAATGATATGTGGTCTCAAGAAACGTTGTGGTCCACAGTGTTACCGACTTCCCTTCAGCCAATCTCTCCGGCTCAAACAGAAAAAAAATGCACTATTCCCTCCTTTCCAAATAGATGACCTGGCCCCACATTTGTAGTAAAGCTGTAAGAAACTTATGAGCTGGCAAAGTAAGGAAAGATACATAAATTCTTTTAAAAGTCACCGAGTTAATGTGCCTTATGTAGAAAACTGTATGCAGCTAGAACATCAGTTTATGAATATTGGCAGGGTTAATGCTGGTTTTCACCCTACAGAGCTCAATAGAGAACGAGCACCTTAAAATTGGGTAATAACGCGTTGCAATGCTTTAATATTCAAGTGAGTTGGCGCACGTGTTGTGCGTTCGTGTTTTCTCTCTCTCGTCCCCCAACCCCCCCCCCCCCCCCCCCCTTTCTGGGTCTCTCTGGCGTCGCAATAGTCATTTGAATTTCTTGAAATAACGTAGAACACAAGGATTACTAGTGAGTTGACTGCATAGGATGGGGCAGGTAGGAGAGACTCTTTGGGACCAAGTAGAACGTATTTGGTAACCACACTAAAGTGGATAGGAGCATTGCATCTCACCGTTGGCTACATCATTACAGAAATGTTTTAAAGGCATGGGCTAAGTGGGCTCTGGGACAGGACCCCAGCCTCAGCCTCTCAGGCTCCCCCCCCCCCCCCCACCCCGATCGAGCCAGCTCTGTTCTGCAGGGTCTTGCCCGGATGACCTTGAATAATTCCTAAACAGATGGTTTTAAATACATTTTTACTTTAATGTATTTTTAACATAGGCTATGTGTGAGAGTCTATTACAGACATTTTGAAGAAAAAGTTGTTTATGTTTCATGCAACATCCATAAAAAAGTTTTTTTGATCTAAACAGGATTTTACATATGAGAAATGAGAAGATGTCACAGAAATATTTGCAGTAATATATGTGACCTACTGCTGCGTTACAATATTGAAAAACACACCACTATCCCTAAATATCAGATGTAAACACATTTAGAATGTTGAGGAGTGTCTCTTTGCACTGTACGTGACCTGGCCAAAGAACTCATAAAGAACGGACACTGGATCATAAATTCAAAGCTGATCTGAACAGGGCCCCCCAAAGCGTGTTTTACCCAGGGCCGCCATCCAAACAGGGTCCCCAAAAATACGTTGAACCAAGGGCCCCCAAAACCCTTAAGATGTCCTTGTATCATTACATGAAATATTAAAATATAATTGCCAAACGTATCCCCCCGTATTGTAAAAAGGAAGAGGAGGAATGGTTGGGGAGGCATGGATTTTGTCAAGTACCCCTTGGCAGTAGTTTCCCTGCCTTCTTTACCGATTTTAATCCTCACTCCCTGAGAAGAGACACGGCTATGCGGGTTTTGTACTTGGCCCGATTGTTTTTTAAATTAATTAACGACTTTAAGTTCTTTCGGTGGTTCGTCTCTAGCAGGGCCAATGGTAACATGCCGATAAATAAATACTTTCACAATGTTCCTTTTAGTTGCCAGCCCTGTGCAGTACCTCGTGGAGGTTTTCTGTAGAAATTGGGCTTGTCTGTCGACTGTAAATTCAAACCATGCCCATCAAGTAAAGGTTTCAGCGGAGCAGTTTAATTACTGTGTAGAGGTGGGTGAGCCACTCAATGCTCGAGCCAGATGCCTGGCTCTTGCTCAGCTTGAGATGCACTTCGAACCTTGAGCCCAAAACAAGCCAAGGTTTAACCAGAGGCAAAGTAGCCTCCTTACATCTGCTGACCATGTATAATCGGGGAACAAGGTTTGAATCCTGGCCTCGACTCACATTACGTGAATCTAGGCAAATCTCATTGTGCAAAAAATAAAACAAAACGCTTTTCACAGTCGGTCTCTCTTCTGAAGAGCCATCATGCCCTTGAGCAAGATTAGTTCTGTGTAAAACTGGCCAAAATAAAATGTGGATTCTGCCTGCCACCAAAAGTGCCCATTCTCCAAGAATTAGGACAAAGCATTATTAACATTTGATGTCAGAAAGAGACACCAATCTAGTGGTCTGATTGCATATTGTGAAACCCGAAAATCCAGGATCAATCCCAGCTTCCTTGCTCGATCAAACTGTGAGATCCTAGGCAAAGACTTTATTTCACCTAATCTCCCACCTTCTAGTATGCGAGTTCAGCATTTGAGCTGTACAAAAACCTCTTCTGTTGGATGTAATAGTCTAAACGGTTGATCCATCTATAATGAGAATCTAGGCCACATAAAGCTGCACATGACAAATGACTTGCTTCCTACTTAACTAATCGCATTGTCATCAGGGTGTGGCAGGAATAGTTTAGTTCATGTTGAAAAACTCACTTAATAATTTTCGAATAATCGGATGTATTAAGGAGAACACCTTCTGTGTGTGTAAGAAATACAATTTTTGCATTTTGAAGAGACTGTACCATATTCTAACACATAACGTTTTTGAATGAGTTACATGCCAGCTATTTTCAGGGCTCAGATCCTACACAGGCTCTTTAGAGCCAGAGCCCAAGGCTGGGCTCTCCCTCTTTATTTGTTGACTCACCCATCTCTAATATCCTGTTCAGATGTTAATGAAGACATGCAAAATAAAGGACATGGGTGTGGCTTGAAACTCTAAACAATGCAGGATATTTTTACTCAAAATATGCAAATCACCTACCTCATTATATTAGTTAAAAAATACAAGATATGCAATTAAGGGCTTGTCCAACCGGTTAAAAATATTTTAAACATGATGTGAGGTAATTATGTTACTACTGTAGGATGCAGATGTATATTAGGGCTAGAAGAAGAAATGTGAGGCTGTTCGAGGTGACTTAAGCAGTAGCTGAATCATAAACTGTTAAAAAATCTCTAGGTGATCGCTTACGGTCATCTGATGAAGGAATTTTGGGTGTGTACTTGCCACCTAATGTCCCAAAAGTACTTTACTTTGTTAAAGATTGCTTCTATCAAGTTTATATTCATGGCAATCCAACAGGAATCCTTTTTAGGTTTTGTCTGCACAGCGTTTGCACTAAGCTTGTGAAATCTCTTCTATTTAATATATCTAAAAAGAGGGCTATTATCAGTCCCCAATGCCGAATTACTGTGTTCATTCGCTTTTATGTGGAACTTTTTTTGGTTAACTTTCCCTGGCTGCACGCATTTACGATACTTCTACTAAAGCTGTTCACGCTGTTAAAGCCCTATTTGCTGTCAAGAGAAGATCTCTTCCCATGAAAAAGGCAGACAGCTTCTAACAGTATGCTGGAATGCTTGCTTTTTATAACTTAGTTGTGTAAAGCAGATGCTTTAGCCTTTGAACGTTTGTGGCATTTCCTATCCAATAACAAAAGTTGAAGTTGGCCCTTGGCACTCAGGTTTATCAGTGTTTGCTACGTTGAAAAATGTAAGCGAAATTTTAGTCCTCCTTTGGCGTGCTGCTCGGTGGCTGGGGCTGCCTGTCGCTGAGATTATAAGAATTATTTTAAAGGAATGGTGCGTGATAAAGATATCACGACCCTACCGAACGCACAGCTTTATGTTGAATATTTCCTCCTTTTCTGGTTATTTGAATAACTTTCTGTTGCACACTAATAGCAAGTTTTACTTGATTCTTACATTTATTTTAAATCATTATTTAGACTACCCATAAACTGTGGATAATCGCTTTTACATGTACATATATTTCATTTTAACATTTCAATAAATCCGAAAATACATTTGTTGTATTAGAAATCATACAAACAATAATTCACATTTCGACGATCGTTGAATAGATTGGCCCGATGCATTTCGGGACCCTCGTCCCTTCCTCAGGGGCCTCTGCAAAAGATCATATGCATTAATTAATTTTGGTTTTCTGTATTCTCCATATCTAAATTTTACATGTGTGCCACTACTCAGTTCTGAGTACACCGCTCTTATCTTGTATATGAAATACCAAACTGCCATGTAAACTGAACATTACACTTCAATTGACTAGAGAAAAATCCATAAAGTTCTTCAGTTCATACTATGTGTCAAAAGAACAAATCTAACATCGGTTACTGTTGCACCATGGTGGTACACGTACAGGTAACTAAACAATTGTAAATCAACCCTGCTTCGAAAGTACATTGTTACATGACACTGAATTATAAAAACCTAGAACACTCACAGTGTTTGCTGAACTTTGAATGTGTACACCTCTACGTATGAAAACTCGTCCGGGTGAATACTCTAATGGAAAATGAGGGAGATGGAATGAGAAACCGCTGAAGTGTGTTAAGGGATTTACACAGTAGCTAACCTTGCTGCCTTCGGGTATACGTGTCATTACCTGCACTGCGTAACGAGCAGCGTCGTATCTGTGGAAAACGGAAAACAAGGCTAATGTTAAAAACGGGGCTGTAGGATATTTAGCACAAATAGCATGTGCAGACCGTCTAACGCTTTCGAGAAGAAAGCTTACCGTAAATGTTCTCGCGGGCGATTATCCTGTTCGTGAGTCGGATTGACGGCTGGTTTCAGAGTTTCCGGTTTGTTCAAACCGTTCTCGCGAGTACATTATATATTAACGTACTGCGTCTGCTTGACTAAAACCTCAAACATAGAAAGCGTCTTAAAGAAGCGGCTTAAAGTTCAGTTGGCCATGTTAGAGTGCCGAATAATGAACTGTTTGGAAGTTTAAAGAAATGGAAGGATAATTGGAAATGTCCTCAATAGGGTACATCACGCGAAGAATAATATACTCGAAGATAGGGGCACTCGAAGGTCGAGCAATAGTAATCGTCAACCGGTAGTAAAAGAAAGATACCCGAATAAAATACGCTTAGAATATTCTGACGGTGGTTGAACATTACCTTCTAACGGGCTGTGTTTATTCGGCACGTAACACTATTACTTAGTTTTGTTCTGTGACGCCTAAAGGTGGACGATAAAGATCGGATAGATGTGGATATTTCCTATCCATGCCTCAGTACCTTTCTTTGCACTTTTGTAGTTATTAGCAGATTGATTTCTTCAAAGTAATCTATGTGGTTATTATGGTCAAATTCTAAATGTTGTTGTGGGGTCGTGGCCGACCGAGCAGCGAAATGGCCACTTAACTAGCGAGCTCCGCCGGCTGCTTTACTAATCCTGCAGTAATCCTAGCTGTTTCGGGTGACACATGACTGATTTCGGCTTCCACTGACTCTACAGGGTCCAAAGCACAATCGACCTGAGTTCTGGAGCCCTGACACGAAGGCTGCTGCATCCATGAGCCCCGTCTGCCTAGACCGAGGCGGGGTCGTATTGTGATCTGGAGGCGCTGGAGGTCGAGCCCGGGTGCCTGCCACAAATCGAGCCCGGGGATGCACAGGCCTGGCCGCTCGTGAGGCGGAGAGAAGGGAAACATCTCAACGCCCACACTCACGGAGGTGGGGTAAGAGCGCCGCTCCTGCTAAAGGCTCCCTCTGCTCACATATATCCTGAAGGTGGGTTCGCAAATCCCCTTCTTGAATAAACGGCAAGACTGGATGGACCGCCAGCGTGGCGGGCCGCCATTTTGAATTGGGCTGTCTCACCGCGAAAACCAACGCGAGTGCGCTCGGAATATAGAGGCTGATCCTGTGTGCATATATCGAGTGTGTGAGCGGCTTGGCACCGTGTGAAAGAGATTGTGGCCGTACATGGTAAACCCACGACACAAGGACACATTGCGACTTGCATTACGCATGTGGAAGCCAGAGAGCACGTGCACTACGCCGGGCTGTAATGGCGGGCGACCACTAGCGTTGCAGACGGAGACCACCCATGCCCAGGTACAGAGGGAGCCACTCATAACTTTTCATAACGCATCTCCCGGACCTCGCCAAAGCGAGCCACCATAGCTACATCTGCTGAGTGCCCATGGCCTCGGAGACGGCCTGCGCGCAGTAGCGTTCCTTCTTTGGTGCCTGGCCTGGCCGCTGCATCGTGGATCCCTCGGGATTGTGGCGCTGCCCTGAAAAACTCCCTGATCAGAGACCTCGTGCATGCGACAGAACATCACCAGAGGGAAAAGAGTGTTATCTGACTGTCTGGCGCTACCTGCATCTTGCTGTGCCAATTCCACGATCCTGAGGCCACACGATACTGAGGGGTCGATCTAGCCGTGGGTGAGGTCTGGCCACACCATGGGTACGGGCGACCCCTGCCAGCTTAAGCCCACATTTGAACAAAAAAGACAGTCTAAACAAGCAGAACAAGACCTCATGGCTGCAGGAGGATCGTCACAAGAGGCTCCTCCAGAAATAGATGTTACTGCACTCATGCTGGAAGTACGTTCGAGCCTCAAAAGTATAGACACAAAGCTTGATGCCATGACGGCCCAATTAGACACTGTGCGATCCCAGGTTGCCACGCACGAAACTAGACTAGACAGCCTTGAAAAACGAAACACTGAGTGCAGTGAATTCCAGCAGGAGACCAAAACGCAAATTACCAAACTGGAAACTAGAATTGAGACACTGTGTGCCAAAGTGGATGATTTAGAGGCGCGTTCTCGGAGATGTAACATTAGGGTCACAGGAATTCCGGAGACCACAGCAATGGGGAAAATGGAAGTCTTCATTACCGACCTACTGCATGACATCTTCGACCCGAGCCTCTCTCCGATGTTCACCGTAGAGCGGGCGCACAGAACATTGGGGAAGAAACCACCTGTTGGGGCCACGCCGAGACCGATTCTTGTGAAACTACTTAATTACCAAGATAGAGATTTAATATTGCGTTTGGCATGGGAGAAGGGAAAGATAACGCACAAGGGAAACAACATTTCTTTCTATCCAGATTTCACGCCACTGGTACAAGCGGCCCGCAAAGAGTTTTTGCCAGCCAAGAGGCTGCTGCTTCAGGCTGAGATCCCATACTCCCTCCTATACCCGGCAAAACTAAGGGTCATGAACGAAGACACAGCACACCACTTCCTCGATGCCAGATATGCTCTAAAATTTGCGAAACACGCGTGTGGGCCCAAATCAAAGAGGAAAGCTCAAACTGAGGTTGAAGGGGGTGGTTCAATGAGTGATAATGATTGAGGTATATTTGCCCTGCTGTGCAGTCATCTCTGGGTAAAGATCACCTCCCGCTGGTACTACTAAGGCGGACCCAATAAATATACTGTTCTGTTCCTATGGATATGCATTGTGTGGAAAGGGTTGTCCAGATTTTGGTCTGTGTACTATCTTTACAATTGTTTCATACTGCGTGATATTTCTATTGTCTTTGGTCCTTGTTGCCTAGTCATGGATTCGATCCTTAAACTAGATAAACGGCTCATAATAGTGCAGCCACCCTGTGCAAGCAGGGGTGTACGCTCGAGATGCCGCGCCTCCGAGGGGTGTCTCCCGCAATTCAAAAGTTCTACTGTTCTAACGCCGATGGCGTGTTAGGGGGGGGGGGGGTTTGACACAACCTGATTGGGGGGCTGGTGTGGGAGGGGGTGGTCTGGGGAACGGGGACGTTTTGAGAGTTGTCAGTGCTACATGAACAAGAATCAGTGGTTTGATGTATAATGTGCTAATATGGGTCAATCAGAATTTACATTCAATACTTTGGAAGAAGGGCGATGGGTGTGACAAAGGTTCTAACATGGAACATAAGAGGTCTAAATGATGGCAGAAAGTCTAGATTGATGCACAGCTATTTACTAAGGCATAACATTAACATCTGTTTCTTATAAGAGACACACATTAACTCCACGGCCTCACCCAGGCTCAAACATTCAAGATGGGGGTCCACATACTCGGCTATTTTCTCTAATTATGCCAGAGGAGTAGCTATACTTTAGCGCAGAGGTATTGACTGGAGAGAACACACGGTGATAAGTGACAAAGATGGCAGATATGTGGTGTTATATGGAACCCTACTTGGCAAAAATGTGATATTAGCTGCTGTATATGGGCCGAATGTGGACGACCCAGAGTTTTTCAGGGAGGTGTGGGCGCAGATAACAATTCTAGACTGCCCTACGGTCATTTGGGGAGGTGACTTTAATCTGGTCATAGATGACTCATTAGACAGACATGGTGCATCCAGACAATTGCATCCACACGCCAGTCAGGCATTGCGTGATATAATAAATGAAGGATCTTTAATAGATATTTGGAGATCCCGAAACGCACACACTAGGTTGGGAACATGCATTTCTGCACACCACGCAGCCTGGTCTAGGTTAGATTTTTGGTTGGTATCTCAAGACGTAGCCATCTGGACTGTTGACGTTGGAATTTTGGCCCGCTCCCTCTCGGATCATGCTCCCTACCTACTAGAACTAGAAATCCCTGGGGCCCAGACGAGGGCCTTCACCTGGCGCCTCCCGCCACATGCTCGGGAAGAGGCAGCCTTCACTGAAGAGATACGACAAGACATAAAAGATTACTTTACTAACAATGAAGGTTCAGTCTCCACTGAAGCAGTTCATGGGACGCCTTCAAAGTGGTCATAAGGGGTCAATGCATAGCACGCAAAGCGGGGGTCTTGAAGGCTATCAGAAACACCATAGCTGGGTTGGAGGGTGAGCTCAAAACACTTGAGCAATCTTTCTGCGCTGACCCTACACCAGACACAGCCTCAAAAATGAAAACCAAACTACTAGACTTCGCCGAGGAAGCCCAGCGCGAGCTAAAGTTTTTGGGTAAACAGGCTGAGGCGCGTAGATATGGTGAAGGTGACAGGCCTAGTCGAACCCTAGCTAGAATGATCAACTTCTCTGCACCACCCACACACGTGCACACCATTATTGACACTGAAGGGGTCGTGACAACAGGGCAAAGTGATACTACAGGCGTTCACTACATACTATTCCAATTTGTATAAGTCCTCGCACGCTGCGTCACAAGACTCTTGCATCCTATCTTGAGTCCATAGCGCTTGTGTGGTTTAACGACGCACATAGGCAGTATATGGACCACCCTGTGACGGTCCAAGACATCGCCAGAACTATCAAAGCTCTCCCGCTCAATAAGGCTCCAGGGCCAGATGGCCTTACGGCAGCATTCTACAAAACTTATGTGGATGAGCTTGCCCCGCGGCTATATGAGGTGTTGGCTGAGGCACTAGAGGTGGGGACGCTGCCTGAATCTATGGGGGAAGCTCTTATCATAACATTGCTGAAACCAGATAAAGACGACCAATGCCTTGACTCATACAGACCCTTGTCACTGATTAATGTGGACGTGAAAATGTATGCGAAAATAATAGCAGACCGTCTACAACCTTTGCTCCCAATGGTGGCCCTCCCGGAACGATCAGGTTTTATACCTGGCCGTGCTACCACACACAACCTGAGAACTGTATTCTCGGTACTGCACTATTTGCATCCAGATGTACAAGCAGCAGTGATATTCCTAGATGCCACAAAGGCATTCGACTCTCTTGAATGGCCATATCTCTTTACCATTCTGGAGCATATGGGATTCAGCCCGTTGTTCATAAATCAAATGTGCTTACTTTACACCGATCCTAAGGCCAGAGTGAGAGTAAATGGCATGATATTAGACCCGTTCACGATTTCCAGGGTTACAAGACAGGGGTGCCCCTTGTCCCCTTTATTATTCGCAATTGCCATGGAGCCATTAGCAGCCAGAATTAGGCAATATCATACCGCCAGAGGTATAGGACTTAGCTCCAGAAGCTTACTGATTTCGCTATACGCCGACAATGTCACTCTACGTGCATAACCCAGCTGAAAACCTGAATCCACTATTGAGGGAATTTGTTACATTCGGGGGGCTGTACGGTTTAATATAAATTGGTCTAAGTCGGTAATGTTTCCACTGACCGATAATACTTCCTAAGCGCACTCTGATTTTCCCTTAAGATGGGAGGCTGATGAGGTTAAATACCTAGGCATTTGGATTAGCTGAAATCTCCAAGACCTATGGACCCTAAATTTTGGAAGGGCAGTGTCCTGGCTTGAAAGCAAGGTGGCAATATGGTTGAAACTCCCTTTATCTCTGGCTGGTAGAATTGCACTTGCGAAAATGATTGTGTTGCCCAAATTCCTCTATCTTTTCGTAAACATTCCCATTCCACTAACGCAATGCTTTTTCACTTTTCTACGTTCTCACTTACTGTCCTTGGTGTGGGCTGGGAGCCAGGCTAGACTCTCATGGGCACTATTAACACTGCCGCTACGACAGGGGGGCATGGGTGCCCCAGACATGCAACTATACGCGCTGTGCGCACAGGCCCAATACCTGCACTTCAGGGCTTATCCCACGCCTTACCAGCCACATGTGGCGGTTGAGCTGGACACGGTGGCTCCACTACCCTGAAGTGTTGCCTTATATGGCAAAACTCCCAGGCCAACAAGAGATATTGACTCGGCTAACATGCTTCGCTGGGCATGGCGCGAGCTGCAGAGGCGAGCCGCCCTACCCCCGTTATATGCACCTGCGATCCCCCTCAAGCAGAACCCCATGCTCCCCTGCCTGGAAGTAGGCGGAGGAGATGTCTCCATTGCTGGATCTAAGCTTTACACATTTGCGGATTTGTACCCTGAGGGTATATTTTTAGATCTGCAAATCGAGGAGGAGAGCCAGCCTCTGTCCTTTGGGAACACGTTCACATTTCACAAACTTAAATCTGCATGCAAAGCGATGTGGGACCAGTTCCCGGAGGAACCGCCACACCTAAACGCACTCCAGAACATACTAGCGAGGGCATCCAGGAAAAAACTAGTATCACGCTTACACAACTCCATGCAGGAGCAGTCCCCTATTGTGGTGCCTAAATCTCTACAGTTGTGGAATGAAGAACTTGAGACGCCCTTAACTGACGACCATTGGTTATTCTGTTGTAGACAGCTATTAGAACTCTCCCCGAATTACAAACTTCGATTAATTCACTAAGTTTCTACACAGGTTTTACCGCACCCCACTGGCTCTACACCATATGGGTATTAGAGAAGATGATAAATGCTGGAGATGTGGGGCAGAGGGAGCTTCCTTTTTGCATGTAGCTTGGAACTGTTCGGCTCTGAGTACTGGTCAAAGATTTTTGTAGCTATAAACCAAATTCTGAATAGAGCAGATTGTCCTTTCCCGCTCCTCGGTATCCTAGGATGGGTGGTGAATACGGAACCCAAAAGTCAGAAATTGCATGCTTCGCTGTTATTATATGCTAAACGTCACGTGGCTATGAAATGGGGACGCAGAACGCGGCCTAAGTTTGCGGACTGGCTGTCGGATGTGGCATATGGCCACACACAGCTGGGAGCAGATTGGGACCTGATGCCGACTGCCTCACGGCCACGGGATATCTGGGAGCCGTTCTTGCAATGGTCACGAAACAGAGCGGAGTCCCCCCGTCTGAGCCTGATGGCGTAGTTGTGGGGTGAGGTATTGAGATTATCCTGTATTAATATCTATGCAACTGTACCACCTATAACTAATAAGCCCCATTCCAGCCCAATCTGGGCAGACGATGTGTGAAACACTCACCTGTGTCTATACGTAGGGATGTAAGATTTATCCATCACTTTGTGTATTGACTCCATATGATATGTTTCTTTGTCAGAATACTCCTAACTCTGTACAAAAATGCTGAGATTGACAAATTTGCTTCAACTGTGTACTGACAGTAGCCTGTTTTACTAGTTTGGTTTAAAAAAAACTCCCATCCTTCCTCAAGGTGCAACAGCAGAATCCACAATGCTTGTTTTATTTGTACATACAAATGTCGATATAATATGTACCTGCTGTGTTTTACTATGCAATCTTCAATAAATACATAGAAAAAAAATGTCTAAATGTTGTAATAATCATTGCACATTAAAAATAAAGTTTATACAAGAGCTGCGCTATAATTTGCTACTAAACAGGCAGCCACAAGTGGTTACCTTGCAGACAACAGGAATGGTGCAGCAGGTGCACTAGCACCAGGCCCAAAAGTTGTCAGAACTCCTCTAAACACATCATATTGCGCATCTACCAGTCCCTTGTCATACACTGTTCCTCTTCATTACAGAAATTGCGGGAAGCCTGGGAAAACGAAATTGGAGCTTTAGAAGAGGAGGATTGGAGGGAGGCGTTGGCCGCCCCCAGGGGTGCAGCCATTGCAATCCGCCTGCGTCTCATCCAATTTAAATACCTCCACAGAGTGTATTTTACCGGACAGCGACTGTGGCGGGCAGGACTCATAGCTTCACCGGACTGTCTCAGATGTGGACAAGAGGTGGGGACGTTCTTGCACACAGTGTGAAGTTGTAGCTCTCTCGACAGGTTCTGGAAGGGGGTGTGGGATGGTTTGTCTGAGGCCCTGGGGTGGGTGCTCCCCCGTACACCACAGCTGGGTCTATTGCATGTAATGGACGGGGTGGGGGGTAACATATATAAGAGACACCTATTACTGCTGGGACTCACATTGGCGAAAAGTGATGTGGCTAGAGCATGGAAGGATACACGGGCCCCCTCGGTGGTAGCGTGGAAGAGAGGGCTTGACTTCTGCATGGGGATGGAGCGGCCGATTTTTATTGCCTGGGAGTACCCAAGAAAGCATTATAAAATCTGGAAGCGTTGGGTGGATGTTAGGGATCTATGGCTTGAAACTCCGGAGGAACAGGACTCCTCATTGGATTTTAAAGGAGGCCACGATAACGGGTGTATGCATATGGTCAGTTGAGTGTCTGGTGAGCAAGAGAAGTGAGATGGATACCGTGCAGCAGGGGAGGGGAGGGAACCGGGAGTGGGGAGGTTGGTTGGGAGGGGGGGGGGGGGGGGGGGTCTTGGGGAGTTAGGGGGGTTATTGCATAGTTTATATTTTCTTATTTATGGGAAAAAAGCAGATTGCGATTTCATTGCTGTGACCTATTTAACCTGCAGATACCTCTGGGGTACTGAGTTCTGCGAAATGTATGTGATCTGTCAATAAAATTTGTTTAAAAAAAAAAAAATCTTTGGAGACAAAACTGTCCAGTCAATATAGAGTTTTGTTTGTTACAAGGTGTGCTCCTCATATCGGAGGCTATAAAAACATTGCGTTGGAACGCTTTCTGGCACAAGAATGACAAATTAGGTTTTGCATATCTTATCACAGATGTGAACAAGGCACAGGGTGCATTTCATTCAAAAGACATAATGCAAAGCCAGGCAATGTGCAATACATTCAGTTCAAAATCAGAAAACCAAATTTGTAGAGTTTGTCAAAGAATGTGAAGAAAAATTTGAATTTTGCAAGTACAGGGGAAATGTTTTACACATGATCGCTTTAACTAAAAACTTGGTACATGCTGATTGGGAGCTGCACGTGAAGACTGTTGGTTAACTGATTACTGTGTATCTCTAATTTGATTGTATAAACTACCTGAGATACGGGTCCTGGTATTTGGAAAGATTGGAGAAGCTAGAGGTGAAAAAAACATCCCTCTATAGAAAATTCATCCAAAAACATCTTGTGGTGAAAGACAGAGAGGGAAGGTTCAATGCTGTAGCTCCAGATATAAAACTAGAACAAATGATCCAGAGTTCACAGAAAAGTTTCAAGGTAATTGTTGGACTGACACATTAAAGTGAATATGCAGTTTTAATAAGCCTTGGATGTGAAGATGCGATCGGTGAACGTAACGTGACTTCTGTATATGAGTGCATGCAAAAACCTGTAAAAGAGGATGCGATCTAATAGTGCTCGGTGAAAGAAGAATTTTATTTTAATGAAACCATGTGCTAAACGTGATTTCAGCGATTGTATACATGTATTCAATCGCTGAAATCAAGTTTAGCACCTCTTTTACACGTTTTGTACCAAAAAAGTTATTTCAAGAATGTGCATTGCATGTTGTAAATAACAGATACCTTTATTGAATATTTATTGAACATTCATTGAAATTCAACCAGAGTGCATTGAGGAGACTTTACTCCCAAGGGAAATAGCGCATCTACCCGATAACAATATAAAGACATGCCTACTAGATGTCCTGGAACATAGATCGAAACTATATGCAGAACTGAAGCAAGAGAGATTTTTATTGAAGGAGAAAAGCCTGTTTGACATAATCACTAAAGCTAAACTTACACACTTTAATTGCCATAGTAAGAGAGTCGTTCAACCAGCCATTACAAAACAGCGTACAAAAAAAATACTTTCGTAAACACATAGAGATGGATGTAGCAAAAGAAAGGGTTGAATTTATCAAGGACATTCTGTTGCATTTTCTTTTGACAAACTCATTATTTGATGGAGATGCTGCAACCAAACCAGTGAAGCACAAACTTGAATAAGTGCTCAAAAAAAAAAACTTTTATTTGAAGAATTTCAATTTGAAAAGGTGTCTTCATTGAAAACGGCTGTTGTTGTGGACTATATGTCACAACTGAGAATGGGCTAGATTTAATCCATGCTAAACATTGGAGATATCAAAGTCAGTGTGCGCCTTGCAAGAACTGCACATTGTCTTGGACAGTTATCTTGAACTAACTGCCACAGAATATGAGAGAATCAAACAAATATCTACAAGTGGATCAATTGACCTAGCCTGCCTCAAAAGTTCGACACCTATAACTGTGCAACCTGATAAATTCTGGTCATAAACATCAAACAAGATGAACTTGGCGAGGTTATTAACTATACAATAAACAAATGGAAAGAGTAAAAGTATTTAATCCACCGGAGTGGACGGAAAGTACTCCTGGTCCCCTAGGCTAGGTATCTATATAACAGAAAGGAGGAGTACTACCAAAAAAGGCTCAAAAAGCGATTTAGGTTGGATGGTTTTCTAGTGGAAAAAGAAGAAAGTCCTTCTTTGGTTTTAATAAACCCCTCACTCACCGACCTAGTCGGTGACATGCTTCATCATCGGGGCCACCTTGACAGCAGAGTGCCATCAAGGTGTGCTGCGACACCTAGAATACAGTGGAGCTGGTATATGAATGATGAGTGCAAGAAAAAAGTAAGTGTGTTAAAAATTGTCCTGGTATGGCTTATAGGAGAAATATTTTATTCTTAAGACTACTGGACAATATTAAAAACGTGTGTGTAGATACAATAATAGGTTATTTATGACCATGTGTATCTGTAGATAAGTGGAAGGTCTACATGTTTCAAACCGTAATGGAAATTACCGGTTTTTCGTCAGGACCAAGAAAGGAAATGGGTGGTCAGGGTACACTAACGCCCTGCCATACCTGCATTCCTTTGTTCCCTGGGAACAAAAATAGTTACAGGGCGAAAAAGCTGTCAGTCAAAATCTTTATTCGGCTGGGTATCAGCCATAAAAGAATGCATCAAAAGACATTTAAAAAACAGATTAAAAAGAGAAATAATACAAACAATAAGTAACATGTTTCAAAGCAATGGCAGTTTCACTATCAAAATATCAGAGTTCTAATCTATTATTTAGCCCAGAGTAGTAACAAATAGATACATTCATAACAATCCCTTGTCCCAGTAAACAATGAGGCCCAGTGATGATTCATTAAAACAAAAACATTTTCCAACAACGTCACATAGACAAACAGCCAAAGTAATATATCTATAAATCATTAAACAGGTAAATTCATCTTTTAAAAGCTGGAGATCATGTAAAGCTGCCCGACGCTTCCTTATGTTTAAAAACTTTAAAAGAGGGATAACAAAATCATGTCTTGGCTTGATATAAATTTGGCAGAAGAACATATAATGAAGTGTGCACTGAGTGGACTTAAGAGTCCCAAGGGCACAGATCCAGTATGGCACTGCGGTAAACTTTGCGTGGATAAGAAACCTAGAGATGCAAAAAGCACAGCCTGAATCTAATAAGGTAGAACAATTTAGTATGACTGAAATAAAAGGAAAGATGAGGCTCGACCCCTAAAGAACAGACTAGAAGCGAGTGTTCTAAGACGCTCTTTTTTCATCTCTAAATTTCCTCTAGTTGAGTATAGGCAAGATAGAAGGTCCCTTTTCAGTTTTGCTTTCGGGATCTTTGCAATGCTAGCTGGATTGTGAAAACAATTTGCCAGCCCCAGGGACACTAACTGTTTTTTATGTAACTGAGCCAGGGTATCTTTAGCAAGTGATCAAAGTTAAAACAGTCTGAAACAATTGCACAATTTAAAACTGGTTCTTCCTTCGCCCAAATGGAGTGCCACAGTAACATTGGTGCAAATTGTATACAAAAGGACAAAGGGATCAAGCGAAGTTCACTGTGACAGATAGCAGCAGGGAGGCTGTTAGGGACTGTCAACAAGCGTCTCATAAAAATTCTCGGCTCTTTGTAGACCCACTGGGTTACAAAAACCCCATACAATATGACGGAACAGGAGTGAGCCTTATAGATGTTAATTGCATTAAATCGGTCTTGAGCCTAGCTTTTTCGTAAATCTAAAAACTGCCTCCAGGTTTTGGTTAAAACTTCTAAATCTTTTTCCCCCTAATTACATCCCATCATTTCAATACCTTTTAAGGCTACGCACAACTCTCATCACATTCCACCTCATCTACCACTCCCTGGCTCTGCCAATAACATCAATCAACGTTTTTCAACATAAGCTTCTTAGCGACTATTTTAAAACAAACTTTACAGATTAATTATTTTAAGTGCCACAACTTCCTAAATATAGAAAATATGAAGCACTCTCACCAGGTGCATTCTTCTTCACACAACCTCACCCCCAGAAAACTAAACACACATCTAACCTTACACTTTCAATTCTCAGACAATTAAAGTTCCACACATAAGTGAGCCCCAAACCAAGGAACGAGAGTCCTAAATAACCACCTCCATCATTCTCTCTAGGCCAGCACGAGACAACCTAAACTATACTCCATTGTCTAGATCTGGAGTAATAACAAAACACACCTGGCCATCAAGAAAATCACCACCACAGTCTAACACACACTGGTCTCAACAGCAGCAAGGTTTTAATGAGAATGTCTGTAAAACAAAATGGGGACTGTTGGACCTGGCCCTTTCTGCCGAGTTATCCCCAAAACATTTTGCCTTCCTCCACTTGTTTTTCTGACCTTTTTGAAACTTTAAGACTCTGGGCACTTTACCACTGCTAATCTCCTGTGCCATCTCTTCTAAACAAGGTATGATTGGCTTACACCAGTTTGGTAAATTTGATTAGGAGTCCCTTTTACGGTGGTATAAAATATACTCAAAGCCTGTAAAGTAAATGTTTCTAGTAGGCCTTCAGCACTGCTTGTGCCACCCACAGACGTAGCCTTTCAAATCTGCCTCAGGCTTACCACTGCAGGGCCTGTGTGTGCAGTTTACTGCCACTTCAACTTGGCATTTAAAACTACTTGCGAAGCCTTAAAATTCCCTTTTATTACAAATAGGTCACCCTTAAAGCAGGTCCTAGGTAGCCCGATGGGCAGAGTGTTATTTAAGTAAAAGGTTGAACAGGTGCTTTTATGTGTGGCATATCCTCTTAGTGACAGATAGTCTATTACACAAGTGGGTGCCTGGCTCACTGTGCCACTGGATTCAAGCTAGCCTGGCTGATGAGCGGCCCAGAATGCTTGTTTCTGGACCTGGCTTGGCAGTTCGGTCTAGACTGCTCCCATTAGGAGCAGGGTCAAGAGTTATTTGTACATGGCAGCGCCTAAGCTGGGGTGGCATGGTGAGCAAAAGAGCCATGGATTTAACCAAGATCTCTTGACTAGGGGTGAATGTTTGATTTGTTCTGCATTCCTCCCATCACTTGTGTCTTTTACTTTTAGAAAGTGGGCATTTCTCTGTGCTTATGACTCTTGTGTATGTGTTTTGCAGCCGGACTCCATTACACATCTGGGCTGAGTGACAGCTACACTTGGTGCATTCTTTCCAGACAGCCACAAAACCGGAAAGACTGGATGTGACAGACAGGGGATACATCTGCATACTAATAGGCTTCCTGGGATGGGATAGGGAGAGGTAGTTCACACTTAACATTTGAATAGGTTGTGTTCTACCCACACACACAAATGGCTGATTTTCCAATAATGTCACGTAGACGAACAGCCGAAGAAATATATCTATAAATCAGTAAACGGGTAAATTCATCTTTTAAAAGCTGGAGAGGATGTAAAGCTGCCCAACACTTCCTGATGTTTAAAAACTATAAAAGAGGGATAATAAAATCAAGCCTTGGCTTGATATAAAGTTGGCAGAAGAACATGATGGTCCGTAGCCAGGGCTGGGCTGAAAGGTATTGTTGTGCATTTCTAAGGGTTCATTTGAAGTCCCCCCTTCATCAAAGACATTTTGGAGTATAAATACTGGGGCTCTGATCTCATGTTTACAGACGCTGTGTGGGACCTGTAAACGGATGCTGCTTGTTCTACAATCTGTAGATGCCAGGAGGACTGTTGTACTGCCAGGAGGAACCGCAAATTGGACTACCTGCTTTAATATGCTGGCCTACTAACTGCGAGGCTGAAGGAGGGACTGCCACTTTGCCTTTATGTGCTGGCCTGCTGCTGGCTTTGGTGCCCTGCTAGTGCTCTCCAAGTGCTTGCTGATGTGCCCCCTGTTCCAGAGGTCTCAGGATAAGCAAAGACCTCGGTCCTTTTACTATACTGTGGGACTCCGTGGCTCCTGAGTCTGGCAAACATGAGGGCCAATAATCTAAAATTACTTACAAATCATTGTGTGAGGAAAGCAGGCGCTGCAGATTCCAGGGCCCGTTCTGGCCAAGATCAGCGCATACCCATTGTCTTGCGCTTCACCCTTGAACCGCCCCCACACGACTGCTACGCTGCAGCAGATGGTGATGGAGCATTGCAGCTTTATGAAAAGGAGCTGTGCAGAGCCACTCTGCTTGGCCCTTCAAGATGTATTGCCTAGGACCCAAAGGCGGGCCCAGCCACACAAGGTTTGATAAGCCAGCTCTGCCACTAGAGCCGCGTCATGTGTGAGCAGCATGGGGAGGCTGTGATTGGAGGAGGCGGTACCCAGTTCCTTGAGGCACGCCGGTATTCCTGTCGGAATTACCCCCCCCCCCCCCCACACCGTAGTTAGGCCTTTCCCCACGACAGGTACAGTGGGTAACAGGGTTTGGGGAGGGGCTGTGCAGCAGTCTCACCTTCCTTAGCGGCCGGGCCTGCCACAGGACAGATTGGCATTTGGAAGGCCCCAGAGGCTTGTCAACACACCACAGGAGTGTGTGGCCATTCATGGCCCGGAACTTGAGGTAAATTTGCCTCCTTGGTTCAAAAGAGGACCTGCTTGAAGCAGGCGGCTAATCCGCAATATAAACTGGTTTCCCCCTGTGGAGTTATTTCTTTTGGCCACGAGACTGGGAGGATGGACGTTCCTTAATCCTACATTACTCTTACTACGGACGTGATCTTCATCGTTTTTATCTTGCTTTAATAAAAACAATGTTTCAATACGTACATCGGGAAGAGCACATATGGTATTTTTGTAGTACATTCACTGTCATGCTTGACAATTGCATAATGTGCAAAGTATTTATGATTCATGTTGTTTTGTTCTTGCGATATACACAATATAGAAAGCATATTTTTATATACCCCTGTGAGGAATCTCTTTTATGGTGAATTCATAGTGCTACTGAACGAGGGTATTGCACAAACGCTTTACACACTGCCTCTGATGAGCCTGCCTACTCTGCGTCAAGCTACCTCTGGGTGAGCACAGGTTATCCTGGTGTTTTATCTAGCTTGCCCTGACTAGAGTGGTGGGTTCTGCCTGGCTTAGGTGCATACCCTAGCCTACCAAAAACCCCATTTCTAACCGAGATCTATAAATCAGTTAGCACTCAAAGCAGCACACAATGCTTACAAGCATTCCATTCATGAAGCCACATTTCACTGCTAAATTCATACCATTCCCGACATTGACAGTAAGTGTAATGCTGGTGTCTGGTCAGTTGAAGACTATGAAAATGCAATCCCATCTTTTGCCATTCCTCACTCCATCAATACGTTCACCATCATTAACTACATATCTCTGACCCAAATAAATATAATTTGCAACAGAAGCACTGGCCGTCCCAATCATCTCAAAGATTCCGTTAACATCGGTGCTCTTAACATTCTTTCATGACTACTCTTCCAGAGAATTTCTAATGGCAACTTAGAAAGCATCTTAAAATCTCTCAAACCACCCTGAAACTGGCTGACCATTTGGTATCTTGGAATTTCCGAGTGGGCTGCAAGGTATGCAATCTTTCAGGGCTACATGGTCTGCTAAAACCCAGCCCTATAAATGCTCAGGCAATATACTTTAAAAATTGTACCATAATCAGCACAGTTTGGCCCCATTTTTCACATATTTTAGTCTGAGAACTCTCCACATCCCTGGAAAGGATCAGGTTCGATTACAACACCTACTCACCATTTGCACTGAGACACGGATGTATGTTTTTTCTGCGGTCAGTTACCAATCTGTCTATGATCAATCTACTTTGACAAACTTGTCAGATGGATAGAGCATCTCTAAAGGCAGGATGGACATCTGCAGAACATATTATTGTTTACATAATGCTTTTCTGCAAATAAACCTACCTGTCACAGAGAGGGTTGGCCGCTCCGGTAACATTACAGTCGCAAGGAAGGCAGAGATCACTGGTTTGGTTCCGATAAAATCCATTATCACAGTCTGTACACTGCAGGCCAGTGTAACCTGGTGAGCATAAACACTGCCCTGTTGTTCTGTTACAGTCGTATTCACTTTGGCTTCCAACTTTGCTGCAATTACACAAGAGACCTGAAATGGAAAATACACCAAATCAAACCATGAAGTTAGTGCCCATACACATTACTCGTAGATCAGCATCTGATATAGGCTTCCAAACCCCTTATGAAATGTAGTCGACAGCGAGTTGAATCACAAATGGTGTGCTGAATCATTGATTAACCTGTAGAAATTGAACTAATTTGTAGGTGCGAGTATGTTCCCTGGTAAAAGTGCACAAAGTGTTTCCGGGTAACTCTTTCTGATGGAATGAAAACGTGCCCTTGACTTGTAAATACTCAATACTTGTTTTTGGAATCAAGAAACTAGAAGGAGCGAAGGGAGAATAGAGGAAGTCGCAGTGAACTCAACATGCTGGCTTGAATGCCACTCTCTTCTTAAAATTACATTAAACTCTCACCCACTCCCATCATTAATACTGAATAAAATGCATTTTATACAAAATACTAAATGTATAAATAGTACATTGGTTTCTACGTAGCACTAAGTAGGCAAATCTTTCCAAATCAAGCGTACAGCATTTTCTCCGAACTTAAAAATGTATAAAGTCCAGATGGAATAGCCGTCCACTCATACTCCGTGTCTCCTCTGCACCTTCCTCTCCCACTGGCCAGTTGAGGAGTGTCCCTGTCAGGACACTAAATTTGTGTCCAAGCTCGTGCAACAAATCTGGTTGGGTTTCTTTTTGTGACGGTTTGACTAACCTGTAGTTGATATACCAACCGTCCAAAGCGTTCCTTTGGTTCAAACAACGCATGTATTTTAGTTAAGTTGTCCGTTTAGATGGAGACGGGCAGTTGGTGACATGTCACCAACAAATTCAGCTCCAAATGAACAGTTCTGAGATCCGAAAGATGTAGGCATATGTTCCCGTCGTCTGGGCTCGCATTTCATGCGTGTGTCTTCTAACTTATGGAAGAAGGCCACACATGCAATGCCATAGTTGTTCAGTAAAGATTAGCTCCTTCAGTGCCACCATTCTGCATTGATCTTTATTAGTTATCTTGTTCCTTAGAATGCGGTCTAGTATACGTCTGAAACATCAGGCCTTATTTGATACCAACAAATATAACGGCAGGAACTACACTTCCACCCATCATTCAACATTGTGATACTGGTCATGTACCCTATTGAGTAATAATGCGACTAAAGAGTCAATTTCCAAATGTTTGATGTCTATGGCGAGATTCCTCTCTGTGGTGACTAGTGTAGACTTCTCTGAACGATACTGATATTGCAGATCTAGTTTCTTTATAGATTTTCAGAAAGAGGTCAAGAACGTGTGTACCAAATAAAGTGCCACCTGTCTTTAGGTATGAAGTCAGACGCCACAAACACTACCATTACATTATTTTCCTTCTGGAGAATTACACGGTGTACTGAAATCTATTTTCTTTCACTTCGTCTGTGAACACGGACTCCACTGCTGGAGTTTGCCCAGCTTTATTTCCATTTTTTTGTTCAGTTTCAATAGGTCTGTTTCAGTGTGTCAGAACAATTGCCCACATGCATCAGTGTTGTGCAAATCTAATAAAACACATGCATGCTATAGAACCCAATTACACTACTGTCGGAAAAAAACAACCACAAATTAAAAGAATTAAAAGTAAAAATGGAAGATAAGTGCAGTTAGCTTTCCTGGACTTCAGGATGGTAGGAGTTGTTCAGAGACCTGCCAGAAGTACACAGATGCAATTATAGAGGAAATGCGTCACAGACTCAAGATTCCTAAGAACCACATCTTTGCTGATTACCATTTGACTTTTGCAAGAACAACCACATGGGGATCACCTTTTGTTAGCAACTGTGGTGGTGCAAATATCTCAGAGCAGCACTTTTCAGAACTTGTAAATCAGCTTGGATAGCATACGAAAGCAGGAAAGAAATACAGAAACGTGCCTGAATAGGACCCCACAGACCCTTCCACGTCCTTGGTGCACATTTCTGTAGCCCTAAAATTGCTTAAGTGTGAGAACCTACTTGCTAAAATGAGCCTAACCTAGAAGGGGCAGTTGCGAAAGTGGAACCTCTGTGCGTCCATACAGGGGGGTGTGAACTGTATGAACATACTAAATCTTTCCCAGGCGCACCATCTAAAATTGGTTTAATAACATATTTTATATTATTTTCAATTCATTAAACTAGCAACTTTATTTCAATTGACGAGTTTTTATGTGCAAGCATGAACTATACTACGTACTCTAAAGCGGTTAGATTTCTAGTGCTGGATTTGGAGCATACGACTCCTCTTAACACTCCAAGAGGTGTTAAGGTAACAGAATAGGATGTTTTCAGGGAGGCTTAGAGAGGCTTAAGCTTCATGTAACAGAGGAGTCTCACATCGTCATGGAACATTTTACACCATCAGCTTGTATATGCAGCTATTGATTCGTATGTGCTGCGCTCAAGAGTTTGGACTGAAGTAAGACTGTGAATTTTTACATTCATGACAAAGTGGTTATTTGCTGCGTGTAGGAAGCTGGCTGTGTATATGGTATACCACCAACTAGGTGGTTACAACATGCCCAGAGTCCAAAGATTCCCCAGAAGTGTAGAGCGCTCAATGCACACCCAAACTGATCCGTTTGTGGTAGTGTGGGTACTGTAAGACATATGCTGTGCACACAATGACCAATAAATGAACCACAACTCAATTAGGGAGATCCACACAAATTTTTAGAAAAAAAGGTTGTTGGAGTTTTAACACCAAGATCTTCTCAAAAAGGTAAGTACGTTTCTCAGGAAAAATATTTTTAGTTTTTCAAAAGTTGACACATTTTCAAACAGTTCAAGGTTACCCTATGGAGGAAAACAATATTGCGGTTTCATGGTAAGTACCCAGCTTACAGTTCCAGTCTTCAAGTTTAAGATCAGCAGAGGGCAAGGTTCTGGTAAGCACAAAGTCAGCACTTCTAGTGGCACAGGAGCGGCCGGGTTTAAAGGTAAACTTTGGAGATGGGCGCAATGTGTTTCGATGGAGACTGGACAGTGCTAGGAGCAACGCTGCTTGCAGGTAAGTAAATCAGTTGCAGGGGCCTAGCTTCGGGGATTAGTGCAATCACAGGAGGGGCTACAAGGCAGCACCAAATACACACCACCAGCGGCATAGGGGCGGCTGGGTGAAGAGTGCAAGGACGGTGTCAGGAGTTAAATGCTTGTCAATGGAGACACTCTGATGCACAAAAAGGCTGCAGACGTCGAGCCGGAGGCTGCACGAAGAAAACCAGCAACAGCAAAGGTAAGTTGCACTTGGACTCAGGATCGCTGGGGAACTTTTTCTGAATCAGTGGGCCACCTGGACAAAAGCCGGAGGCGTTTGGTGCAGAGGGGTCATGGATCGCGGATCTGGAAGACACCAGAATCCTTGGTGGTTTTTTTTGGTCGACAGAGCCGCTGTCCTCGGGAGTTCTGGTATTCTTCAGAAGCAGGCAATCCTCCCAGGGTTTGTGAAGGTCGCCGACTGCTGGATAGGTGTCGCTTCTTCTCAGGATTTTCGAGGGCTGCAGACAGGCCAGAAGGGCTGGGGCCAAGTCAGTAGGAGTCTTCAGTCCTCATCTGCAGGGTGTTTTATTCATCCTTTTCCTTCTTCGGTTGACTGGAACTAGTTTTAGGGTCAGGAGGAAGCACCTGAATACTAAATTTAAAGATGTCTTAAGGAAGTGTCAGGTAGGGCCAATGTGCACCTTACCTGGGGTGACTGAACCCTCAATTTTGCCACCCTCCTGTGGGAGGGGGGGCATAGTCCTAGCCATGACTGGAGGGGTGCCCTCATCTATAAAATGGCGGGGACTGAAAGGTGTACTTCACCTCGCCTCTTTCACCTTAGGGTTGGAGTTGGACACACCTATTCTTCCTAGGTTTTCTCTCTGGTTTTCCCACCCAAATTGGAAGTGTAAACCGGGGGCTAGCAGCAGAGGGTCACATTACAGAGGTGGCAGGCCTGTGAAGCTTCCCTCTCAAGCGCCGTGCCCTTCCTGGAGGAGGACGTGCGACACCTCCGCCCAGGAAGTGCCTGGATTCTGGTTCGAGAGCAGAGGCTCTCGACCCAAGGGTCTGGAAACGTGTTTGGTTGTGGGAGGCTGCCTAAAGCCACTCTATGACCACACAATGGTTGGCAGGTTTTCAGGACGAACCTTCTGAGTTGATGATTCAATAAATCCCACATTGTACTCAGTGTGGGTTTATTGAAAGGAGTAGTTTGGTACCAAAACCAACACTCCTGGTTTCAGAGAAGCCATTGTGGTTCTGAGGAACTTTAGTTGTCAAGTTTCCAGCCCATGTACTCTCTATAGCTTCCTGGGGACTTACAATATTTAAGTCTATTTTTAAATATTGTAAAGGCATATCTGCTCATGCAGATATGCCCACACCTGTGGTATAGTGTACTCTGCTTTAGGGCTGTGAGACCTGCTAGAGGGGTGACTTAGGCAGTGCTAGTTGCCATGGAACACAGGCAGTGTGCCAATCCGACTTTGTTGTTTTGTCTGCACCAAGCCATGCATGATGCAGAGGCAGTCCCAATGCCTTGGGTATCCAGGTGTCATATGCTAATCACTTACAGGGGCCTGAAGGGCCAATTGTGTAACAATTTTAAGGAAAAAGCACTGGCACAGGGGACCTGGTTGGCAGGGACCCAGTGCACTACAATCGAAACCACAGCAAATACTAGGCAAAAAGTGGGGGGCAACCATGTCAAAAGAGGCAGTTTCTCACACTGCATTAGTATGAAACTCCAAGAATCGCTTTTTAGAATCCTACTCTAGTGGAGACAAACGTTGTAGCCAAGAGCATGGAAGGTACAATATCTTAATTTGAATCCCTCAATGTAGACAACTGGTCGAAGTCAGAGGTTACTGCAGTGTTCAAAAAGGTTCCTGAGACGAGATGTAAAATGAAAGATGAAAAGCTCAAAGACAAAAACACTCTGTGCAGCAAAGCTCTTCTAAAAATAGATGGTTGTTGCATGGATTAATTAACACACAGAGCCACAAGTAGACCTTGTGCTGCTGTGGGCAGAGTGATTTAGTAGCGTTAAAATGGGGCACTTCTCAAATAAGTGTGTGAAGAAATGTAATAACCAGGTTTCTGTGGTACAAGAAAACGCACCTACAGTAGATGAATCAAAAAGGAAAAATATTTTAGGTGTGGTACAGCAAATTCAAGATATTTCAGAATTTAAATCATTGGGTCTAGAAGGCAGTGCAAGGATGGTGCAGTCATTTGTGGATGTTTGAGTGTGTGTGATAGTGAATATATTAGCAATATGTGTCAACACAAATGTGAGTGAGAATGAAAAATGTCCTAGTAACCATGACAGAAAGTTTCAATTCTATTAAGGACACAGAGGTGAGGATTACGCTCAATCTTTCTTTTATTTCCATACTCCGCAACTTCAACAACAAAAAACGTCAAGTCCTATTGTACGTGTAGTTCCCAGGACAGTCCCAGTCCTCCAAAATCAGCAGTGATCATGCTTCACGAGGGTGTGCTGTTGCCAGTACCCTTCCTCTTTCTTGACTGTGACCACTACGGCACCAAAGAACTTCAGTCGGTTTTGGAACCTTCAGACCCATTGAAAACCAAAAGGAGAACCCAATGAAACCATTCTCCAAACTGTATGAAGCAAAACCAATATACCAGAACATACAGTAATATTCTATCTCTATTATTTTAGTGTCCGAGTGAAGGCATTTTAACTTTTAACAAGAAAATAAGATGTTAGAGTTAAGAAAATGAGTTCAGTATACTTCTAATTATGTTTAGGTTTACCTGTGGCATTTCCTGACGAAGACGCTACTGGCGCCTAAACGTGCGAAGATTTAATTTCTGCCACTCTTGATTTTAAATTCTACTGTATTTTTAATGCCAACTGTGTGTGGAGAAAATAAAACATTGTTAATGTAATGCCATCAATTTTATGTCCTTTTAACAAATAATTGTTTTAAGATTTTTATATTTGTTTGTTGCAATTAAAATAATTTCTTTGAATACCATATTTTGTCAGTTACAATGAGCTCTTTTCTTGTATCTAATTTGTTTCATTGTGATAGATTGAATATTGCCTAGGAACGTTATTTTCAATTGCATACAGTAATATTAACCAGCCAAAGAAGCACTTCAGTGTGTAATTAAAGACAATACTCATCCCATACGCTGAGAAGACCACCATAACCATGCTCAGGTGATCCAATATAAACACCATGTATATGGGTGAGAACCGGTCTCTGAGCCGCGGGCGGGAATAATTCTCGCCTCCGCGTCCTTAATATAATTCAAACTTTATGTCATGGTTACTAGGACATTTTTCATTCTAGGTCAGGACCGAAGGCGAGGATTCTGCTCATTCAAAGCTTATCGACCACCAACGACTCCATGTTCATGACTGGTTTAAAATAGAATCTTTTAAACATGGAGTCTGAAGACCAGTCTGCAGCATTCAGAATGTTTTCTAATCTGGCGCCCAAAGAAGAAGCCTTCGAGGCCATAGCTCCTCGTACAGAGTGTGCCCCTAACTGCGAGACATTTATGCCCGCTTCCTGCATCACCCATCTGATCCAATGAGCTAAGCTATTGTTGGTGGTGAAACCGCTTTGAAGGGTTTCCTTAAGGAAATCAACAGCTGGCGTTCGCCCGGCGGGCGAGTTGCCTCCGTCATGCTCTCGTACTCTTTGAGACATCAGACGACGCACAGCTTAGATTTATCAAACACTGGGTAGGACACTATTCTAGAGTCAGATTTCGTTTTAAGTGTTATGTGAAAAGTAACCCCCTCCGGGGTAAAAACACGACCAGTGATGTCTAAAGCTCTGACATCCGTCACTCGGCGGCAAGATACCAAGCACAAAAGCATCGCCAATTTGGAGGAGAGTTCCTTGAGGGAAAGGTATTAATTAGCCTGCCATGACTGGAACAAACGGGACACCCTATGAACATCGCACAGAGAGGAGTAACGGGGTTCTGGGGGGAATTGAAAGGCAGATCCCTCGCATCAACTTGCAGACCAAATAATATTCCCCCACCGGGGTCACCGTGACCAGAAAGTGTCCAGCCAAAAATCGCAGATCTGTATGAATTGACAGTACGATATGCCAGGCCTTGGGCTGCCAGCGAGGCCAAGAAATTCATGATGGTTACCACTTCGCACCCCATGGGATCATGGTCACCTTGTACACACCAATGGACCCATCGAGCCCATGCTGATTAAGTTCGCTCGTTAGTGCTGTCCTCCCAAGCCGCTCCCAGTAATTTTTGAGCCGCTGTCGATAGGCCAGAAATTCTCCAACGATGCCTGAAATCTGCAACGCTACCAATGGCATCCGTCCTTGCTGGACTCGGGGGTGCGGATTGCCCTGGGGATTCGACAGTAGAAACAGATCTTGGGGTAGAAGGATTGGAGAATCCCAGAAGAACTGGAAACCACACTTGAGACTTCCAAAATGGGGTGACAAGATCACCTTTGCCTGCTGTCTCCGGACCTGCATCGTGAGCCTCATTACCATAGAAAACTGAGGAAAAGCATACCCAGTCTCCTTGGACCAATCCTGGAGAAAGGCATCTGTCGCTGATACTAGGGGATCCGGTTTCCAACTGAAGAAACGCAGGAGTTGGTGGTCCAACCGGGACGCGAAAAGGTCCACTGAAAAAGGACCCCACAGGCTGTGAAGGCAGTGAAAAAAGGAGGAGGTAGCTTCCAGAGACTCATGTCAGACCAACTCCTGAAGCACCAATCTGCTATAACATACATTGGACGCCCCCGGTAGGTACTCCACCATTACGGAAACATTGTGGAAAAGACAAAAGGCCCAAAAGTTCTTGGCCAGATCCGCCAACGCTTTGGACTTTGTCCCCCCAGTTGGTTGATGTACCAGACTGCCGATACATTGTCCATCTTCAGAAGCACGCTGCAGGACGCTTGGTCCTTCTTCCAACATACGATTGCTAAGGACCCCGCCATCAGTTCTAGGCAGTTGATGTGGAGCGGACTTTCGCCTGCTGACCACTTTCCTCCTGTAAAGGATTCCCCGCATCGGGCTACCCATCCCGACTTGTTGGCGTCGGATTCTATTACTAAGTCCGGCTCGCAACCGAAAATGTCCCTCCCATTCCAGGCCTCTATGTGGTTGAGCCACCAAGTCATCTCCATGCGAACCTCTTCGGTTAGGGGTACCTGATCAGAGTACTGGAGGCCCATGCGAAGGTGAGAGGCTTTCAATTGTTGCAACGCTCTATATTGGAGCATACCTGGGAAGGTTGTTTGAATTGAGAAACTCAAAAGACCTACCAGTCGGGCAATCTGCCAGAGCGAGGTCGAAGAACGGGCTAGCATTCGCCTCAACTCACTGCGAATCTTGGACATCTTCTGAGCCGGAAGGCTCAAAGTGCTGGATACAGAGTCTACTACGAATCCCAGGAAAGTCATTTGTCTGGGGTTTATAATCAATACCAAGAAGCCAATCCTGTCCCCTGCCAAACTCTGAAGAAGGTCTACCATCTCTTGTAACTGGTGTGAGAGTCTCATGGGGCATTGCTCCAAAAGGAGAATGTCGTCCAGATCAATAATAAGACGAAAGCCCTTGGCCCTTGGCTTGAGCACCTTGGTGAAGCACCATGGAGCAGACGATAGGCCGAAAGGAAGCGATGCAAATTTGAATACTTGGTTCTTTCACATAAACTGCAGGAAACGACGATGCGGGGAAAAAAATGAGCACCACTAAGTACGCGTCCTTTAAGTCCAACCTGACCATCCAGTCGTTCAGTTGGAGAAGGTCCCGCAACAAATGGATACCCTCCATCTTGAAATGGCGGTATACCAGCCATTGGTTGAATTCCTTCAGATTGATTACGGGACGCTGTCCCCAGCCTGTCTTGTCGACCAGGAAGACATTGCTTTGGAAACCTCTGGAATGAAGGCTTCTGGGAACCACCGCTCCTTTTTGCAGCAGATCCGCCACCTCTTGATCTATGAGGGAAGCCTGATCGTCTGAAAAAAAACAATGCCCGAGGGCGAACGTCCTGCACCGGGGAACCGTAGAATTCTATATGGAAGCCCTGCACTGTTTGTAACACCCATGCGCCAGAGGTAACAACCTTCCAAATGTGCACGAAAACCACCAACCTGCCGCCCACTGGGAGATGGGAAAGAGAGGAAAGTCTCAGCTTAGTTAGGTACGTTGTGGCCTCTGCCTGTTCCTCTGCCACCGCGACTTCTGAAGCTCCGACAAAACTGGAAGAACTCCGGTCTGCCCGTGTCTTGCTGGTTTTTGCTGCAGACTCTTTGAGAGCTCTGTGTAAAGAAACGGCCTGTCGAGCGGCCTCTGCCATGGCCGGCCCCAAAGAAAACCTTAGGGTGAAACACCCTCTTTAAAGAAGACTGCACCTTGTCAAGTGACATGAAGGTGGTTACGAACTTGGTTAGTTCCTTCATAAACGGCTCTCTGAAGAGAACGCCTTGTGTCACAGCTCCCGAAGTTGCGAGGTCTCCCGACTTGGGTCTTCCTTCAGCAAAAATTAGTGTCTCCTTTAGGTAGAAAGGGCGCAGATCGCGATGCCTAAAAAGATAATAGCGCGCTGAGCCCAGTTAGAGACTATTTCTGGGGAAAGCGGGGTGCCCGATGCCTTAGCCTCTTCTACCTATTCTAGAACTTTGATGAGGGGTCCTGCGATGTCTTAAAGCTCATCTTCACACTACCTCCAGGATCAGCGAGTTCTTTTCTTAGGGTCGTGAATATACTTCTGCAGAAAGGTGGCCATCCTAGGGTCCACCTCCGGGGTTAAGGCCACTTTGCCTGGTAGGGCAGGGCGGAGGCACTCTGCTTTGAGGCAGGCTCACACCTCTTTTTCTAGGGGTTTTCGTAGGTGAATCGCCACAAACGTTGAAACCTTAGTGGAGGGGGTCCACTCCGATGAACAGGGGTGAACGAGGTCCTCTGGGACTAGCATATCCGAGTTTTCCTCACCCTCTGGAGCGTTAGTGGCTGAGGGCTCTGCCGGACACCAAGGCCTAGATGTGCTTGCCTCATCCGCTGACTTGTCTACTGAGTCCTTGTCGTCGTCTGGTAAGGGAGGGACCCCTGGGACCTCTAGAGGGCTAGCTTGTGACCAACTGTCACCACTGGCCAAAAACACCCTCTTTAGGCGGCCAAAGGCTCCTCGGTCAACATTAGACATATTTTTGCGCTTTGAGGGCGCTGCGCTTGACAGGCGAAGTCAAATGCATCATGCGCCGTTCGAATGGCCCCATGGCAGCAGAAACTGCCTGGTGGCTGGAAGCATCCACCGCGTCCGTGTCGCAGAAGTCAAAATCCAGGGAGAGGACTTGGAGGGACTCTTCCTCCGTATACTCTTCGATAGTCTGGCTGATGGTTGATCAAGGGTAGTGGCTAGGTGGAGAGCACCAATAATCCCCAACGCTCTAAGCGCTAGTAGTAGGACTACCCAGCAGGGGCTGAAATCTTGGTGTGACTAGTCACTAGTTTTAAACACTAAGTGTAAGCTGGGTTATAAACCCGCCCGTGGCAACTCACCCTCAATTACATTAGGTATCTCAGCATCTGGGCCCGCCCGAGAATCTCCCAACAAGTGATCTGATCGCGCTGAAACTGCTAGCACCAGAAAAAGAGAACTCGCTGTGCAGAGCCGCTTCAATGCGGGCGTAAGGGACACTTAATTCTTGTACAGACCTGCGATAGCAGGCATAAGGGCTTCCAGAGCTCGAGGCCATGCAGCGTGGGCGATAGTTTGGTGCTCTCTGATCCCGCTGCGCCAAGCGCGCCATGGACCATAGAAACGCGAACACTCGCCCCCTGCCACGAAGGCGAAACACTGCACCTTGCCTCCCAAGGGGCTGCGAGTGGAGCGGTTTAACCCGTTTAGCGCGTCGAACATTCCGCCCCAGTGCGGACGTTCGATCGCGCTAACGGGATTCGGACGTCCAACGGTCGTGCGCAGCACCAGCCAGGTAGTGCACGTGACGACCGTTGGACGTTCGCAGCACGGAAAGGGTTAAAGACTCCTGCGGCCCGAACCAAAAGGGGATGAAAAAGAAAAACCACAGAAAGGAACAAGCGATCAGGCGCAGCATACCATTGAGTACCAAAAAATCCCTATTAAACAATAGGCCTCAAAAATAGGCGAAGACGCCCAGAGTGATTAACACAGAGGAAAACACCAAAATAGCAATCAGGGCTCGCGCACTACAACCGTATTGAATATTGCAGAAATAGTGAAATTAGACACAGAATACCTCTCGTCTTGAAGAACGAGAGTTAAAACAGTACTTATCTTTTTTGAGAGCAGGAAAGAAAGAGGAAGAGTATTGGCAACAGCACGCCCTCGTGAAGCATGAGCACTGCTGATTGGAGGACTGGGACTGTACTGGGAACTACACGTACAATGGGACTTGTAGTTTTTTGTTGCTAAAGTTGATGTCGCCGAGTATGGAAATAAAAGAAAGATTGAGCATAATCCTCGCCTCTGGTCCGGACATAGAATCAGGAAAAATAATAAATTGCTTTGAAAATTGAAGAATAACAGTAGCCTTCACCTAACTAGAATTAGTTGGTTTGACAACGGAGGCAGTAGCAGATTCAGACTCTCTGTTCACCATCCGATCTAACCATTATTTTTACTAAAATTAGAAGCAAAACAATTCACAGCATAGGAGTATGGTGGAAAGACAAAGTCAAATATTTTACATCATAGATTGTTTTGAAGGAAGAAAAATTATCAAAAAGGCGTACACAGCAGATAAAGGTCAGCACGTTTTGGAGTGTTGCCATCAAAATAACATAAGGAGTGCACTCCGTCCTAATGCCAGAGTGCTGGCGTCTTGCTGGTCTGGTGTTTTGGCGCCAGTATACGGTTTGTTAATTAATGAGAGCTTACATCACAAGTTACAAAAATTCTAATTTCCATTTACAAATTAGCTGGGCAAAGAAGGATTGTCTTACCTTAGTAGACTACATAACAAATGCAGTGCCAGTGCAAAAAGATTAAGAAATGTACAGATTAGTGTTTGCAAAGATTTAACAAAACAATTATTATGGGCTGTGTGATCAAGAGTGCCTCCCAGCATATCACAAGGATTAGTTACCTGTAATCCTAGTTCTCTTCCAGGGGTATCCTCATCAAAGTCATAAGCATTAGAATATTCCCGCCCATGCGCGGGACCCCGGAAACAATATATTATATGTGCCCCACATATATATAGACATTTTGGAAGGCACAAGAACTGAATAAAACATCTTGCCTGGAAAGCGTGGGGTCTGTCTCTTCATTCGCCGCTGTGCTGTGGAGGTTTGAAGATTCTGTGCTGATATATATAAATATATATATATATATATAAAAATAAGCAATTGCAGCCAAATAAAACAATCGAGCTGGAATATGCTGTGAAGAATTTCCACCATACAGTGTATTTTGCATTAGAAACATGAGAAACAACACCAATGCTTGTTTAGAAACTGTTTTAATGCTTAGAAAACAGTAGAAATTCTTATAACACACTGTAAGCATGTACAGCTCCCAGGCTGCATTGCAAATACCCAGTCTAAAAAGACTGAAAAGCTAACTTGTAGCTGAATGTACTAAAAACTGACGCCATGCCTTTAAGGCACCTCTGCCCCTAGCTTCCCATCATGCCTCAGGGGTTACAGTTAGGTCAGTTGTTCTTTTCGGAGACTGAAAACCAAACCATGGTAATAACAGGTTAAAAACATCTCCTACTTAATAAACAAAGTCCTTTGCCCGGGGAGGCGGGAGGGTTGCTTATGACTTTGATGAGGATACCCCTGGAAGAGAACTAGGATTACAGGTAAGTAACTAATCCTGCTCTTCCAGGGTATCCTCATCAATAGTCATAAGCATTAGAATAGAGTAGCGAGCCTCACCTCATCCCTGCGGGCAAAGGAATCAACAGATAACATTCATATTCGTAGGCCCAAAAAAAGGCCTTATTCTACCCAAATAGGTTTCTCAAGGAGGCTTGCCCTACTTGAGAATCCGCTCTGGAATCAGACTCTAGGCAATAATGCCTTGTAAAGGTATGGACTGATTTCCATGTAGCAGCCTTGCATATTTCTGACATAGGAATGTCATGCAAAAACGCTATTGTGGCTGCCTTCCCTCTAGTGGAATGAGCTTTGGGTGATTGTAACAAAGGTTTGCCAGCCAGCTGGTATGCTAGTTTGATACATGAGACAATCCATCTGGAGATGGATCTTTTGGCTGCTGCAAACCCGGTCCTCATTGAACCATAATTGACAAAGAGTTGGTCTGTCTTTCTGGTGTCCTTCGTTCTTTCTAGGTAAAACTTTAGCACCCGCTTAAGATCCAACGCGTGCAACGACCTCTCAGCTGGGGTCGATGGGTTAGGAAAGAACAAAGGAAGGGTAATCGTTTGATTTATATGAAAATCCGATACCACCTTTGGAAGGAAAGATGGGTGAGCCCTCATTACCACTCTGTTGTGGTGAAACACAGTGAAAGGTTCCTTGGTGCAGAGTGCTTGTATCTCGCTAACCCTGCACGCAGAGGTTATTGCCACCAAGAAGGTCGCCTTCCAAGTGAGATGCTGCAAGGAGGCCTTGTGTATAGGCTCAAACGGTGTAGACATCAGCCTGGAGAGAACCAGGTTCAACTCCCAGGGAGGAGAAGGATTTCTCACAGGGGGATAGACCTTCTTTAATCCCTGAAGGAAATCCTTAACCACTGGGACCTGAAAAAACGATGTTTGTGTAGGTGATTTCCTATACGCTACTATGGCGGATAGATGAACCCTAATAGAAGCGTATTTCAACCCTGATGTAGCTAAGTAAAGGAGGTATGGAAGGACTACCTCTTCTTGTCCTTTGGTGGGATCAAAGCCATGGTCCTTACACCAAATGAAAAATCTTTTCCACTTGAACGCATAAGACGCCCTTGTGGAAGGTCTCTTTGCCTCTCTTAAAATATTCATACATTCCGGAGGCAGATTTAAGTGTCCATATTGCAAGACCTCAGGAGCCATGCAGTTAGGTTCAGCGATGGGAGGTTGGGATGCAGGATTCTCCCGTTCATTTTGCTCAACAGGTCTGGCCTGCACGGCAGGCGTCTGTGTGGACACAGCGACAGATGTAACAGGTCTCGATACCACCATTGTCGCGGCCAATCCGGAGCAATTAGGATCATGTCCATGCTCGATCTGATGAGCTTGGCCACCACCTTCGGAATCAGTGCCAGAGGAGGAAACGCATAGGCGAACATTCCTGTCCACTCCAGCAGGAGAGCGTTCCCTTGCGTCCCTGGCCGGTGGAACCTGGACGCGAAGGCGTGGCATTTGGCGTTTTCGTCGTCTGCAAATAAGTCTATGTCTGGACGACCCCAGCAACGGAAGAGTTCTTCGACTACTTCGTCGTTTAGCACCCAGTCTGGCTGATCTTCGAAGTGCCTGCTGAGTGCGTCCGCTTTTGTGTTTAGCTCGCCTGGAAGGTGTACTGTCACCACCGACAGTCCCCGAGCCAGAAGCCAGTGCCAGATTGTCTGGGCCTCCAGAGACAGAGGGGGAGATAGAGTTCCTCCCTGCTTGTTCAGATAGAACATAGTTGTAGTGTTGTCCGTCTGAACCAGGATTTTGTCCGTTGTTATTGCTGGAAAGAACGCTTTGAGCGCCAGATGAACTGCTCGAAGCTCCAGCATGTTGATGTGGTATGTCTGAAGGTTGGTCGACCAGCGACCCTGAATCTGAAGATGACCCATGTGAGCACCCCAGCCTTCTAGAGATGCGTCCGTTACCACAGACAGCGAAGGAAGAGGTTGTTGAAAAGGGACTCCCTGCAGGACATTCCGAGGGCGAGTCCACCACTGTATTGAGGTCAGTGCTGCTTGAGACAGGATGATTCGATCCTCCCAATCTCCAGTCGCTTGGTCCCACTGATCTTCCACAGACTCTTGTAGAGGCCGCATCCTCAACCTGGCGTTCGGTATTAGGAAGATGCAGGACGCCATGGAGCCCAATAGAGACGCTACTTCTCGCACCTTTGGACGAGGAAACTGAAGTAACTTTTTGCATTTCTGCCCCATGGAAGATAGTCTCTCCTGTGAAGGAAACGCTCTTCCTAACTTTGTGTCTAGAACTGCTCCCAGATAGTGGATAGTTTGCGTGGGCTGCAGGACCGATTTTTCTGTGTTCACGTGGAGGCCGAGCCTGTGTAGTTGTTGGAGACACAGGTGACAGTCTTTGGTGGCTTGACGAGGGGACGGACTCTTCAGGAGCCAGTCGTCTAGATATGGGTACACAAAGAGACCTTTTTTGTGTAGACATGCCGCTACCACTGCCATGCACTTGGTGAATACCCTTGGTGCGGATTTGAGTCCGAAGGGAAGCACTTTGTACTGGTAATGCTTGTTCCCTACCAGAAATCTCAAGTACTTCCGATGACCTGGTGTTATAGGAATGTGGAAGTACGCGTCTTGTAAATCCACCGAACACATCCAATCTCCAATTTGTAGATGAGGACATATCTGATGGAGTGCCAGCATGCGAAACTTCTCTTTGACCACCACCTTGTTGAGGGTTCGAAGATCCAAAATCGGTCTGAACTTGTCCTCTTGGTCTCTTTTGGGGACTAGAAAATACCTTGAATACACTCCTCTCCCCCTTTGGGATGGGGGTACCTCTTCGATTGTGTTTTTCTTTAAGAGGACGTTCACCTCCCTTTTGAGGAGTTTTAGATGGTACGAGCAAGTCTTTTTTGGAGGAATCGGTTGTGGTCTCTTCCGGAAACGTAGCGCATATCCATTGCGCAGTATATTCAGCACCCACCGATCTTTTGTGATGCTGACCCACTCTGCCAGGTGTTGCGAAGCACTTCCTCCCACTGGAGTGGGTAACGGCGCCAGAGGAAGCCACTGCTCAGGCCTTGCCTCCTCTAGGCGTGGTAGAGGACTGATGATGTCCGCCTCTGCCTCTGCCCGATTTTCCTCCTCTGTATTGCGCCTTCCCTTGTGGCTTGTTTTGAGACCATTGAGGGGTTTGAACCCTCTGTTGGCCTCCCCGGTTCTTGTTGGTCTTGAAGCGTCGCTTGAACGTCTCTTTCTTTTTCTCCAGACCAACCGCCTTCACTGTGTCCAATTCTGTTTTCATGCGGGTCATTTCCTGATCGGCATGCTCCCCGAAGAGTGAAGATCCAGAAAAGGGTAGATTGAGGATTCGCTGCTGGGCATCTGGTTTGAGACCAGTTAAAAGCAGCCAAGAAGATCTCCTCGCACATACCCCATGTGAGTAGGCATGTCCTGCTAGAAGGGCGTTATCTGCAGATGAACTAATCATTTGGTTCGCCACCAAACAGCCCTCCGTCACCGTCTCCTCAAAGTCCTTCTGGTCCTCCTTGGGCAATTTCTCTTTGAATCGTTCCATGGAGTCCCATAGGGCTCTATCGTACCTTCCGAGAAGGGCCGATGCACTAGAGACTTTCAGGGATGAAGCTGCTGTGCTGCATACCCTGCGTCCCCAAGAATCTTGCGTCTTGCTGACTTTGTCAGGAGGAACTGAAGAAGAAGGAGCGACTGTGTGATTCTTCTTAGCTGAGGCTACTATAACTGAGTCCGCCGCAGGCTCTCCTTTAACAAAGATAGGATCTGAGTCGGCCGGCCTATATTTTTTCTGGATACGTGCCGGTACCGCCCTGATCGTTGCTTGCGTGAGGAAAACCTCTTTGATTGGGTCCATTATCCCTGGAACCAATGGGAGCAAAGGCCGTGTATATGATTTGTGACGAAGGGTCTCAAAAATCACAGTAGTGGACACCTCTGGAACAGCCATCTCTATATTAAGTTTGTGAGCACCCCTTTGTAAGACGTCCAGATACGTGTTGACGTCGTCAAGCGGGGAAGCTCTGGAGCGAGGGCTGTCTGCCAGTGTTGGAGAGTAATCCCCTTTAGAAGATCTAGATGAAGATGAAGAGGAGGATGATGGAGTTCTCCTTCTCCTGTGGTGAGATTTCGCCTTCCTCACTGGCGATCTTCTAGGACGTTCTTCCCTTCGAGGAGAACGTGATTCCCTCTGATGCTCCCTTCGAGGAGATCTCGATCTCTCAGTTCGTACCTCCCTTCTCGGTGTTCGAGATCTGGGTTGCTCCCTCCTTGGTGATCGGGAGACCCTGGGGGTATGAGACCTGTCCGCTCTCCTCTCTCGTGAGCGTGATCGGTGACTGGTAGGACTCTGTCTGTCTGCCTCTTCTGCCAGCTGCTGAAGAGGGGACCTGTGGTCTGGACTCAAGTACCTTCGTAGTCTCTCCGTTGCTCCAGAATCCTTCCATTTACTCAACGGACCATACCATCTTGGCGAGAGTCTTGCCTGTGTGATATACCGCCACTGGGGAGTCTTTTGCACAGGACTCCTACTCCTAGAAGAGGACCTCGATGAACCAGCGGTACTTAAGGAGGAATGGTGCGAAGCAGATTGTGTCACTAGGACTGTCGAAGGCACTGAAGGAGATCTCCGTCTCACCGGTATTGGAGGACGTCTCAAAAGTCTTTCCCTCGACGTCGAACGCCTCTGCGGCGTCGACTGAGTGATAACCTTCGACGTTGAATGCTTCGACGTGGACCTGTGGTCCCTCGACGTTGATCGGCGATGATGAGCCGACGACGGAGTCTTCTCCCTTGAAGTCGAACGGCATCGTCCTGCCTTCGACGGAGGTCTCGACGTTGAACGGCGTTGCCCTGCCGTCGACGGAGGTCTCGACGTCGACCGACCTTGGTCTGTCGGCGACGGAGATGTCAATCGACGTTGTCCTGTCGTCGACGATGCTCTCGACGTCGGCCTGACATGTGGCGACGGCGGAGGATCGGACATCCTCGACGTCGAACGCCGACGCGCCGTCGATGATGATCCCTTCCTCGACGGCGAGCGTCCGAGGGGGCTCTTACTCCTCGACGCCGAGCGCCTCTGTGGAGACGTCGGCGGAGGTGTCACACTCTTAGAAGCCTGTCGACGCTGAGACGACGGCGGGTGGGATCTGTGCCTCGACGCCGATCGTCGCCTGGTTGACGACGGCGGAGGCGATTTAAGTCTTGACGTCGATCTTCTCGTCGACGGTGATCTCGTGGCTTCTCGACGCCGATCGTCGCCTAGTTGACGACAGCGGAGCTTTCTTTGTCATCGGTGAACTTCTTTTCGACGACTACTTCCTCATCGACGCCGGTCCCGACGTCGACGGAGTTTTTTCTCTCGAACTGTCCATCAGATGTTGTTTTTTCAGCGCCGAGCCCGGTGCTGAGGTTGATGGACGCTCTGACTTGCCTTTGGAGGGAGTTCTGGGTCTTTTTGAACTCTTCCTCTCTGTAGATCTTCCTCTCATGGATCTCTGGGCCAGACCATAGAGCCTGTTCCTCTCTCTGTCTTTAAGAGTCCTGTCAGACAGATTTTTACAATGTGAACAGTCTTTAGGATCATGATCCTCTGGCAAGCATAAAATACAGACCTCATGAGAGTCTGTTTTTGCCTTCTTGTGGCCACAAGAAGGGCAATCATCAAATAATGAGGGCATCCTGACAGGAAAACCTCACAAAAAATGGACTGCTAAGCAGCTATTTACTTGACCCTGATGTTAAAAGTCAAAGTAAATCAAAAACTTGTTCTTTAGAAGATTTTCTGACTGAAAAAGGCAGAAAAGTGTGGAGCTGTGTATCCAGGGTCCTTCCTGAAGGAGCCGGAAAGAACAACTGACCTAACTGTAACCCCTGAGGCATGATGGGAAGCTAGGGGCAGAGGTGCCTTAAAGGCACGGCGTCAGTTTTTAGTACATTCAGCTACAAGTTAGCTTTTCAGTCTTTTTAGACTGGGTATTTGCAATGCAGCCTGGGAGATGTACATGCTTACAGTGTGTTATAAGAATTTCTACTGTTTTCTAAGCATTAAAACAGTTTCTAAACAAGCATTGGTGTTGTTTCTCATGTTTCTAATGCAAAATACACTGTATGGTGGAAATTCTTCACAGCATATTCCAGCTCTATTGTTTTATTTGGCTGCAATTGCTTATTTTTATATATATATATATATTTATATATATATAGGTCTATATATATGTGGGGCACATATAATATATTGTTTCCGGGGTCCCGCGCATGGGCGAGAATATTCTAATGCTTATGACTATTGATGAGGATCCCCTGGAAGAGAACTATATCTCCGATTATTGCGGTGCGCAAGAAGTCTGTCAGTTTAAAATTGTGTTCCACCTTTCGCTTAGTTAATGGCCTTACGCAACCATTTGCTTGTTTACATTCTCATATTTAGAAGGCAGCGGCTACGTTAGATGGAGCAAAACATTTCAGTATTCCAGATGTCAAATAAGTTTACCATCAGACAGAACTAACATCCAGTTCAAGAAATATATTTCAGAACTAACACCCACTTCAAGAAATATTACAAAGTTTATTACAGCAGAAGGGGATTGCTGACATACAAGAATGATATTTGATTTGGCTTCTGTAGCCTCTTTTGAAGTTGATGCACAATTTATTTGGTGCATTGGCCGGGTTCCTTGCTCATCAGAATGATATATAGGTTTTTGTTGGTTCAGATGTGGGACACAGCATCTTCTGTGATCTAATCGTATATTATCAATTTTGCAGAAAAGATGGATGACATTGAAGCTACAGAAATGAAGGTCCTTATCTAATGAGGTTGAATGTTTGGCTCAGATTTTACGGAACTGGAATTTATCCTAGGAAAGTTCGGTTATAGTTGTAGAACTCTCAAGAAAAGCTGGGAAGCATGATTGTTTGAGGCAACATGAAAGCTTTCCTATGCCTTAAAAATTATACTGCGAGGTCATCACCTCAATCCATATTAAAGTCTAGCCAAAAATATTTCAATAGTCTACGCTACTTGGTCAGACCTGGGTGTAGTTTCAGTCAGAGTATTGCTGGAAAACATCACAAAGTGGCATTTGTTTCTAACACACTTACTGAAGTGGAGGCACGGCATTCCACCACAGAGCGGCACTGGAATGTGCTTGCTGGGTGAAACACTACAGATGCTACTTTTTTGCAGAAGGGAGGGGTTACGAGAGAAGATTTTAAACTTCTACTTGCATTACTGAATAATAATGGAACAGGGACAGCATCTTCCCGATTAGCTAGAATCTTACTTTAACTATGCACATATAACTGCAAGGTATTATATTACCAGTAATATATGTATGAGAGTGGATTGCCTGCATAGATTACCCTTTGGCGGTAGTAATGGAAAAGATAAACTGTGAGGAGAATGTATTGTTGTCACAATTAAAGAAGCCACTGGAGAATGGGTAAGCATTATGTTACAGTAGGAGAAGGAGGCATGAAAAGAGATACTATTTTAGAATAGGGTAAAGCAGTACAACAGCAAGTACTTAGTCAAAGAACATGGAATTGTTACCAGACCTTTAGGGTTTTTTTGGAAGGTTAGGGAGGTGATCTTTATGATGGGGGACTTGGAGATGAAAGTGGGATGGTCTGTACTTGAGACTTTTCAGAAGCAAATTATTAGTGTTGCTCAGGTATGGCACATGGAAGAGCAGCAACATAAAAAGGACACAGGTGTACTGGTTGCCGTACATGGACGACCAGATTATGAAGTATGTGCAAAACTGTTTACTTTGCTGTAATACTGACAGGTCGCTTAAATCATGTACACTATCTGAAGCTCCTAGGCAGGAAGTTGCAAAAGATTTGTTGGATAGGTGTAATTCAAGTAGGCAGAGTTAAGATGGTTCGGGAATTCCAATTCTGATTGGTGAGTTGAATTTTTAAAAGGAGTGTTTTCACCGAGAGGGAAGTCCTAGAACTATTAGGTCAGACAATGATGTACAATGTGTTTCTTGGAAGTTGGGTAGATACTTTGAGGAGTTAGGGGTGAAATACAAGTGTACTTCATTGAATGTATACAAATGTTAAATGGTTTGGTAGAGAGACTCAATAAGTTGGTTGTCATGGGTGTATGACTAGCATGGAGACCAGGTTTAGATTCAGGGACCCATCACAGAGTTAATATGGACTCATCACTGCACCCCACATAATATCACAGGGGTTTCACACCTCTTGGTACTAAAAGGAAGGAATCCAAGAGCTAGTTTTAATCCAGAATGGCTGTGGTCCTATGATGCTGTACAAGAGGCCAATAAATGTACCACATACAATGCTTTACTGGGCAAGGATTTACAAGCTTCTCAGGTAGGTGGCTTGTGTACTAATAACTCAAAAATGAACAGTCAAACAATAGACAAAAACACCATGACCAGCACCAGCGCAAAAGGAGCATCTCAAGAACTATGCAGAGAGAACCTGTTTCCAGCAAGAGTCACTCCTCGATAACTCGCTCAGGGTCGTTAGCTTCCTTTGGGTGCTGCACACTCTGAAATACAATGAGCCTCCCCTCCTAGACAGTCGCTCCTCCTGCACGGCCATGCACATTCCCTTAATCTCTTAGAAGTTAGGCAGGTTTCTAGGTTCTTCAGGCAGATCCTAAACACTTCTATCAGAAAATGCTGACTTCATGCAAACTAGTTTCCATTCCTCTCCCATTAATATCTGGCTCTCCACCCTCCAACTACAGGAATTTAGGAAACATACTTCTATCTTGAGACGCCGAACAACTAGGGGCACCCAAAAGAAACTGACCTCTAGAGGAAGGGGACAGCCTTCAGTCAGATTATATATTTGCCTTCAAGCACTTCTTGCAGTGGTGCTTCAATGATGAATAATAGAAACCCAGTGGGGAGACCATACTGGTCTTATGATTGAAGGTATTCTACTGCTGTGCAAGGATAAAACACCATTAGTTCATGATGGCACTAGACATACTAGAGATATACTCCGATTAATCTGGCACCTCAAAGATCCTAATGCCACACTGGGTCTGATCTTTAAAAATAATTGATCTGTATTTTTGGGGTGTTTAGGCAAAGAGTTGGGCGAAGTCCTAGCAGCTTCTTACCAACTCCTGTGCACTTGTATTAAGAATCACCTGTTGAACAGCTGTTTCTGCCCCGAAGCACCAACGCTGGTTCGATGCCAATTGTTCTACAGCCAACCACCTCCTGAGGAAGGCATTGATGGGACCCCTAAAGTTGCTGGGGATGTCCGTGAGCCAAAGCTAGCCTATAAGTGTGCCCTTGAGAATAGGAAACATTCCTTGTATGAAAGAGCCTGGGAAGCACTCGAGCTAGCATATGCCCAGAACAGTAGCAAGGTTTTCTGGGACACTATTAACAGGCTCCAGCAGCGAGATAAGCCCTGCCCCCACACCCCCACCAACTCCTGCTATGTAATATCTCAGGCCAGGTGGAGAAGCATTTTACCGCCATTTACCATCGGTCTGAGAATAAGGTGTGTACTGCCAGGCTACACGAGATTCTAGAACATGCCACCTCTTTTCGGGTCTCCCTCCAGGAAGTGGAGGATGCAATCTAGTGGGATAGATCCCCATGAATTCACTTAAATGTAATTAGTGTCTGTGGGGATCCCTGCTTACCAATCTATTGAACAACTCTGTGTAATTCGATCCCAGAGTCTTGGACCCTCTCTACTATAGTTTCAATCTTCAAAATAGGTGATAGAGGGTCCGCCAAACGCTACAGGCTGATATCCCTGATTGACAGTTCTGTAAAGATTCTGGTGAGGGTTATTTTTTAGTTGCCTGCAGTCCTGGGCTGACGACAATAATACTCTGTCTCCCTGCCAGTATGATTTCCGTCCCGGGCTTGGCACAGTGAAGCAGTACCTGAACTTGCATTTGATTGTGAGCCAGTACACCATCGCCAGGCACTGCCCAGTGTACCTGGCCATTATGGGCCGGTCTTCTGCATTCGATCGCCTGAATAGGCGCATATTGTGGACAATTTTGATTAGTCTTGGGGTAGATGTTCCCCTAGTAAATTTTCTACACTCCTTGCATGAAAGCTTAGGGTGTAGGTTGCAGTGTGGCTGTACAGGTGAACTATCTGATGCTTTACCATTAGCTAATGAGGTGGTTGAGGGGTGTGAGCACCGCTCATTATCAGGCCCAGCTATCTGCTGCCTGCTGATAATATTGTAAAATTAACCCAGCCTTCCCATAACTTTAAAATGAAAATGTGACCCTTTGATTATTTAGAAATAAACTTAAGGCTGCAAGGTACTCTGAAGGTGTCTGGGAGCTATTGGTAGCTCGCGATCCACTGGTTGGAGACAGCTGAATTTTATACATTCTATATTTATATTTTATACATCAAATGAAAAACTTAAATCTTGTCCCGTGGAGCTACTTCAAGGAAATGTAGACCTGACTAGAAATTAAAGAAGCTAGAACTAAATCACAATGAATTCTATAAATGGAACAAAAGATAAAATGTCCAAAACTGTGAACTAATCTTTCCATGCCAAGGATCAAGAATTATCACCCATCATACAGGAAATCTCAAGCTCAACCAAATTTGCTATCCTTCCATAAAGTGTAACCAGTTCAAAATGTTCCTTAATGTTTAACCTAGTAATAGTCTGGGGGATACATACTTCCGGTTCTTCCCAAAGACCTAAATTCACCCCTGTTCAGATTGTCCCTTTCTATTAAATCCGTTTCTCTCCAGTTTTTTTGCATTGCTTTGTAAAGCCTTCTATTAAGCTGAACTTCTATTATTGAAGGTTTTAATATATGTGCCGAATACATAATACATTTGGAACTCAGATTATTAAAGAGACTCGACGACACATTTGGGACTGAAAACTGGCATCACATTAAAAACCTCGCCATACAACCAAAGCCCTTTTCAGACTATATTTATTGTTTCAGGGACATCCTTTTCTAATTATATAAGTACTGAAGGCAATTACAGCTTAGAAACCTTGCGTTCAGGCCCATATTAGAAATAGCATGGTAAAACTAACTAGGTGTCAAGACTCTACACTGTTTGGGCAACATAAAAATTAATACATTGAAAAAAGAGCAAATACTTAATTCACTATTCTGCTCCGCACTCAAAGACGACGACGCTATGTGAAAACCACAGACTTGAATAGAACCTGTGTATGTACCACAGCTTAAGGCACTGCACAAAAAGAAAACATTAATATAATAATACATAACAATTGGACTACTTTGGACCACTGAACTATGTGTACTTGCAAAGGTGACCGGTCAAAAAAGCAAATCATGTGATAATCCATTTATTATGAATGAAATGAAACACGAAAAAGAAAACTTCTAAAGCACCATTGTCTGGTCGATCACAGGGTATATATAATATAAGTGAAAGGAAAGGTAAAAATGCTGAGCATTCTGCAAAATCAATGAGGCGGTCTCCTAACACGGCAACCAAACTCGACTAATGCATACATACTAGACAGCTCCTCTGTCTAGCACTGGTATGGGAAGAGTTTCTTCGGGCTCCAGAACCCATATTCATCTGAAAACCCACTCAAGAGCACTCCACACTCCTAGATCTAAATTCTATTGCCATTCTGTTAGACCCGTCATCCCTTTGGGTGGTCCCTTCTATTATTTATTTATTTTGTTCCCTTTTTGGCCTCCTAAGTTTTCTATTTTTTTATGTCCACTGGGATTTTTGAGTGTTGTCCTGAAGGGCTAGGTGCTACTTTGTCCCTATGACTTTTTGAGGCCTTAACGCTCTTTGTAGAAATGGTGAATGCAGAGACACAAAATGGTGGCTTAAACTGCCATAATTTTTTACCTCAGGAGTTGGGGCCATGGGATTCTATGGGGAAATTCTAGAACCTTCTGCCTGGTTCTGGCAGCCAGAGCCCAGACTATAAAAGGCCAGAACCTGGGCGGCCATTATGTGTGGACACAGAACCAGAGTGCAGGCTGTGGAGTTAGAGGGTTAGGAAACTCAGAGGGTTGACTTCTTGATCAAGGGTTGCTGCCTTACTGCTGACACTGTCCCTCTACCCATAGATCTGGCCCTGCTGTATGACATCCATCTTAGACATGGTTGGGGTGTCCTGGCGAATTGAGAGGAATTGACCCTAGTACTAGAATGGACCTGATAGACTGAGAAGAAGGGAGGGCGGGGGAGGGGGGGGGGGGGGTCGAGCGGAGTAGAAAGTTCTGCCCTGTTACCCCTGGCGTGGGAGCCTACCCCAGTCCCTTGGAGCTTTGGAAGGGCAGGGTCTGGACGAAGGGAACTGGTCAACCTTACTCTTCCCCTTTCCCTCCTGTACACTGCTAAAGTTAGCTGGGTCCCATCAGTTCCTTCTCACACGTGCCGAGGAGTGCTGCTGGGAAGTGGTTCCCCCTGTCACATTCCCTGGATTGGTGGCGCGGCCGCTGTGAGGGAAGCAGGCTGCCCCGTGGTCCTGAACAGGTGATAGACCAGGAAGTTGCTGAGGCACCCCACTAGCGAGGAATAAGAGAAGCCAGTGGCGGAGTGGCCGGGAGCCCCTGTTTACACTGTGGGGAAAGCGGAAGGTAGTGGAGCGAGATTGAGGAAACACTGCTCCCCTGCGCAGGCCCCGTTGAGGGTTTATCGAGATTGACAGGGGGCGGAGTGACGTTTGTGAAAAAGCCGCTTGCAGGCGGGTCTGGAAGAGGGCTTGCCGGCTGCATGAGGAAAAGGGGCGGCACCTCACTTCAGCCGCTGTTCCTCCGCGCAAGCCCAGTGGTGCGGCTCATTGAGGAAACGACGGAGGCGCTCGAGTGTGGAGACCCGGAGACGCAATCCCAACGCTTCCGTCTGATCAACGCGACCTTCCCTCAGCGTAGGCTCCGAGGTAAAGCGACCTGGCTGTGCTGGGAAATCGACGATGTGCACAGGAGACTGGCGGTGAGGTTTGCTCGCGGTTCGATGGTAAAACTGATTGAAGCGGGATAACAGTGCTCTGCTATACAAGTAAGCAGGGTTCTGGGGAAAAGGTGAGGGACTCCAAAACAGAAACCTACGTCCCCGGTCCTAGAGACTAGACGGCCCAGAGGAACTAAATTGGAACTGTCGGGCTGGTCTGAGGAGCCGATTTTGGGGCGACATTAAAGACGTGATTTGAGTTCTAATTTACCCAGCGCTTTTGCTGACCAGACGGTAAAATGACCCAGAGAGCCTTTGTGTTATAAATCCTGTGACTCTATGCAAAATATAGGCTGAATTATCTAGCGCTCATCCTGATAAGGAGGGGGGTCTTTAACCTGTCTTAGGTTATGATGTGCTGATTTGAGTTAATGTGAAATGTTTCTTAAGTGAATCTCATACAATCCATCCAGCGAATGCCTAAATAGAAGTCACAACTGTAATTGTTAACCCTTTGATTCTAGGAAACAATGTACTGATGAATATTTATAGGTACAGGAAATTGATGTAAGAGGTGTCAAAAGTACGTAACATTATAGCCTCTTGGAAAAGGCACTGAATTCTATACAGTGACTTTCAATACATCCGAAATAAAAAACGGGATACAACAAACCCAAAATACTTAGGAGCAATAGTCAAAACAGGAGACCGGTTTTAAAAGTACTATTGTTAAATAAGATTGAAAATCCAACTGGAGGATAGTAGACATTCTAGTCTTTAGCTCATTACAAATATAGTCCGATTGATTTCATTTTCATTCCCCCAGCACTTACCATGCAGAAACAAATACACCTACTGGCAACTCCGACCATTCAATTGTTACATCAAAATGAGGAACATCAGACCTTTTGTGTAATAATGCCATTGGACTTTCCTTGTTCTATAAATACATATGCACAACTATCTCACCAGCTTCCTGAAATCTGCAGTATCCCAAATTTAAATTAATAATCAGGGCTCTGTGTCAGTTATTAGGCCTGGCATAAGAACATCTGGCAACAACTAACAGAATTAAATTAACCAATCAGAAAAGCTCAATTTGAATCACTAACTGCATATACTAGAGCATACACACACTGGGATGATACACAATGGGAGTAACAATAAACATGCTATACAAGCTAAGTTTATTGCAGCTTGAGTTCAACATAGAGCTTTAAATGCAGCCAAGATTAATCATGAGAATCTCTAACGTAAAGAGAACAGTTTTGAAATTATGGAAAAAGAGGCTTCCTTCTTGTTTATATGGATTGGCAACAGTGACCAAGAAACTTAATAAAACCATTAGAAACTAAGGGGTCCATGAGGTTAGCAGGTGGATCGCCACCGCCCGTATGGCGGTGGCGATCCGCCCGCATAAAATCACCACCCGCTCTGCATTTCCCCCCTGCCCCATTTCCATGGCGGGGGGACCCCGGCGGACGGAAAAACCGTACGCTGGTTTTCCGCCCTGTTGGACAGGCCACGTGAAGGGCCGCTCCCCCTCTGCCCGACCAGGCCCGAGCCCGGCCCCTCAAGTGTCACACACCACCACTTCACGTTTTCCGTCCCCTCCGGGACCCTTGCCTCTGAACATATCGACCTCGTGGGCCCGATCCACTACCGGCCCGCGCACCCAGCCTGGGCGCCATCTTGGACCCTCCACCACGAGGCCGCGTGGCTCCCGATCGACCCCAACCCTGGGCCTGGCCAGGCCCCAGACATCCCGGCACCACCATCCACCCAGGAGGTGAGCGGACTACTTGGCAGGTCAATGGGAGAAAGAGGTGTCGATGGCTCTCCCCCGCCAGGTACCGCTCGCCCACAACCTCCCCGGGCGCTGGCTCCAACCCCCTGCTGGGTGTCTGGACTCCTCCATCCCGGACCCCCCGACCTCCAAGTGCGAGGGTCCGGACATCAAAGGGCACCAGCCCTATAACTGGGGCAGCTCCAGAGCAGGAAGGCAGTTGTATCTTGGAGTCGAGAGACGCAGAGAAGAACTCATCCTTGACGGGCTATTGGCGCTGCCGTAGCTCTGCCTTGCGAACTATCGTCCTGCCTGCTGGCGCTGCCGCAACCTTCGTAAACCTTCATCGTCGTCGGGACCTGCTGGCGTGGCCGCGGACCGTTTGTAACCACCATCTTCATCGGGACCTGCTGGCTCCGCCGCGGACCGTCGCTTCCTTCATCCATCTCGGGACCTGCTGGCTCCGCCGCGGCCCGTCCATCTAGAACGCCGAGCTCGAGGATTGAGAGCTATTCCATCTATTTGGTAACAAGACTGTCCCGCTACCCCTTTTCCCCATCCAGAGACCAGAATCGAGGGGACCCCTGAGTCCAGACCTCCTTGTATCATTTCACCGTACTTAGAGAATTGCTTATAAAGTATCGTTAAACCCTAACCTGGTGTGGTGTCCGTCTGTGGGGGGGAAGTTACTTGTCTGTACGATCGCTGGAGACGGCTCTCCCCGGAGACCTCTCCCCTTATCCTCGGCCGACCCTCCCGGTCCGTCTAACATTGGTGGCCAGCGGCGCGATCCGAATCACCGCATAATCGTACAGAAAGTAGCTCACCCCACGACGAAATCACGATGACAACCAAAGAAAGCGGATCCACCGAGAAATTTCAGATGGAGAAATTGGACGAGTACAGCCATCGTGAATTAAAACAATTCTGCATCGAACTAGGTATCGCTACCACCGGTCTCAGCACCAAAGATGATTTCAAGCATGCCCTAGAGTCCTGGGCAGAAACCGGGGCCATCGGAACCACCGACCAAAGCATCGCAGCAGTAGAAAAAAACACCACGGCCCCCGAGGAGCAAAGAAAGGGTCTCTCGCAAGACGAGATCCAGGAACGAGAAAAAAACACGGCTACATGAGCTAGAAATGGCCCGGCTCAAAATGGACGTTGAACTTAAGTTGGCCGAACAAAAGCTGAGCTTAGAGCACCTGCGTCTCCGAGAAGAAAGAGAGGAAAAACAGAGACAAAGGGAGCTCGAGGAAAAGAGACTGGCATATGAACACGAGCGCAAGTTAGCTGAGATAGACTTACGCAAGCAGAACAAAGAATTAGGAGTGCCCGAGCAACCCCCCACCCCAGGGCCAACAGTTAAGAAGGTACACATCCCCAAGGATGTCGTTCGAGAATACTTCCGAGAGGACGACATCCAGCAATGGTTCAAGGCCTACGAAATCGCTATGACCGCCCACCGGATCGATCGAAGCGACTGGGGAGCCGGTCTATGGGGGAGATTCCTCAATGAAGGCCGCGATGCCCTGCTACAGCTCCCGGACCACCAGATGACCTCCTATGACCACATGAAAGCTGCCCTCCTCACCCGCTATGGGCTCACACCCGAGATGTACCGTCAGAGGTTCCGAGACTGCACCCGCATCCCGGGTACAACTTGGGTGGACTACGTGAACTATTTTAGCCGAGCCTTCGAGGGCTGGATCAAAGGAAGCAATGTCACAACTTACGAACAACTATTCAATCTCATGGTGTGGGAGCATCTATCAAACAATTGCTTCATTGAGCTCCGGCAGCACCTCCTCGACACCAAATTGACTGATCCACGGCAGCTCGCAGCCGAGGCTGACCGGTGGGAAATCACCAGAGTGGGCCGAAATGGATCCTATGAACAGAACCGGAACAACAACGGTCAGCACCGTCCCCGAGGAGGGGGAGGGGGCCAAGGACGAGGAAGAGACAACGCTCCGGTCGCCCCCGCTACCAGCACCACCCCCCCGGCCAACCGGGGCAGCACCCCGGCGCGACCGGGATACAGAGCCAATGTCACGTGTCACCGGTGCCAACGAGTCGGCCACTATGCAAACGACCCAAATTGCCCACAGTACCAGAGCCCAAGACCCCGCCAGGTGGCCGCTGCTGCCCTGGGGGAAGAACAGATCTCCGAGGAACAGGAAGAATATGAGCAAGAGCATCAAGAATGGGAGCCAGCCGCCATGGCTCTAGCATGCTTAGGGGGGAAAGACATGGTCCCGCGGGTCCCCCTACCCGCTAACACCCGGAAGTACAGCCAATGGGTGAGCATCAATGGACGCCAGGCCGAAGCTCTCCGTGACACCGGGGCCAGTGTAACAGCCGTCCGCTGTCACCTGGTGACCCCAGAACAGTTCCTACCAAACATTCTCTGCCCTGTCCGTTCCGCCGATAACTCGGAAAGTCTGTGTCGGATGGCCTGCGTCCCTTTCGAATGGGGAGGGGTCTCCGGCATGTTGAAAGTGACGGTCCGGGATGATGCCCCCGTAGACTGCCTCCTGGGAAATGACCTTGAAAGTTCTCCGTGGGCAGCCGTAGAACGAAGAGAGCACCTGGGGATGTTGGGCATCCCGGACTGGGCGTGCGTCACCACCCGGTCCATGGCCGCCCGTGCCAACCCCCGACCGGAGGAACCCGAATGGCCGGCGCCTCCTCCCCCAGTCGCCCCAGTCGAAGACACCGACCGTGCCGTCCCCCCAGAACCAGCTCAACCTCCGGACCTCGCTGGCCTCGACCAGTGGCATCAAGAGGGGGGGCCCACTCAGGAGCAGTTTCGACAAGAGCAGAAGACCTGTCCCTCCCTCGAGGGACTCCGCCAACAAGCCCTCGCCCAGAGCGCAGGGGATACCTCCGGAACACATTGGATTTACTGGGACAATGATCTGCTATACAGTGAGCAAAGGATCGCGGAGCTGGGGGCCAGCCGAGTGCTAGTGGTGCCCCTCCGTTTTAGAGACTTCCTGCTAAACCTGGCCCACGATGTCCCCCTGGCTGGACACCTGGGTCAGGATAAAACCTACAGCCGCCTAGTGACCCACTTCTTCTGGCCCAAAATGAGGAATGATGTACTCCAGCATTGCCGATCTTGCCCCACGTGCCAAGCCAGTGGAAAGAGCGGCCGCAAACTAAAAGCCCCCCTGCAAACATTTCCCGTGGTCACCACCCCGTTCGAGAGGGTCGGGATAGACATTGTGGGGCCCCTGGACCCCCGTACAAGACAAGGACATCGGTTCATCCTGGTACTGGTGGACCACGCCACCCGCTACCCCGAGGCTGTTCCCCTGCGAACCGTGACAGCCCCGGTGGTCGGCCGGGCCCTGATGGGGATCTTCTCCCGTGTGGGCTTCCCCCGAGAAGTCGTCAGCGACAGAGGCACAAACTTTATCTCTAAGTATATGAAGTCCCTCTGGCAACAGTGTGGGGTCACCTACCGATTCACGACCCCCTATCACCCTCAAGGGAACGGACTCGTTGAGCGGTTCAACCGCACGCTCAAAGGGATGATTGGGGGGTTGGAAGAGCCCCTCCGTCGCCAGTGGGATGTGCTGCTGCCGTGCCTCCTCTTCGCATATCGAGAGGTCCCCCAGAAGTCCCTCGGCTTCAGCCCGTTTGAACTATTGTATGGACACCCCGTACGGGGGCCGCTCAGCCTAGTCAAGGAAGGCTGGGAAATGCCCCCTCTAAAGAACCCTCCAGATGTCTTCAAATACCTCCTAACCCTCCGCAACCAGACCCGCCGGTTCAGAGAGCTGGCAAAAGCAAACTTGGAGGCCAGTCAAGAGGACATGAAAAAGTGGTATGACCAAAATGCCTCCTCCATCGAATTTGAACCCGGACAACAGGTATGGGTGATGTCCCCCACCGAACCCTGCGCCTTGCAAGACAGGTGGACGGGGCCCTTCAAAGTAGTCGAGCGCAAGGGTCCCGTCACCTATCTCATCGACATGGAATCTTCACGGAACCCCCTCCGAGTCCTCCACGCTAACAGACTGAAACCCCACTTTGTACGTTCAGAACTCAGCCTCCTGATGGCCACAGACAATGGAGCCGAAGGAGACTCCGAACCCCTCCCTGACCTCCTACGGACCCGGGAGACAGATGGCTCTGTGGATGGGGTCCGACTCTCGGAGGCCCTCACCCTGGAACAACGCCAAGAATGTCGAGACCTTCTGTTGCAGTTCGCCGGCCTGTTTTCCCTCACCCCAGGTGTCACTTCCTGGTGTGTGCACGACGTGGACACGGGGGACAGCCCCCCTATCCGCCACCGGGCCTACCGCGTACCAGATCGGGTACGGGCCTGCATCCAGGAAGAAATAACCAAGATGCTCACGCTCGGGGTCATTGAGCCCTCAGACAGCCCCTGGGCCAGCCCAGTAGTACTGGTCCCCAAAGCAGCCCCTCCCGGCACCACACCGGAACTCCGGTTCTGCATCGACTACCGGGGCTTGAATGCGGTCACTAAAACGGATGCACACCCCATCCCCCGGGCAGACGAGCTAATCGACCGCATGGGAGCTGCCCGCTACCTCAGTATTTTCGACCTGACGGCGGGCTATTGGCAGATCGGCCTCACACCCCGGGCCCAAGAACGATCTGCATTTTCCACTCCTGATGGCCATTATCATTTCAAGGTCATGCCCTTCGGCATGAAGAATGCCCCAGCAACATTTCAGCGGCTCGTCAATCAGGTCTTGGCCGGGCTCGAAGGATTCAGCGCCGCCTACCTAGACGACATCGCTGTGTACAGCCACCATTGGTCCGACCACCTCCACCACCTCCGAGCGGTGCTACAGGCCCTTCAGCAAGCTGGCCTCACGATCAAGGCCAGCAAATGCCAAATTGGTCAGGGGTCCGTAACCTACCTCGGACACCAGGTGGGAAGCGGCCTGGTGGCCCCTCTGCAGCTCCAGGTTGCCGCCATCCAGTCCTGGCAGCCCCCCACCACCCAGACCGAGGTACGCGCCTTTCTGGGACTCACGGGCTATTACAGACGGTTCGTGAAAGACTATGGTACCATCGTGGGGCCCCTCACAGAACTCACGTCCAAAAATCAACCCAAGAAGGTCAACTGGACCCCAGATTGTCAAACAGCCTTCGAACAACTGAAGGCCGCCATGTGCTCCGCTCCTGTGCTCCAGGCCCCCGACTACAGCCGGGAATTCGTCGTCCAGACGGATGCCTCCGACCACGGCATTGGAGCGGTCCTGTCTCAATTAAACACCGAAGGCCTTGATCAGCCAGTGGCCTTCATCAGCCGGCGACTCCTACCTCGAGAACAACGCTGGATCACCATCGAGAGGGAGGCCTTCGCTGTGGTGTGGGCCCTCAAGAAGCTCCGGCCCTACCTCTTTGGCACACACTTCCGGGTGCAGACCGACCATCGACCCCTGCAGTGGCTGATGCAGATGCGGGGGGAGAACCCAAAACTACTACGTTGGTCCATCTCCCTACAAGGGATGGACTTCACTGTTGAACACCGACCTGGGCCAGATCACGCCAATGCGGATGGCCTGTCCCGCTTTTTCCGCCTCGACGAGGAGAGTCCCCAAGAGGATGGGTGACTCTCCCCGCCTTCAGCTGGGGGGGACGCATGTTGGACAGGCCACGTGAAGGGCCGCTCCCCCTCTGCCCGACCAGGCCCGAGCCCGGCCCCTCAAGTGTCACACACCACCACTTCACGTTTTCCGTCCCCTCCGGGACCCTTGCCTCTGAACATATCGACCTCGTGGGCCCGATCCACTACCGGCCCGCGCACCCAGCCTGGGCGCCATCTTGGACCCTCCACCACGAGGCCGCGTGGCTCCCGATCGACCCCAACCCTGGGCCTGGCCAGGCCCCAGACATCCCGGCACCACCATCCACCCAGGAGGTGAGCGGACTACTTGGCAGGTCAATGGGAGAAAGAGGTGTCGATGGCTCTCCCCCGCCAGGTACCGCTCGCCCACAACCTCCCCGGGCGCTGGCTCCAACCCCCTGCTGGGTGTCTGGACTCCTCCATCCCGGACCCCCCGACCTCCAAGTGCGAGGGTCCGGACATCAAAGGGCACCAGCCCTATAACTGGGGCAGCTCCAGAGCAGGAAGGCAGTTGTATCTTGGAGTCGAGAGACGCAGAGAAGAACTCATCCTTGACGGGCTATTGGCGCTGCCGTAGCTCTGCCTTGCGAACTATCGTCCTGCCTGCTGGCGCTGCCGCAACCTTCGTAAACCTTCATCGTCGTCGGGACCTGCTGGCGTGGCCGCGGACCGTTTGTAACCACCATCTTCATCGGGACCTGCTGGCTCCGCCGCGGACCGTCGCTTCCTTCATCCATCTCGGGACCTGCTGGCTCCGCCGCGGCCCGTCCATCTAGAACGCCGAGCTCGAGGATTGAGAGCTATTCCATCTATTTGGTAACAAGACTGTCCCGCTACCCCTTTTCCCCATCCAGAGACCAGAATCGAGGGGACGCCTGAGTCCAGACCTCCTTGTATCATTTCACCGTACTTAGAGAATTGCTTATAAAGTATCGTTAAACCCTAACCTGGTGTGGTGTCCGTCTGTGGGGGGGAAGTTACTTGTCTGTACGATCGCTGGAGACGGCTCTCCCCGGAGACCTCTCCCCTTATCCTCGGCCGACCCTCCCGGTCCGTCTAACACGCCCGGTCGCAGAGTCTACCGGGCGGAAAAACAGGTAACATGGTGGCGGCGAGACACCACCATCCATATTAGAATATATGCGGGGTTGAGCCTTTCCATGGCAGCGCGGTGCCTGCCACGTTGTGCATGGAAGTGCACAACATGCCTTCCTAGCATTGCGGCGGGCGGTGCTGAGAGCACCGCCCGCCGAAATGTCAGGACATTAGGATGCGCCCGCCAGTGTGGCGGGCGCATCCTAATGTCTGCAACGGGACCCCCACACCAATGGCGGGCGGTCCCAATCTCAGAAAGGATGGCGGACGGAAACCAGGGGAGTAGGATCGGAGAATCCCAAGAAAGTTCCAGAAGAACCGGAAACCAAACTTGAGATCTCCAAAGAGGCGTCACCGCCACCAACTCCGCTCTCTGGCGGCGGAGATGGGTAGTTATCCGTACAATCATCAAAAAAGGAGGAAACGGATAAGCCCTCTCCTGACTCTAATCCTGGAGAAAAGCATCCATGGCCTCCGCGAGAGGGTCCGGCCTCCAGCTGAAGAACCGTAGGAGCTGATAATCCAAGCGGGACGCAAACAGGTCCATCGAAAAAGGACCCCAAAGATAGTTCAGCTGCCGAAACAATCGAACATCCAGTTTCCACAAGCTGGAGTCCCACAGATGTCTGGAGTGCCAATCCGCCACCTGATGGGCCCACCCCGGTAAGTCGAAAAATCAGGTTGAGGACATTTTTCGCAGGCAAAGATATGTTACCTAATAACAATATCTCTGGCTTTCGACCCACCTCTGTATTTACACCCTCATTGGGCCAGATCGGTCCCGAGGTAGGTATATTCGAGAAAAGCGTTTACGCCAAAATCCAAAACTTAATTAAATTTGTACCGAAACCAGCCTACAACTTGAATTACGATGAGTACCAAGCCATCAAAAAATTATCTTCTGACCACACGCTCACTGTGAAACAGAGTGACAAAGGTGGGGGGGATTGCGATCCTTGACAGCCTCAGTTATAAAGAACAAATACTTTTCATGCTCAACCACCCTGAACACTATCGCAAGATGGCATCCTATCCATCGGACAGGATTAAGACTGAGATCTGTAATGTCACACACGCTGCTCTTCAACGAGGTTACATTTGCAACCAAGAATTTTAATTTTTTGACAAAACTTTATTCAAAATTCCGGTCCTGTACGGGGTACCAAAAATGCACAAAAATCAGCTTACCCCCCCCTATCGACCCATTGCGTCTACCATTGGGTCGCTTACGGAACCCCTTTCCAAATTTGTGGACGTTTGTCTATCTCCCATCATCTGCTGGCTCCCCGCCTATGTTCGAGATACTGGCCATATCATCAAGAAGATTGAGGGTCTTGATTTTAACATTGACACGGACATACTGGTCTCCATGGATATCGAGGCGTTGTACTCTAATATCCCGCAGGAGGGTGCAATGGAGGCTGTCAAAAAAATACTGGACGGCTCAGACTGTCAGTCAGAAAAACTTTTCATTTTGGAATGCCTGGTAATTGTATAGAAAACTATTTTGAATTTAACAAAGAAACGTACAACAAGTGCTTGGCATTAGTATGGGTGCAGCTTGTGCACCCAACGTGGCTAATGCATATATGGGAGCTTTCGAAGAAAGATTTATTTTCAATGAGATTGCTCCTTTCTTTGAAAATGTTACCAACTACAATTGTTTTATCGACGACATCTTCTTTATCTGGAAGGGCGCACAGGAACAGCTCAATGAATTTATCATGTGGATCAATCTTTGTGACACATTTAAAATTCACTGCTAATACCAGTACTACCAGAATTGAGTTTCTGGATGTATGGATCCAAATTAACAATCAGCAAATTGAAGTCTCCCTTTACACCAAGCCTCCTCCTCTACGACAGTTTTCATCCGCGGAGTCCGAGGAATAGTATTCCATTCGGCCAGTTCCTAAGGCTTCGCCGTAATTGCACGGATATCAATAACTTTGAAATCCATGCCTCCCAACTCAAAAACAAACTTCTGGAAAGGGGCTACCCGCATCAACTGATAAGGGAGTCTTAGAAGAGGGCCAAATATTACAATTGTGAAGCCCTCTTGAGCTCCAAGGATAAGAAGGAGGAACAACAACTAGTAGTTGTCACTACACAGTCTAATTTTAACAACAAACTTAGATCCCAATGGCATATTTTGAATACAGACAAAACAGTTGAGCAACTCAAAAAACCTATTTTCACCGAAATAGAAATTTGAGAAATGCCCTAGTTAGAGCCACTGTCCCAGAGACATCCAGTTTCAGCCAAAAAAGCATCACTGGTACCAATCCGATCACTGGGAGCCACAGGTGTGGCACGCTTGTGATCAAGTCATGACCACCCCTGTACTTTCGTGGGGAAAAATTCAAAGAAATGACAAACTGTCGAACAAAGAATGTCATTTATCTCTTATTGTGCCCCTGTGCCAAAGGATATGTTGGTGAGACGGGGAGAGAGTTCAGAACACGTTTTTCTGAACATAAATCATCTGTCAGGAATTCACGGCCAGGGGCACCTCTTGTAGCCCACTGGAAAGACATGAAACACTCACTGGATGACCTGAAATGGCTCATTTTGGAGCACATCAAGTGCCCCCCACATGGAAATGCTGATGCTCTCAGAGGCAAAAGGGAAGTGTTTTGGATGTTTACCCTTAACACAGCCACCACAGGCTTGAATGAATATTTACCCTGGGAAAACGCGATCATTTAATCAGAGCAGAGCATTACTTTCATTTGATATTATTCTGTAGAGACCCTTCCCTTTGTATTCTTCTCTCACTAGTCTGTCTTCTATGTTCTTCACATTTTTACATCTAGTTATTCTACACGAATTTGCTTTCAGTATTGTAAATTGATTTATTGTATTTGATTAATTTCCGTTTTAAATTTAATTTTAATTGCGGGATGTCTCCGCTTTCATTCTTCTTAACCAAAGCACTGTCATTTGGACGATAGGACTGCCATTTTTCCATTTCCGTATGCTTTCGGTTAGCGCTCTAGTCTTCAGATACAGCACCAACCTCGGGTGCCTGAAATTAGTATTCCGCCGAATGGTATTTATGGAAGCCTAGTATCTCTGTTTCCATTGCTACCCCGGCTCTGGACGTATGCGGAGGCTGCCCGCTATTGGACCGATTTATCCCATGGGCTTTTTCACTGAATAGGTAATTGATCCTTCCACTCTATTTCTTTCGCTCTTTTCGACCAACTCGATACTTGTTAGTTTCTATTTAAACTATACCATCTCTGCTTTGTCTTTTTATCGCCCTGTAGGACAGAGCACCACTGGGAACGGGGATTTCTCGACAAGTCAGGATTATTTCTTCAAACAAACAACGTCACGCATATCCCTTCACGTTACCAGGTATCAGAGTTACATGTTTTTTGTGACATTCTGCTATAGGTGGTTAGAAAGTCTTTAGACCCGATGTTTAATCATTGTTGTTCCTAGCCATCCGGGGTATTAGCAGTCTGTTTATAAATAGAGAGCAAAACATTATTTCAGCCATTTCGCACACCTGCGTAATATAGCCTCGAAGTGAGTTCGACCAGGATTCTGGCCCTGCATTATCCTCATCTACTTTACCAGTACTTGTATGGGGTTAATTTTATAATGCGATGCTCCTCCCTTCCATTTCAGGAGGAGGCCATCTGAACTCCTTCAGTCTGTCAATTAAACTCTACTTATTAGGAGCACACCGGGATCGAACCGAAATTCAATCTGAATTCTTCGAATTTGTAGCCACACTAACAGGTAAAACATATTGACTATTATAGCTGGTTGGTCGCTGGCAACTTCAAAGAGTTTTCACTCCCCCTAGACCACTTTTTCTAACGTATAGTAAACAATTTCAATTACAGCACTCATTAAGGGGAATCCTCGTGTATGTCTTCTTTCGTGAACAGATATTTGGAATACTGTTTGCCCGTCATCATTCCCAGAATACCTATTAAATGTGGAACGTTCTCCGGAAACATGTCCTACCTATAAATTCAAACAATGGTCAGCAACAGCATACTTAGAGGTGTGTATTCTATCTTCCTTTAGGTTAAGGGTTTCTCCTATTCTCATTTATTTTAAAGGTTTCTCACTTCGGGACCCTCATATTCTCATTGAGATCCCCCATACCCCCCCCTCTTTTTTCCATTAGTATGAATGATCTAAGTACATATGCCTCGATTATGTAGGTTTGTATACTGCCTTGCCTCCTGATGTGACCTAGAACTGTTGTCCATAGTTTTTAGATATATTTATATCCCTTTCTCCCTTTTTCACCCACAGATATGATCTGCCAGCCCATAATGAGATTGTGAACCAACTCTTATACTTACAAGACCGCGCAGATCCATGGATTGAGTACATGCGCCCTGATGAAGGACTTTCTTAAATAACTTTCTCCGAAACGCGCGTCGGCGCTTTTCCTCTATTGTATGACGTTTTGATGCGTTGATTGAGTGTGAATACATGGTTTGTGTGATAGAGAGTTTGTGGATGATTGACAGAATGAATGAACAGTGTGTCAGGCTTTTATTGTCTTATTAGTAATTGGGCTGATGTTCATTTATGATTGTATAATTTAATGCCTTTTTGTGTACAAGAAGCTGACCTACATTAATCATGGGTTAGCGAATTTTATCAAAAATGATCAACTAAAAATAAATTTTTCTATAATAGCTCAGCTGTTCTTTGGGTGTTCTTGGTTGATTTCAATTGTATGGTCCTCTATCCTTTGGGGAAGCTCCCTTTCATGTTTTTCCAGTACCCGCATCGGTAAGTATTCCACTGTCACGGATACATGATGATCGAGACAATAGTCCCAAAAATCCTTCGATAGGTTTGCTAGCGCTCGAGACCGAGGACCGCCCAGGTGGTTGACATATCAAACCGCCGAGACGTTGTCCATGCTCAGGATAACACAGGAGCTCACTGATTCCCTGGTCCAGCAACGAACTGCGAAGGACTCTGCCAGGACCCCCAAGCAATTTATGTGCAACTCCTGCTCCTCTGAGGACCAAGCGCCGCCTGTAGAGAATTCTTCTCAGCGGGCACCCCAGCCTGACCTGCTGGCGTCGGACTCTATCACCAGGTCTGGGGCTGACCCGAAGATTGCCCGGCCGTTCCAGGCCTCCATATGGGAGAGCCACCAGGCCATCTCTCCTTTCACCTCTCCTGAAAGGGGAACTAACTGATCGTAAGTCACACCTCTTCTGAGGTGGTGTGCCTTGAGATGTTGAAGGGCCCGATAATGGAGAGGCCCCGGGAAGATCGCCTGGATGGAAGAGGAGAGAAGCCCCACCACTCTGGCAATCTGGCGTAGGGAGGTGTGTGATTTGGCCATTGTCTGCCGCAGCACATGCCGAATCTTGACCACCTTTCGGGACGGAAGACTCAAGGAGGCTTTGAGTGAATCCACGACGAAACCAAGGAATACCACGCTCTGGGACGGAGAAAACACAGATTTGTCCTTATTGATGACGAAGCCTAGACCTTGTAACAAGGAAATCATCTGTTGAAGCTGAAGGTTGAGCTTCTCGGGGCATTGAGCCATCAAGAAGATGTCGTCCAAATATACGAACATCCCGATACCTTGGCTCCGCAGAACTTCCACCACCGGGTGCAGTAGCTTGGTAAAGCACCAAGGGGCTGACGAAAGTCCGAACGGAAGGGTAGGTAGTGAACTCCAATACCTGATCGTTCCAGATAAACTGAACAAACCGACTGTGAGGTGGGTGAATGGGTACCACTAGGTACGCATCCTAGAGGGATCATTCCAGACAAACTGAACGTACCGACGGTGAGGTGGGTGAATGGGTACCACTAGGTACGCATCCTTGGTGGAGGAGTGCGCAGAATTGGCGGGGCACATTAAGGAGCACCGGTTAATGACCCCGCCCCTTCAGGGGGAGACCCACCTGCCCCTAAAACCATGCAGGGAGGGGTGTTCGGTGAGGCGGCGGGGTGAGGCTCGGGAGCGTGTCTCTCTCCTCAGCGCGGCTTCCGACTCGAAGGAAAACCGCGCTGAGAGCAGCGAGATGCAAGGGCTCCCCCTAGCGGGCGAGAAGCGCACCGCAACTTACACGGGGAGATCGCGACAGGGACGGAGAGGGTCCCCGCGATTGGAACGGGCTCTGTAAGGGAAAAAATGGCACAAGATAGTTAAATGCCACAGAGCCCTCCCCAAAACGTTTAACTAGGCATAGCAATACCACAATAATCATGAAAAACAACCATGAAAACACAGAGCATATAAAGAAAACACTTAACTGGCTGCGAAGCAGCGAAGAAAGAGGAAGATGGCACAAGATGGACACCCTATCTTGATGTCATGGACACTGTGAAAGGACTGATGCTCTGTGTTATAATGGACTGATGGGATTTGTAGTTTTGTTTCTATCAAAATCACGTTTATTTCTTGGATCAATGCTTTTTTTCCCTTTGTTTTGGGATATGTAAGCATTTTTGTGGACCTTTTCTAGGCTGCTGTGAGTTTTGTATTATAATAAACAGCGAAGAAGGAAAAGCATAATCTGAAGCCTCCGGTCCCGACATAGAATTCCAACTCAGTTGTTAGAACAACCGAATTGTAACAAAGCATACTATTACTCTGCAAGTCGGAATCCAACACCTTCACTACCGTTGCACATACTGGAGTAGGAATAGTAAATATTATTCCACCATCCAGCCCACCCCTAACAAGTTGTTGTTGCGATTCGCAGGGTAATGGTATGCTTTGCAACAACTGCGTTGTAATTGCATGCTGGGAAATAGCATGCATAATAAAGTGGCATGTTCCTTATTTGCAAGTAAGGATCTGGTTTGAGGAACAGCATTTCAGTAAGGTACTAGCTCTTTAAAACGGCTGTGCTACTGGAAGCAGTGATTGAGGAAGTTACTGTCTCAGGAATGTGTCCTCCATCATGGTCACAAGTTACAATTACAGTCTTTGAGAAGGATAACCCCCCGCTTTGGTGTAAATATTCCATCATATTTATTTAACAGAGATTTTAACACCTTTGCTAAAATTCTAGCAAAACAGCTGGAATTATTGACCAACCCGCCTCTTCTAAGCAACATGGATTTATCCCTCCATGCCCTCTAATCTTGCCAAGGAACCTTATTTTTTAGACCAGTATATTTTGCAACCCAATGGTCAGGCATTCCTCGAGGCTGACAAATCATTTGAAAGAGTCTCTTGGCAGTTTTTTGTGTTAGGTACTGTTGCTTATGGGTATTCACTTTCAGTTAAATACATATACAAAACTCTTATATACAACCGCAATCCTCCATTTAAGTTCATGAAACTGTGCCAGCACCCGTGTTCTACACAGAGGAACCTGTGCAGGGTGCCCTCTCTCACCCTCACTTTATGCAGTTTATGTGGAAACATTCATGGTCCAACTCTGTAATTCAATATCTCTGGTATCCTTCCAAGAGCAGCCAATATCTATGAGTGTATGTGTCGGTATAGCAATTTATACACCTTGAATGGAGGAGTCTTTAGAGTTAATTAAACATGTGGCAGTGAGGTTAGGCACTCAACTAGTTTATAAGTTAAAATCTACCAAAACCTCAAACACAGAGTGTTGGAGGAATGGAGAAGCAAGTCCTCTGCTACAATTATGCAATATTTTGGGGTTATTTTGGAAGGAATCCTGGAAATTTCTAAACAAATGGAGTCTTCCGATTAATCTTGTGCAGAGGTATTCGATGTCTATTGTTGGTCATATCAATTTAATAAGAGGTTTACTTTACTCACTCCTAGTGTATATTCCAACAGCTTTCATTTGAAAATTAGATAGAGCAGTTACCAGTTTTATTTGGAATCACAAGCACCCTAAAAGGCTTTATCCAATCAATTAACTGTATATTAGTCTTAATAACAAGGTTTTTCTGTAGAGATTTTGTACTCTTCCACTTATTTTGAGTTGGTTGCTTATATTTAATGATCTCAAATATTTCAAGAAGGGCAAATTTAACCCTTTGGCATGTTCATTCAGGTAAATTCAGAGATTAACAATCTTTAAAAGCTCTGCACTCTGCATGACAATGAAATGCTGGAGCAATTCTGATGTACCATTTTTCAGGATCAATTTTCAAAACTATATTAAAACAATACATCGAGGAGATAGACATCTGACAAAGTGAACAACCTAAACTAGATTATGCGCAACCTAAAAATAGCTTTAAAAAAATAATCTAGAAATCGAATCTCTCTCACTCCTCCCAAATTCCCAGATTTTTCCAGGACAAAGTTTTTCTGGATCTGTTACTGCTAAGAATAACCCATCAATTTCTGCATTCCATACCTATCTTTTTAAGCTTGTGTTGACAATACAGGTCTTCTTTTATGTTACAGATGTAACTTACCAGCAGCTTGGTTCAATCTATTAACACCATTCATGCTACACTCGCTCATACATGCTTAAAGAGTTGACATTGTTGTACTTTATTTTACTTAACCGCTGGAAAAAATCATGAAATGGTGCAAGCTAGCTCCTGGGCAAGTCATTAACAAAAATATGTCAAGCTGCTTTCCCTTACAGATATTAGCAGTTCAGATTAAATTCTTACACACCAAGATCCGCGTTGCATTTGGATTAGGAGCACTAGCTCCCAAAATAGTGTTAGTTTAGAACGTCAAGTTTATCGAAACTGTAAAAAAACAATGAGTAGGTATTATGTGCCCTGCCCATATTTAAAGACTAATCGCCCTGCAGGCATGGTGGGACTGCGACAGAAAATAGGCCCACACACAAAAATAAAAGAGAGCCCTCATTAATGAATTAGATAGTGAAAAACGTGCACTTGTTTGCAAATTGGAGGAAGTGTTAAACTTGTAAAGACACACTGTACAAGTGTTTTTCAAGGTATACAAGGCTTCATGAATTTGAGCTTGCTGTAGGCAATGTTTGTTTTAATATGTGGAAAATAAACTACAAAAACCGGCCGAGCAGATCTTAAAATAGGCCCATAGACAGGCAAAAATGGGCCCAAGCACAGACCTGTCAGACCAGCCCATCGAGCCCTGTCTGATTGCCCAATAGGCCAGCCCGACCCTGCCTCCAGGGCAATTTATTAAAATAAATAAATGTATTTATTAAAAGATAAACAAAATAGATTAGTCTTCTGCAATACTACTTGTCCAGTTTAGAGGCAAACCTGGTGGCTGCAGCAACATTGTTCCACGTGGAAAAATATACTGCATAAATCTTCCCCCACTTCACACATCTGATGTAGTGAACTCTGCCTTTACAGACCACAACTGATTATGTATTTGGAATAGGAATAATAGTATGCTTCAATGCTAAAATATATAAGCCTCTCCAGGAAACTTGCGGCTAAACTACAGAAATAACAGCGTATCTCCCCATGAACTGTAGCAGCCACCTTACGACTTTCAGGGTTCACTACCCAACTGCCATTTGTATTACCAGTCTGTTGACACAACAGTGATTTTCAACCTTCTGGGTATTGTGCATTCAAAGCTACATAATACAACGACACCGTACTTAAAGATGTCGTTTCTACCAACCAGCAAACTCTTTCATTTTCTCGTTAAAACTCCGAATGGGCAACCTTCCTTTGAAATTCAAAAATTTCTAGGCCTCATAGTTTTAAAAACACTTCCTATGAAAAGCAATGGCTAATTGAGCATAGAAAATGGAGAGTAAGGTAGATCGAATGGACTCAGAAGTAGCATGATTTTGTCCCGAAGTACTGCATATGTACATTCCATATTTCCCCTATGGAACAGGTCAGAACCTTAGGCTTGTAAAACGAACTTTCAGAGCAAGGTACAGGGGCCCATATTCTTTTTAATCACTTTAGTTTCAATGCATTTGCTGTGAAAGCCAGCCATTACAACTCTTGCTAACTCAACGTGCGCAAACATGCACATTCTCTCACTCAATTGAACCTAAATCTGGCAGCTTGCCAGAGTGACTTCTAGACCAGCAAGTCAAATTCCTGGCTTAACTCAAGAGAGAGACATCAGGTCACAATAACACACAATCTGCATTTGAGTGCTGCGTACTCCATGTGTATCTTTCGTAAAGGCCTTCCAGGACTATTATGGTTAGTCCTTCCCATTGGACTAGCAAATCCTGCAAGCAAATTGAATACCACAAAATTGTCCAGTGTTATCCGTTTTTCTGAAAGGACATAGATAGCTACAAAATGTCCAATTAAATTACATTTCTGTTGTTCGCTATACAAGCCCAACGATAAGGATGGCAGATTAATATTACCTGAACTTCATTAATTTACCCCAGAGAATTGTCTGAAGTCCTTAGTCATTCATCAACTTCTAAGACTCTGCTAGTAAACGTTTCTAATTTGATCTCAACGCAGTTATAATACCTAGAACGTTGTAACGCAACACCTACAAGACACCAACCACATTTGCCATTGCCACCTGTAGGTCTCCTGTAATCGAACCATATGGTCCTTTCCAAAGGCAGTCAACAACCTAAATAATCTCTCACTTTTGATTTTCTTTTAAGGCATGGCAGAAACTAAGCTACCTCCTAGACCTCCCCAGTGCTGCAGATTTGACGTGGGGCCCTAGGTAACTACTATTACCTAGGACTAAAAACGCTGTGTGCCAGACTCCTCCATCAGGACAGCTTGTACGCACTTCCAACCAGAGAAGTTTGACAAAAATCTAACATGTTTTCCAATTACTTGATCATATAATTTATAACGTTTGATTGTGGTTTACAAACTGAATTCCAAAAGGTTTCCAGTGCTGTTTGGTCAAGCCACGTGAAGGCAGTGACTGCCGCCACCTCCAAATATTGAGGCTCAATACAAAAAGTCCCTTTAGAACCAAGCAATAAATAATGTGACATCAACTGAGCACAAGGCTGTTTGTATAACAGTATTCTACTTTCATATTGGCCAGGATTGGTTTTAGCATGCTATGGTGTCGATTTATCAAAGAGTATGTAAGAAGCTGGCCAGGTATATGATATACACTTATGTAAGTGGACACCTTGCACCAGTCCAGACAACCCTTATGGTGATTTAAGAGGTCTTCAGCAGCTCTCTAAGTGGTAGCTGTGGAGAGCAGCCTTCAGACTTCGTCCAGAAGGAGCGTAAAGCAGCCTGTTTTACCAGAATGCAATCTTCTAGTATATATTATGTGAAAAATAACCACACAAGGTATTTATAAAAATATGTATTTATTATATAATGCTCTCTAACACATACAAATATCTCCTACACCGAGATATGCACAATGCACACAATAATTTGCAAAGAAACACAGTAAATAGCAGGGGGGACCAAACCATATACTAAGAAAGTGGTATAAGAACCACGACTCGGGTCAAGACAATGTCGAGAGGACGTAGAAGTGCTGGAGACCCAAGGAACCACCTAAGATGAGTGACTTGGAACCCCACGGAGAGTGTGTGCAGTATGAGTACACAACCATGTGATCTATACAAGTCTACGTGAAAGTCGCAGTTGGATATTTAAAGATTAAAAGGACCCTTCCCAGTGGACCCTGAAGAAACCCTGTGGAAGATAGAAGGTTGGAGAGCCACCCGAGGATACCATAGTGCACATGTTACCTACACCATTGAAGCCGGGTGCATAGGTGTGAAGTGGTGTCGGAAACTGCTGTTTCCAATGGAGGACTTCAGGAAAGTGCCAAAGCTGGAAGAGGAGAAAGTGTCCAGTGGAATCCGAAGGTGGATTCGAGACGAGAAGTACCTGCAAGCAAATGGGACAGAGTCTATGTCACTCAGGAGTGACCAGGAGACTTGGAAGATGAATTTCCTCCAATGTCGGGTATTGCAGGAGAGTTGATAAGGACCTTGACTCTGCAGCTGTGAGGACCAGGCGATGTTGAGGAAGTCCAAGAGTTGTACACGAGCTGTCCCACGTCTGATGTCAATTGCAGAGGGGTCGGTGTGGGTCGGTGTATGGCGGGAGCACCAACAAGCCTTGGCAAATTCAACCAACGCAGAAGTCGAAGGTGCAATGTTGAGACCAGCAAGGTCCAGGGGACTCACCAAAGGCAGAGAAGTCCGGAAAGGCTCCGAGCAATCAGGGGAGCCCAAATGAAAAAAAAGGTGACCCTCAATTGGATCCACAGGCCGGAGGCACTGTAGTCGGGACAGGACCTCAAGCAGCTCACCAAAATATGCAGGCCACGACGCACACGGTGCAGTGTGGCTGAAGATTCTGGTCTCCGGAGATGCGAGGCTGGGGCTACTTGGAGCCCGAAGATCTTCTTGAAAGGAAGCCAACAAGCCTTTGCAACTGCAAGTGGGCGCAGTGCCCAGGTGTTCGGTTATTGCAGACCCCATGAGGGATACTAGTCTCAAACTTGGTGAGAGAGCAGGGCAGGCCTCGAGAGCTGTGGAAATCACCACCTCTGTTGCAGAACCTTTACGAGTCCGGAGGAGCTCAGGATCAGCAGATCAGTCGACTTAGTTGCAGTGCCTGTAAATGCAGGTAAGTGACTCCTTCACTCCAAGTGAGATTCCTGCACGTGTCTTTGATGCCCACAGGCCTTGGAAGGTTCCTGTATGGTACACAGGCACAGACAATGCAGCAGATTGAAAGGGAGATGAACTTGAACCGAAACGAAGCACAAAGTGTTGAGACAGTAGAAGAAGAAGTGGTGTCTGATCTGAAGCTCATCCCACGAAGAATCTAGAGACCCACACACAGGTAAGCCCTTAAGTACCTTAAGGAAAGGGTTGGGATGATTCAGGAGACCTTCCCATGGGTGGGTATGGACAGGGGGGGGGGAGGTTACTCCCATGACCTTTGTCCAGTTTCGCACCAGAGTAGGAGCCAAGGGCTTAGAGGACTAGTTTGAACTGGACTATGCATGGGGACAACAAATGTGCCCCACATGCAGACTGAGTGGCACTGGCAATCACCCCCACCCTGCCCCAATACACTAAATCCTATCTGGAAGGTGGTCACACCTCCTTGTGACAAGATGCCCATTGTTCTGCCTTCCACTGCTCGAGCTTGGCTCAGCCGCAGGAGGGCAGGATTGTGTCTCTGGTCTGCACCAAACAGGGTCTGGAAGACTAGTACCGAGGACATGGAGAGCCTAATGGAGGGCTCTTCCAGTGCTTGGAATCATACCACCCACACCATTTACGGTGAGGGGGTACAATTCCAACATGTGTGATATCAAACATGATAGGATTCATTGCAGCCAGTTTCTAGATGGTCATCTTGTTATTACGCAGTGCCCCTCTATAGGGTATATGGCTGCTTCACTGACAACACAGGAGAATGGACTCCGTAAGATGTAGGGGCGACCTGCTCATACAGGGGCACCCTCTCACTTAGAACCAAGCACCCTGCCTTCAGGATTTTAAAGGTCTGCTCTAGGGGTGACTTATAGGTTTTAAGTGCAGTGACCTTAGATATAGGAAACCTATATCGTTAGTTAGTGGTGCTAGCACCAGCTTACACAGGCTGCAATGGCAGGTCTGTAGTTCCATTCTGGGCTCCCATAGGTGGCATAATGCATGCTTCAGCCCATGGGGGATCTCTGGGGTACCTAAGCCCTGGGTACCTTAGTACCATATTCTAGGGACTTATAAGGGTACCCCTGTATCCAATCTGGGATGTACAAAAGTACTGAACATAACAATTTAGGGAGAAAGCAGATAGACTTGGGTCCTGATTAGCAGGATCCCGATCAGACTAGTCAAGCTTAGCACCGGGCAAAAAGTGGGGGTAACCATGCAGAAGGATCCTACCTTCCTACAGAGTAATTGAGACTAGACAAAAGTAGTGGCGTAATAAACCTTTCTTGTATATACACCCTACGGAAGAGATTGTGACCTCAAATAAAACATCCAAACAAAAACGTTTGTCTGTAGCACGAGAAAAGCCCAAAAAATCATCTTTGTGAAAGACGAATCGATCAGTGGGCTCTGCCCATCGATGGTGGCTCTACAAAATTCCATAATCAGGAAACAGCATGGAGTTATAACCCACACACCTGTTTAACGGTTAATCCACTGAGTGTGCCACCAGCCAAAAAGAAAATAAATGCTAAATTTTGAAGTTCTTTGGAGACAAAGAACAAGAAAGAACTAACCTGCAATTAAAACTCACTAATAAAACCTTCCTGTTACAAATTGCAAGTAAGCAGAGCAGCTTCATTAGGTCAGAAAATACCTGCACAATGACTGCCAGTTTTCACAAACTTCCCGATTTAATTATAGGAGGAGGGATTGTAAAACATTACAGGGCACAATTATATTGGACCTGGAAGTGATGGGTGTTGGCTCAACGATATTTTAGTAGGCAACATTTCAGTGTGACTGATGGACGAGAATAGCTTGGGGCCTACTTGTTTTTTTGGCTAAGTGGTATATAAGGTTCGATAGGTTCCTCCCGAATAGCATTTGGAAAGCTTGTTTGCTAATTGGTGAGCAGCTGTGCGTGTGCAAACACCATGGGCCAGATGTAGGTAAATATCATTTACAGATTCTAAAATACCGTATTTTACCAATTCGGTATTTTAAAATAGGTAAATGATGTAGCTAATGATTCGGTAAATTTTACCGAATCGGTAAAAAAAAAAATAATTAAAAAAAGGTAAATACCGAATCGGTATTTACCGATTCGGCATTCCCCATTCATTCCTATGAATGAATGAGAATTACTGATTCGGTAAATACTGAATCAGTAATAGGGGGTAGACCTACAAGGGTGGCAGGGTGTCACATTGACACCCTGTTGCACCCCTGTATAGTGCATGGGTGCACATGTGGCACACATACATGCCCTAAGGGCATGTATGTCTGCCACATGGAACAGTTGAAAAAAGCACAAAATTGCTTTTTTTAAGGTTTTTTAAGGTTTTCGATATTTACCACCAACTATTAGTTGGTGGTAAATACCGAATCCTTAATGCACATAAGCACTCTTAATTGTGCTTGCTACATATCATCTACCGATTCGGTAAATACTGAATCGGTAACATCAGATTCGGTATTTACCGATTCGTATTTACTGAATCGGTATTTTTTGGCCTCCTACATCACAAATTCCCAATACCGGTCGGTAACAGCCGAAATTCGGTAATTTCGGCAGTTACTGACCGGTATTGGGCCACCTACATCTGGCCCCCTATGAGGAATACAGGGAGCGTCACCGAAAAGAGTAGTAGCAAAAGTGAATGATGATTAGGTAGAGGCAATAATCGTGTCTGGCAAAAGCACTTTAAACGGTGGGACATACTTTATTCTCTTGTAACAGGATAAATTAGCCCCTGGATGTACTAAATTCCCACAGAGGCATGTGCGTATGAAACAATAAGTTAAAGAGTTGGTGAACTAGCTGTAGGCAGCACCTCTTTCAGACACAGACTGTAGTGTATTGGAATCTATAAGTCTGGTCTATGATGTGTAGGTAGTCAATCAGAGAATGGAAGCTACATTCCGAGCTGACAGTTACTGAACAAAAAGCGGTATTGTCCTAAAGCGTTCAAAAGACTAAGTAAGCCACAATAGGATCCTGTGATGGCTGACCATAAGCAAGGCAGAATCGCCAACAGTGGCACACAAACCTAACAGAAACTGTTGTATTGTTAAGCATCGATGTGACCCTTGATGGGCAACTGCAACGAGTAGAGGCCAGACAACTATAATAAACGAACTGGAAAGGAAACCGCTAAATACCGGACGGGCTGAATTAAGTGAAAGTTACTAACACCTACAGATTCCAGCAAAAACCACCATACTTCAGTCCATGTCATTGGATCAGCAGTGACCCTGTTTTTTAAACTTTCTATGTTAAAGAGTTGGAGCCAATTTTACATGCCATGCATACTATGTTACTTTTTACACGCTATATGTGCCCCTGGGTTCTGAGTAGCCTCTCTTTAGTTGCATAAGTAACTCAAAAACTCTTTGCTTAGAGTAGTAGGCAGAAAAAGATACTAAGAAAATGGCATTTGGGTGCCAGACAACTTGTTTCTAACCAAATCATGCTCTTTTAATGCCCATGTTTTAGCAGATAACAAAAATGTTTATTCGCTCCAACTGGGTACGAAGCTACAGTACTACTGCATTAGAACTAATAGGAGTTGGACTGCTAGATCTGAAAACGTCCTTTCGGAAGCAAACTTTTTATCAATATTTTTTATAGGGAGGCTTATTAATGTAGCTTATTAATGGAACAATAACTTTCGGTATAGTGCATGGTGTCCCAAAAGCGGCCTAAGGCACTGCAGACATCTTTATTGCTGGGGGCACTTTCTCGGCCAGAAAACAAACAAAGGACAGCAAGACATTCTCCATATTCTAAAATTAGAAGTTTAATTCAATTACAAACCATGTCAAGCTTCCATTTGTATAAAAATTTAAATTAGCATAGTAAAAGAATTAAATAATGTATTAATGAATTTAGACACCGTAATATTCTTTTACGCTGCATTTTCAATGTTAATCGCTTTTACAGATGTTCCACTCTTTCAAAGAGAAGCCTTAATACTTAAGGGTCATAATAAAAAAATAATGTGTCAATTTCTTTAAGGGGCCTAAAAGACTTGTTGGTATCCTAGTTGATCAAAAATGCTAATCTCCACCTGGATTGTGTACTGTGCCCTGTAGACCACTACAAACGTTTGTTTTTTAGGAAGAGGCAGAAAATCGCACAGCAAGTTTACCAATTAAGACCGAGCATCCTCGATTTACTGTTTTTTTTCTTTTGCGTATTATAAATCTATGCAAAACGGTAGTTCATTTTATAACTTTAATGTTTAGTAACACAATCATCTGTCTGGCATTAGTATAGCACTCCCTCTTCTCCCCCCCCCCCGGCTTCTGAACTCCCTTACGGGGACAGTAAATTAAATAAATAGCTACTGGATTAATTACCTTCAAGAAAATGGGCAATAGTTAAACCTCTGACACTCATTCTAAAATATTGCGTTGATTTCTCCAACATATAACTAAGTTGAATTTCCACAAAATATTTATGTATTTTCCTTACTTGAATTCGTGTTTAATTAGAAGAACTATGCTTCAGGATAAATTTGGATGAAAGCTAAAGAGGATGGTGCTGCAAAACAGCCTGTTTTTTTTTAATATCCTAGCCGTTAAAGGAATGTATCTAGTTTGCAAACAAAGTATAAACTTGCTTACAAGTGGGGATATCATAAAGGGAACGGGACAAAGTATGTGCGAGGTGCCAAAAATATTGCCTAACGGGATGAGATTGCTTCTTTAAATTTTCGATATTCGAGTGTAGATAAAGCAAGGAATACAACATGGGATAATATCCTAACAACCACTCATGCCTTACTCCGGAGAACCAAGTTTAGAAAAATCAATCCTAGAGGCTGCAAGAATATCCAGCTTATGAATTCTACAGAAAGGTTTAGCACTTTAAGTATACTTTTTCAAACGACGAACGTTAATCATCAGACCCAACAATGGCAACAATGCCCTAAGGTGTGAGATGACAAAGTAATGAACAATCACTGCAATGGGCATACTTCCAAGCCTATGTGTGGAACACCGAAACTCATTACGTAACACTTTTGGATTCGGTTATCTATAACTAATCCACTCCCCGAGTTAATAAAGTGTTTATGTGTATTAGGTGCGGTTCTCCTCACCTGCCAGCTTGTTAAAGAATGTGTATTATTTTTAGAACATGTATGAGTTTTATCGAGAGTAGATGTCCTAGCCAAGAATGACTTTTCCTGTATTATTTCATAACTGAAAATGAATGCTCTCACTGCCTGTATTTTTCACATGCACAATCGTTTATCATGCACGTTTGGAGATTACATTCAATGTTATTAGCCATGTCAATTTACACTTCTCTTTATTCGGCAATTTAAAATACCTGAAGTTTAAAAGCCTGTGCAGAGCTCAATGAATGCTGGCGAAGTTTGGAGAATCCAATAAAACTTGAAAAACAGAGCAGAGTTGGAAATCTTCCAAAGTCACGTGCAGCCCAGTTCAACCCCTCCCACGAGGCAGAAGGGTTCCAGGACTGAAAAGGCATATTCAGTGCCATTACGCCACAGTGGGAGTGAGTAGGATGCGGCCACTAAGGAAGAAAGGGTTTTTATAGAAAAGAACAATGATTGTTTTGAGACCAACGAATTACGATCTATGGGAACGTTCTTGAAAAATGGGAAATGGTGGCAACAACCTAAATTCGTTTTTGAGAGGAAGAGTGGGAGAACAGATTATGGCTGATGCATGCTTGTGGAATCACTAAACTCTTTAACAGTTTCGCACGGAATATCTGTAACAAGTCAAACAGAATTGTGACTAAAATGTTTCGAAAACTACGATAATAAATATATTTTAAGCAATTTGGTTAGCACAAAAAATCTCTGGGTAGTCAGTGCTAAGAGAAAATGTATACGTGTTAACAGATACAGGTTTTCCATTTCCTACAAAGTCACGAACAAGTACAGGTTTTGATACTATAAAACTAAGTATAATAACATGAAGGAAGAGATTCAGGGCTTTAAGCTCTGATAGACCAACCAAATTCCAGTTGGTTGAGGTGCCTAGATGATGATGATGATGATGATGATGATGATGATGATGATGATGATGGCTGGTCTATTGTGGGATCTGCGGACAGTTTGGAATTCCTTATTTGGAAGAATAGAGGATAAATGGGTAGAGACAGACTGAGCTAGAGGCAGTCACATGTGCTTTCGAGAGACTAGCAGACTAATACTACAGCAGCCCACGGCCACAGCACTTTAAAAATTTAAGGCCTTGTTTAGAAGTTGCCAGATGGGTTACTCCATCACAAATGTGACTGATATCCCATTGGCTTATTAGAAGTGCATTTTATTCTATTGCACCTGTAATAAGGCAGATAGGACATCCGTCACATTTATGAGGGAGTACGACATCTGCCCCACTCTAAATAAGGCCTTTCGTTATAGATGAGGAGTGTAAATTATATAGTGGAATTGGTTCAATAGAGATAATGGGTTTAATTCTAGGAAATGCATCTTTTCCTCAATTTTCAAGAGACTTTGGGCCCCATTTAGAGTTTGGCGGACATGGGATGCCATCACAACTGTGATGGATATCCCGTCCACTGGATTACAAGTAACATTGGATATAATGCACTTTTAATATCGCGGACGGGATACCCGTCAAATTTTTGACAGAGAAACCCATCAACCCAACTCTAAATTAGATCCTTTACCTTCACATCAATGTAGTTCTGAGCACAAGCTCAGAGTTAAGATAGAACGATGCACTAAATTACCATCGTGTCAAGCCACAGTTTTGTCAATCTCCATCTCCAAAACTCCAATTGTGCTGTCTTAACTTTCATTTGTTCACCAAGGCCCTTGTCCTTCTCCAGAGAATATTTTGGCTTCAATATGTATATTAAGAGTTCTGCATATCAAGCAGCAGACATTAGTAAATGTCTGTCTGTGTAAGTACTGGGACACTGGTTCACCAACCTCACTGTAAACACTGTAATCCCCTGCAACAGTTACAGAATTTGGCATGAAGATGTCCTGCTTGCCTTATGTAGTGCTCTGCCTATTCTAATCGACATCGCCTCCAGATTGGCACTGAAACACAGAATTTTGGACACGTGGTAGTTGTGCCATCAGTTGGCCAACTTCACCACTCTCAATGCCCCCCAACACTCTAGCAATTTGTCCTCCAAGGGGGGCATCATTCCGCAATTGGGATGGGATGAGTAAGTTGCTGCACGCTCTCAAATTTTCTCTCAGCTGCAACAATTCCAAAGAACTCGCTTGGCACCTGTTTCACTGGAGAGGACATGTGCATGTCACCATTTCTCACAAAGCACCCCATCTGACAGCAGCCTTGCCTTTATCTTGCAAATCCTATAGACCCATATATGATGAAAAAGTCTGTGGCCTAAGCAAACCCGGCACATGTCTCAACCATATGGGGAAAGAGCTGACTCTGCCACGACCCAAGTACATTGAGGCACAGTAAAATCAGGTTCCGGTCCCACTCCTTGGAGACTAGGTGTTGCATCAGAAAGAGAGCCATGCTGAGCTCGCAAGGAAGAGCCCATCTCAATGCTAATAAAGCTCTGTTCCCACTGCCCCTCTCCTTTTAATCAGAGAATTAGGAAGCTCTGAAAAAAATTGAGAAATAAGAAATAAAAGGAAAGAGAAAGTGATAGTGTAATAGAAAGAGCTATAGATGGAATCCTGAAGACAGCTGTTCTTAAAAAAAGAGACAAGGCCTGCTGGAACCTGAACTGTCCCCAATGCTTGTTTTCTGGCTCAAACAGTTGCAGAAAATATGAAGTCATCAAGAGACTTCTGCTTTGCTTTTGGCCTAATATTAGGGAAATTACATACCAGTTACCCCGTTGGTGGTGTTTCCGTGAGGTGTCACTTGTTTTCTCACACATTTTTTCTATATAGATATTGATCCAAAGCTGCTGTTGTGGATATTTGGTATTGACCGTGGAGGGTCAGACAATCTGCATTTGGTTGTTCTGTGTCGCTGTCAAGGAAGTTGGGCTGTTTTTTAACATTTAAATTGGGACGCTAAGCAGTGAAGTATTCCCTCACAAATTTTAAGGGATTGGAATAGTTATCAGTACAGTCAGGCTGGTCTATCTCTGAGCAACTGACATATGTGGACGTCCATTCAACAGGGTCTTTTGTTGTGTATCTAGTTCTGAGTGGAGGGCTACCCTGTATGATTCCCTCTGTGCTCCTATTGATAGTTGGACTAATATTAGGGAAACAATAACTTGGCTAACGTTGGCGGGCACTTGAACATGCTTTCGCAGGCTGAGGTAAAAGTTTGGCGCAGATGGGTTGAAGAGTGTTCTCTTGATCAAACCACACAAGGAAGGGGAATATTTTCAGAAAACATATGCATCAGGTTTTAACTTAGTAATTGATATTTGTACTATACACTGACTTATAATAAGGACATCATCCAATCACGCAGTCAAGAGAACTAGGAGGTTTTTTCCAATCTCTGTTGTGGAAGGATGAATATATCTAATTAAAACAAACTGTGTTCCAAGATGCCCTAAAAATAGCAAAATTACTGCACAGCAAAAAAAAAAAAAAAATGCTGCATGTGTATATAAACATACGTTACAGATGCCTGACGGGCAACATTTTCAAGTAGTAAGCAACAATTCAATGAGTCAATCGCACACATCAAACAAAATAAACTGATTGCCCCCGTAAGACTCTGTATTTCAACGATGTGCAGCAAAGAAATGGCAACATACAAAATCCTAGAGGATATTTACTGCAAGCCTCCTTATCTGTTTAGATTGATCATCGGCATTTGATACCGTAATAGGCTAAATCAAGCTTTGGAGATTTGTGTGTCACAATCAACTGGTCAGAGTGAGGAGCCATCCCTTTATGATGGTCACTGATGTGTGCGGTGTTCCCAAGAATCCGTTTTTGTACATATGAAGTTCAATCTCTATTTGGAGCCACTGAGAATGTTGCTGGAGGAAGCAGCAGTCACCACACTTTAATATGTATATAGATGGTACTCAAATCTTCTAAAAAATCTCTATGCAAAGCATCCATACTGAAAAACTGCCCTTCATATCGGCACAACTATGTCATCAAAACTCTTAAATCTGACTGCCTTGGGACTAGAAATTTAACAAAGATTGGCTGGCTGAACTAAACACTAAAAGCTTTGCGCCAGCACTATTCAGAATAAATCCCTAGTCATACGTGGTAACTCAAATTTATCCAGGGTATCTGACCTCGAGTATGCAGTATATATAAATTGCTATATAACCATACTTTATTGGTAAAAAAAAAAAAGAAAGAAAATCATTCCTCCACCCCTCAGATTTTAGGTAGGTGATATAGGACTTGATCTAGTCAAAATTAACTCTGAGAAAAAAAAAAATCTATTCTGGCTGGCACCCCAGTTTCCTTTTTACTGTCCATCAAAGCAGTTATTAACTCTGAAGCAAAACTCATTTCAGGCACTAAAAATACTAACATTACCAAGGTATTTTGAGAATATCATTGGCTCTTGCTGGAAGCCAGAATATAAGTTAAATCTGTGTCTATTACGTACAAAGGAACACAACCTAAATATGCTGGTTAAACCATCAGTTTATCCAGTGCCAAGGAGCACCTGAGGTGCATGCATAATTATAAATTAAAAAAATAGAATAAACCAACACCCTCTAACCTGTCACTCAAGCAATTGCAGAGGCTGTAGGCACCTCCAATGACTCCTATTTAAATGCCACCGCCTCATATTTGCTCCCTTAACATGGTGTCAATCTCTGTTCTACATGTACCCCCCCCCCCTTCCTGATTAGTTCTCTACAGGTTTCATATCACACAAATTAAAACATTTAGATGTTTAGGATTCTTTACTTCTGACTCTTTGTAAGTGATGCGGTGCTTGAAATTAAACTAAAGAAGTTTTGGTACTTATTAACCTGGGATACCAGTTTACAACTAAGAAGTGCCAGTACTCGGGGGCGTGGCTAGCCAGCCAACATGGCGGACGTGACCGCGTAGAGCTCCGCTCTAGAAACCAATAATTATCCTGCAATAACCCTGTTGGAGGTGCCCCCGGAGTCCGTGCTGCAGGGTGCTAGTGCGGGGACGAAGCGGGGAGCTCTCAGAGGCGGCCGGAGCTCCAACGAAGCGGCAAATGGTGGCGGAGCGGTCCGCAGTGCAACACCGCGTGGGGTGACTGGCGGCTGTCGCGGCGGGAGAGTCTTCGGCTGCCTGGCGCTGCTCTGGGCCCTTGGGGGACTGTGAGTCCTGTAGCGGAATCGGCGCTGCCTGGTGGAGCGAGGGATGTGGCGGCTGGCCGGAGCGATGGGGGCCGTGCACTAAGCGGACGAGCTGTGAGGCGGCGCTAGTGGCAGGCGCGGATTGAGGCCTGGAGCTGGAAACGGGCCTGCGGCAGCTCCCGCCTTGGTGCCCTTGGAGCGGCGGCTGGCGGACCCCACACAAGCGGCGAGGAGTGGGACCTGAGGCGAACTGGGGGCCATCCCGCAGAGGTGCTGAAACTAGGAGGCCGACCCCATCCCTGGCGGTGCAGGAGGCGGGCGCGGAGCTGGGCTGGGCGGCCCAGGTGCGGAACCCGCCGGCACCTGAGCAGAGGGGAGAGAGCTGCGGGGAGTAGACAGAGCTGATCTCGGTCTGGAGGTGAGGAGAGAGGGGCCTATGCTGGTGGCCAGAACGACCCACACTGCAAGAGACTGCCACACGGGATGGGGCTGCCCCTGGGAGCGAAGCTGATATAGCCTAGAAAGAGAGGCTGCAGAGGGCCGCAGGAGGGCCGGAGGTGGCTGGTGATGTCTGCCCCGGGAATAGTAGACCTGCGGGGTTCAGGTGACACCGCCCTAGACAGATCCCTGGACTGGTTGGCACCCGCGGCGGACTGGATGCCCATGATCCACGGCAGCCGGGCAGTCCCACTGGATTAAGTTTCGCACCCTCAGGCTGGCGCCTTGAGCGCCGGGCGCCTTTTGGAGGAGCTGAGAGAGCCATTTTGGTCGCCTGCGCCCGGAGTGTGTTCAGCATCCTGCGGGGAAAAGGTGGCAGGCGACTGAGGCCCTGTGGAGTGGGACTTTCGCTGGGTGTGTCACTGGGGCCTCTACTGTTGGGATTACCGAGGCGCCGCAATTGGGAACACTTGTGTGTGGTGACAACTGTGCAGGAGCCACCTGGGTCTACGCAAGCGCGCCATTCTTGTGGGCTGTGGTGAGTGTCAAGCCATTACTGAAGGTGTATGTGAGGCTGACGCCGGCTGGCGGGGGCTGAGACTTGGGGGACACGGATGCCATGCCTGAATAGAGCTGCCCCTTGAGCGGACAATGTTGGCGCGAGCTGTAGTGCTGGGTGCTGACCAAAATTGATTGGGTGGCCGTATGCACTATCCTCAGGCTGTGACTGTTGTAACAAGACTGTGCGCTTGCAGCCTGGCACGGTGAGCTCTGGACGCCATTTTGTTGTCGCTGTTGGAGCCACTTTCGCTGTGGTTGGTGTCAGTTTGCCTGGTGTTGTTCCTGGGACGGCTACCCCTGATCTATGCCCGGCGCCGTGCCTGGGCACGGCGTTGAGAGTTCAGGTCTGCGTAAAGCACGCTGGATATCGCTGCGGTGGCGCTGTGCCCTATGCTACTGGGAGCTATTGAGGGGGCATAAAGGTAATCAATCGACGCAGGACTACTGGTGCGGGCCACTGGAGAATAGGAGGGAGCACATCCCCGCTTGAGTGTGCGGTGCTGATTGGTCTGCCACCGGGGACGCCGGTGGGGTGAGTGCGGACTGTTAGGCGCTGGGGCCTTCACTGTGTTGGCGCTCGGACCGGATTGGCATCTCCCCTGCGGCGACTGTCGGCGCTGGACTGGAAGAGGTGTGGAAGAGGTGCCCTCCTCGTGGTGGCCTTGACTGGGGCCGGGTGCTGGAGGTCGGGCGGCTGTCAGCAGGTGTGGATGCATTCTGCGCAGCAGCTTGCGATGGGCAGGCTAAGGGATAAAACCCTGCAGAAGCATCAGGTCGCAGAAGGACCGGGTCAACAGCATGGCTCCCAAGGCGACAATCTGGGTCCGGCGGCAGCCCTTGCAGCAAAGATGGATTCTGTACTGGCGGCGGTGGAGCGAATTGGCAACACGCTGGAGCAGACGAAGACATCACTTGAGACCCGAATTGATAAGGTAACGTCAGACTTCACACTACCTCACGCCTACCACGGCAAATTGGTGGACAGTCACCGTGCAGCGCCAGCCGTTCCAGGAGTTGCAGCCGGTGGTGCATCAACACACCTCGGCGCTTCAGGACATTCTTGACAGGATGCATGTGCTAGAGGATCGTGTGGAAGACGCGGAAGGGCGCCCCCGGCGCAATAATGTTCGCGTGGTTGGGCTTCCGGAAGGCGAAGAAGGAAAGGTCCCGGAGCGGTATACCGAGTCCTGGCTGAGAGACCTCCTGCCCTTGGAGGTGTGGTCCCTGCACTTTGCTGTGGAAAGAGCGCACTGGGTGCCGGCGCAGAAGCCTCGACCTGAAGCCCTACCTCGCCCGTTCCTCTTCAAGCTGCTCAATTACTGTGATCGGGATGTGGTGCTGCGCGAAACAAGGAAGTTGGACACCCTAACGGTGGGAAACAGCTGTGTGCTGTTTTTCCCTGACTAAACAGTGAAGAGGCGGCGGAGCACATACCTGGCGGTGAAGAAGCAGTTGCGGGAACTGGGACTGTCGTATTCCTTGCTATTCCCCTCCCGACTCAGAGTGATCACCAAAGATAGCGCCCACTTCTTCGACGAGCCGTCGGATGTATGGGACTGGCTGGAGGAAACGGGGCAATGGAAGGGTGCACGGCCTGAGACCACGGAGGGAGACAGGTGCAAAAAAAAAAACGAGAAAACGCAGGAAACGAGGCGGCCGTTGTGGCCAGAGCATCGGCCCAGCAGCGCCAAGTCTGGAGGAAAAGCGGCTCGAGCGGCAGGAAGCTCTCGAAGCGGTCGTGAATATGGGAGCACTACACGTCGCGGACCGACAGAACTTGCAGGCACGCAGTGAACCAGACATGAGCAGCCCATCATCCCCTTCAACTGTACTCTGACGACGTAGCCATGCCTGTGGTGACACCACAGACAGCTGACCTTCTTATGTGATGTGATTTAGGGTGAAAGTAAAAGAAAGGGCCTTGCTGTTAGCTTGAGAGTTACTAGTGATGCTTCTTTCCTTATATTGCTGCTGAGCACAAGGAAGAGATATTATTAAGATGCGCTTGCTTTCCCTTATGTATATTTTTATGGCTATGTAACCCTGCGGGGCGGAGGGTATAGCTCCAGGGCTGAGTCTACCAGGCGCTGACTAACTATTTAGAGAGCTCCCCTGAGGGTGCCACACACCGCCCAGGTGCAGATGTAGATATCGTGAGTTTGGTGGCCCCCCCTACAATCCCAGGCGATAGGTGTTAGGGGTACTGGGATTGTTGGCAGCACACGCACCCAATCAGCAAACACGCAGAGTCAAGCCCACTAAGGTGAGGTGGATTTTGTTACCGTTTGGACGCATGCCCTACCGGGGATGCGCCCTTCTTGTTATATTGTTTGTGATCGTTCACATGATTCCAATGCAGCACACTGGTCTTCCTTCCCACACAGGTGCCCCAAGAACCCTCGTGAGGCGCTCCCCTGGCCCGAAGCGCGTGCGAACAGATCTGACACATGATACACACTAACAATGTCCTGGAACATTCGCGGCATGCACACCCCTCTCGTCGTTATTCAGTGTTTTCCTACCTACAACGTCATGGGGTGAGGGTAGCCTTTCTCCAGGAGACACATATGACCCTGGTTGCGAAAAGTTACGCAGGCGTTGGAGGGGCCAGATATTTGGTACAACTTTCTCTGCACACGCGCGTGGTACGCTGATCTGGATAAGGGCGGGTGTCCCATTTACCTGTACAGACGTGTTGGTGGATCCTGCGGGCAGGTACACGCTGGCGCGGGGGCGACTGAATGGCCAGGAAATCCTGTTAGGCTCCCTCTATGCCCCGAATACAGAGCAGCCTTCCTACTTAGAGGGTTTAAATCATATCCTTCACCCATACGCTGGACTGCCCTGGCTGCTTGGGGGGTGGGGGACGGGGGGGGGGGGGGGGGGGGGGGGACTTCAATATGATACTGGACACGCACTTAGACAGGTCCTTCCCTCCCCTTCGAGCTGCGACAGGGACGTCTACCGCGCAAGCGTTTAGGGATTGGCTTACACATTGGGGGTATGTGACCTCTGGCGCATGCAGCACTCCACAGACAGAATCTACTCCTTCTACTCCCCGGTCCATGACCTGCACGTCCGCTTGAATAGAATAATAGGCACCCAATCGTTGCTCCCGCTCCTCGCCAAATCAGAATACCTAGGAAGAACGCACTTCGATCACAACCCCCTGTGGTTCAGGGTCAGCTGGGAGGCAGACCGTCCACCGGTATCCACGTGGCGGCTGCAGCCTGCTGCGCCTGAAGACGCAGAGTTCCGATCCTCGCTAGGCACGGCTATCTTAACTTACTTTGAGATCAATGACGGGACGGCGAGCAACACACTGGTAGAGTGGGAGGCACATAAAGCAGCTATTCGCGGGCACTGCATGTGGGCCACATGGAACATACGGAAAAAGCTATCAGCTACCCTGACGGAACTGGAGTTGGAGCTCTTCCGATACGAAAGGGAGGGTGAGAGATCAGGTGAGCACTCGCGCGCGCTCGGTGAACTTCGCACAAAGCACGCGTCGCTTTTGGAGCAGCTTCGCTGTCATAATTACGTGGCACATACGTCCAGGACACACGCCAAGGCGGACAGAGCTGGCCAGTTGTTGGCCTGGTTGGTGCAAAGCGAAGGGCGCCAAAACCCTATAGGTGCGCTGCGCACTGCGGAGGGGGAGTTGGTATACACTCAGAGTGAAATTCACCCTGCTCTGACCGATCATTATAAGCAATTATACCGGTCTCGAGACACCGGCCCCCGACACACGCTGGACGCGTTCCTGGACGCTCTTGTCTTACTTGAGGCATCTGAGGGCCATAGGGGTGAGCTCAACGCTACATTTACACTGGAAAAAGTGGGAGATGCAATAGGGGACATGGCGCCTGGCAAAACCCCTGGGCCGGATGGCTTGCCCGCAGAATATTATAAGGTAAACGGGGACTTCTTGGCACCCCTACTCCTTCGGCTGTTTAACGAAGCCATAGACGAAGGATCGTTCCCCCCCCCGTCCATGCGGGAAGAATTTCTAGTCTCCTTACCTAAGCCTGACAGGGACCACACTGCTTTAGGCTCCTATAGACCGCTGGCAATACTCAATGCGGATTATAAGATTTTCGTGAAAATTCTTGCAAAGCGGCTCGCGGCAGTGGTCCCCCACCCAGTGCACCCATATCAGAACGGGTTTGTGCCGGCGCCATCTACATCCCTGAACCTCCGGAGGTTCTTTAGGGTGGCGTCTGAGGCAACAAGTGAATGGCTCAGGGTGGGATGCCTAATAATAGACTTGGAAAAGGCCCTTGACTGCCTGGAATGGAGGTACCTGGCTGAGGTGCTCTCGCGCTACGACCTGGGCGAGGGTTTCCTGCAGGCGGTCCAGCTCCTCTACACGAACCCTGAGGTTCGGGTGCGACTGGGCCCATATATCTCTGAGTCGGTGGCAGTGGGCCGTGGCACCCGTCAGGGGTGTCCCCGCTTCAGTTTTTCGCACGGGCGGTGGAGCCGTTGGCGGGGGCATTGCGGCAGACGCTGGGAGCGGGAATCCCACTGGGAGATGAGACTCACCAGGTCTCGCTCTATGCGGACAACCTGCTCGTGTTCGTTAAAGATGTGACACGCGTGCCGGGGAGGCTGGCCCGGGTGCTGAGGCAGTGCGCAGTGGTCTTGGGGCTTAGAGTAAACGCGGGCAAGTACTGCCTTTATGCCTTCAGTGCAGAGGTAGAAGACCCGGGGTACTGTCTTGGTGACACGAGGGTCCAATGGAAGGCCGACACCTTAAGGTATCTGGGGATACAGGTTTATAGGCAGTCAGCCAACCTGTTAGACGGCAACCTGGGTAGAGCGGTGACAGCGCTTCGATCACAGATGCGCTTCTGGACTACCCTTCCGATGACCACGACTGGTAGGGTCACCCTGGCTAAAATGATTATGCTCCCTAGACTCCTGTACTATTTTGTCAACTTGCCTCTCTATGTGCCACCCTCCTTTTCGTCGCTCAATGTGATGTTACGGGACTTCATTTGGGGCACGTCCCAGCACTGGCTGGCGCTTGCGAAGTTGTTCCTGCCAACGGATAGTGGCGGGTTGGCTGCTCCCTGTTTTGAGCATTATTACTTAGCGGTGCAACTCCAGTGGATCGCCTACTGGCTGGCAGACAGAGGCAGGGAAGACACCGCCACAATGGAGCCGCCGTACTCGTTAGAGCAAATCACTAAGCTTTTCCACCGACTGGCGGCACCTGTGAGGCCCACCTCGCTACTGCTGGCGGTGGCATACAAGTGCTTTCGCAAAGCCCTATTTCTTACCTGAAGAGTAATCACTTACGCACCTGTGGTGCCTCTGGAGGCTTTTCTGGGTGGCGACAGTTCTTGCGCGACCCATGTTGGACCACTGGAAAGAGGTGGATGTACAAACATGTACAGGCATTGGGAGACCTCTATTGGGACGGCGAGCTGGTGCCGTATGAGACGCTGGTCTCGGAGGATGGACTCCCTCCCAGGGGGGTTCCTACTGCACAGATAAGTAGTGGCAAAGATGACGGCCAAATGTGGAGACATTACCTCGGAGTCCGCACAACATTTAACCATACAATATCTACATGTCATGAGGAGCGGAAGGCACCTTACGTTGGTTTGCTTACGTTGGTTTGCGGGATCATTAAGGATGCACACAGGGACTAGCTTGACCCCACTTAGGGACAAATGGGAGCAGGATATGGGCATGCCACTGTCTGACAAGGAATGGGACTGGATACTCAAAAGCCTGGTGCGCATCCCCAGAAACCTGTGTTTCCGCCAAATACAACTATGTTGTTCACAGAGCCTACCTCATGCCAGCGCTTATAAACAGACATTTCCAGCGCGCGGACGCATCCTGCCCTAGATGCGGAGAAATAGATGTGGGGCTCCTCCACCTCTTATGGAGCTGTCCCAGGTTGGGCTCCTATTGGAGTGCGATCGGTGAGCTACTCCGCAGATGCACTGGGCGTACTATACCCCTGGAGTGGCCGGAATACATATTGCATCAATTTAAGAGACCACCTAAAGATAAGGCGCCCTCTCGCTTCTTAGACCTGGGATTAGTGGTGGCTACGAGTCTCATTACAAGGTGATGGAAGGCGAGCGACCCACCAAGTGTACAGGCGTGGACCTCCTCCCTTCAGGCGTGGGCCCGGGCGGAGTGGACGGCCATACGTAGGGAGGAAACGGAGGGACAATGGAAGGAACCAATGGCGGAGCTCTGGGAGTGCATGTTTGGCGCCTTGCTGCAAGATGGGGGGGCTGGAGGCGCAGGAGAAGCAGAGGATTGAGTGGTGCCCTTGAGGGGTTGGGGGGGGGGGGGGGTGGGTGTAGGATGGGATGATCTCCAGTTCGACACTTCACTCAGATACTGACCATGATTGCTGGGGGAACATGGGCGCCAGGTGTGTAGTTTAGTTGGGACTAGGGAATGCGCACGTCCGGGGTTGGGGGGGGGGGGTTGGGTGGGGGTGGCCCAGGAGGGGGAAGGGAAGGAGAGACCATTAGACACTGGTGTTTTTTCCCCAGGCTGCAGTTGTTTCTTTCTGTTTTCTTTCAATGTTTGATTCCAATTTTTATATAAAAGTCTATCTAGTGCACAAAACTGGTTTTGGGAGGATCTATCCCCCAACTATGCTATCACACAGGGACTTACCGAGTGGGCAGCCATGGACTCATTCTAGGGCTGGTACCCTGACAGCATGTGTTTAGTCAGTACTGGGTGGGTATCTCTCCTTCTGATACGACTTATGGTTGTTGTACCCCATTAGTACAAACTGCTAGGCCCAACAAAGCGTGTTTGGCATACCCAATTACTGTGCTGTAATTTCGAAAATGTCCAATGCAATGTGATATTCATTCTTGTAATGTTTCCAAAAAACTCATAATAAAAAGATTTGACAAAATAAAAAAAAATAAAAAGAAGAAGTGCCTGGACTTGTACTGATGAGTGCGTGTCCTCAATACCAGCCCATTTAAATCACTAAATGTTGCTTGATATCGTAAACAGCGGTCACACTGCTATATTGCAGAGCACTGATACCTGCAGGAAGAGTGACCTTTGTAAGAAGCAATAAAAAATGTAAAAATGCACAAAGTTTTACATATTCTTGGGAATATGTACACAAAAAACACATTCCAATGTAAAAAGTAATAAAAATGCCAACCTGACTGCATCCCTAAAAGACAGCAAGAGTGAGCTTAACGACATGTATTATCTGCACACAAGCTGAAAACTGTTCAGGATGTGCAAGAGGGTTCACTGTTCAGGATGTGCAAGAGGGTTCAACGTTTCATCAAAAGAAGGGGGTACTACGACGCATTACCAAATGTATCTGAAACGGTTGTGTGTATGAATTTAGGACCCTAGTATAATTTTCCCGATTCATACCCATATATAGGTATGAATCACCCTTTCTTTTATTCATTCATTCATTTCATCCTTATATAGGCATAGAAATCATAACCATATTTAGACTTAGCCTATGCAGTCCAGATACGGCATGGCTACTTCCACTAGTTCCGAAAATCCACAACGATTTCTTGGAAAAACCCGCCTTCAGCACTCCGGGACTTCCCCTTGCTTGAATATTGATTTATCCAAGAACTCATGGAGTTTTTCAAAGAACTGAGTCTTTGATGACGTTATTATGTCCAACCTTACGTCAAACTTGGCACCTTCAAGGAATAAATATGCCCACACTTGCCCAGGCAAACACACAGTGGTTTGGAGCAGTTAGACTATCTACTTGCCCGACGCAGCTCACGGCAGCAAGTGCCGAAGGAAGCCGACCCTCCAGCAGACACACTGAGAGACGCTGTCTTTTCTCTGGCCGAGAAATCCAGCTCCAGTGTTTCCAGGCTATCCTTGCGGGTTACTGGGAAATCGAGTCCTGAGAGCGAGATACAAGACCTCCTTCATTCTGAAACCAAGGTACGGAGCCGATTGGACCCTTAGAGAATTCTTGGGTAGTTTCTTGGCAAAGAATACTTAAACTAAGCTACACCTCACTTCTTCCCTCGTACATGACCTAGGTTAGGTACACCGGGGTAGGCGTATTTTAGAAGCACCAGTTGAGTACTTTTAGTCTATATTTATTAATGTATGTATTTTATGGCTTAGAAACCATATCATGCTTTTACAGTATTATTTCATAATGCTCTTCGTACTGTACGCATTATACTTTGCAACCAGTATTACGATTGTAGCAGTTCATTTCTTATGCATGAGAAAGAAGACTGCTCAATAAATACTTTTTATTGAAAACGCCCATTTCTCTGCACCTCTGGTGAAACGAAGCATGCACGATTGACTGAGTGAAATAACTATCTATTGTTTCCGCGACTCTAGAGATCCATTTCTTATTCTTGGGAAACAAAGTTGTCATGTTTATGCGGTTGTCAGAAAATAATCACCAGGGGAACACAAACAAAATCACACCACAGACTATACAATCAGTCATTGGTAAATTGCCCGCAAAAAGGGAACAAATTCCGTTTTGGTTAGCCCAAAACATTACTCAGATAGAGGCAGTATTTCCTGATAGAACACCTCATGAGAAACATGGAATTCTGACAATCTGTTTACCAATGGGGATAGAACCACATGTGGAGGACTGTGACACTTGGTATACAGTCTTTGCTTCAATCCACACAAAACACATGGTGTTCCGTCAATGGCGGTAATACCAGACATCCTAGGACAGATTCAAAATGAATACGGACCAGAACCTGCTTTAAATCTTGGTAGTAAGTTACTAAAATATTTCAAACAGATCTCTGCTATACTATTAGCCAATGTTAAAAGTGAAGCAGCATCCGTGGCAATCCGCCAAAAACTAAAAGAAACAGATATAACAGAGCAACCGTATGAACTTGCAAGAATTATTGAAAAATCCTATGAAGAACTAGGTAGAGATAGTTTGGGTGGGAAACCAGTAAAACTCCAACTAACAGAAAATCCTGAAAAAGTTTTTATTCAAAATATTATTACTACTCCTAAAAAGAAGTGGGAAAACACTAAACAGACACTTCCTAAAGAGAAGCGTTCAGTCCAGAGGAAGGTCTCCTCAACAGGAGCCCTCTGAAAAAAGGTATAACCTCAGGAATAGGGATAATTTGAGAAAACCTGATAGATATCAAGATACTGATACACGTTCCGCTCGTACCTTTCAGACTTCTTTGCAGAAATCCGAGAGAAGAGGACGATCAGAACAAAAAGAAGAAGAATGCGTGAAGTCCAAAGACGAACAGCACGTTCCAAAAAATAAGAAAACTCAATTCACCAAGAAGAAGGTAGCAAGTGTAAAGATCAGACATGCAGAGGATCTTGAGGACACAACTCAAGAACAGGGAGTGGGCCCAGACAATGCTACACAGCGCAGCAGAAGTCACCATAGCTCGCAAGATCCTGAAGGATCATCTGGAGACAGTGGACTTGAATGAATGCATTCAAGTTGAAACTGCCGACACCAGGGTTTTGCGTGGCAGGTGGGTTAGAAGGAACAGACGCAGAGGCGGTGATTGGATGCTTAAGGGGTGGTTTTATTGTTATGAACACTCAGCGCTTTCTGCTAGTCAGTCGTTCCCTGGCGAACGCTGCAGGGTCCGTCCGGGTTTGGAGTGGGGGCTCCAGGCTCTTGCGATATCTTCAGGCTCGATATCCCAGGTCGCTCCGGAGGAGTTGTGGTCCCAATGGAAATGAAAAGAAAGAAAAGAAACCAAGTATCAGGACAACCGTCTTTATTGCTCTTTATATCAAGGGCCGGGAGTGAGGGAAACCAAGTGCTTTAGTGCTCTGAGGTCGCTAGTGAAGAGGGCGACGAAGAAGAGGGGTGCTCGTGATCGGCAGGCAGGACGTATACGATTTACACTATGTACACTGTGCACTATGGAGCCGGCACACAAGTCACAGGGAATTTCTCTAGGCAGGAGGGTTGCGTCTCCCCACCCAACCCGCTACCTTCCCCGTACCTGGTCGAGCTACGCTCCTCCCGCGGGAACGTGGCGGGGCGAAACGTAGGAACAGTGGCCTCCTGGCTTGTCGTCGAGGCTCTAGTCTTCCGCACCCTGGTCCCACACTTAGTCTTCTTCCTCCGCTCTAGCTTCTCTCCTCTCCGCTCTCTCGCTGTCCACTCCTTCTGCCTCCAGGGAAACGCTGTCCGACGTCTTCCTGGGTCCACTGGTTCTTGACAGCTCCTGCGCGATGACGTCGCATCTGGGAGGAGTCGGGTTAAAGGGGCCGTGTGAGTCTTCTCAGTCCAGCCACCACTGGGGTCGTTCGTACTGTCTCAACTCATCTGAAGGTGGGGATTGCTGTATAGAGGGTACGTGGGTGAGAGGGGGAGGGCGGACCACCAGTCCTGTAATTCTTCGGGCCCCTCAGTTGTCGGACCCGCCCCGTCACACAGGGTTAGTGTGCCCCATAAGTTATATCAAGTAACACTCCGAAAGGAAGGGGGCATACCTAGAAAAATAAAGGCACTCTTTTGGGAGAAGCTATCTAAGGGTTATGACATTCTTCTAGCTGAACAAAACTGGCCACCTGAATTTGTCAGGGAATGCCCACATGGCGAAGAGATAATTATGCCAGCATTCTCAAATCACATTCCAATTCATAAAAAATACACCTATGCCAAAAAATGGGCAGTAGCCCAGGCTCCAGCATTATACAAAAATCATGTAGGATGGGATGAGGATTCTCCTCACCATAAAATCCAGTTTAAAAAAAAAACCACCTACTGCAAGTATCCAGTTAAGCAAGAAGCTAAAAAACAGGTCAGGAAGATCTTAGATCAACTTGAATACCAAGGAGTGATTGAAACATGCACCTCATCTATGAACAATCCTTTGTTTCCTGTCTCCAAGCCAGACAATACATATCGTTTAGTTTTGAACTACACACTTAAACTCTTGTTGCAAAAACTTTTGCAGTACAAAATGCACACAGTGCAGCACTGATGAATAACATTGTGCATAAAAAGTATAAAACCACATTAGATATTTCTAACGGTTTCTTCTGTCAAACCATTGGTTGCACCAGAAAGCAGGTACTTGACCGCTTTTTCAATAATGGGGACACAGCGACAATTCTGCCATCTTCCCCAGGGATTCAAGAATAGTCCAGGGTTATTTTCAGCCAGAGTAACAGAGTTACTACAAACGTACGATGATGAGGCATTATCTTATGTCGATGACATCTATCTTACAGACGATGATTTGGACGTACACTTGAAAAGAGTGACCACCATAATACTTGGGTACACTTCTGAAGGGTACAAATTCAATTTTAAGAAATCACGAATTGCCCACCACAACGTCCTATTCTTAGGATATGAACTTTCAAGTGAAGGCAAAAGCATGGCAGCAAACTTTCTAGAGAAATGTACGTTGCTCCAACCTCCAAAGACGCTGAAAAACTTAGTCAATTCTAGGTTTCCTGAATTTGGGAAGAAATTATGTTCTGAATTACGCAGAAAGGGTTAAACCTCTATACGCACTAATCAAACCTGATTTCAAACCAACTATGTGGACTCAAAAACACACAGAAATTTTGCGTTCAGTGCAAACAGACATGTTAACAAAAACAGTTACAGACAGGCGACAACATGCGAAAGCTTGTGATCCGAATCATCCCAGGGAGATGCGGATTCACATACCTAACCCTTAAAGAAGGTGAAAAAGGTACCAATAGCATACAAATCACACTTGTACACACAAGCTGAAATGAAAATCACTTCTACAGAAAAAATTCTGACAGCAGTTTTAACTGTTGTAGCAAAAGAGAGCGCTCACACAGGGTAAACGCAAAATGATTGTTACACCTGTACCTGTGACAAAAGCGAGCATTCCAAATGCTAAGGCTTTACATCCGAGATGGATACAATGGATTAATTCTCTTGCTGCAACAGACGTCGATTACGTTTTTGACCCCTACTTGAAAACAAAAGAATTTCTACAATACGAACAGGAATGTCCTCTGCCGACCGAGATTCTGCCTCTAGAACATTACGGATGTATAATTTATACAACAGCCCGCAATTGGGGGTAAACAAGCCTATAGTGCTGCGTGCGCGATTGTTAAAGGTCGCTGGCACAAAGGTAAATTTCGACCTATGGTCACTAAAACTCAATCACTCGGAGACTGTACAGCTCAGCGAGCTGAACTACAGGCTTTCAAGATGGCGCTTGAAAATACAGATCGAGAATTCCCAACACTCAGTGTGCGATTCGTATTTCTGCGTTGAATCTTACAACGATCACTTGCAGAGTTGGGTTCAAAATGGTTTCAAAAACACAAAAGGTGGCACAATTAAGCATAAAACACTTTGGGAACAAGTAGTTTTATTACAGAAAGAACTACAAAAGACTCACGTGATTCATACACAGAGTCATCAGCGTGCTGGCGTTCACATTGCAGATAATTAATTGGCTGATGAATCCGCGAAGGCAGCTGTGCAAACGGCTTCCGTAGCTAAATCACCGATTTAAAACAAGCATTTACAATGCAATGGTCTCTGCATTATTAAAGGTAGAGCTATTGGCATTGCTCATGACATTTTTTTTATTTTATTTTTTTTTAATCATAAATAAATGGCATTGTCATTTACATTACCAATAGCTTAATCGTTTGCATATGCGAGACCTATTGCATTAGCACCCACACACAGGGGGCAGTGGCAGGAGAGCAAGCCCAAGCAACGAGGGGGTAGGAGAGCAAGCACAAGCAACGAGGGGGCAGGAGAGCAAGCACAAGCAACGAGGGGGCAGGAGAGCAAGCACGGCCAGGGGGCAGGAGAGCAAGCACGGCCAGGGGGCAGGAGAGCAAGCACGGCCAGGGGGCAGGAGAGCAAGCACGGCCAGGGGGCAGGAGAGCAAGCACGGCCAGGGGGCAGGGGAGCAAGCACGGCGAGGGGGCAGGGGAGCAAGCACGGCCAGGGGGCAGGGGAGCAAGCAAGGCCAGGGGGCAGGGGAGCAAGCAAGGCCAGGGGGCAGGGGAGCAAGCACAGCCAGGGGGCAGGGGAGCAAGCACAGCCAGGGGGCAGGGGAGCAAGCACAGCCAGGGGGCAGGGGAGCAAGCACAGCCACGGGGCAGGGGAGCAAGCACAGCCACGGGGCAGGGGAGCAAGCACAGCCACGGGGCAGGGGAGCAAGCACAGCCACGGGGCAGGGGAGCAAGCACAGCCAGGGGGCAGGGGAGCCAGCACAGCCAGGGGGCAGGGGAGCCAGCACAGCCAGGGGGCAGGGGAGCCAGCACAGCCAGGGGGCAGGGGAGCCAGCACAGCCAGGGGGCAGGGGAGCCAGCACAGCCAGGGGGCAGGGAAGCCAGCACAGCCAGGGGGCAGGGGAGCCAGCACAGCCAGGGGGCAGGGGAGCCAGCACAGCCAGGGGGCAGGGGAGCAAGCACAGCCAGGGGGCAGGGCAGGAGAGCAAGCACACGATTGTACCTGACTTCATTACTAACTCCTGGCATCTATTTGGAGCACCATTTTGCATTCCATGACTTGCTTTGCGCATCTTATTAGAAGTTTGAACTGGAAAATGTTAGCATATAAAGCGATGTTGGCTTACAAAACAGCTGTTCGTGTGATGAGTTTTTACAGTCATTTGCTTCTTTGCACTCTAGTACTTGCAGAAAAGCTTTTCAAAGTACGAAAAAAGAACTACAACTCCATAATGCAAAGAAAAAAGGTTCAGATCTACATGACGTCACAACTTGATATTCATGACAAGTCTATTATAGCACAGCAAAGAATGAAAATGCAAGGCAGTAAATTTAAAAAAGAACCTGAGCCCTACCAGATACTCAACACCTGTTTACTGGAGCTCAGTTAGACTACAAACAAATGCCCCACAAACCCACTCGATGCGTGGTCATCACAACCTCTATGTGCAGTCACTACGCACACTCTCTTGACAGCCACACGAAACCATACGGTTAACACAGGGAGCTGTCACCTCTCTACCTCAGCAGATGCACTTGAATAAAGGCAGAGCTCTGCAAGTAATGACCTGACCTCAAACCGAATAAGCCTACGTCTGTCAAACCGCAAATTACCCAAACCCAAAACTCTAACAGACCGACTCTGAGGAGGTTTGGTCTGCCCAGGAATACCAGGTATCACCCGAGGACGTGTGACAATACCACGCAGGGAAGTCAGCTCTGCCAATCCTAGCGACTATTTACACACAACACGCCAAGAAAGCACGCCACCACAGGCTTTTATCCTCCTCTCAGTCACACTTCACCTGCAAAGTACAGCCATGCTGCACAGGGGAATATCAGATATAGAACCAAACAGGAACTTCAGTTGTGTCTACCCTTATCAATAGTACTTTAGACAGACAACCTGAAGAATGCAAATATCCTAAGGGTTTGCTCCTACTGTGATGAATGGCCTTAGGGGCCCAGCACGTTTTTAACAGGTACCACCCTAGCCACATTCAGATAAGTCTACCCATGTCAAAGATATTTTACTAAGACCACCAAAACCCACCTATCTACAGGTTAACACTCCCACGACTCACCCCCCCCCCCCCGGATACTGAAGGTCACACCCTATAACATACATCGCCCGCACGGCATGTGAGCTGCAGACGCCGGTCTCAGGCCGTCTCTATTGCACGCAAGACGGGCCCCTAACTCAGTTCACGGGCACCCTCTTGAAGTTAGGCAACCGTGAGCTAGTCTTCTAGGGCAGTCCGATCTCTCACTATCCCCCAAAAATGGGCCAGGGCGACTCACCGGGTCCTTCTCTGTTCGCACGGTGCCCCCCTGCAAGGCTGCTGCCCAGTCTACTTCACGCTGCAGCCCCGTGCACTGATCTTTTTCTCCCGGGCAGGCGGCCCCTCCACCCAACTTCTAACTTGTAGTAAGGTCCAGAGTTAATGTTGGGCGTTAACCTAAAATCCTCCAATTTCTGTAGGAAGTGCTCAGTCTGTAGGGGATTCTACAGACAGGATTTCCTCAACCACAGGTACAGTATAATATTTGGAGTTTCTAGTGGCCTTCCCCCTGGATCAAGCACTTACTCTAGAAGTCAACCAGCTCTGCGTCAGACCCCAAGCAGAGTCTGCGGTTCTGCAGCAGTGGGAAGTATCCCTGTGAGATAGACCTACAAGGACAGGAGCAGGGGGCGAGAGAGCAGGGGTTCACGAACCTAGTAGGGCCTACTGTTACAGGCGTATGGGCGAGAGAGCTGGGGTCCACGAGCCCCGTAGGGCCTGCAGTGACACAGGCCATACAAGAAAAATCTTCAACGGTGTACGTTGTCTTTTGAAATATTACACCCCCAGCTGAAAAGCAGAGCACGCCGTTAAAGTAAAAGTGTGGTCCACTGCACCAGACAGCACACGCCTACTTAAAGCACGGAGGGGGACCGGATTTTAAAAACCAAAAAAAACAAGAGATTCCACAGCGATAGAAGTAGGACTACTATCTTGAATGACCGAGAGGCTGAATGGTTGAATTGACAGTTCTGACAAATATTAAAAAAAACACAAACCATATGTCACTGGGGACAACCAACGGAAACTCGGATACATTGTGTTATCTTTCTTAACTAAATTGCTTTCTGATAAAGTCTGTGAAGTACTTGTACTCTGGTAAAAATTAAAGCCTGCCTTACTCTCTGTTCTGCTGAGCCTCACTGAAAATCAAGACATTTTCTAAATATACTGTCGTTTGCCTGGACATATGAGAAACAAGTCCTAAATTATAGCGGGACGGAGGAGGGCTGCGGGCAGAGGGAAGGGGGGGCGAGGAGAGACAAAGGAGAGCTGCGGGCAGAGGGAAGGGGGGCGAGGCATGACTAAGGAGAGCTGCGGGCAGAGGGAAAGGGGGCGAGGCAAGACGAAGGAGAGCTGAGGGCGGAGGGAAGGGGGGGCGAGAGTGGGACGGAGGAGGGTTGCGGGCAGAGGGAAGAGGGGGGGGGACACCAGAGGAGCCGAGCAGCTCCGGAAACCACCACCATGTTTCTCCGAGGCAAAGCAGAAATGCCTTGGAGAAAGCACGGTCATTTTCGCATTCGGGGGTGTGTTTTTAGGTTTGAGTGAAAGATGACATCACAGATAGAAAGAACCTAAAAAAAACACGCCCCCGAATCCGAAAAAGACAGGGCTTTAACCGAGTAACGCCCCTCTCCTCCAATGACTGGCCAGCATTTACGAGGCCAGCCAATGGAGAAGAGGGGCAGGTTCGAAGCCCCCTCTAAGAAACATTAAATCTCTGGCTCCGCCCAATGCTACGCAGTGAGACGGTCCTCGACCTAAACAGAAATAGACGGTGAAACATTGCTAGCAGTCAAAGCCTCAATGAAAGGTAGCATTACCTCTAAATTATCCACTCACGTATACATACGTAATTGATACAAACTCCGTTCCTTTTGCTCAAATCCCTGAAGTGGAGGACAGAGTAATTCCAAACAGGAACCGGAGAGGTGCTTTGGTTCACGAAGCACATATGGGAGAGGGTCTGACACATCAAGGGATCTTAAAATCTCTAATAGAATTTGAAGAGATGTACTGGTGGCTAGGAATGAGCGTCGTAGTTTACAAATTCGGAATTAACTGTGATACCTGTTACAGAGATCATAGATTTGAAAGCCAGCAGGTACCTGACTACAGTGTAGCCAGCCCAGTCCAGACACCATTGTTAGACAGCATTAGACTTTCTACACGCAGATGTCACCATGGACGACGGCGGTCCCACAACTATTAGGACAAGATTCATTTGGATGTGGCCTCAGCGCTCAGCTGACACCCGAACTGTTATAAAAGATTTGCGAGTCTTTATCGGCACATACGCAATCGGCGTGCTACATTCTGACCAGGGTCCTGCATTTAGCTCTCAAGCTTACAAGGCGGCCATGGCTAGCTTGGGCGCTGCATTGCGGTACTCAAGTCCATTCCATCCCGAGGGAAATGCGGTAGTGGAAAGAAAAATCTGTGACATAAAGCAATCTATAACAGCTAAGGTATTAGGTTCGGGTGACGGGTGGGTCAAACATCTAATAAGTGTCCAAAGTAGTCTTAATATTCTGCCAAGAAATTCTCTGGGTGGAATCACTCCATTTGAATTACTGTTTGCTACAAGAATGATTATCGAATACCTCGATTGTCAAACTTCAGTAGTAGAACAAAAACCCTTTGATATCAAAGACCGTTTGGCTGTTTTACAGGACTTAAATGAAACAAGAAGAAGTTTGAGTAACACGGTACAGAAGCCAGCGACCACTGAAGAAAAACCACCTGTCCTAGCAAGACCTGTCTAGATTCCAAAGATTGGGGATCTAGTCAGGGAAAAGATCGCGGTGAAGAAGGAATTTGGGCCTTCTTACAGAAAAGCAGTCCCTGTCTTAGCAATCCACGGAGCAAGATCCGTGTTATTACCGCCCCTTGCTGGTAAAAGGGAGAACAGAGTTGTATCAATCGACCTGGTGAAACCACATCATGTGGCCGATAAGAAGTAGTAGGCCCAGTGGACTCCCAAGATGTAGCAGGCGACCAAATCTTGCTACAATCCAAGAGGTTCACACTGAAAGACTTATTACCTTTGATAAACCTGAAGTGAGAAAAGAAGGACTATGCAACAAAGCCATGGAACTTGTACCTTTTGAAACCCAAATAACAGTTTGTCAAGATACACCGGTCTACAATGATATAGCCTCTGACTATACAAATAGGACAAAGGAAGAAGCAGCTCCAACGATTCCAAACAATCCTGATGCAATTCCAACAATTGACAGAACTGCCTCTGGCTATTTCATCAACTTAGATACATTTTCTGAGGATCCCAGTGAACCTGAAAATACGCCAGCAAATAAAACTTTCAAAGAAAAGATAACAGAACTCTTTCATCAACTTGAAGATACATATCTGGTTTCACCATGGGTTGAATTTTGGATTGTGTTAGGTGTACTTTTTCTCCTACTTTGGCTCAACCTTGTTTTAAGTTTGGGAAAAATGATAGATGGAAAATACAGTACAATGGACACAGCAAGTAAGAACATCAACTTGCTCCTGAAACCTCACAAATCATCTCATTGTGAGCGAAAAGACCGGTCATCAGTGAACATCACAGCCGTTCCTATACCTGGTGGTATAGCATGGGACACAACTGATTATGACATTTATGGCCCGGTGGAGCTGTTGAAGATCCCACACCAGTTTAAGGTTTCTTTGAGTGACTTTGTCTCACCCAGCATATTTTCTGATGATTGGGACTTTGAAACTGTTAAGAACATGATGACAGATTTAGAAATGTCAACTAAATTCACAAAACATGAATACTTAGAAGGTTCATCAGATTATGAACAAATGTATTGTTTTAATCATTAAGGTCACCATTATTTGCACAAATCTGCACACCCTAGAAATGTTTTTCTGTATAATCAATGGGAACATTGCCCAACGCCGTCAAAGGGCAGCTCAAAAACATTTTATTAAAAGTTTCCATACTTCTCAGGGTTTAATGTCACAAATCCAGAAACATTTTATTTCACAAATGTTAATAAGACAGGAATGAAAAACATGCTGACCAATACTAAACAAATTTATTCTGCGAACTTTTATGCTCAGCTGTCTACATTAGGTTTTAACTTTTGGAAAGACAACATTGAAACAAAATCTGCCTGGGGCACAAAAGACTGGCAGGTGCAAGGTTTAGAAGCCTTATTCAGAGCCTGCATTATCCCAGAACAAATAATGTTTCTAAATTACACTGTTCAACAAACATCTTGTCTTGGCTTGGCTAAAATAAAAGATTTAAACAAACCGTCCATACCTAAAGCCACACCTGACAGTAATAGCACTGCAGATGTGGAGGTAGACGTAAAACAGATTTTACAACAGAACAGAACTAATCCGGATTGGAAAAAATGGTTATTCTGGCCCACAGACACGAATAACTGTCAAGATAGATTCCTGAACAAAACACAAGGGTTCAAAGTAACTAGGCCAGGCCCAAGATATTCCCAGAGACAACATTCAGTGATAGTTACAACATACAGTGTAGGACAACTATGCCTTGAGTGGCTACAGAAATCCACAATTCCAGAAATTAAACAACACTGAACTTTTAAGAAGGCGTTGACTTACGAGACTTCTTACTTGGACCTCGTAAACTACGTCAAAAACGTTTCATATACGCCGGTATATATTCTGCTTACAATGAAGCATGGAAAGTCACGCAAATGGAAACTGCAGAAAGGATACGACAAATTGATCGTATTAATTTAGCGAAAGCTTTCTCTGTAGTGGGCAATGGGTTAACGACTCTGTCCTCCAGAATTTATTCTTTGGACAGAATTGTATCATCTGCGATTGACATAATAGAGCAGGCCTTGCTAATGTTACAAGATGGCCAGTCTCAATTACGTTCTATAATGCTGCTAGGCTGGATGTTACAAAATATGCGTTCAGGCTACATGCCATGGCGTCTAATCAATACCGCGTCATTGTTTACTGCGTTTAACCTTACAGATAAACAAATCTCGTTGGCACAAAGAGGAGCAGACTATACGGTGCTGAGCTTAGAAAAACTGGAAAGATTACCATTAACCGTTTCTGAGAAACCTGTCTTGGAATGGATAATACATGGCACCATCACGATACCAGTGACGATTTTCCAATTACATATACCAGCAGGCCTGTATGAAAGAATGGGTAAAGGATACATTAAGTCAACCTGGAATTTACCATACACACACACAAATGTTGGAGTGGGGGAAAGGAAGTGTTTCTTAGTAGTAAAAATTGTAAAACCTCACTTAGTGGTACACTTTTATGCGAAGGTATTAATTTACATAGAGCCTGCGAAGGTTCTTCAAATAACCTCTCTTGCCACCTGCACGGTTCACCAGCAGCAGTGATAGAACCAATTTTCAGGCAGCTTTCCAATGGCAGCTACGTTATGCTCAATGATCAATGATCACAGCTCAATGATTGCCACCTGCACGGTTCACCAGCAGCAGTGATAGAACCAATTTTCAGGCAGCTTTCCAATGGCAGCTACGTTATGCTCAATGATCACAGCTGCTGCAGCATCTTGCCAGGAAAAGCGTATCTAGTTAGTGTGTCAGCCAGGGTCACTTGTTGTATGCAAGTATTGTATCCAAAAAGCAAGACAGACAGGGAGTCGGCATTATGGCCTTCACTGAATATCTCTTCTATACGAATTGATACTTTAAGCAGAATGAAAGCCATTCTTTCGCAAAAAACTGTGCCACTGACCTCGTCTAGACAAACTTATGATCTGCAAGTTGCAAGGACTTCTGCAGAGATACATACCTTATTATAAACAAACTGCCCAGTACATTTCGCAGAAATGTTAGGTCAGATCTTAAACATGTCTGATACCAGCGGTATTGCACATATATTTAAGACAATTTTTTCGGGGCTGTTAGCACCATTTGAAGCAGTCCTCAGCATTTTTCCAAATTTCGTGCACTGTGTTTGGCGGCCTACCTCTCATTTTAGGACTTGTAGCAGGAATTCTATTTTTGTTTATTCTGCTCAGATATGGCAAGTCCAGTCACCAGCGATACCCAGACTACCATGGAAGACTCTCTCCTAGCCATGGGGTACCGTGACAGAATTACACAGATTCTTGGCTCGTTTAAGAGATCTGAATACCACTGGTTCCTTTCGTTCAGACCAATCTGGCAAGATTGCATCTTACCTGTTCTACGATGCCTGCTTTGAGGAGAAGAATGCGTGTTAGACTATTTGATATTTTCTCCTGACACCGAGAGTAACTATTGAAATTAGCACACAGCGTTCTCTGAACTCCGAATTCGACCTTCATATTTCAAAACAAAGCTAACTTTGGAACTCTATTTTTTCTACAATTTGACTCTTTTTCCAAAACATGTAACTTTTTTGGGGGAACAAAGTAATCTGCTTAAAGTAGAACTATTCTTAGAGAACAAGAAATTCTTTACATACTTACTAAAAGAGACAGTAATTAAAATTGTCCTAAAAACCGAAAGAGTTTATATATTCTACTATGACATGGTCTCGACCTTTTTTTCCTGTACCTCAGAGCCATTTCATAAATGTCATTACAAGCTTCAGTTAGCTTTGCCAGCATCATAATTCATGTTTTGAATAACGCCTATTACTTTTAAATGCGTACTATACAAATGCTCATTAGGTCTTGCGCCTAGCGTTTCACTGCGCAGCAGTGCTTCGCGCAGCTCGAGGCATTTAGTTATCGAAAAATGAGGTTTCAGCAGTCACCTAGGAATCTCACACGCTCTTACATGTGCTTTTTCTTTTGTGGGCAGCTATTGGCCTTTACGTACGTCTTTTAATGACAGACTGCACGCAATAGGCCACAGGCAGGCGCTTTGCTCCGGCCATGGCCTATTGGTGTCTATTACGCACTTGGTGCGCGTAATAGACACCAATAGGCCGTCACGTGGTTTCAATTATCATGCCGACGGGGGCACGATAATTGAAAGCACAGGGCTGGCTGTTGGGCGCGCGCGCACCACTCATGTGCATCTTCTGTTTGGATTCATTTCACGGGGAAGCAACTAAATGCTAAGGTTTTGTTTTTACCTCTATGCATTTCTCTGCCGTGTCTATTTTGTGAGAACTTTGTGGCGCCGCACAGCACAAACCAGGACTGCATTCTAGGTTTTGTGAGATAGCCTAAGATAGTATGCGTCCCCATAAGGCTCCTCTGCCCCCACCCCCGTTCGAATCCATCTGTTTCTCTCCATTTCATTCTCCCTAGCCCAATTTCTCTGTATTTTATTGTTTTATCTTACCTTTTCTCGCTTTTTCTTCGCACTGCTTCAGTGCACATTTCCCCCATGCTTTCTCCCTCCCAGATACACGTTTTTCCACTGAGGTCTCCCCGGATGTCCCGCCCTCTTGTGATTTATCGGATCCTGGAGGCCATGGTATGGACTGAAAGGCCTCGGACATGTCTTGTGCGTCACAGGAAAAAGGACTGCGAGTAAGGGCTGCCAGCCCAGCCAGCCAGTTGAGATACCACAGACCACGCTCTTTAAAGTCTCTGGCGCTCTCACTGCGTTCAGCCTCAGGGGTTCCTTCAAAATGGTGTCAAGTTGCAGTGCTAGAAAACAGCCCCCTCGGAGCTGTGCCGTCATCTTTCAGTATGTTCTCCCCCAGCTCCACAACTGAAACTCGCTATGATGTGGAGCAGGTTTGATTAATCTGCAAGTCCAAGTGTTATATTTTCACTCAGGCTAGTAATGTAGGAAGTGTAATATTTTTTTCTTGTAAACCCATGTCATGGAAAGTACTCAAGTTCCATTTTCCTGTTTCGAGCGAGGATTTCCCTTCTGGGTCAGAGAATCCACTTACTGCCCTGCACCAGTGGAACATTGTACCCTCCAGTTGTATTTCTGCAAGTATTGCATTTAAAGTATTCCTGCACACGCGTGTAATGTAATGTAATGTTTATTTTTATCTAGCTCTATAATTATGAGCTGCATGAAGTGGATACCATTAGTTAAGTTTACACACGCAGTCCTGGAGGCTGGAATAGCTTGTCATGTGTTGTGTTTTTGTCCAAATGTACATGCATATGCATACAGTCTGCGTGGCGGGGGGTCAGGTGGCCCAGTGAATTATCACCTGTTTGACCTCACTGTGACAAACATGAATCCTGGCAGACCCACTCAGCTTTTCATCATTCTAAGGTCGATTAAATGAATGCCATTGATCTGGGTGACAAATGTTGCCTATTCAGCGCCAAGATTCTCCAGGTGCTGAATGTGCGCTTTACAAATAGCCATCTAAACACTAATATAATGTTTATCTCCGTAAGGAGGTGTTTGTGTTAACACCTTTGAGTTCTGACTTCACAAGACTTGCTGATTTACAAAAGGGGGTGGTGATGAACAGAGTGTCTGAATTAAGCAGACCACTCTTACCCAGTCCAAAGATCAGGGCTTGATCCATCATCGTTTTTTAGCTCACTGCACCATCCCAGCTCAGAACTTGGCTATATGCAAATTAGTCTGACCCTGGCCCAGTGCATCATGGGAACAGGGCAGACCAAACTACCAAGCCACTTCTTATACTGGGAAGGAAACAAGCTACCGGGGACTGGTTTCTGGCATTTCAGCCGTCTTCGGCCCGGCTTGCTTGAATCCTGATGGTGCAATGAGCAAGGGTCTCACATCTGAGAATACCCTTCCACGCTTATGGGAGCTTGTTTCCTTCCAGTGTAAGAATTGGCTTTTGTAGTTTGGTTTGCCCTGTTCCCATCATGCACTGGGACAGGAACAGACTAATTTGCATACAGCCAGGTTCTGAAACTGGGATGGTGCAGTGAGCTAAAAAACGGTGTTGGATCTAGCCCGGATCTCTTGACTGGGTGAGAGCTTTCTGCTTAATTCAGAGACTCTGTCCCTCACCACCCCTTGTTGTAAATATTTTTGTCCACCCTAAGCGTGGAAGGGTATACTCAGACATGAGTCCCTTGCTCATTGCACCATCAGGATTCAAGCAAACCGGGCCGAAGACGGCTGTAATGCCAGAAACCGGTCCCCGGGAGCTTGTTTCCTTCCCAGTGTAAGAATTGGCTTTTGTAGTTCTGCTACTGCTCGAACAACCAGGTCTTGAGTTGCTTCCTGAAGGCGAGGTGGTCCTGGGTCAGGCGGAGGTGGGTGGGGAGGGAGTTCCAAGTCTTGGCGGCGAGGTAGGAGAAGGACCGTCCCCCTGTGGTGGTTCTACGGATGCGGGGGACGGCGGCGAGGGCGTGGCTGGTCGAACGAAGCTGGCGTTTGGGAGCGTAGAAGTTGAGGCGGCTGTTGAGGTATCCTGGGCCTTGGCTGTGTAGGGCTTTGTGTGCGTGGGTGAGGAGACGGAAGGTGATTCTCTTGTTGACCGGGAGCCAGTGCAGATCTCTCAGGTGTCCGGAGATGTGGCTGCGACGGGGGATGTCCAGGATGAGTCGTGCTGAGGCGTTCTGGATCCGCTGGAGTCTCTTCTGGAGTTTGGCGGTGGTTCCGGCGTAGAGGGTGTTGCCGTAGTCCAGACGGCTGGTGACGAGGGCCTGGGTGACTGTCTTTCTGGTCTCGGTGGGGATCCACCGGAAGATCTTGCGTAGCATGCGCAGGATGTTGAAGCACGACGAGGAGACGGCGTTGACTTGTCTGGTCATGGTGAGGGAGGAGTCCAGGATGAAGCCCAGGTTGCGTGCGTGGTCTGTTGGTTTGGGTGCGCTGCCTAGGGCGGGGGGCCACCAGGAGTCGTCCCACGCGGCGGGTGAGGATCCCAGGATGAGGACTTCCGTCTTGTCTGAGTTCAGTTTCAGGCGGCTGTTCTTCATCCATTCGGCTACCTCTTTCATCCCTTCGTGAAGGTTGGCTCTGGCGGTGGCGGGGTCGTTGGTAAGGGAGAGGATCAGCTGGGTGTCGTCGGCGTAGGAGATGATGTTGAGGTTGTGCTGGCGTGCGATGTCTGCGAGTGGGCTCATGTAGATGTTGAAGAGGGTTGGGCTGAGTGAGGAGCCTTGAGGGACGCCGCAGATGACTTCGGTGGCTTCAGATCTGAACGGGGGGAGGCGGATTCTCTGTGTCCTCCCGGCGAGGAAGGAGATGATCCACTCCAGTGCCTTCTCCTGGACTCCGACGTTGCTGAGGCATTGTACTAGGGTACGATGGCAGACAGTGTCGAAGGCCGCGGAGAGGTCGAGGAGGATGAGGGCCGCTGTTTCTCCGTTGTCGAGCAGCGCTCGGATGTCATCGGTGACTGCGATCAGGGCGGTCTCGGTGCTGTGGTTGGCCCGGAAGCCAGACTGCGAGGGGTCGAGGGATCCGTTCGTCTCGAGGAAGGCGGCCAGCTGCTTGTTGACGGTCTTCGATGACTTTTGCAGGAAACGGGAGCAGCGAGATGGGGCGGTAGTTCTTGAGGTCGGTGGGGTCAGCCGATGGTTTCTTGAGTAGAGCGCTGAGTTTGGCGTGCTTCCAGCTCTCCGGGAAGGTAGCGGTGTCGAAGGAGGTGTTGATGATGTCCCGCAGGTGGGGTGCGATGACAGCGCCGGCCTTGTTGAAGACGTGGTGAGGGCAGGGGTCGGTCGGAGATCCGGAGTGGATGGAGTTCATCGTGCGGACGGTGTCTTCGGTGCTGATCGGGTTCCAGGCGCGGAGGGTGGTGGTGGGGGGCGGTGGTTCGGTCGAGGCATGCGTCGGTTGAGTGCTGAAGCTGTTGTGTATGTCCGTGATCTTGTTGTGGAAGTAGGAGGCGAGGGAGTTGCAGAGGTCTTGCGAAGGGGTGATGTCGTTGTTTCCAGCGTTGGGGTTGGAGAGCTCTTTGACGATGTTGAAGAGTTCTTTGCTGTTGTGTGCGTTGTTGTCCAGTCGTTCCTTGAATGCAGTTTTCTTGGTGGCGCGGATGAGTTGGTGGTGTTTTCGGGTGGCGAGCTTGAGGGCAGTCATGTTGTCAGGAGTTGGGTTTCTGCGCCAGGTTCTCTCGAGAGCTCGGCTGTTCTTCTTGGAGCTCTTGAGTTAGTCGGTGAACCATGGGGCTTTCTTGCTGCCGGGTCTGCTGGGCGGGGTCCTCAGGGGGGCGAGCTCGTCCGCGCAGTCGCTGATCCACTTCGTGAGGTTGTTGGCCGCCTGGCTAGGGTTCGTTGTGCTGGTGGGAGGGTTCATGCTCAGGGAGGACGCGAGCTGGTCGGCTGTGATCTTGTTCCAGTACCTGCGTGCAGCCTGTTGCTGGTGGTGGTGGATCGTGGTCCTTGCGAAGCTGAAGTGGACGCAGCTGTGGTCCGTCCAGTGGAGTCCGGTGGCGTGGCTGAAGGCGATATCCTTGCTGGATGCGAAGACGGGGTTGAGTGTGTGTCCGGCGTAGTGGGTGGGGGTGGTCACCAGTTGCTTGAGTCCCAGGCTGGCGAGGTTGTCCAGCAGGGTGGTGGTGTGGCGGTCGTTGTTGTTCTCCAGGTGGAAGTTGAGGTCCCCTAGGAGGATGTAGTCAGCGGAGCAGAGGGCGTGTGGGCTGATGAAGTCGGCGATGTTTCGCTGAATTGTGTGCGTTGTCCAGGGGGTCTGTAGATGAGGGTGCCTCTGAGGGTGGTCTTGGGGTTGATGTGGACTTGGAAGTGCAGGAGCTCGGCGGTTGTGAGGGTGTCGTCGGTGTTGGTCGTGATGCGGATGGAGTTCCTGTGGACGATGGCGATGTCTCCTCCGGTGTGGTTGATGCGGTCCCTTCGGATGATCTTGTAGCCGTCTGGGATGGCGATGGCGATGTCAGGCGCAGAGGAGGCGTTCATCCAGGTTTCCGTGAAGAAGGCGACGTCTGGGGCTGTGGTGTCGAGCAGGTTCCAGATCTCGACGGAGTGCCTGTGGACGGAGCGGGTGTTGAGCAGGATGCATCTCAGGTGGCTGCTGCTGTTGCCCGTCAAGGTCTTGGGCACTGCTGGAGTGGTGCAAGTCCGGATGCAGGTGAACTTGCAGGAGTTGCAGCAGAAGGGTCCGTGGGTGCGTCTCGGGGTGGCTCGATAGCAGCCCGGCACTCGGCCGGCATTGAGTGCGTTGAGGGTGGCGGCGTCGTACGTCCGGCGGGTGGGTGGGCTGGGGTCTGTGAGGGCCAGGGGTCCTGGCACTGGGCGCGGTCGGGCTCAGACGGGCTTACCTTTGGCGCACCTTCGGCGCTCAGTCGGCGCTCCCGCTGCGCGCGGTCGCTCCGGTGGCGTCATAAGAAGGGAGCCGGGAGGGAGGGTCCGCTGGGAGGCGGGGAGCGCGTGGGCCAATCGGCAGGCGGGGGGGCGGGGTCGCGGCAAGAACCGACGCGAAAATCTAGGCGGGCGGCCCTGCGGCGGCTGGGGAGCCGAGTTCGAGCGGCCCTGCGGCGGCTGGGGTGCCGGATCGGAACGGCGTCAGCAGGCAGGCAGGCAGCAGGTAGGAGGCAGGCAGCAGGCGGGGAGCGTGGGGGCAACCAGGCCGAGGGGGCGCAGTGGTCGCATTTGAACAAGACAGTTGCTGGCTCAAACGTATCAAAAGTTACTTGAACAGTGTTACGTGTTCCTTCGCAGTGGAAGGCCCTTTTCTGGTTATCAGGTCATCTTTCAGTTGCTAATCTCTGTATTTGGTTGTTAAACTGGTATTACGGAGTTGAAATCTGAGCTCACAATGTACTACCGTGTGTAAAACTTGCAAAGTATGCAGCATTAAGCCACATAATTTGCCTCTTCCTGCTGCATACTTTGGTCAACCCTGGCGGATAATTTGGAGCTACCCTGCTACTTAATTCCATTGGCCCCGATTATGAGGCACTTGGTCAGCCCACTTCAGCCATTGGCTAATTTTATTTTGAGTGACTGCATCTAAATCTTTCACAATGAGCACACCCAAACGGAATGTACTCAACCCATCAGAATATCAATCAAATTTATCCTCCTCAACAATCTCCAATAAAAGATAAAGTTGTCAAAACTCCCATCATCACTGAAGCCGAGGTAACTCCCCTGATTAAAACAAGCATTTGCAATGCAATAGGTCTCTCATTATTGAAGTTTGAGCCATTGGTGTTGCATTATTTAGCAATGTCAATAACTCAACTTTAATAAAGCGAGACCTATTGCATTGCAAATGCTTGTTTTTCATGTGCAACCAATTCAAATGCATTTTTTGTATGTTAGGTGGGATTGTAAACACATGCTTTAGATACGTTTAGATGCTTATAATTTAGTAATGTTGAACATATTAAAGTTCATAACCATAAAGATCATAACCATATTTAGACTTAGCCTATACAGTCCAAATACGGCACTAGTTCTGAAAATCCACAACGATTTCTTGGAAAAACCCGCCTTCAGCAGTCAGGGACTTCCCCTTGCTTGAATATTGATGTATCCAAGAACTCATGGAGTTTCCAAAGAACTGAGTCTTTGATGACGTTAATATGTCCAACCTTACGTCAAACTCGGCACCTTCAAGGTATAAATATGCCCACACTTGCCCAGGCAAACACACGGTGGTTTGGAGCAGTTTGACCATCTACTTGCCTGACGCAGCAAGTGCCAAAGGAAGCCGACCCTCCAGCAGACGCACTGAGAGACACTGTCTTTTCTCTGGCCGAGAAATCCAGCTCCAGTGTTTCCAGGCTACCCTTGCGGGTTACTAGGAAATCGAGTCCTGAGAACGAGATACAAGACCTCCTTCATTTTGAAACCAAGGTACGAGCTGATTAGACCCTTAGAGAATTCTTGGGTAGATTCTTGGCAAAGAATACTTAAACTAAGCTACACCTCACTTACTTCTTCCCTCGTACTAGACCTAGGTTAAGTACACCGGGGTAGGCGTATTTTAGAAGCACCAGTTGAGTACTTTTAGGTCTATATTTATTAATGTATGTATTCTATGGCTTAGTACTGGGCGACGATCAGAAACACATTACACACCGTCACAACACTGCAGATCCCTGAGGGGGCACTACCCTGCCTGATAGGGCGCAGGAAGAGATCCAAAACATGTAAGGCGTAGCTGAAATTTATGGACTTGGCGCTCTTATTGGCACTCAGAGTACTTACTATGAGATGTAAATCGCCCAGATCCCCAGATGCAGGAATATGGCGGTCTGACTTATTGAAATGGGGCAAGGCAGAATCTGCGGCGCTGTGTGGGGAGGAGGAAAGGGGCCTTCGAAAGTACCCTATAGCGCAGGAATGGGACCAAATGCTGACAGAAGTAGGAGAGGTAGACCTAGAAGTGTCGCAAAACCCGGCGCAATGATTACACACACACACACACACACAATAGCAGACTGCCAGAATACTCGGGTGCGGTCAAAAGAGGTGTTGGATAGCCGAGCCTAAGGCCTATAACACTCTCTGGGAAGGCAGAAGCCTCCAGGGCTGAACTGTAGAGTGTATGTAAGAGAATGACCAGGAGACGGGGGGCGGGTGGACAGGGAGGGATGGGTAGTTGGGGTTTAGCAGAGATTATATAAGTTCTTCATCTACTCGGCTACTTCTTTCATCCTTTCGTGTAGGTTGGTTCTGGCGGTGGCAGGGTCGTTGGTGAGGGAGAGGATCAGCTGGATGTCGTCGGCGTAGGAGATGATGTTGAGGTTGTGTTGGCGTGCGATGGGGCTCATGTAGACGTTGAAGAGGGTGGGGCTGAGTGATGATCCTTGTGGTACGCCGCAGATGACTTCGGTGGCCTCGGATCTGAACGGGGGAGGCTGACTCTCTGGGTTCTTCTGGCGAGGAACGAGATGATCCACTCCAGTGCCTTCTCTTGGATGCCGACGTTGCTGAGGCGTTGTACTAGGGTGGGGTGGCAGACAGTATCGAACGCTGCGGAAAGGTCCAGGAGGATGAGGGCCACTGTTTCCCCGTTGTCGAGAAGGGTTCGGATGGCGTCAGTGGCTGCGATGAGGGCGGTCTCGGTGCTGTGGTTTGCTCAGAAGCCGGACTGTGAGTGGTCGAGGGATCCGTTCGTCTCGAGGAAGGCGGCAAGCTGACTGTTGACGGTCTTCTCGATGACTTTGGCGGGGAACGGGAGGAGCGAGATGGGGCGGTAGTTCTTGAGGTCGGTGGGGTCTGCTGAAGGTTTCTTCAAGAGGGCCCCGAGTTCGGCGTGCTTCCAGTTTTCCGGGAAGGTGGCGGTGTTGAAGGAGCAGTTGATGATGTCCCGGAGTTGGGGTGCGATGACGGAGTCGGCCTTGTTGAAGACGTGGTGGGGGCATGAGTCAGTTGGCGATCCGGAGTGGATGGTGTTTATCGTTCGGATGATGTCTTCGGTGTTGACAGGGGTCCAAGCGCGGAGGGTGGTGGTGGGGGCGTTGGTTCTGTGGTTGGGTGCGTGGTCTGTTGGCCGAAGCTGTTGTGTATGTCGGCCATCTTGCTGTGGAAGAACGAGGCGAGAGAGTCGCAGGGGTCTTGTGAGGGAGTGATGTCGTTGTTACCGGCGCTGGGGTTGGAGATCTCTTTGACAATGCTGAAGAGTTCCTTGCTGTTGTGTGCGTTGTTGTCTAGTCGATCCTTGAATGCTGACTTCTCGGTGGTGTGGATCAGCTGGTGGTGTTTGCGGGTGGTGTGCTTGAGGGCGGTCATGTTGTCTGTGGTCGGGTTTTTTCGCCAGGCTTTCTCGAGGGTAAGGCAGTTCTTCTTGGAGTTCTTGAGGTCGTCGAACCAGGAGGCTTTCTTGCTTCCGGGCCTGCTGGGATGGTTTTTCAGGGATGCGAGGTAGTCAGCGCAGTTGGTGATCCACCAGATCAACGGACCCCAACCAAGCAGCCAACAACCTCACACAGTGGGAGGGTTGTGGTTCAGTGATATGGTGAGCTGGGCGGGCGGTGATCTTGTTATCAGTAAAGCTGCATGTAAGTGGGAAAGTGTGTGGCCATTTCAATGTAAAATCTGCTGACTACAAGTGACAGTGTGCTACCATTTTATGCTTTAGGGATGTATTTATTAAAATTGTTAGTTTTTAGGTCGAGCATTCGAGACCTCTTATATACTTTTAGTATACCTCTTGCTTACTTGAATGTGGACACGAGTCGGACGCGCGCTTATTCAGTGTCAGATTTGTCCTTGTGAGCGCGCTTTTGCTGCTGGCTGTTTGCTGTGAATGTGTGAGAGCGCTTTCGGTTATGTACTTTCCCTCACCCATAGCTGTTAAAACACTCTGCCCCTGGCCCACATCAACCAGATCGTTTTAGTAAACGCTGATGTTGCTCCAGACGTACTTCAAAGACCCTCTTCTATATTTGGGCATTCTTCCCCGTGGTTACCGACTCTTGTTTCTTCTAGCCAACACTGTTAGTCGCTCGTTACAGTTGGATCTCTTCGTCAGGAGTGTAATTTATTGACAAAAGCCGGGCGCGCGCAAGCAGCAGTAACGACGGCGACATCTTGCACACGGCTTTTGCTGAGAAATAGTTGGCCTACTAATGATTCCTCGGCGCTTTATGTGAAACGTGCTGAGTTTTATATTTAATGGCTTACTTGTAGTTTTTTTTTTTTTACCGTTTACTCTTTAGTAAAAAAAATGTAAATTGCTGCCCTTTCTCGTGTTCTCTGTGGAGGTGTAAAAGTATTCTGTGGTACGGATAGGCTTAGGAAACCGTTTGTGGTTCTCCTTTTTTTTTTATTTGTTTGAGGAAGCGTTGGCCTGGAGATCATAAGTTGGTAGGCAACAAATGGCGCACGTGGGTATCTCGAGGCAGCCATGTCACCCCTTCAGAGGCTGACCACAAGGCTGGAAGCACAAGCCATTCCGGGAAACGGTTTCCCCACGTGACTGCCGGGCTGAGAGCAAGAGTGAAGCACCGACCCCCCCCAAAGCAGCCATCAATGGTCGCCCGACGAGGCGGGCCGGACACTAGACCAGCCGCAGGAACACAGGAGGCAGGGTCTGACACAAGCCACTCCATCCCTGGGAGAGCACAGAGCGGGGCAAGGAATGTCTGAACTCTACTGAATCCAACTGTGAGAAGTTGGCCCGATATGCAACGTTCGCTATTCTAGCGACCGCTATGTATCGTACCAACGACCCTTATTGTGTTTGGTTGTAAGTCAACCTATAGACCAGCTATCCTAGTAGCGTGGATACGAGCAGTCTAAGGCTAAAGACTCGAGAGGGCGTGTTAAGCCAGCTGTTTACCACACATGTACCCCTTGAACACCCAGTGAAAGGACACCACACAAGTGTTATGAAAATAAACAGGATATTTATTAAGAATCACAACAGCCCTGTACTCTTTATGAGGACAGGGTACTAAGCACAAACCAAATCTCTTTAGCAAATACTTCAAGTGCACAATTTAAAAACAAGTGTCCGAGGACACGGGAAGGTTAAGGTTTCGGGCGGACCCGATAAGGCAAGTCGGAAGCGAGGGACTCGGGACCCTAGAGTAAGGAGGCTATGCAGGCATCGAAATGCCGGGTTACCTAGCCACGAGGGCTGCGGCTGCACAAGTCTTACAGGCGTCGGGGTCTTCGCTGACGAGCCAGGAGCCGGAAGAAAAGGAGTTGCTGGCCGGCGACCAGTGCTGAATAGTTCGTAGAGATCCAAGCCTGGATCGGAGATTGAAGAAACCTGAAAGCAGAGGGGACCAAGTTCGTACTACTAGCCAGTAGTCAGAGGGTACCAGGAAGGCACCGGTTGGCCGTCACCTCGACCAGGTGAGGGGGCGACGCTAGGCTCGGCAGTCTCACGGACCAGGAGGCGTTGTCGGCGACCACGGCGGAGGTGCGAGCTGTCCCACGAAGGTTGATGCTGTCGGCGTCGCTGGGCCCAGGATGGGGCAACAAGCCTTGGCAGTTCTCAGGGCCACGTGGTGGGCCTAAGATGGCGTCTTGAGTGGACCAGGAGGGTCCGGGGTGCTTCTCGCAAAGATGGAAGCAAGGGCCGGTCTGGAGCAACCAGACCAGCAGTGATGATTCTCGGATGTCGTCACAGAAGGGCACAAGCCAGCGGCTAGTGACCAGACAACGTGCTGAGCAGCGAGCAGAAGGGCCCCACGCAGATCGTGGAGATGCTGGGAGGCTGCACTTCGGTGCTGGAGCGGCTCAGGGTCGGGGCTTCTCGGACCCCAGAGCACTCACCAGAGAGTTACCTCGATGGTCGTGCTGGTTTTAAGAGCGTGCAGGTTCTGATGATGGCCGGTCCCTCGAGGTCTCGTCGCACCCACAGGTCACAGCTGAGCTGATGACGTGGGTAGAGGTCAGAGGTGCCAGGGAAGCCGGTTCTCGTCGAGCTGGGCCGTCGGATTCCTTGAGGAAGGACTTACAGCAAACCGCAGAGTTCTTAGTTGGTGCCCGCTGATGCAGGGTGACTACTCCTTAGCCACAAGGGAGAAATCTTGAGAAGAGTCTTGAAGTCCTTTCGTAGAAAGTATTCTTGATTCAAAGATGATCTAATTTGGAAGGGTCCCCGCTCCGGCCTTTATTCTAAAGAAAGGGGTGGGTACATGACTAGGTCCTGCCCTAAGGGTGGGACCAGGAAGGGGGGTAGTTACACCCCTCTCCCCTGCCGGACTTTCCCCAGGCCAGGGCTGTCGCCCCTGGAACTGGTTCTAACCGGCAGATGCGTAGTGAGCACCGGGGTGCCACTCCGCAGTCACCTTCTCGCAAAAGCCCTACCTACCCAGAATACACAAACCCTGTCTGGGACGGTGCGAACACCGCCCTCGACAGGAAACCCTTTGTCCAAGTGCTCCTCGCTGGAAGGACTCCCAGCAGCAGGAGGTCAGACTCGTGTCTGTGGTGGCAGCCTCCATTTTGTGGAGCTGAGGCTTTCGTTAACTTTAACCGGGGTTCACAGTTACGTACATGTCGTGTCCCTCTAGAAGGGCGGAATGCTAACCTCGTCGCCAGGGTTGGTGAGAGGGCAGCACCCCGATTCGTATGACACCTTACTCGACATGTCTTGATAACGCGACACCGAAGTTACCGATGTGGTACGCGTTATCATGGAACAGCCATTGGGTCTTTTCTCCGCAAGCTGCAACCGGCTCGGCTCGGGCCAGAACACAGTTCACACGAGCCCATGCACTCGGCCTTCTGGATTGTCAAGGCCTGCCATAGGAGTGACTGATAGGAACTCGGGTGTCCATTGTATGGTTAGATATAGGCTACTATATCCAAAGCAAAGGGTGATTACACGACTTCGCCCCAGCTGTCAGGCAGCCAGTTGTGTCAAATTTAGGAGGCCAGCCAGGGGTGGCATAATACATGCTGCAGCCCCTGGCGGCCCTGGGTACACCTATGCCCTGAGTTACAGGGTCTGATAAGGTGGCCCAGTACCAATTGGTAAATGCACCTAGGGTACATATCGTAATTTAGAAAGAGAACAGCCAGGCTGTGGGTCTGATTGGCAGGCCCACAGCCAGAGAAAGTCGTAAACCAGTGAAACAAAAGCAAAAAATCTGGGTGATCATAGGATTGCAGACCCTACTCTCCTACACCAACCACCTCCGAAGGATGAAAGGCGGCCCCCCCAGCCACAGGCTCAATAGATGTCAGCAGCAAGCACCTAACCTCGCGAGCTATCTCACCATCTGATTCATCAGGCGCTGTACCTTGGGGAGCCCTCTTCTAGAACTCGATCAGGCCGGCAGGCACCCCACGGCGACGGGCGCGTGGCCGGAGCCGGACTGACACCTTCAGGGGCTGCTGCGCCCCCGCCCACCCTCACCCCAAGGCCAGGGCACTTCCTGAAAGAGGAGCCTCACACTGCAGAACTCCGTACGGTCCAGGAAGTGACAATGCACCCTGGACACGGGTGGGGGAAGGGAAGAGGTGAGCAGAGCACCCCGCGGCAGCTGTGGCACCCCGAGGGCCCGGGCGAGGGCAGCTGGTGCCGGGAGGGTGGGGGCAGGAGAACGAGACGCAACACCCGACACGATGGCTATCCCCGGCCCTGTATGTACCCTCCTTCCCGGCTGCCTCAACAGTAGGCACTCACTACCTGCCTACTCCATCACAGACACCTCCAGCCCTCACACAACAGTAGGTGCGCACTACTCCATCCCTGCGGAGACATCTCTGACTTACTGCCGTCTCAACAGTAGGCACTCACTACCTGCCTACTCCATCACAGACACCTCCAGCCCTCACACAACAGTAGGTGCGCACTACCTGCCTACTCCAGACACCTCCAGCCCTCACACAACAGTAGGCACTCACTACCTGCCTACTCCATCACAGACACCTCCAGCCCTCACACAACAGTGGGTGCGCACCATCACAGACACCTCCAGCCCTCACACAACAGTAGGTGCGCACCACTCCATCACAGACACCTCCAGCCTTCACACAACAGTAGGTGCCCATCACTCCATCACAGACACCTCCAGCCTTCACACAACAGTAAGTGCGCACCACTCCATCACAGACACCTCCAGCCCTCACACAACAGTAGGTTCCCATCACAGACACCTCCAGCCCTCACACAGTAGATGCGCACTACTGCATCGCAGACACCTCCAGTCCTCATACAACTGTAGGTGCGCACTACTCCATGCTGCAGAGACTTCCTTCTGCCTCCACAGAAGGGACTCAATGCTTCCCACCAGACTACCTTGCTGCAGCAGACACTTCCTGCCACTCCCATGCCACCATAGACACAGCTCAGGGCCCTCTCGGTTGCCTTTCAGAGTAGAGTTCTCTTGCCGCTCACTGCACAAACACTTCGAATTTATGAAACAGGACAGCAGGGTGCAAGCTGTCTGAAGGGCCTCCGTATATGCAGGCACCCCTGCACACCGTTGAGAACACGAGGCAGCCTGCTTGTAGGACCAGCAGAGCACCAAGAAAAGCTCAGCGGTCATCGGCGATGGGCTTCAACAGAACCAATGCTTTAAAGGCAGAATTAAGAGATGGGCCTACAGCTCAATGCTAGGTTTTAAATGCCGCAAACTTTTATCCCCCTCCAGTGATGTGAAACTAATTTCTGGACGTGGTCGCCTATCGCCAGCTGAAGGCCAAAACTGGAGGCCTCACACCCTCTCATCCTCGCTCACCCTCCCACCCTCACTCACCTTCACACCTCCTCACCATCACACATCCTCACACCCTCACCCTCCCTCACACACCATCACACACCCTCACTCAGCTTCACACACTCACACCCTCACCACCTTCACCCCTCACACACCCTCACCCTCACAGACCATCACTCACCCTCACCCACCCTCACTCTCCTTCACACACCCTCACACCCTCATCCTCACTCACCCTCACACACCCTCACATCCTCACACCCTCACTCACACCCACCCTCACTCACCTTCACACCCTCACACCCCCTCACCCTCACCCCCTCACACACCCTCACCCTCACACACCCTCACCCTCACACACCCTCCCACCCTCACTCACACCATCACCCTCACCCACCGTCACACCCTCACGCACCTTAACACCCTCACACCACCTCATCCTCACAACCCTCACTCACCTTCACCCCTCACACACCTTCACCCCTCACACACCTTCACCCCTCACACACCTTCACCCCTCACACCCCTTCACTCACCCTCACACCCCTTCACTCACCCTCACACCCCTTCACTCACCCTCACCACTCACACACCTTCACCCTCACACACCTTCACTCACCCTCACCACCCACACACCCTCACCACTCACACACCCTCACACACCCTCACCCTCACTCACCCTCATACACAATCACTCACCCTCACACCCCCTCACACACCATCACTCACCCTCACTCACCCTCACACCCCCTCACACACCATCACTCACCCTCACACACCATCACTCACCCTCACACACACTCACCCTCACACATCATCACACCCACTCACCCTCACACATCACACACCACTCACCCTCACACCCTCACACCCACTCACCCACCATCACACACCCTCACATCCTCACACCCTCACTCACCCTCACACCCTCATCCTCACTCACCCTCACCATCACACTCACCCCCTCACCCTCCCTCACACCCTCACAGCCACACCCTATCGCCCTCCCTCTATCTACCGCCCTCCCTCTATCTATCCATCGCCCTCCCTCTATCTATCCATCGCCCTCCCTCCATCCATCGCCCTCCCTCCATCCATCGCCCTCCCTCCATCTATCGCCCTCCCTCCATCTATCGCCCTCCCTCCATCTATCGCCCTCCCTCCATCTATCGCCCTCCCTCCATCTTTCGCCCTCCCTCCATCTTTCGCCCTCCCTCTATCTATCTCACACCCTCACCCTCCCTCACACACCATCACACACCCTCACTCAGCTTCACACACTCACACCCCCTCACCACCTTCACCCCTCACACACCCTCACCCTCACAGACCATCACTCACCCTCACACCCCCTCACCCTCACCCACCCTCACTCACCTTCACACACCCTCACACCCTCATCCTCACTCACCCTCACACACCCTCACATCCTCACACCCTCACTCACACCCACCCTCACTCACCTTCACACCCTCACACCCCCTCACCCCCTCACCCTCACCCCCTCACACACCCTCACCCTCACACACCCTCCCACCCTCACTCACACCATCACCCTCACCCACCGTCACACCCTCACGCACCTTAACACCCTCACACCACCTCATCCTCACAACCCTCACTCACCTTCACCCCTCACACACCTTCACCCCTCACACACCTTCACCCCTCACACACCTTCACCCCTCACACACCTTCACCCCTCACACACCTTCACCCCTCACACACCTTCACCCCTTACACCCCTTCACTCACCCTCACACCCCTTCACTCACCCTCACACCCCTTCACTCACCCTCACCACTCACACACCTTCACCCTCACACACCTTCACTCACCCTCACCACTCACACACCCTCACCACTCACACACCCTCACACACCCTCACCCACCCTCATACACAATCACTCACCCTCACACCCCCTCACACACCATCACTCACCCTCACACACCATCACTCACCCTCACACACCATCACTCATCATCACACCCACTCACCCTCACACATTACACACCACTCACCCTCACACCCTCACACCCACTCACCCACCATCACACACCCTCACATCCTCACACCCTCACTCACCCTCACACCCTCATCCTCACTCACCCTCACACTTCCTCACCATCACACTCACCCCCTCACCCTCCCTCACACCCTCACTCTATCTATCCATCCATCGCCCTCCCTCTATCTATCTATCCATCGCCCTCCCTCCATCCATCCATCGCCCTCCCTCCATCCATCGCCCTCCCTCCATCCATCCATCGCCCTCCCTCCATCCATCGCCCTCCCTCCATCCATCGCCCTCCCTCCATCCATCGCCCTCCCTCCATCCATCGCCCTCCCTCCATCCATCGCCCTCCCTCCATCCATCGCCCTCCCTCCATCCATCGCCCTCCCTCCATCTATCGCCCTCCCTCCATCTATCGCCCTCCCTCCATCTATCGCCCTCCCTCTATCTTTCGCCCTCCCTCTATCTATCTTTCGCCCTCCCTCTATCTTTCGCCCTCCCTCTATCTATCTTTCGCCCTCCCTCTATCTATCTTTCGCCCTCCCTCTATCTATCTTTCGCCCTCCCTCTATCTATCTTTCGCCCTCCCTCTATCTATCGCCCTCCCTCTATCTATCTATCGCCCTCCCTCTATCTATCTATCGCCCTCACTCAAGCTATCTATCGCCCTCACTCAATCTATGGCACCACCGTATCACCCAGGGGCACCACAGCATCACCCAGGGGCACCACAGCATCACCCAGGGGCACCACAGCATCACCCAGGGGCACCACAGCATCACCCAGGGGCACCACAGCATCACCCAGGGGCACCACAGCATCACCCAGGGGCACCACAGCATCACCCAGGGGCACCACAGCATCACCCAGGGGCACCACAGCATCACTCAGGGGCACCACAACATCACTATGCGCTACCACAGCATCACTGAACGCCACAGCATCACTCGTCGCCACCACAACATCACTCAGCGCCACCACAACATCAATCTGTGCAACCATTCAACAACAACTGGTTCGAATATGTTCTCTCAATGTTTCAAGCTTTATTACAAATGTCACAAAAAGATGGTAATATTTCACTTCTGTTCTTGGATTTTCGTCACAATAAAATACACTGAACATAATCTTCACAAAAGTTATTTACAAAAGTTTAAGCTATTGCCATAATAAATTACAATAACTTTTATTTAAGTATTAATTATTTAAAAAATTAAAAGCCATTGTTATTTGTAAAATCAATACATCTAAGTCACGTAAATACAAAAGATGTTGCATTACAAATGCTATAGGTGTCACATTTGAAAAAGATAAAAGTATTGGCATTGTAAATGACAAAGCTATTAATTTCGCTAGTTTCAAAACCAACACATAAATAAAAAATGTGTCATTTACAAGACCAATAGCTCAAACTTTCTTAATGCGAGACCTATTGCATTGCAAATGCTTGTTAAACTTGATTTGAGAAACATTCTTGCTACTGTCCTGATGAAAATGCTGTTAATGAACTAAGAGGCAAGTCAGGGGTTATGTGTATCCTATATGTGGCTAGATTTGTATTATATATGGAAAGTTTAGTCTATTAAATCAAACAAAATAGTTTTTTGTACAGCAGACATACTGAAAATGCACATTTGAAGGTTCTCTCATATGTGATAATGAAGAAAATGGCATCTCAATTAATTTAATTATTTGACAACAATCACAACATTAGAAACCAGTTTTCGGGTCAAGGGCACTACAAATAGGTCAATTAGATTATTTAAGTCACTAGACCTGCAGGTCTAGTAACATTTTTATGATTTTTGGAGGCCTTCTGTGTCACACGTACAAGAGAAAGAGAAAAGTGTGGTAACATTTTTCACATTTGCAACATAGAAACATGCTGTGTTACTGCTAACAATACCATTACTCAAACAGCATCTGGAGTCTATCTAGAATCTTTCTGTAAGAGCCTGGAGATTAGCTGGAGCACCATGCTCTATTCTGAGGCAATAAGTGCAAAATTGGGTGCACCAAGAGCGGCACTGCTGAACACTGCAAGAAAGTGCTGGCCAAGTCTAGAGTCTCAGCGGACTAAAGCATCCACTCCAGGAGTCTGTTTGACCTCAATGTCACATTTTCTATTCCAAGTAGTTCCACTCAAACTTTTATCCCTCGAGGTCGATAAAATAAGAACCACTGCGTTGAACAATAATAACTATCTGTTATTCAGGACCAAGATGCTCCATCGCGTGACTGTGCACTTTGCAAATGCACGTTATATTATTAGAGCATCGTGTCCATTAGAAGCAGCCACATCTGGAGCAGTGGGCAAAGGAAACATTGAGATATATCGAGAATATGAGACCAACAATACGCCAGTTTATATCAAGTTATTTTGAGATATTTTTAAATCGATTTACACATACACCCACACACACACACTGCACAAAAACGGTGTATGGGGGGGGGGGCAGCGACATTGATTTTCAGTACTGGAATGGTCATTAGTGATGACCAGTCCAGAGACATACATCCCACGGCTGCATGAGCCTCGGGATTAACCCCTCTGCCTCCTCGCCCTGTATATGCTCTGGCAGCACCCGCAGCGCCTTTGCTTCTACTCACCGGGGCTGTCAGTTGCCGGTCTCTCTGCTTGGGGGTCCTCTGAGGACACGGTCTGAGGGCCTAAAGAAGAGCTGCTGTGAGTAGGTATGAAGGAGGGAGTTAAGCCACGACCCTCTGGGAAAGTCTGGCCGGGTTCGACTGTTGATGAGGAGATGATGTGCGGATCCGAGGCTACGGTTGGGGCAAGGGGCGCCGTGGGGGTCAGCAAAGAGCCCTCACTCCCATGAGGTAGTACAGTGATGGATCCGCCGGGGGTCGTGGCTGCGGCCTCCGGTACAGGAACTCCAGAGGGTGCCAGTAATATCGGAGGTCCTACCGGATCCGTGGAAAGGGTAGAACTCGGGGTCCTTGGACGTGGCGGCAGATCAGGAGCCGGCGACAGCTCAGGAGCCCAGGAGGAGGCCGGTGTGCCTGGAGGTGGCGATGGGCCGGGAGACGACCCGGGGGTAGGAGAAGCAGCACTCCCGCCGATAAGAAGCGCACACAGTAGCAGGCAGCCCTGTGCTTGTGACAGCGGCATGCTGAGCCTCAGTCCCCGCGGCCCTCCCTCCTCACACGGACTCGGCTACAGTGCCCGGGCCCGAGCCGGTTCCCTGTCACAGGCATTCCTCCGAGTGACAGTGGTGGAGCCCGCCCTATGGCGACTTTGCACTTTCGGATGCAGCCAACGACGAAAGAGAGGCGCTGACCGACAGGCACTTCACCAAATCAAATGCACATACACATGAAAGCGCGCAGGAGCGACGCCAATCTCATTCAATCAACTGCAATTTAGATACTGGTGGGGCGGGTTCCATATAACCGCCAATCAAATGCACGACTCTGCGTTAGCAGCCAATCGAGCTCACGTTTTTTTTGCGACTACCTGTACTAAGATGGCTATTAAACCAATAGTAGTATATTGCTGCTCCAATCTAATTGTTTATCTGCATGTCAGCCAATTGCACTACAGCCCGGAAATGTCTGTTATCTTCGTGATCTGCCATCATTGCCATATGCGGGGGCTGCTATCTAAGAATTGGCAATGCACACTTGCTGGAAGAGGAGACAGGAATATCGAAGCTATAGCTTTATCTAATATTGTTGATTAGTAAACGGCTGTATTACATACTGTCAAGTTTGTAATTAATCTGCGTATTATTCTCAATCAACTGAAAAACGCGCAAGTTCTGATAATTCTTCTTCAAATTTGCTTGGATCTTTAGTAGACTTATTTCTACATCGGCATCCTGTGGAATTTCTGTAGCGTATTCGGACTGAGTTTGTGTTACAACCACAGTAAAGAGGCGCATGTCAAACATGGCCACCTTACAGCTTCATTCAGTGTGTGTTTTTGTTTAGTGTAGTCTGTTCCCTCTTTCAATGCTTGCTCCAGAAGCTGGCACGCCCACCTATGACCCAAACAAATAAGCATTTGCAATGCAATAGGTCTCACAATTACCCGAGTCTGAGCTATTGGCATTGTAATGACAATACCTTTTATTTATGTGTTGGTGTTTAAAACATAAATAAAAGGCATTGCCATTTATAATGCTAATAGCTTAAACTCTCGGATATGCGAGACCTATTGCATTCCAAATGCTTTCAGATTCATTTTCATACTTTATTTATTATTTTATTGATGAGTTGTACAAATTAATAAAATACGTGTTACAATTATTGTACCAGCTCATCTGCCGATGACTGATTGCAAGTGATGGTCATTTGACAGTCATTTATAGGGACATAGACTTTGACCATGCGAAAGGGAAAGAAAGTCAGAACAAGAGGTGGGCCCGTGCTGCTGGCAGCGCGCATTCCAGGCTGTGCAAGTGAGGGGAATGTATTCTCACAGAGGTGCTCGAAGGAGGTGCAGTCTGCAAAACTTCGGGGTGCCGCTCTGATGATTGCAATGAGAGTTAAGAGGCAGGAGGGATGATATCAAACGTTATCCTGAACCGGAATGTGCCATGTAACTGACCTCCAAGCTTTTATAACCGCTTCGCTGCGGTGGGCATCGCGGTGCGGAAAAGAATTACGCACACGCCCACCGTGACGTCGGACAGCATCGAAGAGGTTAACTGTGAATTCCATAATTTAGATGGCTACCTTAGCTTTTTTCTACTTTTGGTCACAAGAGCTCCATGCTAACCACGACAGCACAAAATCACATTCACCTGACAGGATTACACCTGGATAAAATATGCTGCGCAGTGCAGACGAAAATAAAGGCATGCAACCACCTTTTTTTAAGATAAAGTACGGAAAAATCGCAGATCTCGGTAAGGTGATCCATGTAGTCATAAACAAATAATGTGCACTAACTAAAAGTGAAAGCACGCATGGCGCCCTGAATGGTGCAGGAAAGCATGTTGCAGGAAAGCACGTTGATATCTACAGTACCGGAAACTCATAAAAAAAAATAGTGCTTACAGACGAAATAAGACGTATCGTGTAACAACCGAAGTCAAAGAGCCAATGCAGGAAAGCACGTTGCAGGAAAGCAGGTTGAAACCTACAGAACCAGAAACTCATTAAAGAAAATAGTGCTTACATATGAAATAAGACGTACCATGTAACAACCGAAGTAAAAGGGCCAGTCCTCATGGAAGGCTACAAATGAAGAAAGGGCCGTACTAAGGAGGGACTAACAAGCCTATTAACTAATCAGAAGCCAGCGTTTACCAAGGACGATGACACAAGCCAATGAAAAATATGGGTGGAGAGGGGACGGAGCTTCAACTCCATACTCTAATACAGCATGGCTCGCAGAGCAGCGCATGTGCTGCCCAGGCTCGCCCTAAAAACCTTTTAACCCTAGCATATTTCTTCAATAATTTGAAAAAGTGCCTCAACATGGTGCTTATCATGTTTCTCATGGCGGCAATGTGCCATGTCTGATGCGGAGGTCAACACCACTATGGTAGTTGTGTCAATGTGATCTTTTTGCTATGTATCCTAATAATCCATTTACTCTCCCTCTAATTGAGTGATACAAGTGGTACGACATTATTTATAGGCAACAAGGACCCCCTGAAAATATGGATATAGTAATTCCTAGGTCAGGGATAAACAACTCATGAAATGTAACAACCTAGGCAATTCAATACTTGGTGTTCACAAAGAAGTGACAAAGGAGAGAAAATTACTAAAAAACATACTTGTTTCATTGCTCATTATATTTTATCTAACATTATAGTTATATATTGAGACTGTGTAAGCCCACTTATATAGCTTACTTCTTGATAGATTCGCCTTTATATCTGTATATCTCTAACCAGTGATAACTTCTGTATGTTTATTGCTATCTGATATACTAACTTTAACTTGCCATAAACTACAAACGTCCGTGATTAATTCGTTGCTCATGTTATTTCCCCTTAGCGTGAATGCAGACCGCTAACCTCACATTCGGAGGAGTGTCTTCATCATGACGTGTTTAATAATTTTAACACAGGTACGAAATAATTTAGCACTGGCTATATGTTTATCCTTTGAAGAAAGCACTTATAAGTTAAATAAATCCGATAATGTTTATTTTCCTTAGAGCGCATCATCCTACCCATTTTTTGTGACAAGGATTTTTAACCTTTATGAATCATACTAAGGTAAACTTCAACCATCATGTATTTTCCTACATAGTTCGTTTATAATCCTTAGTTTGAAGTTAATTCTAGAACGTTAGACCTTATTGCTACTTATAGGATAATTAACTAATCCCTGAATGTGAAGTCGTTCATAAGTTAATCGGTCGCCCAGAATCTTTATGGGAAATATTTGTCAAATCTGAGAATCCCGTTAAATTGGTCAAATATGGTGATTTAATACTGATCAATAAGGAGTAAAATAATAGGATGTTAGGCAAACGACAAATCAAACTAGGCAGCAAGAAGGCCTCCTGGTTCAACGAAGATCTTAAGAAATCCAAGAAACTCTGTCGCTCCCTTGAGAACGCCTGGAAAAAAGACCCAAACACCAGCACCAAGGACGCCTTCAAAAACGCCACCCGTAGACACCACCAGCTGATCAGGAGCGCCAAGAAAGCCGCTTTCAAGGACCGACTAGATAACAATGCCCACAACAGCAAGGAATTATTCAACATCGTCAAGGAATTCACCAACCCCTCAGCCAACTCCAACGACATCATCCCATCTCAAGCCCTCTGCGACTCCCTAGCCTCATTCTTCCACAACAAAATTGCAGACATCCACAACAGCTTCGACAACCGACCCGAAGACCAACCCACCCAACCCTCTACAGGACCCCCACCCCCCCTGAGCATCCTCAATGACTGGAACCCAATCTCCACTGAGGACACCATCCGTCTGATGAACTCTATCCACTCAGGATCCCCCACAGACCCATGCCCTCACCACATCTTTAACAAAGCAGACTCCATTATAGCACCGCACCTCCGAGACGTCATCAACTGCTCCCTCAACTCCGCAACCTTCCCGGAAAGTTGGAAGCATGCCGAACTCAGCGCCCTCCTGAAGAAACCCACAGCTGACCCCACCGAACTCAAAAACTACCGCCCTATCTCGCTCCTTCCATTCCCGGCCAAAGTCATCGAGAAAGCGGTCAACAACCAGCTCGCCGCCTTCCTCGAAACCAACAAATCCCTCGACTCATCACAGTCCGGCTTCCGAGCCAAACACAGCACTGAAACCGCCCTCATCGCAGCAACAGACGACATTCGAACTCTACTGGACAATGGAGACACAGTCGCCCTCATCCCTCATCCTCCTCGACCTCTCCGCAGCCTTCGACACAGTCTGTCACAGCACCCTTTTACAGCACCTCAGAAACGTCGGAATCCAAGGAAAAGCACTAGAATGGATCACCTCGTTCCTCACCGGAAGAACCCAGAGAGTCCGCCTTCCACCATTCAAGTCAGAGGCCACTGAAGTCATCTGCGTCGTACCACAAGGATCTTCACTCAGCCCCACCCTCTTCAACGTATACATGAGCCCCCTCGCGGTCATCGCACGCCAACACAACCTCAACATCATCTCCTACGCCGATGACACTCAACTGATCCTATCACTCACCAGGGACCCTAACACTGCCAAAACCAACCTGCATGAAGGAATGAAAGAAGTAGCCGAATGGATGAAGCACAGCCGTCTGAAACTGAATTCAGACAAAACAGAAGTCCTCATCCTAGGCACCTCCCCCTCCGCCTGGGATGACTCTTGGTGGCCAGAGGCCCTTGGAAAAGCACCCATCCCGACAGACCATGCACGGAACCTGGGCGTCATCCTGGATTCCTCACTCTCGATGAACAGACAAGTCAACGCCGTTTCGTCATCTTGCTTCCACATTCTTCGCATGCTCAAAAAAACATTACGCTGGATTCCCACCGAAACTAGAAAAACGGTCACCCACGCACTGGTCACGAGCCGCCTGGACTACGGTAACACCCTATACGCCGGTACCACCGCAAAAATCCAGAAAAAACTCCAACGCATCCAGAACGCTTCAGCCAGGCTCATATTAGACATCGCGCGTAAAGAACACATCTCTGGTCACCTGAAAAACCTCCACTGGCTTCCCGTCAATAAGAGGATTACTTTCCGCCTCCTGACCCACGCAAACAAGGCACTTTACGAAATTGGACCCGAATGCCTCAACACACGACTGTCCTTCTACACCCCCCCCCCCGCCAGCTACGATCCTCCAGCCAAGCCCTTGCCACTGTACCTCGCATCAACAAAACCACCATGGGAGGTAGATCCTTCTCCTACCTGGCAGCTAAGACCTGGAACTCACTTCCCACTCACCTTCGCCTTACTCAGAACCACCTAGCATTCAGAAAGCAACTTAAAACGTGGATATTCGACAAGTAATTCCCCACCCTTCTTCAAGCGCCTTGAGACCCTCTGGGTATGTAGCGCGCTATATAAATCTCTTGACTTGACTTGACTAGATTCTACCTTGAAGATAGGATCCTTCATTGAAAAGGGTTACCTTATGAGAAGCTTTATCGTTACTATTTCCACCAAATTGAAGCATACTTAGAACATTCAGAATTGTAAGTTCCCTGACAATCCTCTTATGTAATTTATCTAGTTTATCCGTTTTTGACTAATGTGCAAAACATCCATAAAGAGTGGAATTAATTATATCCAAACTTGTGTTATTCCCCCTTTCAGTGAAACCGCCTTTCCTTCACATCCAACATATACAACTTCCATCTTTGAATAACTGCTAAAGCAGTAAGTATATCAGATAGCAATAAACATACAGAAGTTATCACTGGTTAGAATGTGTATCTTAAAGTGAAATACAGATATACAGATATAAAGGTGAATCTATCAAGAAGTAAGCAATATAAGTGAGCTTACACAGTCTCAATTTATAACCATAATGTTAGATAAAATATAATGAGCAATGAAACAAGTATGTCGAGTGTCATAACAATATGCTTGTAAGAATCATATGCTATATGTCAATTAAGTGACATAAGGAGATGTTTATTGAAATCTAGTTGATTTTAGCTAGTGGTTTATTGTAAGATGATTTTTTTTAAATTGTAATATGTCACAATTAACTAACAAACTGTCTAAATAATTTACTTATGTTACCTTTAATATATTTTTTGTTATTAAAAATTTCGTGGCTACTCCAGAAGAAGGCGCTGGCCGCCGAAACGCGCGTAGAGAAAAACTTTATGCCACTTTACCCCTTTTCTTCCTATACTTTTTTTAATTGTAATTTTTAACTGTATTGTGATATCATGTAATGTTGGTCTGATTAATTTTTACAGTTGATTAATGATATTTGAGAATCAACTTTTTAGTAGTGTTTTTTATCTTTCATGTTAATAAAATCAAAGTCACTAACTTTATGTTTTTTAGTAATTTTCTCTCCTTTGTCACTTCTTTATGAGCACCAAGTATTGAATTGCCTAGGTTGTTACATTTCGTGACAAGTGGTACGACATCCACTGCTTAGGTTCAAAGTGTCAGGACCAACATACTAGCCATTGATGTGGCCTAACAACCAGAGCTGCTGACTTTGGAGCTGGGGAACCAGGTTCGAGTTTCAACATCGGCTCAACATCCTGTGAATCAGGGAAAATCACTTAATCTCCCTGTGCCTACTAAAAAATGAATGTGTCCTTGTGTACAGTAACTGGTACTCATGTAAATACATTTGGGTCGAGTTTGCACTGTATAAAACTGCAAAAGAAATTTGGGAATTATGCAGCAGATGAGGACCATGTTATGCAGCATGGTTGACTAAATGATGCAGCAAGAAAAGGCAACTTATGAGGCATAATTCAGCACATTTTGTGTTTGTATTAAATCATAATTTTGGCATTTTTAGGTTTCGACCTGGCGAGGGCACGCAGTGCCCCTCCCAGATCGAAAACTTTTGTCAACAGTATGGATGTTCGGACCGCCTCTGTTTCCCATTGGCTAGCTCCATAAATGGAGGCTAGCCATTGGGAGACAGAGGCTGTCAATCACGCTTTCTCGGGAAAATGCGATTCGGGGGCGTTTCTCTGCTTTTTTTTAAGTCCCGCCCCTTTGTCCTGGGCCGCGCTGTGATTGGCTGCCGGCCCGGGACACCCCCGTGACGTCATTCCCCGGGCCGCGCTGTGATTGGCTGGCCGGCCCGGGACCTGACTTGTTATTATTGAGCTGTAGCCGCGTCTTGACCGGGTTGCTTGAACCATCAAGTCCCCCCGGTTGGAATCCTAAACAAAATAAATGCAAGGGATGCTTTTTTGGCACGATCGCTTGGATTTGCCTACTTCAGGTCCAAGGCGCTTACTGACCGCTCGTACAAAAGTTCGTCCATAATTTGCACAAAACTCATCTCAAAGAGTATGAACTTTAAAACAAACAACATTTATTGAATTAGACCCGTTATTTTGTATACCATGTGAGGACATAGAGAAGTTACCTGCTGATCGTTACATGCAGATCGTTACATGCACCGCAGGAACACACCAGAAACATGCTTTCGTCGGACACAGGATCGAACATAGTGTAATGGTCAGAAAAGCGTGGCTAAAATCATGCCTCGGTTGCGTGCACCTAGCAACGTAAAATGCAATCCATGCGAAAACTCCTGCATCAAGCGGAGGGGGGAGGGCTCCCCAAAGTGGATCTTACCTCCCGCCTCCCGACAGAAGATCTTAAATTGCCTCAACTTTGGTTTCCAGAGTATCCCACTTCAACATATGGAGCAGCGAGAGGCAGTGGGAAAGCTACTTCGAAGTGATTGACAAGCTATGGCACGGCACGCTGCGGGGCTTAGGAGTTGGTCCGCCTCACCTATCCTGCGAATGGCTGGTTAAAAGAACTATCCCGCCCCGGAAAAGAGAGCCCTCAAGCCACCGCCCCTTATACTACTGCCCCGGAAGAGGCAAATCAATAGCCAACCTCACGTCGGTCGGTGCACCAGGCAGGGCACGCTTGCTTTCTTCGTTTGCTTACTTAGTTGCCGCCTGGACAGGCTGTATTGTTAACGCTCCCGACTGTAGACGGAGCAGAGCAGGCATCAGACGCCCACTCCTGGGACCTGCGAGCAGCAGTGAAAGAGCACAGGGTGGAAGCACTGTCACCCGCTCGTTCTTTGAGCTGTGCTTGCGGTGGTGCCAGGCTGTGAATGGGAAGGGGGGTCGGCGGAATGCTCCAGACAGCCCGGACTCTCAGGGAATCCCTATTTTAAAATATCCAGCATGGTCATGGAACAGGCCGTCGCACTCTAAATCTGTGTGTTGCCTGTGCTTGTTTATACCCAGCCGGCCACTCATTCTTGTAAGGGTTCTAGCTTGCTAAATTGTATATTTCAGCCTTGCAGATTCTGCTCAGGTAACACTTAGGCTTTCTTGTTCTGAAGATTAAATAGCTCAATGATTCAGCTGAGATGTGTTTAGAGATCTGTTTTTTTTTAATATAAAATAGAGATTTGTTTTTAAAGCAAACTCCCTCCGAACAGTTTGAGTAAATTAGATTTTTATCCAGAAATAGCCAGAAAGGATACAACAGCTAGCAAGTATTCAAATGTTTCTCATAATTCTCATGTGGTTGTTGACATGAGGGAAGTTAAGACAATGACCATGTCTGGTCCACTGGTAACGACCGGGGCTTTAGTTTTTTTGGCACTGCTAGTAGGGGAACATGAGGTTACAGTTCTGGGTTAAGGTTTCGAGTGTGTGTGATCATTCTTTTGTCTTTTTAAGTGTATGTTTTCCAGCAAACTAACAATAAGTTAACAAAGAGCGGGCAGCGCAATCGCCGGTTATCATGATAGAAGTGCAATGCCTCAGATTTGACAATGATTTCATGTTTTGGACACGTTTTAGTTCGAATAAAATGCTCCGCACATAGCAGGTTTATTTATTCTGGGATGTCGATTGTGGGCACGTGCAGAGTGAATCGCTCTCTTCCGGCTTTAGCAGCCACCATTGCTGTATCACCACTGTCAACTTAAAAATATTCTATCCCAGGGCTATGAAATCTCATGTTTCTTTTTCACTTGACAGTATTCGCTCTTCACTGAAAGTAGCCACGTGCTTCTGAGAAATATAAGCAATAACAGAGATGCTGCTGGGAGCATTTTAGGTGGGCAGCAAACTGGGCACACTTTGGAAAACTTAATTCATGCATTTGTGTGTGGGTGGATGGATTTTCAGAAAGTAGACAATATAGGTGTTTTTTTAAGGAAACTGTATGACAGAGTCCACTATTGTATATCTTTTTTAATGCAGCAGTCAATCTTCAAATCTGTATGTGACTTTTCACTGCACTATTATGAGAACTGTTCAGTGCTTTTTATTATTATATTACAGATGTTCACGTTCTGGGACCATGATTAAGCTATTGCCATTGTAAATGACAATGTCATTTATTTATCTGTTTTCAAAACCAACACATAAATAAAAATGTTGTCATTTACAATGGCAATAGCTCTAACTTTTGCAAAGGCGAAACCGTTGCATTGTAAATGCTTGTTAAACATGTTAATACTATCTGGGAATAAGTTTAGAGCACCTTACTTTTGGTTCCACCCTTAAACGTCACCTATTTATGTTGACTTGTGCAGATTGGCACCTGTTTTATTTTGTGTGGTCTGACATACAAATAAACAATGGGATTTCAAATGTATTTCTGAGATGTTCCATGATAAAAACCTAATAGAATCATTTAATGTGGACATACTAATGGTCATGATTTTAGTAAATATGTAGTTCTCGTTCATAACTATATAAATGTTTTAAGATGTAACACATAGTTATATGTAGTCATGATTTATTCCACATGATATTCCATATATGTACTATTTGTGAATGTGCGTGCACCTACATCCAACTGTCAAGTGCACTTTAACTGCTGTGCTAACTTAGCATAATTACAGGCCTCAAGTTACTGATAGTCAATGTTTAACTTTCATGTGGGAATTGTTTTGGTAGTATGTTCTCTCCTCTGCAGGTGAGGATGCAAGGCTTCGTTAGTTAGCGAAAGGCATTGTTTATTTGTAGCGATTGTAAGGTACAGGAGGAAACATTTGTCAGGAAGAAGATGTGTTAATGAAGTGGGAGACGAGTTCTCAGGGCGAATAAGAGATGCTCAAGGTAGCTTGAGTTTGCCCACTGAAGGAGTAGGAGAAGAGCTGAATATTGCCAATATACTACAGGGAAAGTGTAACTGTATGGGAGACAATGACGCTGGTTACCTTGAATACTCTGTGTGATAATAGGTGTTGTATTATTAGCAAGAGAGCAAAAACCTTTAGGATTTCACAAGGTGCAGACCTATTATGCTATTCCTCTCACTGCGTGGCTTCCTGCTATATTAATTAGACTTGGAGTACTTTTACAAAAGACTACCTTACGCTGACACCTGTTCCTTGCTTCTCATAGCTTGATTAGGGGTTTCCCAAAGTTAGTATAGAGTAGGATTAGTTAGAATATATCTGAGATACTAATGACTAGGCAGGAGAATCAAATTCTGCAATAAATATTCAGATTCTCTTTCAGATTTTCTGTATTGCGGTCACTGAGTTTTTGGTTTGCATTCTATTATTTAGACTGAATTTCATGAGGAGATTCGGTGGAAATTGTAAAGGAGAGTGAGCTGCTGCGAGGAGCCAGACTGGCGTCATAGTGTGATGCACTGGGAGTGGTGGGTAGGTGTAAAGCTGCGATGCTATTATTGTGTTTTTATCTAGGAACCTAAATCGATATTTCTATTTGATGCCCTTGTAACGGTTATAATCAATAATATCCCTATAATGGCATAAGAATCATATCCATATTTTAGTTGTAGCTCATGCAGTCACATTAAGCAAGGCTACTTCCCCGGACTCCTAGAAAGCACAACGAGTTCTCTAAACAAACCAAACCTCCAGCAACCTGGAAATACCCATTTGCTTTGGTTTTGATTTCGTCCTAGAACTCCTGTGAAGCACTGTAAGAACGGCCAGTTCTTAGTGACATCTTTATTGACGTCTTATGTCCAACCTTACGTCAAACCCGGCACCTTTCAGGTATAAATATACCAACGTTGCCTTAAGCAAACACACGGTGGTGGTTTTGGAGCCGAGCAGCTATCTACTTGCCCGAGAGCCCAGCTGATGCGAGAGCCCACAGACGCTGCCCCTCCCTTTTGACGCACTGAGAGAGACGCTGTCTTTTCTCCTGCCGAGAAATCAAGCTCCGGTGTTCTCAGCCGCCTTTGCGGGCTGCTTGGATATCGAGTCCTGAAAGAGAGATACCAGACCTCCTGCATTCTATTACCCAGGTACGGAGCTGAATAAACCCTTAAAGAGAATTCTTGATTCAGATTCTTGGCAAAACCAACTTAACTTAAACTGCTACTTACTTACTCCTTCCCACGTATTAGGCTTAGGTCAGGTACACCGGGGTAGGCGTATTTAGAAGCACCAGTTGAGTACGTTAGTCAATGTATATATGTATGTATATATTTTATCCATTTTAAAGTATCTTATGGCTAAGAAACCATATCAATGCTTTTACAGTATTATTTCATAATACTCCTTTTACTGTACGCACTTTACTTTACATTAAGTATTGCAATTATGGCAATTCATTCCTCTTGCATGAGAAAGAAGACTGCTCAATAAATTACACCTTTTATTGAAAACGCCCGTCTCTCTTTTCTCTGCACTCTGGTGAAACTAAGTACGCACGATTAACTGAGTGAAATAGCTGTCTATTGTTTTCACACAACTCTGGAGATACACTCTTATTCTGAGGGAGCAAAGTTGTCATGTTATATGGTTGTCAGAAGCTAATCCCTTCTTGTCTATCCAGGGAGATTAAACTCCTCCTCGTTTGTTCTAGAAAGTTTCTAGTGACCTCTGAGCTAGCTGGCAAACCTTAAGTCTAATGTAGTCAGTAGAGACCTAGTCGACCTCAGTCCTACGTCTACACTGCTGAATATATTATTCCAATGCGCAGAGCCTATTGGGAATATAGGACCTACACTACATGGCGCCCAACGTTTGGTAAGGCGATAAATCGCAAGACGTTAGAGTAACTCAGTCGTGCTTTTTCACACAGACCCTTTTTCCCGTAAATACTCCAAAAGACGTCTGGAGTGGGTAAGAGGTTAAAATCCGCCGGAAGTTAGTAGGAAGAGATTCCTATGTATAGTTTTTGGTTTAGTTAACGTTGAAGGATACAGTGTTCAAAAATATTGTGCACCTAATCTTTGTTTCCTTGAAACTTGATCTGCAACAAAAACCTTTCTGCCAGTAAAATGGGGGAAAGTGAAGATGAGAGGGAGGCAGCTAGAATAGCAGCTCGACTCCTAGAAGAGGACACGAGTCTCCTACAGAATGACTAGAATGCTATACTCATTCCAGTCAACATAAGAAAAACTATAACTCTTAAACTTATAGAAAACGGACTGACATCACGAGGTGGTACTGTCATATTCGTGGTAGAGGCCCATGAATATCGGCAGACAGAGGTATTCTAGTCATGGATAAACTTTCCAGCATAAAACGCTGTAACACACGAATTCCACTATTACAAAATAGAGGAACCTCCGGATGAATACACTCCTTTCGAGGAGGTTGAAATACCATTAAAATACCAAGAGCACCTGCTCTGGTTTAAAGGCGCCCTAAAACATAATAATCACATAACTAGGCTCGGTCCACTAGGTAGACCAGGAGCAACGTGGCCGGTTCTAGCCAGCTACACACCACATCCAGACATCGAAAAAATGTCAGACCGGGAACTTTTAGCCCAGCTAAAAGTACTAATTAAAATACATAGACAATTAGTCCAATATGTAATGCAGACTATAACAGTCCAACCAGCTATTAACATTCCACAGCTGACCCCTCATCAGGGAAACACAAACACAATTACACCACAGAACATACAATTATGTCTTGGCAAAACACCCGCAAAACGGGAACAAATTCCATTCTGGCTAGCACAAAAGATAACTCAAATAGAGGCAGTATTTCCGGATACTACCCCTAGTGAGAAATACAGAATTCTGACTATCTGCCTTCCACATGTGGAGAATTGTGACACTTGGGGCACAGTCTTTGCTTCCATTTACACAAAAACACATGGTGTTCCGTCCATGGTGGTAATACCAGATGTACTAAGACAGATTCAAAATGAATACGGTCCAGAACCTGCTTTAACTCTGGGTATGAAATTACTGAAAGACTTCAAGCAGGTCTCGGCTATATTATTAGCCAACATAAAAGGAGAAGCAGTATCTGTGGTGATCCGCCAGAAATTGAAAGAAACAGATATAGCAGACCAACCAATTGAACTTGCCAGAATCATAGAAAAATCCCATGAAGAACTAGGTAGAGATAGTTAGGGTGGGAAAACGGTAAAACCCCAACTAACTGAAAATCCTGAAAATATATTTATTAAAAATAATCTAAACACTCCAAAAAAGAGCTGGGATGGAAATAAACAATCCACTCCCACAGAAAAAAGATTCCAGTCCAGAGGAAGGTCTCCTCGGCGGAGAGAAAGATCTCCTGACCAAGGACATAAGTCTCCCCAGAGGGAGCCCTCTGAGAAAAGATACAACCTTAGAAATAGGGATAATTTGAAAAAGCCTGATAGATATCAAGATATTGATACACGTCCCTCTCGATCTTTTCAGACTTCCTCGCAGAAATCGTAAAGAAGAGGACGGTCAGAACACAGGGAAGAGCACGTCAAGTCCAAAGACAAGGAACCTGCTCGAAGTAAAAAATAACAATTTCCAAGAAAGAAGGTAGCCAGTATTAAAATAATCAAACATGCCGAGGATACTGAGGACACAGCTGAAAAACGGAGAGTGGGCCCAGACAATGCTAGACAGCGCAGCAGAAGTGACAATAGCTCACAAGATCCTGATTAATCATCTGGAGACAGTGGACACGAATGAATACATTCAGGTGGAAACTGCAGATACCAGAGTTAGCAAACCTCATAAAATATACGAAATAACATTGCGTATAGAGGGAGATAAGACTAGGAAAGTAAGGGGTCTGTTTTGGGATAACCTTTCAAAAGGCTATGACATCCTATTAGCTGAGAAAGACTGGCCACCAGAGTTTGTCAGGGAGTGCCCTCATGGTAAAGAAATGATTATGCCTGCCTTCTCAAATCATATTCCAATTCATAGAAAATACACATATGCAAGAAAATGGGCAATAGCCCAAGCTCCTGCATTATATAAAAATCATGTAGGATGGGATGAGGACTCCCCTCCTCACAAAATCCAGTTAAAATGTCAACCCACTGCACAAAGGCAGTACCCAATTAAGCAAGAAGCTAAAAAACAAGTCAGGGAGATCTTAGATCAGCTTGAATATCAAGGGGTGTTCGAAACCTGCACCTCTCAAATGAACAATCCTTTGTTTCCTGTCTCCAAGCCAGACGATTCATATCGTCTAGTCTTGGACTACAGACACCTTAACTCATGTTGCAAGACATTTACAGTAAAAACTCACACAGTACAGCACTAATGAATAACATCGTTCGTAAAAAATACAAAACAACATTAGACATCTCTAATGGATTCTTTTGTCAAAACATTGCACCTGAAAGCAGGTATTTAACCGCTTTCTCAATAATGGGGTCACAGAAAAATTTCTGTCAACTCCCACAGGGATTCAAGAATAGCCCAGGATTATTCTCAGCAAGGGTAACAGAGTTACTACAAATATATGATGATGAGGCATTATCTTATGTCGATGACATCTATCTCACAGATGATGACCTGGATACTCACTTGAAAAGAGTGAACACCATAATACTTGGGTTCGCAGCAGAGGGTTATAAATTCAACTTTAAAAAGTCACGAATTGCCCACCTAACTGTCCTGTTTTTAGGTTTCGCCTGGCCGAAGGCTGCGCACTGCGCAGCTTTTCGGCGCAGGCGAAATCTTATGTTAGAACAGAGTGGGCTTGGGAGTACGCCCTCTGTTCCATTGGCTAGCTCCATTGGCTAGATCTGTCCGTCATGGCCGGACCAGATTCGTGGGCGTTCCCGAGATTTCTTCCCTCTTCGCCTCTGCGATGTCGTCATTGCAGCGGTGGGCGTGTGTAATGTTTTCTTTTCGTCTCGCCATGTTTTCCTCATTTTCACTGTGTCTTTTGCAGGGGTGGGCTGTGCACTGAGGCCGCTGATCAGGTAAGCAGCATTTTTTATTTAATAATTTTGTTTTTATCATGTTCCCGACCCACCCCACCCGCTCTCCGTGTGCCCGTTCCCGCCCCTGCCCCCCCTCCCGCTCTCTGTGTGCCCGTTCCCGCACCACTTAAATGCTTGTTACTTTTGTTTTTATCCCGTTCCCGACCCCCCTCCCCCTGTCCGTGTGCCCGTTCCCGCCCCTGCCCCCCCTCCCGCTCTCCGTGTGCCCATTCCTGCCCCTGCCCCCCCTCCCGCTCTCCGTGTGCCCGTTCCCGCACCACTTAAATGCTTAAGTTGGTTGAACTCAGAGTCTCGGCCCCCAGGGGTGGGATGCTGCTGCGAGGTATGTGTGGAGTGCGCCGGGGTTAGTGCCCGCTGTTGTATGCAAACACTTCCTTCGTGCTGCCTGTACTGCCCCCTCAGATGCACGGCCTGCTTCCTGGGCCTCCCCCGCCCCCGTGTGTACACTGTACACAGTCCTGGTGCTGCCTCCGATGCACGGCCTGCTCCTGGGCCTGTGCTGCCCCGGTGTGTACACTACACACAGTATCACTGTGCACCGGAGCCCTGGCCGCACCTGCGGGACACACCGCCTGTTTGATGTGAAAACACCGGGAGCTGGAGGGAAGCGTGCCTGGTAATGCAGGTATTTATATAGCGCCAAACCCCGGGGGTGTCCAGGCACTTGTAACGAACAGCCAGGACATTTCACAAGCACCCTCTGGGCACAGGGTGGCACTGCCTTCGCCACCCTTCGGAGCACAGCGGTAATGTACTTTCAGGGCCAGTGGGGCGTGTACGCACTGCTTGGGCTTTGAGGTCCTGCTCAGTGCCTCGGCCAGTCTGCTGTTCCAGTAGTCTGGGCGGGAAACTCCTATCCATCCGAACCTTGTGTCTCTACCGCTATTTATTCAATATTACCACACTGAGAGTAAAACATGACGATTGCACGCTTCTGCAAGGTGCATTATTCCAATGTGCTGTCTTGTAAAAAACGAAACCCATGTGACCAGTAGGAAGAACATAGAACCCAGCAGCCGGTGCAGCTCACTAATCATGCATGCAGGTTGCAGGCACGCTTCCGGGCAGTGCTTTAACACAGTGAGCTATCTTACTGAACCTGTGACCTGAAGGATCTGACAAGCAGATCCCTGCAGCAGGCGCTTTGACCACCTAAGCTATGTCTGCGGACTGGAGTCAGTGCTCAGATTTCTGCCGCAGGTGCGTTGACCCTCCCACCCCCTAGCAGCACAGTCTAGAGCCGTACCCATTCCACACAGACTCCGCCCTCGGCGTGGGCAGCACACCAAGTCCTTGTTGCCACTGTACACAGAGGCGCGCTCCCGAGTGCTATAAACAAACACCTTCGCCACTCCCCCCGCACCCCGGGAGTGCCTCCTCCACCCCCACACAAACACAGGGCTCGCGAAGCATCAAAGGGGAGATCGGCGGGGGTAGCAACCGGCCCTGGGCCCGGGCATAACATGCCACGTACGAACATATTTATTTATTTATTTATTTATTTATGGGCTTGTAACGCGCCGGCATCACACCCGAAGGTGTATCTCCGCGCGGTGCTGTGAAGAACAGGACAGACAGCGCTCCAACTAGAATAGAGTTGTCTTTAGGAGTTTCCTAAAGGCTAGATGGCTCGGGCACTCTCTAAGGGAAAGGGGGAGATTGTTCCATAGGCGCGGGCCCATAATGGAAAGGGCACGACCTCCCTGTCTGGTCTTGTAGTGTCTAGGAACCTGGAGTAATAGTTGGTTGCTGGACCTGAGATTGCGGCCGGGGCGGTGGTATACAAATTTCTCGGCCAAATAGTGTGGACCGAGGTTGTAGAGACTCTTGTGTACCACACAACAAATCTTGAATTCCACCCGTTTCCGGATGGGAAGCCAGTGGAGGGCCTTGAGAAGGGGCAGAGATGGAGTTCTAGGGGGGGCATTGGTCACCAGGCGGGCCGCGGTGTTCTGAACCACCTGAAGTCTATTAAGCACTCCTTCGTTAGCTCCCAAGAAAAGGCCATTACAGTAGTCCAGGCGGCTCAGAACGAGAGCCTGGACCAAGGTCTTTCTTGTGTAGTCTGGAAGAAGGGGGAACACCTTCCGCAGGAGGCTTATAATGTGGAAGCAAGATCCCGCCGTGGTGCTGGCATGATGGGCAAGGGTGAGGTCGTGATCTAGACGAACCCCCAGGTTTTTCACCACCTGTTTAGGGGAGGGGGCCTGCCCCAGACTGGAGGGCCACCAGTCAGGGGTCCACAGGATTCTTGCCTCTCCGAATAACATGACCTCAGACTTTCCCACATTGCACTGGAGAAAGTTCGTGGCCATCCAGCTGGCGGTCGCAGTCATGCCGTTGGAGAAAGATTGTCTTATCTCCGGAGTAAATTTTTTGAAAGTGAACAGCAGCTGCGTGTCGTCAGCGTAAGAGATGGGCATAAACCCGAAGGACCTCATAATATTAGCCAACGGGGAGACATATACGTTAAACAACGTAGGGCTAAGACAAGAGCCCTGCGGGACTCCTCTGGTGACGCTGGCCGAGGGGGAGCTGAAAGAGCCCATATTCACCTTCTGGGTACGCTCGGAGAGAAAGCTGGTAAACCACGCCAAGGCAGATCTATCAATACCAATCTCCTTTAATCTGGTAAGGAGGATGGCGTGGGATATGGTGTCGAATGCTGCGGACAAGTCCAACAGCACCAACACCACTGACATTCCTCTGTCCAGGGCCAAGCGTATAGCATCTGTGACGGAAAGAAGAGCCGTTTCGGTGCTATACCTAGGCCTGAACCCTGACTGAGAGTGGTCCAGACTGCCGGTTTGCTCAATGAAGCTGGAAAGATGGTGATTCACATGCTTCTCCATCAATTTGCTGATGAACGGCAAGAGGGATATTGGCCTCAGATTTGTCATGTCTGACCAGGGGGTGGAGGTATTTTTCCTAATGGGCTTGACCATGGCCTCTTTCAAATCCCGGGGGACCCGTCCTTCCGAGAGGGAGCGATTGATCACCATCTGAATGGAGGGACTAAGGACACTCCCAATGAGGTGCATGATACGGGCGGGTACAGGGCATACACCCCCGAAACCACCTGCCCATTTGTTCACATGCTCCTGGACCTTACCTGTACTCATACAACATCTGCCCGTGACATCATTTGCACCAGGCATCGCCTACCTTTAGTCCTACCCAGGTGTAATCTGCCCCTGCGTCTTTGCCCCGGACCCCAGGGCTCTGAAGATCACCCGCTCCCTATCATCGCACAGCCCTTGCCAGCTTCCGCCCATGACATTTCTGGCCCTGGCATCGTCCTTCCATCTACCTCTGCATAATGTCTTTGTTCCTAGACACCACACAGGTGCGCAGCTTGGTGAGTGGGACTGGGGTGAAATTGTGGGGAAATCCGATTTCCGACAGTCACTTGGCAGCGCTGCTGCATAAAGCTATTGGCATTGTAAATGACAATGTCATTTATTTATCTGTTTTCAAAACCAACACATAAATAAAAAGTTTGTCATTTACAATGCCAATAGCTCTAACTTTTCCGAAGGCGAAACCATTGCATTGTAAATGCTTGTTAGGATATGAATTAGCAAGTGAAGGCAAAAGCCTAGCAGACAACTTCTTAGAGAAGTGCGCTGTACTCCAAGCTCCAAAAACGCTGAAGAACTTACAATCAATACTAGGTTTCCTGAATTTCGGAAGAACTTACATTCTAAATTATGCAGAGAGGGTTTAACCTCTCTATGAATTAATAAAACCTGATTTTAAACCAATCAATTGGACTCAGAAACACACAGAAATTTTGAGATCATTGCAAACAGACATGTTAGCTAAAACAAAATTACAAACTCGCAACAACACACGCAACCTTGTAATCCGAGTCATCCCAGGAAGATGCGGATTCACGTACCTGACCTCTAATGTGGTAAGGAGGGGCAGTGGCAGTGTCTCCCCGACCCGCTTCACTCACGCAACAGTCATTGGGCACGATTTAGGTGCTTGCTGCTCTGATCCCTTGCTCTCAGCCTCTCAGTTGATTGATACAATTTTAAGTATATGCTAGCTTTTAAATGTGAACTGTGAATTGCAGATTACGTGCAATCTTTATTTTACATATTTGCGCTGTGTTTTTAAACACTCTTTATTTCTGGATATTACCATTGTGCTCTAGAAACGTAATGGGCGCTGTTACTCACCCAGGACACCTGTGCTCGACGTTCCATCCTGCCCGCCCCGGTCCAACTCGGTAGTTAGTACAGTTGAGCGGAGGGCGGGCCAGGGAGAGCCAGGTGTTTCCGGCCAACTGGAGCGGTTAGCGTTCTAGCTGACACACGGACGGGCTATTTAGGCAGCGAAGAGCGGCGGCGTGTTGCGGTAAGGAGGGGCAGTGGCAGTGTCTCCCCGACCCGCTTCACTCACGCAACAGTCATTGGGCACGATTTAGGTGCTTGCTGCTCTGATACCTTGCTCTCAGCCTCTCAGTTGATTGATACAATTTTAAATATATGCTAGCTTTTAAATGTGAACTGTGAATTGCAGATTACGTGCAATCTTTATTTTACATATTTGCGCTGTGTTTTAAACACTCTTTATTTCTGGATATTACCATTGTGCTCTAGAAACGTAAGGGGCGCTGTTACTCACCCAGGACACCTGTGCTCGACGTTCCATCCTGCCCGCCCCGGTCCGACTCGGTAGTTAGTACCGTTGAGCGGAGGGCAGGCCAGGGAGAGCCAGTTGTTTCCGTCCAACTGGAGCGGTTAGCGTTCTAGCTGACACACGGACGGGCTATTTAGGCAGCGAGGAGCGGCGGCGTGTTGCGGTAAGGAGGGGCAGTGGCAGTGTCTCCCCGACCCGCTTCACTCACGCAACAGTCATTGGGCACAATTTAGGTGCTTGCTGCTCTGATCCCTTGCTCTCAGCCTCTCAGTTGATTGATACAATTTTAAATATATGCTAGCTTTTAAATGTGAACTGTGAATTGCAGATTACGTGCAATCTTTATTTTACATATTTGCGCTGTGTTTTTAAACACTCTTTATTTCTGGATATTACCATTATGCTCTAGAAACGTAAGGGGCGTTGTTACTCACCTAGGACACCTGTGCTCGACGTTCCATCCTGCCCGCCCTGGTCCGACTCGGTAGTTAGTACCGTTGAGCGGAGGGCGGGCCAGGGAGAGCAGGTGTTTCCGGCCAAATGGAGCGGTTAGCGTTCTAGCTGACACACGGATGGGCTATTTAGGCAGCGAGGAGCGGCGGCGTGTTGCGGTAAGGAGGGGCAGTGGCAGTGTCTCCCCGACCCGCTTCACTCACGCAACAGTCATTGGGCACGATTTAGGTGCTTGCTGCTCTGATCCCTTGCTCTCAGCCTCTCAGTTGATTGATACAATTTTAAATATATGCTAGCTTTTAAATGTGAACTGTGAATTGCAGATTATGTGCAATCTGTATTTTACATATTTGCGCTGTGTTTTTAAACACTCTTTATTTCTGGATATTACCATTGTGCTCTAGAAACGTAAGGGGCGCTGTTACTCACCCAGGACACCTGTGCTCGACGTTCCATCCTGCCCGCCCCCGTCCGACTTGGTAGTTAGTACCGTTGAGCGGAGGGCGAGCCAGGGAGAGCCAGGTGTTTCCGGCCAACTGGAGCGGTTAGCGTTCTAGCTGACAAACGGACGGGCTATTTAGCCCTCTCGTCACTAAGAGCGCGCAGCGGGCACGCGCGGGCGCGCCTGACACAGCGCCTGAGACAAGCCAGAGAGAAGCCCGTCTGTGCCCGTCCGCGACTGGACGAGGCCAGGGGCCATGCCCCTACATCGGCTCTCATGGCAGACAACGCTAATATAAGGGTAAGATACTCATCTCATGACCTCTTGAGATTGCGGACGCCATCTCATCAGGCCTGTGTAGGAGGAGGAGGATTATCGCCTGAGGGTCCTTTCTCCTGTTGTACTTGCCGTTTTCAAGCCCTACTTGATTATCCTATACGTAACCTGTCCGATGGCCCTATACGTAACCTGTCCGATGGCCCTGTCCTGAAGGGTACTCCACAATGTTCGCTGATAAGTAGAAATCTTTTGTGTAATATTAGGTCCTTATCCAAGCATTATAGCGAAGTATGGGACCTAATCTCCTCCATGCAACCTGAACTCTGTTACCTAACCGAAACATGGCTAAAACCTCATTCAGTCCCGGCAATCACCTTAGGGATCCCCGAGGGGTACAGAATAGTCAGGTTAGATCGTCCAACTAAAATTGGGGGAGGTACAGCGATTGTATATAAACACAATCGCTCGATCACCATCCTAGAAGAAAATAAAGTCGCAATTTCACATAAAATTAGCTACAAAGGGGCATTCGTTTATCGCCCTCCAGGACCTTATGCAAGTTTTAATATCTCATTGCTAGAGATTTTAGCTAGGCACATTGACATAGAGAGTGAATTCACACTCCTCGGAGATTTTAACGTTCACAGCGACCTGAAGGAAAGTGGAGATGGACACTCCCTATTGACTGACCTTTCCATGTTTGGACTCACTCAGGTGAACTCAGGCCCTACTCACCAGGCAGGACATACCTTAGACCTGATTTTCTCAAAAAAAGCTAACACCATGACATGTGCTCCTCCTAGACAAGTGAGCTGGACAGACCTTTTTGTTATGGAATTCCATACTTCCCATTTCGGCAAAATTCCCGCCTGGCCACAAGCCCTGCCGAGTAGACGCAGGCAATGGCACAAGATAACTCCAGAAGTTTTTCAGGAACAGTTTACTGAGCCCTCCATTAATTCTTCTGAGGACGTGGACAGGGTTTTAGCAAACTTTAACCAAGCTGTGCTTAAAGTGGTTGATAGTATTGCCCCCATGAAAACATTTAAGCCCTGCCAAGCTCGGAAACAGGAAGTATGGTTCTCGGAGCATTTAAGAACACTTAAACAAACAGCCAGAAAGCTGGAGAAACGATGGAGAATGACCCACTGTGAGACAGATAAGACCTACTATTGGGCAGCTCTCACCACCTACCATAAAGAAATTCGATGCGCTCGAAAAACGCATATTGAATCCCTACTTTCGGCCGCAGGGAATGCCCCTAGAATTCTTTATCAAACCCTCCAATCATTTTTGAAGCCGGCTGCATGTGAAACCCCGGAAGTAGCGTCCCAACAATTGTGCGATGAAGTTGCTCATTTTTTTACCAATAAGGTAAATAGGATACACAATGACAACACCAGAGTAAATTTGTCCTCGATAGAAGTAATGGCCACCTACCTGGATGAAGGAAAAAGATCACGACAAATGACTTTGGACACTTTTCCCCCCATCTCTTTGGTAGAGGTAGAATGTTATCTAGGTCAGAATAAGAGTGGTAGTCCTCTAGATATCATTCCGGATAGGATCATGCCAGTAGTAGGGAACACTTTTAACCCACAGATTCAAAGCCTGGTTAATCTTTCATTAAAGGAAGGTCGGGTCCCAGGGGAATGGAAGAAAGCACTGGTGAGGCCTATTAGGAAAAATTCTTCCACTCCTTGGACTGACATGTCTAATCTTAGGCTTATATCTCTACTTTCCCTGATGGGAAAGCTCATAGAGAAACATGTCAACAAAAGTGTATCCAACTACATTGAACAGACTGAAAGCTTAGACTGTTCTCAATTTGGCTTTAGACCAAAACATGGCACTGAGTCCGCCTTGTTGTCCGTGACTGATGACCTCCTCATGTACCAAGATAAGGGATATTCCGTCATCTTGGTGCTATTAGATCTGTCGGCAGCGTTCAACACGATATCTCATAAGATCTTAATCGAACGCTTGACCACGATCGGTATTGAGAGCACAGCTTTAGCCTGGTTAAAAAGTTTCATGTGCAACCGCTCCCAAGCTGTCAGAATGGGCCCATTTAGGTCGGCTGAGATTAAGATCACCAAGGGGGTGCCACAGGCTCTTGCTTGAGCCCTACTCTTTTTAATATCTATGTGGCACCCCTGGCCGTAATTCTGAGAGAATTTGGGTTCATCCCCGTCTCCTACGCGGATGATACCCAGCTCTTGTTTCCTTTTAAGAATCTCACCGACGAAGTGAGGATGGCTTTTTCCGAAGGCATGAAAGCTGTGGCTACATGGATGGCACGGAACTATCTCCAATGTAATGTCGCCAAGACCGAAATCTTGCTTTATGGGGAGGCAAAAACCCTGTGGACATCTGATTGGCCATGTGAGCTTGGCCTAATGCCTGAGCCAAAACTGGGTTTAAAAAACCTAGGGGTACGCCTTGATTGTGCACTCTCTTTTAAACAGCATGGAAACTGGGTGGTTGGCCAATGTTTTCATGTCATTGGACTTCTACGTAAAGTTTTCCCAATTTTACCTGACTCTACTAGAAAAGCCTTGGTGCAGGCATTGATAATGGGCCGCCTGGATTATTGCAACGGACTGTTGTTATCAGGTAATGAAGGTATGATTGCAAAACTTCAGGTGGTACAAAATACTGCAGCAAGGCTAGTATTGAATGCTCCACCTAGAACTCCATTTAAACCCCTTCTGAACAAATTACATTGGCTCTCAGTCCGTAATAGGATCTACTTTAAGATATGCTGCTTGATCCACAAGAGCCTATACGGAGGAGGCCCTCCCTATTGGAAAAATAAATTCATCCCATACAATCCAATCCGGGCCTTGAGGTCCAGCAATCAACTTTTACTGAGAGTGCCAACGGCAAAGAAGGTTAGACAAGGTGGTCATGCTTTGTCGGTTGTCGGACCCACTTGGTGGAATAGGCTTCCCCTACATCTCAGGCAATGCCCAGAACACTTAAAATTCAGGAAAAGGCTGAAAACATTCTTATTTCAAATATAGTCTGTGTTTCTTGAATGTCCAATGAATTAAACACCAAATTGTTGCACTGCTTCCTTCTCTTCTCTTTTTCCTTCTGTGCGCAGAGATACTCTATTAGAGTCGATTCTAGCGCGTTATAAATCCATAAATAAATAAATAAATAAATAAATGAGGGAGAAACGGTAACAATAGCTTACAAATCACATTTGTACACACCAGCTGAAAAAACATTCAGCCTTACAGAAAATATTGTAAATGCAGTTCAAACTGCTGTAGCAAAAGAAAGAGCCCAAGCCCAAGGCAAAAGAATAACTGTTTATACAGCAGAATCAGCCCTTGAGGCGTTATTAAGCCCAGTTAATCTAAAAACGGTGGCATTAGATGCAGAATGGATACAGTGGGAAAATTCTCTTGCTGCAGAAGACGTGAAATACTACTTTGGCTCGAACATGAAAAAACTGAAAGATCTAAAATATGAAGAAGAATATCCTCTGCCAATCGAAATTCTGCCTCTCCAACAGTACTCTTGTGTAATCTATATGGACAGATTTGCACAACATTACGATGTGGTTAATAAATCCTACAATGCAGCGTGCGCGATTGTTAAAGGTCGCTGGCGCTGTGGTACATTCAGACCAAAAATAACAAAAACTGAATCACTGAGAAACTGTTCGGCTCAGCGAGCTGAAATCAGATTTTTAAAGATGGCTCTTGAAAATGCGGATCGTGAATTCCCGACACTAATAGTGTGCGATTCACATTTCTGCGTCAAATCTTACAATAATGACTTGCAGAACTGGGTTCAAAACGATTACAAAGATGACACAGGTGCCACAATAAAGCATAAGAAGCTTTGGGAACAGGTAGTTCTTTTGCAGAAAGAACTACGAAAGACTCACGTGATACATACACTGAGTCATCAACGTGATGGCGTTCACGCTGCAGGGAATTCATTGGCTAATACAGCCACAGCGGAAGCAGCTCAACCGGCTTCCGTAGCCACAAAAAAGCGTTCAGAAAAATACATAGACGGGGAAACCATGCTGGCGGTAAAAACGTCTTCAAAAGGTGACTGTGCAGCACTACCCGTGAACTATCCACTCAATTATACATACATAATTGATGCAAACTCCGTTCCTTTTGCTCGAATCCCTGGAGTGGGGGATAGAGTAATTCCAAACATGAACAGGAGAATCTACTTAATAGCGGACGCACACATGGGATTGGGTCTAAGGCACCAAGAGATCAAGGAATCTCTGAAAGAATTACAATCAGAATACTGGTGGCCGGGGATGAGCCTGCAACATTACAAATTTGCAAAGAGCTGTCCAAACTGCAACAGAGATCGCAGTAGCGAACCGACCGAGTATTGCCATGGCCCTTCTTGTAGTTAGCATAAGGCTATCTATACGTAAAATCCAGTGTCCCATTAATTTCATTTAAGACTAGATTCACTTAAAAATACAGGCACCAGCGCTCGGCTGACGCCAGAACTGTTATAAAAGATTTGCGAGTCTTTATCGGCACATACGCAATTGGCATGCTACATTCTGACCAGGGTCCTGCTTTTAGCTCGCGAGCTTAGAAGGAGGCCATGACCAGCATGGGCATTGCATTGCGGTACTCTTGTCCCTTCCATCCTGAGGGAAATGGGATTGTGAAAAAACCTGGACATAAAGCAATCTATAACGGCGAGGGTATTAGGTTCGGGTGATGGGTGGGTCCAACATTTAACAAGTGTCCAACGTAGTCTTAATAATCTGCCAAGAAATTCTCTAAAAGTTTCAGTCCGTACGAACTATTGTTCGGTACTAGAATGTATATTCAGGACTTAGATAGTCAGACTTCAGTGGTAGAAAAAAAAAATGCTTTGATATCAAAGATCGTTTGGCTGTTTTACAGGACTTAAATGAAACAAGGAAAGCCCTGAGCAACATAAAGTTAAAACAGCAGCCAACAGCCACTGAAGATAAACCACCTGTCCCAGCAAGGCCTGTCTGGATTCCAAAGATTGGGGATCTGGTCAGAGAGAAGATCGCAGTGAAGAAGGAATTTGGGCCTTCTTACAGAAAAGCAGTACCTGTCTTAGCTATCAGCGGAACAAGTTCAGTTGTACTACCGCCCCTTGCTGGTAAAAAGGAGAACTGAGTTGTATCCATCGACCTGGTAAAACCACAATCATGTGGCCAATAATAAGTAGTAGGCCCAGTGGACTCCCAAGAAATAGCAGAATACCAAAATTTGCTACAATCCAAGAGGTTCAAACGGAGAGACTAATCACATTTGATAAACCTGCAGTGAATAAAAAGGACTATGCAACAATGCCATGGAACTTGTGCCTCTTGAAACCCAAATTGCAACAGTTCGTCAAGAAACACCTGTCTACAACGATGTAGCCTCAGACTATGCTAATGAAGGAAAAAATGAAAAAGCAAAGGAAAATTCGGAAACAATTCCAACAATTGACAGAACTACATCTAGCTACTTCATCAATTTCGATAACTTTTCTGAAGATCCAAGCGAACCTGAAGAAACGCCAACAACAAAAACTTTCAAAGACAAAGTAACTAAACTCTTTCATCAACTCAAAGAAACCTATCTGATTTCTCCATGGATTGAATTTTGGATTGTGTTAGGTGTACTTTTCCTCCTGCTTTGGCTCATCATGGTACTTTGTTTGGGAAAATTCATTGAGGGAAAATACAGTGCAATGGACACAGCAAGTCAAAACATCAACTTGGTCCTAAAGCCACACAAGTCATCTCACATCGAGAAAAGAGAAACTATCATCAGTGAATGTCACAGCCATTCCAATACCCGGAGGGGTAGCTTGGGACAAAACGGATTACGAAATCTATGGCCCGGTTGAACTCTTGAAATATCCACATCAGTTCAAGGTTTCATTAAGTGACTTTGTAAAACCAAGTACATTCTCTGATGATTGGGACTTTGAAAGCATAAATAATATGATGTCAGATTTAATAATGTCAGCAAAATTTACAGAACATGATTACTTACAGGGTTCGTCGAATTATGAACAAATGTAATGTTACAATCACTTTGCACATCACTATTTACATAAATCTGCTCAACCTAGAAATGTTTTTAAGTATAAGCAATGGGAACATTGTGCAACTCCACCTAAAAGAAGTTTGAAAACATTTTATGAGAAATTCCCATACTTCTCAGGGTTTAACACCAGTGATGCAGAAACATTTTATTTTAAACTGCTAAATAAGACAGGGATAAAACAATGTTGACAAATACTAAATTGACCTATTCTGAAACCTTTTATGAAAAAATGATTACATTTGGTTTTGAATTCTGGAAAAACAACATTGAAACAAAAACAATCTGGGGTACAAAAGATTGTCAGGTACAAGGTTTAGAAGCACTGTTTAGAGCCTGCATGATCCCAGAACAAATAATATTCTTGAATGACACCGTTCAACAGACTACTTGTCTTGGCCTAGCTAAGATTAAAGACTTAAACAAACCGTCTATTCCAAAGCCAATACCTGATAGTAATACCACTACAGATGTTGAGATAGACGTATCCCATATTTTACACCAAAACAGAACACATCCTGATTGGAAAAAGTGGTTGATCTGGCCAACAGACACAAATAACTGTCAAGATAGATTCCTGAACAAAATACAGGGGGTTAAAAATGACCAGACCAGATCCTAGATACTCCCAGAGACAACATCCAGGGATAGGAACAACATACAGTGTAGGGAAACTATGCCTTGAGTGGCTACAGAAATCCACACTGGCTGAAATTAAGCAACACTTGACTTTACTTAAAGACGGTCCTGACTTGCGTGATTTCATAATGGGACCACGCAAACAGCGTCAAAAACGTTTCATAGCGGCCGGTATATACGCTGCATACAACGAAGCTTGGAAAGTAACTCAAATTGAGACAGCAGAAAAAATACGAGAACTTGATTGTATTAATTTGGAAAAATCACTTTCTGTTGTGGACAATGGGTTAATGACTCTGTCCTCCAGAATATATTCACTGGACAGTATTGTATCATCTGCTATCGATATAATAGATCAGGACTTACTAATGTTACAACACGGTCAGTCCCAATTACGTTCTATTGTACAGCTCGGCTGGACGTTGCAAAATCTGCGTTCAGGCTACGTGCCATGGCGTTTGATAAACACAACGTCATTATTCTCTATCTTTAACCTTACTGATAAACAAATCAGTTTGGCACAAAAAGGAGCAGACTATACGATTCTGAGCATTGAAAAACCTGAGAGATTACCATTGACAATGTCAGAAAGACCTGTCATTGAATGGATAATACACAAAATAATTACAATTCCGATAACAACTTTCCAATTTAAATACTGCCAAGAGTATATACCAGCGGGCCAGTATGAAAGGTTGGGTAAAGGGTACATTAAGTTATCATGGAAATTGCCTTACACACACACATGTTATAGTGAAAAGAAGCAGAATGTATTTCTTAGTGGTAACAATTGTAAACAACCACTAAGCGGTATACTTCTGTGCCAAGGTATTAATTTGCATGGGGCCTGTGAGGGGACTTCAAATAACCTTTCATGTCACCAGCACGGCACACCTGCAACACAAATAGAGCCATTCTTTAGACGGCTTTCTAACGGGAGCTATATTCTAATAGTGGACCACAGCTGTTGTGGCATGGTGCCAGGGAAAGCCTATCTCGTAAGCGTTAGTTCCATGGTCACTTGCTGTATGCAAGTATTGTATCCAAACAGCACTCCAGATACTGAGGCGACGATTTGGCCTTTTTGAATATCTCTTCTATTCAAATTGATACTTTAAGCAGAATGAAGTCTGTTCTTTTACAGACAACCGTGCCATTAACGTCATCAAAAGAAACGTATGATCTTCTGGTTGCAAGGACCACGGCAGAGATACATACCCTTTTATCAACAAATTGCCCCGTGCATTTCGTAGAAATGCTAAGCCAAATCCTAAATATTTCTGATACCAGTGGTATCCCACATATATTTAAGACAATTTTTTTGGGACTGTTAACACCCTTCAAAACAGTTCTGGGCATTTTTCCCAATTTTGTCCATTCTGTCTTTGGCGGCCTACCACTACTTTTGGGACTCGTAGCAGGAATTTTATTTTTGATCCTTCTGCTCCGACATGGCAAGTCAAGTCGCAGACAAGACTCCAGCAACGATGGAAGAAACAATCCTAGCTATACGCTATCGGGACCGCATAACTAAAGTCCTTGGATTAGCCCGGCTAAGAGATCTGAATATGACCTGGTTTCTTTGATTCCGACCAATCTGGCAAAATTGCATCCTACCTGTGCTTCGATGTATGCTATAAGGAGAAGAATGCGTGTTGGACGTCTGTCTTACACTACCATAAGCAGTACCATTGGATACAGATACTTTGCTAAGTCCTGTAACAACTCATGCATCGTGTTGTCCCCAGCGGCTACCCATTCTGATGACGGCATTCGTTGAAACTTCACCACTACGATTAGGTGGCAGTGAAGTACGAGACGAGAGCAGCATCACCCCGGTACGACCTTCTGTGAGCATTGCTGATCCTGACATCGATGATAGCAATCATTCTCACGACTGCACTGTTGCGGCATTTTCAAACTTGGTCGAACTTTCACCTGATGTCGTAGACCAATTTTTTGCGAGTCTGTCTGAAATGATGTTCTCTCCTGAACAGAAAGAATAACTTTTTAAGCAACGAGCACACAGCGTTCCCCTGAACTCTGAATTCGGCCTTCAGCTTTGATACACAAAACCTACTGAAAACATTTGGAACTATTTTCTCCCCTGAAAGCGAATTTTTTTTTTTCAAACATCCAAAATATTTACCTTTTTCTGGCACATGTACTCTGTTTAAAGTAGAACTATTCTTAAAGAATAGAGCTTCTATTTTTAGGAACTCTAGAGACAATATATTACCTCAGCCTCTAGCACATTTACAGCAACTGTATTCATATGTGATGGAATGGTCTCGACCTTCTTTTCTGTATTAAGAGCCATTTCATGTGTAATTTTCGCAAATCGTTCAGCTAACATATATAAGCATGTTTAACTGAATGATTACACTGCTTGAAAAGCGTACAGTACCAATAATCATTTTTGTGTATTTCGCTGACACCATTTCGAATGCAAAAAATGTACTTTGGGGTGGGTTGGAATACACATGCACCTTTAAATGTTTACTATTGCTTAGTTTTAGTAATGATGGACATTAGATCGTGGAGTGGGTATTGTGTTTTTATCTAGGAACCTAAATCGATATTTCTATTTTATGTCCTTGTAACGGTTATAATCAATAATATCCCTATAATGGCATAAGAATCATATCCATATTTTAGTTGTAGCCCATGCAGTCACATTAAGCAAGGCTACTTCCCCGGGCTCCTAGAAAGCACAACAAGTTCTCTAAACAAACCAAACCTCCAGCAACCTGGGAAATCCCCATTTGCTTTTGTTTTGATTTCATCCTAGAACTCCTGTGAAGCACTGTAAGAACGGTCAGTTCTTAGTGACATCTTTATTGACGTCTTATGTCCAACCTTACGTCAAACCCGGCACCTTTCAGGTATAAATATACCAACGTTGCCTTAAGCAAACACACGGTGGTGGTTTTGGAGCCGAGCAGCTATCTACTTGCCCAAGAGCCCAGCTGATGCGAGAGCCCACGGACGCTGCCCCTCCCTTTTGACGCACTGAGAGAGACGCTGTCTTTTCTCCTGCCGAGAAATCCAGCTCCGGTGTTCTCAGCCGCCTTCGCGGGCTGCTGAGATATCGAGTCCTGAAAGAGAGATACCAGAGCTCCTGCATTCTATTACCCAGGTACGGAGCTGACTAAACCCTTAAAGAGAATTCTTGATTCAGATTCTTGGCAAAACCAACTTAACTTAAACTGCTACTTACTTACTCCTTCCCACGTATTAGGCTTAGGTCAGGTACACCGGGGTAGGCGTATTTAGAAGCACCAGTTGAGTACGTTAGTCAATGTATATATGTATGTATATATTTTATCCATTTTAAAGTATCTTATGGCTAAGAAACCATATCAATGCTTTTACAGTATTATTTCATAATACTCCTTTTACTGTACGCACTTTACTTTACATTAAGTATTGCAATTATGGCAATTCATTTCTCTTGCATTAGAAAGAACACTGCTCAATAAATTACACCTTTTATTGAAAACGCCTGTCTCTCTTTTCTCTGCACTCTGGTGAAACTAAGTACGCACGATTAACTGAGTGAAATAACTGTCTATTGTTTTCACACGACTCTAGAGATACACTCTTATTCTGAGGGAGCAAAGTTGTCATGTTATATGGTTGTCAGAAGCTAATCCCTTCTTGTCTATCCAGGGAGGTTAAACTCCTCCTTGTTTATTCGAGAAAGTTTCTAGTGACCTCTGAGCTAGCTGGCAAACCTTAAGTCTAATATAGTCAGTAGAGACCCAGTCGACCTCAGTCCTACGTCTACACTGCTGAATATATTATTCCAATGCGCAGAACCTATTGGGAATATAGGAACTACACTACACTATTGGTTGTTCACATCATTAAGTGCCGCACTGTTATTGGGCAGTCGCTTGGTACGAGAGTTGGAGAGAAAAACATTGTTTCTGGGTTGAAAAATATTCTGATTTCTATAGCTAACTAAGTTGCTGGGAACAAATGAAATGTTTTAAAATAGTACATGATTTGGCGAGGAGAGATGTGATAATAACTGTTAGAGAGGGAGAAGAGGCACCGCCTGAGAATACAACAGGTCATTATATGGCGATAAACATAGGGATTCACACATGTGTTTGGCTCAGTCAATGGCACAAGATCACAGAGTAAGAAGGTGTGCTGGCGTTTCCATGATATAGTACATTTAATGTGAGAATAGTTGAACATTTTAGAAGAATTTTATATGAGAGGGATCCGTTACCTAGACCTACACAGTTTGAAGCTTTAAATGCATGGGAGTGAGCAGCACATTCCAGAGAAAAGGAGAGATATCAGGGTAGATCTAAAAAGGTGTACATACGTTGATTCTAGATGGGATGCAGAACAAAAAAGGTGGAGAACGGACATAATAGAGGCAGCAAAGGTATACCCTGCTTTGACCAGTGAAGAAAGTGGGGCAGGGAGAAAGAAAGAGAAGAGAGACAGGTTAAAAGGATCAGGAGAGAGGATAGGGATAGTTACACGAGTGATAATCCTTTGTATGTGTTATTGCCAATACATCCACTTCCATAAATTGAGCTTCACTTGATGAGTTGGGGAAGCACTAATGTGAGTGGTCAGATGGAGTGGGTACCACCCCAGTAAATGGGAATTCCAATGTGATCTGGGCTACTCCTGTGAATGTGAATCAAAAGATGATGAGAGGGAGCTCAGGGATGTGTGCAACTAGCACTTCCACAGCTCTCAATGCTCCAGATGACTTGACCGTTCTGGTTACTATCGGTCTAGTGGTTTCTATATACAATCCTAACTTGGCAGAAAATGTGAGATATAACTTGGCTCCTCCAGCTAAACCAAATGTTTCAGGGAATGCCCCAAAAAGTTGAGAAGATGGAGGATTTGTTCCCTTAGTTCCAATAAAAGCAGATTTCTCCTTGCGGTGAGAGTACAGACCCATCAATGAATCAAACTGGATTTGGACCATTAAGGATATTCCAGGGATTACCAGACATTGATACGAATACATGGCAGCCATCTCCAAATGCAAGTAATAGTAAACCTAGAGAGGGAGGAGTGACCAACTCTCCTGTGAGGCAGTCTAATCTAAGCGTTCAGCATTTGGATGAGTGATTGAGCACTCCCTTGCACAGAAAGCTCTGACATGCTGACACGCTGTTAATTACCTGAGCACGCTATTGTTTCCAACCTGCATTATTGCATTTTTAAATCGCCGTTTGTACTGTTAGCTTAATGATTACGATTTTGCACAGTATATCTTTTTAATTGTGGGCACATTAGTACAGTTGCACTTACTGTCCTAGGGCACTGCTCATCACCCCGTTCCACCGCAGCTGGTGCTGTTTGTCGTGGAGGGAGTGGACTAGTGCGGTACAGAGGGAGTCTATCACCCTCACTTCCGGGGGCCATCTTAGAGAGGTGACAGTCTAGTGGTTGCACTAGGACCATCAGGAGCCTCCTATTTAAAGCTCACATGGGGCTGACGTGCAGCGGACGCGCGCAGCGGACGCGCCGAAGGTGCGCCAACGGTAAGCCTGTCTGTGCCCGTCCGTGCCGCGGCCGGGCCTAGGGCCAATCATCACGACCAACTCATGTCTAATATCCTCCTCTCTAGAGACAGGATACTCCCTTTGAACATTCACGACAGCCACTGTCATAACACCATAAAAGTAGGGAACTGGCGGGGACCGACCTGTTGTAAGCACTGCAGGGTGGAGTTGACCCCAGAGGAACAAATTTTAGTGCCTAATGGGTCCATTACCCTCCGAGGAGGACTTATTAACGCCAGATCAATGTGCAAAAATGGGGCACATATTTATGACTTGATTTCTGAGAATGACTTAGATTGGCTGTTTATCACAGAGACGTGGCTTAAAGCCTGGTGTACTCCTGATATTGTATCAGCCTTGCCGCAAGGGTACCACATTCAAAGATTAGACAGGCAGAAACAACGTGGGGGGGACTTGCTATTATCCATCGAGACTCAATAAAATGTACTTCTTTCGAACTTCCAGATATCAAAGGGGCTGAAAGCTTAGGTTTCAGTTTACAAATACACAATTCTACTACTTTTTCTGGAGCGTTAATCTATCGGCCACCAGGGCAACAGAAAGACTTTCTTGATAGCCTTGCGGAAGTGATTAGCGATCTTACTCTTAAATTCGCCAGCTGGTCCGCGACGGGCCGGGACCAGGGGCCATAGACCCTGCCCTTCCTCTGGTATATACCTCTGCCCAGTTACTGTCCTTCTTTGTTTCTGTCCTCCTTTCCCCCTCTGTAGTCCAACACTTAATTTCGCACGGCATTTACGTTCCCCACTCCCCTTGTCCTCGCCCTGTCCCTTCTATTTCCTCCCCCTCTACCTCCCGTACGCCCTCTGTCACTGGCCCCATTTCTGGTTCCTCAGCAGTCTCTGCTATTCTCCTTAATACTCGCTCTGCCGTCAAAAATCAAACTGCCCTCTTCAATCTTCTTGACACTGATTCCCCGGATTTTCTTTTTCTTACTGAAACCTGGTTTTCCTCTGATTCACTCCCGGACCTCCTCGCTATTCTCCCCAACACCCATTATGCTCTCCGTGCTGACCGCCCTGACGGAAAAACTGGAGGGGGTGTGGCGATGATAATTCACTCTTCCATGAAATTCCAACTTCTTCCGCACCCCCGCATATCCAGCGTTGATTTTCTGGTGGACCGCTCTCTCAATCTCCCGGTACTTCTTACGGTGGTCCTTATGTACCGCCCCCCTCAAAGTATGCCATCGTTTGTGTCTACCCTGCAGGATCTTTTGGCCACTCTGGCGGTAAATAACTCCTCGCTGCTCCTGCTCGGCGACTTCAACTTTTGGCCGGGTGACCCGAGGGAGGACTCCTCATCTAAAGACTTCTCTGCCACACTTCAGTGCCTTAATTTCTCACCTCATGTTTTGGCCCCTACCCACACTCACGGCCACATCTTGGACCAAATCTGGTCCTTGCGTTGTAAACTTTCGCCCACCTCCATCCTCCCCTGTGTCTGGTCGGATCACTCTATGATCTCCTTTTCTATCCACTTGGGTCAAGCTGAGAAAGCCCTCCTGCCAAAAAACATCTTGGCTCGAAGCTGGAACAAGACCGATCTCAGCGATCTTTCCTCTTCATTGTCTTCATCTGCTCCTACCCTGACTGACCTGCCCTTGGAAAGTCAGGCGGAGGCCATCAACACTTGGCTTTCTTCTGCTTGCGACCAGGTCGCCCCACTAAAAAAGGTCAAATCAGTCCGTCCCCATGACGCTCACAAGTGGTTCTCCAGCGACCTTAAATCCCTTAAATTAGAGCTTAGGCGATCGGAGCGTCATTGGCGACGTAACTACTGCCCTACCCTCCATCTTAAATACAAAGCCCTCCTCAATAATGATAAAAAAGCCATTTTAGCGGCCAAATCTAAATACTTTACTGAGAGAGTGGCCCTCTCGGCCAATAAATCCCGTGAGATTTTCTCACTAGTTCATAGTCTTGCCACCTCTGATTGCGCCTGTCTTTCCCCTGCCCCATCCCAATCTCTCTGTCTCTCTCTAAACGACTATTTCATCAATAAAATCATTACCATTAAGGCCAATATTCCCACTGTGTATCAACCTGAACCTTCTGACTATCCTCCTCTGTCTCCTTCTATTCTGGATCACTTTGAACCTATCTCATCTGAGCTCTTCCTCGACCTGCTTGTCAAGGTCAAGTCCGGTTCTCCTGCGGACTGTGCTCCCGCACAGATTCTCAGAACTCTCTACACCAGCTGCCCCGTCCCCCCCCTTACTTTCCTCAACACTTCTTTGACTTCGGGTTGTGTTCCCTCCCTTTTTAAATCTGCTATAGTTTTTCCTATTTTGAAAAAAGCCGGCCTTGACCCCTCTCTCCCATCTAATTTCAGGCCGATCTCCCTTCTTCCCTATCTAGGGAAGATCCTCGAAAGCCACGTCACTTCCTGCCTCTCCACCTACATTGAGGAGAATCATCTCTTGGCCTCCCACCAGGCGGGCTTTCGTCCCGGTCACTCCACTGAGGGCGTGGTTCTCGCGGTCCTGGACGAACTTAAGGGGAAGGCCGATAGTAACCTCCCCCAAGCCTTGGTCCTTCTGGATCTGTCCGCTGCGTTCGACACGGTCGATCATGCCATCCTTCTCGACCGTGTCAGCGCAGCGGGCATCCAAGGCACTGCCTTTTCCTGGATCGCGTCCTTTCTTCAAGGCAGATCGCAGGCAGTTCACCTTTCTGGTTTTTCTGCTCCCCCTCGCCCGATCACCTGTGGGGTCCCTCAAGGTTCTTCCCTTTCCCCACTTCTCTTTAACCTTTATATCCGCCCCCTCATCTCTTCTCTTCTCGAGCTGGGGGTCTCTGTGTACAACTACGCAGATGACCTCCAGCTCGTCTTTGATCTTTCATCCCCAGCTGACTCTCTCCCTAAGTTTTGTTCCACCCTTGTTTTCATTTCTCAGTGGATGAGCTTCAATCACCTGAAGCTCAATCCCGACAAGACAGAGCTTGTCCTCACTGGCGGCTCGTCTAATCCCTGGTCCCCAGTTCACTGGCCCTTTCTTTTGGCTCCCCCCCTTCCCCAGTTTCCTCTGTTCGGACTTTGGGCATCAAGATCAGCAATGATCTGACCATGCATGCCCAAATCAGTTCCGTTGTGTCTTCTTGTTTTTCCTCCCTTCGTCTAATTCGTAAGATCTCTCGGTTTTTTTCTGTTGATGCTCTTAAAACCATTATCACGGCCCTTATTACATCCCGCTTGGATTACGGAAACGGCCTGTACGTAGGCATCCCTGCCTACGAAACTCGCCGCCTCCAGGCTATCCAAAACCAAGCGGCCCGTCTTATCCTTTGTCTCCCCAAATCCTCTCACATCACCCCTGCCCTCAAGTCCCTCCACTGGCTCCCGGTCCATTTCAGATCTCACTTCAAACTAGCTTGCTTGGCCTTCCGGGCGCACGCCCGCTCTGCCCCGCTCTTCATCAACTCTCTAATCTCTTCTCACGCCCCCAGCCGCACCCTTCGCTCTTCATCTCTTTCTCTCCTTCACGTCCCTCGCTTCCGCAAATCTCGCACCGGTGGTACCCGATTCTCTGTGCTGGCCCCCCAGATCTGGAACAGTCTCCCTCTCTCTATTCGCTCTATCCCTATTTTTTCCCACTTTCGTAAAGCTCTCAAAACTTTTCTTTTTCTTCAGGCATTCCCCGGCTAAAATCCTTGGGTCCCTCTGTAGATACTGATGTGTTCCTCAGCGCCAGGAAGCCGCTTGGCCGCAGCGCGCTTTATAAGTTTCTTTTTCATTTCATTTCATTTCAGCTTCACATTGTTAGGCAATCTAAATCTTCATCTTGATTCGGCTACGGACTCAAATGCGTCCTGTTTTAAAGACTTAATGAACATGCTGGGGCTGACTCTACTGACACTGGACCCCACCCATAAGGCAGGCCATACCCTGGACTGCCTATGCACAAACCTAACATCTTTGAAGGTTAAACCACCTTGTATCCTGAACTGGACTGATCACATGTTCATCCCTTTCGATCTCTTGGTAGAAGGGAAAGTGGTTAGGAAGGGTCCTCCTAAAGTCGGTGTTCGCATGAAACAGGACTGGAAAAAAATAAGTAACAACCCAGACCTACAGCGGATTGCAGGGGAAGGTAAACCCATACCGACTGGTGTTACGGAGATAGATAATAAAAATTTTAACCATTGGATCGCTGAAATTTGCGGACCACCTAAGGTGATTAATTCTAGCAAAATACATAATAAAAAAAAGTCCGCACCCTGGTTCTCACTCTCCCTAAAGGAGAAACATATTGAGGTTAGAATACTGGAGAGGAAATGGCGCCGCTTATATATAGCAGAGGAACTCAGCCATTACAAAGAAGCTAGGAGGCAGTACCATGCACAGATCAAAAAGGCCAAAAAAGAATACTATTTAAAAGCAATCAATTCCTCTAATAACGAACAGAAGGAGATATTTAAAATAGTCAATGACTTTATGAATCCTTAGGTTTCTCCTATTAGAGATCCCTCCCTCCCTCACCCTATGTAACTCGATTGCAAACTTTTTTGAGCAGAAAATATTAGGTCTCACCAAAGACTTCCCTGAACAACCGAATGTCATCTGGGAAGAGGAAGCTGAAATGGGTACTGGGATGGTGCATTTCAGTAATTTCTTACCCACCAGCCTAGAGGCCTCTCGTCAATTGATATTATCCAGCAAATCTGGCTCTCCTTTTGACCCCTGTCCCCCCATGCTGTTGCATGCCTTGGTAGATACGGTAAACCCGATCATTAACAACATCATCAATTCCTCTCTGTCCTCTGCTGGGATCCCGCCGGAATGGAAACTGGCGGCGGTGAAACCTCTGCAAAAAAAGCCCTTAGCAGACCCCTCAACACTCTCCAATCTTCGCCCTATCTCTCTGCTTCCGCTGCTTTTTAAACTCACTGAAACAGCGGTGAATAATCAACTGACTAAGTTTCTGGGGGATGAGGATATTCTGCACCCCAATCAATCTTGGTTCAGGGCGTCGCACTCCACAGAATCTGCTCTCCTGTTTACTGTAGAGACTTTGAAGACTGCCATGGATCAAGGGAAGAAGGCTGTCCTTATTCCACTTGATCTATCGGCGGCCTTCGATACGGTGTCACACTCCGTACTGATTGGCCGTCTAGTAGCCGCAGGGGTAGCAGGGACTGTGCTGGATTGGTTAAAGAACTTTCTCAGCCACAGGAGACAAGTCACGGTGCTGGGGGAACACTGCTCTGAAGAAAAAGCTACGCAAACAGGGGTGCCTCAGGGTTCAAGTTTGAGCCCGGTACTCTTCAATCAGTACGTCACCCCCCTGATTGAGCTGATTACATCTTTTCACATCAGCACTATATCGTATGCTGATGATACTCAGCTCATTCTTGTACTAGACGGGGAAACGGTGAAGGCAGAGATTGCCTCGCCGCAACCTTCGCCTGGATGAGCAAAAATCATCTAAAATGTAATACTGGGAAGACCGGAATTCTACTGTTTGGGCCCCAAAACCCTTTTTCCCCTAGATTATGGTGGCCACGAGACGCAGAGATCCCCCCTAACACTATTGACACGGCCCGCAACCTATGGATTAGGTTTGACGAAGCACTGTTATTCAAACAACAAGCAGGGGCTGTGACAGGGTCATGTTTCAGTATCATCAGGGGACTTAGAAAGTTCTTTGGCTTTCTTCCATTGGCAGCCAGGAAGACGGTGGCGGTAGCACTCATAACATCTCGTCTGGACTACTGCAATAGCCGATATGCAGGATTAAATAGATCAGTCCTGCATAGGTTGCAGTTCGTCCAGAATGCTGCCGCCCGTCTGGTCCTAAACTGGCCGTGGAGGTCATCTGCCTCGGCTGCGCTTAGGGCCTTGCACTGGCTGCCCGTCCACAAACGTATACTGTTCAAAATCTTGGTGATCACTTTCAGAGCATACCATCAGCAAGGACCCAAGTATTTTCTCCCTTGGTTCAGACGCTATGTACCGGCTCGTACCCTCAGATCTGCCAACATGAACATGCTGTTGATCCCAACATTTAGGCTGTCCACGAAGGGAGGAAAATCTCTCGGAACACTGGGTACTAGAGCCTGGAATAAGCTTCCACCCAATTTGCGACTTATCCCCTCTGAGAGCAATTTCAGGAAGGCCTTGAAAACTTGTATCTTCAACCTCCCAGATACAGTATGCATGACTCTGGTATAGATATGGGAAGATTAGCGTAGACGAGACTGATGTGTGAGTAACTTTCTCCGGCCTTTCCATCTAGGCTACGGGCTACAGCGCCAAGATGCTCCTTGGAGTGATAGCTGCGCTCTATAAAAGTATATTTACATTACATTACATTACATTACATTGAAAACCTTGAATGAAGAGTCAAATGGAATATGTACAGAGTTGAGTCAGTGAACAATCAGGTCAATACAAGGTAAATTTGGTGTATGTATTCATTTTGAAACTCGAACTGGATGAAATGATAAGTGTAAGTCTTGAGTTGGCCCAAATATATTTTTTACAACTAAATAAACTGTTGTTTACGAGGAAGGACCATACTAGATGAGCAAGGCAGGCTAATGATAAGTCAATAGATTTAGCTAAAAGGTATGAAGTGGATTTGGAGCAGACAAAGGCTTTACAAAAGAGCCACTGACTCTCTTTCTCTGATCAGGACATAGAGAATATAAGAGTACCAGGATTGAAAATGTAAATTTGAGAGTTGATACAGAGCATTTGGATTTGGAATACACTAGATAAATCAGAGCTCAAGTGGTCAAGGACGAAGGGTCCTAAGAGATCCATGAGGGAACCGCCTCCTTTAGGAGAAAGAGGAACGAGTTCCACAGGTCTCCCCTTATAGGATGTACCTAGCTTAGGTTACGATCATGTGCCTTAGAGTAGAAATTATATTGTGCCATTAAAAAAAGATTTTCTGCAATTGGGAGAGAAGCCTGTGGAGGGGTTCAAACACGTTGATCGATCAGTAAACATTTCAAAGGTACTGTGGACTGATTTGAATACCTTATTTGATGTTGTTCCAAGTGATTTGTGGTCTGCATGCAAAATAGGTATGGAATGGCCTGAAAGACCCAATCAATACACCAATATTTCCACTACGCCTTAATTTAGGGATCAAATTCATTTCATATTCTGCTGTTCTCAAAGCATTGATGTTTTGTGTTAGAATTGGAGATCCCTGTAAAAGAAGCAGTGGTGGAATTATTAACTCTCCAAAACAAGAAAGGCGAATTGCCCTGGTTTCATAGGGTCAGGGAGTGGCTGCATAGGCCGGGCTTGGATAAGATGTGGGAGGCCCCTCGTTCTATTGCAAAAAGAATGACCCCTTTGCTAAAGAAGAGATATTGGGATTTTATAAACTCCTCCTGTAATGATACTGTAGCACGTGGCACATTAACCCTGCAATTTTTAAATGTTAAAAGCTGTTTTAACTGTGACATGTATATGGAGGAAATTGAACTACCCCTGGAACGAGCCCTTTTCTATTCAGTTCAGGTTAGGGACTCTTCCATTAAATGAATGGAAAACATCTGGGCAAATGCTTTAAACTCTCCCATGTGCCCATCCTGTCAAACTGCGTAAGAGACCATAGAGCACTTTATTTTGTTGTGCCCTGCGTATGGAAGCATAAGGAAAACATGGATTATTCCAGCCTGCCAACTGCTTTGTTTCTCACGCCCCTCCGAAGCACTACGCATATTCAGGTCAAACACAACAACGTGGATTGTCTTTGTAATAACTAGATACCTGTTATATGCCTGGTGGCAGAGATCGAAAGCTCTGTCGCAATAAGTGCTGGGGTTAGACTGGTCTTAATATATGTGTCTTTGTATCTGTATTTCTATTTTCAGAGTTGTAAAACTGTAACTTTTTATATCTAATTGACAGTTGATTTAAGCAAGGTTTTAAATCATTATTTTAAGAAATGTTCTTAAATGTATTATGTGATAATGTGTGCATTTGAGATTTATTGCTAGTTATGATCATGCTATTGGTCGATCAATAAAAAAAAAACCTAAAGAGATGGTTCATGCACTCTATGAGAAATTGTTACAGGCATTTAAACAGCATAGCGGGATTGAGATGTTGGAACCTAAAGATATGGAACAATTTGTTTCCAGATTTGTGAGAGGACTGAGATCTGATATTAGTATGATGATTCAACAGCATTGGATATGTCGGCAGAGTAAGTGAATCAATTAGATTTTACATTATGCCAAGAACTGTCATGATGAGATTGAGATGAAACAGACAAGGCTTAAGGAGAAGCGGATGATAGTGCAGATGAAGGCTCCTCAGAGGGGTAAACAGAATCAGCCCTTTATGGAAAATGAGGCCGCTATGTAGGGTGTTTCTCAGCAGGGAGCTTCTAGGCTGCAAGGTGGAGGAGGTATCCAGTCACAGGGTAGAGGTTGAGATATTCCTATTGACCCAAGTACTGAGATTGATGTGGCCACCTTGAAAAAGTCTAATTATGGCACTATTGTAATAGCAAGAACAAAATGTAGGGTTTGCCCAGCCTCAGAATAGTAACCCTTTGCCATCGCAAAATGGACCAGGACCTCAAAACTTCAATGTGCCCCAAGGTCCGCTGATACAAGTCCCACAAGCCCCAACGCCACAGCAGAATGCTAATAACTCTAGATTCAATTCAGATCAGATTCTAAACATGAACCTGAATTTTTTACAGAACCAAAATATAGCTCTGCAGTTTCCTGTATTAGAGGTGGTAGAAAGATACGGTTCTGATCAGTCCTCCTAACACTGCCTGAGAGGGGAGGAAGATTGTGCACTTGCCACAGTCTTAGAGGTAGACCAGAGTGGCCCATTTGTAGATGCTGAGGTAGATGGCCACGCCGTGACCCGCTCTACTGTGAGAATAGGGGAGATTGCGAACCCACCCCTCTCGAGAAGGTGAATCCAAGTTGTGGGAGTGACAAGTAAGCAGACGCCAAGTCCCTTGACAGAAGAGGTGCCTGTAAAAAAAGGCTCCTTTGATGAAAATAATCAGCTTGTGGTGTGCAATTCGAGCCCTGTGTGTCTTTTGGTACGTAACTTGTGCAAGTTGAATTGCATCATTTATTGCACACCAAGTGGCACAGAACTTCTGACAAATGATGAGGACATTGCTTTCAAGATAGAGAATCAGAATTTAGCTGTTGCAATATTCCCAATGATGACAGTTGATGAGTTGCCGGCAGTGGCAGCTGGCACGGATCGGGATTGGCAGGGCGGAGAGTGGGGGGTGAGGAGGAGTCAGGGGGTAAAGTAAAGAAAATAAAAACGTACCTTACCTCCTCGCCGCTCGTTGTCCCTCCACTCTGCAGGGAGCACACCCAGGCTCCCCTGACCAATCACAACGCTGCAATGCAGCTTTTTTTTTTAAGTTTCAAAAACCTTTATTGTATTTGAAAGCATGGTACATTAATGCAATAAAGAACAAGCATTTATACAACATATGATACGGCAGAATAATGGCATCTTCCCATGCAAATCACTGTGCAGTAACATTAATTTATCATAAAGTCCACATTATAAATGACCCCAACTCCCACCCACCCTGGAACTCCCTACTGGAAGTGCTGAGAGACAAGCATCCGAAGTAGTTAACATAGAACAATCTTGAATACTCTGTCTGAAGAAGAAGGCCCACCCGTCTTTTATATCACAATGTAGCTGTACAGTCTGGTGGGTATAGCAACCCAATAACATTGTCTGAGGGGGATCATCAGTAGGCCGCAGCAAAGGAGTCCAGTAATGTCGAAGGCCTTTAGCACAATCAGTGGTCATGCAAGGAGCATGGAGCAAATATATACGGTATTGAAACATATATTGCAGAAAATCACGATGTACAATTGTTAGGCATTTCCTCCCCTTCCAGTTCTTCGTCCTCCTCTACCCGCTGTCGAAGAAGATACGCTGTGAATGGCGCCCAAATGTCTTTTGGATGCGACCGCAAGGGCAGGAGTTCTGCATAGTCATGTAGTCTTTCCTGCCACGTTGTCATGGAACTGAGCCAGCATTTAAATTTGGGAGCCCTCCCCCGTCCCCATCGACAAGCAACTAAGCGTTTGGCAAGTAAAAGACTCAGGGCTAGGAATTTCCTGTGAACAGTATCAACAGGCTGTGTAAGGCCCAGTAGCGCCTCGAGTGGACAAGGTGACATAGTTGTTCCTAGCATGTCAGCAAGACCAGTGAAGACTTGTTCCCAATAATTGGCAATTTGGGGGCAAGACCAGGCCAGGTGGAAGAAGTCAGCGTCATCTGCGCCGCAGCGTTCGCAGGAAGCTGTCTCATGCAATTGAAATCTATGCAGTCTGGCAGGAGTATGGTATAGGCGGTATAAGAATTTGTAATGAATGAGCCTTAATCTATTGTTGCCGGTAATCGCGTGTGTGTGAATACAGCTGTTGTCCCACTGTTCATCAGTCAGTGGTTCAGCCAGATCCTTATCCCATTCTTTTCTGGCCCTGAGAGTAGTAGAGCTGGGTGCGGCTTGTACATGTTTGTATAGCATAGAGACAATATGGCGCCGGGCCTCTGGTTGCACTATAGCATGGAGTGGAGCAAAGACATCCGGTTCGGTGGGAAACGTCGGGGTAAGGGCGCGAACGTTTTGCCGCAGTCTAGTAAAATAAAAAGGTACCCATGACGGAGGGGGACGTCCCCCCAAAAAAGTGTTCCACGGTGCGGAAAGTACCCTGTGTATATAAATCACCCCAAGTGCGAAGTCCCAGCTTTTTGAGCATTTTGTGACAGAGTACTTCGCAAGTGACAGGCAGTCAAGGGTCGTTCGTCAAAGGAAGGTGGTGTTGAGAATATTAAAATGAGCAATCTAGAGAGTGTGCTATACGGGTCCAGGCCAGCACCGTACAATCCACAGTGGAGGGTTCACGGTCTCTCTGTCTTACCGGGGTATGAATGTAACCCGTAGGGACCACGGGAGCCATATGCCCATCCTCGATGGCCAGGTGCGCCATGTATGGTGGCGGGTGGAACCAGTAGGCGCCGAAATGCGCCTGTGCACAAACATAATATTTTTCAAAGTTGGGCACCTCAAACCCTCCCTGGTGAAAGGGGAGCATAAGTGTAGTGAGGCTGAGTCGTGCTTGTTTCCCACCCCAATTCAGCCTAGTGATCTGGGAATTGAGGGAGCGAAAGAAGAACCTGCCTGGGTTATACGGAATATTAACAAATAAATAAAGCAATTTTGGTAAGAGTATCAATTTGATCAGCGCGATGCGACCTGCCATAGAGAGGGGGAGATGCAGCCATTTGGTCATATTATCAGTGATTTTATCTAGCGCAGTGCCATAGTTGGCCCTCATCAGTGCATCTTTGTCCCTAGTGATTCAAATGCCCAGGTATTTCAATTCGTCCTGTTCCCACACAAGAGGGTAGTCGAGTTGGAATGGGGAAGTGCTGTCAGTTAGTGGAAAAATTGCGGATTTGGACCAGTTCATTTGTACCCCTGCAATGCCACCAAATTTTGTGATTTCACGCAGCACAGGATTCAAATTGTCTCGGGGCTTTTCTATATAGAGCGTCATGTCGTCTGCGTAGAGGGAAATGAGTAATTGACGGGATGGGTATATGAGGGAGCGGGGATTGTGCTTTTGGTGGAGCATTGCAGCCAGTGGCTCGATCGCAATCTCGAAAAGGATGGGAGATAAAGGGCATCCTTGGCGGGTGCCCCTCTGGACAGAAAACGGGGTGGATCTGGCACCATTGAGTAACACCGTAGCCGTGGGCTGGTGGTAGAGCAGTTTCACCCAATCCAAAAAACTAAAAGGCAGCTCCTTATATTGCAGTGTGCCGAACAGGTAATCCCATTCTAATGAATCGAAGGCCTTTGTGGCGTCTAAGAATACTGCCACTGCATCACATCTGGGGTTGATGTCTTGTAGCACAGCGTGGAGGGTGCAGAGATTATAGGAGGTCACCCGGTTCGGCACAAATCCAGCTTGGTCCGGCAGCACCATTTTCTCCATAAAGAGATTAAGGCGAGTTGCCAGTACTTTAGCGAGAATCTTGGTGTCACAGTTCAGCAGGGAGAGCAGGCGGTAGGAGTCACAGTGAGTGGGGTCCTTGCCTGGTTTGAGTAGGGAGGTAATAAGAGCTTCACGCATAGTGCAGGGTAGACTACCTTCTTCAAACGCGGCATAATATACTTGCTTCAATGTTGGAGCTGGGGGCAAAGAGTTTATAAAAATCAATAGGGAGGCCATCTGATCCGGGAGCCTTGCCCGATCTCATGCTCATTATAGCCTCGGTTATTTCATCTAGTTCTAATTCCAGATGAAGGAATTTCTGTTGGATTTTCCCTAGCCATGCTAGCGCAACGTCTGAAAAGTATGCAGGCAGGTCAAGAGTTTCAGTTCTCTGTGAGGAGTATAATGTTTGGTAGTGGTTACGAAAGGTGCGAAGTTGGTCAGGGAGATTTCTGTGCACATTTCCTGCGTCGTCGTGTATTTCAGCGACATAATTGGTAAATCTGGGGGGTTTAATAGAGTTTGCTAGCGCTTTCCCCGGTCTATCTCCCTCGCCATAGATTCGGGGCATGTGGGGGCAGCCTAGGAATTTACCCTCCCTGTAGGCTAGCTGTGTGTATTCTGACAATTTGTCGCGAATACGGGCATTAATCGAAAGGTCCGTCGGGTTGCGGCTCAGTGAACCCTCTAGGTCTTGCAGTTCAGTTTGTAATTTGTGCAGGTCCGTACGAAGGGATTTTAAAATTCCTCCACCTTTGGCTATGCACCAGCCTCTAACTGTCACCTTAAGGCTTCCCAGAGGGTGATTATGCTCTCCACAGAGGAGATGTTGCGTTAAAAAAACTCCCTCACTTCCTGTTCCAATTCGGCCTGAAAAGCTGCATCTCGGAGATGTGATGGGTTGAGCCGCCAAGACAGGTATGGGGAACAGTCAAGGGGGAGCTGCAGTTCAAGAAGGACAGGGGAGTGGTCAGAGAAAGTACGGGTCAGGTGAGCAGCTCGGGTTAGCCAAGGAGTGACTCCCGCAGAGACAAAGATGTAATCTAGACGTGCCCAGGTTGAATGTGAGGTAGAGAAGTGGGTACCTTCACAAACGGTAGGGTGTAAGTGTCTCCATGTGTCAGTTAATTTACCATCTTCAATGATGCTACCGAGTGTGCGCTGAGTGTTGGTGTAGTGCGAGGGGAGTGGCCTTGACCTATCTAAGCTTGGCCTAAACGCGGTATTAAAATCGCTGCCCCAAATCACATGTGCAATACCCAGCGTCTGGATTTTGCCCCATAGTGTAAGCAGTGCCGCGGGATTGCCCACATTGGGGCCATAGAAATTAGCAAACAAGACATCCTGCTTGTGTAAACGTCCCCAAATTAGACAAAACCTGCCCTCCCTATCAGTGTCTATCCCACCAAGAATGAACGCCACCCGCGTTTCATAAGCACTGTAACCCCCCTTGAGTAGCTAGAATAAGACGAGAAGGCGCGGTTAGTGGCCCACCTGGTCGCGAATTGTGTTTTGGTGCGAGGAGCGAGGTGTGTCTCCTGTAAGAGTGCTATATTCACTCCGTGCCTGTCGAGGTAGCCAATAATCTGTCTACACTTTCTGGGTTCATTAAGGCCTCGGACGTTCCAAGAGATTATTTTAATAGTCTGTTGTGCACTAGTGTCCCCCATATCTCGCATTAGGTGTCATGGTACATAACTGTAAGCAAGCACGTGTAGAAACTGCAGCAAGCGTATACAGGAGTGGCCTAATTCCAGACATGGAGCATAAAAAAGACATAAACCATACTTCAGCAGAGTGTAAAAAACATTACAATCCCCCTTCCCACCTCCCACACCGGCGACCCTAACTTGCCGGGAAAAAAGAGCCCCCCCAAGGAATAACAACCCATTGCAAAAGAAAAGGAGGGGAAATAGAAAAACAACAGTACTTTCCAGAGTCAAAGTAAAGAGGGAACAGGGGATCGCCCTAACATGGGGGGGAGAAGATTCACTAGGGGCACTCGACCTGCCCTTACATCTCCTTTCTTTCACCCACTTGTGCCAAGGCCCAGGCAAGGCTCTCGACAGTGGGACAGAGATTAAACCTGAGCTGTAGCGAAGAGCTTTGAGACGAAAAAATATATAACAAGCATTTACAATGCAATGGTTTTGCCTTTGTTAAAGTTAGAGCTATTGGCATTGCTCTTGACACTCTGAAGCTCCACTCTGCACTCTGAAGCTCCACTCTGCACTCTGAAGCTCCACTCTGCACTCTGAAGCTCCACTCTGAAGCTCCACTCTGAAGCTCCACTCTGAAGCTCCACTCTGAAGCTCCACCCTGAAGCTGCACTCTGAAGCTGCACTCTGAAGCTCCACTCTGAAGCTCCACTCTGCACTCTGAAGCTCCACTCTGAATCTGAACTCTGAAGCTCCACTCTGAATCTGCACTCTGAAGCTCCACTCTGCACTCTGAAGCTCCACTCTGAATCTGAACTCTGAAGCTCCACTCTGAATCTGCATTCTGAAGCTCCACTCTGAATCTGCACTCTGAATCTGCACTCTGAAGCTCCACTCTGCACTCTGAAGCTCCACTCTGCACTCTGAAGCTCCACTCTGCACTCTGAAGCTCCACTCTGAATCTCCACTCTGCACTCTGAAGCTGCACTCTGAATCTCCACTCTGAAGCTCCACTCTGAAGCTCCACTCTGAAGCTCCACTCTGAAGCTGCACTTTGAAGCTCCACTCTGAAGCTCCACTCTGAAGCTCCACTTTGAAGCCCCACTTTGAAGCTCCACTCTGAAGCTCCACTCTGAAACTCCACTCTGAAGCTCCACTCTGAAGCTCCGCTCTGAAGCTCCGCTCTGAAGCTCCACTCTGAAGCTCCGCTCTGAAGCTCCGCTCTGCACTCTGAAGCTCCACTCTGAAGCTCCACTCTGCACTCTGAAGCTTCACTCTGAAGCTCCACTCTGCACTCTGAAGCTCCACTCTGAAGCTCCACTCTGCACTCTGAAGCTCCACTCTGAAGCTCCACTCTGCACTCTGAAGCTCCACTCTGAATCTGCACTCTGAAGCTCCACTCTGCACTCTGAAGCTCCACTCTGAAGCTCCACTCTGCACTCTGAAGCTCCACTCTGAAGCTCCACTCTGCACTCTGAAGCTCCACTCTGAAGCTCCACTCTGCACTCTGAAGCTCCACTCCGCACTCTGAAGCTCCACTCTGAAGCTCCACTCTGAAGCTCCACTCTGAAGCTCCACTCTGAAGCTCCACTCTGAAGCTGCACTCTGAAGCTCCACTCTGAAGCTCCACTCTGAAGCTCCACTTTGAAGCTCCACTCTGAAGCTCCACTCTGCACTCTGAAGCTCCACTCTGAAGCTCCGCTCTGAAGCTCCGCTCTGAAGCTCCACTCTGAAGCTCCACTCTGAAGCTCCACTCTGCACTCTGAAGCTCCGCTCTGAAGCTCCGCTCTGAAGCTCCACTCTGCACTCTGAAGCTCCACTCTGAAGCTCCACTCTGCACTCTGAAGCTCCACTCTGAAGCTCCACTCTGCACTCTGAAGCTCCACTCTGAAGCTCCACTCTGCACTCTGAAGCTCCACTCTGAAGCTCCACTCTGCACTCTGAAGCTCCACTCCGCACTCTGAAGCTCCACTCTGAAGCTCCACTCTGCACTCTGAAGCTCCACTCTGCACTCTGAAGCTCCACTCTGAAGCTCCACTCTGAAGCTCCACTCTGAAGCTCTACTCTGCACTCTGAAGCTCCACTCTGAAGCTCCACTCTGAAGCTCCACTCTGAAGCTCCACTCTGAAGCTCCACTCTGCACTCTGAAGCTCCACTCTGAAGCTCCACTCGGAAGCTCCACTCTGAAGCTCCACTCTGAAGCTCCACTCTGAAGCTCCACTCTGAAGCTCCACTCTGCAGCTCCACTCTGCACTCTGAAGCTCCACTCTGCACTCTGAAGCTCCACTCTGAAGCTCCACTCTGCACTCTGAAGCTCCACTCTGAAGCTCCACTCTGCACTCTGAAGCTCCACTCTGAAGCTCCACTCTGCACTCTGAAGCTCCACTCTGAAGCTCCACTCTGCACTCTGAAGCTCCACTCTGAATCTGCACTCTGAAGCTCCACTCTGAAGCTCCACTCTGAAGCTCCACTCTGAAGCTCCACTCTGAAGCTCCACTCTGCACTCTGAAGCTCCACTCTGAAGCTCCACTCTGCACTCTGAAGCTCCACTCTGAATCTGCACTCTGAAGCTCCACTCTGAATCTGCAATCTGAAGCTCCACTCTGCACTCTGAAGCTCCACTCTGAATCTGCACTCTGAAGCTCCACTCTGCACTCTGAAGCTCCACTCTGAATCTGCACTCTGAAGCTCCACTCTGAAGCTCCACTCTGAAGCTCCACTCTGAAGCTCCACTCTGAAGCTCCACTCTGAAGCTCCACTCTGAAGCTCCACTCTGCACTCTGAAGCTCCACTCTGAAGCTCCACTCTGAAGCTCCACTCTGAAGCTCCACTCTGAAGCTCCACTCTGCACTCTGAAGCTCCACTCTGAAGCTCCACTCTGAAGCTCCACTCTGAAGCTCTACTCTGAAGCTCTACTCTGCACTCTGAAGCTCCACTCTGAAGCTCCACTCTGAAGCTCCACTCTGAAGCTCCACTCTGAAGCTCCACTCTGAAGCTCCACTCTGCACTCTGAAGCTCCACTCTGAAGCTCCACTCTGAAGCTCCACTCTGAAGCTCCACTCTGAAGCTCCACTCTGAATCTGCACTCTGGAGCTCCACTCTCCACTCTGAAGCTCCACTCTGAAGCTCCACTCTGAAGCTCCACTCTGAAGCTCCACTCTGAAGCTCCACTCTGCACTCTGAAGCTCCACTCTGAAGCTCCACTCTGAAGCTCCACTCTGAAGCTCCACTCTGAAGCTCCACTCTGCACTCTGAAGCTCCACTCTGAAGCTCCATTCTGCACTCTGAAGCTCCACTCTGAAGCTCCACTCTGAAGCTCCACTCTGAAGCTGCACTCTGAAGCTGCACTCTGAAGCTGCACTCTGAAGCTGCACTCTGAAGCTGCACTCTGAAGCTCCACTCTGAAGCTCCACTCTGAAGCTCCACTCTGAAGCTCCACTCTGCACTCTGAAGCTCCACTCTGAAGCTCCACTCTGAAGCTCCACTCTGAAGCTCTACTCTGAAGCTCTACTCTGCACTCTGAAGCTCCACTCTGAAGCTCCACTCTGAAGCTGCACTCTGAAGCTGCACTCTGAAGCTGCACTCTGAAGCTGCACTCTGAAGCTGCACTCTGAAGCTGCACTCTGAAGCTCCACTCTGAAGCTCCACTCTGAAGCTCCACTCTGAAGCTCCACTCTGAAGCTCTACTCTGCACTCTGAAGCTCCACTCTGAAGCTCCACTCTGAAGCTCCACTCTGAAGCTCCACTCTGAAGCTCCACTCTGAAGCTCCACTCTGCACTCTGAAGCTCCACTCTGAAGCTCCACTCTGCACTCTGAAGCTCCACTCTGAAGCTCCACTCTGAATCTGCACTCTGAAGCTCCACTCTGCACTCTGAAGCTCCACTCTGAAGCTCCACTCGGAAGCTCCACTCGGAAGCTCCACTCGGAAGCTCCACTCTGAAGCTCCACTCTGAAGCTCCACTTTGAAGCTCCACTCTGAAGCTCCACTCTGAAGCTCCACTCTGAAGCTCCACTCTGAAGCTCCACTCTGCACTCTAAAGCTCCATTCTGAAGCTCCACTCTGCACTCTGAAGCTCCACTCTGAAGCTCCACTCTGCACTCTGAAGCTCCACTCTGAAGCTCCACTCTGAAGCTCCACTCTGCACTCTGAAGCTCCACTCTGAAGCTCCACTCTGCACTCTGAAGCTTCGCTCTGAAGCTCCGCTCTGAAGCTCCACTCTGAAGCTCCACTCTGAAGCTCCGCTCTGAAGCTCCACTCTGAAGCTCCTCTCTGCACTCTGAAGCTCCACTCTGAAGCTCCACTCTGCACTCTGAAGCTCCACTCTGAAGCTCCACTCTGCACTCTGAAGCTCCACTCTGAAGCTCCACTCTGCACTCTGAAGCTCCACTCTGAAGCTCCACTCTGAAGCTCCACTCTGAAGCTCCACTCTGCACTCTGAATCTGCACTCTGAAGCTCCACTCTGCACTCTGAAGCTCCACTCTGAAGCTCCACTCTGCACTCTGAATCTGCACTCTGAAGCTCCACTCTGCACTCTGAAGCTCCACTCTGAATCTGCACTCTGAAGCTCCACTCTGAAGCTCCACTCTGAAGCTCCACTCTGAAGCTCCACTCTGAAGCTCCACTCTGCACTCTGAAGCTCCACTCTGAAGCTCCACTCTGCACTCTGAAGCTCCACTCTGAAGCTCCACTCTGCACTCTGAAGCTCCACTCTGAAGCTCCACTCTGAAGCTCCACTCGGAAGCTCCACTCGGAAGCTCCACTCTGAAGCTCCACTCGGAAGCTCCACTCGGAAGCTCCACTCTGAAGCTCCACTCGGAAGCTCCACTCGGAAGCTCCACTCTGCACTCTGAATCTGCACTCTGAAGCTCCACTCTGCACTCTGAAGCTCCACTCTGAAGCTCCACTCTGCACTCTGAAGCTCCACTCTGCACTCTGAAGCTCCACTCTGAAGCTCCACTCGGAAGCTCCACTCTGAAGCTCCACTCGGAAGCTCCACTCGGAAGCTCCACTCGGAAGGTCCACTCGGAAGCTCCACTCTGAAGCTCCACTCGGAAGCTCCACTCTGAAGCTCCACTCTGAAGCTCCACTCTGAAGCTCCACTCTGAAGCTCCACTCTGCACTCTGAAGCTCCACTCTGAAGCTCCACTCTGAAGCTCCACTCTGAAGCTCCACTCTGCACTCTGAAGCTCCACTCTGCACTCTGAAGCTCCACTCTGAAGCTCCACTCTGCACTCTGAAGCTCCACTCTGAAGCTCCACTCTGAAGCTCCACTCTGAAGCTCCACTCTGAAGCTCCACTCTGCACTCTGAAGCTCCACTCTGAAGCTCCACTCTGAAGCTCCACTCTGAAGCTCTACTCTGAAGCTCTACTCTGCACTCTGAAGCTCCACTCTGAAGCTCCACTCTGAAGCTCCACTCTGAAGCTCCACTCTGAAGCTCCACTCTGCACTCTGAAGCTCCACTCTGAAGCTCCACTCTGAAGCTCCACTCTGAAGCTCTACTCTGAAGCTCCACTCTGAAGCTCCACTCTGAAGCTCCACTCTGAAGCTCCACTCTGCACTCTGCACTCTGCACTCTGCACTCTGGAATCTGGAATCTGAATCTCCACTCTGCACTCTGAATCTCCACTCTGCACTCTGCACACGCAATTTTGGGTGGGCGACAGGTAAAACACCAAGGCTGTCTAACCTTGATTCCACCTCATATCTCTTTCATGAACCACCATACATGTCCTGCCCATTTATTTCACTCATGCATGGGTTTTTTAATCCCTGCTTTCTTCCTTTGTCAGCGTTTTACCGTCATTTTCTTTATCAGTCTTCACCCCGTTTCTCTCTCTTATTTTGGATGGAGGCTGGTGTTAAAACAATAATAAGTACGGGTTTTCAAATACGAGCGCTGGTGGACCCCTGCAACCAGCTCAGCTGCTCAAAGTAAGCACGGTATAATCTTCATGCCTCCTACTTTCCCTGCAGCCAACCATCTCCTCGGATGACGGGCTGCCGGCGATACCTCCCTGCAGCTTGGTTTGACCTTCATGCCCTTTCCCGGCGGGTGCCCTCAATCCCGGACCAGATTCGGGGGCGTTCCCGAGAAGAGGCTTTCGGCTGACGTAGCCAAAAGCCAAAGAATCTCGGGAACGCCCCCGTGTCTGGTCCGGCATTGACGGACAGGCCCCTCGTCCAATGGCTAGGCTCCATTTATGGAGCCAGCCAATGAATGACGAGGGCCGACCCAAACCCACACACAGTACTCATTAGGTTTTTGCCTGCGCAAAAAAGATGCGCAGAGCGCATCTTTTTGGCGAGGCAAAACCTAAAAAGGAATAAAGGCAGTCTTATACATCACGAGGATTGATCACGGCATCCTAGCTGAACAGACAAGCAAGGCGTCCATGCAGGTCAGCAGAGAATTGTTGAATTCAGTCTTGTTGGGAGAGAGGAGACGGCGACCTGGAACGACCACCTGATTCCGCAGAGCCGGAGGGGGCCCTGCTATACTTCTTGAGGTAGTCCTCCGCCTGTTGCTGTGAGGTGAAAAAAAACTGTTTTCCTCGGTGCGTTATTTTTAATTTTGCTGGGTAGAGCATTGCATATGGGATTTCCAGAGATTGTAGTTTCTTCTTCACGCCTGTGAACTTGCGACGTGCTTCATGAACGGCGGGGGTAAAGTCTGGGTAGAAAGACAGGGTGGTATTCTCGAATGGCACCTGCTGTTTTTCCCGGGCTAGTTGGAGAAGGGTATCTCGGTCTCAATAGTTCAGAAACCGCGCAATGATTGGCCTGGGGGGCGCCCCAGGAGGAGCGCGAGCAGCAAGGGAGCGGGGTGCCCTTTCGACTATTAGGTGCATGGAGAATGCCTCTCTACCGAACAGGTCGCCAATCAAATGTTCAATGAAGTCTTCCATTTTGCCCGTGTTGGTCGATTCCGCAAGGCCCAAAATGGGGACGTTGTTTCGTCGAGACCTGGCTGGAATAACAGGCGAGGAGGCCGGATATAGTGGGCAATGACTGTATTTTATTTCAAAGGTGCACTCAGTAGTGTAAGGAAAGGCAGAGGAAACAAAGGTATGGCACCACTGGACGACGTCTCGGTCTGGTCCGGGGTCACACTGGGGTCTTGGTTCTTCGAGGAGGTCCGGATCTGGCGTGGTCCTCAGAGGTTATTGGGAGAAAAGAAGAAAAAAGAGGAGCTGTTAGTCCGATCGGACTTTACTGAGCGCGAACCGTAACCAACACCAGGGTTATGGTGAGGGATTTAGAAACGATCGTGAGGGAGGGAGGTAGGGTTGGGTCCGAATAAGAAAGGATGGAAGTACAGAGAGAAAGGGTGTCCTGTGAGGGGTTCGTGAGGGGAGACGCTATATCTACAAGTGCTGTACAGGGTGAATAAGTGCTATACAAGTAATTAAAGTGATAGCTCGAGGCAGGGTGATACTAAAGAGAGTTTATATACAATGCACCTATTGTGCTACAGGGGCTGTACTCGGGTACTCACACGCTCCGCCGCAACTCTCCAGTGAGTTGCGGCCGCTCTCCAGCCACCTCCTGCGGACTCCACCAGTCCTCGCTCCACACGTCTTCTTCTTCTGTCGCCTTCTCTGCCACCGCTCCGGACTGAGTCTCCTGCCACGAGATCGCTGCTCCGACGCGGGTCTGGTCTCTGCTTCCGGCTTTTCCAGCATACGGGTCCAGGTTTGAGGAGGGACTTCCGGGGTCATGGTGGGGTGCTTCCGGTGAGAGGACATTCCCGATTGGTTCCTGGAAATCAGGACAGAGGGGTGGGGTTCTGGTTGTTAAGGATGTATCCAGGGACACCTCGGGTCGGCTTCCGGGAGGGGCGATTGTCCGAAGAGATGCGGCCCAAGCGTGGTAAGGGAAGACGCCGCATCACATCCCCTTCCCCTAGCTGTCCTTCTTGTACGGGTTGGGGTCATGGGGTATCTGGAGAGGAAATCAGCATTTCCCTGTTCTCTCCCCTTCCGGTGTATGGTTTTGAACCTAAACGGTTGTAAAGATAGAAACCAACGGAGGACCCGGTCATTGTGACCTTTGTTTCGGGCCATCCACTCCAAAGGGGCATGGTCCGTATAAATAAGGAATTCCCGCCCTTCCAGATAATAGCGTAGCCTCTCAACAGCCCACTTAATGGCGAGGGCTTCTTTTTCCACAACTGCATAGTTCATTTCCCTGGGATATAGTTTTCGACTTAGATACAGGATCGGTTTCTCATTCCCGTGTTCGTCTTTTTGGGAAAGAACAGCGCCTAAACCCTGGTCTGAAGCGTCAGTCTGTAACACGAATGGCCGGGAATAGTCTGGGCTAATCAACACAGGCTTGGAGGTCAAGGCAGTCGTGAGCCTGTTAAAGGCTTGCCAGAGTAGTGGTGTGGGGTTTTTCAGCGCAACGTCTGTCTTTACAGTCTTCTTTAACAAATCCGTGAGTGGGGCAGCCCTCTGGGAGAAATTGCGGATAAACCTTAAGTAATAACCGAGAAAGCCTAAGAACGCTCGGAGATCTTTTCGGGACTGGGGAAAAGGAAGGGATTGGATGGCCTCTATTTTATTTTCGTGGGGCCGGATAACTCCTTCACCTAGGAGGAAGCCAAGGTATTTTACTGTTTGGGCCGCTAGGGTGGTTTTGGCGGGGTTGATGGTAAAACCGAAGGTCCCTAGGGAGGTGACAACCTGGCGTAAGTGATCTAGGTGTTGTTCCCAGCTGTCGCTATAGATGATGATATTATCAAGGTATGCTCCAGCATACTGGGAATGGGGCCTCAGGATGTAATTCATAGCCCTTTGAAAGGTTGCTGGTGCATCGTGGAGGCCAAACGGCAACACAGTAAACTGGAACAACCCCTCAGGGGTGGAAAAGGCCGTCTTTTTTTTATCCTGCTCTTTTAGGGGTATTTGCCAGTAGCCCTTGCAAAGGTCGAGGGTGGATATGTACCTGGCTTTTCCTATTCGTTCGACCATTTCATCTACACGCGGTAGGGGGTATGTGTCGAACTTGGAGATCTTATTTACCTCGGGGAAATCGATGCAGAACCTTACTGATCCGTCGGGTTTGGGCACTAACAGAATGGGTGAATTCCAATCACTTATGGACGGTTCAATGATCCCCATATGTAACATTTGCTTGGTTTCCTGTCGTATGTCAGTTCTGCGGGCCTCCGGGACCCGGTAGGGTCGTAGGCGTACTGTCTTTCCGGGTTCTGTTTGTATGGTGTGTTCTTTAACAGAGGTACGGCCAGGGGAAGAGGAAAAACATGTTGTAGAGGCAGTAGAACAACCCAAAGGCTCTGTTTTTGGGGTTTAGTCATGTCGGGGTCAAAACAGGTCTAGAAAGGGAGAGGAGGGTGAAGGCCAGTACCCGACAGGACCAGTCGAGGTCCTTCCCATTTCTTGAGGTGGTTTATGTGGTATATCTGGGTGGTTCCCCGAGTGGGGTCTAGCTCTAACTCATAGGTGACACGGGTCACCTGTCAGAGAATAGAATAGGGACCCTGCCACTGTCCCAGCAGTTTCTGGTCGGAGGATGGCATCATTAAGAGGACTAGATCACCGACGGCAAAAGCACGGGGTTTGGAGCCTTTGTCATACTGTCGTTTTTAGGAGGCCTTACTATGTCCCGAATTAGTGAAAGGTGTGTTTTGAGGTTCTCAACGTATTCAGGGAGGGTTCGTGTACGGTCGGGTTCTGCCTCCCAGGCCTCCTGGGCCATGTCCAGAAGGGTACGGGGAGGACAACCATAAAGCAGCTCGTAGGGGGAATAGCCAGAGCTGCTCTGTGTTTTACACGGTATGGCGAACAGGGCCAATGGCAGCATCTCCTCCCACCTTTTTGCTTCTAGTGCCAACAGTTTCTTCAAAGTTAGTTTAAGGGTGGCGTTGTACCGCTCCACCAACCCGTCTGTTTGCGGGTGGTAAGCGGATGTCCGTATCTGCTTTATCCCTAGATGAGAACAAACCTGTCGCATAAGGGCGGAAACAAAAGGGGTGCCCTGATCCGTAAGGATCTCCCTGGGAAACCCTACTCTGGCAAATATTGAGATCAACGCTTTAGCTATGCTCTGGGTAGTGGGCTGACGCAGGGGTACGGCTTCAGGGAAGCGGGTGGCATAATCCATAAGGACCAGGGCGTAGCGACAACCACTTCAGGAGGGGATCAGGGCTCCTATAATGTCCATCCCGACTCTGCTGAATGGAACATCAATGAGTGGTAGGGGTTGTAGGGGGACTTCAGGTGGGCGATGCCTGCTGTTCCTCTACCAGACCGGGCACTCCCGGCAGTACTTCTTGACCTGTTGATGTACTCCGGGCCAATAGAACTTCTCTAGGATGGAAAGGCCCGTCTTTTCATCGCTAAAGTGCCCCCCCAACAGATGACTGTGCGCAAGAAAGAGGACCTTGTCCCGAAATTGCCCAAAGATCAGTAATTGGGGGATTGGCGAGGACCACCTTTCCTATTCAACAGTCCGTTCTTTGTAAAGAAATAGGGACCTACTTGCAAGGGGTCTTCATTGTCCAAGGCCTTTCCCAATGCTCCCTGCAGGATGGGGTCTTCCCTTTGCGAAGCCCGGAACTCCCTGTCCGTTTGCCAGGGATGTTCTTCAGGTAACATGGGGTAGGCAGTGGCATGACCCTTCTTCTCTTCTCTTCTCTGGGTTCGGGTCTTCCGCTGCCTAGGTGTCGGGGTTGGCGAGGGCTGGTCCCGAGAAAAAGGTGCTTCATTCCACCACTGGGTTAGTGAGTCTGTTGTGTCTTGTAGAAGTTTTGGAAGGCCTGAGTAATCACTCCCTAAAATGACTTGTTCCAGAAGGCCTGGTACGAGCCCTACCGTGAGGTCGATTCCAGGATCTATAGGATGATGAACTCGTATCTGAGTAGTCGGGTACCTCTTGGTGTCACCATGGACGCATTGAATGGTAACCATGCCAGTGGGAGATGCAACAGGAGCTGGCATGTCTTGTGGACGGAGAACACTTTGTCTGCACCCCGTGTCGGCCAAGGTGAATACGGGCTGTACATCAATGTACACCGGACAACGAAACGGGGGGGGGGGGGGAGTGCAGCCCCAGATTTAGTACAAACATAATTCTGGACGAGTCCCACCTCCATAGGTTCCTCCTTTTGTGGACACACGCGGGCGATGTGGCCAAAACCCCGCAATTATAACACTGGGGTCCTGGGTTGGGTGGTCTATACACGATGGGAGCGGGTAGGAGAGGAGGAGGATCCGGTTTCCGGGTTAGGGGTACCCGGTGGGGTCGGACATTGTTTGTGCTGTGCTGTCGGTTGGGGTGTTCCTCTTTGCCTCTTTGGAACTCATGGGCTAGACTGTAGGCACTCGCTATTTCCACCGCAGAGTCTAAGGTGAGACGAGCGTGTTGCCTTACCCACCTCTGGGTGGCTGGATGTAGGGAAGCCAAGAACTGTTCCAGATAGATCTTTGCAAGGATATCCTCTTTCGTGGACGTGTCCGGTCGAAGCCAGCGATTGGTCAGATCCTTAATGCGAAAGGACAGGGCTCTGGGGGTTTCCTGCAGTCCTTCCTTGGTTTGTCGCAGTGTGACCCTATAGGTCTCATCATCTATACCCAGGCGCTCTAGGATACACTTCCTGATGTCGTCATATGGGGTATTACCCTGGATGTTGGCTTGTTGGTATGCCTGCAGTCCACCAGTCAGCAGCCGTCTCAGGTACTGACCCCAACGATCAACTGGCCAAATCACAAATCTTTCAAAGTTCGTAAAGAAGTAGTCCGGGTCATCCCCCGGGACGTACTTCTGTAGGACAACCGAAGGGAGGGAGGTTACTGGTCGTTGCTGTCCGATGACGTCTGTGAGCTTTCCCATCGCCTGATCGTGTGCGTCTCCCTGACCCTTGAGGACGTCATGAAGCTGACCCCTGTCGTCCTCCGCCGTCTTCAGGAAACGCTCCTTCATTTTGCCCAACAGTTCCTGTCACTCTGCCATTTTCTGGACGGCAGCCTCAATGCTTCCGGATCCCACTTCTGACACCAAGTGTGGACGCGGGGTGACAGCGGGCCGGAATAACAGGCGAGGAGGCCGGATATAGTGGGCAATGACTGTATTTTATTTCAAAGGATGCACTCAGTAGTGTAAGGAAAGGCAGAGGAAACAAAGGTATGGCTCCACTAGACAACGTCTCGGTCTGGTCCCGGGTCAAACTGGGGTCTTGGTTCTTCGAGGAGGTCCGGATCTGGAGGAGCCGTTAGTCTGATCGGACTTTACTGAGCGCGAACCGTAACCAACACCAGGGTTATGGTGAGGGGTTTAGAAACGATCGTGAGGGAGGGAGGTAGGGTCGGGTCTGGATAAGGAAGGGCAGAAGTACAGAGAGAAAGGGTGTCCTGTGAGGGGTTCGTGAGGGGAGACGCTATATCTACAAGTGCTGTACAGGGTGAATAAGTGCTATACAAGTAATTACAGTGATAGCGCGAGGCAGGGTGATACTAAAGAGAGTTTATATACAATGCACCTAGTGTGCTACAGGGGCTGTACTCGGGTACTCACACGCTCCGCCGCAACTCTCCAGTGAGTTGCGGCCACTCTCCAGCCACCTCCTGCGGACTCCACCAGTTCTCGCTCCACACGTCTTCTTCTTCTGTCGCCTTCTCTGCCACTGCTCCGGTCTGAGTCTCCTGCCACGAGATCGCTGCTCCGACGCGGGTTTGGTCTCTGCTTCCGGCTTTTCCAGCATCCGGGTTTTGTGGCTGTCTGAAATCCGTGGCAGCCACAGGTTGAGTATTGAGAGGTGTAAAAACATTGTGATGGGTCACCGTTTGACTGTTTATGTTCCACATTCTGTCGAAATTCTGTTGACTAGTACTCATACACAGCCCCTGATGAATAGCAGACTTTACTAAGTGTGAGCAACTTATTTTTGCAGCAGAAAACGTCAAATTAAAATGTTGTCCTGTTTTGAACCCTGCCACTTAATTGCCCCTTCTTGATTGTGATGTTCATTCTGATGAAGTAGAACATGACTGTCTCAATGTTACTGAACTGTGCACCAAGCCAAGACCAAATATACAAGATGAACCACTACCTGCTCTGTTTGTCGGTGGCTCGTGTTTACGAGACCAAGAGGGAACTCTGAGAGCTGCTTATGCTGTTTGTACTGCATCAGAGATAGTGGAAGCTGTCTAGTTACTTGGCGTATTCTCTGCTCAGGTAGCCTAATTAATTGCCCTTACCAGAACATGCTGTGTTTTACACCAGCTGAAGATGACGATTTTCACCAATAGTCAGTATGGGTTTGGTACAGTACACGACTTCGGACAGTTATGGTCTCAAAGAGGGTTCATGACCATGTCAGGTTCCCCATTCGCAATGGTGAATAATCACATGAGCTGTTGGAGGCTTTGCAATTGCCTGCGCAATTTGCGGTCATGGAAAGTTCTACACATTGCAAGGGAGATGATTATGTGATCGTTGGCAACAGATATGCCAATTAAGTCGCAAAATACTGTGCTTATAATGCTTGTTCCTTTAATGAGGAGTCTACCAATGAGGGAGCAAATGAAACCGATTACAACCTTTTGCTGACAGTTGCTGATACCTGAGAGGTAGTTAAGAGGTTGCGAGAAGAAATTTAAGAGACTGAACAGCAGAGTTGGGTAAAGCCAGGTTGTGTAAGAGACATGACGACATTTGGGTTTCAAGAGATGGAAGACCTGTGTTGCATAACAGTTTGCTACCAACTATGGCTAGGCATTATCATGGAGCAAAGCATGTGGGCAGAGGTGCCATGGTGAGGTTGTTTGCAGAAGCTTTGTGTCACATATGTGTCTTTTGCCGGCAGTTGAATGTAGGGAAAAGAACTGCAGTTCAATCTTTATTTCGGCATGAATACCATAAAAGAACAAATACATTAATACAATAAAACATTTCTTTTTAAAATGCACAACATGCTATATAAATACATTCGATTTTCATGTCAATTTTAAAGTTGCGTGCAGTTGAGTCAAGATATTTAAAACATACATAATACTTGGTGAGAACACTTATAGGCAGCAGGAATAGAATTTCATTAATTAACCCTCAATTAGTACTAAGCGGTAATTTTGACATAACAACATTTTACAGTTTGTAACCCAACTTTCTTCTCTGGAAAAAGATACTGTGCAAAAATCTGCTTACACTAAATACAATAGGTTGACTAGTATTAGACAAAAGAATCCTTAAAGCCTGGGAACATGATCTTACACCTAATGTTAAACATATTGGTTTGATCCATCTTTTTCTAGCCTGGACATATGCTGGGCAGAAGAAGAGGATATGTGATTCATTTTCTTTTTGATTACATCCACATATGGTACACAGTTCATCTTCTACATAATTCTCCGAGTTTGCACCACCAGACCATCGAGCTAGTGTTGAACCAATCTGAAGATTTCCGTATCTGAATTTCAGAAATAGGGTCTTTGCTAAGGGTGGTTCTATTTCATCAAGAAAGGTCTCGAAGAATGGATCATCTTTAAAGGTAAGAAACCTTGTTACGAGTGACCCACTAGAAGAAGCGTTTTTGATCATATCCATAATGTACGACCAAAAGCACTTTTTTACCATAGTTTTTGATTGGGACGGAAGTGAATCAGGATGTTCCCAGTAATGCGACAAACCTAGTAGGGTAAGCCAGAATTTAATACGTTTGAACCAGGGTATCACCTTAAAGATGTCAAGCTCCATGATTTCTATTAACCCATCCTTATATACTTTCAGCTCGGGTACATGCCACAACCTAATCCATAACAATAAAGGACGTAGAATGATATGGTGGTCCGTTCTACGGAAATTTAGGTCAAGCTGGAGTGGGACCAGCGGAGTACTTCTAGGGACTCTGACCAGACTTCGCAAGAAGTTATTGTCCAAGACCCTAAAGGTATCTTTAGACCCTGGGTCACATAGGGAGATCAAGAGGTCCCTGTAATAGGATGCAGCTAGACTTTCTTGAGATGCCTGTGTGAAATGGATTGAGATACATCCTGGTGGTTGTGTGAATTTTTTCATGTTGGGTGGAAGCATGTCCAACTAGGAAAAATGACAGTCTTACCGTAGCTGTTGTTGAGGGATCTCATCCCCAGGTTTGGATTTCTGATTTCTCTGGAGTCAGACCAAGGAACTCATTTTAATAATGAGGTCCTGAGAATGTTGTGTACAGCTTTGCAAGTGGAGCAGAGACTACATTACTGACCTCAGGCTTCTGGCATCGTGGGGCAAGTCAATGGAACACTGAAATCCAGATTTGCTAAAGTGTGTGCTTCGACATCTCTGAAATGGTCTGATGATTTGTCTCTTGTGTTGATGAATTTTCGCAGTGTTCCCGATCAGAGAACATGATTGTCGCCCCACAAAAATATCATGGGGAGGGCTATGCAATTGCCAACTGTACCTGCAAATGCTCTTGTAAATATCACAGATGGCTTGATTATTAATTACTGCAAAGGATTGACTTATGTGGTGTGTTCTGTGTCTCATCAGGTTGAAGCGGCCACAGCCCCTCCTTATCAAGAACAGTGACATGACCTTAGTGACCGGTGACTGGGTCATTGGCGCAGTCCCTACCAAGTGATTTTGGTCGCAACAACTGCCGTAAAGTATGGATGTCTTCCCAACTGGGTGCATGCTGCCCATCCTTGCAAAGTTCAGTGTCCCTTTGATGAAAATTGCAGCACCTCTCCATGAAGCACAAATGGTGATCAAGAGGCCGTAGGAGCAAGTTAGTCAAGCTGTGGGGGACCAGTTTCAGCCTGAAGTAGCCCATGATTGGTCTGAGGGGGGTCTTGAGAAGTCGACAGGTGATGCTGAAGTAGGAGAAACCTATCCAATGGTGTTAAATGAGACAAAGTCAGACCCTAGCAAAGGACCCAGTGTTGTAGAACTTCGGGTGGCAGCAAAGTACCGTTGGCCCAGAATGAAAGAAAGAGGGAGACTGAAGTTGCCAAACTGAACGTGAATTTCCATCTATTGCTGAACCATCTGAAGAATCTAATTTGAGGGGTGACGAAGGTGGATGGCTTGCTTTGAGGAGATCAAAGAGATTAAGGGTGCCGTGTCAGAGATATTCTTCTCCTGAGTGGACAAACTTTGCTGAAAATGACCTCGAGAGAGAATTTGAAGAATTCTGGGAAAGTGTTGGAGATTCATCTGCTATTACCTGACTTCCAGTACCAATTGCAACTATTGTCAGAACTTCCTGTATCAACAAGAGTTAGTCATGTGAGACATGTTATCCTGGATATGATCAACTTCCCTTTGTTGAATGCGAGAGAATGTCCTGTGGAACTGAATGAACTAAGTTGTTCCCTTTTTGGAAATAATTGTCAATGAACTGTTTGTCAAAAGAACACTTTGGGACTAGTTGTTTGTGATAATAGACTTTTAATAGACTGGGTGATCGAGGAAAGAAGACAACATAGGCCCGAGTAATGAAGAACTGTTGGGTTGCCTCTCAGAAGAACATGGAGCTGGGCTAGGGTAGTCTCACAAAGAATTTTTAAAATAAAGGCTACAGTTCCATTACATGAACTTTGTTTCTGCTTTTGCACAGGTGGATATCGACAGAGAGGTCTGTGGTTCTGAAATTCTGGACCCTGCTGTAATATGGTCCCGAGGCCCAACCATCGTGTCACAAAATATTGTTGTGCCATGACGAATTTGGTATCGGCAGACCGGTAATGGTTAGGACATTATCCCTATGCATTTGCGTCATGATTGAGCAATGCTAACACCCTTAAATCATGGTTTCCGTTCCGAACCCTCGGACTCCATTTTGTGGACAACGTCCATCTTATGGCTTGCCCTCATATAAGTCAATCGATTAAGGCCGAGCTTGATCTGAAAGGACACGTCCACCTTAGCTGACTTCCCCGTGACCTGGCCAAACTGACTCCACTGTCTTCAGCCAAACCTGTTTGGGCAGCTCCTCGCCCAGTGGCCGAATAAGATAGCATCAATGCACAACATGCCATAAACCATTCACTACATACAGACCATATTTTCTACACACATACACCTGTCCATGTTCCTTGTTTTATGGCCAGTTTTACGACTAGGAGGTGCCCGGTTTTATTGGGGTTTCATTGATATCTGATGGGAGTTCTGGGCCTGGCTGGGTCATCTGTCACAAACTGGACATCTAAAATATGGGTTGGCCGACATGACTGTGCGTTTTGCTCTATTGTGAAAATATGTCTATGACCGTATTGTAAACTGAAGAATTCTTGCCTGCAGTTGTTATTTCTGTATATAAGGAGCAGGCTGGTTCTGTAAAAACGAACAGTCTCCTGAGAACTTACGACCCGTGCTGTTGTAATTCTAGGACGCTTGTTACTTGGTTGCAGCCAATAAAACTCAATCTCTGACTTCACCTAGAAGACTCTTGGTGTCTGTGGTCCGGAACAGGGAGAACTCAGAGGTCTTCGGGTGTTATCCCCTGGCACCACCGGGTTCCTAAAAACCCGGCACCTCAGGACTCTACTGCTGCTATGCTTCACCCACTGATCTGACTTTAGCAAAGTCATGGGAACTAACCTATGTTACCCTACATGTAGATATATATTAGGGATTACTTTATTATTATCAAAGTATTTATTTAATTACTTGTAGGATTGTATGCCCCTACATCTAATGCAGTAGGGGAGAAGGCTAAGTCTAAACCTGAATCACATGTAGCTGAAACAGCTATTCATTGAATGATCCAGATGTACTTACAGATTTATCTAGAGGGGATTACATGTTAAATCCATACATTCGATTGCTTTACAAAATGCAAACACCATGGATGCAAGGAATTGCTACTTTTTATGTAATTGGCTGCTTCAGTTGCTGAAGGCATACCATACCAAAATATTTTTTTAACATATGGTGTTTCCTGTAGTCTTTTATTAAATCTTTTCTATAGACAGGCAATTTCGAGTACTATTGTTCAAATTATGATTTAGTTTTTTTGGAAGTTCCTTTGTTTCTAAATTAAAACATTTGAATCAACATGCATATTCCCAAATAAGAGATACTTTGTCCCCATCAAAACATTAGACACAGCTTATGCCCATAGACATAATTTAACTTGCTAGCTAAATGATGTTGAGAAGAAGTTTTTAGATCTAGTTGAAGATAGATTCCAAGCAGAATTAGCTAATGTCACAGGATTACCGAGACCCAAATGGGCTTAAGAGGAGACGGATCATCAAACAGCAGGAAGTATATGAGCATTATCTTTAGATCGGCAGCATACAGAGACATTATGTATACAGAACAACAGGAATGGGTTGGATACTTTGTTTGTAAGAAAGAGTGAATTTGAACGTACATTTGAAGCTAAAGCATGATGGGAATTATATTTAGATGGAGACAATCCTATGATTCTTGGAGTTCATTTTATTTATGGGAAAAATGCTTATTTCAAAATACCGAAGAAATGGTATGGCACATGCTATCTAGGGGTAGTTTGTCCCAAGATATATCATTACAAAAAATTTTGATCATCTGTGTGTGAAAAGAAAAAGGAGCTAGTGCTGGGGAAATTGTGGTAGATATTTTTGGAGGAATAATCCCTAATGTAGGGGTAATACTAAATGACATTAAGATTAATATTAATATGATATCTTTATTGTTTGGTTAATCAAAACCTATACAATTGAAAAAAAACATTGTGCATATTTGCAGACTTTTCAAATCACATTACAGGAGAAGGGATGATATGCCCAAATTATAAAGATTAAAATGTGACCATGTTAAAATTGAAAATTATTAGTACGATTGTGGGATGTCTGCTCAGTTTGCTTTACATTAGTCAAGACCCTTAGCTCTGTGATATGTCTATTAAAACGTATAACATGTCCTGGATAAAAGATAAAAGCCGTAAGAAATACCATCCAAGTGCTTGTGCGTAACTATTAGGTTGATCTGACAAGACTTGGGTCTAAAGCAATTCTCTATGTTAGCAAAATCGGTATTTGCCTCTGTGACGGGCACAAAGAAAGTGCTGAGTGCCTGACATTCATGACATGAGTGAAAGTGTCGCGCAAAATGTAAGGAGCTCACCACCATTGACGTTCATTGATGGCTGAGCTTGCAGTGGGGCACTTGCTGGTGAGCCAAACTCAGGCAGAATGTTTCCTCAAGACTCTATAGGACTCTGATACTACTGTTTGTTAAATGTAATTTTAGGTTGTTTTATACTGTGTGCAGACCGGCTATGTAACTGTATGATGATAATTAGGATTTTTCTTCCATACGCTGACTGAGCTGCCTCTCTTGGTCCTCACACTCTTCCCATCTACCCCTGCTGCGTTTGTAACTGTTTGTTTACTTGTTGGAGGAACTTTGTTGTCCTGCAGCGACTGGCTGTTCAAAGGTGTTATCACAGCCGGTCGGTAAGAACTTATCTGAAGTGACTGTAGGGCTGGTATTAGTAGATGTCGTGTCAATGGACTGATAGCGGGACAGATGCACAAGAAATGTTGATCTGTCTTCGGCACTGCCACATAGTCGATAATATTGTTTGGCCAGGTTTGTTTCCACGGTGGAACCTGATCTGTTGAGAAAAAAGGTCCCAATCAGATGAGAAGGAGAGAATGCTGTGTCGATGGAGATATGTGACTTATGAGTATGGCTGCGGGTCCCAGTTCCTATACGATTGTTGAACCATCCATCCATGTTTTTTTCTCACCATCTCGGCTTTATCAAATGACCAAGCTTGTAATTTGGGTGATTTATTAGCAATTTTTTAAGTACAGGGAAGCTGTTGTTTAGACCCCATGCTTCAGTCAGCTTAAGAGCGGTTAGCGCTTGTTGTAGCTCCGTTGGCCCGGCATTCTTGGCTTTTGGCTGATTCCTTATTTCTGTCCGGCATAGTGCAGCCAGAGATTCTGGACGTGCCTCTCTCAATCTCCAGCACAGTTTAATGATTCCTGTGGACCTGACCAGTTGTTTGTGAAATAGCCCGAATTCCAATCGGACCTGGGCCTGAGAAGTAAATTGCGGGAGTCGAAAGATGCGTTTGAAAAGGATGGACTACTGTGGGTTCAGGAAAGGTGCATCTTTTCTCTTTAGAAGTTCGGAGCCGTAGGTGAGTGTTGGAGGGAACTTGGCAGCGATTACTTGTGAAATATGGATATGGGACAAATATGGGAATTGAACTGGCACTCCAGCGTCGGTTGTAAAGATGGTCTATGAATTTTAATTTGGAGTCTAGGGCCATGTTGAAATATTTATAAGATCCAACCTGCTCTAGTTAATTCCCTGCTGCTGTCCATTTGAATTTGACATTATGAACATTTGTGTTTGCCGAAAAGCAGATGCCCTTTGTGACATTAAGATTTGAAAGTTGTCTACTGTAGTTGATAAGTTGTCTACTAGTACAGCATGAGCTTTGATGATTGAAGGTACTGAAATGGTTGCTATTAGGTCAATGGTTTTGCAGAATAGACTTGCGTTAAACATTGTTTTGTAAAGGAGAGTGGAGTCTGCCAAATGTTGAAAGAATGCGGTGTTGTACTTACATTCCTGATAACTGTGAGGACATACGGAAGTATATCAAGAATATTACTGACTTACAGAGAGATTTGAGTGGTTTGACAGCGGCCGGTGATTGCGAAATATTTGGAAATGAACTCAGTGTAGTAGGAAACTGGATTGGAAATGTGGGTTCTGTTTTGAAATCTCTTGTGATTATTGCTCTTTGTGCAATAGTTGTAGTGGTGTCTTTTAAGGTGTATAAGAGGGTGAAGGCAAAGAAAGGAGTGAAAAGAAAGAGATCTGACGTGGAACTACAAACAGAGCAATGATTATGATGATATGAAACATCTAGAAGAACTTAAACAAAAAGCAATTAAGACCACAAGGTTTTAATCAGTTATCCTGATAAGATATAGAGATTTATATGATGGCTTGATTCACCATTAGAGAGGGGATTGGAGCAGCTTAATTTTGGTTCCATCCTTACACATCACCTATTTACATTAACTTGTGAAGATTGCCACCTGTTTTATTTTGTGTTCTCTAACATTCTAATAAACAATGGAATTTAAAATTTCTTTCTAAAATGTTCATTATGAAAACCTAATAGAATAATTTAATGTGTGCATACTGATGTTGACGATTTTAGTAAATATGTAGTACTCGTTCACAGCTAAACGAATGTTTTAAGATGTAACACAGTTAGATTTAGTCATGATTTATTCCAGATGATATTCCCTACATGTACTAATTGTGAATGTGCGAGCACCTATATTCAAATGTCAAGTGCACTTTAACTGCTGTGCTAAATTAGTGTAATTACAGGTCTCAGGTTCCTGAGATTTATTGCTTAACTTTCATGTGAGAATTGTTTGGTTTCATGTTCTCTCCTCTGCAAGTGCAGATACAATGCTTCGTTAGTTAGTGAAAGGCATTATTTATATGTGGCGATAGTAAGGTATGGGAGGAAACTTTTTGCAAGAAGAAGATGTGCTAACGAAGTGAGAGATGAGTTCTCATGGTGAAGAAGGGATGCTAAAGGTCAATCCATTGTGCCCCACTGAAGGTGGAGGAAGAAGAGCTGAATGTTGCTACAGGGGAAAGTGGAAATGTACTGAAGAAGATGACACTGGCTACCCTGAATACTTTGTGTGATAATAGCTGGTATATCAGTCCTTAGAAGTAGTCATGGATAGAGCAGATGGCAGCCAGTTCCATCATTCCTGAACATTTTGCCTCCTTATGGTCCTTTGCTGCTCCACTGGCTAATGCTCACACTCTGGCTTTACGTGAATTGCAAGGTTGGAATGCTCAACTGAAATAAGCAATGGAGCAGAGGGTGAGTGGAAAGGGGCGACCACTCGGTCCCCCCGAACGTATGGCGGAGTACCACGATCCCCCCGGGAAGCCATCTTGGGCGGGAGGCGAGTCTCGGCTGGTATGCCCGAAGCGGCGTAGCCGGGGCGCGCCTTTTCCCGCCCTAGAGTGGGTTGACCTAGACACTGACGCGGCTGGCCACGCCCTTGGGGCAGGCAGGGGCGGGTTTACGCCCGCCCTGAAGACGGATAAAAGGAGAAGCAAGATCCGAAGGCATCCTCTTGTTCCTGTGCTCTGAAGCTGCACCTCCTCGCTGCACGTGAGCTCGAGACGGAACGAAGAGCCAATTTTGAGCGTTGTAATCGTTCTTGTTTGTTTTTCAGATACTCTGTTGGAGAATGCCGAAGAAGGCGGGAAAGCGCATGACTACTGAACAGATGCTGCGCGTTCTCATGAAAGAGATGACCGAACTAAAGAGGCGAATGGATAAAAACGAGGAAGGGGGACCGAAACGTCCTTTGGCGGGAGCAGCCCCGGGAGGGAAAAACAAGAGGCCCAGGAGGGGAGCAGCTGGGGAAGACATCCCGGGTCCCAGTACCCCGCTCGAGGCACCCACTCCCGTGCCGGAGGAAGGGAATCCGATTCCCGTTGTGGTCACCCCCGTGTCCGGGGAAGATATGCCGCCCGAGCTGGCAGCACAATTAGCAGCGTGGTTGGGTAAAGGTAGCGAGGGCGCCACGGCTGTCGACGCACAGGTGCTGATGAAGCAATTGCGTGAGTCACGGGAAGCAGCGAAGGTGTCCACGCCGGCTGCAGCTGTAGAGAAGCCACAAGGGACGGGTTCAGTAGCAGAGGCAGCGTCCGGTTCAGGTAAGCGGCCATTGCCGATTGCGAGGGATGAGTCAGCACCCTCTCGTAGGGAAAAGTTGGGTCAGCATGTTCCTTTGGCTATTAAAGAGAAGATATGGGCAGGGGAGTACGTAAACATCTTCTCGTTGCTTACTGATCACTATGAGATGGAGCATGTTAAGGGCCAGAAGGATCTCATGCATCCGAGTGTTTGGCGCGCAAAAATGGCCGCCTTTAAGGTAAATGAAAACATTGGCAATTGGGGCAAAGCGTGGGGGGTTTTTACCTCGATCTTGGGGGAACGAAGGCCCGATCTGTTACCCGAATTGCCGATTTATCAGTCACGAATCATGGGGTACTCGGTATCACACGAGGGTAATCATTGGTTCTGTTATGATAATCTGTTTAGAAAGGCTAAAGAACATGATAAAAACTTAACGTGGGACTGTTATGATTCTGTGTCATGGTCCAAAATGGAGGATACTGGTATGTTAAAATTGCCATTAGTAGGGAGTAACGTTGGCGAACCCTCCCGCCAGTATGCGGGGACGCCCTTTCGATCAGGTGCGGGTACCGACAATTACTCGAGGCCTGCCGGCAATACAGGAAAAAGGGGGGTTTGTTGGAACTTCAACAGGGGTAAATGTACTAGGCCTCAGGGATCGTGCAAATTTAGACATGAATGTAGTGGGTGTGGGCAATCATCCCATCCTGAGTCCACGTGCAGAGCCAAAACGGGTGATAACGGGGGTAGAGGAGGCGCCAAACAGGTCTAACATAGTCCGAGGGGCGCCTTTACCTACCCCGATTGATACCTTGGCAATGATTCCCTGGCTCAGTGAATACCCGGATCGTACTTCTGCTGGGGTGTTGCGGAACGGGTTTTCCTATGGTTTCCGCATCCCAGTGGGGGACTTTCAAGGTGTAGAGAAATGTAAAAATCAGCTATCGGTCTTCCAGCATACGACCGTGGTACAGGATAAGATCAGGAAGGAGGTTACTCGGGGTCGAGTCGCCGGTCCGTTTAGTGTACCACCGGTTCTTAACTTTGTTTGTTCCCCGTTAGGTGTGGTCCCAAAGAAGGACCCGGGTGAGTTTCGGCTGATACATAATTTATCAGCCCCACGTGGTCTTTCCGTAAACGAAGCGATAGACCCGGAAGTGTGTTCGGTGCGGTACGCATCCTTCGATGAGGCCGTAGCCATTTTGAATCGCCTGGGGCCCGGGGCGCTGATGGCAAAATCTGATATCGAGTCAGCGTTCCGGTTGCTCCCGGTACATCCAGACGATCAGCGTCTCCTTGGTTTCATGTTTCAGGGTCATTATTACATGGATAGGTGTATGCCGATGGGGTGCTCTATATCGTGTGCCTATTTCGAAAAATTCAGTAGTTTTCTACAATGGGTCTTCACAAGGAAGACGGGTTTCCAGCATGTGATGCATTACCTCGATGATTTTTTGTTCCTGGGGGCAGCCGGGGATCCGGAATGTGGGCAGGCTTTGGCACACTTTTGTGTCTTGATGAAGCAGTTTGGCGTGCCATTGGCACCAGGTAAGACTGTGGGGCCTTCCACTTGCCTCGAGTTTCTGGGGATCGAGTTAGACTCCGGAGAAGGTTGTTTTCGTTTACCAGCTGACAAAGTGTTAAAATTCAGGACATCCCTGCAAATGTGTATAAGGGGACCTAAAGTTAAGCTGCATCAACTACAGCAGTTAGTTGGCCAGTTGAATTTTGCCCTGAGGGTTATACCAATGGCCCGCCCCTTTTCCCGTTCGATTGCTCAAGCCATGGTCGGCCTGAAGGAGGGCCATCATCGCACAAGGCTCTCGGCAGAGGTCCGCCAGGACATGCGCATTTGGTTGGCATTTCTGGCGGATTTCAATGGTCGAGTCGTCTGGAACAAACCGGCCGTGTCCTCTGAGGAGCTGGGGCTGTGGACAGATTCGGCAGGGAGCATAGGTTTTGGTGCCATCTTCGGCACAAGATGGTCTGCACAAAAGTGGCCGACATGGTGGCATGACAGTGGACTGACAAGTAACATTGCTTTCCTGGAACTTTTCCCCATCTTAGTGGCCCTGAGAACTTGGCCCGAAGGGTTCAAAGATCACTCTGTGGTATTTTGGTCTGACAATATGACCGTGGTCGAGTGTATCAATAGCCAGGCAGCACGATGCAAATGGATTTTGAGACTGCTCAAGGAAATTGTTTTACTGTGTATGCAATTGAATGTGCTATTCAGAGCAAGACATGTCCCAGGGGTAATGAACCAGGCGGCTGATGCACTGTCTCGTTTTCGTATGCAGGCTTTCTGGGGTTTTCTTCCCACAGCGGACCCGGAGCCGGCACCCTTTCCCGAAGCTCTCTGGTCTCTCGGTGCCCCGAACTTCGTAACCTCGTGGGAGAGAGTTTAGCACCCAGGACGAGGAAGGCATATGAAGGGGCGTTCCGGTCCTATTTAGCCTTTTTGGGGACTGATAGAGAGGAGCTTTGGGGCCAGGAGGAGTGGGTGGTAAATTTTCTGATGTCCTTACATCTGGTCGGGAAATCGGTGGCCACGGCTCAGAGGCACCGGGCTGCCATTTCCTTTGTTGCTAGGGCTCATGGGATCCATGACCCGACAGCGTCTTTCGTAGTACAGAAAGCGCTACGGGGGTGGCAACGCCTTGAGGGTCGCAGAGTAGACGATAGGCGCCCGATAGGTTTGGATAGGCTGGCCCAGTTATTATCCAGACTCCCTGCTACGTGTTCATCTCAGTTTGAGACAGTGTTATTCCGAGCCGCTTTTACGCTGGCATTCCATGGGGCTATGCGGGTAAGCGAACTAGTGGCGAGGAACAAGCAGGATGTGACAGGAGGATTGTGCCAGGAGCACGTCCAGATCAGGGGGGAGACAATGACGGTCTCATTTGTCAGGTCCAAGACCGATCAAAGTGGGATGGGCGACTGCGTAATCATACGCAGGATTCCCGGGTCCTCCATGTGCCCGGTAAAGTGTTTAGAAGATTATTTAGCACGAAGGGTGGCATCATGGGGGGGGACCTTGTTGAGACACGCTGACGCCACCCCACTGACAAAGTTTCAGTTTCAGCGGGTGCTTGCGATGTCGATTGCCGCTGCGGGCTTGAACCCGGGCGAGTTTGGGACCCATTCCTTTCGGATAGGGGCTGCTACAGAAGCTACAGCCAGGGGTCTGAATGTGGAACAAGTTAAACGGGTGGGGCGTTGGTCCTCCAATTGTTATAAAAGGTATGTGCGGTTGCACATGTTGTGAAGCTGTAACGATGTACTCACGCTTCTTGTTTTTGTTTGGTTTTCAGTTACGCAAGCCTACGAGGCGGGGCGGACTTTGCAGTCGACCCAACACCGGGCCAGCGGTCAGACATTACCGGCGGTGAAAAAGGAAGTGTGGGTCGTGGGCCACTCATACGTGAGACGTGCCGCAGACGTATTCAAGGCAGGTGACATGATTCACGTAGCTGGGGAATACGGGTACAGTGTGTCCTTCTACGGAAGAGGCGGTCTCTGTATTGACCAGTTTCAATCATTTTTTGAGGGTTTGCTAGGGCGGACGAGGTCACCGCCGTCTGTAGTCATAGTACATCTTGGGGGTAATGATTTGGTCACCACTGGTAGACGACTTCTTCTTGAGGCGATGCTTTCCACAGTAAGTTGGTTGGCTAGGAGAGTTCCAGGGTGCACAATTGCGTGGTCCCATATGATCCCACGGAAAGTGTGGCGGGGGGCTATTTCGGTTCCTGCTTTAAATCATTCTGTTAGAAAGCTTAATAACAAAGTGAGTAGGTTGTTCCGTTCCAAGACACTGCATTCTATTTCGCATGGGTGTATTAATGATGACAGTATGTATTTGGGGGATGGAGTGCATTTGTCCCGGGTGGGGAATGAGTTACTCATAGGAGACTTCTTAGCATGGCTAAAAACATTATACCATGACCTTTAGGTAGGAGTGTTGTGGGGGGTCCGGATAGCCGGTCAACTATCCGGCCTGTGGCGGTAAGGTCATGATCGGTGAGCACTAATTGGAAGATCCCTATGAGTGGGCGTCACCCAGCACGGATGGGAGCGCTCGGGGGAGGTGGCCATTGGCCCCTCAACGGGGAGGCGGTCCCTTCTAAGGATGGGTCGCCGAAAGAAAAGGAAAGGCGGTCAAGGCCCCTTCCTGGGTAGGAGGGGTTACAGCCCCCTCCTGGGGAATTTCCCGGGGCCAGGACGTCTGCGACGGCAGATGTGGTAAGTTGTGTGGGGTTTGGGGGGGGGTCTACGCTACCTTCTAGATACCTCACACGAGTCCTCGTACGACCTCTAAGTGGCGTCAAGTTTTTATTGGGGCCCCCGTCAAGTCAAGGGAAATTGGTAATTGCACTTGAGGTACGCCTCTGGGCCGCCCCTCACAAGTGAGGGCGATATTTCTGGGTTAGGGATCTTGACACCGGTTACGACCTTGCCGTTGGCCCTTAAATGTTAGGATGTACAATTTCAAAATTTCAAGTAAATGTTTTGTAGGATGTTAGTTCGGCTAGGAGAACCTTTGTATTAGAGAATCTGTTAAGGTTAGCCAAACATCGCAATGTGGTAATGAAATTGTACATAATATGAAACTGTTTATTTAATGTTTTAATTTTGTTTCATATTTTAATAAATACGGCCGGGAGGGTTACTCCCTCCCGTCTTCCAAAAACTTCAGAACTGTTTCCGGTTTCCCATCCTTGGGGATTGTGTTGAGAGGGGGTGGCGGGTATCTCAGCCATATGGAAAGGGGCGACCACTCGGTCCCCCCGAACGTATGGCGGAGTACCACGATCCCCCCGGGAAGCCATCTTGGGCGGGAGGCGAGTCTCGGCTGGTATGCCCGAAGCGGCGTAGCCGGGGCGCGCCTTTTCCCGCCCTAGAGTGGGTTGACCTAGACACTGACGCGGCTGGCCACGCCCTTGGGGCAGGCAGGGGCGGGTTTACGCCCGCCCTGAAGACGGATAAAAGGAGAAGCAAGATCCGAAGGCATCCTCTTGTTCCTGTGCTCTGAAGCTGCACCTCCTCGCTGCACGTGAGCTCGAGACGGAACGAAGAGCCAATTTTGACCCACCCACCAGCCCCTGAGGACAGCAAGTGGTTTTTTTTTTTGAATAAAGTTGATGGATAACTCTGATTTTCCTTTACAGGTTGCGGTATTATCGTGATGATTTTGAGTATGTAATAAAGAATGGTCGATTTGTGTTACGTTTCGCAAATAAAGAAATTTTGCTTTAGTGTTCATTGGTAAGCATGCTTTTAATAAAATTGTAGTTGCTACTGTCCTTTTTAGTTTAGTCATTTAGTTAGCATTGTCGTATTTATTTTGGTCGGGCGGTAAGGTCATGATCGGTGAGCACTAATTGGAAGATCCCTATGAGTGGGCGTCACCCAGCACGGATGGGAGCGCTCGGGGGAGGTGGCCATTGGCCCCTCAACGGGGAGGCGGTCCCTTCTAAGGATGGGTCGCCGAAAGAAAAGGAAAGGCGGTCAAGGCCCCTTCCTGGGTAGGAGGGGTTACAGCCCCCTCCTGGGGAATTTCCCGGGGCCAGGACGTCTGCGACGGCAGATGTGGTAAGTTGTGTGGGGTTTGGGGGGGGGTCTACGCTACCTTCTAGATACCTCACACGAGTCCTCGTACGACCTCTAAGTGGCGTCGAGTTTTTATTGGGGCCCCCGTCAAGTCAAGGGAAATTGGTAATTGCACTTGAGGTACGCCTCTGGGCCGCCCCTCACAAGTGAGGGCGATATTTCTGGGTTAGGGATCTTGACACCGGTTACGACCTTGCCGTTGGCCCTTAAATGTTAGGATGTACAATTTCAAAATTTCAAGTAAATGTTTTGTAGGATGTTAGTTCGGCTAGGAGAACCTTTGTATTAGAGAATCTGTTAAGGTTAGCCAAACATCGCAATGTGGTAATGAAATTGTACATAATATGAAACTGTTTATTTAATGTTTTAATTTTGTTTCATATTTTAATAAATACGGCCGGGAGGGTTACTCCCTCCCGTCTTCCAAAAACTTCAGAACTGTTTCCGGTTTCCCATCCTTGGGGATTGTGTTGAGAGGGGGTGGCGGGTATCTCAGCCATATGGGCCCCAACGCACTTCTCAATATAGATCTTACAAAACCTGTTACCTTAGGGGGACATTGTTGAAGTGCAACAGTGGGGGATATCAATCTCCCTGGAAACTGTCATTTCTATTCTCCAGCTTTTCAGCAGTTTTTTCAACTGTAAGATTTTTGCTGGGAGGCCATGTATAGAAAACAAAATTAGAGTGTGTTCTGAGACCTGCCTTCCTCTGATTGGAAGGAACTTGATTGAGAAGATGACGCCCAATACTACATACTTTAGACCTGGTAGTGCCCTTATAAGTTTTATGAAGTTTGCGCGGTTTAAGACATTGTTCGCGCCTCTGGACTTGAGTTCTGGAATCCAGCCTTGCCTGGAGGACACAGTCCAGGCCTGGATATGAACAGTTTCTATGGGGCATGACAGCTTCTCTTCCCCAGGTGTTTGATTCTGTATTACTAAATCAGCATGCCTTCTCCTTGCCTCACCACACCTGCATTGATCAGTGTCCCTGTATAATAATATACTGCAGTCCTTGATTGGGATAATATCTTCACTATTTGTGAAGCGATTCACCACTTGGTTAGGCATTATTGGCAGACTGCCACTCTTTGTACCTTGTGCGATTGTGTCACTTCCTGGGATGATACCTGCAGTCCATTCTCAGAATTATACACTGGCAAATCAATGACCTCAGTGGAACCCTTGTCTTCCACCCAGGTGTCCTAGATGAGACTAGAATTCAATTTCTAGAGATCCTCAGGGGGAGCCTAATTTCTACTTTTCCTGGCGTTCTTCCTTTCTCTCTCCATAATGCAAATGTACACCAAAGCGACAGTGCTTGAGTGCAGGCTATGTTCCTGGATTTGCCTTACCCGCTGTCCTATGGCTCCTCAGAGTGGGAGTACCTGTTTCCTTATTCTGTGGAAGGAGGGTACTGGTGTCCCAGGGTCCCGGTGGCTACAATTTCACTTAGCCCATTGCATGATGATGATGATGAATAATTTATAGAGCACAACATATACCCTAGGGTGTCCAGGCGCTGTCCTAATCACATACTGATCAGCCTGGACGAGTAAGAAAATTTGTACCCTGAGATTATGGCTTAAAAAGCCAAGTTTGTTTTAGGCCCTTTCTAAAATTTTAACTGGATGCTTTTTTTAAGCAAGGTTGGCAGGGATTTCGACAGTTTAGTTGTTATCGTGGTGCAGCTCCTGCCACCGTACTTAACCCTCCTGACTTTAGGAAAAGTTACATTTCCAAGATCAGCTGACCTAAGAGATCTTGCTGGAGTATATGGCTTAAGGAAATTTACCAGCTGCATTGGCCCCAAGTTGTTAAGTGATTTAAAGACAATGCAAAGTGACTTGAACTTGATCCGTTTGACTACCAGCAGCCAGTGCAAATGGAATGGAATCGAATTTGGAAATCCCTAAAGGTACTCTTACTGCTGCATTTTGAGCAGTCCGCAGCTTTTCAATGCTGCATTTGGAAGCACTGAACAAAAGGGCATTACAGTAGTACAATCTTGATGATATCAAGAAAGAAACCACAGTTTTACTTAAATTCATTGGTATTGAGGGAAGAATCTGCCTCAAAATTTTGAGGATAAAAAAGCAAGCAGAGGTGATCTAATTGATTTGTGCTACAAAAGACAGCTTAGTATCAAAGATGACTCCTATGTTTTTGGCTTTAGGCACTGGTTTAGGTAGAGGACGGAGTTGAACCGGCCATCAGCTATCAGTCCAGAATGAGAAATTGTTTCCAAGCACCAAAACCTTGGTCTTGGATGAGTTCAACTTCAGGCAATTGTCTGTCATCCAATTGGCTATATGGCTCATGCAATCATGAAAGCTGATGGCTGTGGGTCCAGATGGATAACTCACCAAGACAATAATCTGTGTATTGTCTGCCTATGACATGAGTAAAAAACCATTGCTTTTATCAATCTTGCCAGAGGTGTAACATAAAGATTAAAGAGCATTGGGCTCAGGGAGGATCTCTGAGGAACTCCACACGGTAGCAAAAAGGAAGGTGAGACATATTTTCCCAACGCAGCCTCCTGAGACAGGTATGCAGACAAAATATTGAAATTTAAATATCGATATACAATAATATCGATGTTTAAATATCGAATGGACATAATAAAGAAGGTAAGTAATATCGATAGATTTTAATATCGAGATTAGTAATATCGATGGCCGCCAAGCAAGTAGCTTTAAGTAGGTCCATAACCATGTTACAACATGGCTGCCAAACTAAGTGAATGAGAGCTAGATGCCGAGTCACAGCTTGTTCAAGTAAGTCTAGAGCTAACATGGGTTTGATTTGCTACCAATAATGCAGTAGCCCCAGAAACCTAATAAAATGCTGTTATTTCCTCTAGGGAAAGCGAGTGCGAGTAAAAAGGACTGAGGAAAGCGGTGCCTGCATGGTTAGAAAGCGTTTACCGCTGCAACCGATTAGAACACGAACAGCCCAAGCGAGGAATCCCTCAGAGCAGGTATGCCGAGTAGAGCAACGAGTGCCATACTCTCTCCGTCTGTGCATAAAAAGCGCGTAAAACGTTATTCTCATTATTTTCAGGCTGTAATACAAGACTGAAAATTAACTCCCATTTGGTGGAAACGTAGGATCACGAGAATGATCCAGTAAGGTATGTTGATAACACATGTGCCCCATTCTGTTCTTAAAAAATGAGCAAGAACAGGCCATGATACCTGTATTTGTTTTTAGATCCCGAAAAGAAAAGAAACTCAGTCAGAACTAATACTCTACCCTTGACCGGCGGCTGCTGGTTCAACAGTTAATAAGAGGAATACGAGTTAAATGTAGTTGGAAGCAAAACAACTGTCAAAAATGTAGCTAAAACAAGTTTTATTTTATACACTTGCAGATATCCGGTATTAAGACAGAGCCCTGATGAGAATCCGTAGAGTTGACATACCGGATTCGAAACGCGTTGGCGTAAAAAGATTAGCCATTTATTGGTCGAATGGACTGAATGAATTAATTTGAAGTCTATTTTTCCCCTTTTTGGAACTGCCTACATTTAACTGTAGTTCATTGATTTATGATTGTCATCAAGTTTATACTTTTGACTCTGGTTTTTATGGAATTACGGATGATTTTTTCTTCGTAGTATGAATATTTGAGTGTATATATATCAGAGCAATTCACTTTGTATAATACAACTAGTTATGTGTATGTGTTTGTGTTGTAAATAATCGCGAATTGTTAATAATTGTATATAAGGTGTATAAAACGATAAGGTGTCCCTTTCATACATTCATACATCGATACTAAAAAAGACAAAAAATAAATAAATAATAAAAGGGTTAGAGTGATATACCCGTACGAACCAGGAAGTCTCTTATGGTTTGTTCCCTCAAAAATAGAGGATTTAAGTAAGTGTGTGGCTGGCAATCTGTGTACTTAGTAGATATGTTACTGGGCACAGCCCAAGTCATCTTACTGTCAAAGGAGCAAAACATCTCCCTTCACTCCAGCTCCTTTAGTGTTATGGAACAGTTTTATTGGCATTTAAGAACAAATAAATATGCATGGTTACTTCCCTCTGGTCCTCTCCAACTTATAACAGTTGGATTACATCATGGTTCAGCAGCGACAGAACAAGGCAAAATTATCAAATCTCATACTAATACTTTGATCTTGACCATAAGTTCACTAAGCATAAAACAGCAACACAGCCCCTGAGGCATCTAGTCTACTCATGGATTCAGTACTTGTACCACTTTGTCTCTGCCAGTGAGATAAGATTTTAGCATGATTATGCCTGCATTCTTGCAACTCATATATTGGAATTTCTAGACCCACACAGTGATTCAGTACTCCTAACCCCGCAGGGATTAAGAAAAATCACTCTTCCTCTGCCTTGCTTTCTCCTTCTTAGCCACCAGCAGACCCATGTTTAAAAACACAGCCTTATATCTGTTACAATTCAGGTTAGAGTCAATTAAATTACCTTTCACTGGGTGTGCAGTACCCCATCCCATAATCGTACCACAGAACAGGACCATACAGTATCAAAAACTTCTTCAACTTCCCATTTACACCATAGGTAGTTAGGGGAGAAAATCCTCTAAAAGCGCAATAACTTGTAGCGGGTAATGAAGACTTAATGGAGAAATTGTAGTTGTATTAGTATAAATTGATTGGCTACAGCTACCATTCTGAGAGCCGTTCAAAAGCTCTCCAATCCCTATTGATTGTTCACCTAAATCTTTTTCTCATGCTAATTTAAGCAAGCCAAAAGTATCAGGTGCTTGAGAGATGAGGGAGCAATTTGTTTCCAACCAATGTTACCTCCCAGAAGTCAAACCTCTAAGGGGTTGAATTCGGGGATAAAGTCCCTAATATCGGATTGTAGCGCATCGTGAAGTTACAAGTATATGATAGGACTGTCTAGTATGCATAAGGAAGGAATCCTGCAGACTGAGAAAAGAGACCGTGGATCCACTCCCAACCATAACATCACCTGGTGTTGAGATACCAATTCTATCCAATCTCTGAAATCCCTAATGCTTGTGACCTTTCATAGCATGGATCCCATTCAGAGCGGAGTTGCTTTAGTCTATTTATTCTTCGGGACCAGGTCCCAGAGGGCCTCCCACCAGCCCTCCAACAACCATCTAGTCATTGAAGGGAAGGATGAAGGAATTATACGGCCATAGAGATAATGAAAAAAATAATATCCCCCATCACCCATCCTTTGGTTACGAAGGCAGGGCCGTATCTTGAGTAATGCCACTTGCCGATCATAGCTAATTGAGCCACTCTATAATAAGAGTGCACACCAACCGCCCCAATGCCACCATCGTACAGTGATTTATAACACTTACTCATGGCTATTCTAGGTCCTTTGCCACCCCCCAAGAAACTCATGAGCAGCAACACAATTATTTTAAAGAAGTCACTGGAACGGATAGTGCTTGAGTTGGTAGAAAAGTTGTGAGAACACCATTTTACAAAGTCATCCCTTCCAATGCGAGGCATGGAAAGAGGGGACCAGAAGGATAAATCATTCTGTAGATTTGAGGCTTGATCAAGTATGTTACACTACAATGCTCTGTGTTCTTCTTTTGTGACGTACAAGCCAAGGTATTTAAAACCATCTGTTGATGTCTGTAGAGCGGAAGCACATTGTATATCCAGAGGTATTGTTTGTTTCAGGTAAACCACACATTTACTGCGATTAATCTTAAGGCCAGTAAATTCACCAAAACTGTGTAATATCTGGACCGTGCGAAGGCATGACTCCTGTGGATCTTGAAGAAAGATCAGATGGTCATCCGCAAAAAAGCATAACTTGTCACAGACCCCTTTTGCCAATTCAAAACCCTTCACAAGTCTTAACCATGGATATGCCTTTACCACACATACCTTTATAACAAAATATGCTCTGTTAAGGCATGTAAGGGAAAGGCATTTGCGTGGTGAAAACTTACCAGGTAGGTGTAACCCATATATATATATACCCCTGCTCTAAAATGGGCCCCCATCCCAAAAAACTACTCTGATCCCTGCCCCTGCCCTGAGGCCTAAAACAGCCTCAAAGCCCAAAAAGTGCCCGACCTCAGCCCACGCACTAAAACAGTCCTAAAATGGCTCCTAGTCCTGAAAACTGCCCCTTCCTCCTCGCCCTGAGCCCTCAAGGAGTTTCAAGCAGGTTATTTAAATTTGTTTTTATTGTTGCAGTAAAGTATATCAGTACAGAGTAAACAATCCGCCGACGTGGCCTCAACATTCAGCCACGAACAGCTATGTGTGCAACGTTTTCTCATTTTATAGAACTGGTACACATAAACATGACTTCGGTTAATCAGTGCATTATGATCGTGTAAAGGCGCCTGCAGGCTGGGAAGCGATGGAACGGTATCGCCGTGGGGGCGATGAATAAGGACAGGCGGGCACTTGCTTGCCATACCAGCGCAGGATCTGGGTCTGTACTGTGCATATAACGGTGTTACCAGTGAACAGAGGGGTAACGGAACTGTGGGAGGGAAGCATGTAGGCGCTAGCAGGGTCCGAACAGGGAGATATTGGCGGTGGGTGTCGAGGGGGGGGGGGAAAGGGGGGGGGGGGAACCCACGGGGCTACGCACCCTACGTTCCAAAGTGGGGGGGGGGGGGAAGGGGGGAGGGGATTGGCAGGGGGGGTTTGCTGTATCTCGGCCAGCGAGGCGGGGGTCGGGTGGCCGGACATACGAGAGGCCGCTTAAGATGTAGGGGGTTATCGGGATTCGACACTGGGGCGGCTCACATCAGGTAAAGGCTACCGGTCTTCTCGGGTGGGGGGGGGGAAGGGTCAGGCGGGTCTCCTGCCTGCGTGGACTGTCGGAAGCTGTGAAGGAGCATGGCCCATTCCATGGAGATGGGAAATTTACGCGCGCCCCTGGCTTCTTCTTCCCTTAAGGCGTCTTCCTCCGCTGCCGCCCAATTACTAACCGCCCCCTTCCATTGTGCTATGGGGGGGCCCTCTGGGGATCGCCAGCGCATGGTTATACATCTATTGGCCAACAGGAGCGCTAAGGACACGAAGCGTCTATGCACCGGTTCCTGTTTAGAGATGTGGAGGATGCCTAGTGCACTGGACTCCCAGGTGGCTAGTGTAGTGAGACCCGTGAGTTCCAGTAGCGTGTTGTGTACTGCCCGCCAGAAGGGTTGAAGGTTGGGACAGTCCCAAAACATATGACGGAAATTTGCAGCAGGGGAACAGCATCTGGGGCATAGGAATGGTGTGGAGGGGTAGAACTTCTGTAATCGCGCTGGGGTGAGATATGCCCTGTGTAGTATATAGTATTGAATGTTTTTGAAGCGGGCGTTCCTAGAGACGCGTTTAGGGGCCTCGAGCGCTTTAGTCCACTCCGAGTCGTGTAGAGCGCGACCTATGTCCTCTTCCCAAGTGGCTCGTAGGGTCGTCAGGGGAGCGTATGAGAGTTCTCGGATGGATTTATATAGCCATGTGACCAGGTGGCGACCCACCCCCATATGTAGGATAGTATGTATTACTGGATGCGTGTCTGGCTCGCCAGTTTGGAGATTGAAATGGGGCCGGTATCCATCGAGCAGTTGCCTGTATCTAAGGAATTGGCCTGGGGGGAGCCCGTATTCTGCGATCAAGCGGTCAAGCGGCTTCAACTGACCCTCCTCGAAGAGCGATTCCAGGTCTGTGATGCCACAGTGGGACCAGTCGGCGAGCAGTGGAGCCGTGAAGTAGGAATCCTGCCTGGGGCTGCCTATTGATGGTAGCAGCGGGGAGTATGGGGGCCTATCGGGGGACAGCCGGTGAACCCGCATCATGCATCGGCGCGCTATCGCCACATGGAGGGGGTATGTGCGCCGTGGCTTGGTGCCCGGGAGGAGTAGACGAGTGAGCTCCGGAGTCGCGATTCTGCCAGTAGGGGTAACCGTCTCCTGAGGGTAACGGTCCGCCGTCCAGTAGGATAGCCACTGGAGCTGTGCCGCGAGGAAATATGCCTCGAAGGATGGTGCTCCGAGTCCCCCCTGCGTCGTGGGGAGTTGAAGAGTTTTCAGGGCGACCCTGTGGCGGCCCGCTCCCCAGATGAGAGTTCCTAAGAGGGAATCAACGTCACGAAAGAAGGATCTGGGCGGTATCACCGGTAGGTTTGTGAAATGGTAAAGGAGCCGGGGAAGCATCACCATTTTAACAAGGGCTATCCGCCCTATCGGGGCCAGCGGTAGTTTATTCCAGAAGGCGACCGTCGGGCGCAGACTAGCTAGTACCTTGCGGTGATTGCCTTCAAAGATGTCTGCTGGAGAATGGTACAAGCGGACGCCGAGGTACCGGGGAGCTTCCGCGGACCATGAGAGCTTATGCGGTCCGAGTTCGATGTCTCGGGGGGGTAGGTCCGGGTGTAGAGGGTAGACTGTGGACTTGTCCCAGTTTACTTGCAGGCCCGAGGCAGCTGCAAATTCCGCCAATGTGTCCCCTATGGGCGTTAGGTCCGTTTCAATGTCTCGGACATATATGAGAAGATCATCCGCGTACATGGACACACAATGGGTTCCGTCTGCAAGTGGTACGCCCCAGTCTACACCTTCCTGACGCAGTCGAACCGCCAGCGGCTCGACTGCCAGCGCGAACAAGAGGCATCCTTGTCTTGTGCCTCGTCGAACTTCAAACGCCGGTGAGATACGTCTCCCGATACGAACTCGAGTGGTGAGGTCGGTGTATAGGAGGCGGGTATATGCCATAAGCGTCGGGCCGATATTGAGGCGCCGCAGGACCGAGAACAGGTAGGGCCAGGTGAGGGTGTCGAACGCCTTCTCCAGGTCCATAATGAGGCAGGCGGCGCGGGGAAATCTGTCGCGTACTTGATCTTGGATATGGAAGACCTGGCGGAGGTTCTGGGAGGTATTTCTCCCTGGGACGAAGCCGCATTGGTCGGGGTGGACCAGCGGGCGTATGATCTGTACATATCGATCAGCCAGGATCTTCCCTAGAATCTTACAATCAGCCGACAGGAGTGTGATGGGTCGGTATGACCCCATGTGGAGCGGATCTCTGTGAGGCTTGAGAAAGGTGACAATCACGGACTCCCGTAGCGACTGGGGCAACCTCCCTGAATGGAGTGACGCCCCAAACATCCGTGAAAGACGGGGGACCACCAGGGGAGAGAATGTTGAGTAGTATTCTAGTGGGAAGCCGTCCAGTCCCGGTGCTTTATTCCGGGACATGGCGCGTATCGCTTGGGTGATGTCAGAGGGAATTATCCTGGCGTCCAGTGTGCGCTTGTCGTCATCCGATATCGTGGGTAGCGTCAGAGGGTCTAAAAAATGGTCCGCAGGAAACGGGGAACAGTAGGCCGGGGCTTCGTACACTCGCGTATAATGGCGTTGGAATGCCAGGAGAATCTCGGCTTGTGATTGCACTAATACACCCTCCGGGTTGATAATGTCTGTGATTGGCTTGATTTCGGTGTCCTGCTTCACCATCCAGGCCAGAAGCGCCCCGGTTTTGTCTCTGTCTTTGTGTACCCTGGAGGCGTATGCCCTGAAATTATACTTTCGGAGGTCAGCGCAAGCAGTCTGATATTCCGTTTTAGCCTCTGCCGTGAGCACGGCGTGTTCCTCCGAGTCGTCAGGCCGTTTGGTGAGAGCAGCTAGAGCTTGCTCCGCTGTTAAGAGCGTCCGTTCTAAGGCGCGGCGGACCCCCACTATCTGTTTGATGCATTCTCCCCTCGCCACCACCTTATACGCGTCCCACTCCACTAGTACCGATGACGCTGTGTTCTCGTTGTGCGTAAAGTAATCGCGTATGCTGGTTTTGTGTGCGTCCCTGAAAACCGGGTCCGTTAGACAGTCTCTAGGGAGGCGCCAGGTGGGGACCGGTGGATGCGGGGGGCGCCAGGCAAGGCGTATAATGTGGGCATCGTGATCTGAGAGGATCCGTCCCAGATAATCCGTAGATGTGATCTTAGGGAGGATCGGAGCAGAGCAGAGGAAACGGTCTAGGCGGACTCGGAGGTTGTGTGGAATCGAGTGGAAGGAGTAGATGCGAGCCAGTGGGTGTAGGTGTCGCCATGCGTCAGTGAGCGCCCAGTGTGTGGTCCATGTCCTGAAGAGGGCTGCCTGCCGGGGGGCCGGGGAGTGTGTGGGGGGGGTGTGAGCGGTCCAGCGAGGGGTCTAGTGTGCAGTTAAAGTCGCCTCCTAACACCCACGGGACTGTGGTGAACTGGGCTAGTACGCCCGTAAGGTGATCCCAGAACTGGTCCTGATCTGTATTAGGGGCGTAAATGCGGCCAAGGAGTACCCCTTGCCCATCGAGAATTCCCTCCAGAAGCGCGTATCTGCCCTCTCGGTCTACTACGCGCCGGAGCGCCCGGAAGGGAGTACCTGGCCTCACCCAGATTAATGCGCTGCGCGCGAACGCTGAATATTGTGTGGCACAGATGGTCCCTCGTCATTTGGCTTGTAGGCGATTGAGTTCAGCAGCGTTAATGTGCGTCTCTTGTAGAAACGCTATACCGGCTGCCATGCGTCGTATGTAGGAGTACACAGAGTAGCGCTTGCTGGGTGTGTGTAGGCCCCGTACGTTTAGTGTAAGGATATTAATGTCTGAGTGGGGGACAGCCATTCCTAGGGTGATGTGGTTGGGGAAGGGGCTCCTCTACAGTTCCCGTGGGCCGCCCGTGAGTGTGTGTCGTGTGTGTTCCTGCGCGCCAAGCTTCCTCAAACGTGGGGGGGGACTGGGGGAGTTAACAGCAACTAGAACTTCGGGTGGGCAACTGTCCCAATACTGAGGATACGTCACTGGGGGTGGCATATCCAAACTAGTGTCCCACTAGGGGAGAAATTCAACAGAAATTTGCGGGGGTGGCAGCATGTGTCGCTGCTGGGCCTGTGTGCGGGTCGGGCTCTAGTAGGAGAAGTGTCTATCGCTCGCTGGCGCTTACAGTTATCCGGTAGATTAGTCTAGGCTTCTAGACGTCGCGCACTACAACAGGCAATCATGAAAAGGATATGTCAGTTGACAGTTCAGCTGTTCACGAGGAGGTGGCAGGCTGGCTGGCCAGGGCAGCGTCCAACGTGTGTGCCACAACAAGGGGGGAGGAGATTGGGCCAAATCCCGACATAGTTCCATCACTGTCCCGGTCTTTCTCTGGGGTGAACAGGTGTGGCTGACCTTCCAGGTCCGAAGCTGGGGGTGACGAATGCAGCCCGGTGGCCGCCCGTAGGGCGTCTCGTCGTTCCTGCATGATTTGTGTGAGATCGGGTGAGCCCGCTGGGGAGGACGCCTGACTCTTGGGGTGGCCAGATCGCACATGGCTTGCGCCCCGTCTCCTGGATCGTCTGGAGTCATTGTTGCGTGTCTTCTGGGGTCCGGGTTTAGGGATCGGCGGGCAATGAAATTCGGTCCAATCCTGCGCGTCCGCCGCCGTGTCGAAGAAGAGGGCTTTCCCTTTGTGGATCACCTTAAGGCGGGCAGGGAACAGCAGGGAATATTGAAGATCGTTTGCGCGGAGGCGCCTCTTGACTTCCAGAAACGTGGATCGTCGCTGTTGGACCTCTCGGGCATAGTCCGGGAACACCATAACGTGTTGGTCTTCCACCCGCAGGGGGCCCGCCGTCCGGGCCGCGCGAAGTACCGCATCCCGGTCTCGGAAGTGTAGGAACTTGGCTAGCATGGGCCGTGGGGGAAGACCAGGCTTGGGTGCCCGGGCCGGGACCCTGTGGGCCCTTTCGATGGAGAAGTACGGCGACCGGTCGCAGTCTGGGGTGAACAATTTAGTCCAGGATTCCATGTAGGTCAGAGGGTCCGAGTTTTCAATCCCCTCCGGCAGGCCCAGTACACGAATGTTACAGCGTCTCGAGCGTCCCTCCAAATCCACTGTGCGTTCCTCCAGGGTCGTCACGCGGCGCAGGATCTCCTGCATATCTGCTTCCTGCGATTTCACCGCTGGTTGTAATTCAGTCACGATCCGCTCACCCTCCTTCACCCTGTCCGCCAGTTTACGGTGTTCATCTCGAATTAGGCTAATGTCTGTCGTCAGGGTGCCCAATCTCTCTTCCATCGAGAGGCGAGACATTTCTATTGCCGCCAACACCTGGTCCAGCTTCGCTGATAGCGTAGGGTCGGCTTGCGACGCATTGGTCTGTGTCCATGCCCTTGTCTGTAAACAAAACAGGTGATGGACCGAATGTGGATCAATGTCACACATTCACCCCAGTCCAAAGATCTGGGCCCAAATCCATCGTTTTTTTGCACTCCACACCACCCTGGGTTAGACAATGGCGATATGCAAATCAGCTCTGACCCTGTGCCCCATGGGAACAGTCCAGTCCGAACTACAAAAGCCATGTCCTTCCCAGAACGGAATCAAGCATCCGAGGACCGGACCGGTTTCGAGGTAACACCTCTCATCAGCCCGGCTAGCTTGACTCCAGTGGTGTGGAGTGCCTGGGACCCACGTCTGAGCATCCCCAGCGCACTTATGGCGGTATTGCAAACAAAACAGGTGATGGACCGAATGTGGATCAATGTCACACATTCACCCCAGTCCAAAGATCTGGGCCCAAATCCATCGTTTTTTTGCACTCCACACCACCCTGGGTTAGACAATGGCGATATGCAAATCAGCTCTGACCCTGAACGGAATCAAGCATCCGAGGACCGGACCGGTTTCGAGGTAACACCTCTCATCAGCCCGGCGAGAGGTGTTACCTCGAAACCGGTCCGGTCCTCGGATGCTTGATTCCGGTCTGGGAAAGATATGGCTGTTGTAGTTCGGACTGGACTGTTCCCATGGGGCACAGGGTCAGAGCTGATTTGCATAAAGCCATTATCTGACCCAGGGTGGTGTGGAGTGCAAAAAACGATGGATTCAGGCCCAGATCCTTGTACTGGGGTGAATGTAAGACATTGATCTACATTCTGTCCATCAAATTGTTTTTTGTAATTTTCTCCCTGAGTGTACTGGGGTAGCTCAGACGTGGGTCCCAGAGCCTCCACACCATTGGAGTCAAGCTAGCCGGGCTGATGAGAGGTGTTACCTCGAAACCGGTCCGGTCCTCGGATGCTTGATTCCGGTCTGGGAAAGATATGGCTGTTGTAGTTCGGACTGGACTGTTCCCATGGGGCACAGGGTCAGAGCTGATTTGCATAAAGCCATTATCTGACCCAGGGTGGTGTGGAGTGCAAAAAACGATGGATTCAGGCCCAGATCCTTGTACTGGGGTGAATGTAAGACATTGATCTACATTCTGTCCATCAAATTGTTTTTTGTAATTTTCTCCCTGAGTGTACTGGGGTAGCTCAGACGTGGGTCCCAGAGCCTCCACACCATTGGAGTCAAGCTAGCCGGGCTGATGAGAGGTGTTACCTCGAAACCGGTCCGGTCCTCGGATGCTTGATTCCGGTCTGGGAAAGATATGGCTGTTGTAGTTCGGACTGGACTGTTCCCATGGGGCACAGGGTCAGAGCTGATTTGCATAAAGCCATTATCTGACCCAGGGTGGTGTGGAGTGCAAAAAACGATGGATTCAGGCCCAGATCCTTGTACTGGGGTGAATGTAAGACATTGATCTACATTCTGTCCATCAAATTGTTTTTTGTAATTTTCTCCCTGAGTGTACTGGGGTAGCTCAGACGTGGGTCCCAGAGCCTCCACACCATTGGAGTCAAGCTAGCCGGGCTGATGAGAGGTGTTACCTCGAAACCGGTCCGGTCCTCGGATGCTTGATTCCGGTCTGGGAAAGATATGGCTGTTGTAGTTCGGACTGGACTGTTCCCATGGGGCACAGGGTCAGAGCTGATTTGCATAAAGCCATTATCTGACCCAGGGTGGTGTGGAGTGCAAAAAACGATGGATTCAGGCCCAGATCCTTGTACTGGGGTGAATGTAAGACATTGATCTACATTCTGTCCATCAAATTGTTTTTTGTAATTTTCTCCCTGAGTGTACTGGGGTAGCTCAGACGTGGGTCCCAGAGCCTCCACACCATTGGAGTCAAGCTAGCCGGGCTGATGAGAGGTGTTACCTCGAAACCGGTCCGGTCCTCGGATGCTTGATTCCGGTCTGGGAAAGATATGGCTGTTGTAGTTCGGACTGGACTGTTCCCATGGGGCACAGGGTCAGAGCTGATTTGCATAAAGCCATTATCTGACCCAGGGTGGTGTGGAGTGCAAAAAACGATGGATTCAGGCCCAGATCCTTGTACTGGGGTGAATGTAAGACATTGATCTACATTCTGTCCATCAAATTGTTTTTTGTAATTTTCATGCCCTTGTCTGTGGCATCTTCTCGACAGCTGTTTCCGGGACTGCCGTCGTCTGGGTGGCCCTCGGCTTCCCCATGGGTGCTGCTAGAAGGAAGAGGGGGGTTACCCCCTGGTCGTCGTGTGTCTCGAGGGCGGTAGGTCGTCGCCACGCAGTATCGCCGGGTGAGCGGCAGTTGAATGCCGGTCAGCTCCTTCGGTCCTCCCCGGGTCCAAGGCGAGGCTCGTTCCACCTCGGGGGGCCTCCGCCAGGGGTGTCGGGGGTGGTTTGCAGTTGCCGGGGCCGGCGGTTCCGACCGCGTGGGGGTCCTCTCTTCTCCGTGGGGTGGGGCCCAGTACCCGCGTTGACCGGCAGGGCAAGGTCGGGTGGCGTGGGCCAGGGGGCCGCTGGTATTGACTTCAGTGCAAGTAGGGCGCTCCTGTCCTCAGAGCGAGGTTCACGGCTGTCCCCGGCGCTAGGTCTTCATGGGCGCCATGTTAGGGTCAGGCACTCGGGTCCACCGGGCAGTTTGTAGAGGTGAATGCGTCTCGGGCACCCTGGCCGGGTGGCGGCGTGCTCAGTGGCTTTCCACGAGGTCGGACGTGAGAAGGGGGCCACCGGAGCGCCGGGGAGGAGGGGGGACAGAACAGCACTCACCGCCCTCGATAATGGTGGCGGGCTTCTGAAGTGCCCAGCTCCGTGTAGGCGGCGCGCTCCTTGCAGTCCGCGGTGGCAAGCTGTCCGGTTTTGGGGGCCGATCAGGTTCCTGGCGGGGAATTAGCTCTGAGGTGCCGGAGTCCCGGGGTGGCTGCCGCCATCTTGCGAGCCGGGGCTCCGGGATGGAGGAGGGCGCCGCTCGGTGTCAGTGTCACCGCTTTCGCAGGATGTCTCCCAGTCGTCGGCCGGCCGTGTCCTCCGGAGCCGCTGTTTAGGGATCCAGTGTCCGGGGGCTCAAGGGTCCTAGGCTGGGGCGCCGCAGTTAAGATCTCCGGAGGGGGGATGGGAGAGACCAACACTCACCGCCCACGATGAGGGTGTCGGGCATCCGGGGTGGTCAGCTCCGTGTCGGTGGTGCGCTCGCCGGCTCCTCGCGGTCTGTGGCGGCAGGCTGTCCAAGTCTGGGAGCTGATCAGGCTTCTGGTGGGGATTCAGCTTCGGTGTATCGGAGCCCCGGGGCGGCGGCCGCCATCTTGTGTGTCGGGGCTCCGGAGCGTAGAGAGGCGCTGTGCAGCATATACCCCCGTGGGCTAATGTCGTCCCCCTTGCAGGCTTTCCCGTAGCTATCGCTGGTTGCGTCTTCTGGGGCCGCTGTCCAGGAAGCCGGGCTTCGTGGCTCATAGGTCCGCAGGGTTAGGTAGCGACCGCCATTTTCCAGGGTCGGCGTCCCTCGGTCCCGGCAGGGGACAGTCTGGCTTGCGCTGTCTGCCTGCAGTAGTTGCTGGTCACTCGAGGGGTGCCCCAGTGTGCAGGGGCATCCCGGGTGTTGTTTCGGGTAAGTTGAGGCTCCCGGCGATCTCGGGAACTGGGCAAGATGCTAGCCCGATCGCGGAGCCTCAGCAGGACACAGCCGCCATCGTGGCTTGCTAAGCCATGCCCCCCAGTTTCAAGCAGGTTAAAGGCAACTTTCTAAAAGACCCTTTCCCCTAATATTTATTGCAAATTTGATGTCACCGGCGGATCGGGCTTAAAAAACCCAAATGAAATCCAGCCCTCAAATTACTTTTCTAGCTGTTTCCTAGCCGTAAATATCTTTATTAAGCTGTAATAAAGTATCTCAGTATTTCTCCATGGAACAACTACCCTTGCTACAGTGAAAATACAATTTGAAGGCTAGTCATAGTAGGGGCAAGTGTAACTTTACATTCCTAAACACCCTACTTTTAAATAGCATGCGCACTGCATTATGGACAATGAAGCCTACTTAGGGGTGAGATATTAATATTTACAAGGACCATTTTTGACCTATCAGAAAGGGTTGTTTTGACATGTTGAATTGCAGTTTTTAAAGAGCCACAGGATGGCAACATAGGTAGATCTGAAGCCATGTCCGCACTTTCACTGTAGTGGGTGGCACAATAGGTGCTGCAGTCCACTACTGACTAACTGCTTTCTCTTGCAGTTTCTTTTCTACTACTAGTTTGCTTCAACCTTTATATCTACTTTGTGACTACTAATGAATCTGGTACCTTCACCTGGATCCTGATCTTCACTTTAACCAACCAGGACTTCTGTGACCTCATTGTCTTCACCATTTTCACTTTCACATTTTTCACCTCCCTCTGGATCCATGCTGCAAGCATGAGCTTGACTCTGCAAATCAGTGGTTATTTTCACCTCTTCTTCCTTCATCCACAGCCTTCAATCCTTTTGTAAGAGTTGTGTGGATCCACTGTCGGATTTCAGCACACTTTACAGTAGTGTTAGTCACCAGAACTATTTGATAAGGTCCATTCCACTTCTCCTACAGACAGTTCTACCTGACATGTCTTCTGACAACTATCCATCACCAGGGCTTAGATTGTGGCACAGACTTCTGTTGTTGCTTCTGTTGCCAAATTCACCTGATGAGAGACAGATTTCACTACATCAGCTGGACCTTTGCAGTATTCTGGACTGATGTAATCAGAAATTCAAACAAGGGCAGCTGAAGGAGTATAATCCCATTTCATAGCTCTGCCCATGGGGTGGGGTGGGGTGAGACCAGTCTTTTTGTCAGGGGTACGTTTTATGCTTATCAAAACAAGAGGAAGAATGTCTGGCCACTTCAAAACAGTAGACGCACTTACTTTGGCAAACGTGTTCTTTATGGTCCTATTTGTTCTTTCCACCACTCCAGGCATTTTAGGTTGATAACTACAATTGAATGTTTGATCAATTTGTAGAGCAGTGCAAATCAATTGTAAAATGTAATACTTAAAATGGAAAGCAGGATCTGTCTCAATAGAGGTTGGCAATTCAACTTTGGAATTAATTCCCTCAACAAAAGTTTAAGTTGGGATAAGCTTCAACCTATTTAGAAAATGAGCAGACGACCATCAACATGTATTTAAGGCCATTATAAACTGGCGTTTTGAATAAATCTGCCTGCAGTCTTGTAAATGGGCCCTCTGATGGGCCAATATGTTTCATCTATACAACTGTGTTTGGGACTTGGTTGTTCCTTTGACATACAAGTGCATATATTATCTGAAACATTTCTAAACATTATATTTTTCCAATACGTCTTGAAAAGTCTGACGATGGTGACTATACCTAAATAGCACTTATGCCTCACTGGATACAACATAGAGTCAGGCCAAATAAATTTATGACCAGGGGTAACATACAAATCATGACAATTTATCTTGTTTCCCATTTCCTTTTCTCATCTTCTGAAGCTTCCTCCTGAAGTTCTCTCATTTTACTTAAAGATAATTGGACTAAACTCAGCAGGGAACAATTAACACTTTTAGTATTTTGTAAGGGATTTAATCTGGATTCATCATGTTCAGTCTCTTCAATCACCCCTTTATTCTTAAGTGCACAATATTTAGCCACCTAATCCGCAATGACCACAACTGGTTTAGGGTGTACCCTCCACCCACAGGCTGGCACTGGGCATAAACGTGGACCTCATAAGCCTCTCCTCAGAACACCGCTAGACTTGGGAACATCAGAAGAAAGACTGCCCTGCTGTCTGGAACTCAAAGGAAGACTGGACCTGCTTGCTTTGAAACCAGGACCCCAGAAGCGATTCCAAGGTCAGTTGGCTACCTCCTATCTGAGCGCTACATGGACACAACAAGCTTCCAGAGGCTTCTCTCCCTGCGGCTGCCCAGCTGACCAGTTCCAAATTGACCAGCCCTGGATGCCACCACTGCCCTCTGTTGGAGTGAGTCTTCATCTCCAAACGGTGCCCCCCAGAACCTGGGCCCTTGACTGATGTTAGAGTGTACTCCTCCTGTCCTGCAAAAGTGGGACGTTTTGCCAACTTTCTGCCTGGAGAAGATTCAGAGTCGCAGCCATCGAAGCTGCAGACTATGACATCAAAATGGCGGTCAGCCTCGGCTGGCTGGTTTGCTCACTGAAAGAGATCTGAATTAGAGAAAAGTTTCAAAATTTGAATGTAGAGGGCTTAATGGAGACAGACACCAAGCCAAAGCCTACCAACGTCAAGACCTTTCTGGGCACAGATTTTGGACTTCGCTCGCTTGAAGTATTCTCGCCTTCGTCAGCAATCAAATTCCTGTGCTTCAACATTCCTTCATCGTCGAGCCTTGCAACAGATTCAGCTTGCAACTTTCCCAGCCAATGGCTCGCGGACAACCACTTTTTCTACATGAAATTTCATAAGTCAGAAGGCAAACTTTCCACTGGGACAAACCTGGTCCCTGTATCCAACCAGGGATCCATTGCCTCAACCTTAACTTTTGACTTTAACCCAGTATAGTGTGAACAAATAACCATGGTTGATGCTTTGTGGTTCTATTTTTAACTCAAAGTTTAAAAATTAATATGCCAGATTCTACTTTGTTTTGATGTCATTTTATTTAGTAAAATATTCTTGTTTTTCTTTATTGGTTTAGAATTTTCCTTGTGTTGTGTTTTCACTTTATTACAGTCTGAGTACTGCACAATCCTTTACACATTGCCTCTAAATGAAGCCTAACTGCTTTGTTCCAGGCTACCAGTGGGTTAAGCACAGGTTTAAATAGTGATTGTAGTGGTTCACCCTGACATTGATTGTAATTATTATTTGCGGTGGGTTCTCACTCCTCTCAACTAATACTCACATTTCTTACATGCTTCTTGATTCTTGTGAATTCCCACCCCAAGCCATGCATCTGCAAGAAATGGAGATACCCACTGAATTATATAATCACCTCATGTTCATGTTCTACCTTATTTCCTGCCGTTATATATTTTTTTCTGTTTCATGCATGTTAGATGCTTCAGGTGATTGGTGAGCAATAGGCAGAGCTAAATGATTTGTAAGGATCCTTGGTCCTGTGTAAAAAATGCATAATTACGTTTTTCACCTAAAGAATGTGTCTTTCAATAGCAAGGTTGGAAAATGATTACAAATTCATCTGTGATTGTATTATTATGAATGTGAATAGTACAATAGAACAAGTGAGTCTTTAGAAACATGCAGCAAATTAATGGAGGATCGGATCATTATGGATGTGTATATTGCGGTGCAGCAAGCAAGTTTATGGGGGATCCAAATATTATGAACATAGTGTGGTACAGCAAGCAAAGCTTGACTCAAGATCACCTGGGTTAGATTATTATGAATGTTTGTAGTGTGGTAGAACAAGCAAGGCTGTGGAAACTTGCCCCAAGTTCATCGGGATTGGATTATCATGAATGTGTGTGGTGGGGTAGAACAAGTGACCCTCTGGAAATGGAAAACAAGCTAATCGGGGATCAAGTATTATGATTGTGTGGAGTGCGTTACAGCAAGCAAGGCTTTGGAAACTTGCAGCAAATTCATCATGGATCAGATTATTATGAATGTGTACAATGTGGAAAAACAAGCAAGGTTCTGGGTTTTAATAGAATAATCCCTTAAGGAATTTATTTATTTATTTATTTATTTATTATTACAATTTGTAAAGCGCATACGTATGCCCGTGGGCGTCTTGGCGCTATGATTTCACTTAGGGTCTCTGACGGCGGCAACATGTGGCTAAATGGACTCATTACTGGTTAAACAACCACGTCTTCAACAGTTTCCTGAACCGGAGAAGGGATTGACTCGATCTTATTGTTAGCGGGAGCGAGTTCCATAGTCTGGCTGCAGTCCCCAGGTGACCGTCCTGGTACGAGGTACTGCTAATTGATGCAGCGACATTGACCTAAGTTGTCTTGACGGACGGTAAATAGAGAGCTGCTCCAGGAGAAACTTCGGCCCTTGGTTATGGATAGCTTTGAAAGTCAAACAGAGTGATTTAAATTTAATCCGGTTTTTGATTGTTAGCCAGTGGTAACTTCTGATTGTTTGACTGATCGATTTGAATTTTGGGGTCCTGGAGAGTAATCTGGCTGCCGCATTTTGAATCATTTGCAGTTTGGAGATTACCCGGGCTTGTGCATTGGCAAATAAGCCATTACAGTAATCTAGAGAAGAAAGCACAAGTGTGCTTACCACTGTTTTTCCAGCGCTTTACGAGAGAAATGGGATAATCTTTCTTATAAGTCTAAGTTTATGATGAGCATTTGCCACTGTCTAATTGGCATGTGCCGCAAAATTAAGCTGCTCATCAAAGACTATTCCCAGATTTCTGACCTTAGCAGATGGCGTTGGTAAGGCTACTAAGGATGAAGGCCACCAGACTGATGACCATTGTGGGGAGATGTTCCCGAAAATGACTACCTCCCTCTTCTCGGAGTTCAACCTAAGGCAATTGGCCTTCATCCAGTCCTTAATTGCTGACATACCTTCTTGAAAGCGTGCTGCTACCTGTTCTCCATCGTTGTTGATAGCAAGCACCAGCTGGGTATCATCAGCATAGGAGGTAAGGCTCATCTGGTAGGTTTTAATAACTCTTGCTAAGTCCAACACATAGATATTAAACAGTGTTGGACTTAGAGATGAGCCTTGGGGAACTCCACAGGGTAGGGCAAGTTCCGGGGATTTAAATGGTCCCAGCGTTACTGCTTGTGTTCTGCTGGAGAGAAACGGGGCAAGCAGGTCTTTGGCGCTGGATCGAATGCCCAGATTTCCGACACGGTCAATCAAGATGGAATGATTGACCGTGTCGAAAGCCGCCGATAAGTCCAACATTATAAGGACTGCAGTCCCTCCATGGTCTCTGATGGTTCTGATATCATCAGCAGCTTTGATTAGAGCCATCTCGGTGCCATGGAGCTTGCGGAACCCGAACTGCGTTTCATCCAGCAGATTGTTTTGCTCGATGTAGTCAGACAGCTGGACATTCATTGCCTTTTCGAGCACTTTGGCCAAAAACGGCAGACTGGCTATCGGTCTATAATTCTTCAACAGCTCCCTGTCTAGACAAGGTTTTTTAAGGAGCGGTTTTAAAAGGGTGTTTTTTAGCATGTTCGGGTACATACCTGACCCGAGAATCACATTGCAGACTTGTGTGATAACTGTGCTAATGGAATCAATTACAGGCAGATAGACTTTGGGAGGGCATGGATCCAAGGCCGATCCTGTTTTTATAGACTTCATGATGTCTCTGGTTTGTTCCTCCTCTAGTCCTTCAAATTGAACTAGTGAGCAGGTGGGAGGGTTGGTATGAGTAGCTGGAGGGACAAATGTATCGTTAACAGAAAACTCTGAATAAATGTCATTGATTTTGGCAAAAAAGAAATTAGCCAAAGAATCACAGAGAGCATGCGATGGAATGGGAGCTGTATCTGAGAACTTCCCAGCCAGTTGTTTCCCTACCTCATATAGCTGTTTGCTGGAGTTTGTAGCATTATCAATTTGATCTCCAAAAAACTTCTTCTTAGTCTCTGTAATCATTTTTTTATAGATAAGCTGTGTCTCCTTATAACGTAGTTTACTGACTTGATCGTAAGACCTACGCCAATATCTTTCATGCTTTCTACATTCTTGCTTTTGACACCTGAGTTCTTCTGTGAACCATGGAGCCGAAGGTACCTTTCTATTTCTTGAGATGGTCTTGGATGGAACCAATAGATCCATCACATTCCCTATCCAGTCTGCAAATTGTTTGGCAGCTAAGTTAGGGTCCATAGATATAATGGGGCGGGTCTTAATCAGCAGCTCTGTAAGAGCTACATTATCTATGTCTTTCCATACTTTAAAAGGCTCTTGATTTAAATGGGCCTGTCTAATTAAGGGAGTATCATTGATAGAAAGAACACAGAGAATGACATAGTGGTCGGACCATGTAAGGGGCAGAATGTCCTGGACTATTATCCCATCTATGTTGGAAAAAATGCCATCCAAGGTGTGGCCGGCCTCATGTGTAGGAGCATTGACCAGTTGAACCAGCCCCAAGCTTTCCAAGTCTCCCCTTAGTGCTTGGGAGTCAGCATCCTCCCTCTTCTCTAAGTGAAAGTTCAAGTCCCCCAATACTATAAAGGAGTCCTCGGTCACCAATGGTTCAATAAGCGAATTAAGATTGGCCAGGAAAGCAGAGCGAGGACCAGGCGGTGTGTACATGAGTACTCCCTTAAGGTTGTATGAGGGAGTCACCTTAATGGCGAATTGAAAAGCTTCACAGCATGTAGACAGAATCGGGAATATTCTGACTGAGAAGCTGTCTCGGGTGATAACCGCTAATCCTCCTCCTTTCTTTCCCTGTCTATCTAGTCGATGTACCGTATATCCCTGTGGAACAGTGACCACCAGATCTGGGTCTGATTCGGCATCCATTCAGGTCTCGGTTATAAATAACATATCAATGTTCTTGTCTAGAATCAGATCTTGAATTTCCTGTCTGTGCCCTCCCAGGGATCTGGCATTAATGAGTGCAATAATCATTTTCCTGGTTTTGTTGGTAGAGCCTAGCTTGGCGCAAGCTTTGCTGCTAATGAACGGTAAAGGGGAAGCGCAACTAGGACAGGTGGAGATGACAGTTTGAGAAATAAGCTCAGGATCATATTGTGGGCAGATGTTACAATGGACTGACCGTAGCCGTAGGAGATCAGCAACAGAGTAGAGAATATGCTCGGCTGTCCCATCTGAACCAGGGGTCATGGCCCTCGGCCCGGTCTCGGCGCGGACGGGCGCAGACGGGCTTGCCTTTGGCGCGCCCGCTGCGCCCGCCCGCTGCGCCCGCCCGCTGCGTGGACGAGATGACGTCGTCCTTATATCCAGTGTGGAGGAGGGCGGGTTGCGGCCAGCAACTGGACCGCAACCCTTTCCCCTACCCAGAATGGCGGCTGTGAGCACTCTCTCCCCAGCGTCAGCACGTAGTCGGCTGTGCTGTGAGATGCGGTGTGAGCAGAGCTGAGGCTGCTGGTTTAAAAACCTGACAGAAACTAAAAAGAAATGCCACGAAATAAACACAAATGCACACTTTTAAAATACGCTAGCCTCCGGCTTTCCGCCTCAGAGGTGATCCTAAATTGGAATCAATCGCTACAACATGGAATTAGCAAACAGGTGTGTTAAAGCACTGTTGGGTGAGATTACAACACAAGTGCTGGTGCATAAAATGGCAGAGGGGGCAGGCTAAATGAGGGGAGTTGGTGTAAAGAATAAAGAGAAAGTAGGAACCGACCTAGAATCAAATGTGGGAAAAAGGAAGAATCCATTCCAGGAAGAAGATGATTTGGAAGTGAACATTAAGGGATGGCAATGCTGTACAATTCTCTTAAGTAGTGGATGAATGTTGGTAAAGGAGACAATGTTCCCTGAGTAGTTGCTTGATGCAGAATGTATCTTATTGGAGGAAAAAGTGTTAAGCAGCAGTTCTATCACAGCATATGGCAAAATAGCCTTCATGGATTCAATCACAGAGAAGCAACACACTGGAATAAATCGTAAGGTTGAAAGCAGTGGCAGATTCAAGATCCCATTACAGGATTGGGCCCAAGAAAGTTTGGGAAGAAACCTGCAAGAAGAGACAGGGAAGGTATTTACCCCAAGGAATGAATGCCATTAAAATTCACAATGGAGGTATCACTGGAATGCTGTGGTATGGCTTTAGTTGCAGTTCAAACTAAAACAGGCAGAAGGGATATTATAAGTAGCGAGGGAAGGTCTGTACGCTCTGGAATGGTGGGAAGAAGGGAGTTTAGGAAACCAGCAGGACCGCACTCGTGAGGGAAAGCTGTAAGGTTTGAGTTTGAGGTGATGGGATGCGCAGAGTTAAGGAGTAGGCATGAGAAGCCAGAGGAAGTTTCTTGGGCTATTCACAAGTGACTTCCAAAAAGCAAAAGGATTCATAGACACTGTTTTTTGAAAGAGGATGCCATCTCTCGTGTCCTCATGGTCAGGACCACTTTAAGAAGAGAAATGGCTGACATATAAGAGAAAGTGAGTTTGATTTAATCCAAATAATATGCTTCTTGAATGCGGTCTTCCTTATAGTCCAGAAGGCCTGGGGAAAGGTGAAGTTGTATATAGGTTTGAGAGATGTAATCTATTACTTCTGGATAAATGCCCAGTATATGTATGAAGCTTCAGTTCTCAGGCTAGTTGATCTTTCAGTGTGTAGCATCAGACCCCCTTGCACTGGGAGCTCAGGCAGTTTCAGGTATTCATGACACAAATGGGAACATTTCCATTGACAAGAATGCCAGTCAGTCGGGCTTCCATTGAAATCTTATCCCAGCAGCAAATGCACACTATGCTCAGGGAGGAGAAAATTGCATTTTAAACTTCACAAATGACAACCTTTCGAAGGTACCAATGAGGAAGAAGGATGCAGAAGAGTTGAATAAAAGCAAGGAATGGCACCAGGCCTTTCCTCGACCTCACTAAAGTTGCATTTCACTTTTGTTCTGAATTTTGCGGCATTAACATTTCCTTTAGGTAAAAAATGTACTTTTTTTTTTCTGCCCTCTGCGGATGGCCGGTTCCTCATTTAAATATTTAGGCATTCACATCACGAAAGACCCTTCCGAATACAAGAGACTAAACCTCTTACCACCACTGGATCGTCTCAAACAGGACGCAGGCTTCTGGGCCGGGTTGCCGTTAACGATGCTGGGGAGAGCCGCTTTGTTTAAAATGAAGTCCTTACCCCGTTTCCTGTACATCCTGGATAACACGCCATTCCCGGTGACAACGGGATACTTCAGGAAGATTGCAGCAGTGATCTCCGGATTGTTATGGGGCAATCGCCCTGCGCGCATAGCCCAAGCCAAACTCTGCAGAAGCTGGTACGAGGGCGGAATTGCACTCCCGAACTTGCACCTATATTATTGGGCAGCGCAACTCAGGCCCATTAACCAGTGGCTACATGCACCGCAATCTGACCCGGCGTTCCAAGCAGACAGGGCTCAGTTGGGCGCCAATAACATACTAGCCCCACTTTATGATCGGAGGAAGCTCAGATCGCTTGTGGGCCCCACTAGGCTCACCGTCGCCACTTGGCATGCAGCCACGGCTGCACTGGGATGGAAAGGCACGCTAACTAAACTCACTCCGCTCTGGGACACGCGTGCTCTGGGCAATCTTCGGTTCAGTAAGGGGTTCTCCCGATGGGATACCATCGGAATTTCCATGGTGGGGGACATGTGGGAGCGAGGGGATGTCATCACCTTCGCCCGTTTGAAAGAGATTTATGATCTGGGACCGCACGAGACATACCGATATGTACAAATCCGCCACGCCTTACTCTCGGCCATCCCGGCTGGGTCGACTCTTCCTGAGTCCTCCCCGCTGGAGGATCGCCTCCTGACAGACTATATGGTGGAGAAGGCAACCTCCCTCACATACTGGAAGCTCCTCAATAACTCTCCAGATCCGTTGATGCCCCTCAAGGAAAGATGGGAGCAAGAGGTGGGCGCGTTTGATGAGCATGAATGGAACGAGGCACTGGCTTCCCCTAAGGAGGCGGGTATATCGGCCAGGATGAGGCTAGTTCAGCTCAAAGTCCTCCACAGAACATACTACACTAGAACACTACTACACCGCATACACCGAACCCCAAACCCCTTTTGTTTGCGAGGCTGCGGGGAGGAGGGCACATTCTTCCATACATTCTGGGATTGCCCACGCATACACAACTACTGGCGTCAGGTCCTGCGCACTATATCTCAGGTGCTGGAGGTCTCGCTACTGCCGGAGCCACGACGGTGCCTCCTCAATGTATGGGAACCAACAGATTTGTCCCGGCATGGCCGCCTTTGGGTGACACTGGGTATGATGGTAGCAAAGCGAGACATTGCGCAGCGTTGGGGGGTGGCAGACCTCCCGACAACATCACAATGGTGCACAAACATGGACAGAACGATGGTTACAGAACGGGCGGTATACCTAAGCCGGGCCTGTCCTGGCAAGTGGAACAAGGTCTGGTCCCCGTGGAACACCTACCGGGGCGACATCTGCGACCCGCTGCCAGAAGATGACCCACTGGACTCGGATGATGATGAGGGGTTGGAGTGAGGATGGTTGGCTGTGGGGCGGGGTTCTTCAGGAGGGATTGGGGGGACGATGCTTTCTTTCCGCCCTGCGTTAATTCCAGGATGAAAAAGGCTTTGTCATATTCCAGGTATACTCCCGTATCTATCTAGCAATATATGTTAGCAGTGATCGCACTGTGATTTCCCGATGTTCGGTTGTTCTTTTTGTTTGTTTTAAAAAATAGAAAATGAAAACCTCATTTACCCTGTATGAAACATTTGCTTCTGCCCTTCACTAATTCTTCCGGCGACCCTTACTGAACTGACTTTTTCAACGTGTGCGCTGTATTTACTTAAGGCTGTCGTTCCGATGTGATACTCAAGATTAGCGGCCGGCCCTTCGGGGTTGTAGGCGACATGCGGGACATTATCAACACCTCATTCGACACCTCCACCTTCCCCGAGAGCTGGAAGCACGCCGAACTCAGCGCTCTACTCAAGAAACCTACGGCAGACCCCACCGAACTCAAGAATTACCGCCCCATCTCACTACTCCCGTTTCCAGCCAAAGTCATCGAGGAGACCGTCAACAAACAGCTGGCCGCCTTCCTCAAGATGAATGGATCCCTCGACCCCTCGCAGTCCGGCTTCCGTGCCAACCACAGCCCCAAGACCGCCCTCATCGCCGCCACTGACGACATCCGAGCCCTGATGGACAACGGAGAAACAGCGGCCCTCATCCTCCTAGACCTCTCCGCGGCTTTCGACACGGTCTGCCACCACACCCAAGTGCAGCGCCTCAGCAACGTCGGAATCCAGGAGAAGGCACTGGAATGGATCATCTCCTTCCTCGACGGAAGAACACAGAGAGTCCGCCTACCACCGTACAAGTCAGAGGCCACCAAAGTCATCTGCGGCGTCCCTCAAGGATCCTCGCTGAGCCCTACCCTCTTCAACGTCTACATGAGCCCCCTCGCGGCCATCGCATGCCAACACAACCTCAACATTATCTCCTACGCCGACGACACCCAGCTGATCCTCTCCCTGACCAACGACCCCGCCGCCGCCAGAGCCAACCTGCACGAAGGGATGAAAGAGGTAGCCGAGTGGATGACGACGAGCCGCCTGAAACTGAACTCAGACAAGACGGAGGTCCTCATCCTGGGCTCCTCGCCCTCCGCCTGGGACGACTCCTGGTGGCCCCCCGCCCTGGACACCGCACCCAAACCGACGAACCACGCACGCAACCTGGGCTTCATCCTGGACTCCTCCCTCTCCATGACCAGGCAAGTCAACGCCGTCTCCTCGTCGTGCTTCAACATCCTGTGCATGCTTCGGAAGATCTTCTGGTGGATCCCCACGGAGACCAGGAAGACCGTCACCCAGGCCCTCGTCACCAGCCGACTGGACTACGGCAACGCACTCTACGCCGGAACCACCGCCAAGCTCCAGAAGAGACTCCAGCGGATCCAGAACGCCTCAGCCAGACTCATCCTCGACATCCCACGGAACAGCCACATCTCCGGACACCTGAGAGACCTGCACTGGCTCCCCGTCAACAAAAGAATCACCTTCCGGCTCCTCACCCACGCACACAAAGCCCTACACGATCAAGGCCCGAGCTACCTCAACAACCGAATCAACTTCTACGCTCCCAAACGCCACCTCCGATCTGCCAGCCACGCCCTCGCCGCCGTTCCACGCATCCGCAGAGCCACAACAGGAGGAAGGTCCTTCTCCTACCTGGCCGCCAAGACCTGGAACTCCCTCCCGGCCGACCTGCGCCTGACCCAAGACCACCTCTCCTTCAGGAAGAAGCTCAAGACCTGGCTGTTCGAGCAGTAACGGCACCCCCCTCCCCCTAAGCGCCTTGAGACCCTACGGGTAGGTAGTGCGCTCTATAAATGTCATTGATTGATTGATTGACATGCTGTGTAAAGATGTGAAGGTATAATAAAGGTTTTCAAAAAAAAAAATGTACTTTTTATGTGGGATGAATCTGTAAAACTTGTCACCCAGCTGTAGAGAAACTTGCATTCGAGCTAGGTAAATAAGGCAAGTTGCAGGCCTACAGGCAAAGGGTGAAGAGCTGTATTGTCTCGGAAAACAAAGCATGTCGACATCAAATAGCGCTCTGGCCTAAAGCAATGTCTGCAGCAGAGGAAAGACACTCAGTGAAAAATAAGCAAACTTTTGCATGCATGTCTTGTTTGTTTCATGTCTGGATTTTTGTGTGGGGAGCAGGGTTTGTTTTATGATATGCCCGCAAACCATTAATAACAACGGGGGAGAATGTGGCGATATGGCCTGAGTAGCTGACTTTGGCACCAAGGGACCAGGTTCGAGTCTCAGCGTCGACTCAACATCCTGTGATTCTGAACAGAACACTTAATCTCCCCGTGTCACAAAAAAAAGAATGTGCCCTTGTGTAATGTGCCCTGTCTGCTGTAGTAAAAGAGTCCAAACAGGCAGGACAAGGCTAGCACTGTTGAGGAGTGGCACAGTGGTTGTGTCGGAAGCGGAATGGAGTTCATGAGAAAATACACGAATATGACACCAGAGGTTGGCCACCCACGTCCAAGCTGTTGTGGGAAGTACAAACTGAACCTGTGAGGGTGGCTTTGTTTTTGTTGCGAGAAGTCTGCATCCCACAACTTTTGAGGGACAGACCTATACCTCTGTAACACTTTGAAATTTCAATAACAAAAAGATTAGTTGGTGACAACTTTGGTGGGTTTCCTAGAATGCATATGGTTTGTGTGTTTTGAGAGGCAGGTAAACCTTAAACGATGATGAATCCTTATTTGTGCCAGTAAAATGTCCTGGGCTTCTGTGAGAGAAGGTCATCATAGCAATTATAAGCCCATTACATTTTGGTTGGAGTTTTCCCTTGGGAGCTTTGGTGATGCCTGACTGCTTTGGCAAATGGCCTGAGAGGGTCACTCAGTGTGCAGGTCTACCCATAGGATGCCCCTTCCACATGGGGGCCTTCGGGCCACCACTCACAGGCTGGGACACAAGTTGCCCCTGCATAGATACTTGCAGTTCCGGCCCTGCAGCATTGTTGGCGAATGTCTGTGGGCACTTCCTGCAGACCTTCCAACTTTAGAACACAAGCATTTACAATGCAATAGGTCTCACAGTGACATGTTTAAAGCTATTAGCATTGTAAATGACATTTTTTTAATATTGTTTTTCTTTTCTAAAAATTATACAGTGTATATATTATTAATTATGCACCTTTAGACTGGAGATGAATTCGTGAGGAAAAAAAAGTTTAAGCAACAGGAAATCTCATCTATATCACATATAAAACAAACTGGATTACATGCATTTGTGATTGTTTCACTTACTTGAGAGGGGTCTGTGTTTTATTGACAAATTACGTTAAAGTGACTATGTGTATAAACTGCTAAATTATTAGGTGTGTTTGCTTAAAATCTTTTAATTAAAACAGCTGGTGTTTCCTCTGCTTACATTAGTATAGTCGTAGATTGTGAGAAGAAATATCTGGAAAACAGATATTAGCTTTTGTGAATTATGTGGTATTTTATGTGAATTCTATTTTTCCTGTAACACAAAGAAAGCTTAGTCAAAACATAACATGTCCCTTTAAAGGCCATGGACAGCTTACACATTTGAGAGGTTCATAGTAGGACACAAGTTATTAATTGTCTATGTATGCGATGCCCACATGTACAGAGGGAATTTGCACATTCAGGAAATGTTTGACTATCAACAATGGTAATGCAAGGGCAAAATGAATACTTGACAGATGATAGTAGTGTCTTTATATAATCATGTCCAGCCCCGCCCTCTACGTTAATTTGAGTGGTACCTGCACTTATTTATTTTTCTCATTTAAACGCTGCACGCAGGGCTTTAAGTCGAACAAGTCTTGCGGTGCTGACTGAAAAGCAGGCGCTGAGACAGGTCGCTATTGGGCTCTCCATTTTTGCCCTCACCCTCGGGCGAAACAAATTCATGTTAACCCTGCAGCCCTGCCACCCTTCACTGCCTGTGATGCAACTTCAAAGAGACTCGTCGTAGTTCTGTCACTGTCTCACCATTTCAGAACCGAAGCATTTTCAATGCGCTATGCTACGAAGTCATGGCTGTTGCTTATTTTTGTTATGCAACTAACAACCATTGACAATACCAATAGTACCTGAGTGTTGTAAGTGTAATGGTACTTGCTGTATTATATATCTAGATGTAATGACAGAAGCAGCAAAATACCAGTCGGGCGGCACACTATGCTAAGTATAGATTTTCAGTGCTTTTAAGCCATGCCCTTAATTACATATCTCATGTCCCTATGAGGTCCTACAGTTTTTTCATCCCTCTTAAAGCCCTGACTGCATGTAACCTCTAATTGCATCTACATTATTAAAGCTCGACAAATGCTTATTCTTCCAGACGTATTCTGTAGCGTTGTACCGAAAAATACAGTCAGTTTACAAAAGACATTGCCATTGAAGATATTATTTTACGAGTAAGGATAATATGTTAGAGCTATCAAAGATGTCACGTGACCTCGTGCTATTCGAAAGAAGAATACAGAATCCCTTTTGCATTCTGGTAATGGTAGTTTTACTTTTCAGGCTTTATAAACCATTCCCTACTACTGTTATTTGCATTTCTGTACGTTTACAGCCTTCCAACGCGCTTGGCAGGCAACCAAAAAAATTATTACACAGTTTTCAAATAATAACGTGGCGTATTATAAATTAACATAGTGCTATAAAGTTGCCCCCGGGCTGAACATTGACGCTACGGAAAATTATACTACGGTGTTGCAGAGTCTGGCCTGTCTCATGTCCAAAACGTCTCCAATAACTTAAAACAGAAAAAGTGTCCTGGCGGGGGCGTGTGGAGGGGGGCGGAGGAATAGTGGGACAGTTACCATACGGAGCACTTTGAACATCGCCTGCACAGTCTGGAGCGAGCCCCGGTCTATGGTACCGGAGTCCTGGGACACCCTCACGGTGCTGGCGCTGGTCCGGACAACGTGCACACTCATGTCTGGTCCTGGGGTGTCCGGTGCTGCAGCAGCCTGCCCTGTCACTACAACTACCTTCTCTCCCACTACAACTGCTGCCGACCTCTTCGGCACCTTCCCCCACACCCTCACTTGAGCATTCAATCAAGCCCTGTGCACCCTCTCTCGACACATAGGCCAGCCCCTTGTGTTCCCGACCCTCTCAACCGGTCCTCTCTTCCTCTCCCACTCTGCTGGTACCCCACAGCCCACTTCCGCTTTTATTGCTCTCCGTCTCGGCCCTCCACTTCCTTAGCACTCGGCTGGTAGCATCACTCCACCCATTTGCCTAAGCCATGTATCTCCATTTTCTCAGTGCCGTGCAGCCCCCGGACTCTTTGACGTGCCTCCGGGCGGAATTCACGCGTCGGGGTACCTGGGATTTAGAGTCCTGCTCATTGGTCGTTCCTCAAGGTGGAAGAATTACGGGCTACACACTTCTTTACCCCCCACTAAGCAGTTGCTCATCAGGCAGTTCATCAACCTACCCTGGAGACAAACCTCAATCAGTGCTTATATGATGCAGTTCTTGTGCACTTAGTCAGTCCTGGACTCCAGACCTCAGACCCATGTTACTCTGTTTCCCATAGCTCAGATGTTCATTAGGCCGTGTACGGCTGCAGTTGCCCGCATCTCCCACTACTTATTTACTATATCTGCACCAGTTCAATGGTACTCAACAGGCTGGATCACCACAGCCCCACGGTGCACAGGACACAGATCAGGACACAGTTCAGTGCATTCATGCAGGAGCGCGACAAATGATGACCCGGTAACCGGGCGCAGCTGCACTTACATCGTGAGAATTCTCGGGCTGCCACACGCTACCACAAACGGATTAAGATCCCCGGGCAGCTCAGTAGTATAGCGGCATCACTCACCATGCGTGCGCCGATGCATCCGCATTGCCGCGGCTCAGGCTCCCACCTCCGAGGCACCTTCACCTTTGCTCCGCTTTCCCATTCACTGCGGGGGCAAGCTGGTTGTGTGCGCGGGCGAAGGGCTCCACACTCCGAAGTACGTCACTGCAGATTGCGGGAGATAAACGGCACCGTGACGAGTCGTGAGCAGCACATTAAGCAGCACTTAGCTCGAGCAACATGGGCAAAGTTGGTAGCAGACTTTAAAAGGCTGACGCAGGCGAGAAGTAGAAGTGCGCAAACAGAAACTGCAGCCAAAGGCGTATTTGCTGCATTAGATCTGGACGGAAAACGAAGACACCTTGGAGCAGGAGAAAGTGAAAGCGCGCCATGCGCGGGTTGTAGCACTCTGTGAGCGTGCCCACCGGTGTTGCCTGCGGCTCATACCCAGTGGCGGCGCGTACAACTCGGGGAAGCAGGCGCAGGTGCTGCTGCAGTTCAGCAGGGGAGAGCGGATGTCGCAGTCCAAGAAGACCAGCGGGCCTTTTCAGGAATACAAGCCAGCCCAGCCGAGGGCCCAGAGGAGCCACAGCACACACATCTTGGCCATCCTTCTTCCGGTAACAGCGCTGCAGGGCTGGTAGGAGACAAGCCATAGAGAAGACGGAGGGAGGGAAAGCACGCCATGCTTGTTGTTGAGGGAGATGAGTACCCGTGTAGGTGCGGGGAGGGGTGTGTGTGTGTGTGTTTTTAATTTTTTGGGGCGCATGTGTGTTTTGGCCCAGTTACTGCATGCAGCTGGCTTGGTGGACTGTAGGGGGACAGGAGATGTGCACACCGCGTGGCTGAACGTGCGTGTTCACGAGAGCGTTCACATTTGCAGTCCGGCCTGCAGGCTGCGCGTGCCCATCTCCTGTCGCCCTTGAGAGCCAAGTCAGCGACAATAGGTCTCGCTGGGGACAGCGCTTCGTACTGCGTCGCCAGGTGCGAGACCTAAAAAACTGCTGCGTGAGGAGGGGCGTGGCCTTGGGTGGGGGGCGAGGCTTTATAACGAAAACTTCCTGAGAGGAACTTCTGCCCCTGTCCCCTTCCCCATCGACCTCCTTCTTCCACCAAAAAATGAGAACTAAAGGTTGTTGAGGCTGCTGGTGATGTGGGGAGGTGTGTGTGTGTGTGGGGGACGGTGTTAGTAGACATCACCCGCTTGCAGCCTCGAAAAAGGAGCTGGAAATCCACTCTCTGCAGTAGTTTCCAGCTCGCCTTGCCTGCCACCTTGTGTTTCTGGCTCTTCGCCGGGTGACCATGTGAAGGGAGCGACATCAAGCAAAAAACGGTGGCACCGTGCGAGTTGGCAGGTATGTTCCTGTCTGTGTTTGTGATTGCTGAAATTGGCAAAATAACTCTTCCCAAAAGTGGGAAAATTCAATGGCTATGGCCCCTTCTTTGGGATTTGTGGGGTGTCCCTGGAACCCTGCTTGCCCCACCAAACCTGGTTCACTTAATACGAGTAACCTCACAGGAACACTTTCTTGAGCCTTTTTGCTGTATGTATCCTTGTGAAGGGGCGACCCTTACCTCCACGGCGCGGCGACCCAGTGTGGACTCCCTTGCCTTCGAAACCACACATGCCGCAACTCAGCCAACCCAGGCTACTCCTCTCTCTGTCTCCCTACAGGCGCCGACAGCAACAGCGGTGCGCAGCGGACCGGAAGCGACCTCTCGTGACCCCGGAAGTGTGGCGATTCCAGAAGGATCGGAAGTGACCCCACCTGACCCCGGAAGTCATTCCCCAGGTTCCCGACCAGATGAGAGAAAAGCCGACAAGCCAGAAGATGCGGGGTTCCCAGCAGTGGACTCGTGGCAGGAGTTAGCAACACGCGAAGAACCAGCAGCGGAGAGCGGAGGAGAAAGGAAGAGCCGAGAGAAGGAAGAGGAGGAAGACGTTTGGTGCGAGGATTGGTGGCGACCTCAGGAGGTGGCTGGAGAGCGGCCGTAACTCAGAAGAGAGTTACGGCGGGGCACGTGAGTACCTTGTCACCTTCCTCCGTGTTTCCCCTTGTAGTTTGTGTAAATATTGTATATAGTATCACGAGCAGCACTCACTGTAAAAGTAAACGCACCCTTGGCACTGTATAGTACTGTACACCTAGTTCCCCCCCCCCTACCTCCAAGCCACACTCTCTCCCTGTTACCCGTCTTTTACTTCCCTTCTCCACCTGCCCGACCGTACCTCCCTCACGCTCGCTTCAAACCCTCTCACTCCTCGGTGCGGGTGAAAGTATTCCTAGGTCCGTTGTCCTCAGGACTAATCGCCCTGTATTTTTCTCTTATACCTCCGAGGGGCACACCGTTACCTATACCGCGGCAAGACGACCTCAGCCCAGCAGCGGACATCCTACAGACGACCCCCTCGCCGGATCCTCACCGCAACGACCCCACCTGCATCTCCTACCTGGACTCCAACCCTGGCACATGTACTCTACAGACCTGGTTTCTGTACGCTCAATAAATTCTCGCTAATCATAGCGCACTTCATCCGGCCTCCGCGCCTGTTATTCCGGCCCGCCCCAACCCCCACTCCACAGTTGGTGTCAGAAGTGGGGTATCCCGGAAGCATGGAGGCCGCAGTTAAACAGCTGGCAGAAGGCCAGGAACTTCTTGGGAAATTGATGGAACGGTTCCTCAAGACCGCAGAAGATGACCGTGGACAACTGCATGACGTCCTGAAAGGTCAGGGCACTGCACAGGACCAAGCCCTTGAGAAGCTTACGACTGTCATGTGGCAACAAAGGCCAATGGCCTCTCTAACCTCCGTGGTTTTACAGAAATATGTGGCTGGCGAAGATCCCGATTTCTTCTTCACGAATTTTGAGCGCCTGGCCCAGGCCGCCGCCTGGCCAGCCGACCGTTGGGGTCATTACCTCGGTCCTCTTTTGACAGGGGAACTACAAGCAGCCTACCAACAAGCAAACATACAGGGACAAACCCCCTATGCTGACATAAAAGCTTGCATCTTGGAGCGTCTAGGGATCGACGACGAAACGTACAGGGTTCGGCTACGTCAGGCACGGGAAGGGCCCCAAGAAAATCCCAGGGCGTTGTCCTTTCGTATCCAGGACCTAACTAACAGATGGTTGAAACCCGCCACGTCCAGCAAGGAAGAGATACTGTCCAAGATTTACCTAGAACAGTACCTAGCATCCTTACACACGGCCACACAGAAATGGGTACGCCAACACGCTCGACTGACCCTCGACAGTGCAGTGGAGATCGCCAGCGCCTATACCCGAGCACAAGAGTCACAACGTGTGAAGGAAGAACACCCCCCACCCATACACCATGGCAGCCATCTCCGGCCGCAAAGGTCCCCTCCTGTGGTCAGAAAACCCGACCCTGTTCCCTTGATGCCCTATCCGGTCATGTCTCGGCCACCACAACCCGGTCCACAGTGCTACCATTGCGGCGGATATGGACACATAGCCCACATATGCCCCCAGAAGGAGGAACCCATGGAAATAGGACTGACTAAGAACTATGTGTGTCTCACTACGGAAACAGCCCCTCCACCCTTCCCCTGTCCTGTCCAGATTGATGGACACCGAATGATGGCGCTTGCCGATACGGGGTGTCGACATAGTGTTCTGCGACCACAAGAACTGCCCCACTCCGTGGGACCCGTGACAGGGACCGTGGCCATTAAATGGGTCCACGGTGATACTAAGAGCTACCCAACCGCAAGAGTGTGTGTGCAACACCCCACCGATAAAGGAAGCCTACTAACAGTCGGTCTGGTACCCCATCTTCCCGAACACGCTATTCTAGGTAGTGACTAAAGTGGTCTTCCCCACCTCCTACAGGACACCACAGACTCCCTGAGGAGATGGTGGGCAGAAGCCCCTTTTTCCCATGACTCTCCTGCTTCGGACTTTCCCCCCAAACCACTAAAATCCAAAACCCAAAAGAAAAAGGAAAAAAGAGACTTTAACCTGGCTTGCCCTGCTCAGGTGGACACACATCCGTGGGAAACAGATAGAGAATTCTGCGCCGCTCAGCAAGAAGATCCAGTGTTACACGACGCCTGGGGGCGTGCCCTCCCCAATGAGGATCCATTGCAAGTAGGTCGTTACTTCTTCATAAAGAATGGACTCCTGTATAGGAAGGGAGGACCCCAGACAAAAACCCAGTTGGTTATCCCTGGACTGTTTCGGGTGAAGGTACTGTTTCTGGCCCACAGTCACTTGCTAGGAGGACATTTCAGTGATGAAAAGACTGGAGATTCAATCCTGGAGAAATTCTATTGGCCAGGCGTATATGCTCAAATTAAACGCTATTGCCGGGAGTGCCCAGTGAGCAAGAAAACCAGCCGGTATCGGCCTCCGAGGGTCCCCCTCCAACCCCTCCCTCTCATAGATGTCCCCTTTACTAGAGTAGGGATGGACCTTATAGGCCCCATGTTACCCTCTAAGAGCGGGTGCAGGTACGCTCTGGTGTTAGTGGACTACGCCACCCAATTCCCGGAAGCAGTACCCCTCCGACAACCCACCACCCAGAACATAGCCAAAGCCCTCATTTCCATCTTCTCTAGGGTGGTGTTTCCCCGCGAGATATTGACCGATCAAGGGACGCCCTTTGTCTCGTCCCTTATGCGCCAAGTCTGTTCTAATCTGGGTATCAAGCAAATAAGAACCTCCGCTTACCACCCCCAAACAGACGGGTTGGTGGAGCGTTATAACGCTACCTTGAAAACCACCCTCAAAAAGCTATTAGGCCTTGAGAGCAAAAGGTGGGAGGAGATGCTTCCTCTCGCCCTTTTTGCCATCCGCTGTAAGGTACAAAGCAGTACTGGTTATTCACCTTACGAACTGTTATATGGACGAGCCCCCCGGACTCTCTTGGACATGGCTCGCGAAGCCTGGGAAGCTGAGCCAGACGAACTCGTCCTCTACCCGAATATGTAGACAATCTCAAGACACACTTAGGTGAAATCAGAGAGATTGTGAGACAGAACCTGTTGGCCGCCCAAACTACCCAGAAAAATCAGTACGACAAAGGAACCAAAGCCCGGTCCTTTGTTCCCCGAGACCTCGTGCTACTACTCCTACCATCTTCGGACCATAAGCTGCTAGGACAGTGGCAGGGCCCGTTCCCTGTCGTAAGACAAGTGACTCCGGTCACCTATGAAATTGAAACGGACGCCAGCCGAGGGGTCACCCAAATCTACCATGTTAACCTCCTAAAGAAATGGGAGGGACCCCGTCCCGTCCTATCCGGTAGTCTCCCCTTTCCTTTTGAAGGATGCTTTGACCCAGACCTACCTGAGTGCAAGAAACAGGACCTCTGCCGGTCCTCGTCCTCTTTGCAATCAGTGTTCTCCTCCTTACCTGGACACACCACCGTGGTGGAACATGCCATCCACACGGAACCTGGAAGGACGGTAAGACAACGACCATACCGAATCCCTGAAGCCCGTAGAGCCGTCATTAAAGAGGAAACCAACCAGATGTTGAAGATGGGTATCATAGAAACCTCCAGCAGCAGCTGGAATTTGCCCATCGTCTTGGTTCCTAAACCCGATGGCTCTACCAGATTCTGCATCGATTTCAGGGAGGTGAATAAGATTTCTGCCTTCGACTCCTATCCCCTACCTCGTGTAGACAAGATGGTGGAACGCATTGGCAAAGCTAAGTATATAAGCACCCTTGATCTGTGCAAGGACTATTGGCAGATCCCCTTAAAAGAAGAAGACAAACACAAGACCGCCTTCTCAACCCCAGAGGGCTTGTTCCAGTTAAAAGTAATGCCCTTCGGGCTACATGGAGCCCCGGCTACATTTCAGAGGGCTACGAACCGGGTCTTACAACCTCATGCCCAGTACTCAGGCGCTTACCTAGACGACATAGTTATTTATAGCGATACATGGGAACAACACCTTTCACATTTGCAGTCTGTTGTCTCCTCCCTGGGTAAATCTGGCATCACCATCAACCCCTCCAAGACCACTTTAGCGGCACAGAGTGTAAGGTATCTAGGATACTTGCTGGGTGAAGGGCACATCCGTCCTCAGGACAACAAGGTCAAGACCATCCAAGCCATACCCTTTCCCCAAACACGGAAAGATCTCCGTGCCTTCCTGGGGATGTTGGGCTATTACAGGAGATTCATCCCCAACTTTTCCCATACCGCAGCTCCACTGACCGACCTCCTGAAGAAAACGGCAAAAACGGAGGAGATACTAAAACAACCGTCTCCCTTGCTGTTACATGCCTTTAACCTGCTCAAGCATTCCCTGATTTCTGAACCTGTGCTGATGAGTCCCGATTATTCCCAGCCCTTCATCCTACAGACCGAAGCGTCCGATCAGGGTTTGGGGGCTGTTCTGTCCCAAAAAGATTCAGAGGGAGCAGAAAAATCAATCCTCTACCTCAGTAGGAAGCTTTTTCCACGTGAAACAAACTATTCCGTTGTTGAAAAGGAGGCACTGGCTATTAAATGGGCAGTAGAAAGCCTCCGGTACTACCTGGAGGGACGGGAGTTCCTCTTATACACCGATCACGCCCCACTTGAATGGATGGCACGCAACAGAGGACACAATCACCGAGTACTCCGGTGGTTTCTCTCTCTGCAACCCTTTCGATTCAGAACTTTACATCGGAAAGGGCTAGAGCAGGGTAATGCGGACTACCTCTCCCGGTATCCGCCACCCACAACCCCTACAAGAAAGACTCCTAGGGAAAGGGGATGTGAAGGGGCGACCCTTACCTCCACGGCGCGGCGACCCAGTGTGGACTCCCTTGCCTTCGGAACCACACATGCCGCAACTCAGCCAACCAAGGCTACTCCTCTCTCTGTCTCCCTACAGGCGCCGACAGCAACAGCGGTGCGCAGCGGACCGGAAGCGACCTCTCGTGACCCCGGAAGTGTGGCGATTCCAGAAGGACCGGAAGTGACCCCACCTGACCCCGGAAGTCATTCCCCAGGTTCCCGACCAGATGAGAGAAAAGCCGACAAGCCAGAAGATGCGGGGTTCCCAGCAGTGGACTCGTGGCAGGAGTTAGCAACACGCGAAGAACCAGCAGCGGAGAGCGGAGGAGAAAGGAAGAGCCGAGAGAAGGAAGAGGAGGAAGACGTTTGGTGCGAGGATTGGTGGAGACCTCAGGAGGTGGCTGGAGAGCGGCTGTAACTCGGAAGAGAGTTACGGCGGGGCACGTGAGTACCTTGTCACCTTCCTCCGTGTTTCCCCTTGTAGTTCGTGTAAATATTGTATATAGTATCACGAGCAGCACTCACTGTAAAAGTAAACGCACCCCAGGCACTGTATAGTACTGTACACTCAGTCCCCCCCCCTCTACCTCCAAGCCACACTCTCTCCCTGTTACCCGTCTTTTACTTCCCTTCTCCACCTGCCCGACCGTACCTCCCTCATGCTCGCTTCAAACCCTCTCACTCCCCGGTGCGGGTGAAAGTATTCCTAGGTCCATTGTCCTCAGGACTAATCTCCCTGTATTTTTCTCTTATACCTCCGAGGGGCACACCATTACCTATACCGCGGCAAGACGACCTCAGCCCAGCAGCGGACATCCTACAGACGACCCCCTCGCCGGATCCTCACTGCAACGACCCCACCTGCATCTCCTACCTGGACTCCAACCCTGGCACATGTACTCTAAAGACCTGGTTTCTGTACGCTCAATAAATTCTCGCTAATCATAGCGCACTTCATCCGGCCTCCGCGCCTGTTATTCCGGCCCGCCCCAACCCCCACTCCACAATCCTTCACTAATACGATGTGGGACAGGTCTGAGACAGAAGGGTTTGTATGAGACAACACCTCCACTCAAGTGAGTGAATGCCATTGCAAGGGTTCTAGCCCTGCATCTGTGCACTAACTATCATAGAAGGGGTGGCACAAACTGCTGCTATTCTGAAATAATACAACATGGCAGCACATGCACAGAAACTGGCACAAATACCTGATGTAAACATTGCTAGTAACAATTCAAATTGACATTGTAAAGACACACTGGATTCCAGCTCGTTGAAACCACTGTAGGTGAAAAGAAGACATTCCACATGTCAAGTGGTTATTCCTATGAGAATTACTAGAAAAGTTTGCATGTCACACTAAGAATTACGATGCAATCAAGATAATGTAACCAAATGACAATCTAGCAGTAGTAGTGCATAAAGAACTAACTACTTCAATTGAAATAAAACGAAGGATTCAAAAAGCCTGCTCTCTACGGCCAAAGCTGATTTGATTTGATTTCTATGTAGAATCTATACCTCAAACGGCGAGACAAGAATAGGGAACAACTTTAAGATAAGCAGATGGGGAAAAAAGATTGCTTTCTATGCGGATGTTTCTTGATTTGCACAGTAAATTTGTCAGATTTATATCTGGTGGAGATTTCTAATTACTTGCACACTGCAGTAGATAACTAAAGAAATACATGTAATCAAGGCCTTTAACTTTATTACATTGCTTCTTAAACATCATGTAAGGACTTGGTACTTTCAAATAAAAAGCAAATTAGAAAATGTTGGAGGTAGAAAAGAGAACTTGTTTATGGAAAAAATGTAACTTTATTGGAAAACTATAGGTGTCTTCCACTTATAATGTTGGAAAATTGGTCTCTCTGTTTGAATGTTCCCAGCGCTAACCTCTCCCTATTGCCTTCCCATGATAAATGGTTTGTGAATTTGTTTAGATTCACTAATGATTCCAAAACAAATTGCAGCGGCTAGGCTGGGGTTTAAGGCCCCTTGTAACAACACACACCAAGCCCTTCTGAAACAACTTCACTGGTTACTGGTAAAACAGCATAGTCAACTTAAAACCTATTGCTCAGTTTTTAAAGCTCTGTATGGAATGTCCTCTGAACTTTGATCAATTGAGTGTCGTTACACACCTCGATGTGAGAACTATGTTCCTCTTCTACAAATCTTCAGGTGGTGCAAGATTTTACAAATCAAGGGTTCAAGACCATAGTAGCACCTGTGAAAGTGTAGTTTAGATTATGAAATCCATGAAACTCTCAGACTGGAATTTTCTTTTCATTGACAGGTTTGAGAATTCAAGAGTCAGTAGGCCAAGACTATCCAGGTCCAGGTTAAAGCTTATTATGATTTTAACAACTTTAAAACAAATTTAGAGCTCATCTTGAATTCACCTGCCCTAAAGGTATGTCTATAAGTTGAGTGAGGGAATTAAAAGGTAAGCATTTAATGCAAATACCAGATTTTCTGGGATTGTAAGCTCATTTTTGCCACCGCAATGCATGCAGTTGCCTTTTAACTTGCTACATGGAAAGGACCCGTAAAATGATTTCAGCACAGATGCTTTCCTGCCTAACATCCTTAACCACTTTGTTTGCCACGCCTTCCTACCACCTCATTATAAAAGCTCAGCTGCACAGCATCTCTCAACCATGTACCTGCTGCCCATTCCTAATGCACAGTTTCTCATTACATGCTATATTTGCCATTATATGCTCATCAACCCACTCATCCTTCTTTACATTCTGGTATGTCTAGTCTTGCAAAAAACACAGAGCACCAGAAAGCAAAGTGGAATCCAGGACTGAATAAACTACTCATGTGAAACATGTGTCAGTCTCCACATTTTATGTTGAGGTATTCAACAATTCCCCGTTCCTATGTCTGGCGATCTCTCCATCTCGGTCTACATATGATAAAGGGTCAATTCTTGTGCTAAGTTTGCCTGATCCTTCCAGCTGATTCCTTCCAGCTCCATAAATTGTTTTCAGCTAGGGTAAGAATATAGACAGGAGTCAATCATCTACTCCGTGACGCTCGGTTCAACCAGTAATATTTATTCAAATTGAGGTTATCCCTGCTATATTGACCAGAAAAGGTAGACACAAATACATGACACCCTCGGGAATGGATGGATAGATATGCGTTTTTCAAAATGCGTTCTCTGGAGAGAACACTTTTTAGGCACTAGTTGACACTGGTTATGTTGCATTATCAGATAAGGTACACAGACAAAATATCGATTTTTAAATATCGATATACAAAAATATCGAAGTTTAAATATCGATGGGACAAAATATCGAAGGTAAGTAATATCAACAGTCTTAATATCGATATTAGTATGATATCAGTAATATCGAAGTTGTAAATATCTATGTCAATAATATCGAAATTAATAACTTCGATGTTACTAATATCAATTTTTAAATAAATTTAGTGTATTTTATATTGTATTTATTATGTTTTATTATTTATTTTTAATGTAATTTAATTAAATATTGTCTTTTACTACTGTAGCGGGTTGTGGGTTTATAGGGGAATAGGGTGGGAAGTAATTTAATTATGTTAAATTAATTATTAATTAGTAGGAATTATTAATTAATTAATTGTGAAATAATTTTTAATAATTTTTAATTAATTGATTAATTGATAAATATGTTCTGTAGCGGGTTATGGGTTTATAGGGGAATAGGGTGGGAAGTAATTTAATAATAATTAATTAATTGATATATGTTTGTACATATTTTAATTAATAATTAATTGGTAATTAATTTCTATTAATTAGTTAATTAATTAATATAATTTTGTACATATTTATAATTATTAATTAGTTGGGAATTAATTAATAAAAATTATTTAATTACATTAATTATAGTAATTTTTTTATATATAATTTATTGTTATTCCTAATTAATTAATTGGGAAAAATAATATTAATTATTAAATTAAATTAATTACAGCAAATGTGCTAATATATTTACTTTATTGTTATTGTTAATTAATAATTAATTAGTAATTAAATAATATTAATTAATTTTGGGTAAAGGAGTATTTTTAGGGTTCAGGGTCAGTTTTCAGTTTTTGGGTAAAGGGGTATTTTTAGGGTTCTGGGTCAGTTTTCAGTTTTTGGGTAAAGGGGTATTTTTAGGGTTCAGGGTCAGTTTTCAGTTCATGGGTAAAGGGGTATTTTTAGGGTTCAGGGTCAGTTTTCAGTTTTTGGGTAAAGGGGTATTTTTAGGGTTCAGGGTCAGTTTTCAGTTTTTGGGTAAAGGGGTATTTTTAGGGTTTAGGGTCAGTTTTCAGTTTTTGGGTAAAGGGGTATTTTTAGGGTTCTGGGTCAGTTTTCAGTTCATGGGTAAAGGGGTATTTTTAGGGTTCAGGGTCAGTTTTCAGTTTTTGGGTAAAGGGGTATTTTTAGGTTTCAGGGTCAGTTTTGGGTTTTTGGGGTACAGGGATATTTCTAGGGTTCAGGGTCAGTTTTGGGTTTTTGGGGTACAGGCGTACAGGGTAAAAACAAAAAAATATTACATTAAATCAAATAAATTACATGAAAAAAATTAAAATTACATTAAATTATTAAGTGTTTTATTTATTTTAAATGTATATGTATTAGTTTTAATTTTGTTTTAATATTTTTATTTAATATTTGTAAAATTATATGTATTTTAAAATTATTTTTACATTATTATTAATACATTTAAAAAAACGATATTTTTGATTCCGATATTTTTGTACTACGATATTATTTTTTCGATATTTTTGTACTTACCTTAATGAAGATAGGATTCCGATATTTTTGCTGTCGATATTTTTGCTCCGATATTTTTGCATTTTGATATTCTGTCTGTCGATATTATGTCAGACATTCATCAGATAATGTGCGTAGCGACTCACAGATGACTAAAGTGAAATATCTAGAACTTCTTATCTTTGACATGAGATTTTCCATCCCTCAAATGAGTGGGAAGTAAATTCAAGTTCTGCTGGGGAGAACATAGAAGCTGGGTCTCCATACAGTTCATAGCAAGAATGTAGGGATGGGAAGCAAATCTCAGAAGCTCGGCCTTTGAGCTGGGATGTTGCTTCAATTTTGTTCACACATACACAAAAGCCATCCAGAAATAACCTTCGGGTCAACCTGTAGCTTTAACTTCAATTTTGACCTCCACCAGCAACAATTGCAACTGCCATAGGTTACTGATATTTGTTTAATTTTTCTTGTAGCATGAAGAAGCATGGCTCCAGAAGTTTTACCATTTTTGAACCACAAAGTGTGCCCGTATCTTGTGGTGGTTGCCCGCTAGTTTGGATCCGCCCACAGAATGTTTCGGATGTGTATTTCCTTCTGATAGGATGTTTGCTTGGTGAGGAAGAAGCCCCTCTTAGGCACAATGCTGACTGTATATGGTGGGTGGCTACTTTGCTGTTCCCCTGTCCTATTCCGCATTATTGGAATAATTAAAACAATGATTATAAAATTTTAAAAAGTGCAGCGGATTCTCAGCCTCCACTGGGGTAAATCATTTTCTATTGAACCAATTTTCATTTTCTGGCCTGAGCATGTATTACAATGGGAGTTTGGGAACTTCTGCCTGCAACATCATCGTCAATGACAAAAAGTAAAAGTGTCTGTACTGTTATTTACAGCTAAATGGCAAAAAGATCTTAAACATGAGCACCCATCATGACATTTTAGTTTTAGAAAATATTATACTACAAGTGCGAATGACAACTAGAGTTCAAGTCCACAAACCTCACTTGAAATCTAGCTTGTTGTAACCTTTCTACTGTTAAAGGCTGGGAGGAAACCTTTCAATTAAATCAACCTTTCATAGAAGTATCTCATATTTGAATTTGAATTTTTAAAAATGTATAGAGCGCACGTTCACTATGCAGTTTCTTGGCGCTAGAGGGAATCCTGGGCGGGGAAAGACACAGGAGACTAGCGACTAAAGGCTTGCTGGAACAATAGGGTCTTAAGGGCCTTGCGGAACTCCATATAAGAGGGGGAGAGTCGGATAGGGAGCGGGAGAGAGTTCCAGAAGGTGGGCGCAAGGACCGATAATTTCTGGCCTCCCGATCTTTGTTTCTTGAAACGGGGAGTGACTAGTAAGGCTTTAGTGGATGAGCGTAGATCTCTAGGAGGGCAGTAATTGGTGATGGCAGAGTTGATGAAAGCAGGAGCCGTGCCCGCCCGGCTTGAAAAGTAAGGCAACCAAGTTTGAAGAGGCCCGTTGTTTGATGGGAAGCCAATGAAGAGCAGTGAGGAGGAGTGAGGAGTGGTGAGATTTAGATAGGCCATGTACCAGGCGAGCTGCCTGGTTCGGCACCAGCTGAAGGCGTTGAAGTGCATAGGCGGGAACACCATTATAAATAATGTTTCCGTAGTCGATCTTAGATAAGACCATGGCCATTACAATCAGTTTGAGTGCAGAGGGAGAGAAAAACCGGGATACTTTCCTAATAATACGCAGGGTAAAGAAACAAGAAGAGACAACAGAGCTGATGTGGGAGTGAAGTGTCAAATGATGATTGAGTGTGATACCGAGGGTCTTGACTGAATGAGAGGGGGTGGGGGGTAAACCAAGAGAGGGGGGCCAAAATGAGGGAGACCAAGGGTTACCACTGCCGCCAGTCAGGACCAGCTCTGTTTTATCCGGGTTGAGTTTAAGGTGGGTCGCATTCATCCAATCCCGGATAAACAGCATGACGGACTGGAAGCTAGTGATACCTAATGAGGGGGAGGAGAAATTAAATATAAGTTGGAGGTCATCCGCATAGTTGTAAACTGTGACCTCCATTTGTTGCAATGCAAAAATAAGAGGGAAAATATAAAGGTTAAATAAGAGGGGGGAAAGAGAGGAGCCCTGAGGGACGCCGCATTGCACCCTACGAGGCGGGGAAGAAAATTCGGCCAGGTGGACAGCCTGGGTGCGGTCAGCCAGGAAGGAGCCTATCCAGGCCAATACTTGTCCCCCTATGCCCGCCGCCCTGACACGGGACAAGAGTTATATTGTTTACAGTGAGTTTAAAAGGAAACATATCTCAAAAAATAGAGAGACACAAATGCGTGTTCTGTGATTTATAGAGCTCAGGCTAAAAGGCAAAACTGCATTCTGCAGAGATGTTTATCATTTGCTACTTTTTGCAGGCTACTGCATAGGGGATTCTGGGACTTCACATGCAAATTAACCACGTCCCTCCTAAAGCCTGAAGTGAAAGTTATTTGGCTTCTTCAAGTCCTGAGGAGAAGTATCCAGCGCGGGAGTGGTGCACCAGTCTGCAGCTTGGCTTTAGTGAGGACGTTTTCATTACAGTCCCTATTAAACCTCTCTCATCATTAAATCTCTCTCATCTCTGTAAACTACTCTCAACATTGGGCTCCCATTGTTTCCCGGTCACACTGATTAGAAGCACAGCCTCACTTAACTGCCTCACCAGCTTATGATGTATGCATCGCCCTGGCTTCCTGCTGGTTTGAATACTCATATTTATTGATCTGGTGTTAGCCAAGCCTTTTTATTTTACTATAATATGTATAATATACGTACATATATGGACTTTCAGCCACCTCTCTTCCTCCATTGGTCTGTCGTTGGTTGTTATGTTATTCACAATTTGTTTCCAGCAACTACATCATATAGCATGGGGCAGTGGGTTAGCCTACTTAAGCCACTCGTTAGCTTCACTTTGAGTGACTTCATTTTGCTCTCTCACAAAGATCAAATCTGTTCAGAAGCTAGTAAGCGGCGTCACACCTCCTCGCAACAATAGCAGGAAAGGAAAAATAAAATATCACTCGTTTTATTTTTCCTTCCTGCCAGGTCTTGGGGGTGGGGCCAGGGGTGTGACAGCCCTGAGCAGAGTGGTAGAGCACTCCCTTCACTCAGTGGCGTAACAAAACTTGAGAGGCTCCCCCTGCAAAGTACATGGAGGGGGCCCCCCATTCTCCCCGTCATGTAAGAGCTCTCAGGCCAGCGACCTGCCATACTGCAGGGGCTCACCCCAGCCATAAAAAAGGATTCTAGTTCCTCCATTGGTCACATCCGCCCTTTCATCAGGCGCTTTACATACATCAGCAAATACTGCTGCTGCGCCGTCCAGCAAAGTTAGATAGCACCGCCTCCAGCTGGCCCACCAAACACATTTTCCAACTTGATGACCCACCTTCAAGTGAAGCTCGCTCAGTTAACCACCGCCAAACACAGTCCACTGCCTTCGTGCCTGCTACTAACGCATCCATTAACTCTACTCTCACCCCTACATTTTGTATTTACTCATTTATAGAGCACAAACGAATCATCCCCAGGGGGATCTCTCTGCGCTTCGAGAAATGGGTACTCTTAGGCCATGATCACCTAAAACAGGCAGGTCTTTAGTAGTTTCTTAAAACTGGTTAGCTCAGCACAGGCCCGGATGTTCTGCTGCAGACTATTCCAATGGCTGGCAGCCAGATGGGAGAAGGCACCTCCCCCCCATCTTGGCCCTGTGTATTATTTGAGTGCGCAAGAGATTGCAGTTGCTTGGTCTTAGCTGTCGTACCGGTTGGTACTAGATGAGTTTATTTTTAAGATAAGCGGGGCCTTTCCCCTGTAGTGATCTGAAGACCACACAGAGCATCTTAAAGATAGCTCGCTTCTTAACCGGGAGCTAGTGGAGCTGGCTCAAAAGGGGGGCAGAGGGAGTCCGCGCCGGCTTGTTGAGGGTAAGGCGGGCTGCCGTGTTCTGCACCACATGTAGTTTAGATAATAGATCTTCCCTAATTCCCACAAGCAATGAATTACCGTAATCAAGTTGACTCACCAGGAGTGACTGGATAAGGGTTTTTCTTGCTGAGAGAGGAATCCAGGGAAAGATGTTCCTGAGCATCTTCATTGTACCGAAGCAAGTGCCTGACAGTGACTTCACCTGCTCCTCCATTGATAATTTATTATCAATCCTGATGCCGAGTTTCTTAGCCCAGTTTTTAGGGGAAGGGGCCTCTCCCAGCTCGGCAGGCCACCAATCAGGAGACCAAATTGCTTCGGCCTTCCCGAACAGCAATATCTCAGTTTTAGATGAGTAGAGCTGTAGAAAGTTCTTCCTCATCCAGCTCGCGATGCTAGACATGCAGTTTTTAAATTTTAGTTGAGTTGATATAATGTCCTCCTCAATGGGGACAATCAGCTGTGTGTCGTTGGCATACGAGATGGTTTCAAACCCATGGCCTATGATGATATCAGCCAGGGGGGTCACGTACACATTAAATAAGGTGGGACTCAGGACAGATCCCTGAGGAACTTCCTTTTTCACCACTATGGTCTGTGACGCAACAGAGTCCAGTTGGATGCTCTAGGTGCGCTGGATAGATAGCTTTGTATCCATTTGAGAGCAGGGCCCTTGACACCAATCCCTCGCAGTCTGTCGAGCAGTATCCTATGAGAGATGGTATCAAAGGCTGCCGACAGATCAAGAAGGACCAGGATCACCGGGGTCCCTCTATGGAATGTCAGCCTTATGGTATCCGTAACCTCCAGCAGTGCAACCTCCGTGCTATGTGAGGCACGGAAGCCGGATTGGGAAGGATCTAAAAGGTTGTTTTGTTCCAGATAGTGGGATAACTGTTGAGTAACCAGTGATTCCATTACCTTCGAGCAACAGGGGAGGAGCGAGATCGTTCTGTAGTTTTGTAATTCAGTCGGGTCCGCTAGAGCTTTTTTAAGCAGTGGCTTGACCCGTGCGTTTTTCCACTTGCTCGGAAATATGGCAGTATCTAGCAAGATGTTATATACGCTAGCAAGCGTATCAGCTAAGATCGGACTAAGTGTTGACATGACGGTCGATGGCGCAGGATCTAATGGAGAGCCTGATTTCACGAGGCTAAGTAGGAAGCCCACTTGCTTCATTTGTGATGTGAGAGAAGGAATCAAGCCCAGGAGAGGATGCTGTTTCATACGGAAAATCTATGGGCAGATGACCTCCCACCAGGACTCCTTCCGCCAGATCAAAAGATCGATAGATCAGATCGATCTTATGGGTGAAATATTTGGCTAGGTCGTCGCACAGCTCTTGGTGGCGGATTATTGACCTTCGGGTTGGTGAATTCCTTCAGGATCTTGAATAGCTCCTTGGCAGAGTTCTTAGCCTCCATAATACGCACGCCCAAATGTGTTCTTCTTGCCACTTTGCAGTTGTTGCGGTAGGCTCTATGTGCCCTTCGGTAGAGTTGTTCATCTGGCTCTGCCTTGGACGTCCTCCATTTCCTCTCCAGGACCCTGCATGTGGCCGTCTCCCTCTTAAGGGTATCCGAGTACCAGGGTGCAGGGGCTACCCTCTCCTGAATTGTTACCCCTTTGAATGGAGCTATAATGTCCAGGGTTTCTCGAATCGAGCCCTCCAGCTTTGTCCAGGCTTAGCCGGGGTCCTCATCCGACTTGAATGAGGGGGCACTATAGACTTGGCTAAAGGCGGCAGAAGTTACCCTTGACCAGGGTCTACGGTGGTCCTTCTGGCCTTGAGCGCGGGCGGCTGGGGTTGCAGATGACATCAAGAAACTTAATGCTGTATGGTCAGTCCAGCCTAAAGTTTGAGGGGGTTTGACTCCTAGTTCGGGCATGTTTGAAAAAATGGCATCCAACAAGTGGCCCGCGCTATGAGTGGGCCCAGTGACTTTTAATGACAGGTCAAGTGATTCCATCGCTGCCACTAAGCTGGCAGAATCTGTGTTAGAGAGAATCTCTAAGTGATGGTTAAAGTCTCCGATTACTAGGAATTTATTAGTATTCAGAGTGTTTGGAGCCAGTCTGTCAAGTAATGATGTACAGAAAATAACCTGCAGTTATGCTTTTCCGCCCTCCCTTAAAACCACCCCTCGGATGTCACTGTGAACCTGTGACAGCCGCCCACTGCTCCCCTGGGTTGTGGGAGAAAATCTTCTAGGATTTAGGTGAGGGCAAATGGGGAAACAAAGTAGCACAAAAGGTGCATCCTGAGCGGCCCTGAGGCGGCCGGGTGCAGAGTGCTGTTTTGACGTAGGGCACCCTGTTGTTTTCAATTGAGAACCTCCGGTTTGCAAAAGCACTGCGGGCAGGGAGACGAAGGACTTCTGGGTGCGACCACCACTTTGAGAGGTAAGTTGGGAATTTAAGGGTTGGTTAGGCACCGTCGGTTCGGGCACACAAAGCCATGGGACGTCGGGTGCAGGGGTGCCTTTTGGGGTTAGATCTTCTTACCAGTTCCTGGTCGTAGTTAGGGGGGCCTTCTGGATTTAGACTGCAGGCGTCGGCTGGAGGCTTAAGGCAGGTCAGGGGTCACCGGATCTCGGTTAAGGATCGCTGGGGTGACCTCCTCGTGGTGTTTTTCCACTTGAGCTGGGCCGGGTTCGGCAGGTGCAGAGTGGGCTGGATTTGCGGTCTCGGGCTGCTGCCAGAGGTTGCAGTTGAACAAATCCGGTGTTCACGGGAGAAGCAGTCTTTGGGAGTGAAGGCAGGCAGGTCCTCCGGGGTTTTTGAGGTTGCTGGCTGCAGGAAACATCGGGATTTTGCAGGGGAGACCAGCCTGTGGGGCTGGGGTTAAGACAGTGGGCGTCTTCCTCTTGTTAGCTGGCAGCTTGTCATTTCTGAATCTGAGGAAGCAAGGTGCAGGGTGCCCCCTAAATACTAGATATAGGGGCGTTACAGATAGGTAGAGGGCAGGGACCAATGGGTCTCTTCCCTGGGGTGGGTACACCCCATATTGTACCACCCTCCAGTGGGAGGGGGGTACAAGCCTGTCCCTGGTTGGTTGGGTCCCCCATCCTCAATATGGTGGGGATTCGGAGTTGTGCTTCACCTCGCTTCCCCACCTGAGGGGTGGAGATGGCAGAGGTGGGCACACCTCTCTTCCTCACTTGTTTTTCCCACTGATTTTCCTGCCCAAAGTGTGGGCAGAACCAGTGGGTACCAGTTGCTGAAAGCAGCGAGTGGTCTGGGGAAGCTCACAAAGGCGGCAAGCCTTTGAAGCTTCCCCGTTGAGGCACTTCGTCCCAGGATGTGCATTGTTTCAGGCCCCCGAGAGCAACAGGCTCTCGATCCAGGGGTCCAGAAACATGTCTGGTGGTGGCAGCCTAAGCAGCCACTCAGTTAGGTCACTAGAGGTGGGTTTGTTTTCAGGGGGCACCTCTGAGATGTCCTCTGTGTGCATTTGTCATTAAATCCCACACTGGCATCAGTGTGGGTGTAATGTGCTGTGAAGTTTGATATCAAACTACTCAATTTTCAGTAAAGCCATTATGGTGCCGTGGAGTTCGTAATGACAAACTCCCAGCACCATATACTCTTATTGGCAACACGGCACTTACAATGTCTAAGAATGGACTTAGACATAGTAGGGGTACAGGGCTCATGCACCTGTGCCCTCACCATTGGTATAGTGCACCCAACTAGAGGGGTGACTGATTTATGCCAGGGCAGTGGGTTGTAGGCATGGCACATAGGGATGTGTGCCATGTCGACTCTTTTCTTTGATCTACACCATAACACGCAGCCTGTAAAGGCAGTGTGTAAGTGTAGTGGTACAGGACCTCTAAGGGTGACACAGTAAGTGCTGCCGCCCTTGGAGGCCTTCTCTGGTCACTGTGCCCTGAGTACCTGTGGTACCATTTACCGGGGGCAGATCTGTGGCCAGAAATGCCAATTGGGTTTGTTTTGCGGAAAGAACACAGGCCCTGGGAACATGATTGGCAGGGACCCAGGACACACTAAGTAAAAGTGCATCAGTAGTCTAGCAAAAAGTGGGGGGTTACTGCAACAGAAACCCACTTTCCTACACGTCCCCTGTCTCCTATGTCTCCTATCTCCACGATGCGGTAAATTTCGTTATGCAGCAGGGAGTAAAAGCGACGATATTGTACACCACACCGAACCAAAGGAAACAGGAATGACACCTCCGTGCATCGGAATGACTAGGACAGAAGAGCCAAGCGAAAAGAGAAACCAGCGATGAGGATAAAAGTCCGATTTCCAGTCTTTTGCCGGGCGGAGACACGATACCCAAGATGGCGATGTGAAACCGAAACTGATCGTAAAGCGAAGCAAACAAAGCGAGCAAGGACACAAATGCCTATGGAACCCATCGAAGCTGCCTAACCCCGGTAAGCGCCCAACACACAGGTAAGGAGGGAAACAAAACCACAACCACGACCACAGCGATCCAACGCGACCACCCGCAATCACTGGGGGGTCGCAACTAAAGCGCAGTTTCTGCTGGGCTGCCTCGCTGCGGAGATGATGTGTGCTGGCGGATCTCCCCCGCCGGCCGCCACCTACCTTCAGGACTCGACCTTTGTGCTGGGTTTACCGCAGACACCTCCTGGACCATCACACAACGCCTTCTGGATCTGCCGCTGAGCTATTTTTAATTCTCTGGTGCTGACACGCTCGGGCAGAGCCACAGGTGTTCCGACTGCGGTGCTTGCAGCCTGATGGAGCTACAGATCTCATCCTGAGCAGATGCTCCCCTAAACGAGGGCCAACTTCTATTAAAGGTACTCAACTATTTCTTACCTTTAAAGCTCAAAACGAGCTCCGGGGTTATCGAGCTCTCAACGCTGCCTGACCCCAAAATGGCGACCGTACTAATTGCGTTCGCACCTTGACAGTCCCTTTTCAATCGTGCACACATCTAGGGAGATATCGCTGTGCCTCACTCGTGCTAGATCATTAACTCTTTGCTTACCAGCTGCCCTTTTCTTGTCTGGGTAGGACAATTATCGCATCTGAGCACATTATAGAATATGTTCTTCCTGCATTTAGGATGGCGCCCACCTAGTGGAAAGCTGACATTCCACATCTTTTGTGTTTGTAATCTGACCCAAACAATGTTCCTATTTAAAGTAACAACAACTTGTACTATTAATCTAGGCCCATGCTTCTCAGTAAACTCAGCGATTTTGCCTTGCTCAATCAAGAACTTACTGCTGCACCTATCCATAGCACCCGGACTGACACCTTACGAGCCTCCTAGAGGTGGGCTGCCCTGTTGCATATGGCAATACCTGAATTAGCCTGGAAATATCAGCAATTGAAGCTGCCTTTTTGGAGAACACTACTCACCCGCGTACTTCTGACCCGATAGTGCAGAAGCCTGCCAAACAATTCCCCATTGCTTCGAAGTACAGGAGTACAGAAACTTCTGAGGGAGGCTTGGAAAGCAATGCTGCATGGTCCCCCCACCTTGCCGAGATGACCTACCATGATACCCCACACTGTGATTGCTCCTGAAATACTGCCTGTACCTGCCTAAAATGACGGCCCCAATCAAACCCTCCTGCGTATCTGCTGACCTTCTCTCCCTCCTCCCCCTACTCCCTACCCCTCTCCGCTCTACTCCACTTTCCTGCTACTAACCTTTGCCCTTACCTTTCCTGGCCCTTAGTCCCCACCCTATTTATCTGTGAATTTTCCCACGTCAATTGAGATCTAGCTATTTTGTCTGATGCCCGATGGAGCTACCTGATTTAGCTATAGGGGAGACAGGCCGGGGATTCCCTCCTTGGACGTCACCTACCCAGTCGGTCTTTAGACAGACTTCCTTTCGTCTCTCCTGTCATCTCTTCCCACATCCTCCCTCTACTTATGTCTCTCCTTCTCTCCTCTCTCAATGTATTGAGACTGAACTATTTTGTTTGATGCCCCATGGAGCTACCTGGTTTAGCTATAGGGGAGATGGACCATGGATTCCCGCCTTGGTCGTCACGTACCCAGTCGGTCTTTAGACAGACTTCCTTTTAGTCTCTCCTTGTTGCCTCTTCCCTTACCCTCCCTTTCTCACCTCTCCTTCCCCCTCCAATACTTTTATCTCTCCTTTCTCTCCTCTCTAAATTGTATTGCGTATTTTTTGATGCAATTGTGTAATTGTTGATCGTTTTCTGTATCATTGTTGATTCTCATATAAAGCGCTCTGATACCTTCGGGTCTAGCCAGTGCTATATAAAACTCTTTAAATAAATAAATAAAATAAATGTCCATAAAGTTAGGTCTTGTGAGGATTTGTTGAAGGCGTGCGCCATGCACCGGTAGCCCCACGATGTCAGCCGTTTCAAGTGCGACATATGCAAGGACTTTTTCCTGACTGGAGCTCGGGGCTTGCGAAGGGCACCGGAGCTCTGGAGTGGGTGATGTGACAAGGGATAACTCCGCCTCCCTGTGAGGATCGATGTGCAAAATCGTCCGTCCTGCATGGAGGAGCGGGGATATAAGATTCCAACACGATGACACCACAGCGCTGAAGTGCCCAATTTTATTTCTGTTTTGTTGTTGGGGGAACCGAAATAAGGATGAGTAAGTATTAAAGGAATAAGATGCGGGAGTCTGTTTCCAGGCTGATTCCTACTTGTTTTCTTCGAAACTTTCACATGGCGGTAATAGCTACTTTCAGCAACAGACATACCGGAAGGAAAACAAAAACGTTAATTGTGAAGGTCCCGTAACACCTGTGAGCTACGTGTATTGGTAACTTTTACCTGTGTCAGAGCGTTCATTTCTTCAGATGCAAAATAGATATATAGCTGCACTGATTAGGGGTGTTATATTGAGTTATTGCTAAATGAGTGACAATGGTTTCCGAAAGCGTTACTGTACCCAGGTGACATTGTATTGATACCGCACAATACACTTTCGGAGTGCATAGACATAACCTCCCCTCCCCTTACTGCCATGAATTAGTGCTCCTCCGAGGGTTAGTGCCTCCAGTCATCTCTCATAGTTCCACCTGTTACTGTGATGAGTCACCTCGCAGCCATCCAATGCCTGTTGGCCCTCCTGCGGTCTTCAATGCGCCTCTTTATGACTAGAGTCCATCAAGAGGCATGCTCTAACAGTCTACTACATTGCCTCATCCAGCCTCTCAAGTTCGGGCCTCTGCCTGCTGGTCGCAGGCCTCTGAGGCCCAATTTACGCATACACACAGAAGAGGCCTCAGGTCCTCGTTCGTCCAGCCGGTGTTGTATTAATGCACCTACAGACCTTGCTCCACAGACAAACTGATTGCGCTGAGGGTCTAGGTGCCTACCGTGGCGCAGGGAGCTGTGGCCTAACTCTAGAGTGGGAGCATTAGAGGCACCACTGCACACACTGCTTCAGGCTCGGATCTCTCCTCCTCACACTTCTGGCTAAATGGATGAAACACTTCAGACCAGGGCAGTCTAGACCACATAGTCTTAAAACATGTTACATCTCCGTTGCACCCTACCTCAGATAGAAGATCACTGAGGAGGCACTAGAGGTTAAGTCACTGGGTCTTACTGTGATTTTAGCATCCCAGAAACGGACTGATTACTCATAGATGAAAGCAGCTCTTTTTGGAAGGTTTAATCTGACCACAGATTAGCATTTAAAACCAACTTTGCAGCATTTCTACGCAGAGTAAGCAGACATTATGAGAGGCCTAATTGGACCTTGAATGAAGTGCCACTTTTAAAGTGCTGGATTAAGTGTAACCAGGTGCAGGCAAACCTCTGATTTCTATGTATTTATTTTGTAGAGTTACATTAACATGTAGCTGATGGAAAACTGCTTGGCGCTTGCATGTTTGCAAGGACACCTGGTAGGCTGGTCGCCATGAGGGTGCAGAGGAATACACCTCAATTAGAGCACATTTTCACACTGATTCACTAATAGACGCCAAGGTTTCAGATTGGTAAGTGTGACGTTTTCATAATTTAACTGTAATAATGGGTGACATTGACGCAGTCTGACTCTGCTCAGTTTTCAGTAGCCTGCTGTTAGCACACTTTAGTTCAGTGACTTTCTTAGAGTTTCTAGTTGCTCAAATGGGCGTAATTTCTAATATTATATGTTTCCCTCCTCTTCATTGCTTGATTTTGCTCACGAGAAAGTGTCACTCATTGTCGTTGAAATGTCACTCATAATTACACTGAAATTATGAAAATGTCACACATCGCAATCTGAAACCTTGGCAGCTATGCTAAGTCTACCACACACAGCATATTTGAACATCTCATAATTCCATGCAACACAATTCTACTATAAATAATTTAACCCTACAACATTCCATACCACATAATACTATCCTAAAAATTAAAAAACACATATTTCCACTTCACTCCATACCACATAATTCCACATCACATAATAACATTCCACACAACTTAATACCACTCCAAACCACATAAGTACACTACACACAACCCCCTTAATTTACTGAAGAGTAAGGGGCCCCTTGCACTGCGGGGGCTGCGGGGGTATTTGTTACACCCCTGCCTTCACTACAAATGATGGTTTGGCCGGCCGTCTCAGGCCAGCCAAACCGTCATGGGCAGTGAAGCTCTCTGTGAAGCTCTCTCCAATCCCAGCTGCATTGCTAGGTTTGGAGAGAGTAGGCACAGACTCCCAGTCTGTCCTGGAGTACTAATTGAGTGCGCTCAGGCCAATCCTGAAGCAGCACTCATGTGAGAGCAGCTTCAGGTTTGGCCGCAGGGCAGCCAGGGAGCCTGTGCCTCCATGAAGAGGAGCAGAGGAGGACGACACGGGACGCAGATAGCTGAAGGTATGTTTTTTTAAAAAAAAACTTGTTTTTTCCCCCTCCCTTCACAACCCCTTAGCCCCTTCACCCCCCAAGGCCCACCCGCCCTGCCACTCGTAGCAAATACCGGCCACTACTGAAGCCTGTTCCCTTCAGTGCCAGTGTTTTTCTTTTCTACTGTATAGTTATTTTTGTGTTGCCTTTATGTTTAAAGCCTGATGCACATTCCATTTTTAAAAAAATCCCATCTCCAGGCAATGCTGTTGTAAATTTCTTTCGGAATGTTTTGCTTTTTTGATTGCTGCTATCTCATTTCATACCAGATTGTGTCCAATTGAAACTGTTCTGGATTAAGTTATCCTCTTTTTACTTTTTTTCTTTTTCTGCTTCTACATTTCTTTCTTTCGTTCTTAGTTTCTTGCCTTTTTTCATTCCTGCCTTTTTTCATACCTTCCTCTTTCTTCCATGACTTGGTTTCTTTCTATCTTTTTTGCCTTCTTGCTTCTTTCTTTCTTTTTGCTTCCTTTTTAGGTCTCGCTTAAGCCAATGCGTTAGCGATACTTTGGCAAGATATTAAGTAGGGCTTTCAAAAGTGCTCCCAAAGTGCGGATCGGCTACAGTGCATGTGCGCCGGGCGCGCGCACCATTTGTCCGCCTGCGTGATCACTTTCGTGGCCGCTTTGATGTTCTCAGTGAGCCGCGCGCCCACTGAGAACATTAAAGAGCCCGTGAAAGTGATCACTTTCCCTTCTGGCATTCCCCCCTCCCTTCTCGCCCACTCCTTGTTTACCTTGTTTAACTTTAACACTGTGCGATGCGTCCGCTTCAAGGAAACCATGCTCAGTGTTAAAGTTAAAAAAAAAAACTTTCCTGCATTGGTACTTCTGCTCGTCGCTTGTTACTATTGTTTGACCACTCCACAAGAGAGCATATTTTACAGCTTTCTCTCTTGTGTACCACTCCCCTCTCTATGTTCCGCCCCACTCCCTCGCACCCATACCTCTGTTGACCATCTGCTTACACCCAGATCATAATGACCACACTCCGTTGTCCGTCTGCTTGCCCCCAGCCACTCCCACAAACCCTCTGTTGCCTAACTCTCCACAACTCACAACTTTGTCTCCTGTGATCCATTGTGCGTCTCACCCTCCCTCTGTGTTGCCTTTCGACCACCCACCCTCCCTCTGTGTTACCTCCCAAACTGTGTTGCTATCCCTCCATGTTACATTCCGAATGTTCACCCTCCCTCCATGTTGCCTGTCCATGTTGCCTCCCGCCCGCACACCCTCCCTCTGTGTTGCCTCCTGCCTAAACCGCGTTGCCTCCCTCCCTCCGTGTTGCCTCCTGCCCACCCTCCTTCGGTGTTGCCTCCCGCCTAAACCGTGTTGACTCACGCCCTCCCTGACACCCACCCACCCTCCGTGCTGCCTTTCGCCTGCCCACCCACCCTCTGTGCTGACTCTCTCCCATGCTGCCTCTCACCCACCCTCCGTGCTGCCTCTCACCCAGCCACGCTCCATGTTGCCTCTTGTACACCCACCCTCCGTGTTGCCTCTTGCCCAATGTGCTGCCTCTCGCTCAATGTGTTGCCTATTGCCCAGCCACTCACTCTGTGTTGCCTCTCGCCCACACACCCTCTGTGTTGCCTACCACCCACCCACCCTCCGTATTGCCTGCCGAACCCCCACCCACCGTCTGTGTTGCCTTACACCCGCCCACCCATTCTCCATGTTACCTCCCACCCTTACTGTTGCTGAACGTGGGGCTCACCGCTGGCCCACCCATCCTCCATGTTGCCTACCCTCCATGTTGCCTACCCTCCGTGTTGTCTAACCCTCCGTGTTGCCTAACCTCTGTGTTGCCTAACATCTGTGTTGCCTAACCCTCTGTGTTGCCTAGCCCTCTGTGTTGCCTAACCCTCCGTGTTGCCTACCGCCATGTTGCCTACCCGCCATTTTGCCATACCCACCCTCTGTGTAGCATTACACCCACCCACCCTCTGTGTTGCAGCCCACCCTCCGTGTTGGCATCCCGTCTACCCACCCTCTGTGTTGCACCTCTGTTGACCATCTGCTTACACCCAGATCATAATGACCACACTCC